>NC_140593.1:63262928-64487615 GCF_964204655.1 Triturus cristatus | reverse complement strand
CGCTCCCTGAAATCTTCTGCGCTGGTTTGGCTCCTCCAGACTGGCTCCCGCTTCTCTGCAAAGAAGAAGCACCCCAGACCTTCCTGGTCTGCACCAGAAGCAAGTCCCTTGTTCTTCGTGGGTTCCGCTTGCCAAGGCTTGGTGAGTCCTAGTCCAACTTCGACGCCGCCGACAGCAAGAGCCTTCGTGGGACAGCTCGCCTCCTGGTCCTGGTCGTCCTCGACGCTTCCTGGTCCTCCTGGCTGCAGCGGCAAGCTTCACCTTCTCCTGCAACTCTTCACGACATCGCCTGGTTCCTTCCTGGTTCCACGTGGTCACTGGCTAGTGACCTTGACTCTGTCCCCTCTGCTTGCAGGTTTCTTCTCTTCTTGATCCCAGGCTTGGGATCCACCGGACACTCTCTCCTGACTGCCTGTCAGCATCTTTCTTCAGGCATCCATAGGAGTCGACGACGAAAACGACGCATCTTCACCCCTATGCACCTGCAGCCTGTGGGCTAGGTAACTTGGGTACTCCGGTGCTCATCAGGATAGTGACTATCCTAGTGTCTAGTTTTCAAGTCTCAACTTCCTAGCTACTCCGGAAGTGTCCTAAATCTATCTATTTCTAAACTATAATATTGCTATTGACTTTTACGCATTACGCGTGAGTGTTTCCACTCTGCACACGAATCCCGTGGACCTCCCACTTCCTAACTAACGCTAGTGTAGTGTAGCCCCAGCGATTCCCTAGGCCTAGGCCTATTCTATTTCCGTGACAGTGGTTCTTATACCACTTCTTTAGTATATGGTTTGCGTGGCCCCTAGGGCCTAACTGTATTACTTACCTGTGTGACTTACTGTATGCATTAATAAGACTGTGTTGTACTTACCTCTAAACTCATAAAGAGTGCTGAGGGTTTGCTTAGAATAAATACACTTTATTTTATATATATATCTGTTGTGGTGTCCTTTCATTTGGTATTCAAGGGATTATATATGGTATCACAGCTGGCTTCACATGCCATTCAGAGTTTAGCCTAAGACTGCTCCTGTCCATGCTACCACTAGGATAGCTGGTCTATAAGGTTGACTTTACAACCAATCACCATAAGGGTATTTGGACTGATATAAGGTGTACACTATAACTAGTGACATCATACATCAGGCCAACTTCTCACAATCGGCACCGAAGCCGGGAGCGCATCCTACTCCTGCAGTCCCCAAAAAGCCATCGGCACCAAGCACCTCGGCACCGAAGGAAAAGGCCTCGGATCCGTAACCAAAACATTCGGAACCGAAAAAGATTTCAACATCGAAGCCGAAAGATACAAAAACCCCTTCGAAGGCTCCAGAGCAGAAATCTAAACCCCGCTCGGACCCGAAAAAAAATCGGCGCCGAAAGCGACTACCGAAGAGGAAGAACTTTTTCAACAGGATCCCATCGATCCAAAAAACTCTCCAAGTGGTTCTATGCACAGAGTGTGAATTCTGCAGCTCATATGCCTCGAACATAGTGTTTCTCCCCAACTGTTCACATATACTCCAAAACCCCATGTGCTCAATTGCAAACAAACTCTTAAAGAAATAGATTGGCTCCTAGCATCACTGGTGTGTGCTGGGAAAATAAGCATCTGGATGACCTGAAGCAGGACAGAGAGCAGAGAGGACTCTGCCTCCCAGTGCTGCTGGAGTTATGCTACATAGCTGCACAGCGTCAAGACGCAGCAGGGCAGTGATCCATAGGAGAAAATTCAGAAAAAGGGCTGCTTATGGGATCTGTGGGTGAGCAGACACTGACGACCTGCTTCAAGAAGGACAGAAACCTACCTACGGGGAGCCCTCATGTTTAGTGTCGGGTAGCTCTGCCATGGGGGACAGTAGAAGGAATGCCCCTGAGATGGCCTTCATTTTGCAGCTCACTACAGATCAATAAGCTCCAGCAATGGCTAGATGGAGCGAGAGTGGATGTCAAACGCTACGATGTGTATGCCAAAGACCGACTTAAATCTAGTGGAGGAGGCACAGGAGAGATTTGGGATCTCCAGTTGGCTAAAGTGACAAGAACGGCCAGGGAGACCTTGACAGGCTTCCACACCACATCGGCAGACTCCAGAACGATGGAGACACTGCTGGACGCGGGGAGGGTACAGGCCGATCTTGAGCATTCATAAAGATACGAACAATGACAGAAGACAATTCCTGTGAGACAGTTACAGGATAATGATTTACAAAAAATCTTGATGGACACAAAGTGTGGGGGGGGGGGGGGGGGGGGGAGGGAAGCTGTGCGAAAGAACAGGGCATTATTATGCAGGAGCAATCAGACACTGCCTGCTAGGCATTATACTCAAATCCAAAATAGGCAAAGCATAGATTTGCAGCACTGGGGAAATGCTGCATAGTGATGTACAGAGTGTCCCCTAAGAGCCCCACAACTTCTTCATGGGCAAAATCAATGCTGGAATGGGCCCTGGCCGAAGAAACACGAGTAAGGAAGATAAGGACGGACAAGATGTAGTGTCGCGGTCTAGTTGACGCGCGCACTGCGTAAGGACGGCGATGTGCGTTGCGGCCATCTTGGACGCTACTGCGCATGCGCGAGCATAGCGCGCGAGTAGAGACGGCGTTCGGAGCGTGTTGCCCGGCGCTCTCTCGGGAAAGCGAGTTAAAGAAGAATAAAGGCTTCTACCTAACCATAAGTGCCTCCAGCGAGTCATTGGGGAATAACTAAGGGTAACCTGAGCACCTAGCATCATTACAGTGGCGACGAGGGTGGGATGGTGAGAACCCTGCGTGCAACAGGAGGAAGGTGCCCCCAGCTTGCTTCAGAGAGGAGTGTCCACCAGGAGGGACGTCACCCCACGCGGTAAGAAGACCGAGGGGGTCGAGGACAGACGCCTACGCACCGGGAGAGCGCGGCAGTGGCAGATAGACGCCAGGAAGTGGCACGGGGGCAGTAAAGGAGCCGGCCACGAGGTAGAGGAAATCGCAGGCGGACAGCGGAGCGACAGAGGATACCCTGGCGGAATCGGGGGACGACGGCGCAGCCAGCTCGAACGCAGTCCCAGGTACCCGAAGAAGGGGAGCGGGGACAGACGCGCCAGGTAGCCCAAGGAAATTAGCGGAAGCCAAAATGAGTGCACAGTCATCGACCCTGACGACGCCGATCCCGTTCCTACCACGCCCGGAAGAACCCATAATGAAGTGGGAAGACTGGAGGGAGTACTTCAAAAACTACCTGGAAGCGCTGGAAGATGAGAACGAGGAGGCGTTCTCCAGTGCCAGGAGGAAGAGGATACTCCTACACAACCTGGGACCAGAAGGAATACGGGTGTTTCAAAACCTCACACCGAACGTCAGGCAGGGAGGGGACACAGACGTGTTCTCTCACGCCATAGAAGACTTGGACAACCACTATCGGCCTGCAGTGTGCACCTCCATTGACCGCTATAACTTCCAGCAGAGGAAGCAAGAAGCGGGGGAATCCATAGATGACTACGTGGCGGCGCTGCGAAAACTAGCGATGACGTGCAAGTATGGAGGGCTACAGGATGAATTCATCAAGGACCAGATCGTTATGCACACGACAAGCAAGTCGGTACAGGATAAACTGTGGGCGAATGGAGATGCGACGCTGAACGAGGTGATCGCCATAGTGAAACGAGCGGAACTGACCAAACGCTGCGCGGAAGCGGCAAAGAGAGACCCGGCCCCCAGACTCACAGTCAACAAGGTGGATGACGCGGACCATCAGGCACGGGGGAAACCAGCGACGGGGGAGTACAGAGGAGCGCCCAAAGGGAAAGTAAAACCCGGACAGACATGGAAACAAGAAAAGAGTGAAGCGATGAGATGCTACAGGTGCGGAAGCTCGAGCCATGCAGCGCACGACAAACGGTGCCCCGCATTCAGAGCCAAGTGTGCGTTCTGCGGCCTAGTAGGTCATTACGAGAAAGTATGCCGAAGGAAAGGGAGACAGCAAGCGGTGAAATTCGTGGCACAGGACGAGGGGGAAGAAGCGGAAGGCCGAGAAGAAGACGAAGAAGTCCTGTGTGTAGAGGACCAGGTACTGGGCATCGATGGGAGAAGAACGCACAAACCCCAGTGCGACATGATCATTGGAGGAATAAGCATCACCATCGTGGCGGATTCAGGATCTCCATACACGATTGTTCAAAGATCGGTGTGGAATGAGAGGTTCAGACCCACGTGGGGCGCGCAGCTAGAACCCCCCGATGTTCGACCGGTCACCTACACAGGGGAACCAATCCCGATGGTGGGGTTCAAGAAGCTGAGGTTCGAGTTCAAAGAGCGGAGTGCCCTCTGCAAGCTGTACGTCGCGGAGAAGGGACCGTCTGCCCTGGGCTGGATGGACCAAGGAGAGTTAGGCGTACAGCTGAACCCAGGAGGGGACACCCAGGTGATGGTGACCCTGGACGGAGAGGAGTCGACGGCGGAAAAATGGCGGAGCGGACACCCGAAGGTTTTCGGCGGGAAGATAGGGAAACTAGAGAAGTTCTCCCACAAAATCGTCCTTAAAGAAAACGCCCGGCCGGTAGCGCACAAAGTACGGAACATCCCGATTGCGGTGAGAGAGGCGGTGCAACAGGAACTCCGCCGACTGGAAGAAGGGGGAATCATCGAGCCCATCGACAGTGCGGAGTGGTTGGCGCCTCTGGTGGTGGCCATGAAACCGTCAGGCAAGGTGCGTCTCTGTGTGGACCTCAGAGAGTTGAACAAGTGCATTGTGGTTGAAAAGTTCCCCTTACCACGCATAGAGGAAATGTTGGCCCGCACGAAAGGCGTCAAATGGTTCTCCACCATCGACTTGCAATCGGCATACCACCAGGTAGTGCTACATGCGACAAGCAAAAAACTGACGTCGTTCATCACGCCGTTCGGCTGCTACCAATTCTGCCGCATGCCCTTTGGTCTCGCCTCGGCAGCGGCGGTGTTCCAGAAGCTAATGGCCCGCCTATTCAAGGACATTGAGGGAGTGCAATACTTCCAGGATGACATCCTAGTGATGGGGACAGAGCTGGAGGACCATGACAAGAAGCTGTCGGCGGTATTGAAGATCCTGGAGGAGAACGGCCTGACGGCAGAGTGGGAGAAATGTCACTTCGGGATGACGTCAGTCACCTACCTGGGGCACGAGATAGGTGCGCAAGGAATAACACCGAAGAGAGGGAACGTGAAGGCCATCTGCGAAGCACCACCGCCCACCTCCAAGGAAGAAGTACGGTCATTTCTAGGGATGGCGGAGTACTATAGCAAGTTCGTCCACCACTTTTCCACAAAAACCCACCACATGAGGCAACTCACGAGGGACAAGACGGCGTTTGTCTGGACCGAGGAGACACAGGAGGAGTTTGACACAGTGAAACAGGAAATCGGTGGAGCGATCCCGCTGCAAGGGTACGATCCCCAGAGACGGTCCATATTGATGACGGACGCGAGTGAAAAAGGGCTTGGAGCGGTGCTCATGCAAGAAAGACCGGAAGGAGGAACAGAGACGATCAGCTTCGCGTCCAGGACGTTGACGGCGTCGGAACAAAAGTTCAGTGTGATTGAGAAAGAGATGCTGGCGGTGGTATGGGCTATGGCGAAGTACCGTCAGTTCCTGTGGGGCACTAGATTTCAAGTGAAGACGGATCACAAGCCTCTAGTGAAGGTATTGACATCGGACGGCCATGCCAGCGCCACACCCCGGATCGCGAAAATGACGCTGAAACTCCTGGAGTACAGGTACGACGTGGAGTACATCCCGGGCTCCAGAAACAAGATAGCGTACTACCTCAGCAGGGCATCTGCGATGGACAGTGCCTCCAATGACAGGGAAGACGACGACGAGATGGTGGCCCTGACCGACGACCCGGAAAAAGCCATCAGCAGGCAGGAGTGGAAAAACGCGTATGAGGCGGATGACGATATGGGCGACATCAAGTCGTACATTGTACGAGGGTGGCCAGAAAGGAGAAGACAAAGACCCAAAATCCGGCAGTTCTACGAGGTCAGAGGAGAGCTGTCGGTGGGAAACGACGGGGTGTTCGTCTACAGAGGTGACAGGGTGGTACCACCGGAGAACATAGTACCGGCCCTGCTAGCCATACTACACGAAGGCCACCTGGGAATTGTGAAGACAAAGGCCAGGACAAAACAAACATACTGGTGGCCAGGAATGGACACGCATGTAGAGAGGCACGTGAGAGACTGTGTGCAGTGCCTGGGTGCGGACAAGATACTGAAGCCAATGAGACCACCCTTAGGGAAGTTCACGAACCCCAGCAACCCATGGGAAGAGGTGGCTGTGGACATATTGGGGCCTATACTGGACGATCAGGGGATCCCCAAATACCTCTGTGTATTAGTGGACAAGTACTCAAAATGGCCAGAAGTGCACATCAACGAGATCATGGACACGGATGAGATACTGCGCTTCCTCAAAGCGGTGTTCCTCAGGGAAGGCATACCCAGGATCATTATCAGCGACAATGGGCCCCAGTTCATCTCCGACAAGTGGGGCACGTTTGCAAACAGGAATGGCATACTACTTAGACACACCTCGATATACCATCCGACCAGCAATGGACAAGTAGAGAGGTTCAACAGGGTGCTGATGGGCTCCATACAGGCGGCCATCACGAGGGGTAAAGACTGGGAGAAAGAAGTGCAAAGCACGATATGGGCGTACCGTATCACCCCCACCGGTACGGGGTACAGTCCCTTCCAGATCTTACGAGGAAGACAACCCTTCACCAGAGACAATGTGGCGTGGCAGGAGAAGACCATCACCAGCAAATGGTCTCCGGCGGTGGTGCAACACAACCTGGAGAAGGCACAACGCATCTATACGGAACACTACAACCGCCACAAGAGGGTAAAGGAGACGGCGTTGGAAAAAGGGGAGTGGGTCAGAGTGAAGCTGGCAGTCCTGAAGCGGAAGGGAGAAAGCAAGTACTCCCCACCCCTCAGAGTAGAAGAAGTGTACGACCGGGCAGCGTTGCTCAGCGACGGAAACGTGTGGTCTCATGAGCGCATGGCCAAGTGCAACAAGATCTTACAATGGCCCCGAGAGGACACGGAAGGGGAAACCCCGACGGAAGGGCCGATAAGAGACACAGACTCGTCCGAAGAGAGAACATGAGCGGAGAGCAAGAGAGAGAGAGAGAGACACACCAGGCGGATGGTCCCTGGGGGAAACCACCCGGGAAGACGGTGAGGAAAAAGAGAGAGAGGGCCAGGGCACTCCGAAAGGTACCGACGGAGGCCCGGTCGCAGAGGGAGGCCGAGATGGACATTCCACTCCGGTAAGACACACCCGGGTGGGGAGAGCAGTGGTGAGACCATCCAGGTTTAGAGACTTTGAAATGGACTGACCACAAGGTTTGGGACATTGTGTTGTGTGGTATGAAAAGGGGGAGATATGTAGTGTCGCGGTCTAGTTGACGCGCGCACTGCGTAAGGACGGCGATGTGCGTAGCGGCCATCTTGGACGCTACTGCGCATGCGCGAGCATAGCGCGCGAGTAGAGACGGCGTTCGGAGCGTGTTGCCCGGCGCTCTCTCGGGAAAGCGAGTTAAAGAAGAATAAAGGCTTCTACCTAACCATAAGTGCCTCCAGCGAGTCATTGGGGAATAACTAAGGGTAACCTGAGCACCTAGCATCATTACACAAGAGAGTAGAGAGGATCTGACAAACCGGGCGGAGATGAGGAACCAATGAGCAGAGCCCTCTCCGACAGCCCTCCGAAGGAATACAGAAGACAGATATTGAGCTGAAGACAGTATGGGGAGCAGTATAGAATGGGTTCCCATACTTCCTGAAGTGAAAAGGTCCTAAGGTTGCTTCGGTGGGTGCATGGGCTGCAACAAGACATGAATATGGACCGGATGCAAGGTGCGATGTCTACAGAATATTTGTTCTAAGTACAAAAGTAACGAGCTCAGATCATATGTATGGTGGACAAGAAGGGCTCTGTATGGATCCATGTGCAGAGGGCTACTCATGCCTGGCTGTTATCATGCTGCATTGCGCATGGGTTGGTAGTTGCAATATTTATGCATTAAGTCATTTCTTCAAGGCTTGGTATTTTATAGTGACTTGAAAAGCGCTGCATAGGTAAGCATGTTCACACTGCTTTGAACATGTGCAGTTTCAGCCTTTGTATGGCGGAGGCTCTAGGACACATTCATACCCTTCACTGTACCCTGGTGAGAGGGTTCCAGGTCCATTTACCCTCAGCCATAATGCTGGGAAGTGAGCCCTCCCACGCTTGTGTTACCCCAAACACCAGGATGAGTGGAAGGGGGGGGGGGTCTTAGCTGGGAGTTGGGAGGTGGGTTCCCTCGTTTACCTTTGGTGCCTGTGAGGACTTACTAAACCTAGGGGTCTGCGGCATTGAACGCCTGGAGGGAGGAACTGCAGTTTAACTCTCAGTGTTAAGAAAACACAACCATATATTGCCAAGTCCTGTAGTGGTAATGTCTTTGTGATTTAAAGTGTCCTTGAGCCTTGGATGTGCTGGTTTGCTTCCCGGCTCCAGGAGGCCCCGGAGCCGCTATTCAGGGTGATCCATTTGCACATCTCTGCAGCGCGGCCTCCTTTCCAGTCTTGACCACGAGATTTTGGGGCGAATAATGAGCTCAGTTTCGTTTTCATGAATGAAGTCTTCTCGTCAGTGTCATCTTTGGCTTCCTTCAGGAGACTCTCCCACCATCTGCTCATCAGATACATTTTTGCCGAAGGTGACAAGCTTCCGTCACACAATTAGGCGCCGTGACCTTGTACTGAGAGAAAACATCCACACACAGGGCTTCATTTCATGTATTTAGCCTTAGGCTCCGCCGGGCCCTGTTCTAGAGAGCTCTGGGCTGTTGAAATGACAATTAATCCGTCAATGATCTGCGGTGCGTCTGCTACTCGGCATTAAAAGCAAGTTAGTCTTTTGGCTTCCTGGCATGTTGTCTCATTTTTAACATGCATGTTGCATCTGGAGCACTGGACAGGGTTACATGACCACCCGAGGCGCAGGAGCTGAGGGAGAGATGTCTCCAGGGGAACGGGGGTGCAGATCGACCCAGCGCCAGACCTGAGGGAGAGATGTCTCCAGGGGAACGGGGGTGCAGATCGACCCAGCGCCAGACCTGAGGGAGAGATGTCTCCAGGAGAACGGGGGTGCAGATCGACCCAGCGCCAGACCTGAGGGAGAGATGTCTCCAGGAGAACTGGGGTGCAGATCGACCCAGCGCCAGACCTGAGGGAGAGATGTCTCCATGAGAACGGGGGTGCAGATCGGCCCAGCGCCAGACCTGAGGGAGAGATGTCTCCAGGAGAACGGGGGTGCAGATCGACCCAGCGCCAGACCTGAGGGAGAGATGTCTCCAGGAGAACGGGGGTGCAGATCGACCCAGCGGCAGACCTGAGGGAGATATGTCTCCAGGAGAACGGGGGTGCAGATCGGCCCAGCGCCAGACCTGAGGGAGAGATGTCTCCAGGAGAACGGGGGTGCAGATCGGCCCAGCGCCAGACCTGAGGGAGAGATGTCTCCAGGGGAACGGGGGTGCAGATCGGCCCAGCGCCAGACCTGAGAGAGAGATGTCTCCAGGAGAACTGGGGTGCAGATCGACCCAGCGGCAGACCTGAGGGAGAGATGTCTCCAGGAGAACGGGGGTGCAGATCGGCCCAGCGCCAGACCTGAGGGAGAGATGTCTCCAGGAGAACGGGGGTGCAGATCGGCCCAGCGCCAGACCTGAGGGAGAGATGTCTCCAGGGGAACGGGGGTGCAGATTGGCCCAGCGCCAGACCTGAGAGAGAGATGTCTCCAGGAGAACGGGGGTGCAGAGCGGCCCAGCGCCAGACCTGAGGGAGAGATGTCTCCAGGAGAACTGGGGTGGAGATCGGCCCAGCGGCAGACCTGAGGGAGAGATGTCTCCAGGAGAACGGGGGTGGAGATCGGCCCAGCGGCAGACCTGAGGGAGAGATGTCTCCAGGAGAACTGGGGTGGAGATCGGCCCAGCGGCAGACCTGAGGGAGAGATGTCTCCAGGAGAACTGGGGTGCAGATCGGCCCAGCGCCAGACCTGAGGGAGAGATGTCTCCAGGGGAACGGGGGTGCAGATCGGCCCAGCGCCAGACCTGAGGGAGAGATGTCTCCAGGAGAACGGGGGTGCAGATCGGCCCAGCGCCAGACCTGAGGGAGAGATGTCTCCAGGAGAACGGGGGTGCAGATCGGCCCAGCGCCAGACCTGAGGGAGAAATGTCTCCAGGAGAACTGGGGTGCAGATCGGCCCAGCGCCAGACCTGAGGGAGAGATGTCTCCAGGGGAACGGGGGTGCAGATCGGCCCAGCGCCAGACCTGAGAGAGAGATGTCTCCAGGAGAACGGGGGTGCAGATCGGCCCAGCGCCAGACCTGAGGGAGAGATGTCTCCAGGAGAACGGGGGTGGAGATCGGCCCAGCGGCAGACCTGAGGGAGAGATGTCTCCAGGAGAACTGGGGTGCAGATCGGCCCAGCGCCAGACCTGAGGGAGAGATGTCTCCAGGGGAACGGGGGTGCAGATCGGCCCCGCGCCAGACCTGAGAGAGAGATGTCTCCAGGAGAACGGGGGTGCAGATCGGCCCAGCGCCAGACCTGAGGGAGAGATGTCTCCAGGAGAACTGGGGTGCAGATCGACCCAGCGCCAGACCTGAGGGAGAGATGTCTCCAGGAGAACTGGGGTGCAGATCGACCCAGCGCCAGACCTGAGGGAGAGATGTCTCCAGGAGAACGGGGGTGCAGATCGGCCCAGCGCCAGACCTGAGGGAGAGATGTCTCCAGGAGAACGGGGGTGCAGATCGACCCAGCGCCAGACCTGAGGGAGAGATGTCTCCAGGAGAACTGGGGTGCAGATCGACCCAGCGCCAGACCTGAGGGAGAGATGTCTCCATGAGAACGGGGGTGCAGATCGGCCCAGCGCCAGACCTGAGGGAGAGATGCCTCCAGGAGAACGGGGGTGCAGATCGACCCAGCACCAGACCTGAGGGAGAGATGTCTCCAGGAGAACTGGGGTGCAGATCGACCCAGCGGCAGACCTGAGGGAGAGATGTCTCCAGGAGAACGGGGGTGCAGATCGGCCCAGCGCCAGACCTGAGGGAGAGATGTCTCCAGGAGAACGGGGGTGCAGATCGGCCCAGCGCCAGACCTGAGGGAGAGATGTCTCCAGGAGAACGGGGGTGCAGATCGGCCCAGCGCCAGACCTGAGGGAGAGATGTCTCCAGGAGAACTGGGGTGCAGATCGGCCCAGCGCCAGACCTGAGGGAGAGATGTCTCCAGGGGAACAGGGGTGCAGATCGGCCCAGCGCCAGACCTGAGAGAGAGAGATGTCTCCAGGTGAACGGGGGTGCAGATCGGCCCAGCGCCAGACCTGAGGGAGAGATGTCTCCAGGAGAACTGGGGTGGAGATCGGCCCAGCGGCAGACCTGAGGGAGAGATGTCTCCAGGAGAACGGGGGTGGAGATTGGCCCAGCGGCAGACCTGAGGGAGAGATGTCTCCAGGAGAACGGGGGTGCAGATCGGCCCAGCGCCAGACCTGAGGGAGAGATGTCTCCAGGAGAACTGGGGTGCAGATCGGCCCAGCGCCAGACCTGAGGGAGAGATGTCTCCAGGGGAACGGGGGTGCAGATCGGCCCAGCGCCAGACCCGAGAGAGAGATGTCTCCAGGAGAACGGGGGTGCAGATCGGCCCAGCGCCAGACCTGAGGGAGAGATGTCTCCAGGAGAACTAGGGTGGAGATCGGCCCAGCGGCAGACCTGAGGGAGAGATGTCTCCAGGAGAACGGGGGTGCAGATCGGCCCAGCGCCAGACCTGAGGGAGAGATGTCTCCAGGAGAACTGGGGTGCAGATCGGCCCAGCGCCAGACCTGAGGGAGAGATGTCTCCAGGAGAACTGGGGTGCAGATCGACCCAGCGCCAGACCTGAGGGAGAGATGTCTCCAGGAGAACTGGGGTGCAGATCGACCCAGCGCCAGACCTGAGGGAGAGATGTCTCCAGGAGAACGGGGGTGCAGATCGGCCCAGCGCCAGACCTGAGGGAGAGATGTCTCCAGGAGAACGGGGGTGCAGATCGACCCAGCGCCAGACCTGAGGGAGAGATGTCTCCAGGAGAACTGGGGTGCAGATCGACCCAGCGCCAGACCTGAGGGAGAGATGTCTCCATGAGAACAGGGGTGCAGATCGGCCCAGCGCCAGACCTGAGGGAGAGATGTCTCCAGGAGAACGGGGGTGCAGATCGACCCAGCGCCAGACCTGAGGGAGAGATGTCTCCAGGAGAACTGGGGTGCAGATCGACCCAGCGGCAGACCTGAGGGAGAGATGTCTCCAGGAGAACGGGGGTGCAGATCGGCCCAGCGCCAGACCTGAGGGAGAGATGTCTCCAGGAGAACGGGGGTGCAGATCGGCCCAGCGCCAGACCTGAGGGAGAGATGTCTCCAGGAGAACTGGGGTGCAGATCGGCCCAGCGCCAGACCTGAGGGAGAGATGTCTCCAGGGGAACGGGGGTGCAGATCGGCCCAGCGCCAGACCTGAGAGAGAGATGTCTCCAGGAGAACGGGCGTGCAGATCGACCCAGCGCCAGATCTGAGGGAGAGATGTCTCCAGGAGAACGGGGGTGCAGATTGGCCCAGCGCCAGAACTGGTGAATTGTTCAACAGTCTGAGCGGGAACTGAACCACCATTTGAGGTAAAGTCTAACTGAGCTCACCATCGGCTTTGTTGGCTTGCATGGCTTATATCGTCTTGTGAATAACATTGTCAAAACAAGTATGCGTACACATGCTCTCCAGGTAGGAGATGAAGAAGAATACATATAAAATGGTGAGGTAGGTAGAACTAGGAGGAGTCCATAGAATAGAAAATGAGTAGAATCCCATGGATTAAAGCGAGAGGACAGTGTGGTAACAGGGAAGATAGGCAGATGGTTCGGGGCATAAAGTACAGACCGTGAGAGAAAAGAACCCTTCTTTCCCTGCCGCCTGACTACTTCACCGACTGCTCTGGGTATTGACTGAAGGTCCATCCCATGCAAGGAAATCTTGGTGTCGGAGTGCACAATACCTCCACCACCCTACAATCCCGCACGATCAGGTAGATGAAACATAACTGCAGGGAACCCCGGCCCGTTTTGCCCTTCCTACCCTACCTGCTTTCACAGGATGAGCGGCAGGCATAGGCCTGTAGACCCCTTTTCTTGTTACCCAGGTGTCGGTGGAGTGTAAGGAATGGTGATGGGGGCGACAATCTAAACATAGTGAGCCTCCACTGAAGGGGCCTACTGCCATAGTATGTACCAACAACATGGTAAATGCACCTACAGATACTACAAGAGTGGGTCGGACTCACTAATGAGGATGGGAAGAGGTCCTTCCTGAGCATGGTCCCTTCAAGATTGAAAGATTGTCTAATTTAATAATAATAATGGCTGCAATCTTTTTTAGAAGAAAGATTCTTCCAGGTATTCGAAGGCGAAGCCATCTCAAAACCTATCCCTCTACAGTGTGGTGTCCCTCAGGGCTCATCGTTAAGCCCCACTCTTTTTAATGTCTATATGGCTCCGTTGGCGGACATTGTATGCCCCTTCGGGATCCATATAGTAACATACGTTGATGACACCCAACTGGTCGTAGCCTTAAACCACGCTGACCAGATATCCAATGACCTCCACTCCTGTCTCGAGGAAGTTGCCAAGTGGATGAGTCTGTCACATCTAAAATTAAACAGCGAAAAGACCGAGCTCATGGTTCTTGGCAACCCTCTAAGTTTCAAAGCAAGCACTATGTGGCCAGCCTGTATGGGCCCGGTCCCAGGCCCTAAAACAGAGTTAAAATGTCTGGGCGTTTGGCTAGATCAGGACCTTAGCTTTAAAGCTCATGCCAGGAAGGCTGTTGCTTTCTGCTATGGACTGCTCAGAATGCTCCGCAAAGTGCTCCCCTTGCTTCCCTTCCAAGCCAAAAAGCTGTTGATTCAGGCACTCATTCTATCCAGAATAGATTGTGGCAAAATCCAGAATAGTTTTTGGCAATGCCCTCTACTTAGGTGCCCCGATCTCAGTAGTTGCGAAACTGCAGATTGTACAAAACTGTGCGGCAAGGCTTCTTATGGGAATTTCAAATCGTTGCTCTGCAAGGCCTGCGCTGCGCTCTCCCCATTGGCTCCCAGTACAGAAGAGAATCAACTTTAAGGCCCTCTGTGTCACCCATAAGGCTCTGGGAGGGAGCGGTCCACCAATCAACAATGACATGATTCGCCCTTATAGGGTGAACAGACAGCTCCGCTCAGACGATCTCCACCTGGTGGTGGTCCCTAGGATTAAGAAGGCCAGAAGTGGTGGCCGGCTTTTTTCGTATAATGCCGTCAGACTCTGGAACTCCCTACCTTTGCATTTGCGCAGGGAATCAAATCACCTCGAGTTCCAGAAACAGTTAAAAACCTGGCTATTCCCCTAGGTACCCGTCTGCTCCAGGAACAGTTCCAGCGCTGGGATGCTCTCTGGTAGCCATGCGCTATATAAATGTCAATTCATTTCATAATTTACAGAAGTAACTGAAGGATCCAAAAATAAAATAGATACTGAACGATAGCTTCTCTTCATACAAGGAGGGGAGGAGGCGCACAAACATGAGCAGGCATCCCAAGTCCAAGAAATGAGAGATACCGAGAAAAACATGGAATACTAAATGAGTAACCTTAGGGACAGAGTTAGGACTTGTGATCCATCGGCCCTGCCGCCTCCCGATCTATTGCCCCAGATCCCCGAATCACAAGAGGAGCCGAAAGCGAGGACACAAATGAGGGTCTGGGGTTCCCCATGCTGGCAGAGGGGGCTGTAGTATTGGGGTTTTCTCTTTCCTCGTTTGTCTTCAGGTCTTGTTCGTACTGTTTGATTCCTAGGAATTAAGAATCAGAACAGTCCTCAGTATTCCCTGGATTTATAATGCTGTGGTGGAATGTTGGGGTGTCACAGGTTGCTGGAGCTTGTTGTGCTGGATGGCCACGCTTGGGGTTGTCTCAATAAAGAAGCTTTACCACAAGTCATTCTGCTTCCATCTCAATGACTTCAGGGTTCAGATGGAGCTGGGGGGACAGCTGCTGATGCACCTGGAACCGAAACAGCGCCTGAGTGACCGCCGGCAGCTGGAGCACAAGAGGGTGGTGTACACAAGAGCGCTGTAATGCAGTCAGTGGGCAGTGAAGTAACCAGGCTGGAAACACCACTGTGGATCAGTTTTGGGTGCATGCACACTCCATCCCGGGAGGCAGAGACTGGCTGGAGGCCAGACTTGTGTTATCGCTGCATTTTCCTTCCTTGAAAGGGGAGGCCAGTGTCTGTCTCAGGTGGAGAAGGAACCACAGGTTTGCTAGTAATGTCTCCAATTCTGGTAAGATCCCTTCGGCATTTGTGGCCATTAAACAATCCAGTTCAATCATACTTGGAGTGCTCGTCCACGAGGACAATGAGGTGGTTTTCATCAAAATGCGTGACCGAGGCAGGTCTAGCATGCCGCTTGGAGGTTCCATGACGAGGAGAGTTGGCGGTGTAGGGCTCTGTTGCCTTGGCACCAAACACATCCTCGTTTCTTGCTCCACCATCTCATTTATGCCCGGGTACCACCTACAGATCCTCAGGTAGGCCTTCATTTTTTCCACCCCTTTGTGGTCACTGCGTTCCTTTTAAATTATACTGTTTGTCAGGGGAGCCAGAATGTGGAGGTGACATCCTTGGGGAGTGCAGTGTGTGTGAATGGCTGCCTCTGTGAGCATCGGGGCATCCCATACACAGCAACTACACATTGTATGGTGCTTCACAAGGGACATTTCTGATCTTTAAAAATAGTCTTTGGTAAAATTGCATCAAATGCACATTTTATTTTTCACAAAAGGTGCATCCTGTGTTATTATCCCAAGATTAGTAAACAAGGGGGGGGGGGTCACAACACTTCAATGATCTTATAAACATATGCAAAATGGCAGTGATGAAAGAAAGGGGTGTCAAATGAGGACAGGCTCACAACAGTGGAGAAAGGTATGTGTGTCTGTTTCTTCTCATTTTTAAACTCAAAAAGAAGCACAATTGACATTAGCCAAGCAAGTTGCTTCACTACATCAGATGCCAAAGAACAGGGGCCTTGTGATAAAATGTGTCGTCAATAAAGAACCTTTGCACCTTTTAGCCCTTCCGGTGCAACCCTGGCAGTGTCACAGGAAGCGCATCTTCTTGGCTGACCATTTTCATAACACGGCCAGGGTTGCACC
Source organism: Triturus cristatus (assembly GCF_964204655.1). NCBI lineage: Eukaryota > Metazoa > Chordata > Amphibia > Caudata > Salamandridae > Triturus > Triturus cristatus. The sequence goes on along the minus strand of NC_140593.1, from coordinate 64,471,349 downwards.
CCACAGGTGGGAGCAGTTACAGTCTGTAGAACTGTCCTTAGACTGGACTAAAGTAGGGAGCAGGAGCTGCCCTCACATTACCTCTGTAGGGACACCCTGAATACCTGCTTCTGAGGAGGAACTGAAGGCCCCCATGACCCTGGGTGCAGTGCTTGACTCTACTCACCTGGGTACATTGATGCCCACACTACAGTGCGCACATTAACACACTGGGTCAGGGTATGTGTAGGGTGTGTACATGTGTATTTGTGTGGTAATGCGATGCAAAGCTCGAGCATTGCGAAGGTTCAATCGGTGAGGGTGCGACCAGTGTAAACCAGGCCCACGCGTCCTACGAAATAATAAGGCTAAACTTTCAAGTGAAATGATTCTACTAGGAGGTGCAGGAAAGGATTGAACTGATAATATATCGGCCAAAAATGCACCTCCAACAGTTTATGAAAAGTGACATCATGCAGAACAAAAAGTTCCTTACTTTTAGTCCTGGTTCAGCATCATAGGAAACTTTATTGGCCCGCCCGGGAGGAGGAATTGCCATCGTCCACAAATCCACCCTCCGCCTGATCACACTCTCCGACGAGCCCACAGACCTGATGGAACACCTTCACTTCAAGATACAGGCCAGCCCTACCACCACCCTCCGGGAAACCCTCATCTACCGACCTCCTTGACCCCACGGACCATTCACCAACTCGATCACAGACTTTATCTCCCCGCAAGCCATCGCATCCACCAACTACACCCTACTGGGAGACCTCAACTTCCACCTCGACAACCAACTAGACCCCAACACCATATCCCTCCTGGACAACCTCCACAACATTGGACTCCACCAGATTGTGACCGAACCCATGCACTCAGCAAGACACACCCTCGACCTCCTCTTCACTACAGGAAACTCCATCACTTTCAGCCACAACACCGAACTCCCATGGACAGACCATCGATGCATCCACTTCACCTTCAGAACACCCACCATCCACAGACACCAGCACCTACGCCCACAGAGAAACTGGACCAAAATCACAGACGACCAGCTCACCTCCTCACTCAGCAACTCTACCCCAACCACAGCAGAAGACGACGACCCCAACACCGCAGCCCGAACTCTGCACAGATGCATCACTGACAGCGCCAACACCATAGCCCCCCTCAAGAAGAACAACAACACACATGTCAAGAAAGCTAGATGGTTTACCACCAAACTTCGAGAGTCCAGGCGCACCTGCCGCCGCCTCGAGAAGGCCTGGAGGAACTCCAAATCCACAGAAGCCCACAACAACTTCAAAGCCCCCACCAACGCTCACCACCAACTCATTAGAAACACAAGGAAAACAGCGATCGAAGACAGAATCTCCACACACAACAGCAAAGAACTCTTCAATATCATCAAGGAGTTCGCCCAACCCACCAGCGAGTCTACTGACATCCCTCCCTCACAAGACCTCTGCAACAAACTCAGCACCTTCTTCCACCACAAAATCAAGAACATCTATGACAACTTAAACGAGACAACCAACACACTGTACCATCACCAGCCACCCTGACACTCTTAAGCCAACGATTGACAGCTGGACAGCCCTCATCACCAAAGACACACTAAAGATGATGAAGTCAATCCACTCCAGGGCCCACGCGGACCCCTGCCCCCACCACATCTTCAACAGAGCCGCCGACACCATCGCACCCATGCTCTGCCACACCATCAACAGCTCCCTGGCAAACGCCTCCTTCCTCGACGACAGGAAGCACGCCGAGATCAACCCCCTCCTGAAGAAGCCCTCGGCAGACCCCACCGACCTCAAAACCTACAGACCCATCTTCCTGCTCCCGTTCCCAGCGAAAGTAATTGAGAAAGCCAATAACAGCAAACTCGCCACATTCATTGAAGAGTACAACATCCTCGACTCCTCACAATCCGGCTTCAGAAAAAAACACAGTACGGAAACCGCCCTCCTCGCCGCAACAGACGACATCCGCACCCTAATTGACAAAGGAGAAACAGCAGCCCTCATCCTCCTCGACCTCTCAGCGCGCTTCAACACAGTCTCCCACCGCACCCTAACACGCAGACTCCACGCCGTAGGGACCTGGGGACAAGGCCTCGACTGGATCCGCTCTTTCCTCTCCGGCAGAACGCAACGGATCAAACTCCCTTCTTTCCTCTCGGACCCTACACCAACCACCCACGGAGTCCCCCAGGGGTCCTTCTTCAGCCCAACGCTCTTCAACGTCTACATGGCTCCGCTCGCACCCATCGTCTGAACCTACGGACTCAACATTGTTTCATACGCAGACGACACCCAATGTGGTACTTTAAAATTTGGGACCGCGTAGGAGGCAGGGCCCTACCCCTGTTTATTCCGGTATTAGCGAACCGCGAATGGCCAATGCAGTATGTACAAGTGCTTTGCATAACATTATCGATAAACGCACTTTGTATACGATATTTCACATTGACTTCGTGGGTTCCATCTTGGAGCGGTGGCCATCTTATGGTTGCCCTCACATAGGCTACACATTACGAGCGAGCACAGGCCTTACGAACACATGTGCCTTCCTTTGACTTCTCTGTGACCTGTGTGACTTGGCTCCACCGCCCCAGGTCAGTCCGGTCCCACGAGCTCCCCGTCCTACGGCCACCTGTGATTAGCATCAGGGTTTGACACACCATAAAGCCTTTTCATCCCACACAAGCCTCCGGCTAATCTTTCACACCTGACTCTTCCTGCTTTATGGCTTGTTTTACAAACAGGAGGTGCCCGTGTTTATTGGGGTCTGTTGATATCTGATGTGGGATCTGAGCCTCGCTGGGTAAATAATTGTGGGCTGGCCGAACTGGAATGTGGGATGGTCATCATGACTATGCCTTTTCGTTTGTAATGAATACATATGAATGACCATATCGTAAAACAAGGAATGTGTGCCTGAAGCATGATATTTTGTATTTAAGGAGAAGCCCGTTTCTGTAAGTTTAAGCAGTCTCCTGAGAACATACATTGTGTTGTACTTCTCGGATACCTGTAATTGGTCTGCAGCCAATAAACTGATCTTTGACTTCACCCAGAAGACTCTGTGTTTCTGTAGGTCTGAAACAGGAAGAACCCGAAGTCTTAGGGTGTGTTCCCCTGCACCGCTGGGTTTTAAAAATCCAGTACTTCAGTTGGCGCCCAACTCGGGGCGATTTCAGCGGTACCGGTCCAAGCCAGAGGTTCGTGAGGAGCTTCGTGTGGAAATTCCGGAGGAAGGCCGCCACTTCATCGACCCCTGCATGTCGACGTGGTCCGAAAGTCTTTTCTGCGAGGTTCTCCGCGTCCCGACGGCTACGAAGGACTGCTGCCCTGATTAATCGCCCTGTTTTGGACCCTTGACGATTTGGTAGAGCGAAACAATCGAGAGAGTTTTCTGGTGACGCCAAGGATCATCGATATTCAGTTAAGTATAAGTGGAGCGTCTCCCAGTTTGTTTTGGTATCCTTCGGGAATTTGGTATCCTTCGGGATCGCTTTGATTTGGAACTTGCAAGTGCCAAAGCCAGAGGACTCGTGTATTCACGAGACTATCGTATTCGATAATCCTTTGAAGTTTGAAACTAGACTAGTGAGCGAAGATGCCTGGTTCTAGTGTATTTGGAAGATTGTTTTGTTTGGGTTGTAGAAGGGATTCCCAGTTGGAGGATTCATGTCCGGTTCCTCCAATTGGAACTCCAACTTATGAGCTTTATGTAAAACATGGCGTGGGCCCCATTGCATATAATGAAGTATGGATCCGATACACCAGAAAGGACGGTGTTTTAAAATGGCCCCAAAATGGTAGTTTCGATACAGATATCTTAGATAATTTGGAAGTTAAATTATTTAAAAAGAAAGCCCGGCCGGCGATGTTTGATTCTTTCCGCCTATGGCGAAAGGAAGCCAAACAGAAGGAAATTAAGCTAGCAAAAAGGAATAAGAGAGAAAAAGGTATGTCAATGGTGCAAGCAGCTGTGCAATTTAAAGATAATGAGGAGGAACAAATGAATGAGCAGTTACATAGACAGCGCAAACTAGGGATCGATAAATGTTACCCAGTTTTGTCACCCCTTGTACAAGATGAGACAAAAGAGAAAGAAAAGGATTCCCTAATGTCCCATTTGCTAAGTTCGCCACCCCCATATGCGCAAAATGCCACAGCGCCTCCACAGCTTGTGAATGTGCAGCCTCCAGTTAATATGCCGCAAGTCTTCCCACAGCCGCCAGCTCCTCTTCAGCTGGCTCCTATCCCTACAGCGCAGCCCTCTCAAGGGCCGCCAGTATCGTTACCTGTCTCCCCCGCGCTTCCTGCGACTTTGCCCAATACATCAGCTGCCTCCCCTGGCGCTTTTTCTTACACTACCCAGGTACCTGTATCTGCATCCGCTTTTCTTCCCTCTGTCTTTCCCCCCGTTTTCGCCTCAACTTCTCCTTCAGCGCGACAACGACTAGCTAATGTAGTTACTAGTTTAATGTCGCCTCTCTTTGGGTCATCTAGTGTGACCCCTGGTTTACAACGTAAGCAATTGCGCAGTCAGCTGCCTAATCCTGAAGAGAAAGAGGTATTAGATCATATGGCGCGTAGGTGGATTGTTTTCCCTTCACTCTATGAGGTGGAATCAGTTGTTAACGTTTTTCACCAATGGGATGCCCCAAAACAGAGGTATGTGTTTGACAAAATGTGTGAATTCCTCGGTGAGGAATTGGAGGATCATGATTCAAACACAATCCCGCAGGAATTGTGTCGAGTGCGAATTGATTTTGGAACAGGTACAATTGTGGGTCCCGATGTAGATAAAGCAGTTGCGACTTTACTGTCCTTCAGAAATGGCGATTGTCAGCAATCATTGTTCGAACAGGAATTCCCTGTGGGGAAAAAGGTAAAAGCGCGCCAATATCCGATGCGTGAGGTTCCTCCAGTTTGGAGACCTGCTGATCCAAATGCTAATCCAGCTGTTCCAGCTCATTTTCAGCGTGTTTGGGTGCATGTCCCTTGGAAACGATCTGAAGTAATAGCGCTTAAACAGACATTGCCTGACCCCCGTAAAAACCCTGCAGGATAGTATAAGGAGTTATCACAAACTGCAGACTCGTGTGTCATGAATCTAGCTGACATAGATATGTTGTTCGGGAATGTGGTTCCACAGCCTTTATGGGGATCCATTCGTAATACGGATCATGCTGCAGAACTAGGGGGCACATGGGCTAATATCATTGCTGCAGACACTAGACAAGATGGTGGTGCCAAGCCTGACCCTTTGGTAGCAGAACTCCCTGGTAGAATTATTACATACATGAAAACTTTAATGCCCGCGATGCGCGTGAATTGGGATAAACTATCTGCATGCAAGCAGAAGAAAGATGAAACAGTGTCCGATTTTTTTACAAGGTTTGAAGAAACGTTTATCGACCACAGTGGTCAAGACATGAGTACTGAAGGTGGCCAACTGTTATTTGTTGATAAATTTGTGCAGAATCTACTTCCCGAGTTGTGTAAGAAATTAAAAGATTCAGAGAGTTCTTGGGCTGTTTCCTCTTCAGCGCAAATACTGGCTACTGCACAGTATTACGAAAATAGAGATGAAGACGAGAAGGATAGAACAGACAAGAAAACGAAAGAATTGAAAACGAAGGTCCTTTTACAGCAGGCTTATCCGACACGTGGAGGACAGAATAATTATAGGCAAACCCAAGGTATCTATCAGCAACCCCAACAGTTTCAGAATAACCAGCAAATGAATGGGTATTATCAACCACGTATCCCTATAGGTCCCAATCAATGTTCATATTGCAGAGAGGAAGGTCATTTTAAGTATAGTTGTCCTAAATTAATGCAGCGTACCAGTAGTGCGTATGGCGCAAGAGGTAGAGGTGGTCAGCAAGCTCCTAGAGGTAGAGGGCGTGGAAATGTTCCCCAGAACGCGCGTCCTCTTCCGCCTCAAAATACAATAAACAGCTTCGATCAGCAAGCCAATGCAACTGGTAATACAGCTCAGTACTATAATAATGACTATTATGCAGAAGACGACAATGTGGAAGGTAATGATTACTAGGGCTGCCATAGACAGAGAGAGGGAGTTGTTTCAGTACCAGTGGATCAGAGTGGACTGTATGTTAAGGTGACTACAGCGGGTGTAACAGAGCCCTTTCTGCTGGACACTGGTGCTGCAAAGAGTTCAATTATGCATTCAAAACTCCCTGGCGCGCCTTTGTCTGGCGAAATGAATGTTTCAGTAGGTTTTTCTGGCGCCCCAGTTAGGAACCCGATTTCGAGTCCTATGCCACTTTCTGTTGGACCATGTGAGTTAAAAGCACCCCTCATCCTAACGACAGGTTGTGGTGAAAATCTGCTAGGATTGGATTTGTTAAAAAGATTGCATGCGACGCTATATTGTTCTCCCTCAGGAGTACAACTTACATTGGGTAAGGAAGTGATTTCCCCAATATATTTGTCAAAGAATGCATTGCCGCCTGAATTGTCATCCCTTCCGGATGTCCTTTGGGCTACTGGTCCCAATGATGTGGGTCTCTTGGAAATACCGCCATACGTGGTCACTTTAAAAGCCAATGTTAGATTGCCACGCATTCCCCAGTACAAGATCTCCAATGAAGGTCAGAAAGCGTTGTTAGCAATTGTCAGCGATTTGATTAAAAAGGGTGTAATTGAAGAGACAAGAGGCAACGTTTGCAATAGTCCTGTTTTACCTGTCTTAAAACGAACGGACCCTTCACAGCCACCTGTTTACAGATTTGTGATTGATCTTAGAGAGGTTAATAAGATTGTTGTGCCACAGTTTCCAGTTGTCCCTGATATAACTGCCTTGTTAACTATAATTCCAGCTTCCGCTGCATGGTTCTCAGTAATCGATTTGAAGAATGCTTTCTTTAGCATCCCAATTGTAGAGGAGAGTAGGGACATCTTTGGCTTCAGTTTAGGAGGTCGAAGCTTCCGCTTTAAACGCGCTCCACAGGGCTACTGTGAAAGTCCATCAATATACAGTCAGGCTTTAAAGGTGCAGCTTGATGCACTTGTTTTACCTAGTGGCGCTATCCGTATACAGTACGTTGACGATTTACTAATCGCCGCGGATACTGAAAAGATTTGCAAAGAAGCTACATTGTCATTGTTGCGTCATTTGTCTGCCTTTCATCACAAAGTGTCTCTCTCAAAAATGCAATATTGTCGACAAGAAGTGACCTACTTAGGTCATCTCTTATCGAAGGAGGGAAGGAAACTGACCCCAGAAAGAATTCAAGCCATTGCACAATTAAGTGTGCCAAGAACACAGAGAGAAGTGCGTGCTTTCTTGGGCATTACTTCATACTGTAGGCATTGGATACCGAATTTTTCTTTGCTGGCAAAACCTTTGCTAGCATTAACATGTAAAAACACACCGAATCCTGTCCCATGGTCTGAAGAGTGTCAGAAAAGTTTTTGGGAATTGCGAAATGCATTATGTTCAGCTCCTGTGTTGGGTACCCCTGACTACAGCAAGCCTTTTACATTGTATGTTCATGAAAAGGACGGTTGCGCATTATCAGTGTTAACACAGCCTTTTGGCGACAGACCGCGTCCATGCGCATATTTTTCGTCAACGTTGGACCCGGTAGCGAGGGCATTGCCAAGTTGTCTGAGAGCTACAGCCGCAGCAGCTGTGTCTATTCGACAGTCTGCTGGACTAGTGATGGATAACACATTGATTGTAATGGTTCCACATGCTGAGGACACATTGTTAAATCGGACCAAGACACAGCACTTAACTAGTGCTCGATTGTCAGGGTATGAATTGACACTGTTGGCAAATCATATACACATAAAGAGATGCAACACGTTGAATCCAGCTACATTATTGCCAATTCCAGCAGACAGATGAGATTGAGCAACATGATTGTCTGTTTAGAACAGAAGAAGAGACAAAAGGGAAAGTGGATCTTAAAGATACTCCCCTAACTGAGTGTGATGGTACCTTATGGGTGGATGGTTCGTGCTTCAAGCTTCCAAATGGTGATACGACTGCTGCATATGCTATCACGACTTTGTACACGATTGTTGAAACTGCACGTGTGCCACATAATTCGGCTCAAGCAGCAGAATTAATTGCCCTTACAAGAGCATGCGTGTTGAAGGAATGAAAGTGAACATATATACTGACAGCCAGTACGCCTTTGGTGTGGCTCATAGTTTTGGGCGATTGTGGAAAGAACGTGGGTTCCTGACTTCGCATGGAGCTAAAATTCATAATGGCAAGTTGGTGAATGATCTCCTTGAGTCACTGACCCTACCGTTACAAGTTGCGATTATGAAATGCCGTGCGCACAAGAAAGTCACTGATGATGTTGGTCGTGGTAATGCATTTGCTGATGAAATCGCGAAAGAAACAGCAAAAGATGTGAAGACTCGAATGTATGTTGCAGGCCCTGCAAGATGGGTTGGTGATGTTGGAATGTGTGAAGACACGATAGAAAGTGTGAAGTCCCTACAAGCTGAAGCCACAGAGAAAGAGTTGAGCAAGTGGAGAGAAAGTACGGGAAAATTGGATGAGAATGGTTGTTGGATCGATTTGTCAGAACATCGGCGATGGTTGTTACCTGATGCATATGTGCTTCCAGTAGTTACTATGGCACATGGAATGGCACATATCAGTGTGAAAGGAATCTGTAAGTTGTTGGCTCCAGTATGGCAGAACGCTGGAATTCCCAAGTGTGCAGAGAATGTGGTCAAGAATTGTATGGTATGTTTGAAATATAACCCTGGTAGGGGAACCCCAACTCCAGCTGGTCATTTTGCGCCTCCATCATATCCATTTGAGGTTTTGCAGTTAGATTTTATCCACATGGAAGGTGCAACAACTTGAAATATGTACTGGTTGTTGTTTGCGTTTTTTCTAAATGGATAGAAGCATATCCCCTAAAAGACAACACTGCTTTATCCACAGCCAAAGCCCTTGTGAAATAATTTTTTCCTAGGTTTGGAATGCCAAGAATGGTGTGGAGTGATAATGGGAGTGAATTTGTGGGTCGAGTGATGAAGAATGTGTGTGAGGGATTAGGTATAAAGCAGAAATTTCACGCTGCAAATCACCCCCAATCAGCTGGATTAGTAGAGTGCTACAACGGCACTCTGAAGCTCAAGCTGGCCAAAATCCAGGCGAGCTCCGGTCTTAAATGGCTTGACGCTCTGCCTTTAGCTCTCCTATCCACAAGAATGACTGTGCATTCACGAGTGGGACTTAGCCCATATGAGATCATTTTTGGCCGCCCGGCCAATGTATGGGGTGTGCCAAGACCGACAAAATTCAGCGAAATCGAACATCCAGTACTACTTGACTACCTGTATGAATTGACGGCTAAATTGTGTGTTTTACACCAACAGGTGCATGATACTCTGCCCCAGGCCTCTGAAGCTCCCGGACACCCTATCGATCCTGGCTCGTGGGTGCTCGTGAAGAACTTTCAGCGAAAGAACAACGATGAGCCCCGTTGGATCGGCCCTCACCTCGTACTTCTATCGACAAGATCAGCGGTTTGAGTAAAAGGGAAAAAGAATTGGATTCACGGCGCCCACTGCAAACGGATCCCTTTGCCTCTACCATATGACCAGTGGGTCCAGGAGGGTGTCGCTGAAACAGACACTGTACCTCGTTTTGTACCATTTAGTGATGCACGCATAAGAGGCACAACTTCAGAACAAGAGAGTGACGAAATTTTGCAAGAAGCTGTGCCACCGTCAACTCGAATAGACACCACAGAGCCTGAACTCTTGTTTCAAGACCAGTCAGTACCTGGCAGAAACCGCTACAACTTGAGACCAAGACCTATGGACAAATAAAAATTCCCTTCCCTTACTATTTTTTGATATTATAGCTCTCCCATCTGAAGGACTTTTTTGATTTTTTGTTTTTCGAACCACCATCCGGGTTCAGCCGCAGGGTCGCGGTGCCAAGACTTTGGGGTACAGGCCGAAGACGTTAGGTCAACGGTTCTGGTTGGTCTAGGGCGTTCCCTGGACTGACAGGCGTACTCCTTAGCAGAAGATACTCACCCGCCGCGAGCGGCACGATTAGAGGATGGAGTTTTTCAAGATGGAGAGACCCGCTGAGGAAATGAACTTTAAGACGAAAATATGTAAAATAATGAAGAGCAAACGTTTTGTATTTTTATGTCTGTTTATACTATGTAGTATGATGGTGTTTACTGTAGGATTTGTATTCTTCTCCTCTCAAGTGCCATTTGCACCCACTGAACAGCCTATACCTCCTCCTACTGTCTCCTTGCACTCTTTCCACCCTCTGCCGGAACACGAACAAGCTAGACGGTCTGAGTTCGTAAACAACTCGTTTATTCAGCTCCTGCACCAGCACCAGCACCAACTAGTCATGAATACAACCAATTGCTGGGTGTGTGGTTTAATGCCACATACCATTAACAAGGGTATTCCTTATCTAGTGCTGCTGTTTAGCTATAATGGATCGTCATGGGCATTCCAGACCATGTTTCTTTTTGCATTAGATGCCTACTCCCCGCGACAACCGCGTTCCATCAGACCTAGCACAAATAATAAAGCCTTAATGAAAGGAATTGCCGATATGAGCAGAGATATCGACGCATACTCATCTATTCCCAAGGATGAATTGCGAGCTTATGTAGGTTGGAACGCGACGGGGTATAGCATTAGTCTGGGTGAAAGGCAGCGAAAAATCTCATCCCCAATTTGGGTCGTACCCCACATAGGTCGGTTCTGTTTACAAGGTAATGGTCAGAATCCAAGAGCTCAACTGGGGAAAAGTGACTGTACTGAAACGTACACTTTTCCATCGCAATTTTCCGCTGCGTTTTTGGCTGCCAAGGGTACATATTTTGTCTGCAATGACCGAGCATATACATGGTTGCCCCCTGATTTCTCGGGCACATGTTATATTGCAAACTTGCTACCGCCAACATTTACTGCTGCCTCTGATTATCACAAGACCAGAGTTGTGAGAGGCGTGGTTAGTAAGGAGGATACTGCCGGTCAGGAAGCAGGAGACTTCTTTTTGGGTTTCCTGCCGTTTTGGGGACCTATGGTCAATAGTAGGAACCTGAGACAACTGACATGTGTGGTTGAATCCACTGTTAATGTTACGGCTGGTGCCCTTGGTAATTTGACAGCTGAGCTCCAAGCGGATCGCCTCATGACTTTGCAGAACCGTATGGTTCTAGACGTCATACTTGCAGACCGCGGTGGAGTATGTAAGGTTATCCAATCTAGCTGTTGCATTTTCATACCAGATAACGCTCCAACAGTTTATCAAGCCATCTCTAAACTGCATAAAATATCTGAATCTATACACGTAGATAAAGGAGATTGGTCACTGATGGGGTGGTTCTGGGAACTGATATCTGCCTGGGGTTGGAAGATTCTGATGGTCATTGGAATGATCTTAGCCATTCTTTTCCTGTTCTGTCTGTGTATACAGTGTGCTCCTGCGATATATGGCCTCTGTGCTACATTATGTGTAAGGAAACCTGTATCGAGGGACGAGCTAAGTAATAGGATGATGCTACAGCAACATCTCCATGACTTCATGAATATTGACCTAGACTCGGATTGATATGAGTATAGTTATTGCCTATGTAAGGGCAAAAGGAGGGTCTGTGGTACTTTAAAATTTGGGACCGCGTAGGAGGCAGGGCCCTACCCCTGTTTATTCCGGTATTAGCGAACCGCGAATGGCCAATGCAGTATGTACAAGTGCTTTGCATAACATTTCATCGATAAACGCACTTTGTATATGATATTTCACATTGACTTCGTGGGTTCCATCTTGGAGCGGTGGCCATCTTATGGTTGCCCTCACATAGGCTACACATTACGAGCGAGCACAGGCCTTACGAACACATGTGCCTTCCTTTGACTTCTCTGTGACCTGTGTGACTTGGCTCCACCGCCCCAGGTCAGTCCGGTCCCACGAGCTCCCCGTCCTACGGCCACCTGTGATTAGCATCAGGGTTTGACACACCATAAAGCCTTTTCATCCCACACAAGCCTCCGGCTAATCTCTTTCACACCTGACTCTTCCTGCTTTATGGCTTGTCTTACAAACAGGAGGTGCCCGGGTTTATTGGGGTCTGTTGATATCTGATGTGGGATCTGAGCCTCGCTGGGTAAATAATTGTGGGCTGGCCGAACTGGAATGTGGGATGGTCATCATGACTCTGCCTTTTCGTTTGTAATGAATACATATGAATGACCATATCGTAAAACAAGGAATGTGTGCCTGAAGCATGATATTTTGTATTTAAGGAGAAGCCCGTTTCTGTAAGTTTAAGCAGTCTCCTGAGAACATACATTGTGTTGTACTTCTCGGATACCTGTAATTGGTCTGCAGCCAATAAACTGATCTTTGACTTCACCCAGAAGACTCTGTGTTTCTGTAGGTCTGAAACAGGAAGAACCCGAAGTCTTAGGGTGTGTTCCCCTGCACCGCTGGGTTTTAAAAATCCAGTACTTCACCAACTCATTTTTTCCCTATCCAGCGAACCCAACGCAGCCAATCACAACTTTCAAGAAGGTATGGAAGCTGTCGCCAAATGGATGAAAAGCAGCTGGCTACAAATCAACGCCGACGAAACAAAAGTAATCATCATGGGCCCACACCCCGATGCCTTTAATGACACCTGGTGGCCCCCCGCCCTCAGAAGTCCACCCACCCCCCACGGACAACGCACGAAACCTGGGTATCATACTGGACTCCGAGCTCAAAATGGACCGCCAGATCAACTCCGTCGTATCCTCCTGCTTCCACACCCTCCGCCTGCTACGCAAGACCTTCAAATGGATCCGCCTGGAGCACAGAAAAACCATCACTCACGCCCTTGTCACCAGCAGACTCGACAACGGCAACGCACTCTACGCCGGAATAAACAAAAACCTCACCTGCAAGCTACTAAACATCCATAACGTAGCAGCAAGACTGGTCCTTAACCTGCCAAGACACTGCCACATCTCCCAGCACCTCTGCATACTCCACTGGCTTCCCATCGAGACTAGAATCACCTTCAAGATCCTCACACACGCACACAACGCCCTCCACAACACCGGACCAGCATACCTGAACAGCCAACTCAACTTCCACGCACCCCAAAGAACCCTATGATCAGCCCAGCTCTCCTACACCGTGGTTCCCCGCGCCAGAAAGATCAGATCGGAAGGCTGCTCCTTCTCCTTCCTCGCAGCCAGAGTCTGGAACGCCCTACCGCTCCACCTCAGACAAACAACATCACTCCCCATCTTCACGAGAGACCTCAAAACTTGGCTCTTCGACAGACTCCCTCCTTGATGGACTGGAACCTGCACCTCCCCTCTTCCCCAGTGCCTTTAGACCCTTACGGGTGAGTAGTCGCGCTTAACAAACACGTGATTGATTGATTGATTGACCATGACACTAGAACCACGCTATAATTGGCTGATGAGCCCTAATAAGGGCAAAACCAGTCTTGGGTGGTTTGTGTTTTGGTTCGGGGGATGGAGGGTTGTAGGGGGCATGGCAGTTCAGGTTGGACTCTTCCTATTGGAGCAGGGTAAATAGTGATTTGCATATAGCTGGGTCTAAACCAAGGTGGCATGGTGAACGAATTAATGATGGTTAGAGATGCAGCGCCGAGTGATTACCAGTGGCTGAGATTAATCCAAGCATTCCATCAATCAATCAATCAATCAATCAAAGCATTTGTATAGCGCGCTACTCACCCGGAGGGTCTCAAGGCGCTTGGGGGAGGGGGGTCCGCTACTATTCGAACAGCTAGGTCTTGAGTTGCTTCCTGAAGGAGAGGTGGTCTTGGGTCAGGCGGAGGTGGATGGGGAGGGAGTTCCACGTTTTGGCAGCCAGGTAGGAGAAGGATCTTCCTCCCATGGTGGCTCTTCGGATGCGGGGAACGGCGGCGAGGGCGTGGCTGATAGAGCGTTGCTGGCGGGTGGGAGTGTAGAAGGTCAGGCGGTCGTTGAGGTATCTGGGGCCTTGGTTGTGGAGAGCTTTGTGTGCGTGGGTGAGGAGTCGGAACGGGATTCTCTTGTTGACGGGGAGCCAGTGCAGGTCTCTCAGGTGTCCGGAGATGTGGCTGTGTCGGGGGATGTCCAGGATGAGTCGTGCTGAGGCGTTCTGAATGCGCTGGAGCCTTTTCTGAAGTTTGGTGGTGGTTCCGGCGTAGAGGGTGTTTCCGTAGTCCAGACGGCTGGTGACTAGTGCCTGGGTGACCGTCTTCCTGGTTTCTGTGGGGAGCCACCGGAAGATCTTGCGTAGCATGCGTAGAATGTTGAAGCATGACGAGGAGACGGCGTTGACTTGTCTGGTCATCGAGAGGGAGGAGTCTAGGATGAAGTCCAGGTTGCGTGCGTGGTCCGTCGGTTTGTATACTTTATTTTTAAATATTCAGCAAACACTTTGCACCCTTTCTTTTTACCTGCACGTAAGCTAGGAAAAGTGTGGGTGAATTAATAATGTAGTATATGCTGAAGGCAAATTTTATTTGCACAGTGAAAGCTTATTTGAAATGAGGATTTTTTGTGCTGTTTGCAGCTAATAATCTGAAAAAATCTAAAAAAAAAATATAGAGGACACCATTAATAAATTAATAATAGATTTTTAATCTTATCCCAGCATTCATCAACAACTTTACCTTTGCAGATTTTAGTTTCCATAAAGAAATCTCTATTTTTGCAGGGGTATAGTGCTTTCTGTACTTGCCACATTTTTAAAACGTGTGTATTTTATGTGAACATTTTAAAACATCTAAATTGAAAACACACATTGTCATTGGGTGCTTGATTCTGCAGTTTTGGTATTTTATATTTTAGGTTTCGAATTTAGCTGCTGCAGACATGGTTTTCCCCACTTAGATCAAGTGGGCAGTGAGAGTTCCAGAAGTGAATCATGGGAAACTGTTGTGAAATGAATGATGATCACTGGAGGACACACAAGACCTCCAGAGCTCTAGCACTGGTGCAAGGATGCTTCCCACCACCCTACTCCTCATCCTGCTGTCAGAAGACGGATGATGTGAAATAAAAATGGGTGCCAGGACCACCGTGCTCAGGGGTCTTACCTCCGTATCATTGAAGCGAGGCTCCAGGCAAGGGTTCCAGGCCTTCGGGGGCAGCGCAGGCTCAAACTCCAGGAAGGGCCCTATGGACTCCCGCGTGAAGTTAAACCCATGGATGCCATCTTCTGGAAACACGATGATCTGGGCGCCCTGTGCTCAAAATTAGAAAGAAAAGAAGGGGTTACAGGACAGTCTAACATGACGCAACATCAATGTTCTCAACGGTTATTGTGCCCGCAGTGCTAAAGTAAATCTTCTTTCAAAGGACCCCGGTAACAGTTGTTGCCTGGAACGGTATGATTGATGGGGTACGGTGAGGGAGGAGATACCACTCCAGGTGAACAAGTGTTGTTGCAGTTTCCAGACCCGATATTACCGGGTCCAGAAACACCACACCTGCTCCCAGATGTACAGAGCTTTAAGTTTGCGATTACCTAGCAAATTTTTGCAATTTGTTGTTTGAAAAATCGCAAACAGCGATGTACAAAGTGGGCAGCAAACAGACCTCCCTCAATATTCATGAGGTAAGTTTCGGTTTGAGACCCATTGGTAATCGCAAAATCACAGGGATGTTGGCCTACTGGTGTCAAAGGTTTAACTTCACCCTGAAGTCCATAGGGCCCTTCCTGGAGTTTTAGCCGGTGCTTTCCCCGAAGGACTGGAACCCATGCCAGGAGCCTTATCCGAAGGTTAGAGCCCTGAACACTGTGGTCCTGACACTGCTTTTTGTTTCATATCACCAGTCTCCTGTGATTGCTCTTCAATAAAGATCTTTTTTTAAAAAAAGCAGCCTGCTTTCCTTAAAGGAAAACAGGATGCGTTTCAAAAAGAAAAATGAAAAGTTTCCTTTTTATTTTTTTAAGAGTAAGCAGTGGTCCCTGGGACCCCTGCCTAGTATGATCAAAAAGATTTCACAAACATTCGCAAAGGGGAAGGGGTCCCTTGGGGTCCCCTCTCCATTTGCAAATGGGTTACCACCTCCTTGAAGAAGGCGGTAAAATGCGATTGATTTGCGACTGTATTTCGGTCCCAAAACATTAATACATACCACTGTGAGTCGATATTGAGAAGGTTATCCAATCGCAAAATAGGGTTCTGTTCATAAACAATGCTTTTTGCAGTCGCAACTGGCCCCATCCTGCGAATCAGGCAGTTTGCGACCTAAAAAAATGATACGTACTTCAGGCCCCTCGTTCTACCAGGTGCAAATTCACACCCTGTAAAATCATGGAGGAAAGGGACAGGGGCTGTGGATAAAGCCTCAGCCCGGCCCCCACCAGACCCCTCCGGTACCACGAGGGGAGCAGATAATGCTATAGCACCCCCAGACACCCTCCGCACCCCGGACCCCCTGAGCTGTACCTCCCAACCCCGCAGATATTCATCACCCTCTTAGGGCAGGATGGAAGTATCAGTATTAAACTCTCTGGAACCATGGACAATCTATGCCAAGGGACCGAGTAATTCCAGGTCTAGGGAGTTATTCCCCATTCTCAGAAGGTGCACTTGTGACGCCAGTGAAGTCATAGTGGGACAGAGGGCAGAATTGTTCATTTCAGCCCAATATCTCCCCGATAACAGACGGGCGCGGCCAGAGTCCAAGAGCCCAGGGACTCCCAAGAAAAGAAGC
Organism: Triturus cristatus; assembly: GCF_964204655.1. Lineage (NCBI taxonomy): Eukaryota > Metazoa > Chordata > Amphibia > Caudata > Salamandridae > Triturus > Triturus cristatus. The sequence goes on along the minus strand of NC_140593.1, from coordinate 64,454,631 downwards.
CTCCAAGCAAATCCATTCACGTGGACTGAAGTCCAATGAAAGCCACTCACTGCAACCGACTGAGTGCAAGGAGAGCCAGTCACTGAGATGGAGCACTGAGCCTTAACACTACATTTGCCAGCCTTCCTGGGCTCTAATGAGCACATGCACAGGGGGGTTCCTAGGGGAGGGTCAGCCAGGTGGATTCGTTGGGGGGCGGGAGGAACTGTCAATCCGGGAATGCATCAATCAGGAGCAGAGCTTCCTGGGAGGTGTGGTTTTTCAAGTCATATCCAGGGTAAATCATTAAGAGGCGGTGCAGGCTGAAAGAAACTTGGGTCTGATGGTTTAACTAAGCAGAAAGGCGCGAAGAAACTGTAAAAACAGGGGAAGGAGGCAGTGAACTAAGAAACAATGCCGCACTGAACGTGGAAGAAGGCATTTCTAGGATAAAGCCAGAGATATATGTCTAACGGAAGATATTCAGAAATATCGAAAATCCAAAACGATTAACTGAGTTTGGGTATTTGGATGTAAACATTTGCTTGCTCAGACCTCTAAAAGGGGGGGCACAGGAGACAGGACAGCTGACTGTGAGGGTAGAGCGAGTCACCCCTGTGCACACAGGAAAAGCACCTGACGCAGGAGTTCTGTGGCTACAACCCCTCTAAAGAGCAGTGCCCTGCTTCATCCTTCTCTCAATCTTACCTCGCCCCCAAAAGTGCTTTGGTAAGGCTCGATGGCATCCTGTGCCTTCATCACACGAGGAAAGGAAGAAAAGCTTGTCAAGAGGGGGCATTAAAATGCTGACAAGTGGATAATCGATGCTCTGCCTGCCTACAGGATCTATTCGTCGAGATCTATTCCTGCCACTTCCGCCGGAAGTCTGTTATTAGCCCTGGCTTGAACAAAAACAGGCATGCGTGGGATGGACTGCAAGGGAAAGCATTCATTGGGACTGGACTACACTCTAGGGCATATATTAGGACTGGCGTCCTCTGGGATTGGGCAATGGCCCTACACAGCCATCCTCCTCCAGGGGTTCTAGGTAAGTCGCCCCCTCACCCATGACTATGAGAATCGCTGGGGGGCCCGGTCCTCACATACATCCAGTGTTAGGGGCACCTGCTGGGCCTGGCACAGGCTGGCATCAGTGCGGCTCTCTCTCTCTGGTGCCCTGCCTCTCACCCACACGTCTCCAGGATGAGACATTTATCGCTAGGCGAGAGAGCCAGGGATGACTCTCCGGGGAGCCAGGAAATGTCAACATCGTGAACAAACCCTCAAAGAGCGTCCAAGACAGAACAGGTCCAAATACCGACACCGAAGAGCAGGCCAGAGGCTGGCGGCTCACGACAAGAGGTGCAGCATTACTGATACTCACTGTAATGCAAAGCATTACTGACACTCACGACTCATTACAAGAGGTGCCAGCGCTCAGGTAAATGTACAGCATTACCGATACTCACTGTAATGCACAGCATTACTGACACTCACGGCTCATTACAAGAGGTACAAGCACTCACGGTAAATGTACAGCATTACCGATACTCACTGTAATGCAAAGCATTACTGACACTCACGTCTCATTACAAGAGGTACCAGCGCTCAGGTAAATGTACAGCATTACCGATACTCACTGTAATGCAAAGCATTACTGACACTCACGTCTCATTACAAGAGGTACCAGCTCTTACGGTGAATGTACAGCATTAACGATACTCACTGTAATGCACAGCATTACTGACACTCACGTCTCATTACAAGAGGTACCAGCGCTCAGGTATGTGTACAGCATTACCGATACTCACTGTAATGCAACGCATTACTGACACTAACGTCTCTTTACAAGAGGTACCAGCGCTCAGGTAAATGTACAGCATTACCGGTACTCACTGTAATGCAAAGCATTACTGACACTCACGTCTCATTACAAGAGGTACCAGCGCTCAGGTAAATGTACAGCATTACCGGTACTCACTGTAATGCAAAGCATTACTGACACTCACGTCTCATTACAAGAGGTACCACCGCTCAGGTATGTGTACAGCATTACCGATACTCACTGTAATGCAACGCATTACTGACACGAACGTCTCTTTACAAGAGGTACCAGCGCTCAGGTAAATGTACAGCATTACCGATACTCACTGTAATGCAAAGCATTACTCACACTCACGTCTCATTACAAGTGGTACCAGCGCTCAGGTAAATGTACAGCATTACCGATACTCACTGTAATGCAAAGCATTACTGACACTCACGTCTCATTACAAGAGGTACCAGCGCTCGCGGTAAATGTACAGCATTACCGATACTCACTGTAATACAAAGCATTACTGACACTCACGTCTCATTACAAGAGGTGCCAGCGCTCAGGTAAATGTACAGCCTTACCGATACTCACTGTAATGCAAAGCATTACTGACACTCACGTCTCATTACAAGAGGTACCAGCGCTCAGGTAAATGTACAGCATTACCGATACTCACTGTAATGCAAAGCATTACTCACACTCATGTCTCATTACAAGAGGTACCAGCGCTCAGGTAAATGTACAGCTTTACCGATACTCACTGTAATGCAAAGCATTACTGACACTCACGTCTCATTACAAGAGGTACCAGCGCTCGCGGTAAATGTACAGGCAGTGCTTTAAATGGGGAAAAATAAGTGCAGGTACTCTTAAAATGATCTATGAGTGTAGCAAGTGGGCGGGCTAGGGGTGGGGGCTAAGGACAAGACATAAGACACTTCTACTATGTGGCCGAATACTTATATATTCTTGAGTGCGCACTCACAGAAACAAGCAGCAATGCTCACACAAAGCATTCCAAGACTGTCCTTTAAAATACCTCTCTAGTGTCTGGATTCTCTCCCTCTTTCACTTGCTTTTCTCTCACACACACAAACATGCGTGCACAAGCAGGCAAACACACAAAAGACACAGGCGGGATAAAGGCCATTTTACACTCGTTATTTCCCATGACTTTCTTAATTGCTGCTGTCAGCGGGATGCCTGGATTCGAGTGTGTGCACAAATGCACACCATGGTGTGAATGTGATTGACAGCACAGGGCCTGAATGGACCCTGCTCTGTCAAACACAGCGTGGTGGTGAACACAGGACATTATGCAGATGAGCCCTGCTGAATTGTTTAAAGGTGGCTCAGCTTGGGCTAGAGGCGCTTTGGCTGTCAGACAGCCTCGTTCGTGCGCGTGAGCCAAAGCTACAATGACCCTACCTTTGATGAGTACTGCTACTCTCCTTGGCAGCAGAGAAGTGCCGGTACTCGGAGCGGTAAAAATGAGAAGTGCCGGTACTCAGTACCGGTGAGTACCGGCCCATATAAAAGCACTGTGTACAGGATTACCGGTACTCGCTGTAATGCAAAGCATTACTGATCCTCACAGCTCATGAGAAGAGGTACCAGCGCTCACGGTAAATGTACAGCATTACCGATACTCACTGTAATGCAAAGCATTACTCACACTCACGGCTCCTGAGAAAAGGTACCGGCGCTCACTGTAAATGTACAGCATTACTGATACTTACTGTAATGCAAGCATTACTGAAGAGGTACTATCGCTCACGGTAAATGTACAGCATTACCGATGCTCACTGTAATGCAAAGCATTACTGACACTCACGGCTCATGAAAAGAGGTACCAGCGCTCACAGTAAATGTACAGCATTACCGATTCTCAAAGTAATGCAAACCATTACTGATCCTCACAGCTCATTAAAAGAGGTATCTGGGCCATTGTAAATGTACAGCGTTACCGATACTCACAGCTCCTGGGAAGAGGTACCAGCGCTCGCAGCAAATGCACAGCATTATTGATACTCGCTGTAATGCAAACTATTACTGATCCTCACAGCTCATTAAAAGAGGTATCTGGGCCATTGTAAATGTACAGCATTACCAATACTCACAGCTCCTGGGAAGAGGTACCAGCACTCGCAGTAAATGTACAGCATTACCGATACACACTGTAATGCAAACCATTACTGATCCTCACGGCTCATTCAAAGAGGTATCAGGGCCATTGTAAATATACAGTATTACTGATACTCGCTGTAATGAAAAGCATAACTGATCCTCACCGCTCATTACAAGAGGTACAAATGCTCATGGTAAATGTACAGTATTACCGATACTCGCTGTAATGCAAAGCATTACTGATCCTCACAGGTCATTACAAGAGGTACCAAGGCTCACAGTAAATGTACAGCATTACAGATACTCGCTATAATGCAAAGCATTACTGATCCTCACAGGTCATTACAAGAGGTACCAAGGCTCACAGTAAATGTATGGCATTACAGATAACCGTTGTAAAGCATTACTGATCCTCATGGCTCACGAGAAGAGGTACCAGCGCCACAGTAAATATACAGCATTACCAATACCCGCTGTAATGCAAAGCATTACTGATCCTCACAGCTCATTACAAGAGGTACCTGCTCTCACTGTAAATGTACAGCATTACCGATACTCGCTGTAATGCAAAGCATTACTGACACTTGTAGCTCATGAGAAGTGGTACCAGCCCTCACGGTAAATGTCCAGCATTACCGATAGTTGTTGTAATGCAAAGCATTACTGATCCTCACGGCTCATTACAAGATGCAACAGTGTTCACAGTAAATGAACAGCATTACAGATACTCACTGCAATTCAAAGCATTACTGAAGAGGTACCAACATTCAGGGTACATGTACCGCATTACCGATACTCGTTGTAATGCAATGCATTACTGACCCGTATGGCTCATGAGAGGCGGTAGATGCAAAACATTACTGATCCTCACAGCTCAGAAGTATCAGCACTCACTGTAAATGTACATCATTACTGATACTCACTGTAATGCAAAGCATTACTGACACTCAGGGCTCATGAGAAGAGGTACCAGCTCTCACGGTAAATGTACAGTATTACTGATACTCACTATAATGCAAAGCATTACTGTTTCTCATGGCTCATTACAAGAGGTCAATACACGTACAAAATAAGGTTACAGTTCCTAAAGAAAACAGTGCCAGTATGGTCTGCTGTGAGAAGGGGGAGGGATATAGGGCAAGGGAAGAGGTTCGAAAGTGGTAGTGTAATGGAGACCAGATATTCCTGGATGGTACTAGAAGTGCCCTCACACACCCTTGCGGGTGCAAAGCATCATCATCGGGCGGTGCTCCTCGTGGGGGTGGCGCTGCAGTCCCTCACGGGCCCTTGGAAGGGCTCTCTATCGGAGATCTTTTGGTGGAGTCGCCGTAGTTGTGCGTGTGGGTGTGTGGGGAAAAGGGGGGCGGTGTAGTGATGGAGCTAAAAAGACCTAATGGTACCCTGACAGTTTATTGGTGGGTCCAATGGATCTACTAAAAGTAACGGGGGATAATGTTAAATAAACATTCTGAGTAGGGGAAAAGGATGTAAATGCGTCCCACTGCTCTCGACCCGTAGGAGTGAGGGTTAAAGTGAGAGAGAGGGAGTAAAAGTGGTGGTCAACATGTTTCGCGCTGCTAGCGGTCCCTAGTGGATCCTAGCGCTTCGTCAGGACCAAGGTGGTGACTATAAACTAAGAGGGAGGGATTCAGAAAAAAAGGGGGAGTATCCTGTAATCCCAAAAGCAAAAGAGGAAGGAGCACGGATTATTCGTGTCCTTGACGTCGGACCTGCAGGGAGAGGGAGAGAGCAAAGGATTGAAGAGGATGAGGGGCTTCCCTCAAACTGGGGCTAAAATATCGTGCACCAGTGGGGAGAGCATTCCAGCCGGAATCATGCTGGGATAGTGCTAGTGCCCCGAGTCATGTAGACAATAGAAAAAAAGTGCCCAAAATGGGGGTCGTGACAAGACAACAAAAAGCTTAGTAAAAACAAACCTAAGTCCCAATGTGTAGCCCCTACTGGAATATGCAAACTGTACATGCTAAAAGGCGACGTGAGACTCGGAGAGGTATAAGTGCAGAGTGCCGAGAGTAAGTTCAAAGGTGAGCGTGGACTGACTGGTCTGCTACTCAGAGGGTGTAGGACAGAGGTGGGTACGTGACTGCCCGTAGTTATCTCGTGTGAGTACTGACGATTGTAACGTGTACGTACTGAAGCATGCTACACGTATCGGTAATAAGTAAAGTAGGGGCAAACACAACGAACGTGAACTATATGTTGGAAAAAACACATGCTGATCACATAGAAAATTATTACAATATCCTACCCGCAAAAAGTCTGGGTCCAAGCTGTGCCGGGTTTTGACCATCTGGGGCTGGGGCTACAGCTACAAGGAATTAAAATGCGGGGGAAAAAACAGTCTACTTGAGTGACTAGAACCCTGAGAGTACCAAAGCTCACACACACGGCTGGTAAATGTGGCCACGTAGTATAACATTGTAGAGGGAAGACAAGGATATAGCAGTAGTACCGCAAGGAAAATCGCTCAATAGCGTCATGTGTACTTACATCTGCCCCGGAAGTGTCACTGCGGTAACCTAGGGTGCCTCCAGAGTCGCCGGTAGCGTGGCACGGCGGGATAGGGCTTTTTATACAAAAAAAGTGGTTCCGGGGACGGGACAGGAATCGGGGAAGGACTAGGCTAGGGGCCGAGAAGGTGGCGGCCATCTTGGAACGGGTGCCAGGGGAAGCCTGATCATAATAAGGGATCGTATCTAGAGGTATTAACATATGCTGATCTCGTAACTCGGGGGTTCGAAACTAGGTAAAGAGACCAGTGCCCTGTATTGTCCAGTGGTACAGGGCCTTTGACCAAGTGCTTGAAAATGGGGTTCATGGTTAATGTTTGGTCTGTCATGCCTAGCCAAAAAACAGTCTTTAATATGAGGGGAGCAGCGTAGAGATGTCAAAGTACCCATACCCGCTTCGTTAATAACCACTAGGAGATTAGTGGTGCAAAGATGGACTGAAGTCGGGTAAGGGGGCCTATCTCGTGGTTGATGGATGCATGTGCGTATTAGCTCCAAAATCGGTATCTATTGTAAACCAGCAATGTATGCCGTCGGTATGGCTATGTGGAGACAGAAGTAAAGTCACGGCTGTGCGTGTTGTCGGGCAATGTGACAGTAAATGTTCTACAGACTGTCAGAGGAAGGCGAGCGCCACAAGAGTTGTCGTAGGCACGGCAGCACAGCAGTAATATATACCAGAGGTTCAGTAGTCAAGTAGGGGGAGGAATCACAGCTGTGTGTGTGCGCTCTCTGATGATGGCGACAAAGGAAAAGAATATTTGTCGAAATGTCAGGGATGGAGAGCACTCCAAGGGATGTCATCATTGAGGCCTGTGACGTTAGACTTGAGTCTAAAGACCCACCGTTGCTCAGTTTTAAAAAGGGTTGAGGTTGACCATGCAGGGTTGTGATCTATCACGATCCAGTGTAGAGTCTCAGGGGGGTGGTTGAGTTCTAGAAAATGGTTCTGCAACCTAGTCTGGGTTCGTTGACACCTTATCGTGCTCTTGTGTTCCCCAATACGTGTTTTGACAGGTCTTGCCGTCATCCCGATGTAGCGGAGTCCACATGGGCAAGTCAGTAAATAAATGCAAATCTTAGAATTGCAATTGGTATGGCGTTTTAATTGCCATGGTCTAGGCAATCCTAGGTCAACCTCCTTAGTGGGTTTCGTTTGTGGACAGCAAGAACATGACCCACAAGGGAAGTGGCCAGAGATTGGGGGTAAGTTCCATAGGGTTTGGGGCGGTTTTGAAATGGTTCTGGGGCGCGTGTGTACTAGGATGTCTCTCAGATTTTGAGTGCGTTTAAAGGCAAACAAGGGGGGAGGGCCCGGATCAAACGTCCCAGTTCTGAGTATCCGCCAATGTCTTTTCACTATTTTTTGGATAGTGTTTGAGAGAGGGGTGAACGAAGTCACGCACGTAAGTGCGGTACTCTCAGATCTCATTCTTGTTTCCAACAGAGACTCACGATGGTTGTTTCTTGCCCTCTTGTGGGCTGTTTTGATGATGCTGATAGGGTAGTCCCTAGCAATAAGGTTCTTTCTAAGGATGGCTGCTTGGATTTCGAACTCAGTGAGAGTGTTACAATTTCTTCTTAGGCGAAGAAACTGACCCACAGGGAGGTTATCCCTAAGTGATTTGGGGTGATGGCTGTGATAGAGTAACAGGCTGTTTCTGTCAGTGGGTTTTTTGTAGTTGGTAGTGAAAAGACCACCGTCTTTGAGTGTTATGGAGAGATCCAGAAATGGTATAGATTCGGGGGAATGAGTCCCAGTAAATCTAAGGAAAGGGTCAATAGTGTTCATCCAAGTGAAAAATGCAGTGCACTCCTCTACACTTCCTCTCCAGAAGATGAGAATGTCGTCGATATATCGACGCCAGAGGAGGATGTTATCATGGAATGGGTTGGAGGGTGTCCTGATTTTTGCTTCTTCCAGGTCGGCCATGTAGAGGCATGCCAGGCTAGGCGCGAAGGTACTGCCCATACATGTACCTTGGATTTGATGGTAAAGTTTGTTATTGAATGCAAAGAAATTTTCTTTGAGTGCGAGATGGGCACAGTCACAAATGAAGGGTATCGGAGTGACATAGGGCCACGGGTCCACACTCTGTAGGGCACGTTCAAGGACAGCAAGGGTAGCGTCTTGAGATATGTTCGTATATAGTGCCTCGACGTCCAGAGTGACGAGAAGGTCAATCGTCTCTGGGGAATCAAATTGTTGTATTAGATTGAGGACCTCCATGGTATCTCTCAGGTAGGTGGGTGTCTTGCTGACCAGAGGTCGTAAGAAAAAAAATCGCAAAACTTACTTAAATGTTCAAGTAAGGAATTAATGCCAGAGACGATGGGGCGTCCAGGGGGAGGATTGGTGCCTTTATGGATTTTTGGAAGGTAGTAGAAATACGGTGTCCGTGGGTTTGTTTGGTTCAAAAAAAGCGCCTCGTCATGTGAAATCCAATCCTCAGCCTCAGCTTCCAGGGTCAGGCTCTGTATCTCATTCATGAGGCGTGACGTGGGGTCCATTTCAGTAAGTTGGTAATACCTGGTATCTGAAAGTTGTCGTTCACATTCGGCTTCATAAGTCCCTCTGTCAAGAATAACAATGGCGCCGCCCTTATCAGCAGGTTTAAGGATGATCGTTTGGTCATCTGCGATTTTCATCAGGATACTTCGTTCTTCCTTTGACAGGTTATCGAAGTGATGACTGGTAACTTTGGTCTCTGTGACATCTTTGAGGACCGCCTGTTCAAAAGTGAGAACTTCATTAGGCGTCATGGCTGAAGTGGGGGTGAACCTGGATTTGTTCTTCAGGCCAGTCCCTACCGCCGGAAGATCAGGTTTACCATCAAAGAATGCCTTAAGACGTACTTTCCTGAAAAAAAGGTGAAGTTCCTGGTGCAGTCTGAAGTCATCTTCTCTGGGAGTCGGGACAAAACCAAGACCTTTTTCCAAGAGTTTCTGTTCGTCCGGAGTCAGTGGTCTAGATAACAGATTCACTACAAGGGTCTCGTTGACTTGCTACTGAGAGTCATCTTGTCCTGGTCTTGCCATTGAACATTCTTTCCTCCTGTTCTTCTCCTGCCTCTTCCTCTGCCCCTCCCTCTGTTTAGAAAAGGGGGGTTCGGAAATTGGTTGTATTGAGGTATGGTTTGATTTGATCCAAGAGGGTGATTCCAAAGAGGTTGAGGGCCCATCCATGGTCCCTGGTACATAGGTGGCTGGTAAGGGAGGCCTGGGAAGCCTGAAAACAGGGGAGGGGGCGGTGGAGGTTGTCTATATCCTCCCCGGTACCTTGGTTGCCTGTTGACATAGCTGGAATTGCTATTATTGGAGCCTGATGAATGGTTGCTGCTGGCATCATCCGATGTATCGATGGTCTGGAGGACATAGTCTTCTTTCGTGTAAGGGAAGATCTTCTCCTTATCGAATCTTTTCACATCCTTCTGAAGTTGGTGAATTTTTTCTTTAGTCAGGTACTCTTTATGGTCGTTCATCTCCTGGTTAATCTCGGACAAACGTGACTTAAATGCGGTGATGGAAATGCCTGTCTTAAGTCTATTCTCGGACAGTGTAATTTGTATTAGAAGTTCGTCCGATAGTCTTTTAGCTGTGTTGATAATCAGCACCAACCAATCCCTCGTACATTTCCATGCAATGCGGGACCACTCCCGCCGGAATGTGATATCCTCAAGGAATATACGGGGTGAGAGAGAGACAAGAAGACCATTGGGAGCAATATTGGCTCTCAGGTACTCGGTCATGACTGTACCATGTAGAGCAGTTTTAATTTGTAACCTCCTCAAAGTTTGTAAGGCTTTCCAGTCATCATCCCTGCTACCTGATGGAAGATTGCCATCCTCTGATAATAAGGAGGGGGCTTTTATCAGAACCCCATTTTCAAGCACTTGGTCAAAGGCCCTGTACCACTGGACAATACAGGGCACTGGTCTCTTTACCTAGTTTCGAACCCCCGAGTTACGAGATCAGCATATGTTAATACCTCTAGATACGATCCCTTATTATGATCAGGCTTCCCCTGGCACCCGTTCCAAGATGGCCGCCACCTTCTCGGCCCCTAGCCTAGTCCTTCCTCGATTCCTGTCCCGTCCCCGGAACCACTTTTTTTGTATAAAAAGCCCTATCCCGCCGTGCCACGCTACCGGCGACTCTGGAGGCACCCTAGGTTACCGCAGTGACACTTCCGGGGCAGATGTAAGTACACATGACGCTATTGAGCGATTTTCCTAGCGGTACTACTGCTATATCCTTGTCTTCCCTCTTTTACTGGTGTGTTTTTATAAATAGCTACTTCTCACTCAGGCACTTCAGGGCGACGTGCAGCGGACCCAGCGCTGTCACGGGACACCCTCTACCTGCCTTCATCGCCGCTAGCCACGCCCACTCTGTGGCCACGCCCCCTCCCCGCCCTACTTAAGGGCTGACTCCACGAGCTTTCAATCGGCTCCGGTCTCCTGAGGCGAAAAGCCGGGAGGTGACATCGCTGATTGTAATTATTCTGTGTTTTTACTGGTGTGTTTTTATAAATAGCTACTTCTCACTCAGGCACTTCAGGGCGACGTGCAGCGGACCCAGCGCTGTCACGGGACACCCTCTACCTGCCTTCATTGCCGCTAGCCACGCCCACTCTGTGGCCACGCCCCCTCCCCGCCCTAAAGGTCCACTACTTAAATGTGCATTCTCAGAACGCGCAGCGGGCGAGCGCAGCGGGCGCGACGAATGCGCGCCGAAGTTGCGCCTAAGTTAAGCCCGTCTGCGCCCGTCCGCGACTGGCCGGGACTAGGGGCTTCTCACCCTGCCCCACTCACCACCTACACCCCGGACCAACTTCGTAGCTACCAGGGCCACTGGCCCATCCCGGCGACAACAATTTCCCGGATATCTGCTCTTGGCATAACTCCCCCCACCCCCCTGTCTGGCCCTGTTCCCACAGGTGATACCTCTCCTACGAGTTATGAGTCAGTCCCTTTGCCTATTCCTAAAAACTTCACTGCCTTCTACCTTAATACTCGGTCTGCTGTTGCCCATGCGCACGAACTCTCGGTCCTGTTGGACCTTCATGCCCCCGATCTTCTCTTTTTAACCGAGACCTGGTTCGGCGATGACTCCCTCCCTGCCCTCCTTTCCACCTTACCGGCCTCCTACTATGCCCTTAGGGCGGATCGTTCTTCAGGTAGAGCTGGGGGCGGCGTGGCGGTCATCGCACGTACCGATCTCCCTTTCCAAGTTCTTTCCTTACCTACCATTGCCACCACCGAATTTCTGGTGATTCGCACAGTTTCCATCTCTCCCCCTCTAACCTGCTTCCTCACCTACCGCCCTCCTCAGTCCCCCCTGCAGTTTCTCCCCGACTTTTTGGAGGCCCTGGCTACCATCACAGTCAATAATTCCTCCATCTTGCTCCTTGGCGATTTTAATTTCTGGCCCTCTGATCCCGCCGAATGTCCGTCATCAAAGGAATTTTCCGAAACCCTTCACTCCCTAAACTTTATATCTCACGTTCACTCCCCTACCCACATTAAAGGTCATCGGCTTGACCAGATCTGGTCCCTGAACTGCCCTGTGGAATCACTTTCTATCTCTCCTTGTTCTTGGTCTGATCACCACCTGATCTCCTTCCTCCTTCCTATTCTCCCTCCAGCTAAGCCCCCCCGGCCCAAAAACACCTGGGTCCGCTCATGGGGCCGTGTCAACCTCGAGAATCTCTCCTCTCTTCTTACCCGCTCTCTCCCCTCTCTTCAGGGCCTTACCACCGCCTCCCAGGTTGATACCATAGATCAGTGGCTCTCCCATAGCTGCGACTCCGTTGCCCCGCTCAAGCGCATCTCTTCTAAACGCGACAAAGACGCTAATCGGTGGTTTAATAAAGAGCTCAAAACCACCAAATTAGCAGTCCGTCGCGCGGAGCGGGCCTGGAGGAGAAACTATTGCCCCACTTTGAAACTGGAATACTCTAACATCCTGAGCCAGTACAAAAAAGACATCTTGGAGGCTAAAACATCTTATTTCTCCTCCAAGATTTTAGCAGCAGAGAACCAGTCTAAGGAGATTTTTACCATCGTTCACAACCTGGCGTTCTCAGACCGAATTACTCTAAAACCAGTCCCGTCTGAAGATCTTTGCCTCTCTCTCAATGATTATTTCATTCACAAAATTTTAACCATCAAGGCCAACATCCCTCCTCCTTCCCCCTCTTTTGATGCTCCTCGATGTCCTCCCCCCAAGGGCGCACTGACCACCCTTCCTCCAATCACTAAGGAAAATCTCACCTCTCTGATCCCTTTGATCAAATCTGGCTCCCCACACGATCCCTGTCCTGCCCATATCCTCCGCCACATCTTTGTCTCTTGCCCAGACCCTCCCCTTCATCTCCTAAATAGCTCCCTCTCTCAAGGTATAGTCCCCAGCTCCCTGAAATCCGCGGTAATTGTGCCCATCTTGAAAAAACCGGGGGCAGACCCTTCTGTCCCAGCCAATTTCCGCCCCATCTCCCTTTTGCCATTTTTGGCTAAAGTGCTCGAGCGCCACGTCACTCGCGCCCTGAGTTCCTTTGTGGAGAAGCACGGAGCCCTTGCCTCCCGCCAAGCTGGCTTCCGCCCCGCACACTCTACGGAGTCCGTTGTTATGTCGGTTCTAGACATCCTCAGGGAGGGCAGGGATACCAATCAGCACCAGGCCCTTGTGCTCCTCGATCTCTCAGCCGCCTTTGATACAGTGGATCATAACATTCTACTTTCCCGTATCGGGGCGGCGGGGATCGGGGGGACTGCCCTGGTCTGGCTATCCTCCTTCCTGAGCAACCGCACCCAGGCTGTCCGCCTGGGTGAATTCACAGCGGACACCCGGAAAGTTCAGTGCGGGGTCCCCCAAGGTTCCTCTCTCTCTCCCCTTCTGTTTAATTTGTATATTGCCCCTTTAATTTTTTCTCTTCAACAGATGGAGGTCACCGTTTTCAATTATGCGGATGACCTCCAGCTGGTCTTTAATCTCTCTTCTCCTTCTGCTGTCCTTAACTTCCAAACTGTCATGCTTCACATCAGGGACTGGATGAACCACAACCACCTGAAACTCAACCCTGATAAAACCGAGTTGGTGCTGACGGGCGGTTCATCCAGCCCCTGGTCCCCTCTTTTCTGGCCCCCCGCCCTTGGTCCCTCTCCTGCTCCCTCTTCCTCAGTTAAAACTTTAGGCATAAAACTTAATTCTCAACTCACCCTTCACTCCCAGGTCAGCTCTGTGGTATCCTCTTCTTTCCTCTCTCTGCGCACTATACGCAGGGTGTCCCGCTTCTTCACTTTTTCTGCCCTCAAACTCATTATCTTGGCCATGGTGATGTCCCGCCTGGACTATGGGAACGCCCTGTATGCCGGTATCCCCGCATACAGTTTGCGTCGCCTACAACAGATACAAAACCAGGCGGCTCGCCTGGTCTTCAATCTCCCTAAATTTCACCATTCCACCCCACTTCTGAATTCACTACATTGGCTCCCCGTGCGAGCTAGAATTCAATTCAAGCTCGCATCCATTACCTTTTTGGCCCGATCGGGCTTGGCGCCAGCCTTCATTTCTTCTGAAATTGCCTCTTATATCCCCACCAGGACTTTACGTTCCTCCTCCCAGTTCCTCCTCACCATCCCACGCTTCCGGAGAAAGAAGTGGGGAGGATCTAAATTTGCTATCCTTGCCCCTACCCTCTGGAATTCCCTTCCCCTTGAACTTCGTTCCATCACCCTCTATTCACAGTTCCGCAAATGCCTTAAAACCCACTTATTCGCTAAATCTCTTGTATAAACACTCCCCCTTCCCTCCCTGTTTTTTAACCTCAGTTTCCCGTCAGCCATAGCGCCAAGAAACCGCTGGTATACGTGCGCTCTATAAATACTTTCAAACTTAAACTCAAACTCAAACTCTACAATGGTATACTACGTGGCCACATTTACCAGCCGTGTGTGTGAGCTTTGCTACTCTCAGGGTTCTAGTCACTCAAGTAGACTGTTTTTCCCCCCGCATTTTAATTCCTTGTAGCTGTAGCCCCAGCCCCAGATGGTCAAAACCCGGCACAGCTTGGACCCAGACTTTTTGCGGGTAGGATATTGTAATAATTTTCTATGTGATCAGCATGTGTTTTTTCCAACATACATACATATAGTTCACGTTCGTTGTGTTTGCCCCTACTTTACTTATTACCGATACGTGTAGCATGCTTCAGTACGTACAACTTTACAATCGTCAGTACTCACACGAGATAACTACGGGCAGTCACGTACCCACCTCTGTCCTACACCCTCTGAGTAGCAGACCAGTCAGTCCACGCTCACCTTTGAACTTACTCTCGGTACTCTGCACTTATACCTCTTCGAGTCTCACGTCGCCTTTTAGCATGTACAGTTTGCATATTCCAGTAGGGGCTACACATTGGGACTTAGGTTTGTTTTTACTAAGCTTTTTGTTGTCTTGTCACGACCCCCATTTTGGGCACTTTTTTTCTATTGTCTACATGACTCGGGGCACTAGCACTATCCCAGCATGATTCCGGCTGGAATGCTCTCCCCACTGGTGCACGATATTTTAGCCCCAGTTTGAGGGAAGCCCCTCATCCTCTTTAATCCTTTGCTCTCTCCCTCTCCCTGCAGGTTCGATGTCAAGGACACGAATAATCCGTGCTCCTTCCTCCTTTGCTTTTGGGATTACAGGATACTCCCCCCTTTTTTCTGAATCCCTCCCTCTTAGTTTATAGTCACCACCTTGGTCCTGACGAAGCGCTAGGATCCACTAGGGACCGCTAGCAGCGCGAAACATGTTGACCACCACTTTTACTTCCTCTCTCTCACTTTAACCCTCACTCCTACGGGTCGAGAGCAGTGGGACGCATTTACATCCTTTTCCCCTACTCAGAATGTTTATTTAACATTATCCCCCGTTACTTTTAGTAGATCCATTGGACCCACCAATAAACTGTCAGGGTACCATTAGGTCTTTTTAGCTCCATCACTACACCGCCCCCCTTTTCCCCACACACCCGCACGCACAACTACGGCGACTCCACCAAAAGATCTCCGATAGAGAGCCCTTCCAAGGGCCCGTGAGGGACTGCAGCGCCACCCCCACGAGGAGCACCGCCCGATGATGATGCTTTGCACCCGCAAGGGTGTGTGAGGGCACTTCTAGTACCATCCAGGAGTATCTGGTCTCCATTACACTACCACTTTCGAACCTCTTCCCTTGCCCTATATCCCTCCCCCTTCTCACAGCAGACCATACTGGCACTGTTTTCTTTAGGAACTGTAACCTTATTTTGTACGTGTATTGACTCTAGGAGCACCGGTACAGGACCTTTTCCCGTTCCTACTGCTTTGCTCCTTGTCCCCCCCTTCTTTTCAAAGTGTGTATACTCATTACAAGAGGTAGCAGTGTTCACGGTAAATGTACAGCATTACAGATACTCGCTGCAATTCAAAGAACTGCTGAAGAGGCACTAACGTTCAGGGTAAATGTACGGCATTACCGATACTCGCTGTAATGCAAAGCATTAGTGACACTCACAGCTCATTACAAGAGGTACCAGCACTCACTGTAAATGTACAGCATCACCTATACTCGCTGTAATGCAGAGCATTACTGAAGAGGTACCAACGGTCATGGTGAATGTATAGCATTACCGATGCCATAAAGGCAAAGCATTACCTACACTCACAGCTCAGAAGCATCAGCACTCACTGTAAATGTACAGCATTACCGATACTCAATGTAATGCAAAGCATTACTGTTTCTCACAGCTCATTACAAGAGGTACAAGCGATCACAGTAAACGTACAGCATCACTGATCCTCACCACTCATGAGAAGAGTTAACAATGCGGTCTGTAAAAGTGCAGCATTACTGACAATCACAGGACTGTTCCCGGTCCAGGGAAGACATGGCTTGGCAATTTCGGGCTGGACTGTTCCCATGAAGCACAGGGTCAAGACTGATTTGCATATAGTTGTGTCTGAACTGGGGTGGTGAAGTGAGTTACAGAATGATGATGGATTCAACCCAGATCTGTGACTGGAGTTGAGTTTCTGAAAAGTTTCAGCGCTCCGTCCATCATCTCTTTGTGTTTGCTTTGTTCGCCCTAAGTTGGCAGGGTATGCCCAGACGTGGGTCCCTTGCTCACTTTGTCACTGGATTCAAGCTTGCTTGGCTGAGGGCTGTTAGCCCGAAACTGGTCCCAGGATGCTTGTTTCCGGGCCAGGGAAGACAGCGGTTGGCAATTCGGGCTGGACTGTTCCCATGAGGCACAGGGTCAAGACTGATTTGCATATAGTTGTGTCTGAACTGGGGTGGCGAAGTGAGCTAAAGAATTATGATGGATTCAACCCAGATTTGTGACTGGGGGTGAGTTTTTGAAAAATGTCAGCACTCCGTCCATCATCTCTTTGTGTTTGCACAGTAAATGTGCAGCGTTACCAATACTCGCTGTAATGCAAAGTATTACTGAAGAGGTACCAATGCTCACGGTAAATGTACAACATTACCGATACTCACAGCTCATAAGAAGAGGTACCAGCGCTCACAGTAAATGTACAGCGTTACCGATACTTGCTGTAATGCAAAGCATTACTTATTAGGTACCAATGCTCAGGGTAAATGTACAGCATTACCGATACTCACTGTAATGGAAAGCATTACTTTTCCTCACGGCTCATTAAAAGAGGTACCAGGACTCACGGTAAATGTACAGCATCACTGATCCTCACAGCTCATGAGAAAAGGTACCAATGCTCTTGGTAATTGTACAGCATTACCGATACTCCCTGTAATGCAAAGCATTACTGACAATCACGGCTCATGAGAAGAGGTACCAATGCTCTCGGTAAATGTACAGCATTACGGATACTCCCTGTAATGCAAAGCATTACTGACAATCACGGCTCATGAGAAGAGGTACCAGCGCTTATGAAAAATGTACAGCATTACCGCTCCTCGGAGCACATTAGAAGTATCAGCACTTACTGTAAATGCAAAGCACTGCTGATCCTCAATGTAAATGTACAGCATTACTGATAGTCACAGCTCATGAGAAGAGGTACCAGCACTCACTGTAAGAGTACAGCATTACTGATACTCATGATAAAGATACAGCATTACTGGTAATCACTGCAAGCGTACCGCATTACTGACCATCAGAGCTCATAGAAGTAACAACATTCACTGTCAATGCAAAGCCTTACTTATGCCCACTGCAAATATACAAGATTACTGATACTCATAGCAGATGAGAAGAGGCACTAGAACTCACTGTAAATGTACAGCATTACTGGTCCTCAGAACTCATTAGAAGTATCACCACTCACTGTAAATGTACAGCATTACTGACTCACAACTCACAAGAGGTACCAGCGCTTACTGTAAATTTACAGTATTAACGATACTCAACGTAAATGTACAGCATTACAAATATTCACAGCTCATGAGAAGAGGTACCAGCGCTCACTGTAAATGTACAGCATTACCGATATTCACAGCTCATGAGAAGAGGTACCAGCGCGCACTGTAAATGTACAGCATTACCGATACTCACAGCTCATGAGAAGAGGTACCAGCGCTCATTGTAAATGTACAGCATTACTGATACTCACAGCTCATGAGAAGCGGTACCAGCGCTCACTGTAAATGTACAGCATTACCGATATTCACAGCTCATGAGAAGAGGTACCAGCGCTCACTGTAAATGTACAGCATTACCGATTTTCACAGCTCATGAGAAGAGGTACCAGCGCTCACTGTAAATGTACAGCATTACCGATATTCACAGCTCATGAGAAGAGGTACCAGCTCGCACTGTAAATGTACAGCATTACCGATATTCACAGCTCATGAGAAGAGGTACCAGCACGCACTGTAAATGTACAGCATTACTGATATTCACAGCTCATAAGAGGTACCAGCACGCACTGTAAATGTACAGCATTACCGATATTCACAGCTCATGAGAAGAGGTACCAACGCTCACTGTAAATGTACAGCATTACCGATATTCACAGCTCATGAGAAGAGGTACCAGCGCGCACTGTAAATGTACAGCATTACTGATCACCCACCGTAAATGTGGAGCTTTACAGATGCTCAGAGCTCATTAGAAGTACAAGCAATCACTGTAAATGTAAAGCTTTACTAGTACTCCCATTTCATTAGAAGGATCAGCAATGACTGTAAGGCAAAGGTTTACAGACACTCGCTGCTTATGAGAAATATCAGCAATCACTCTAGTCGCAGATCATTACTGAGACTGTATGCAGGGGGTGAGTGAGAGTAGGAGTCCCGCTGAGTGTAGGTGTCTGGTAGGTTTGTGGAAGTTTAAGAGGTTGTTGAGGTACATGGGGCCAATGCTGTGTAAGGCTTTACATGAGTGCGAGAAGAGTTTAAAGAGTGCTTGTGTGTGGATTTGAGGTACAAGGTGATGTGAGTGCGGGTTGGGAGGGGGAGCTCGTCCACAGAGTTTTTATGGTCTGGAGTATTCTGGTCAGTTGAGTGTTGATTCCTTCCAGCATACAATGCACTGCCGTAGTCCAGCTTCCTGGTGATGAGAGCTTGGGTGAAGGTTCTGCAAGTGTTACTCAGGAGTCATTTGAAGATCTTTTGAGTGTGTGAAAGCAGGAGATGGAGACTGCATTCACTTGACCAGTCATGGGTTGTTATTTACTATTCTTTTCTTGACTACTGTTCTATATGTGGGTTGCCAAGTGGTGTGTGGGTCTAAGTTCAGCAGGACACCAGGTGGCCTCCCAAAGCTAGGTGTCCTTGCTGAAGATTTCTATTTCCATCTTGTATGTGTTGAGGTTGAGGTAGTTGGTTTTCATCTATCTGGCAACTTTGGTCATGCAGGTGGAGAAATTAGCCCAGGTGTTTGGGGTCTTGTTGGAGAGAGAAAGTATGGGCTGGGTGCTGTCACTGCAGGACATGATGATTCTATGGGGAAGAATGATAATGGCAACTGGGGTCATGTAGACGTTTAACAGAGTGGGGCTAACGGAGTATCCTTGTGAAACTCCGCAAATGAGGTTTGAGGTGAAGGAAGGCTGGCTGATCCGAGTGGGAGCAGCATGTAAGGAAGGAGCAAATCTAGGAAGTGATGATCCTTGGATGTCGGCTTCATGCAGTTGTTGGATAATGCAAAGAATAACATATT
This sequence comes from Triturus cristatus, assembly GCF_964204655.1. Taxonomy (NCBI): domain Eukaryota; kingdom Metazoa; phylum Chordata; class Amphibia; order Caudata; family Salamandridae; genus Triturus; species Triturus cristatus. Next base: position 64,435,001 of record NC_140593.1, on the reverse strand, counting down.
GCCATATGTAAAAGTTTGCTCAGAGACTCTTTGCACTATTTAATTTGGGGGCAGCTGACTCTGATATTTGGAAGTGACAGTGGGCACTTCCTCTCCTTGGAGCACCATAAGATAAGTCCGAAGACCAAGAGGGAAACATGCAGCGTGCGCAATCTATAACCTTGCCACTTGAATCTTTGTTGTATAGTCGTTAGATAAGGATAGGGTGGGAGATGGTGCTGAAGGCTAAGGAAATGTCGGTGGTTGAGCCTGAATTCAGATTGAGGAGGTGGTTGTCGTTTAAGTGGATGGCTAGGTATTTGTCAACTTTTCTATGACTTTTGTCAGTTAGGGTAGCAGGGAGGTAGTCCAGTATTTGGCTAGATTCAGGTCTGCAGAGGGTTTCTTGGGGGCTGGGGTGAGTACTGTGGCATGTTTCCAGACATCTGGGTAAGTGGTTATGATGATTGAGCAATTCAAAATTGGGCGAGGGCTGCACTGACGGGGTCTAGTCCTTTGATGAAGATGTAGTAAGGGCAAAGGTCAGAGGGTGCCCCGGACTGTATGAACTGCATAGTTGTTCAGATTCTTGAGTGGTGATGGTGGGCAAGCAGGTCAGCTGGTCCTCTTGGTTGAAATGGGCAGGAAGGCTGCAAGGGTGGTTCAGACTTAAAGTTGTCGTAGATTGTGGTGATCTTGTTACTGAAGAATATGGACAGATGGGTGCAGAGATCCTGAGAGGGGGATGGAGCTTGCTGCCGGAGAGGTGAAGTCTTTCACTATAGCGAAAATGTCCTTTGCAATTTTGATGCTGCTTTCAGTGCAGTCGGTGATTGTGAAGCATTTAGTGGCTTTGATTTGCGAATGGTAGCGTCTAAGGGCACATTTGTAGGTGCTTCTGTCGGTGTCATCCTGATTGTGTCTCCATCTGTGTTCAAGCTGCTTGCAGTGGTATTTGGTGACCCTGAGCTTTTCCATGTACCACCTTATTTGTAGTCTGATTCTTGGAGTTTTGTTGGCTTTGAGAGGAGGCAGGGTGTCTGCTCAGGCAGTGATCCTGTTGATGAAGTTGGAGATGGATTTTGGGAAGTTGATGTTGTGTCGAGGCTGGTGGTGTAGGAGTTCCGAAGGACATGATGCATCTGAGTTTTTGTTCTAATCCAGTCGTGAAGATTTAGCGATTGTGTTTTTCTGGTGGTGTGGGATGGTTATGCTGATGTTGATAAGGGTGTGGTCGGGTGTGGTGTGTCCCCTTAAAGATTGCGCAAAGATTCTTACTTCTCATACTACGAAGCATGTGAACAACAGGTTAAAAAGATTGTCTCACTTCTCATACTGAAAATCCTTTGAGTAACAGTATGCAAGAGATGGCTCATTTCTGTTACTACAAAGCCAAGAGCAGTGTGCGGAGAATGGCTCACTTCTGAAACTACAAAACCTGTGCTTTACAGTGTGCAAAGAAAGGCACACTTCCAAAACTACAAAACCTCTGAGTAACAATGTGTGCAGAATGCTTGATTTCTAATAATAATAATCCCAAGAGTAATTGTGAGCAAATAATGACTCACCTCTGATAGTACAAAGCATGTGAGTGATAGCATGCATGAACGGCTCACTTCTAATACTACAAAACGTGCAACAGTGTGCAAGGAATGGATGACTTCTGATACCAAAAAATGTGACAAGAATGGCTCACTTCTGAAACTACAAAGCACATAAATAAGAGTGCAAAGAATGGCTCAATTCTGACTGAATAGAGCCTATAAGTAACAGTGTGTAGGGAAGGCCCCTTCTAACATCATAAACCCTCTTGGTAACACTGCGCACGTGAAGTCATTAGAAACCACCAAGCCTGTGAGTAACAGTGAGTCGGGGGAACGCTGCTTCCATTACTATAAAACCTGTGTGTGACATTGTGCAATGGAACGACACTTGTAACACTATAAAGCCTGTGAGTAACAGTGTGCAAAAATAGCTCACTTATGTTATACAAAGCCTATGAGTAACAAGGCGCAAGAATGGCTCACTTCTAATACTACAAAGCCTATGAGTGACAGTGTGCAAGAAATGGCTCACTTCTGATACTACAAAGTCTATGAGTGACAGTGTGCAAGAAATGGCTCACTTCTGATACTACAAAGTCTATGAGTGACAGTGTGCAAGAAGTGGCTCACTTCTGATACTACAAAGTCTATGAGTGACAGTCTACCAGGAATGGCTCACTTCTGATACTATAGAGCCTGTGAGGAACAGTGTGCAAGAATGGATCACTTCTGATACTATAGAGCCTGTGAGTGACAGTGTGCAAGAATGGCTCACTTCTGATACTACAAAGCCTAGCAGTGACAGTGTGCAAGAATATTTCACTTCTGATACTATAGAGCCTGTGAGTAACAGTGTGCAAAAATAGCTCACTTCTGTTATACAAAGCCTATGAGTAACTAGGCGCATGAATGGCTCACTTCTGATACTACAAAGTCTATGAGTGACAGTGTGCAAGAAATGTCTCACTTCTGATTCTACCAAGCCTCCGAGTGACAGTCTACTAGGAATGGTTCACTTCTGATACTATAGAGCCTGTGAGTAACAGTGCGCAAGAATGGCTCACTTCTGATACTATAGAGCCTGTGAGTAACAGTGCGCAAGAATGGCTCACTTCTGATACTATAGAGCCTGTGAGTAACAGTGCACCACAATGGCTCACTTCTGAACTACAAAGCCCATGAGTAACAGTCTGCAAGAATGGCTCACTCCTATTTCTGAAATGTCAGTGAGTAACAGTGCGGAAGAATGGCTCACTTCTGATACTACAAAGCCTGTGAGTAATAGTGAGCAAAATAGCTCACTTTTGATACTACAAAGCCTATGAGTAACTATGTGCAAGAATGGCTCAATTTTGATACTACAATGTCCGTGAGTAACAGTGTGCAAGAATGGCTCACTTCTGATTCTACAATGTTCGTGAGTAACAGTGTGCATGAATGTCTCACTTCTGATACTACAATGTCCGTGAGTAACAGTGTGCAAGAATGGCTCACTTCTGATACTACGTCTGTGAGTAACAGTGTGCATGAATGTCTCACTTCTGATACTACAATGTCCATGAGTAACAGTGTGCAAGAATGGCTCACTTCTGATACTACAATGTCTGTGAGTAACAGTGTGCAAGAATGTCTCACTTCTGATACTACAATGTCCGTGAGTAACAGTGTGCAAGAATGCCTCACTTCTGATTCTACAATGTCTGTGAGTAACAGTGTGCAAGAATGTCTAATTTCTGATACTACAATGTCCTTGAGTAACAGTGTGAAAGAATGGCTCACTTCTGATACTACAATGTTCGGGAGTAACGGTGTGCAAGAATGGCTCACTTCTGATACTACAATGTTCGTGAGTAACAGTGTGCAAGAATGGCTCACTTCTGATACTACAAAGCTTATGAGTAACAGTGTGCAAGAATGTCTCACTTCTGATACTACAATGTTCATGAGTAACAGTGTGCAAGAATGGCTCACTTCTGATACTTCAAAGCTTATGAGTAACAGTGTGATAGAAATGGCTCACTTCTGATACTACAATGTCTGTGAGTAACAGTGTGCAAGAATGTCTCACTTCTGATACTACAATGTCCGTGAGTAACAGTGTGCAAGAATGCCTCACTTCTGATTCTACAATGTCTGTGAGTAACAGTGTGCAAGAATGTCTAATTTCTGATACTACAATGTCCTTGAGTAACAGTGTGAAAGAATGGCTCACTTCTGATACTACAATGTTCGGGAGTAACGGTGTGCAAGAATGGCTCACTTCTGATACTACAATGTTCGTGAGTAACAGTGTGCAAGAATGGCTCACTTCTGATACTACAAAGCTTATGAGTAACAGTGTGCAAGAATGTCTAATTTCTGATACTACAATGTCCTTGAGTAACAGTGTGAAAGAATGGCTCACTTCTGATACTACAATGTTCGGGAGTAACGGTGTGCAAGAATGGCTCACTTCTGATACTACAATGTTCGTGAGTAACAGTGTGCAAGAATGGCTCACTTCTGATACTACAAAGCTTATGAGTAACAGTGTGCAAGAATGTCTCACTTCTGATACTACAATGTTCATGAGTAACAGTGTGCAAGAATGGCTCACTTCTGATACTACAAGTCTTGCGAGTAACAGTGTGATAGAAATGGCTCACTTCTGATACTACAATTTTCGTGAGTAACAGTGTGCAAGAATGTCTAATTTCTGATACTACAATGTCCTTGAGTAACAGTGTGAAAGAATGGCTCACTTCTGATACTACAATGTTCGGGAGTAACGGTGTGCAAGAATGGCTCACTTCTGATACTACAATGTTCGTGAGTAACAGTGTGCAAGAATGGCTCACTTCTGATACTACAAAGCTTATGAGTAACAGTGTGCAAGAATGTCTCACTTCTGATACTACAATGTTCATGAGTAACAGTGTGCAAGAATGGCTCACTTCTGATACTACAATTTTCGTGAGTAACAGTGTGCAAGAATGGCTCACTTCTGATACTACAAAGCCTGTGAGTAACAGTGTGATAGAAATGGCTCAATTCTGATACTTCCAAGCCTTGAAGTGACAGTCTACTCGGAATGATACACTTCTGATACTATAAAGCCTGTAAGCAACAGTGAGCAAGGAATGACTTGCTTTTGATACTGTAGAGCACACTATTTAAATACTATTACTCACCAGCCGCGCAGCCTCCTTCACCTGCTCCTCGTACACTGCCACATTCTTGTACATAAGTTCCAGAGCGGCTGAGCGAGTGTGGGGTGCCCTGGGGTCAGCGGTTAACGTTGGGTGATGCTCATACACAGCAGCCATGTAGTGTTTCGCTGGGTGTAGGTCTACTGAGATCACTTCCAGGCATAGGAGGTACAGGAGGAAGAGAGTGCAGCCAGCACCCGACATGGCACTTTTTCAACCTATAGGGGAAAACAGAATAAAATCAAGGTCTACATAGACTGTGGCAGTGCACCCTAATGTGAGGGCCAGTCTCTGTGGACTGATTGCAGTATCTCTATAAGATGGGCTGTTGCTGCCTGTTATGGAGCATACTAGGGCTTTGGTGATGTGACTACTTGCTTAAGAGAAAAGGATCCACTAATGACCGAACAATTAAGTGACTTCAGAGCAAAAACTGAACATAGATCAGAAGATTTGATGGGTACGCTACATAACATTAAAGATCCTGTGTAGACAGTTGCTCTGTGTGAAAAAACATACACACATGAATGTTCAGATTCTCATAGGAAAAGTAAGTTGGCTCCTAAACTGAGCAGGTACTTGGGTTTTCAAGTAGGAAAATGGTCTAATGATCAAGTTATCAGTTCTGGAACCATGATCACGGAGTTCTAGTGTCCCGATTGGTCACAATGTGTAATCCTAGGCCTGTCAGTTATCTTCTCCAGTCGAAGTGCTCAATTTAGAGTTCGGCAGATGGAGTGAAAGCAGTCTGGGTGGCGAATGACTTTACGCCTATTTAAACAAGACTGCACTCCCCTTAGATACCTATTCCATTGCTGCTATTATGTTTACCTGCTGCTGCCAGTTTAAAACTATCACTATTGTTAATATCGGGTAATGCGACGTCAATGTACACCATGATATGTGAAGGCACAACAGCGGCAATACGAGCAAATACAATGTCGATGTACACCATAAACAATGTCAAAACTAGTAAAAGAAAGGTCGATGTACGCTATGACAAATGTATGCATAATAATGAGAATGTATGTCAATATGGTATCAATGACCTACATGTTTTATGCACACTCAATAACAAGCTCATATCATTACTGTAGAATTCAACCAAAATGACCTCCCCATCAGTCCCTGAGTCAAAGATAGGTGGTCAGACAGGCCCTGCAACCTAAACCCAGGCCTACCAATTGATAGGTCACAGGTGGGGTTACACTCAGCCCGAAGACAAATGCGCAACTAGGGAAAACCCTGATCAATCCCACAGATACGCAGCTACACCGCAAACAGGTCTGAGGAAATTGGGCCCAATAAAACACACATGGCCAAAAGCTTACGTTCCCAAAATACCACAAAGTTAGATGTCACAAGTAGTTAGGAACACTCAGCCAATCAGGACACAGCACACACACCACACATGGTGATCACGCGCTCCCCAAGCCGGACAGCTGGACACATACACACTGGCCCACACTATCTCTCCCCAAGGTCGAGAGCCACCCATGTACCCGTTATCAAAGGGTTGTACTTATAATTTATGACTAAGCCCGGACCCATATGCTCTCGAAGAATATGAAATTGGTTTATTGTACCACATGAACTGAATATATATTAGTGCAAGACTTCTGTACATTGAGACTGTCTTCAGACGCTACTCTGTCAATGCTTTCCCGGCCGCTGCGTTTAATTAAACCAACTTGTTCCTGTTTTGCCAAACGCTTCTTGTCTTTTAATTTTTTCAAGGTAAATTAATACCCTAGCAACATTTTGGCGAGCGAGATAGGAGAGATTGGTTTATCGAGCCCGATTTCTGCCAAAGGACAAGGACCCTTGACCGAACAGATTCACATCTGTGCAACGAGACCGCTGAGAAGGCACCTTAATTGATTACATGTTCTGCTGAATCCACGGGGCTGAGGTCTGTCTGGAGGCCGCCGTCACAAGGGTAAGAGACTACATCTGATCCTTAGCCCCAGCATGTGGTGTGTGGCAAACTAGGACAAGGGCATAGATCACTTTTTCCCCCGAGTCCACAGGCTAGAGAAGGTGAAGGTAGTTTGCATTTTTTCACTTGAACCATTGAGTGTTACACAACTGGTACACACCAGACCCTTGGTGTGTTATAAAGGGTCACTTATTTATTTAGCTTGAACCGCTGAGCCTTACAAAATTGGTATATCCTAGGCCCTTGGTGTGTTATATAGGGCCACCACCTTGATCTTATTTTTTAGATAAAAGAGTTTTCTAGGGATTATCGGTTTCTTAACACGGACAGTGTCTGAAAGGAGTGAAGAGGTGGATTTGTTCGCTTGGACCCTGGGCGTTACAACAGAAGGTAAGCATGACCCTCAGGTGTGATGTAGGGTGTAATTCCGACATTAGGGAAAAATTCGAACTTTGCTGAATAAAGTGTAGCTTGTGTCTGGCCACAGAAGGCCAATAGTTGTCATGCGGTTCCTTTTTCTCTGCACAAATCGTTGCTATTTTTTTGTCCCCAGGCCGATATTGACAGACTATTGGGCTCACCTAGTTCCGTGTACCACACAGAGTATCCCATCTCCTCAGGCTGTAGGCGCTAAAATGGAGCTAAGATTTTTTGGACAAAACCATTTTTCTGTCTATCTTTTCTCCTCTAGTTTCTTTTAGGTCTTCCATTTATGCATTGTTGATGTTGTGGTGCTGTTAAAATGTTGCAATTGTGCTTCATGTTTGAATGTTATGTAATTTTAGTAAGTTTATGAGCTTATGAAATAATAACTATTTCTTCCAGTAAATCAGAATTCTACATTTGCTATTTTGCTGCTTAAAAAAACAACTTGTACTGTTCTGAACTAACCATTGCACTTTGTTACAGGTTGTTACTATTTCATTGCATTTGTCTTTGTCAATTGTCAAACACTTTTATGAGGCATTGTTTTTATAGAGCTCGTTACCAGTAGATTGATGTCAGTATATCCCTGTGTACACAGTTCAATTTGTAATAATTTTAAACCTTGAAAGGGTCAAAAGTTTAAACTCCATAACATGTTTCCCAATCTATCATGGAGACACCACTAGACCACATGCAAGCTAGGTTCCCCACCCAGGCTTGAAAACTAGTGAAACATAGGTGGAACGTCCATACCAAGGCACATGCATTTCCTAGGCAACGGGGGGGGGGGACACCTTTGACACCAACACCATAGAACACACTAGGACATACATACAGCCCAGGTATGTCAGTCAGAAGCAGGTTAAAGGAGAATCCCCGCTTGAACTACGGGCCATCTTCGAGGTGGCCCCATCCTGCAAAACCATCCTCGAGCCCACACACAAGGCATCCACACCTCCTCCACATACACCGGCAGGAAAGTGTTTCTTTAATGCCTGCAAACCCAGCTGCCCCTGCGCTGGGTTATACCAGTCCACCAGTCGAGGGGGCTGGTGGGCCTTCCACCGGGCAGCAAGCCACCAGACCCAGGGTAGGGAGACTACCAGACCAACCAGCCAAGGTGGGGTCAGCCTCCTCCCAGTCCGGTGCCGGGCTCCCTCGAAGTTCAACTCCTCTCCCATCGGTCGCCGGCCCATCAAGCCCCAGCGGGAGGAGGAGCATATGCTTAGAACGCCCTAGAGTCAGAGGGAAGTTTATAGCCATTCTTGAGGAGGATACCACCAGTGGAGGGTAAGATAGGTGTCCCAGCCCTCAAAGGTCCGACACTGAGAGGGAAGCCGTAGGGTATGCTCCACTAGGGTATGTTCAGGCTGTGGAGGAAGGATCAGGGAGTGAGCTTGAGGTCAAACCGCTACCCAGAAGAACAGCACACAGCACTAAGCAAAGAAGGCAGCATTAGAAGAAAGCTGCGAACAAAGGTTGGAATGAGAAATAGCTCTCGCCTGTGAAGCCCAATGAGAAGGGAGAACAGGAGCTGAGCCCTGGGCTCCCCTTGAGGTTGAGCCTGGAGAAGAGTCAGAATAGAGGCCCCTAGCGGAAACCCACACTCCACCCGGCTGTCGGCGTAGGAGAGGGGCTGACCAAGAAACAAGGAATCAGGAGAGCCTAATTGAAAGACAATTACAACATAGAAGGGGCAGAAAGGCACCCTTACGCAAGCACGAGGAGAGCAACGACAAGGACATTGCTCCTACCGAATGCGTCGATCAGGCAAACTGACCCTAAGAGAGATAGTGTCCAGAGAAGAAGGCAAGGCCTTAGTGCAACCATTTTGCCATCTGCTGGACTGAAAGGAAGGGCCATTATGACAGACCAAGACCATCGCAGAAGACTGCATCGGGTACGGAGGGGAGATCCACGATGGAACTACCACTACATGCAGGAATGCCTGAGAAGATGGGAGTGCTACGTCGAAGAGAAATTGACAGAGCCACTCCACACCAAAATATGCCCACTGCTACAGAAGGGTGTGTCAGGGACCATCTATGTGCCATCAATCAATCAATCAATCATAGGCATTTGTATAGCGCACTGCTCACCCGGAGGGTCTCAAGGCGCTGGGGGGGGGGGGGGGGAAGGGGGGGGGGAACGCTACTGCTCGAACAGCCAGGTCTTGAGTTGCTTCCTGAAGGCGAGATGGTCTTGCGTTGTCCGGAGGTGGATGGGGAGGGAGTTCCATGTCTTGGCTGCCAGGTAGGAGAAGGATCTTCCTCCGGCGGTGGCTCTGCGGATGCGGGGGACGGTGGTGAGAGCGAGGCTGGCGGAGCGGAGCTGGCGGGTGGGCTTGTGGAAGGTCAGGCGGCTGTTGAGGAACTTGGGGCCCAGGTCGTGGAGGGCCTTGTGTGCGTGGGTGAGGAGAACAAAGAAGGGCTCAGGAACAAACTGCCCCCACTGATGGACAGGACAGGAAAGTGGATCTCATGTTTTGAGAAAAATACAGCTGGAATCCACTTAGCTATATGCAACATCAAACGTCTGCTCAGCAGCAACATTGGGGAGCAGACCAACACAGTGTTTTTTTCGTAGTTTGCATCCCGGCAGTCATGCTTATCAATGCCGAGCACAACCGGGCCGCATTCAACTCATTTAGACAAAAGATATCCACAGCCTTCAGGGAAATATTTCCCAACCGCCCAGACGTAGGAGGATTGATGACAGAAAGCATGAAGCCTAGGGAGACCGTGACTGACTTTCTAGAAAGAATGATGGAACGATGGGGACAAGAGACAGGACAGCCCAGGACCGAAATGGGTCTCCAGGTTGCATTCTTTTACAACATCCTCAAAGAGGGACTGCTCGTTCAGATACAGACCGAACTAGACGGCGTAGTAGGGTTAGACACCAAACCTCAGAAGGAAAGACAATCCCACATATTACATTACTACTGGAAAAGACAGGAGAAGCACAGGGAAAAGCTGGAGCAGGTCCAGGAGACACTGCCAAATTGGCCCAACAGAAGTTGAGAAAGACTACCCTCGAGGTGGCCACATTGGCCGTAGCTGTGCAAATGGCACCAGTCTTTAAGGGAGCTACACCTCAGGATCCCAGGGGATATACACCCAGTAACAGCGGCCGAGGCCAGGGAAGCTGGCTACAGCCCGGTCTCATAGAGTGCCACTATTGTCACAAAATGGACCACATGGCCAGCCGATGCTGCCTAAAAACATATCACGAGCAGAAAGGAATAGTACACGGACAGCCCCCACAGATTATTCATCCCCAAAACCAAACCCAGAGCAACACAATTGCGTTGTACAACCATGCTCAAGGAAATCAGGCTACACCCACCCCGCCGCAACAGGCGCTTGGTGGTTGGCTGAGCATGTGGTAACTGCTGTAGCGGACAGGGATCCCAGCTGGGACCGGGACCACAGCCACGGCAGGGAGGGGTGAATATGCACAACCACAGAATACAAATATGCAGTAAATTCAAACCTCCAATATGACATATCAACTTCATACCCACTTCAGAAAACCCACTAAAACAATAAAGACTAGTGACACAGCATTAAGAAAAATCTCAAGCCTTTACTTGCATTCAGGGAAAGCTCAGGGCTGACGTATGTTTGTTTATCCGGAATCTATGCTAAATCCGGCATTTTAGGTGCCAGGAGGAGCCTAGGCACCACTCTGCTGCTAGCTCCCCAGGATGGGGTTGGCTGGCCACACCCCAGGGGGAAGACAGTTTGATGAGGGGGCAGGGCGGCCCCCAACCAGTGAATAAAAAACCAGCACTCAGATCCAGCAGTCCAAGTTCAGCCTTGGGCGAGCTACGTAAGTCCCACCAACCCCAGGGTTTCCATCACATGGAGGCCCCCTTTTTAGTTCCAAAACGAGGCGATGCTGTGGTGCTGAAAGCCAGGCTTTTATGTGTACTTGGGGTGTTGAGATAACCCACATAACTACAGTAGTATTGCATGTACAAATTTGACACCAAGACAATAGGGGAATTTGCTCCGGCAATCAGCTGTTTTAGCTCGTTACTCGCAGCACTACAAGTCCCAGCCGTGCACCTAACTTCCATCGTAAGCAGGACATTCTGCTGCCTCCTCTCCCTTAATGCTTCTAAAAAACATTCAAAGTCTGCTCATCGGATCATGTCCCCCAGAGCAGCAGGAATAGCTTTTCACCAGGTAGGGAGTCCCTCATTCCTGCAGAGGGAGGCAGACCCAAAGCATCCTGGATCCTGGAGATAGGGGGGCAACAGGAGGAAGAGGGGCTCTATAGATGACCATCGCAGCCCCCTACAACAGGGGCATGGAGATACTCACCACCACACCCAGCTCGTCGAATAAGATACACAGGTCCTCACAAACATCGTCAAAGGAAGCAAAAGGCCTGATCACAGTCACTGCCACATCCGAATAATGGGCGCCACAGAGCAGCTTCACAGCCCCGTCCAGTATGCTGCATTACAACCAACCCTACAAGAGACCCCAGGAAGATGCCCAATGATCTGCAGGAAGAAGCCCAAAAGTAGCTACAAAACCGAAGGTTCCAGAAACAGGGCACAGTCAAAACCCTCAACTCCATTAGAGAAAACGTAATTACATGCAGTGGCGGCTCGCAGTGGGAGTGCTGCGGTGCAGTACGGCGCGGCGGGGGAGGGGCAGGATGAGGGGCAGTGGAGTCAGACATGCAACGTCCACAAGTAAAGCAAGTAAATAAATAGATAAAACTATTTACCTTGCGCTCGCTGCATCGCCCACTCGGCGATGCAGCGAGCGCAAGGTAAATAGGTTTATTTATTTACTCACTTTACTTGTGGACGTCGTATGCCCGACTCCACAACCCCCCACGCTGACCCCACCCCGCCCCGCAGCACTCCCACTGCGAGCCTCCACTGATTACATGCCTCATGCAGAGACCAGAGGGACAGAATCGATGAGCACTGACCGGTTTGAACCTACACGACTAATTTCCCTTTCATTATGGTTTTACATTGTGTATAGTTTTCACATTGTGACTGTTATGCTATATCGATTTTCAGGCACTCCGACCTTTTTTATTTATTACTTTTAGTTCATTGGCCACCCTATTATGTTATATAGGGTTTCTACACCGTCGGCATCCACTTTGCCGATTCCCCGGTATAGTCTCTCCTTCCTTAGTCAGGCATACATGCTCTGGGACAAGATGGCGGTCGCACGAGTGATCTTGCGAGATCTCGCCACTTATTCCGCGTTTAAGTACAGGAGCCTCTTCCAGTCCCGGTAATATCCAGGTGAGGAGAAGACGCGCTTCTTTTGTGGCATGCCCACTACATCCTTTGGCTAAGTCCTCTCGGCATGCCTCCAACACGGGCCTACAGTCCGGTTAAGTTTGATCGTAACTGTTCCCCCCAATATGTGCTATACATCGTGTTGTCTCGTAGTTTCCCATTTTCCCTTGTCACAGGACAGGGTATCCCCTTGGAATGTGACTCACTTGCACTACCGCTTTTATCCCCTCACTATCTCTCGGATGTGGCCGGTCTCCGCTAGAGGCCGGTTTTCGCGGGGTCTTCACATTTAATGCCTGATAGCGGTTCACTACCGGTAACCCTTATTAGACCCTCACCTCGGTTACTCTAGCCTTTGACCACTTGTCCATTTATTGTGGACCACGATACACTAGTGGCCACAACCTGCTTAGTAGAGTCGGGTGTACTTTCTCTCATGTTACGTTATGACAGCACGCCCCCTCTCGCCAGATGGCTTTCACGCACCGTAATGAAAGGATGTATATATCTTTTCACCTTGCATTTCTGTATCCTGGAGCAGCACTCTCCACGCTCTTAGTGTATTTCGAGCGGTTAGTTTCACCCCCTTGGTTTCCCATAACTAGCATGTCTGCATGATGGCGATATCCTTGTCTGTTTTATTCTACTGCTTCATTACAGTGGGACCGTTCCAGTGGTCCGGCAGCTCCTCCGTTAACCTATGAAGCATTCAACCCCTCTCTACTGAGGTAAGAACCAGCCAGACTCCCTCTCCTGTGGCTCCTCTGTCCACTCGAGCTTACTGTACTTTCCATTTTCCGATAGCTTTGAGGTACTCCCTCCTTGGTCTTTATGTAATAGTTCATGTACTTTTAACAAGTCTCTTTTTCACAAACCAGTTGATGATTGAGATCAGGAACCTTTTGGTCCTTATGTGGGGCCTCTCTGACCCCCTATAATATTTGTGGATAATGTTTCCCCGAATTAGCTGTTAACGGTTGTTTTGCTGTTTGTCCTCTTTGTTTTGTCTCCATCTACTTAGGCGGAGACTGTATATCTGGACCCCAATTAGGGTTCTTAACTGCTTGTGGTAGATCACTTTTACCCGTTTACAATAACTGAGGTATACTCATATAATGATCTTTCCACAGTCCTGAAGAAGTGTCGCTTGATCCTGAGCATTGATGACACGAAACATGTTGACTTTTGTCAACTAAAGGCTACCCTGATACCTAGAATCTCAATAGAAGCCTCCCTGGTTTTATTTAGTCCCAGCCCCACATAACCCAATTAAAATCACTTAGGGGCCAGGGTCTATTTTAGTCTTTCTCGTCCCACACGACTTAGGAGTCATTGACCTCCACATTTCCACTCACGATCTTCACATAACGGCGTTCTCAGATCAGAAGATCTCCGCTAAAGATGCCACCAGGCCCGTTGGACATTGCAGCGCCGGTCCGACGAGGAGCGCCCAATGATGAAGCATGACACCCTAACAGGTGTGTGAGGGCAACAAGATCTGAAATTTAAATATCCCCTCCTGACCAATGAACAGTTGGCCGACAGTGATCCTAATTACCTCGGCCTTTAAGAGGAACTGTTCCCCTCTGTTTTTTCCGAGACCAGAGGGACAGACATGTGACAACGAGAACATCGCGATTCACTTCCCCTCAAATTGCACCCAGCTCATGCAGGTCAAAAGGACACCACTGAACTGACAAAATTACACACACGTTTAACAGAAGCAGCCCACAGAGACAACTACTCTCCCTGCTGCAGCAAGGAGAGGGGGGAACCAAACAGGCATGTGGAATTTAATAAAATATCTACTTGCTATGTGACAGGTTGCTCCATAAATCTACTTGTCCTGTAAAGAAAAAACACTTGTCCCTTCCACGCCACGTAGTGCAGTGACAAATTATGGAAGAAATCTCATTAAATAAAAGCTCTGATATTACCCTTTCTGATTATACCACAGCTCATACTATAGTAGGGTTTGAATTCTAGCAATTTCATTATTTTGCCACCTTTCTGCAGATCTACATACCTAGGGCTGGAGGTAGAGTTAAGCAATAGTTCCATGGTTGGAATACCATTTTGAGTCTGTGCAAACCTACTAAATTGCATGTTTTAGAGGTTTTCGCTAGCTCTTCTCTAATCTTTCCCATACTGAGTAAGGTTGGAAATTTACTCCTAACATTTGCAGAAGTAAAACATGTTCCAGGGTTGGGAAAAAAGTGGTTCGAGGTAAAGTGAACTTGTAAATGCTCAACCGATTTTTGCATGAGCAAATCTACACCTGCATATTTGCTTGTGCTAAAAAGTAGTTCACAAATATTTTCTGGGAGTACAATTTCCTTGCTTACTTCTGTAAATTTTTGTGAACTCATGAAAGCCATAAATCTGCACTAATGCAAGGACATATACCATGGGTGCAATTGTGTGACTTTCTTTAAGAATTGGGCCCCTAATTAGGTCTGGAGTTAATCAAGGCCTTTTGCTATTATTAAAATTCTATCCCTCTCTCTATCTTTACATCAACTGCTTCCGCTCTTTCACAAGGAGCATATTGCCTCACAAAGTAGTTTTGCTCAGTGCCAGGGACTACTGTGGCAATGTGTGCTTTTTGAGACCAAAACAAATTATTGCTTTTTGCCAATGTTTGTTATAATGGTGAGGGCCTGGCAGCTCCCACAAAGTTTTACAATACCCATATCAAAACAAGACACAAATGGTCAAAACCAAAAGGCTGACCACCAATATTAAACCTATTGGCTTTGTCAATGCTCATTTATTTTAATGTTTTCCATTATCTTGTTGATACTGGCTGCATTGATTTCCCATTATGAATATATTTTGCGAAATACTAGCATGCGTCAACAAATTTTACTAAATGATGCTTCAAAGACGTTACGTACAATTTCACAGCAGTTTAGCAAAACATTGTTTTTCCCAAGTTGTATTTTTTTTATTGAACTTTTTATTTTGAAAGCAAAGGATCATTAATCTTTCAAGCTTCTGCAGATTTTTGCATCTAACCAGAGAGCATTCTGGGGGCATTGTATGTAGCCTCGTAATGTTACATTTTGCAAACACATATACACATTTTTACACTAGACTGACAGTAGTGCAGTCTTAGCTTACAACATGTCCTTAAGAGTACTCAGCCTAATAAGAAAGGCTTTGTTTTAAAGAACCATAAATACAAGTTCAAACAGCATTAACATATGGACTCAAATATTACCTTAACTGGAGACAATGCCCTTCCCGGATCCATAATGGGGTACTGTAAACTGGCAGCCAAAGAGTTTGTGCTGCAGGGGGTTGGGCCTACTTGTCTCAAGGGCAAAATGCACATTAAAACTTGTTGTCCTTGACCCAAACAATATGTCCTGGGAGTCGGACTATTGAAATTCCACATCCCTGCCAGAGTACTGACAAAATAACGCCACCCAACTTAAACTAATCATTCCCTAAAACCGTCACCACCTCTTTCCAGTACCTCACTAGAATGTTTCACACAGTGAAAAGATATAGAGTGTACCCCTAAAAAAGAGAAACACAGGAACTCTCCGAAAACTGTCCAGCGATGCGCTTTTTCCAAGCTAACCTACAATGCACAGCTCTCATCCCACAGGTCTGCAATCGAAGCACACATGCACCGCTGTTACAGTGGCCCTCCGCACCTTCCATCGAAACCTTTGCAAGGACGTCAACAAAGCCAACTGCTCAAGAGCACAGACTGCAAATTGACACCCCTGGACACTCAGACGACAGAAAACACCCCTGAAGACTATCACAGCACCTACAAAGGTTTTGCAAGTTACGTATTTTTGGAGTCTTGTACACCCTCTGTTTAGCATGGGTGCGCTTTCACGCCTTGAGAGACAGAAATATACCTAGGTTCATGAAACCTACTTTGTCATTTTTAGAATGCGTGCGCATAGACCATTGCCAACTCATTTACACCTACGCTGAACCAAATGCTAGCATTCCTCACGCACTACACAGCCCACAGGACCACCGTGGGAACTCAAATCACCAACAGGTCATGCTACATAAGATCACTCATACACCACGTCATAGGCGCTGACAGGCTCTCAAGAGATAGCCCCTGAGAAATCAAAACGTCTCATCCACCTGTACCTATGTAGGATGTACTTTAACTCCAGATCAACAGCTGCCTGTGTGTACCAAGTTACTTTTTAGTAACTTGGTACATACTTTTTATGCCACTGCATCTCACTGTTTCAGTTATGGAGGCAATCATTTAGTGCCTCCCTCACTCCAGCTGCCCCTCATGTATGCCTTAACCGAGTCCCACACCATTAATGGATCATCCACAGAGCCACTGTTAAATAATGGGGTGAGCTCCTCCCTCTGGTGTTCCTAAATACTGCATAACCACGCCTCAGCCTCTGCAGCCCCCGCAGCCCCCGCGTGGGGGTCTTCACTGCGTCCCATTGCAGTGATGCTAGTGGTGGGTTATGGTCAGTTACTGTCCTTTACAGATAATCGGAGTATCCTCTTTTTTAAATGAAGTATTTTGCAAACAGTATCGTCATCTTCACAGTGCACTGCATGGATGTGTGACAGTGACAACAGCAAGCGAACCGTGCTCAGTGTGTAGAACAAGGGAAATGTGTAGCACAGGCAGGTGAGGGCACGCAGGTACAGGGGAAAAGGAGGGGGTGAAAGAAAGTGTAAAATAACAACATGAGCACACGCACCCGGCACACAGAGGAGTCAGGCCCCCTAGCACACACCCAAACATTTCCCGCCACTGAAGGAGAAATCCGTATTAGTTGAGCACCTGGAAACGCAGGCAAGTGGTGGAACCGGGGGGAAGAAAGAAGGAAGCGGGGAGAGTGAGGAGGCAACACATTTGGTCTTCGGCGGTAGGCGGTCAAGCAAGGCAACAGGTCGAGCGTCTGTGGCAGTGAACAGGTCAGGAGCGCTGGAGCGAGGAGCAGGCCCCGCGCCAGGTGGGGGCGAGCAGTCGGACAGGTGAAAGAGGGTCAGAGCATCTGCTCCAGATTTAAAAGCATTGAGCAGGGCATCCCACTGATGCCAAATAGGGTACTTCTGGCGTCCTTGTAGCTCCTCCGACTGCAACACAGTGCCCTCCGGTGCCGCCTACACATCCACCGATCGAGCCCAGGAAAGAGGCCACGGAGGGCCCCCCGACTTACAGGCATGTGTGATGACTTGGCAATGGCCCTATTTGTCTTAGGGTGCTTAGGCAAGCCAAGAGCGCACCCGAAGGAAGCCCAGTGGCGCGGGAGAGGCAGGCAGTGACGGAGGCCAATAAACGGCCAGCTGAGGACAGAACCAAAACATGTGGATGAAGGCTGCATCCTCGCGCTTGCCACGGGGACAGGAGGCATCCGTGCCGTGAAAGACAGGCTCGCCTTTGCATGACTGGGATACGCCTTATGCAGGATGTAAAACTACATTATTATGAACAGCGCGTTCCGAGAGTGTTGCAGGGTAGGCCAAGATCGTGGCCCACTCCACATCACTATACGCCCTACCCAGGTCCGCCCCCTCCCCGGTCACAAAGCATCAGGACAGGCACGCAGGTGTGCGTGTGCAGCGCTCTGGTGAGCCACGTGACTAGGTGACGCCCCACGTCCAGGTGACGTAGATTTGGTAGTACGTGATGGTTGGCCGGTTCAGGCAGCAATGGTCCCCAGGGCATTTATATTGTGTTTATAATCGAGTTGTATCTAAGGAACTGCGGGGGGGGGGAAGCGAGTTTGGTGTCTAAGATTCGCAAATTGAACGAGTGTAATATCAAAGAGGAGGTCACCCAAAGTATGGAGGCCCGCCTCATGCCTGTAGAGAGCCACCCGGACTCTCCCGAACAATGTAGCACCTTACATGCATCCCTACACCCCTCGGGGCGGGCTCGTCCCGAGGGGATAAATAAACGTGGGAGAGACCGCACCTGGTCTTCCGGCCCAGAGCTGTACACTGGCGTCCGTGTGTCCTTTACTGCAGCCTATTAACAGTAACTGCGATACCAGGCCGCGCTACACTGGCGACGAGGCCGGTCGCAACTTCGCGTGCTTAACGGCGAGCCCGGCTTGTGCGGAGCCCACCCGCATCGCCGCTGCCCCTGGTGCTCACCTGGTGCTGCTGAGACTTCGCGGAGCCCACCCGTATGCTGCCGGCGTGAATCCTGTGGCCTGTGACGCTGCGCGCCATCCGGAGGTGAGTGGCTGCCCGGGCGCCCCTGCGATCTGCTCCGTTTACTGCCCCTGCGCTGGAGTCCACGTGGGTGCCTCCCGTAGCGCCGGTTGCATCGGCCGATTTCCAGGAGGGGGCCTTGGGGAAGCTGCCCTGCTCCTGCCTGCCTGGCTGCTCGCTCGCTCTCGAGTGAGGCACATTCTGGAACGAGGTGGAGAGCTCATCAAGTGAGGGGAGGATGAACAATAAAGCACTGTGCTGCTGCCAATAAAGTTCCACGAGTGAATTAAAGCACTACACAGCAGGAAAAAAAAAACAACAAGAGGAAAGGAGGAGCAAACTCAAACAAGCATTGGCAACACCAGCCACGTGTGGGCAACATCACGTCCAAGCACAGGACAATTATAACAAGCATTGGCAAGGCCACCCAAAGAACAAAAAAAACAAAACAAAAAAAAAGGACTACCCGGAGCCAACCACGCAGTGGTAACACCGCAGCCACACCCAGTGCAGCCGCACGATGTCCACAGTGGCTGCAGCAGGTGCGGCCGCACCACAAGCAGGCGGGTCCAATCAAGGCGCCGGCAACAATCCTCCGCCGCCACCGGTGGTCTCCCACACCGCAGTAGCACCACTGCCACCGTTCAGCGAGATCTCGGATCCGGCCACAGCGGCGCCAAGGTGGAAGGCCTGGGTAGGACGTTTAAATCACTATTTTAAAGGGACCCGGGAGACCGATGGGACAGTCAAGCGGTCACTACTCATTTACTATGGCGGGGCCGAAATCTATGATTTGTTCGACACGCTTCCCGACACAGGGAACGATGATGATTACGACGCAGCGGTTGCCGCACTGAATGCGCATTTTGATCCCCAGCTCAATCCGGATTTCGAGAAGTTCAAATTCCGGAGGGCGTGGCAAACAGACACGGAATCCGTCGACATGTTCTATGTGCGGCTGCGCCGGCTGGCCAGCATGTGCCCCTTCGTGGACCAAAGAGTGGAGATAAGAGACCAGATCATTCTAGGCTGTCGCTCCAAGCTCTTGCGCAAGCTGATCCTTCGCCAGCCAGGAATCTCGCTGGATGAGATCCTCGTGCTTGCCCGGTCCCATGAGCTGTCGGATGCCCGGGCAGAAGAAATGGAGGCGGCCCTCCACACCCCAGTGGCTACGGGGTCGGGGTTCAAGAGCACACCCATCAAGGAAGAAAAGGTGGAGGCGATCCAGCGACGTCCCGCTGCACCCCGCCAAGCGCCGAAACCCGCGCCACGAGGGTCGTGTGGGTATTGTGGGGATGACCACCCAGCAACGGCCGTCTGTGGGGCAAAAGGGAAGACGTGCTCCCGCTGCGGGAGGATGAACCACTATGCCCGAGTGTGTTGGGGCGGGCGGTTCTGACAGCCGTCATCGAGGCCCAGGTTTGGGCCCCAGCAAGTACGCCAGGTCTCGCAGGAAGAGCCACTGGTGAACCAAGACCGCCAGCCACAGCCGCGGCCCCCAATATACGAAGACAAAGACGACGAAGTCTTTGTGGTATCATACGTCAGCCGGACAGGATCCCGGCGAAGGCCGCCGCCCATGTGTTCTGTCTCGGTGGGAGACACGGAGATACAAGCCCTCATAGACACTGGGGCCTCGGTCAACGTAATGGACTCCGACCAATATGACCGGCTGTCCAGGGCGCGCATATACACATACGGGGGAACGGACCCTCTTCCTCTCCGTGGCGTCATTAGCGCCACCATCGCCAGTGGGGAATACTCCACCCAGACACAGTTTCATGTCACAGAAGGCAAGAAGGGGATGCTGCTCAGCTGTCACACGGCGGAAGATCTTGGTCTAGAGTTTTTTGCAAACCAGATTCACGAGTCCCACGCCGAAGACATCCTCAAAGAGTTCCCTACACTCTTCACCGGCCTGGGGAAACTCAAGGGCAAACGTTTCAAATTGCACATAGACCAGTCGGTACGGCCGGTAGCCCTCAGGCATCGGAGGGTGCCATTTAACTTGCGCCCTCAAGTGGAAGAGGAGCTGCGGAAGCTCGAGGAGCTGGACGTTATCGAGAAGGTGTCTGGCCCCACCCCCTGGGTGTCCCCGCTGGTCGTGGCACCCAAGCCGAAGCAACCGGGGGGCATCAGACTCTGTGTGGATATGCGGCTACCCAACACCGCAGTGAAAAGGGAGCGGCATATCACCCCTACGATGGACGACATCGTGGCAGACCTCAATGGGGCGTAATGGTTCTCGAAACTAGACCTAAATGCCGGTTATCATCAGCTAGAGCTCGACCCGAGCAGCCGGTACATCACCGCATTCTCGACTCATGTCGGTCTCCGGAGGTACAAAAGGCTAAGCTTCGGAGTCTCCTCGGCGGCGGAGGTTTTCCAAAACGCAATCCGTGAGACCCTGTCCGGGCTGCAAGGGGTGATCAACCTCAGCGACGACATCTTGGTCTTCTCGAACACGCTAGAGGAACATCACGCGCACCTCAGGGCCACGCTCCAGAGACTGGCAGAATGTGGTTTGACACTGCATAAAGCAAAATGCTCGTTCTACCAAGGCAGCGTAGACTTCTTTGGATACACATTCACTCGGGAAGGGCTCCTGGTGGACCCGAAGAAAGCCGAGGCCATCAGAGCAGCCCACACGCCTCCTAGTCCGACTGAAGTGAGGAGCTTCCTTGGGATGGCCACTGTAGGAAGGTGGAATCTGACTATATGGTTGCCCCCACTTTTTTCCTGGTGTTTGAATGGTTTTTGACTAGTCTGGCTGGGATCCTGCTATCCAGGACCCCAGCCTATCTGCTTACTCCCTTAAATGATTGGTGTGCATATTAGATGCACTAGTGATTGGATACTGTGGTACCTTATGAACCCCTAGTATATGGTACCTTAGGTACCTAGGGCATTGGTACTTCACAGGCCTACCAGGGGCTGCAGCATGTATTATGCCACCCCTGGGAAGCACTCACAATCTGACACCACAGGCCTGCTACTGCAGCCTGTGTGAGGTAGTGTTAGCACTCCTCACTGAGGTATAGGTTCCTATATCTCACCATACACACACATATAAACCTATCAGTCACCACTATGGTAGGCCCTATCAATCCCAAGGGCAGGGTGCGTGGTTTACTATGTGAGGGGGTGCTTCTGCCTGAGCAGGACCCCTCTGCAGCTGGCAGAGTCTATTCTCTGCTGCTGTTTGTGGATGCGGTTAAACCATATACTCTTAAGTGCATTATAACCTCGCGGTAAATGCTAACTTTGGAATGACTGCATCAAAACATGTCGTGTTTGGTGTCAAACAACTTGGAATCCTACCCCCACACCAGTAACTGGTGTGGGAGTAGGATCCCACCCTTCTAGAGGGGACGACATGTACACTCTATACTAAACGGTAGAAATCTTCTAAGGCCCTGGCATCACAAAATGGATGTCACCAGCACAGACACCAGGCTGCCCTCCTGCTGCTGACCGAAACTCGCAGAGGAGGGAGCCCAACAAAAGGGTTCCTGTCACAGGGAGGTGTTACCACCTCCCAGACAGGATTTAGTTTATTGGAGCTGGGTGGGTGCACTCTTAGAGTGCTTTGAAGTCCTGCACTGGGGGAGCAAAAGGCTCCTCTGTGCATATGCCAGCTCAAACCGGTTCAGGGGCTGCTTGCCCCTGTCCTGGCGCGAAACTGGACAAAGGGAAGTGGGTGTAACCACCCACTACCCTGGCCCTCCTAGAGGAGTGGCCATAGAGCTAGTCCCTCCCATCTTATCAGTATAAGATACCACACATTGCCAATGCAACTTAGATTACACCTGGACGACGCTCACCGAAGAAGAATCCTGGCCCTTCAACTTTCTACTATCTTTAGAAGACCGAAGGATCTCCCTTGGAGTCAAGGAGTGACTCCCCTGCTTGGCAGGCACCTAAAGGACTGAACAACGGTTGCAAACTTTACCGCTCCCGCCGGAGCCCGAAGTCCCTGCGTCCCCTGAAGCTGATTTCCTGACCTCTCGTCTGCCATTTTGAGTCCCCAGCGAAACTGTGGCGTCTGGACCCCACGAGTGACGAGGTACAGCAATACCAGGGAACCGTGCACTAATTTCGAGTGCAAGCCCTGGACGACGAACTACAAACTTGTGCTTTGGACCACTTATTGTCCAAGTCCCTAGCAGGTCTGGAACCCAAGATCAGCGGCCTACCTCGTCCCGAGTGACCGTGGGCTGCTCCTGAAGTTTCCCTGCGAAGGCGTCTTTGCGGTTGCTTGCCCGTTGGCTAGTAGCCCGCCCGAAGACTTTCTGAACTGCTCCAAGGGTTCGCCTGGTTGCTCTGGGCCTGCCCTCACTTACCCCAGCTGGGTAAGTCCATCGGACCTTGCTGGTCTGAACGATCCAAGATCTTCATACTACACAAGACTTGCAGTTGCCAAGGTTTGTTGGCTCCGATCCAGGTGCCGACACCGCCATCAGCTGCAGACGTCGTGGGACCCTCCAAATCCAGCTGCTGGTCTTCCTCGATCTCTCCTGGACCACGTGGGCGAAGAGACAAAACACCATCAGCGACGAGAAGAGACTCGACAGTTGTGGTCATCTATCCTGAAGGCCACCGGTCACTGGCAAGTGACTCTGAACTATGTCCCCTCAATTTCTAGGTCGCCTGCAACTTCAATCCATCGTTGGATTTCCACGGACACTTCACCCGACGACGCAAGCAGCAAGACTTCAACGATTCCCATTGAAAACAGCATCGCGACCCAACACCAAAGGACACCTGTGCACCCGGCTTCCCTGGGTGAGGTAACTCTGGCATTACGGTGCCCAAGTGTGCATTGGCTATCGAAGTACTTACCCTGTAAGTTGTTTGCTTGTTGTCCATCCCGAAGTGCCGTAGAACTGTAAAATAATAACCGCAACATATTGCCATTGAAACCAATGAGAAACCCGCGTGTGTGTTTAGACACTGCACGCGTCCTCTGTGGGCTGACTACTTCCCTGTAAATACTGCAGCAGTGAAGCCCCAGCGATTCCCAAGGCCCTAGGTCTCTTCAATTTGCAAGTCGAGTTGTTTATACCATTTTTTTAGTATATGGTCTGGTACGCCCCTAGGGCTACAGCCATCTTTGTGCTTAATTTATTGAGAACTGTTGATCTTTTGAATGTTTACCTGGCTCCAATCTCATAAAGAGATTAGTAGAGTATATTTAGAAATAAATACATATATATTTGATATATATACCTGTGTGGTGTCTTTTCATTTGGTAATTCAAGAGATTATAAGGTAAAACAAGCTGCTTTACATTCCTCAGAGACTTAGCCTGAAGGCTGCTCTCCACAGCTACCACTAGGATAGCTTTCTTTAAAAGGTTGTCTTTAAACCTATCTACCAAGAGTCGAATTGGACTGGTGCAAGGTGGCCACTATAACTAGTGACCAGCATATGCCAGGCCAACTTCTCACAGCCACCTACTGTGAGCGCTTCATCCCTAACTTGGCCGCCATATCAGAGCCTCTACGCGCTCTCACGCGCCACTATCACCCATGGGAATGGACACCAGAAGCCAACAAGGTGTTTCGAGAAATCAAAGAGGGGCTCCTCGACAAAACGATCATGGCCTACTTTCACCCTCAGAGGAGAACGGAGTTGGTGGTGGATGCCAGCCCGGTGGGCCTCGGGGCGGTCCTCCTGCAGGAGCATAGTCACGAAGTGTGGAAACCAGTCGTGTATGCCAGCAAGGCCCTCACTGACACTGAAACGAGGTATGCCCAGATTGAACGGGAGGCGCTGGCTATCAAATGGGCCTGCCAGTATTTCCATTTGTATCTTTGCGGACAAGATTTCACTGTGGTAACGGATCACAAGCCACTGATCCCACTGTTCACTGGACTATCCAGGCTGGCGCCGCCGAGGATTGAGCGGTGGGCTGTGCAGCTCCAGGCGTATGACTTTAAAGTACTATCTCTCCCGTCACCCAGAGCCAAAGACACCGTCCGCCGCACCGGAAGACACCTGTGGCACGGAGGCGTTTGTTAGCATGATCACGCAGGGGGCATGCCCCAAGGCGATGACGCTGGAGGAGATCGGTCAAGCCACTCGTGAGGACCCCACCCTCACGCTCGTCCGCAGGGCTCTGGACAGCAATGGATGGGCCCACTTCATGGACGCGGCCCGAGCCCTGCGACCCGAGGTTAGCCATGCTCGACAGCAACTGTGGCATGTCCGGAGTGAGCTCAGTGTGGGAGAAGAAGGAATAATCCTAAGGGGTCGCCTCATTGTAGTCCCTGAAAGCCTCCAGGACAGAATTCTTGCCCTGGCGCATGTGGGTCACCAGGGAATGGCCAAGACTAAAGCCCGGCTGCGGGACAAGGTCTGGTTCCCAGCCATGGACTCGAAAGCGGACGAGATGGTTCGCCAGTGTCACACCTGCACTATCACTGGAGGGGACCCAGCCCCCGCTCCTGTGATCACTGAAGCAGCATGCAGGACACCGTGGACACATCTCAGCATGGATTTCGGAAGCTTCCCGGACGGTCGACACATGATGGTCATTGTCGATTCCTTCTCCAAGTTCCCGGTCGTTGAGATACTGTCATCAACTGCGTTTCCCT
Organism: Triturus cristatus; assembly: GCF_964204655.1. Taxonomy (NCBI): domain Eukaryota; kingdom Metazoa; phylum Chordata; class Amphibia; order Caudata; family Salamandridae; genus Triturus; species Triturus cristatus. The sequence continues at coordinate 64,409,874 of NC_140593.1, read as the reverse complement.
CAGTCAAGCGGGCCCTAGGTCGAGTGTTCGCGACGATGGGGTTGCCAGAAGAAGTTAAGACGGACAATGGGCCCCCCTTCCAGGGGCGGGAGTTTCAGGAGTACCTGGCAAGTCTAGCGGTCCGACACCGGAAGATAACTCCCTTGTGGCCCCAGGCGAACGGGGAGGTTGAGCGACTGATGAGGACGCTCAATCGAGCGCTGTGGATTGCCGTGGAGGAGGGAGAAGATCCAGAGGCAGCCCTGGACCAGTTTCTCGGAGTGTACCGCCAAACACCCCACAGCACCACCAAGTGTGCTCCGGCTCACATCCTGTTCAAGCGGGCCCCGCGGGACCTCATCCCGTCCGGTCCAGGGTGGGTCCCCGTTGAGAGAGACGGAGCGGCCATCCAAGCGAGGCGTGAAGGCACGAATCAGAAGGCGAGTGAGTCTCGAAGAGCCCAAGAACCACAGGTACAAGTCGGAGACCGAGTGGTCATCAAAGATCGACACCCGGGATGGAAATTCCGGACCCCATATGAGCCCGAGGTGTGGACGGTAACCTGCGGTTCAAGGGACCATGGTGACAGCCAGGCGAGGCCAACAGGTCATTACAAGGAATGTGTCGAGTTTCAAGGCAGTTGCGGGAATGGACACTGATGGTGACGAGCCCCAGGCCCGATGCCCTCCTCCGGATGGGGGTGCCCCGGCATCTCCCGGCAGAGTGCTGTCCCCTCCGGGGGCTAGCCAGCGGTCCCCTCTGCGTAGCAATGACTGTCCAAGACCCACTGACCCAGATCCGGGTGAGAGGATGTCGCTGACAGATCCTCCGTCCAGTCCCCCGGCATCGTACACCCGAAGCCAGAGGCCCGGCCTCCGTCCTAACCCGGTCCCCAGCCAAAGACTGGCAGACTTTGTGTGCCCCTCCCCGTGAGGGGGCGAACATGGACTTTGAACTAAAAGAAAGGAGGGATGTAGAGAGCCACCCGGACTCTCCCGAACAATGTAGCACCATACATGCATCCCTACACCCCTCGGGCGGGCTCGTTCCGAGGGGATTAATAAACGTGGGCGAGACCGCACGTGGTCTTCCGGCCCAGAGCTGTACACTGGCGTCCGTGTGTCCTTTACTGCAGCCTATTAACAGTAACTGCGATACCAGGCCGCGCCGCGCTACAATGCCAAGGGGCAGTAGCCACTATAGTGAGTGTATCCGTCTTCTGGGCGTACCAAGCAGCTGGAGCATGGGGGTGTACGGCACCGAGGCATTAGGGAGACGGAGGCAATGGCGGAAGCAGCACAGTGCAAAAACAACAGTTGATGGACAGAATGCAGAACAATGTCATACATTCACCCCAGTACAGAGATCTGGGCCTAAATCCATCGTTTTTTTGCCCACCATGCCGTTCCAGTTTGAACCCAGACATATGCAAATCAGTCTTGACCCTGTGCCTCATGGGTACAGTCCAGCCTGAAATGCCAAGCCAGGTCCTCCCTGGACTGGAAACAAGCATCCTAGGACCTGTTTCGGGGTTTCACCCCTCTTCAGCCAGGATAGCTTGATTCCAGTGGCATGGAGAGCACGGGACCCACATCTGGGCATACCCTTCCCACTAGGGGTGACAAATGCAAAAACAACAGTGATGGACAGAATACAGAACAATGTCATACATTCACCCCAGTAGAGATCTGGGCCTAAATCCATCATTTTTTTGCTCACCATGCCGTTCCAGTTTGAACCCAGCCATATGCAAATCAGTCTTGACCCTGTGCCTCATGGGTACAGTCCATCCCGAACTGCCAAGCCAGGTCCTCCCTGGACTGGAAACAAGCATCCTAGGACCGGTTTCGGGGTTGGCAGGGTATGCCCAGACGTGGGTCCCTTGCTCACTTTGCCACTGGATTCAAGCTAGCCTGGCTGATGACGGCTGATTAGCCAGAAACCGGTCCCAGGATGCTTGTTTCCGGTCCAGGGAAGACCTGGCTTGGCAGTTCGGGCTGGACTGTTCGCATGAGGCACAGGGTCAGACTGATTTGCATATGGCCATGTCTGAACTGGGGTGGCGGAGTGAGCTAAAGAATGATAATGGATTAAACCCAGATCAGTTGACTGGGGGTGAGTGCTTGCATTGTTCAACACTCTGTCCATCATCCACTTTGGTTTTGCTTTGGAAGTAGCAGATAGGCGCTGCATGGGCAGGATGGGTGCGTGAACCAGCGGGAGGCAGGGATGTAGCAAGCGCACTAACCACGGGGGAGGTCAGTGTCGTTGTGTCGTCTAAGTCGCCTAAGTCGCGCTCAGTTAACCACAGCGTCACCCACTTGGGCAGCAAGTTAGTAGTGCTCAAAGTTGGAGCCCTCAGCCTGTCACAATCAGTGGGCTGTAGAAATCAAAACCTAATCTGGGGCTTCACTGATACACCTGGTCCTTTTAAACCAACAAAGAAGAGATTGGCACAGAAGCTGTAATATAAAAGACATCTTTATTTAACCTCTAAAGAGGGAAAAATGCGTCATACAGAATTCTCAAATCACTGTAGGAGACATTTCTAAGGAGTACAGAGAACAGGGGCATTATATACCCACACAGAGGCTGAAAAAAGGCAGTACAAGTACACATGAGAAGAGTTATGCACATAGATGGTCATACAGAAACTGCACAGTCAACAAGTAGGAGGAGTAATACGTTGCTGACATTAGTTAGAACAGCCTAACAGTTCTATACTAGGAACAGGTGCACTCTACTAGCTAACCACAACTGAGCATGTGCAAGACTCTGGGAGAGGGAAACAGCAAATGGCCAGCACATAGCTAACTAAAATGGCTGCCAAGTACAAAATGGCTTTCAGCTCATGCTAAGAGATTAATGCAATCTTCAACAGATGGTCCTTTTAGCATGAGCTAAAGACATTCCTATAATCCAGTAGGAAATATGCATATACATTTTTTTCATTAAATGTATCAATATCCTAATTCATTGCTAGGTGGGCATTTCTCATTCTAAATATTGTTAAGCTGGTATGTATAAGGTATAAGCAGGAGTACAAAGGGAACAGAGCATTGGGTCATACAGATAGCAGGAGAGAGTAATTACTATTATCAGAAACAGAACTATTAGCTTTCTAGTCCTAAGCAAATCCTAGAACCATCCAGTAAAAACATTTTCAAGGCTCCTATGCATTTCAGTGACCATCAATTTCAACTTCAAAATAGCCAACAGCACATATCTAATAAAAACATTTTCACTAGACTTTTCCAGTGTTTCCTTTATCAGGGCTAGAGTATCAATCAAGGAAAGGGTAAAGTAACATTTGTCAATTGCTCAGATGAACTTTTCTCTCGCAGAATAAACATTATTCCTAATACAATTATGAAAGCAGTCAGACATATTATTACAAAAATGATCCTGGATCCAGAGGACCAGGAGGACCACACAGGACCATGAGGATTAGGACGAAGTGTTTGCTAAGGATCACATGGGCATCTTCCCTGCATTCTGTTTTTCACAATCCAAACTATGCAACATCAGTTCTAGTAAGGACTATCAGTTTATTTACACAGACTAGCTAATAAAAACTAGTTATGCCCTTGCAAAACTGTATGTAGCATGAGAATAACAAACAAGAGTGGTGTTATCACCTGAGAATTTTAGAATAAAAACTACCCACAGCTAGTTCCCCTTAAAGATCAAATAAGGAAACCACAATCTAGACTACTCATCCTTTCATAATTTCATCAGACAGGATTGGCAGTAACATAGCAAATTTATTTATTCATTTTATTAATGCTAATAATGTTTAAAACAGTATTACTGAATAGCCAATTAAATGTCTCATGGCTATTTCACAGACAGTTTAGACAGGCTCAAAAGAAATTAAGAAAAAGAGAGAGAAAACATAAATTTGCCTACCCTTAATTTGTAGAGGAGCTAGCCACCTTCCCCCATTTTTGACAGTAGGAAACCTGTAACAGGTTTCATTCTGTTAACACTATCAACCCCAATTTGTAGCAACTGGGCATAAACAAACTCTGAGGAGCTAAATAGCACATTGAGTTAGCTAAAGAACATATTCCTTTAGCAAATGTACAAGTGTGACACGAGGGCACATGAATTCATTTACATTTACAATTCAAACTAAATCCCATTGCTTCCTTAATTCAGCCCTAAAAGCATTAGTGCTATGTATATATGGCAGAGCCATTGTCTTAATAAGAGCTCACATATACCATTATTATTAAATCTGTTCATATGAGTGAACAAAAACGTGCTTTTGCCAAAAAAAAGTAAGCAAAACCTCTTTCTGTCCCTGCCCTGCCATTTCGTCTTTCAAATGTCGAAATGTCAAAGCAAATGTTGCGCTGAGCCCTGCTTCTAAATGTAGAACTTCGACCTTTAACCTATTCACTAGGAACAGGTGCACTCTACTAGCTAAGCACAACTGAGCATGTGCAAGACTCTGGGAGAGGGAAACAGCTAATGGCCAGCACATAGCTAACTAAAATGGCTGCCAAGTACAAAATGGCTTTCAGCTCATGCTAAGAGATTAATGCAATCTTCAACAGGGCAGGCACCGTTTCAACAGCGCTACTCAGCGGCGACTGCCAAACCATATGAAGTAGCCAAGCAGACATTCAAGCATGACAAAAAAGGATTTGTGCAGATAAATCCAGACATTAACAAAATAATAATAGAAGCGCGGTAGAATTGCCATCTTAGACAGAGCAATGCGTTCTGCCACCTACAGTGGCATGGTTGTCCAAAATGAAATCTGCCCATGAAGGGGGGGGGGGGGGGGGGGGGGGACACAACCCGGCGTATGTTTCCATCCCCCAGTGCCACCGTGCCATGATAAATCCAGATATCGAGGTAGCGTATTATGTCCGGCTGCCACTGCACCACCTGCCCACCCAGTCAGAGGCCAGGGTCCGCTGCTTCTGGCGACAAAGGGAAGAGGCAAGACTTGCCCCAATGAACGCGCCAAACCAAAATGGCTGCAAAAGAGGAGAGGAGCCCCTCAATCGCAGGCAAGGGCTCACAGATATCTTGCACGTAAAGAAGCATGTCATTAGCGTAAAGTGAGACAGCATGCATGCCATCCCCCAACAGGAACCCCTAGTCTCGTCCCTGGGCTCCCAGTTTATGCGCCAGGGTCACCATAGCCAGCGAGAAAGTAGGGGAGAGAGGGGACAACCCTAGCGGGTGCCACCACCAGTGCATATGGACTCAGAGATATATCTGCCAGTCTTGACTCGGACCAGCGATGCGGTGTATAAGACTTTAATAAGTATGAACTTAAACACCTAGGCAGTCTAAAAAAAGCAGCTATGTAATACATTAGACATTTTCAATATTGCAGAAGGAAACATAGTGTACATCATATTAATAAAAAAATATTTAATTTTTAATGTGTGTAGATTGCACAAAAATATATATTGATAATAAGCAATTCTACATTGGAATATATGATTCAACAGATATCAAACAAAATAGACAATACAATACATCTAATGAAACAAATCACATGTATAGTGCAATAGACAACAGATACAGATACAAAAAGGCAAACAAAGTGGCTGAGGCTGAGATGTTCTCAACGAGCGTTTCGACGCTAACAGAGCGTCTTCATCAGGAGAGCCACAATCTCTTGTATCCTATAAATATACAAAAATGTCATATTAACAGACAAAAATATACAATTTTTTTTAATATATATGTTTATCTTAAAAACACTGAGATCCTTCACAAGTTTTTGTTCTATCATTGGGCAATCATTGGTCTCTTTACCTCATTCTTCTCTCTCTCTTTTCTTGTTTTATATTGACCTTTGATATATATTTTTTTGCTTTTCATATCCTCACTCTGCTCTATGTTCACTTATCACTGGTACCATTTTGGAAATTATAGCACTCTTCCTATCTTTATTCACAATTGCACACATCTTTCGGTTCCTTCTTTCTCACTTGGTATTTCAAGTAAAGGGTGGTCTTGTCAGCACTTCATCACCTTTAGAACAAAAACCATCACGTGACCCTGTGCGTCACACGCCTACGCCCCATTAACCTGAATTGCCTTCCGGTATATTTACCAAGCGATACGGACCCCGGGTTAACATTCGGGTCCACGGAGGGTATCCAGTAGGTGCCGAGCGGGCGCGTACCTTGAGAGAAGTAAGTAGCATGGGTCCCATTGAAGTGGCCGCTTTGTTCGCCTGAGCGAGTGCGCTCCGTACTCACTTTTCTTTTGTTATTCACAGGGTTTGACTTGAGTTCAAGTGCCCCCCACCGCGACCCATGTTGTGAAGTCTACTTTTACTTAACGTAAGCCCTCGTTTTTCCATGTTTTAAATCATGCTATAATGCTTGCCTACATAAACCGCCACCATACTGTGAACGTGAGTTTCTACTACTCTCGCGTCCTGACAGTAGAATCATGTTCTTTCTCTTAACTAACAAATCCCAGCAACGCCGGCGATTAGCGTGCATAATCAAGAAGTGCGCCACTGTCTTTTTTCAGCCATACGGTGAATGAGCACACTTAGCATGCACCTGTTTGGCGCGTTGTGTTAGTGTTTAGTTGCCGCTGACATAGATTCCGTAGATAAGGTTTTTAGCGGTATGTTCCACATTATGGAGAGCACAATGACAACAGCATGAGGCACCAAGATAATGAAGTAGCTCAAACACACGAGCAATGAAATACTCTCTGTGAATTGTTGTGTTTGTTTTCATGTCTGATTATTTTTACAGATCCTTAACGGCTTTCGGAAATCCTGAAGGTTTGATCGGATAAACCGTGAGTTTGTTCGATATATCCCCCACAGGTTAGGGTGCGCCTTAGCGTGCGCATACCGCCGTGGTGGGTTGGTATGATGAAGGCTTCGCAAATAGCACTTTGAAGCAGAAACATGTTGACCACTTGTGGCACACTATGACAAATTGGATGTGTCTGGTCAATTTAGCCAGATAGATCACATCCAACTCACTTGTTTTTAATGTTGCCTGGTTTTCCACCATTAAACTTTTTGGGGGAATTAACAGAGGCATCTTTAAAACTCACTATTTTCACAATCACACACACATACCATACAAAAAGCCAGCTCCGCTGTAACTAGGCGTCGTAGCTCACCAGAGAGGCACTCGGCCTCTCTGGTGGGGACCCAATGATGAAGCATGTCACCAAGTAGGTTGGTAAGTGAGGGTTCTTTTTAAACAAAAGTGTTTCCTTGTGTTGGCTTTCCTTCCCTGTCCGTTGTTTGGCCTCACTCTTTCGTTGTTTTTTTAATGTAGGCGCTCCAGCAGTGGTGTGTGTTCCCACCATGCCTTGGTAAGCTGACGCCTGCTCCAGCCCAATGAGATAGCGAACTGATCAAGACAGAGGTTGTGATCCGCCCCAGCAACACCCTGATCCAGTTGTTTTCTTATGCCCGCTACTGTAGCCATGCAGTGACCCCTTGATGATGACTTTGAACACATCGAATTCCAAGAGGCGTGACAACGCAGCGCAGGTATTTGTGTCAAATAATTCAAGACGGCAGACATTGAAGATCACACTACGTATTCCTCTTCCAGTGCTTCAGGGCGAAGTCGCCACGTTGGTATGAGGGAGAGCGTTGTGCCAGCAGACCTTTATGTACTAAGGGATGTGGTCTGAGTGCATCCTCCCTAGATAGTCAGTGTGTGTCACAAACGTGGCCAATTCAGTAGAGCAGACAATACAGTCAAGGCGCATGTGCAGGTTGTGAGGTTGTGAGTAAAAGGAGTCAACCCTATCCCCTGCGTGACACTGACGCCGTAATTCTACTAGTGTCCAGTGGTACAGCCATGTGCTCAGAAGGTTAGCACTGGAGTGCGTAGGGGACTGGAGGAACAGGGGAAAGCTCTGCCAAGCAGGGGATCTAGAACACTGTTGAATTCTCACAACAACCAGGGAATACCCCCCAGGGCGCCAGAAAGCTCGGCAATGAAAGCAGGCTGCTCAGTATCCTGAGCTTATTTCTATCCTAGTAGCAAGCGGCAGCCCTCCAGGGCACCCTCCAAAAAGAGGAAATGACAGCGGGGGTCAACAACCGAGGCAGCGGCTACAAAGGGAATCCATGCCCAAATCCAGATGACAACCCTCCCCGGCAAAGGAGGAATAGTTTGCTGCAAAAACTTGGCCTCTCCAGCGCCTAAGGAGCCTGAGTGATATCTGTTACCTAGAGGAAGGCTATGTTGGTGTTTTGGCAATGCAAGTAAAACTATATCAAATAGCGCTGGGAGGGGGTGTGCATCCCCCTGATGTAAAATGTGATCACATGAAAGTCGGGTAGAGGAATTGTTGGTCGGGCCACAGGCAAAATCCACGTGCCGCAAGAGCAACGGGGTCCAGGTGGTGAATGCAGAAGCATCCGTGGGACAGAGTTGCCCTGTGGTCTAAAACAACAGAACAGAGACGGAAATACTACGGGAATGGCGCCAATGGTGCCCTGGCCAATCTTGGTAGAACTGTGCGCCATGCAAACAGTGTGTTAAGGGGGTTCCAGCAGGTGATGCAGAAAGAGTGCTGCCAGGCGGAACCTCATGCCAGGGTAGCAGCAATAAAGGAATGCAGCAGTGCAGGGGCAGAGCAAGGAGGATGTGTGGCAGGGGACGCGCAGTGCACATAAGGTCACAGTCTGACAGATAGAGGTGTCCTGCGTATATAGCAGCAGGGAAGACAGATGTGGAGAATAAGAGGAGCGGGGGGAGAACAATTACACCTTATGTAGGGCACATAGTGCAGCCAGCGCACAGAGACAGACACAAAGGTGCCAGGCACCACAAGGAAAGCCAAAGCCTGTGATACATGCAAATGGGGGAGCTTGCGGGGGCAGAGGGGACTCAAGTCACTTTGTAGAGCAAGAGGGTAAATGGAAGAAGGGGGGCAATATAAAGGGGAAAGAGGAAAGGAAGGGAGTGAGCATGCAGTGAAGTCAAAGGTTATCATGGTGGTGGAATTGAGCTCGGGGGGGAGGGGGAGCAGGATTGTGACAAACCGCTGTCTCTCCTGGAGGACTTCTTGGGTATAGTGTTCAAGTCCGTGTACCAGTCAGCGGCATGGATGGATTCTGTAAGTTGCGTCTCGCGGGTCACTTGCTCCAGATCAGGGAGCCTTGGTGACCGTCGCCACTGGGAGGCCCCATGTCAGTTGCACGTTCACGGCGCTTGTGCAACACAGTGGCCCTGTCTGAGGCAGACAGTGTGAAAGCTAAATCGCCGCTGGCATGTCTCTCCGCCCAGTCCCAGACCGACACTGGCTCAGTGAAAAAGTAGGATTTTCCATCAAGGACCACCCGCAGCCGTGCAGGGAAGATCAATGAATACTGAAAATGGAGCACCTGGAGCTTGCACTTGACGTGTTGGAATGTGGCCCTCTGGCGCTGCACCAGCAAAGTGTAGTTCAGGAACAGCATTACACGATGATTGTTCACCATTAGGGGACCCGCATCACGGGCCGCTCAGAGTACGTCTCTGTCCTTGAAGTGCAGGAGTTTGAGGACCACCGGGAGTGGGAAAGACCCCAGCGGAGGCCAACGAGCAGGTACCCTGTGCACCCTCTCAATGGAGAAAAAGAGCGATAAGGCGTCTGAGGGCGTGCAGGATCAAAGCCAGTCTTCCATGTAGTTTCATGAAGGCCCACCACACGCAGATTACTCCTGCGGGAGCGCCCCTTCACGTTGTCCACTCAAGTCTCCAGTTGTTTAACACAGTCCTATAGTGCCGGCGAGCTTTTCTTGGTGGCCGCAGACACTGGTTGAAGATCAGCCAGGTCACGTTCAGCAGTCACTATGCTTCCTCTGATCGATACGAAGGATGTTAAAATCCACTGCCAGAGGACGGATTTTGTTTTCCATGGAGACATGTAACCTCTCAATCGCTGCCAGCACTATGTCCAGCTTGTCCTTGATGGGTGGAGGGTGTTGCCGGCTCACTGCCAGGGGTGGGGGGAATCAGTCCTCGCTTCCACAGGCATGCAGTCTCCTGTGCATGGTGTCTGGAAAGGTGCAGTAAAACAAAGACACCCCATCGCGAAGGGTTGTGGTGTCTCTAGAACAAACAACAGCAAGGAGACATGCCCAGGGGGGTGTCCAGAGAAGTTCCCCAGTGCCTAAGAAAGGAGGCTGCCACTGCTCCAGGGAGAGAACCCCTGAGAAGCAATCAAAACAGAAGGTTTGTGGGTTGGGAGATAGGGGGCATCTTGGCGGCCTTCGACAATAAAAAACGATCTAACCCACTGATTGGGCCGACGGCACATACAGTTGACATATGGTACTCAGCGCATAAGAAACTGGGATGGCAAGGGGTTATAACACAACTCACTCCACTCTGGGATACACAGCGGCTGGGGCGATTTAGCAACAGTAAGGGATTCAATAGTTGGGACGCAATAGGCATCTCCACGGTAGGCGATCTCTGGGTTAAGGGCGGGGTGATCACGTTTGGGCGCCTACAGGAACAATACGAACTTGCGCTATCTGAACAATTCAGATACATGCAGATTAAACATGCACTACAGGCGGCTATACCACCAAACACCGCATTGCCGGAGGCTTCTCCCTTAGAGGATAGGCTGCTGACTGACTATATGCCGAAAAAGGCCACCTCTTTTACTTACCGTAAATTAATTAATAACCTACCTGACCCAACACAGGCATTGAAGGACAAATGGTCCTCGGACCTTGGGGATCTCGACGAGACAGACTGGCAGATGGCACTCTCATCACCACGGGAAGTTGCAATACCCTCGAGATTAAGACTAGTACAGTTAAAGATATTACACCGTATATACTACACTAGGTTAACCCTACACAAAATAGGGAATGCCTCCCATCCGTATTGCCTGCGGGAGTGTGGGGAGAAGGGTACGTTTTACCACACTATATGGCACTGTCCGAAGATCATGCCATACTGGGCGGCAGTGATGAGAACCATATCACAGACGGAGGAGGTGTCGGTGGTACCAGAGCCTAAAAGATGTTTGTTAAACATATGGGAACCCAATGATTTGAATCATCCAGCACAGGACTGGGCAACTTTGGGAATGATGGTCGCAAAGCGAAATATAGCTAGATTGTGGGGTTCCAGGTGCTCGCCAACACTCACTGAATGGTGTATGGACATGGATGGAGCCATGGTTGCAGAGAAAGCTGCATATGTCAACCGAGGCTGTCCCCAGAAATGGGGGAGAGTGTGGGGAGCCTGGAACAAATACAGGGGCTTTATATGTGACCCACCTGAGTTGCCGAGTGAGGAAATTTCGGATTGAAACAGGGAGAGAATGCAAAGAACTGTGTGGATTTATAAATGTGATCCATCATGTAATATCTGTAACAGTGATGTGCAGAATGTCTCAAGGAACTGTACAAACCAATTACAATATGCGTTTTATTTGTATGACTTTGCTATGCCCTAACTTTAATAAAAAAGAATAAAAAAAAAAACCGGAAGGTTTGTGGCTGGAGTAGATTTAGCGGATGCAGCTGAGGTCTCCCCACCCAAGCCGCAGCACACCCCAAAACATGCAACACACAGACAAGAGCCAACAGTGACTCCAACTTCAGGTGGCTCAGGTCCAGAGCTCAGCACCAGGGCAGTATGGCATCCTCCAAGGCACTGAAGTCCTGGAGCCCACGGGCACCTTAATAAAACATTCAGGGCCAAGCACAATGTCGCTAGGGCCCAGCCACAGCAGCAGCAAACAGGAGCGAAGGAAGGGAGGGTGATTTGAGGGGGGGTAGAAGGTAGTTTGTGGCCCCACGTAAGGGGGCAGCAGGTATGAGGAGGGCTGCTGTCTCATCCCCCGCAGCCACCTCACAATGGATTGCAGTTGTTGCAGGTCACCAAGTCAGTCCAGGCCCTCTCTGCTGCCGTCCAGGAGCCGTAGGTTGCATCCCCGGCACCAGCATTCCCTCGCGGCGTGACTCCTGAGGAAACGTCACACAATGCTTCCCTCCACGAGCGCCTGAGCGATGGAAGGGAAAGCCGCACAGGTCCAGGCAGAAGAGAGGGTGATTGCCACAGTGTCCCGATGGGCACGGGCCACCACCCTTGCCCCGTGCTCGGCTCACCTTACCCTGTCGCTCTCCACCCACGCAACAAAGGTTGTCAGACGGGAGGAGCAGGTAGGTTCATGGGCCACCGCCTCGTCAAGGGTGCACCTGGAGGCACGGAGTGAAGGTCACGTGGATGGCACACGCCCCAGGCCTGGCAATGTTGGGCCTTTGGTCGTAGCCACCGCATTTCGAGGGCTCAACTGCGGCAAAGTAGGCTCTGCTACGCCTCCCCACTAAAGGCACTGAACGGGAGGAGGATGCCTGCTGCAGCCTCTGCCTGAGGTTGGATTGTGAGGTCCGGCCCAGGAGCAGCAAAGGAGTCAGGCCGTCATCTTAGAACGCCAGGCCACGCCCCACAATCTGAGTATCCTCTTGTAACTGAAACGTGTTAATTCGAGTACATAATGCACGTAGTGTAGAGAACTAGGAGTATTCCTTTCTTTATCAGTTAATTGCTCTCCAATAGTCAGTAAAATACCATCCCCCCCCAACCCTCCACCCAAGGCTGTAATTTCTCCATGAGGCGACAATAGAAGGAAAGCATGCATGCTATAACTTGTAATTAAATGTTAACTGCAAAACTCCTCTTCAAGCACTAGTACGGAATCTGGACAAAATCTATGACCGAATATTTGTTTACTCAATTCTTTCCTTAGTTGAATCAATACTATACAACTCTATATAATTATTGGATACATCATGCTGGCCATTTCACTGTATTTCACTATATTAACAGTGGTTTTGTTATTTACATCCGCCTCTGTCACACTGTAAAATATTTGGTCTGTAAAATATGAATTCTTATTTGTATTTAGAATGCGTAGCAAAAATATTTTTTCTTCAACCTAATTGTTCTTGATTTCTCTCCCTTTATATTCTCTTTTCTATTGTCCCCTTGCTGCCTGTAATTGATTGTCACTAATTGTGTGACACCTGGCCCATTTTTAATTTAAATGTCTTCTTCTTGTAATGAACTCTTTATAAGATTTATGTGAAGAGAAGTCCCTGAAGAAGCGACATAAAAATGTAAATCAGTCACGTCCTGGCTGATATTTGATACGTTCACTCTAGTGATTAATGTTGTATACATTTGCTGTAAGAATCTGGAGTACAAGTTGAGGGGTTGAGGGGGGTGGGGATCATCCACCTCAAATAATAATCACAATTCTCGGCAGAGTGAACCACAAAAGTCACTAAATAAACCGGTGCTCTACCAATTGGTAGCTCTGCCACAACAGAGCGAGGCTTAACCTTGAGGCAATGTGTAAAGCATTTATACAGCACTTAATCAGTAATAAAGTGAAAACACAACACAAGAGAAACCCCAAACCGATTTAGAAAAATAGATATTTGACAGCAAAACAGAAAAAATCCAAAAAGTAAAACAGGGGATCTATTTTTAAAGTTTCAATTAAAAATAGAACCAAAAAAACCAAAGTGCCACCTGCGGTTATCTAGTCGCACTAGACCAAATCAAAGTCAAATATTAAGGCTGACTTTGATGGAGCATGGGAAAGATACAGGTACTACGTCTGCCCTGGTAGAGAGTTTACCTCCTGACTTAGAAACTTTTATGGAAAAAAGTGGTAGACAAGAAGTTGGCAGGGCAAGCCAGATCGGAGGCAGGGCTCTACGATGAAGAAGGGAATACTGGTGCAGTTGTCGATGAAAACTAAACTTTCAAGTTACAAGACCTGCAGGTCTAGTGACATTTTTATGATTTTTCGAGCCCTGGCTATCAGATGCTGCTCAGCGTCAGTCCCAGTGAAGCCCTGTACATTAGGACGTAAAAAGATTTCTGGAACTCAGATTTTCTTTAGCGCTGGAAACTGGTAAGTTGAGGCCTACCGGCAAGTAGAAGTCAACTGTTTCAGCTTCGGCATCGATTTCAGTCTCCGTTGGCTCTTCAGGTTGAAAGTCAGGACTTGGAGTTTGAAGACAGGAACAGAGAACACTATGACACCAGCTAAGGGTCCAGGACCTGGAAGGCACCACTCACGGGTTAGGACTCGCGCCAGCAGAGGAAGCAAGAGGGTCCATGGCAGATCGAGTTGGCACTGGTCAGCTAGGTAGTTGCAGGGAGAGAGGCCTCTGAAAGCTTGTGGTTTCCTTGTAGCTCAAACAGGAGGTCCGCCAACTGACCCTTGGAGTAACCTCTGGGGACCTAGGTTCAATGCAGGCAGGTCCAGTCTTCCTTCAGGTTCTTCAGACAGCAAGGTGGTCCTTCTTCTGATTCTTCACAGATCCAGGAGTGTTCCGAGTAGAGGTCTGTGGAGTCCTATTGTATGCCCAGTGCCAGCATGTGAGTGGAGGGCAAGCCTTTGTCCATTCCTTAAACCCGATATGGTCAGTCCCTCCCCTACCTCTGGATTTGGAGCCAACCTGACTAGAGAGACAAAAGAGAGGCAAGCCTAGGTGTGAGAATCTTCTGCCAGTGACAACGTAGGTAGGTATTCTTTTAAGTTCAGACTGGGCCTGGCACAGCCCCAGGCCATCCCATCAAGGGAGGAGACCCCCTCTCCACACCCAGAGCCCTTTGTGCACTGTCTGGGAGCAACACACATCTCACCACAGAGGAGTCATCAGGGGCCAGGTGGCAGTTGGACGCTAGCAGTCAAGCCTTTTGGTTTTAAGCAGGAAAATGACATCTTTCTAAAAGTACAATTTGCAAAATAGTCAAATAAAATCGGACTTGGCCAATATGTTGAATTCTTAATTACTATTAAAATGAGTCATAGAACCAATCTTTTTAGCAACTCCCAAACTGCAGTTACCACTTATTTAATGCTAGATTCTCGAGCTGTGGCTAGGTTGTAAATTGCGCAAAATCAAAGGGAAGTATACAGCAAATAAATAGCCATGAACAGAATGCTCAAGGGAACAACAGGAAGCAGCCACATTGAATCCCAAAATCCTCCATTACACAAGGTAATTGACGATAAGCAGGTACAAAAACGGTTTGTTCCCGAGCAATGACAAAGATAAACTGTCCAATATAAGGTAACAAATATCACAAGAACCAGATCCAATCCATATGTGTGAGGATTTGTCTTTTCTTTATTCTTTCAGTTGTCCTGATCACATATTCCACAAAGTCAGACCAAGAATAGATGCGGCCAACACGTGTTTCGTCTTGGGGCAAATAACCCCCACGACTTCCTCAGGGCTACAAAGATAATGATAAAAGTTTTTTTCAAAACACATGTAGTACTGTAAACAGTAACACATAAATCATATTACATTCCGGTGATGAAACAAGCGAAAGACCCAGAAAATTCGGAAAAGGCTAGAGGAAAAGATTAAGAGACACCTCCGTGAATGCTCACTAAGAGAGGATATTGTTCACGACTTATAATTATGACGTTGGATTAATTTACCTGGATATTCAATCCTTATGTGTGAATATTGATTTAGATACGTTTGACATATCGATATTTTCCGAAATTTACTTGGATGTTTTAAATTGCATAGATGTGTAATATGCAGATTATATTTGCTTTTTAGGCTTCTGATAATGTACTGTAACAATTTCAATTCTGACTGACTCTCCCATCGTACTCGTCATATCTTGATCGAACATTAAATATTTAGGGTGAGTGCTATATATGTTATATATACATATAATCTTAAGCACAAATTAACGGTGCCCTTCTGAGGACACTGCTCTTACTTTATTTACGAGTGATTTCCGTTGTCACTCTGTTATGGTAATGGCTTGGGTGGACTCTCACAATTATTTTTTGAGTTATTGCACTACATGACACATTCTGGGGGAATATATGAATTGATTCTATAAACCACTCTCTGGAACGGTGTTTTTCACCCTTCTTTCTCTGTAAATTTAGGCTGACCTTCTGATTCTCTTTTCACGTTTAATAACCTCTTTGTGGTGGGACTCTCTCTGACATACTATATAATGTCTCTTAGTGAGCATTCACGGAGGTGTCTCTTAATCTTTTCCTCTAGCCTTTTCTGAATTTTCTGGGTCTTTCGCTTGTTTCATCACCGGAATGTAATATGACAAAGCAGAAAAATGATGACTTTTTAGATTTCATAAGCTCAGTTGCCATGCATCCAGTGGTTTAAAATTGCAATTGGGAGGGAAAAAGGTAGAGCTCGAATGCTTGGCTCGTCTCTATTTTGGCTCGCCAGTCTTTTAGCCAAAGCCAGGCTCGAGCCAGCTTGGCTTCCCCATCTTCAGAACTAGCCACATCTAACTTGGAAAATTAAATATGGATCACTCTACTATGTGCAAATGCTAGGTGCACTATCCTTGCAAATGCCAATATCAGGCAGTTGTAAAGACTTAGGTAAAACTGGAAGAGCACCCGAAGTAAAGAACATAAAAACACAAAAAACGACTTGGATCTGACAAGGAGTTATGCATAGGAGCCAGCAATGCCTGTATACACACTAGTCTTTTAATTTCCTTACTTTAGTCAAGTTGTGATGACTGAAATGACGTAGTTGCTCAACTGTAAAAAATGACTACTGTTGAGTAGTGACGTATGCCTGCAGCAAGTGTGAAAGGCAGGTCATGGAGCATCACTGCTCGTTTCAAGCAAGGAAAACAAAAGAACTACCTTTATTTCTTCTGATCTGTTTTTTGTAAAATAAATAGTGGTCAGCAGAAAGGAGCGATTTATGGCAATATGTTTAGTTTTTGCATGCTATTGGTTTCAGGATGTTTTACACATTCTGAGCTACAGCATCCGTAATCTGCTTATATTTTTTTGCAAACAAATTACTACTTGATTTCGGTGTGGTTAATTTCACACTATGGAGTGTGCTTTTGTTCTACATGTCTGCAGCCATACAATCTCTTTCTTATGAAAAAGCAGTACACCAATAATTGAAGTGGTTTGTCGGATGACCATATATTAGAAGGATACAAATACTCTTTGCTGTATGTTAAAAGGATATTACAAGTCACCTCAGAGATCCATGCTCTGATGATGAATTCATCTTTTGTCCTCATTCCTCAATGTATTCACTGAACTCTGCCATGACTTACAATATTCTTATAATGTAAGCAAGAGGCACTTTATAACATATATGATGTTGCTGCTGCCTTAGCTGTATCTTCTATGTGTGAAGCAGCGCTGCTCCTTGTGCTGCTCCTTGTGCTGCTCCTTGCGCTGCTCCTTGCGCTGCTCCTTGCGCTGCTCCTTGTGCTGTGGGTGCAGAGAGCGAGAGAGCTAAAGAGAGGGAGGCTTGCACTGCAAATGAATATGCTGTACTTATTCTGGGTTTGTGAAGGCAGTTTCTGCTCTGGCACCGGTACCTTCACTAGGTGAGTAAAGCTTGTGCTAATGCTGCCTTGAGTCCATCAATGAACACCTGGCCCGGAGTAAACAACATGGCAGCACCTCTCATGCTCATTCAAACAGGAGCGGCTCCTCCACTAAAAATGCCCACAGAAAAGCCCCAGAGCTGAAAAATAAAAATGTAAGAAAGTTTATTACCCATTTATTTTTCATCAAACTATCCTGAAGTGTCTGGACGGGGCAGGCCATTACTGCTGAGTGGCAGCAGAGAGCTGTGCGCTTAACTTTAAAGTGTGCATGTCATTTTGGCTGGCTGTCTTGCGACGGCCAGCCTGACATGCCCATTTTAAACCTCTCTAAGACTCCTGGGTTAGAGAAAGCACAGGCCTCCAGTGCTCTCAACAGCGCTGAGAGCAGCCACTCCCTCCCATCCTTGCGCTTCTCTCATACTGGTTAACAGCATGAGAGCAGCGCCAGGATTGGTTAGGGGAGTTGGCTGGGTCCCGCGTTGGAGCCTCAAGAAGAGAAGACGGCAACGCCTGAGCGAGGAGGACGTCATGCAGCTAGCCAGGAAGGTAAGTGTCTATTTCTTTTTTTATTTTAGTACCCCTCATTTACCTGCCTCACCACTCTCCTCACTTGCCAGCCACCACTGCGTTCAAATGAGGGTCTCTTCTTCGCTGAGGCTGCACACAGCCACAGCGGCCCTGTATAGAAGCTGATGGTACTGCTCCAGTAACATAAAATCTGTTTAAAAACCTTGATACGTCCGTTTTAAAAGTCAGGTAAAACTGTCAGCCTTTGAATTAAAGAAAATCTTTGGCTGAATCACATTTTACGACATTCACAAGGTTTTCAAAAAAAGTTTATAAAGTTGCGAGCGTGAAGCTTTAGCCACCCCTGTACAATCCATGCTTCGAAGGGTAAAAGTGTGTTCAAGAACCCATGTTTCTAATACCCGAGGCACATGCTCTTGAGACTACCAAGTGAAAGCACCTGCAACCGATACACAACCTTACAGCTGACACACAACACATCTAGAAACTCACCAATGTTAGTCATGCTAGTTACAGACCGCATTTAATTCATTGTATTGTTTCAACTTAAACCAGTGCCCTCCGTTAAAGTAGAAACAGAGCCCACTGGATGGCGGCTAGAGGTATATGTTGAGTGATATGTTCAGCTCATAATAACCCTCAGTTGAATCTTCAGCTGTCTCTGGTGGCATTAAGTGCCACATGGTACCAGTTCCGTGCCACCAGTCCAAATGAATCTCTTTTTACTATGTATGACATATATAAGAAGACGTGTTTAGCACTATAGAAGTTAGCACCAAAAAAGGAATAAACCTGAGACGAGCAGCGGCTCCTGGGCCACCGCAGGGGTTGGACTCGAGGAGCCAAGAGGACTTTAGTCACAGCTGACTAAAGAGTTGGCACTCAGGGAGTAGGCATCCTGGTGCTGGTGCCAGGGAGGTTGGCAGCACCTTCAACAGTGTCTGCACATATGTGAAAACAACATCTGAAAAGCATTAAACCTCAGTGTGACACATCTGCCGAAATTCACAAAAAACATTCAACTCAACGCAGAAAATAAAGAATCGACCTTTTAACAACATCCTCCAAAATAAAGCATGCCAAATAAGCATGTATGCATGACTGACTCTCCACAGTCATACCAGCCTCACAGAAGTGAAATGGACATGTGACTGTCTCTGCCCCAGAGCTCATGCCCTTCATGCATCTGCTTGAGGTGAACACAGCTGATTCTTCCCCAGCCCGCCAGCCTATCGAAGGGGTGACGTAAAGTGCCTTTAGCCTAAGCCTAAAACAACCCACTCTGGGGTAATACCTAATCTCGGACCAGTGAAGTGTGTCTCAGATCAGACCATCAACATGTAAATAACCTAGAAACTGCATGTGCTGACGTCCAAATTACTTTCCTACTACACCACTGCATTCCCCCTCATCCATCTGAGCAGGAAACATCACCACAGGATTTCCCATTATCCATCTACATAGGAAGTGACATCTCTGATTTCCCCCATCATCCAACTGAACAGGAAGTGACATCACTGGTTTCCAGCCAACAATACCTTCTAAAGAAAAAGTCAAGCAAGTGGACTTCATTGCCCATCATCTATCTGCACAGGAAGTAGCATGTGCATTTCCCATCACCCATCTGCACAGGAAGTTACATCACCAGTTTCCCCCAAAATTCATCTATAAAAGAAAAAGTCAAGTAAAAGGACTTAATTTCCCATTATCCATCTGCACACGAGGTGACATCATTGTATTTCCCATCACTCATCTTCACAGGAAGTGGCGTTCTTCCTGCCTTCTCCGTGCTTCAATGAACTCTTCAGGGTGTCCCATCGCCTGAACTTCCCCAGCAAAAGGAGAATAGAGACAAGGGTGTCAGCTGCTTTGGCCTGTTATGGCCAGGAAGGTCCTTGGATCGGAACCCTTCATCTACCAAAACTGACATGGTAAGATAAAATCACGTGCATCATGCAGCACCCAGTACTGCAAATGCCCCCAACCACACCCATATGTAGAAAACCCAGACCCTTACATAGCAATCCCACAAGACAAAGACCCAACCTTGTGCACATCCCACTGACGACCACACACCCTCAAACTACACACATTCCACCTTATACGCATCAACACTTGCTCTGCATTACTCCAAACACCAGACATCAAAGACATCACAAGCTTGACGCCCTCTCCATCACAGAAACAGATGTGGCATTACGGCTAGAGCTGCCCACTCTGGAACTGGGGAACTACGTTTGAGTCTACATTGTCTCAACATCATGTGATTGTGGGCAAATCACAATCTACCTGTGCCTAAAATAAAATGAATCTGTGAATGTGACTTTATGTAATGTAACTGGCACTCACTCATGTGAAGCGCTCTGATACTTTCAGTTCGAGTTCATGCTCTGTATAAAAAAAAACCTGTAAAAAACCCCAGGAAAACCATGGTTTATGCCCACACCTTCGCACATCCTACACACCCTTCTTTGCACAGGCTACAGCGTCCATCCTGTGGACCACACTCATAAGAAGGGAGGAGACATAACGGTCATCCATAAGACCTCCTGGTATTCTTCTGCAAGATCAATGCCTCATATCCCAGATCAGTGACGTGTGGACCAGATCAGACCATCCTTATAGGCAGCAAATAACCTGGACATTGCATCTGCGGATGTCAAAATTAATGGGTGTGGGAGAACCGTAAGGTGCCGATTCATTGATGTTATTCTGTTCTTAAAAGAAACCAGCATTGTTAAAGTTAGTGGGTTTGGCTTCGGCAAGCCTGCAAACATATGCAAAAGGCTTTAAAAGTAATAAAAAGGCCATTGATGTAATGGGTGCATATATGCTTGCACAGCACATAAGTACAAAATAACCAATCCCCAAAATAAACAACAAACAAATCATGAAATGAAAGTAGAGCTTGAGTCACTACCCCAGAACTGAAGTTCTCTGGTTTTAGGTCTCGCCTAGCGACGCAGCGCATGCGCTGCTCGCTTGGTGAGATCTATTGTCGTCGATTTTGCTTGCAAAGGGGGACAGGCGATGTGCACGCGTACAGAGGACAGGAGATGTGCACGCGTACCGTGTGCACGCATCACTTTGACTTTAATTACATTGCATTTTCCCCAGTCCCGCGGTCGTCTCTTTTTGTCACAGCGCGCTTTCACTTTCGCGCGCGCCTGATTAATGGGCGTCGCTCTATAACTTGTAAATACCCTCCTTTCCCCCTCCCTCCCCCACTGTATGGATGCCTGCGAAGCAGACGCTGTCTTAAGGGGCCTGCTTTTATAAAACACCGTACCCGCCTCCTAATTAACAAGAACGCCGGGTGCTTTTTATTTTCTCTTCAGGCCGGCTTGCCCAACTTCCTTCGTCCTTCCTCCTGTGCCTCACTCCATATTGGAACAAAGCCCGTGAAAAAGATGGCTCTTGGGTGTGACTTATGCTTGGCGGTATCACCTGGGCATAAAGGGGGCGCCACCTTTCTTTAGTTTTGCACGCTGTGGCGTTCTCCTTTGCTTTCCCCTTCCTGCTTCGGATTAGACTCGGCACAAACGCAACCTTTTTCTTAATGAGGTGACAATGCCTCTTCAATACTCGCTCCTCCACTGCATTTGCTGCTCTGCCCGACCTCCTCCCTCCGTCCCCGGGATAAGTGAATTATCTAAGAATGCAAGGTAAGGACGGTCTGACTTTCTTTTGCAAACATAGAAACAATTGTTTGAAAACTGCTTTTTACTAAGAATGCATCTACTGACCAGTATCTTGTGATCGTTATCGCTTTTTGGGGTTTCCGATCTATGTATATTGCCTTGAACATATTTTTTCTTTTAAGGCAGAGACCGTCAAAATAGCATTTGTTACAGTGCAGTAGAGCCAACAGAGGAAGTGACCAGCAAACCCTATTCTTCTGGTCCCACCCTGTAGACCTCTGCATTCGGACTTTCAGTTTTTAAATGTTCTGTCTGTGATAACGAAGTTGTTGACAAAGGTTGTTTAAAGCATCACATCCAAGAAATCTGACAGCGTTGTAAAGGTTTTGGAAACATCTGCCTGATCCGCATGATAAAAATAGGGGTAGCAAGGCAAGAGAAAAGATGCTTTAAATAATTGCAGAGATGTATGTGCGGATTTGGTTGTTTACCTTGACGTTAAACCCTTCCGCTTCCCCTCTTTAAATGGTCGTTTGACCAGATCGGAGCAAATCAATTTGTGCAGCATCGTTTGGCGCTTCGTTTACATTTAATGATATCCTTTCGGCACGTAGCTGCAGGTGTGGAACAACTCACCTTCCCAGAACTGCAGTCTAGCTACACAGGCTGGTTAGATCTTGCCTTTCGGTTCCCCTACTCCGCACGCCTTTATCAAGTCTCTTTTGTGCTGCTTCTTTCTAATGTTTTCCACATCCCTTTTCTGCTATGAACTTTCAACACTTCTCGTTAGCTGGTGTCACTCATTTTCCTTCCCTTAGAGTTGCTTTTTTCCTTTATATATAAAGAAGCGCTCTTTCACCTGGGCCTCTTCTCCGTTTAGAACTAGTGTGCTCTGGTGTGTTGCAGAACCACTATGACTCTTGTGTGTCTACCCTTCTTGAGACCTGTGTGTGTGCATCCATCCCTAGAGAGGTGCCAACCCAATCCAACCCACATAATCCCACTCCTCACCACATACATCCACTCCAAACAAAAAAGAAAATAGGTAATTTAGAACATCAATAGCTCTAACTATCACAAAAGCGAGACCTATTGCATTGCAAATGCTTGTTTAACCAGTGTTATGACATAAGGACACTAGGATCGGAAGGACAATGTCCTCCCAGGTTCACAGGCAGGATACTGACACCATTTCCTGCCCCAGGACCAGGACAGGAAGTGTGAGGAGGAGCTGGGCAATGCAATGCAGGACAGCATGGGTGGAGATAAGGCCCCCCCCAGAAGTAGAGGAATAAATACAATAAATAGGGATTAAGAACAGTAGTACACATACATGGCTCTGTGTTTTTTGTGCAAGGGCAACACAAGTAGTTGTGCAGAAGCAAAATACCGGCACTCACAATAAAGAGAACCAATGGCTAAAATGGACTGACCCCTCTCGCCCCAAGTTGAATGATGCGATGGGCAGAATCTAAATGAGAATGACGCTTCAAGAAATTAATGCAAGAGAGGGCTAACTGCAAGACCATATTTGTGGGGGGAGGACTGTGTGTGTATGCGATGTGCAAAGATCACTAAAAAAACAAAGGTTAAAGTAAGTTAGAGTTGTGGGAAAAAGTCAGTTTAGACGTAATACTTTACACACAAAAAACACAGAAATTCACTAGTTCTAGTTGACTGAAGTAACTCGCCATGCACTGCTTGTGTTCTCATCTAGAACATGAGTCATGACGTGTTCTATGACGTCATCAGGGTGCATGGTGGGGGGGCGAGCAATAGTTACTTGAGTTAACTATACCTGCTGAATTTTAGTTTTTCTAGTGGAAAATGTTACGTTTAAAATGACATTATCCCCTAATACATCACTTCAACCTTCGTATTTTCAGTATAATATAGATTTATAGCACAATAAAAAGGATAACAGGACGTAATTGTTAGGTGAAAAAGTCAGTTAATACATTGAAATTTAAACAAACAAAACCACTAAAATGTACCAGTTAAAGTTCTCTTAATTCACTATAACTCGAGCCCTAAACTAAATATAACTCAAGCCCCTCCAAGCAGAGTTATCATCAACAAAGTCACTTCAGATGTTGCAATGGTGTTATCAATGATGTCAAACAACGTCATCATTGATGTAATAGCTGGGGTACTCAGCTGTGCATGGCAAGGGTGCGAGTTATAATTACTTTAGGGACACAACTTTTAGTTAACGATAACTGGTGACTTTCAGCGGTTTTGTTAGTTTCAAACGGTATGTTGGAACTAACATTTTCACCTAACTATAGCGCTCCTCTAAACTTTGTTTCTTTAACTGAAATTCAAAGGTTTTTTAATGTAAAGTAAGATATTATTACTATTCCTAACCATAACATCAATTTAACCTTTGTTTTTAGTTAATTGCGGTGTTTTTTAAAATGTAATGTAAGATGTCCATTACCAAGCACGGCATGGGGTTGGTCGCATAACCGTGACTAAACTTCGCAGGTGCCCCCCCACCCCCCATCTTGCATGGCTAAGTCATGTAACAATATAAAGGGGGTTACTTTATACGGTGGACCTGCTGGCTTTGTCAAATGGTCAGAATACCATTTTACAAAAAGCGGCAGGCCTACTGGCCTTGCAAGGGGTCAGCTCATCAACATATACAAAGCAGACCGAACAGCTTCATCAAAAAAATACCAAAACTATAATAAAATATATATTTTATAAAGTCACACTTTTCTCTGTTTAATAATAGAGACAGTCACAAAATATTTTCAATAAATCATTACATGAAAAATGTCGGAGTCTTTAATTTAAAATTTTTTAGACACAAACTGCAGACATAGAACTAACCACAAGGGGTCCCTGGGCTTTAGCTGAAGAGCATGCAGATTCAGCTGGAAGTGCTTAAAAAAATATAGTAAGCTCTCCTGAGGTCATGAATTCAATGACCCAGGAGACTTATAGTTTTTCTTTTTTTTTAATGTTGCTGAGGGGCTAATGCACTCTCTGCAGCCCACAATAATTTTAAACAAAATGCTTGATGGTGCCCCTGTCCCTTTATGGGCACCAGCAGCACCCAAAAGTCTGTTTGACAAGCATTCGCATAGCCAATAGGTCTCACCTTTGGGACCTTATAAGTGTTTAGCCAGAGCTATTGGCAATGTTTTTAAGGTATGTTGTAGAACAATGTAGCTGCTGTGTATAGTACTGTAAAGTTTGTGTGCAAGTTGTGCTTAGTGTAGTGACGTAAGGGCACTGGCATGGTATGGAATGTAGTGGTGAGTTGTAATATGATGTGTGTTGGTGGGATGCATGTGTGTATAAATCATTTTTATTGTGCTACGATTATTTAAGCTCCTTAACAGATATGTTTCAATAACTTTGTGATGTTTTCCTTTAGAATATTTTGCAGTGGCCATAGTCATGACTTAAAATGTCCCACAGCGCCATGTATAAGTCTGCTCCCTAGCCAGATCGTGAAGACCTAAGAACCCAGAGAAGGTACTCGTCCACAGGAATGGTATTCACCAAAAGCAGATGCCCCACACCAAATGGAATCTATTCACAACAGGAAACAGACCAGGGGAGAAAGCCCGCAATCTTTCCTCCTCGTTGTTCACCCCATGGCCCAGGCACAGATTTGTTTAATGTAATGTCACATCACGTGGGCCTATCCTAGTTTAACACGGACTGATGTATGTGGCACTGTCGTAAGCTGAAATCCGAGAACCCATGCATTTCCTTGCAGCGCTGCTGAAAGCCTTTTACAAAGCCTGACTGATCACCTATCTGCTGCTTATTGCTATATTTGGGTGTTACACTGGTACTAATGAGGTGAATCCAAAGCTCAGACAGTGTTAGCATGTTTACAAAATGGCAAAATAATGAAGTACTACCGTCACAAAATGTGCGGCATTGTGCCTCATAATTTGCCTTTTCTTGCCTCATAATTTACTTAACCCTGCTGCATATTTTGCCCTCCCCTGCCACATTATTCTGGTGGCCCCGATTATTACCCTCTCACACAGTAGGAACCTATTCATGTCGGTCTGTTTTAAAAAAAAATCAGGCTGCACTGCAGAAGTGCAATCACATGCATATTCAATAAATCAGCTGTTGCTATGCAATTAGTCTTTTCAATACTGGCCACAGAGAAAAGCAGTTCATAGCAGACTGCTGCAATGCTAGCGACAGCAAATAGACTAGAGTGGAATATGTATGTGGTCAAACTGTCCGATTCTGCTCCCCCCAGCAGCGTTAAGCAGCATCTTGCACTTTGACGGTGAAAGTGTAAGATGCTGCTTAAGGCTGCAGGATAGACCGGAGACAGTGGCTTGCACTCCTGTTTGATTAATTACCTGGACAGCCCCATGGAGTGTACGGATTGCTGCTTTTTACCAACTTCCACGTACCTTGCCGGCCATGGTATACAGACTGGTAATTCTCTGGAAATGGAAGCATAGTGTGCCATGGTATAAACAGGGGTAATGCTCCGGAAGTAAAAGCCTAGTGTGCCATGGTATACACACGGTAATTCTCTGGAAGTGGAAGCGTAGTGTCCATGGTATACACATGGGTAATGCTCTGGAAGTAAAAGCCTAGTGTGCCATGGTATACACATCTGTAATGCACCGGTAGTGGAAGCATAGTGTGCCATGGTATATACATCGGTAATGCTCCGGAAGTGGAAGAGTAGTGTGCCATGGTATACACACCGGTTATGCTCCGGAAGTAAGCCTAGTGTGCCTTGGTATACACACCGGTAATGTTCCAGAATTGGAAACATAGTGTCCATGGTATACACACCGGGAATGCTCTGGAAGTGGAAGCGTAGTGTGCTATGGTATAAACACCGGTAATGTTCCGGAAGTGGAAGCGTAATGTGCCATGATATACACACCAGTAATACGCCGGAAGTAAAAGCCTAGTGTACCATGGTATACACTGGTAATGCTCCGGAACTGGAAGCGTAGAGTGCCATGGTAAACACACAGGTAATGCTCCAGAAGTGGAGCATTTTCAGTAATCTGAAGTGGAAACACAGTGTGCTATGGTATGCACACCGATAATGCTTTGGAAGCATAGTGTGCCATGGTAAACACACCGGTAATACTCTGGAAGAAAAAGCCTTGTGTGCCATGGTATACACCGGTAATTCTCCGGAAGTGGAAGCGTAGTGTGCCATGGTAAACACACCGGTAATGCTCCAACAGTCGAAACGAAGTGTGCCATGGTACACACACAGGTAATGCTCCGGGAGTAAATGCATAGTGTGCCATAGTATACACACCGATAATGCTCCGTAAGTGGAAGCGTAGTGTGCCAAGGTATACACACCGGTAATACTCAGGAAGTAAAAGCCTATTGTACCATGGTGTACAACGGTAATGCTCCGGAATTGGTAGCATAGTACCCATGGTAAACACACTGGTAATGCTCTGAAAGTGAGGCATTTTTAGTAATCGGAAGTGGAAGCGTAGTGTGCTATGGTATACACATGGGTAATGCTCCAGAAGTAAAAGCCTAGTGTGCCATGGGTATACGCACCGTTAATGCTCCGGAAGTGGAAGGGTAGTGTGCCATGGTATACACACCGATGGTGCTCCTGAATTGGAAGCATAGTGTCCATGGTATACACACCAGTAATGCCTTGGAAGTGTGGCGATCTGCTAAGCTGACATGACTATGCCTGCCTTGCAGGCGTGCGCTGCCTTTTTAGACGAGGACTTTTAATTAAATAACTAAAGACAACACAGAAATTCACCAGTTATAGTTAGCATTACTAACTATAATTTGCGCCCCCGGCATGCAGTGCTTATGACCTCACATTTGACATCACTCATGACATGTTCTAGGGCATCTCAAATTATATCATTGATGACATCATCCAATGAGTGAGTTAGTTTGTTTTATAGTTACATAGTGGCAGGTATCATATTACTTCTCTACCTAATATTGTATAGTTTGGGTTCAGCTAATGGGTGTAAGTGTTAACAAAACACAGGTGCTCCTAATGCATCATAGGTGTGTAGAGCTACTGAGCCTTGCTGACCATGGGGACCCCATCCCCCAGGGCCATTACTAAAAATAAAGGGGAGGTGGGCCATGGAGCCCCGCTCCCCAAGCCTTGTTAGGCCCTGGGGATCCCATCCCCCAGGGCTACTCATTTAAATAAATCGGAGGAGCCGTGGAGCCCCCCTACCTAAGCCTTGTTAGGCCCTGGGGACCCTAGGGCAACTGATTTTAATAAAGGGGTGGGGGGCCATGCGCCCTTCTCCCAAAGTCACTATCAGCCCCAGGAATCTCATACCCTTGGAAACACTTTATTTTTTAATTTTATTTTTTAAAGGTGGGTGCCCTGGTGCCCAGCTCCTTGCATTCAACAGGAGCTGGCATTGATCTAGTCCCGAGAGAGTAACAACTAATGCTGCTTCATGAGAGCAGGGGCAATATTTTGATCTGTTTCTTTGCCCGTTTCAGTGCGGGCAGGGAAACAGATCAAAAGTCTGCTCTCAGTGGGCTGGAGCATTTTTAAAGCTCCTGCACACTGGAATCAGACAGTCTTTTCTCTCGCTTGGCGGGAGTTTTGAAAATGCTCCCGCCAAGCAAGAGCAAATACAGGTTTCCCTGCCAGCGCCGGTGCGGGCAGGGAAACCGCTATGTCCCGAACCCCTCTCCCCATTTTGTTAACTTTTGGCCCTGGAGGTTGGTTTCCCAGGGCATTTTGATGCACGGAAGGGGGGTGGTCGCAGGGCCTCCTCCCCATTTTGTTAAATTTCAGACCTGGGTGTGGAATCCCAGGGCCACTGGAGGTTCGAGGAGGGGGGCGTACATGGCCCCCTCCCCATGTTAGCGGATTTCAGCATCGGGGGTGGGCTCCCCCCGAGGCCTCTGAATGATGTGGCTTGGCAGTTCGGGCTCGGCTGTTCCCATGAGGCACTGGGTCAAGACTGATTTGCATATTGCTGTGTCTGAACTGGGGTGGCGAAGTGAGTTAAAGAAAGATGATGGATTAAACCCAGATCTGTGACTGGGGTGAGTGTCTGAAGAATTTCAGCGCTCCGTCCATCATCTCCTTGTGTTTGCTTTGTTCGTCCTAAGTTGGCAGGGTATGTCCAGACGTGGGTCCCTTGCTCACTTAGCCACTGAATTCAAGCTAGCCTGGCTGATGAGGGCTGTTAGCCCGAAACCGGTCCCAGGATGCTTGTTTCTGGTCCAGAGAAGACATAGCTTGGCAGTTCGGGCTGGACTGTACCCATGAGGCACAGGGCCAAGACTGATTTGCATATAGCTGTGTCTGAACTGGGGTGGCGAAGTGAGCTAAAGAAAGATGATGGATTCAACCCAGATCAGTGACTGGGGGCGAGTGTCTGAAAGGTTTCAGCGCTCCGTCCATCATCTCCTTGTGTTTGATTGGCTCAGGAAGTCGGCCAAACATCCCCCTTCCCCTGTATGAATACAGCCTCGGGTGTGGGCTCCCCAGGGAATAAACTCAGTAAAGTGCGGCCTGGCTGCCATTTTTTTTTTTATCCCGTTGGAGTTCGGCAAGATCACTGCATTTTTGGCTGATTTGTTTTTCTTTTTGGCCCCAGGCGAGTCCTTCTGCCTAGGGAGTCAGGGTATCCCTACCCCCTCATATTCTTGTAATCTCTACCAGCAACAATTTTCTCATGTTGCTGGCAGCCAATCAGAGCACTCGCTCGTGCAGGAGTCGGACTCCCATAGGAGAGAGGTCCAAGGCAAATAAAGCTCCCTGGGCCAATCAGAACGCTCTATTTTTCAATTGGCTCGCCTGTGAGAGTCTCCTGAGATTGTCGTGGGCCCAACCGCCCAAATATACAATTATTTTTCAACCTTAATTTCTCAAAAACTCCTTAATGGATTTACACCAAATCACAAAAAGCACAATCTGTTGACCAATATCTAGCTTCCCGTAATAATTTGGTGTAATTCCTTATATAAATAGAGTTTTTGCTGTAGCCCGTCCTAAAGAAGTCTATGGCAAATGCATGGGGATTTTGCCTTTTCGGGCCCCCACCTTTTCTCGGCCCCCACTTGACAGATCACCCAGAAACTTTCCATGCACAAACTATTCAAAAAGT
Organism: Triturus cristatus; assembly: GCF_964204655.1. Classification (NCBI taxonomy): domain Eukaryota; kingdom Metazoa; phylum Chordata; class Amphibia; order Caudata; family Salamandridae; genus Triturus; species Triturus cristatus. The sequence goes on along the minus strand of NC_140593.1, from coordinate 64,380,270 downwards.
AGCACCTTTTTGATAAGTTTTAAGTTTTGATAAGTTTCATGGAGATTCGTGAAAGTTAGTAGCAACACAAAAAAAACTTTTCCTATGGAACAGCTGACCTAACTATAACTACCTAGTGGTAAACACCACTGGGTAATATATAAAGAGAGAGAGATATATTATCCAGTGGCGGTCGCCACTGGGTAGTTCTAGGTAAGTCAGCGTTTCCATAGGAAATGCTTTTTTTATTTTTCTAACAACTTTAGGCGTTGTTTGATGAATCTTCATGAAATTTTCCAAAAGGATAAACTTTTTTGATTAGTTTCTTCATGTAAAGTTTTGGGGTGACCCGTCAAGCAGGTGCCGAGAAAAAGGGGCGGATCCCAAAATGCAAAATCCATAATCATTTTCAAGAAACTATTTTAAGAAGCACTACCGCAAATATCGCTGAACGGAATTTCACAAAATTTGGCAGTAAGCTAGATCTTGGTCCAGAAAGAGGGCTTTTTGTGATTAGGTGTAAATCTGTTGAGTAGTTTTTGAAAAATTAAGGTAAAACATTTTTTTTAATATATTTGGATGGTTGGATTTGAGGGCCTTACATGATAGTCCCTCAAACCCAATTTAAAAAAACATTGCGTTCTGATTTCCCCAGTGGGGCATTTTTTCCCATGGGCCAGTTCGCTCTCAAAGGAAACAGGCCCCCTTCAGGAATGTGCACTCTGACTGGGAGCCAGCAACATGAAGAAAAATGCTGCATGCAGCCATTACAGGGCTCGGGGACTTAAGCCCCTGTCCTGCGTTTCATCTAAAAAATTCATGTAAGGGGGCAGGGTAGGGATATCCTGCCCCCTGGGTCTTTGGGGGTGGGGGTCACTCTGGGACCCTCCCTTTGCCAATATATATATATATATATATATATATATATATTTAAAGCCACAGTCCAGCAGCTGCCATGAAAAACAATGGGGAGGGGAAGGGTGGCCCCCCTCCCCGAGGCTCTTGGGGTCCCAATTCAGCATGGCTGAAGTTTAAACATAAGGGAGGGGAGGCACGCTGCCCCCCTCCCTAGGCTGATTATGGACAAAGGGACCTCTTCAACCGGGGCCACAAATTTGTTTTTTAAAAAGGGTAGGGGGGCGCAGGGCCACCCTCCCCATGCCTGTGTATGCCGCAGGGACCCCATCCTATGTGGCTGAGATACTCAATAATAGAGAAGTCGGCAAGCGCCCCCCCTCCCAAAGCCTTAAAAAGCAGGGGATCCCATCCTCCAAAGCTGGCTCATACACTGTGTCCTGGCCAACCCACCCCAGGACACACATTATATATATATATATATATATATATATATATATATATTCACTGAAAAAACCATAGGTTTCAGACATGTTATAGTTAGCGGAAATTTTACTGATAAAAAACCAATGAAATTCCCCCGTTATAGTTAGTGCAGGCAACTATAACTCACGCGACCGCAATCCTCTGCTGATGCTAATACTGTATTTAGACACTTATTTGCCCATGTCTTCTTCCATAAATTTTTAGCTATACATATATTACAAATATTTTTTTTTCATAAAGACACATATGTCATCAGCAGAAGATTGCGGTCGCGTGAGTTATAGTTGCCTGCACTAACTATAACGGGGGAATTTCATTGGTTTTTTATCAGTAAAATTTCCGCTAACTATAACATGTCTGAAACCTATGGTTTTTTCAGTGAATTTGCAAGGTTTTTTAAATGCTAATTCCTAACTATAACGTGTGTGAAACCTATGGTTTTTTCAGTGAATTTGTACGGTTTTTTAAATGCTAAGTTACTTTACGCCATTCGTGGCGTGCACGCCCACTTAACGCAGTTCGTTCCGTGCACGGTTTTTATCAACTATAATAAGCCCTGTACATTTGGTGGCCTTCGCCCACCAAAAGCACAGGGGGTGGGGTCAATGTGGATAGTGTTTTTTTTATTTCGATTTTATAATTTAATTATAATTTAATGCAAATTTTTTTTATGTCATTTTTTGTAAGCCTTTTTTTAATAATTTATGTACTATATCCTGCATTATGGAAAGGTTTTTTTTTAATGCATTTTTTTCCGTGCGCGTACGGTAAGCTGACGCTACGCGCTTGTAGAATACGCGTACGGTTAGCTGACGCTACGCGCTCTGGACGTAATTAGTGCAGCGCGCCTACGTGATACGTGCGTGCCGTACGCGTATACCCGGAAGCAACGTCGCGGTTACGCAGGGGCGTGTAATGCGCATGCGCGATACGTGATACGTGCGTGCCGTACGCGTACACCCGGAAGCAACGTCGCGGTTACGCAGGGGCGTGTAATGCGCATGCGCGAAAGTGACGTAAGCGCTGCGTAAGCGCACCGTAAGCGTCACGTGCGCGCACGGTAGGTCATGTGACTTACAAAGAACACTTTTTATTGGTTGAAATTACTTTCACTTCCAGAAACTTCCCACACCACACCCATTCCCCTCATTACTGCTTGAAAGAACACTTTTCATTGGTTGAAACTACTTTCAGTTCCAGATTCTTCCCACACCACACCCATTCCCCTCATTTCTGCTTGTGATTCTCTAGGAGCAGGAGCTGGATTGACATTGGGATACAATGGCAGAACAGCAGGGCTCTTCTGAGAGTGAGGCCAGCAGCACCACCATGATCCAGAGAAGGAGGAAACAAAAGACTTCTTTTGTATGGGAGTATTTCACTTTTCCAGAGGGGGAGAAAAAGGTGAATGCTCAATTGGTCACTTGCATACTTTGTGATCGTGTTTTATCAAGAGGAAATCCAAGGAAGAAATATTCCTTTGGAAATCACTCTATGACGAGACACCTTCAGGACAAACACCCAAGGTCCTTTGCTCGACATACTGGAGAAAACTCTTCAGTAAGTCACCAGAGCCCAGCCTCAGATGCTCAGCCGAGTACATCATCGGCAGCTCAGCTGAGCCCTTCCTCTGTTGTTGGAGCATCACCTTCTTCTTTTCCTTTGGACATCAACCCTCGATTTGCGAGTGTTGAAATGAGGTGTACAAAATGTGGTGGTCTTATTGTTTTTGGGGAGGTCAGTCTTCCCCTTATTAACAATAAGATAGACCAGCATGTTTGTAGACGCTCATAATACTCCCATTCTTTCTTTCCTCCATCCCTGTATGAACCCAACGGCTCTTATAAGAGCCAACCTTACCTCACAATTTTTTTTATTTTTTTTTAAGCTTTCCTTTTTGCAAATTTTTTTTTGCCGTGCGCGCACGGTACGCGTAATTCCGCGAAATTCCGCAGGTCACCGTGCGCGTACGCTACGCGCATACGGCGATTTTTCGAATTTTTTTTTTTTTATTTTTGCCCTTGAGGGTCCTTCTGGGACCCCCTGACCAAGGCTAGGGGGTCAGGAACTGTCGAGCCTGCCCCCTTTTCACATTATCCACCTTTTTTATTCACCCCCCTGACAGTTCGAGAGAGAAAATGGCGGCCGCCGCTTCCTGGTTTCGACCGATTCGAATGTTTACTATGATCTAACAGCCAATCAGAATCGCGCTCGCGCACGGCACCGTACGCGTACCGTAAGCTTACCGTAAGCGCACGGTAAGCGCACCGTAAGCTGCCACAGATATATATATTGATTTAAAGGCTATTTTCTCAGGATCTACTGAACAGATTTACACCAAACCTACAAAAGGCACTTCCTTGACCTGAGGACTACCTCTCTGCCAAATTTCTAGTAATTCTGTTCAGCCGTTCTGAGGAAATATGAATTTTTATGGTCAATTGTGTCCCCTATCTAGACCCCAACGGCTCCATGTACATGCTACAAGTACATGTATGTTCCCTCCATTTCAAGCTATGAAGACGCAAATACAATTGTGTCCAACGTTAATATGTACTCTTTCATATCTGCCATGAATGGGCCAGATATTCCGTTCCTAAGTATGCCTTGCCACCGTCTTTATATGGTATACTTTTCACGTTTTCCAGCTCTGGCAAGGTAGGCCCTGAATTCTGCCATCGAGCTTTTCCTGCTTCTGCCTCTGAATGCTCCAGCCTGGACCTGCATCTGTACCCATGAACTTTGTCTTACTTCCTGCGCGGCTAACGGTGCCTAGCCCGGCCTGTTGCCTGCCAAAACTGTATTCAGCCTTCAAGTTATCTGTTCCGCTCCTCAAGAAATACATTCTTGTCTAGTAGCTTAGGTAAACATCCCTCTAGCTGCAGAGCAAAGGGCCCGGCCTTACTGTCTCCGTGCAAGTAATTCATGACTCTCGTTACCATAGTAGGCCCATGCCCCCTCGCATCTCATGTAGACACTTAGACGCTTGTACACGCACTAGCAGTCAGTATAGAATAGGATCTGTCCGAGAAGACCTTTCCTTCCAGATAATATAGTTCTTTAAACACAAGATATTAGATATGATTTAGGACTAGGTTGTCCTGACACCCCAGACTTCTGTCTCCTCATGTAGGGCTAAATGTCAAGTTCCCTTCACCCTCTAGTTACACGTCAATCACACGTCATGCGGCTGCGCGCGCATCTCTGCCATGTATTTTTGCTGACTTTGCAGGATTCTCTTATGGATCCACCCACTTGTGTCATCATCATAATGACGTTTTTAGTATACGCCTCTATGCACGCCTATTGTAACGCTTTTTTTTAATTACGTATGTGTATTCTTATCAGCTGTTACGCCTCCTGCATCTGTCTTTACTGAAATGCATTACTATATATGCCATAACCTGTCAATAATGTATTGCTGATCCCTTCCTGAACCTTCGTGGTGACGGAACTCGATTGCCTGGTTCGAACCATCATTCCTTTGTAAGGAATAAATTCCCTATTATACCCTCGAATACCACGGATTCTGCCTCTTATTTTTACTGAGTTATTCGTATTGTATTTTACCGCATAAATTAAGTCTAGGTAATTTAAATTTACCACATAATTGGCGCCCGAACAGGGACACCTCTCACACCCCACGCGCCGGAGGTGCGTTGCAGACCCGGTCTCCTGCCACAGCCGGACGGACAATTACGCGTACCCGCAGGATTTCCTGTATCTCCCTCAGGCCAACGGGGGCGACTGAGGCTGCGATCAACACCCAGACGAGGCGGTGAGGAGTGCGGAGAATCCCGACCAGAGCCTAGCTGAGAGAGCAAGATCCGAGGTATACAGAGGCCCACCAGATTCCGAAGTTCCGAAGTATCTAAGTCACAAGTCGAGTCCAGTCCAGTTTGGTCTAGTCCAGTCCAGACTTCCGAGGCCTTCCGTTCCGTGCTTCCCGGTGAGTACCGTTGCGGAGGACGCATCTAGACGTGCACATTAGTTTGTGCCGGTCAAGACGGGTCTGGGTACACAGACCTGGTCTGCACTGTTTTAGCAGTGTATCTGTGCTGTTTAGCAGTACATACAGTATATTTAGTATTATGCAGTTAACTAGTTTTATTCTAATTATTATTGTTCGTTCTAAAATGTTCTGATATGTTTTAAATGTCGTGGTATGAGTGATTGTTCGATCTTCATTTTTGTGTTTATTGTAATTATTGTGTTCAAGACCGAGTAAGAATTAAGAAAGGCAAGGTTCAAGATGCCGTTATTTTCAAAATTAAGACAGATAAAAACTAGAAAAGGGATACTCGAGGAAGCTGTTCCCATCCCATCTAGGGACACTCCAGGGTACTTTATGTACCATAAACATGGCCTAGATGCCGTATTATATCTTGATCTATGGGTGGACTACACCAAGGACTTAGCAGAGAGTCAGAGATGGCCCGCTGCTGGAACATGGGATGCAGATTGCATCATGAGAATAGAAGAAGCGTTATGGAAAAAGAAAGCCAGACAGTCACAGAAAGATGCCATTGAACTATGGCGTAAAGAATCGCATAGGCGCACAGAGAAAGCGCTCAGAAAGGAAGAGAAAAGTAGGGAAGATTCAGAAAAAGCCCGAGAAAACATATTAATTGACGAAGGTACCCGAGTAAAAACAGAACAAGTAGACAGACAAAGAAACACTCTTATGAATGGTATGTATCCTCTTCTGGCCGAGGGTTTGCCTAAGGCCACCTTGGAGGTACCAAAAGATCTGCCACCTCCGTTACTCCCGATTAAAGTACATCCCAAGACCGCAAAATACATTTTCCTTTCTTCCTATTTAGACGATGCAGCCCCTGAATATGCTAATGGTGCGCAGCCACGCACACCACCCGTTAACGACGCTCAACCCCAAAATCATCTGCACTCACCTCCTCAGCAACAAACTCCTACTCAAGTTCTAACCATTCCATCTGTTTCTACAGTCCTTCCTGCACCCACACTCTCTACCCTACACCCAACAAATCCTTTTGGACTTGGCACCTCAGGGGGTGCGACAGGAGGTTTTTCCACGCCACCGCCAACAACTAGATTGACTTATAGGGATTTAGCATATCAACGTACACCCCAAAGAATATCAGACAATATATTAAACGAGCCTCTTTCCGATTGTAGATATGATCCAGTGCCAGGAAAACACGACAGAATGATGCTGTCTTCAGTACGTTTGCGACGAGCTGCACAATATTTAATGACGTTACCAGGAATGGTTGAACATCTAGATAAAATATATCGCTTTATCCAAACAGGGCAAGGTCCTGAAAGTATTGCCGAAGCCATGGAATACCAGAAAGTAGACATACAAAAATTATTGTTACGCTTTTTCATAAACTGTTTGATCAGAAATAGAGATAGGCCTGAGGTAGATTCGGAGGAAATGCAAGCACTTACCAAATGGGGTCAGAATATAACGGACGGAAGACATGATAAACAAAAGTGTATAGAAGCCATGTGCCGAAGGATCAGAAAAGAAGTAGAACGAATACATGAAAGCAGAGTAGAAGCAGATAAAACTGAATCTGAGGAAGAGGAGGAGGAACAGTCAGAAACGAACACAGGACAATTTGAATTACCAGCTAAACAAATGATAGCTTATGTAGGAAAAGGAAGATCTTTTAATAAAACAATACGTCCGATACATCCAGAATGTAACAGAATTTTTCAAACAGTTATTACAAATCCAAGGACCCCTGAACACTTATTCCAGGCTACTGATAAATCACTTCGAGAACGAAGGGGGTACCATGTGCTCGATTCTATGGATGAACAAGAATTAGCCAGGTCAGCAGTACAATGGGCTGACAGCTCTGAAAAATATAGTGATGATGCGCTAGCACACACGTTTCTGAATCTCGCCCCAGATGAACAGCGTTTAGCTAGTATATACATGATACAACATCTCCTTATATTATATAAAGGCCAACACTCCGATCCTGGTCCCCTACCTGATATATTGATAGAACTACTCATGAACAAATGGAGAGGTTTAGGTACCGATCTAATTAAAGTAATTCTAGAATACAGACATAGATATAGTGCCTTTTTGTGTCCAGAACATGATCCAGCTCCTTCCATGGAGAGAAAAACGTATTACATAGACAGACAGAATCCCTTACGCGAAGTACACCCAGTCAGAAATGATGACAATACATTTAGACGCGTGTTTGTGTACACGCCCATAACTAAAATAGAACTATTGGAAATGAAAAAATTGGTGCCCAGCCATGACAAAGATCCAGCAGGTTTCCACCGTGAACTAAAGGACATGTTACTCATGGGTGATTATACCTATCCTGACATTATGAAAATATTGAAAGTATTATTGCCTGCCGGTATTTATGAGAAACTCAAGGAAAAAGAATGGGAGGTGGGAGACCAAAAGATTGATTGGACCGCATTAGAAACTGAAGAAAATAACCGAACTGCAGGCGTAGGGCTTGGGGACAAAACAAAAGCATTGCCAGGTCTATTAGTACAAGTATTGCCACGTTTGTTAACTACGAAAAAGGAAGATTGGGGAGCAATCTCAGCCTGTAAACAGAAACCCGAGGAAGACACCAGTGATTTTTATTCCCGAATTTGAAAAATGTTTTGGTATTAATAGCGGCCTGAAAGCAAATAGTGAGTCATATCCACACCTTTTTGTAACAAAACTAGTCGAGAATTCCCTGCCGCAGGTTAAAAACAGAGTATTGAAAGTTGAGAGCACTTGGCAAGCTAACACTCCTTCACAAATGTTACAAATGTTACAGTATCACCAGAATAGAATTAGAGAAGAACAAGAACACGAAACAAGGCGTATGAAAGACACGAAAATGAAAATGCTTGTCGCTCAGTCAGTTCCAGCTGACGGTCATAAAAAGGGTGCGGCACAGTCCAGTAACTCAGCGGTTCCCGTTAAAGGGACATGCAACTATTGTAAACAGCCAGGTCATTATATAAACGATTGTGCAGTTCTAAAACATAATATCTCCACGGGTAAAACCAAGGAGAGACCACGTCCGCCTAGACAGGATCAGATCCAACAACAAGTACCTCAGAATATACAGCCTATGCAAGCTGCACAACAGACCGTACCACAACAACAGCCACAGCCTATTGCTGCAACACAGAACACGACACAACAGATGTACCAGTATGCACAAAATGACTATCCAGAGTATCAGCGCTACACATGAAATAGCCTAGAGAGGGAAGTTGGCTTACCCCTTATTGAGGTTCCTGTAGATCAAGAGGGTCCTTATGTACAGAGTCAAGTATTAGGGAAAGACAGAAAGTTTCTACTTGATACAGGGGCAAGCAGAACAACTATAAGTCACGATGAAGTCCCAGGGGCACCCCTCTCAGGCTCACAAAATATTTCCCTTGGTTTCTCAGGAAAGCCCACTATTAACGAAGTATCACAACCACTTGCATTTACAGTCGGTCCATTAACACGGACTACAGATCTATTGCTTACGAAATCATGCCCAGAAAACTTGTTAGGTATAAAAACATTGAAAGCTCTAGGAGCTATAATATGTTGTTCTCCGGACGGAGTACGACTATTTTTGCGTGACTTTAAAGGTCACTACGTGTCTAGAGACATGGATCACCGGTTACAGAATCTACCTGCACATTTATGGGCACAAGGCCCCACTGATGTAGGTTGTATGCACATTACACCATATCGAGTCACACTCAAAACAGGAGTGGTACTACCACGAATGCGACAATACAAATTACCGCCAGATGCTGTAGTGGCTTTACTGCAAATCATTGACGAGCTCATTGCACAAGGAGTGGTTGTAGAAACCGACTCCAATGTATGTAATTCTCCGATTATTCCGATTCTTAAACGAACTGATCCAAAAGCACCCCCGGTATATCGATTAGTTATTGATCTGCGCGAATTGAATAAATGCATTGTACCACAATATCCCGTGGTCCCAGATATCTCTTCATTACTGACAGCTATTGATTCAGAGGCAACGTTCTTTACTGTAATTGACCTCAAGAACGCCTTCTTTAGCGTCCCTATCGATCCGGAAAGCCAATATTTGTTCGGATTCAGTTTAAATGGACGAAGTTTTAAATTCACACGCGCACCTCAAGGATTTACAGAAAGTCCTAGCATCTACAGCCAAGCACTGAAAAGACAACTTGACAGTATCCACATGCCTGTTAACACTGCACTGCTTCAGTATGTCGATGATCTGTTGATCACCGCTCGAAGCGAACCCGAATGTGAAAAAGCATCACTGACGGTTTTACATTTCCTAGCCGACAAGGGGCACAAGGTGTCCCCTTCAAAGCTGCAATTTTGTGCCCAGCAAGTTGTGTACCTAGGGCACTTGCTGTCCAAATGGGGGAGACAGCTCATACCTGATCGTATCCAGTTAATTGTAAACATGCCACCACCCAAGACACAAAAGGAGGTACGGGCCTTCATAGGCCTCACTTCGTACTGCAGGCAGTGGATTCCCCAATATGCATTTTTAGCTAAACCACTCATTCAGTTGACAACCCAGGAGGCAGCGACATTGACTGTCCTCCCTTGGACTCCAGAACATACACAAGCTTTTGAAGACTTAAAGAAAGCTTTATGCCAAGCACCTGTTTTAGCGACACCATGTTACAGTAAGCCTTTTACACTCTTTGTTACAGAACGTGAAGGTACTGCCTTGTCAGTACTCACGCAGGAACAAGCAGGATCACACAAGCCATGTGCTTACTTTTCTAGCACATTAGATCCCGTAGCTCAAGCTCTTCCTGCGTGTCTGAAATCAGTTGCAGCAACAGCTCTAGCGATTAGACAAAGCGATTCCATAGTACTAGGACATCAATTGACAGTACAGGTACCACATGCAGTAGAGGTTCTCTTGAACCGGACACAGACACAACACTTGACTATAGCACGACTGACAGGTTACGAACTCACATTGTTTCAGCCACACATAGAAATCAGACGTTGTAGTACATTAAATCCTGCCACACTTTTGCCATTAAGTGGAACAGACCCACTGGCACATGATTGTATTGAAGTCATTACTATTACGACGAAACCCAGACAAGACTTGACAGATGTCCCATTACCAGATCCAGACCTGACACTTTATGTAGATGGTTCATGTATGAGAACAAGTACAGGAAAGTTAGTGGCCGCTTATGCAGTCACGACAGACACCGAAGTCATTGAAACAAATTGTATCAACACATTATCAGCTCAAGCAGCAGAGCTTATTGCTCTGACACAAGCCTGTATTCAAGCCAAGAATAGAAAAGTTAACATATACACAGATTCACGTTATGCTTTCGGAGTCGTACACGACTTCGGAGTCCTTTGGCGAGAGAGAGGTTATTTGACTTCTCACGGTGCCAACATTCAACACGGTCCCCTCATTCAAGCTCTATTAGATGCAATACATCTACCTACTTCAATATCTATCATGAAGTGCAAAGCCCATACAAAAGTCACCGATATTATTTCCCAGGGTAACGACCTAGCAGACCGAACAGCTAAGCAAACAGCACAGAATCAGACTCATGCAACTGACTTGACAAAGACAATAGTTCCGACGTCGACACACTGCATGACAGTTAAGGATCCCGCCCTTGATGTAATTGACATACAGACACATGCTACCCCAGAGGAAATAAAGAAATGGACTGAATTAGGAGGGATCCAAACAGATCAGGGATGGATGACGAAGGGAAAATCTATATGGTTTCTCCCCGACTCAATGGTTCAAGTTATCATTAACACAATACATAGTCCAGCACATCTAGGAGAAAAAGCTATGTTAGACAGTATTCAACACATTTGGTTCAACAAACACTTACGAGCTGCAGCCAAACAGAAAGTCCGAACTTGTATGATTTGTTGCCAGTTCAATCCAGGTAAAGGCGTACCTGTAGAGCAGGGTGGATTTCAACCTCCCGATCACCCTTTTGAAGTCCTCCAGATGGATTATATCCAGATGGAACGATGTCGAGGATTCAAATATGTCCTCGTAGTTGTATGCGCTCTTTCCCGTTGGACAGAGGCGTATCCCGTTTCAGATTACACTGCCCCGACTACTGCCAAACAATTAGTTCGTGAATTCTTCCCACGGTATGGTTTGCCCCGTATCGTGTACTCAGATAATGGCCAGCCGTTCTCATCCGAGCTAATGAAACACATTTCACTCTTGTTAGGCTATCAATGGAAATTCCACTGTGTCCGACATCCCGAGGCAGCAGGTCTCGTGGAACGTCATAATCAGACCCTGAAAATACGACTTTCTAAAATATGTAGAGAGAAAGGTGTCGACTGGATAGTAGCCTTACCGGTTGCACTATTTTACATGAGAATGGTAGCACATTCTCGCACAGGGCTATCCCCGTACGAGGTGGTCTTCGGTAGGCCACCAAATATGTGGGGGACGCCTATACCTCGTAAAATAACTGATGTTGATTGTAATATGCTGACAGATTACCTTGCTTCCTTGATGTCTGCACTACAATCTTGCCGTTCACAGGTATCTGCAGCCTTTCCCGACAACACCGAGGTAAAGCCCCATGAAGTAGTTCCGGGGGACCTCGTTTTCGTCAGAAACTTCGACAGGAGGAGCCCGTTGGAGCCTCGCTGGCTACAACCAAAGCTGGTTCTTCTAACGACGAGGACAGCAGTGAAGGTCGAAGGTCGCAAGGGTTGGTTACACTCGAGTCATATCAAGAAATTTCATGGACTACCATCCGAACTGAACTCTCAGCCCTGCCCCCTTCCAGAGACTGATTCAAAACTCCCCCTGGTTGAACCGACCGAATCTCAAAACTATAAACTGAAACTAAGGTCTAGCAAGTCAGACAATTCGATTGTTTAAGTCCTCTCCAAGGTGAATCGGTTGAATTAAGTCTTTGACATGTATCCTCTAGACCGAATGAGAGAGAGAAATAGACAGAAACAGCTCAAGAAACATGCATACTGTAAATCACTTCATAGTCACTGTATAGTGACATTGTTGATTATGTTTTTCCTAAGTCTTATTATTATTGCTGCAAGTATACTGTTACATATGTACTATCCTATTTTCAAGCGTGCTTATAATGTTACTGCCGAACATTCTTTTAGTGAACTACCTCCACATGAGTTGTCCTATAGATTTGCGCTGCGCAACAACACATTCATTAGTATGTTACATCATTCCCACCAGACCAGCAATGCTACAAATTGTTGGATATGTGGCCGACTCCCTCCCTATCAGAAATACAAAGGAGTTCTGCCTCTCTTTCCATATCCGTTCACACACAATGGTTCCTGTGGAGCATGGTTTAGTTTGATTAACTCTTTAGATTCAAACACTGTAGTATACCAGAGCAAATGGGTATGGGGAAACCTGAACTTAGTTTTGCTTAAAGCCTGTTATCCTAACAAGGAGGGACTTCCCAAAAGAACAGGAACTGACCTAGAAAATGAAGTATATGGATTAGGTAATTTTACACTTAACCTCATGATTCTAAATATTGAATCTGAAGCAACACTAGTCTTGCCTGCTATGTCCGTATTACCAGTCAAAGGTGAATTATGTGTAAGAAAGAATGGTTCAGTACACCTGGGTCATAGTAAATGTACTACTGTGATCGAATTCAGTGATAAAGGCAAGTCTACATTTAGAGCTTCCCGTCATTCCTACTTCATCTGTGGTCACACCGCATATATACGCCTACCCCTAGATTGGGATGGTACCTGTTACATTGCATTCCTTCTGCCACCTGTTTTTCTAGCTCCTCCTGATTATCATAGAAATACCAATCTAGTACACCATAGACCCCAGAGAGATACCCCGATTGTTGACTACACCGAAACAGCATGGGAACAATATACAGACTTCAATAAAGGTCTCTTTCCTTACATAGGTGTTGTCTCAAATAGTAAACTGATACGTAGATTAACCAGAACCCTTGAAGCAGTAGTGAATGAAACTACCTCTGCCCTAGGCAACTTAACAGAGGAGCAGTCTGCGATGCGGATTGTTGTTCTCCAAAATCGTCTTGTCCTTGACGTCATCCTAGCAGATAGGGGCGGAGCTTGTAGGGTCATCGGATCAAGTTGCTGTGTTTTCATCCCAGAAAACGCGCCATCCGTATATAAAGCCATAACTCGTCTTCACAAGATTGCAAACCAGATACATCAGAATGCAGGCACCTGGACATGGTCCGGTTGGTTCTGGAGCGTGTTGTCAGCCTGGGGATGGAAAGTCCTATCCTTCCTAGGTATTGGCCTTCTCATAGTATTCAGTTGCTGCCTATGTCTACAATGTGGACCAGCGATTTGCGGCCTGTGTGCCACATCGTGTATTCCACGTTCAAGTTTTCATTCAAGATCCCGGAAGAAGAAAGAAGAGCAAATGATGTTACATGAACAGATTGATGGATTCCTGAAGATCGATATTTCATGAGGGTCCGTAGGGGACAAGGAGGGAATGAGGAAATATGAATTTTTATGGTCAATTGTGTCCCCTATCTAGACCCCAACGGCTCCATGTACATGCTACAAGTACATGTATGTTCCCTCCATTTCAAGCTATGAAGACGCAAATACAATTGTGTCCAACGTTAATATGTACTCTTTCATATCTGCCATGAATGGGCCAGATATTCCGTTCCTAAGTATGCCTTGCCACCGTCTTTATATGGTATACTTTTCACGTTTTCCAGCTCTGGCAAGGTAGGCCCTGAATTCTGCCATCGAGCTTTTCCTGCTTCTGCCTCTGAATGCTCCAGCCTGGACCTGCATCTGTACCCATGAACTTTGTCTTACTTCCTGCGCGGCTAACGGTGCCTAGCCCGGCCTGTTGCCTGCCAAAACTGTATTCAGCCTTCAAGTTATCTGTTCCGCTCCTCAAGAAATACATTCTTGTCTAGTAGCTTAGGTAAACATCCCTCTAGCTGCAGAGCAAAGGGCCCGGCCTTACTGTCTCCGTGCAAGTAATTCATGACTCTCGTTACCATAGTAGGCCCATGCCCCCTCGCATCTCATGTAGACACTTAGACGCTTGTACACGCACTAGCAGTCAGTATAGAATAGGATCTGTCCGAGAAGACCTTTCCTTCCAGATAATATAGTTCTTTAAACACAAGATATTAGATATGATTTAGGACTAGGTTGTCCTGACACCCCAGACTTCTGTCTCCTCATGTAGGGCTAAATGTCAAGTTCCCTTCACCCTCTAGTTACACGTCAATCACACGTCATGCGGCTGCGCGCGCATCTCTGCCATGTATTTTTGCTGACTTTGCAGGATTCTCTTATGGATCCACCCACTTGTGTCATCATCATAATGACGTTTTTAGTATACGCCTCTATGCACGCCTATTGTAACGCTTTTTTTTTATTACGTATGTGTATTCTTATCAGCTGTTACGCCTCCTGCATCTGTCTTTACTGAAATGCATTACTATATATGCCATAACCTGTCAATAATGTATTGCTGATCCCTTCCTGAACCTTCGTGGTGACGGAACTCGATTGCCTGGTTCGAACCATCATTCCTTTGTAAGGAATAAATTCCCTATTATACCCTCGAATATCACGGATTCTGCCTCTTATTTTTACTGAGTTATTCGTATTGTATTTTACCGCATAAATTAAGTCTAGGTAATTTAAATTTACCACAGTTCGGGCTGTAGCCCTGTCTAAAGGTCCTATGGAAAAATGCATGGGAAAAACGCGTTTTGGGACCCCCCTTTTATCTCCGCCCCCGCTTGACGTATTCCCCCGAGACTTTCAGGGTAGGAGCGGAGCGTAGCGCCCCACCTATTTTGAGAAATTCGCGAGGATTCGTCGACCGGCGCCAAAGTTATTCAAAATAGAATGTTGAGGTTTTCCTATGGAAAAGGGGTCCTAACTATAACTACCTACTGGCAACCGCCAGTAGGTAATATATATATATATATATATATATATATATATATATGTGTGTGTGTATGTACTCAACATATACATATACAATTTGCATATTCACTGAAAAAAAACAAAGGTTACAGGGACGTTATGGTTAGGAAATAAAATTTAAAAAACCTTAGAAATTCACTGAAAAAAACAAAGTTTACCGTGACATTATAGTTATGCTCAGATTTCACTCATATAAAACCCGTGAAATTCAGCAG
Organism: Triturus cristatus; assembly: GCF_964204655.1. Taxonomy (NCBI): domain Eukaryota; kingdom Metazoa; phylum Chordata; class Amphibia; order Caudata; family Salamandridae; genus Triturus; species Triturus cristatus. The sequence goes on along the minus strand of NC_140593.1, from coordinate 64,364,781 downwards.
TTATAATTACATGGGCTAATTGTACCCTACACCCCTGCAATGCACTGCTTATGACCTCACATATTACATCACTCATGACATGATCAGTGGCATCACTCATGACATCTCAAATGACATCACTGATGACATCATCCACAATCTGAGACGAGTGAAATCTAAGCCTAATTAGAACGTTCCTGTAACCCTTGGTTTTTTTCAGTGAATTTCTTAGGTTTAAAAAAAAATCTATTTTCTAACTATAATATCCGTGGATGGGACCCCAGTGGTGGGGGATTAGATGGGCTTGTTCCTTACAATTGCATTTACAATGTGTTCCCATGCTGGCACTGACTACAATGGTGTTGTGTCTAATGTTTAATTTGATACATTATTGCTATTGTATATCGCGGACGCAAAATGAAAATAACGGCTGCATTTTGCGCGGAATTGTTGAATGCTATTTGTTTCATGAATAAAAACTATTTTTTAAGAAAGCAATAACGTCCCTGTACCATTTGATTTGGTTTGCGAATTTCGAACATTTTCTTTTCATTTTATTTCCTAACAGTAACCTGTAACCTTTGTGATTGGGTGTGTGATTGGCCGTATGGGTCTGTAAGTGAGTGTGTGAGTGGCTGTATGGGTCTGTGAGTGGCTGTATGGTGGTGTGAGTGGTTATGTGGGTGTGTGAGTGGCTCTGTGGGTGTATGAGTGGCTCTATGGGTGTATGAGTGGCTATGTGAGGGGTGTGTGAGTGGCTGTGTGGGTCTGTAAGTGTATGAGAGGGTCTGAATGGGTGTGTGAGTGTTGGTGTAGGTGTGTCAGTAGCTCTGTGAGTGACTGGGCCAGAACGGAACCTTACCTGCCCATTTACTGAACAAGAGTCCATAGTTTTGCAGAAAGAGTATACCCAACAGGAGTACCTTCTTCTTGGTTAATTAGTAAGCGTTACCTCGTTGAGTAATAAATAGTGCATATTCTACACTACAACTGCATAATGGACCACAAGGAAATGCCTCCAGTGACCTTATGTGCATTTAATTTTGGCAATGTGATTGTTCCTCAGGTGTCTTGATCCACTAATCTGTGATAACATGACTCCTCGCCTAGGAAAGCTAGGTTGGTAAGCTGTCCATCAACGTGGGAAAAGGTGGGAAGACCTTTGCATAGTACTAAGGAAAACGGAGCGGGCGGGGCCAAATGGCAGCCCTTGTAGAGGATTTGTTGCATTTGCATTCTCAAAGTAATTAAAAGGGAGGACTATGGACTCTGCTCTCAAGACAAGAAAGGAACCACTTGCCACAGTCACTACAGATTAGATTGTGCTTCAATAGATCGATGTATTCACCTCCATTAAGGATTTTAGGTCGTTTTTCAATGTGGAATACCAGAGGGAACATACTTGCTTCGCCTTCGCCAACCCAAGAAGATAGGATCATTTGTGCTTTACAGAAGTGGAGCTTCAACTGGGGCACCTGCTTTGTTCATATTTGTAAGTGCTTCCCGTTGAGGTTTAATTTCCATGAAATGAGTATAAGGGTCAGAATGGAACCTCATTTTTTCCATGCCGAAAATGTCTACCCAACTGGAGTACTTTCTACTGGTTAATTAGTAAGTGCTACCTTGTTGGGTAAATGTATACTTCATAATCTACACTAAAGCTACATAAAGGACCACAAGGTAATGTCTCCAGTGACCATGTAAGCATGCATTTTCTGCAATTTGATTGTTCCTGCAGTGTCTTCATCCACAAATCTATGATAACATGAATTCTCTTCAAGAGAAGACGACAAGACAACAAAGAAGGAGTATCTCTACTAAACAGGATTACTTCCTCTTAAATATATGAAATAAGTGCTTCTTTGTTAGGTGGAGATGTCCTTGTATTCCTCTGTATCAAGAAAGCATCACCAAAATAGGGAGGAAATATACTCAGGGGCCATTTGGTAAGCTGTCCATCATCATGGGAAAAGGCGGGAACACCTTTGCATACTACTATGGAAGATGGCGATGGGCCAAATGAGTGAAGCTTGCAGATGATTTTGGGCATTTGCATACTCAGGGTAATTAGAAAGTAGAACCATGGACTCTATCAATTATACAAGGGGAGGGGGGCTGTGTGACCCCCCTCCCCGGGCCGATTTCTGCTCCGGGGACCCCCATCCCCCAGGGTCCGACCTCATCTTGGTTGCCATAAAGCCCACCCAGGGTACCCAGTGTGCAACGTTGGGGACCACTCGGGGAGCCACAATGCCCCCAAGGTCACTGCAAGCCTCCCGCTTCCAGCGGGAGCCGGCATTGCTCCCACATGCAGGGAGTAGCCAAAAATGCTCATGCCTGTATGTGGGAGTAATTCTTTAGTCTGTTTTCCTGCCCACTTGAAAGTAGGCAGGAAACCAGATGAAGAGTCTGCTCCAAGCGAGCAGGAGCAGTTTTCTCGCTCCCACCAGCTGGGAATGGACTTAGTCTTTGCTCTTGCTTGGCGGAAGCTGTCAAACTTCCCAGCAAGCTAAAGCAAACTGCTATCTCCAGAGGGTGGGCACCTCGGGTGATAGGGAGCTGGCCCTGGGGAGTGGCGGTCCACAGGGTCGTTAGAGGCTGCCCCTCCTTTCTTTTTGCACAGGCGAGCCCTGGGGAGGTCGTGATCCCCGGGGCCGAAAACAGCCCAAGAGGGGGTCATGCAACCCCCTCCCTTTTTAGGTCTCAGCTAGCGTGGCTGCGCACATGCGCAGCTCGCTCGGCGAGATTTAATGTTTTGGAGGAGTTTCAGTAAAGGGCTTTAAGCCCCGCCCCTCTTTTCCATTGGCTGGCGTCACCGTTTATGCTAAACAGTGGCCAGCCATTGGAAAAGAGCTATGTGTGTTACCTCCCTTTGGCTTTTTCTGCCGTCCCACTTGGACGGGGTCGCCTGCTTTCCGTTTGTCGTAAACGATTTCTTATCTTTATGGGGCCATGTGTTTAAACACATGGCCCAATAAAGACAAGAGATCGACTGCAGCGAGTTCCTCCTTTCACTTTCGCGCTTGCTTTACGCCCTACCAGTTTACATCACTAGCTGCCTGTAGCACGGAGCGGACAGGGCTGAGGCAGTAGCCTCTTTCACTTTTGCAGCCTCGCGTCTATCTACCCATAAAATTAGTTGGGGAACACGCTCTGACACCTTGGGCCAAGTTTGCGCTATATAGAACTGCGAAAAAATATACGGGCACTTCCTGACGCATAAATGAATGTTCGCAATTGAGTTGTTTTATCGTTAAATAATTGCTAATTAGACAAATCATAAGTAACTGCAGGTTGGTGCTGTTTCATGCACTAGCACGTTTTAATGGCTAATGTATGAAAAACGATACCAGAAACATACAGGAACCCAAAATACTGAAAGAGTTGAAGAGCTACAGCTACAACTGTACCGGGCAGTCTGGGACCCTTCAGCCAATGAAAACGCAAAAGCATTTCACTCTGCCACTGCGTAATCAGTGGCGTCCCCTATCCATTAAATATAGGGCAAGAATTGTAGTAACGAATCCAAGGACACGCTGCTGTAGCCGAGTCCTGCAGCCAATAAACAACTGAGAGTAACTCCCACAGCCGATCTCAGGCCATCGCACTTTTCCCATATTGCAAGGATTATGTTGATTGGCAGGTCTATTGAGGTGCTAGTGCTCTGGTCCTGTTCACCATAATTACCGTAATCACCGGACAAAGGACGTCCGTTAGAAAGGAGAAATAACGGACAAGGCATTATACTCTAATATTACGGACAGACCATGGAAATTATAAACATGTTGTCACCTTAGAAAGGACGTGCTGGATGTATGAATAATTAAAGTTCGCCATTTCCTCGTCATGCACCTGCACCAGGTCCTCACTGGCGCCGTAAACCCCGGAGACAACTGCTATTCCGTTGGCAGCTTCAACGACACTCCTTTCACGGTAAGAAGCAGCTTGCACCTCGCTTCAGGGATTTCCAATATTTAACAGAATAGCTTTGCTGCGTGTCAGGGAGCGTCAGTTCTCCGGTGAGCTCAGGGTTATCCTTCCACCAAACGCTGCCATACCTTCACTGCCATCATGGGGGGGTGCTAATAGAGATGCTACTAGACCCGTCCCTGGGCGAGTTTTAAATGCCGAGGCGCCGTTACCAAGCGCACGGTTGTTAGATATGTCCTGGTGGCACTTGACCCCCAGGTGGCAGAAACTGCCCTGGCGCTACTTGGAGAGGATATCAGAGTTGCCGTAGCGGCAGATTAAGATGATGCTCATGATGCCTTTTCACCGATACTTTTTATTAGGTCTCACCTGACCCAGCGTATGCGCTGGTCTGGCGAGACTTTTTGTGAGGGTTTCTAAAAAGTGCTACCACTGTAGCCTAGAGCTACAGTGCATGTGCGCGGGCGCGCGTGCCTCACTTTCGCTCTGATGTTTGATCGCGATTGCGATCACTTTCTCGGCCGCTTTGATGTTTGATCACGATTGCGATCACTTTCACTTTCGCGGCTGCACGGCCGCTTTGATGTTCTCCGTAAGCCAGTTTTTTTTTTCTCCTGTTATTACTTCTATGTAGTAATGGTGGCACCCGTGCCCCGCCATTACTACAGAGCAGTAATAAACAGAAACAAGCATTGGCATAGCCAATAGGTCTCGCTTTTGGGACCTTATAAGTATTTAGTTATGCAACTGTTGCATGGCTAAACACTTATAAGGTCCCAAAAGTGAGACCTATTGGCTATGCCAATGCTTGTGTATGGGTTTGCCTTGGCACCTGGAATAGTTTTTAGGTCTCGGACACTGCAGACAGACACACCGCACACACCACAGGCACAGACAGATTATCACACCACACGCAGCCGATAGACCTCCCCCACAGGTACATAGCAGACACACACACCCACGCAGCCGACACAAGCAGGAGAGATACACAAAATAGAGCAGACACACGCATACAACAAACACACAGCAGACAAAACAGACATGCACACACACAACAGACACACATAGGTATCCGGAGAAAAGGGATCCATCCAGCCACACACCGCAAAGGAGCCAAGACACAGCAGACAAAAGAGAGACAGAGCACACACACTGCAGACAGACACACTGCACACACAAAGGACACAAAACACAGCAGCAACGGCGTATGCACACAGCAGCCACACACAGCAGGCACAAAGGAGACAAAACACACAGCAGACAAAACAGACATGCCTCACACAAACAGCAACCATACACCGCTGGCACAAAGGAGACAAGACAGACAAAACAGACATGCCCACACAAACAGCAACCATACACCGCAGGCACAAAGGAGACAAGACAGACAAAACAGACATGCCCACACACTGCAGACATGAAAGACAAAGGGATTATCGGAGCAGAGAGATCCCCACAAACACTGAAAGAGTGCTGCTGTGTGTACACACACACACACACAGTAGAGTCACGCACCAAGGTATTCGGAGCAAAGGCATCCGGCCCAACACACACGCACGCGCGTTCCCCGCCCCGCCAACCTGCTCGGCGGCATGGAGGGCCGCAGTCGGAGCTGTGGGTGAGGTGCCCAGGAAGTGCCCACGGCCCGGTGCTAAGGCAGGGCCCGAGGCTGCAGCCCACATGCAAAGCTGATGGCTGTACAACACGCAGACGGCGAGTGAAAAGAGCAGCCCGAGAACTTATATGTATAAAATACTTATTGGGCCTTTCAGACAGCCCTTTAAATCCATTGGTGTGTTTATTGTGTTATTGATACTTTTCTTCCACCGCATACAGCATGGGTCGTGGGTCATTCCACCTCCGCCATTGGCTAACTTCACTGTGAGACCCCTAATTCTCACTGTGTGGGGGGGGGGGGGGGAGCTAAAAAAAATCCTATTTAAATTATCTTGGTTGTACTCGCACTGCCTGAAAGCTGCAAAGTTCATGAAAGTAAAATTCTGTCATTATTTGAAGAAGACTTCGGAATTATTTTCCGGTTACCCACAAATACGGATTCAGCATTTCAGCCGTGTGTTGTTTTGCGCTGCCCTCTTGCATTCACATTTAGTTAAAAAATATTGTTTGCAGGTCGATTACATTTTGATCTTTCTTCAGATGTTCGCAGCGCTTTTTTTTTCTTATTGCTACTTAGTCTCTGGCACAAAACATGAGCGCATCACTTGATTGGAAATGCTCGAGAGGTACAGGAACATCTTCTACATGCTGGCAGATGAACTCTATTGAAGTTTCACTGGTTGCCATGGGAATGATGGACCGGCCCTGATGAATACAGCAGTTCTGGCTCCAACCAAGAAGTGGCTATTCAGTGATTTATGATTCTGCTCGTCGGCACCAATGCATTTTCGATTGTCGATGATGGTTAATCACAATCTTCATAATCCTATTGAGTCTTTCTGATTGGCTGTGCGTTGAAAGAAGATCTGAATGTTGTCCTCAGAGAGGTCTTCTCTTTGGTGTCGGGGAGTGTCCTCGATTCCTGTGCTGCCAGGATCAGGATCAGTAGAGCTGCCTTTACTACAAACATTTTAAACTCCTCAAAATCAGAAAATAAGGTATTGTAGAAAAACCGAAATTTTAAAAAAAATGGTGTCGACCTCCTCCTCTGCTGTAAGAAATAACCAGCTAAGGGCGGTCGAAAGCAGCCTTGCAGCAGCATTACCCTCTAGATTTTAGGCCATATTTAGGTCTGGTTAAAGTCTCCTGCAGCTGCCTGGAGCTCTCGTGCCATCAATTTACAATAAAAAGTGCAGAGGCATTAGAGCTTTGGTTTGCTTTCTTTCTTTTTTTGTTGTTGTCATTTTGTATTGGAGTAAAACCGTACAACAGGATTTCAATGCAAGAAATGCTATTGAGAACACCATTAAATGGCACAATAAGAAAGGAAGGGAGGAGCGGGATGGAAAGGTGGGGAGCTACGGGTGTGCAACACTAGCAGAGACAGGGTATCCAGCCTTTCGCCCTATTGCTGTGTGCCAAACCCCGGGCAATGGCCGTGGTATAAAGGACATAGGCATTTCTCTCCGTACAAACTATGCTTTTTGTCGCACCTCCGTTCTAACCAAAGTAGTACTTGGTAGCCAGTCACTAAAACGTAATATGAACGCACAAGGGGCATTGTAGCCAAACGTGAAAAAAACAGTTGCCTTGATGGACTGTCCATCCAAGCAGAAGAAAACTACAAACAAGCATTACAAATGCAATAGGTCTCACCTTTCATTAAGTTAAAGCCATTTGCTTTCCTATACAATACCATTAGCAAAGCAAATGGCTTTAACTTAATAAAAGGCGAGACCTATTGTATTTTCAATGGTTGTTTAATGTAGCTATGCTCCGGGATGGTGGTAGTCCCCAGGGTCAAATATGGCCTGGGACAGGGGCTGCGTCCCACTTTTTTTTGTAATTTTGAAATTTGATGCCCCAGGAAGTTAGCGGTCTCTGGGGCAATTTTAATAGGGTGTGCACGGCCCCCTCTTATTTCTCTCTCAAGCCCTGGGCAGGTGGTGATGCCCAGGGCCTTTTAAGGCCTAAAGAGGTGAGCTATGTGGCCCCCCTCATATTACTGTGTAAAGCCCCGGGAAGGTGGCGGTACCCGGGGTTCAAACTGGCCTGGGGGGGGGGGGGGGCGCATGCATCCCTCTCCCTCTTTCCTATTAATATATATGCCCCTGGGACCTGGCTCACCCAGGGGCTGAAAAAGAAACAAGCGCTGAAGATTGTGTATTTGTTTATTTTTTTAATTTTTGCCACAAATTTGCAGCAAGATTTGTTTTTTTAAATGCTTTTTGGCCCAGGCGGGGTCCCTAGGGGACCCCAGCACCAGGCCTGGGGTTTAGGGTATTCCTACCCTGCCCTTTCTCTTTTTTAAAAACAGCTAGTCAAAAACACTTTTCCTGTGGAAGCTAGGTCCTAACTATAACTACCTACTGGCAACTGCCAGTAGGTAATTTTTTAAAAATATATACCTGAATAATAAAATTAAGTAATATGAATGTATTTAAAAATATATTGCCTACAAAGTAAAAACCTTTGAAGTAAAGGCTTAACATTTAGCTGTAATGACTACCGATGTAACTGCTGCGAAGTAATGACTTCCAATACAGAGCCTGAGAAATTAACGTAAGCTATAACTGCCCCATCCGGTGTACCTGGCGGCAAAGCTATGGATCCATGTTAGTGCCAGATCTGCTAGGAAAGACCACATAGGACAAAACAATATCCCAAGGTTTCAACGAGCTCGGTATATAAATCAAGCCTTCCGTGCCTTACAAGGGCATATTGTCAGGCAATGATTTCAAAACTATACCAGTCCAGGGGTCTCCAACCTTTTCTGGTAGTGAGAGCTACTTCTGAGCAGTGGAAATCATCGTGAGCTACTCAAGGGCAAACAACTCATGATTTGTTACTAGACACGCCCATGCTTCATTGACTTTAAGCCTAACAGCCTAATGTACATAATGCCAGATTCTATGGTTTGAACAGAATCCTTTGACTAGGGGCACTATGATAGGGCTGCCATGTGTGCCAGTGAGTGCGTGGTCTTTGGGGACGTATGAACATGTGTGCGCATGAAAGGGATATATGTGGATATGGATTTGGTTCCCGTTAACGACTTGGCTGCCGCACGACCTCTGCTTTTTTGGAGAAGGCTCTGGTCTGTCCCTGAGCTTGAAATTTTTAGAGCAGAATTTAGTGCAATCTGGGGGACGCTAAAGTGTAAGAATATTCCCTGGCTGCTCCATATAAAGTCTTCCTTTTACCAAATCGGTCTGCCCCAACTTTGGGACACTCCGGATATTAGCTGTATGAGGACTCAAAGGTCTGCGATACTGGCAGCTGTCAGACTTTTTAATTCCAATAGATTAAACTGCTCAGCTTCTCTGGACAGGTTGACCTCCGAGTTTCTACTGATGAAAATTGAACCTAAATTGGAAGTATTTTTGGATGTAGTACAGCCCCCACTGGCGAGAAAACTTTATACTCAGTTAAGATATGGCTGCCTCCCAATCGGGGTATTTACATCAAGCTGGGGAAAATTGATCGAGGCCAACTGCCCAATAAGCAAAACATGCAAAGAAGATGTTGCGCACATTTTGTTCTTTTGTCCAGCATATAGTACGGCCCGAAAATGATGGCTTTTCCCCTTGTGCAAAATATTGGGCCTCAGAAAATGTGTACAAGCTCGAAGAGTTCTAACCTATGATACCAACCCACTTATTGTCTATACAGTTTCCCGTTTCCTATTTGCTATGTGGAGGAGACGAATGAGTTTTATTAATCCATAGTAATGGCCTATCAGTTTTTATTTTCTTATTAACTGACCATGATAACTCATTGTTTAATAATTGTTTTTTAAATTTAAATGTTTCTATTTATGATCTTATTCTTGTACCTGTATATATTTTATTGTACTTTTATGGTCCTGCGACCGAAATAAAGTTATCATGATGATGATGATATATGTGTATGGATGATTGAGAGCCTGTGTTGTATGGACTTGAGGCACAGGGCATACCTTTCGCTTTATGTGGCACCGTTACATGTATAACACAAACATACAACAATTTTCTGAAATTTGAGAAATTTAAAGTGCCGTAAAATGTTCTGCAACATGTTTGGTACATTTTACTGCACTTGAAATTTCTCCCACTTAAAATAATGTCTGTATATTTCAGTTATAAATATGGCACAGTGTCTATCAACCACTGGGAGCAAGATGCCTGATGTGTGTTAGGGCAACACTTTGAAATTGGGGAAAACTAAACTGAAGAGTTAACTTTGTTTGTGTGGATTCCATGAAAATCATCTACATTTTACCCCATTTCCAGGTGTTACATTTAAAAACAGCTGGCATCCTAATCTCAGTGGGGTGTAGACACAGTGCCATATTTAGAACAGAAAACAGCAATCTGCTTAAAATGGGAGGAATTTAAAATGGAGAAACATGCTTCATAAAACATTAAGATGTAACTAAAGACTTACTGTTTAGAATAAAGATTTTTCTTCACTTTAAATTTCTCCCATTAAAAAAATTAATACTGTATTTTTCAGTTATAAATATGGTACAATGTCTACTGCCCACTGGGAGTCTGATTCTTGCTGCTTGCAAATGCCAGACTCTGAAATAGAAGACAATTATAATGAAGAGTTAATTTAATCATTAAGGTACCTTCATTTAAAGTTTTCCAATTTAAAAGCAATATTTACTTGACATGGACTTTTATTTAAGAGGTATTCAGTTCTTCACCTCTGTGCCCTATCCTGCATAATAAATCTGAGAAAGCACTGCTCATTATCAAACTCTGCTATCTGCAGTCGGATGATAATAAGGTAAAGTAAACCCAGCCTTCTTTTAACTTTAAAAGAAAAATGTGACTTGGTGCTTATTTAAAAATAAACTCAAGGCTGTGAGTTACTCTAAGGTGTTTGCAAACTACTGTTAGACCATGATGGACTGGTTGGAGACACCTGTACCAGTCTTTACTTTCATTCTGCAACGCTTTAAAAATGTATTTTTAAGGAATCTATTAAAGAGTCAGAAGATCTTTTTATTATCTCTCTAACTTTTCAAAAGTAGTGATAACATCAACTTCTTATACAGTATTTGGACTCTCCATTCAGTTATTTTTAGTGCATTTCTATGCCCTTCTTAGTTCCTTTAACATTTTAAACTGAATTTATTTTGTGCATCTTAGGCCACCTTTGCATCAGCTTGTTGCCTTTTGCCTCAAGTTACTCAGCTGCTAAGAAAACAAGCATTGGCATAGCCAATAGGTCTCGCCTATGGGACCTTATAAGTATTTAGTTATGCAGCACAATATCATTTGTGCAACAACATTAACTGTTGCATGGGTAAACACTTATAAGGTCCCAAAGGCGAGACCTATTGGCTATGCCAATGCTTGTTTAAATACACCGCAGGTCAGTCCGTTTTGGCAAGAGGATGGGTCAAACAACAAAGAGCGGCCTGCTGCCATTAACAGTCTGTCAGAGCACCGGGTGTAACACGACCTAAACTGGGCTATTCGGCTTACAAGCAGAATGGCTTCTGGATACCTGCATCGGCAATAGCAGCACAAGCCTGATGTGGGTTCACCCAGGTGTTCGCTGGCATACGGCGAATACAGCACATTTAAAAGGCAAAGACCAGCACGGAATCACCAAATCTTTTGTGAAAGCCGTCACACCAGAAAATGCCTTCTAGCTTTGCCAAGTCCTATGAAACAGATTGGTGTTTAGGAATGCCCAAAAGTAGGCATGCCGAAGCATTTTGAAGCATTTGTAGTTTCTGCAGAAATCTTTTTTTGAAGATTTAAGAATAGAGCATTTCCATAGTCAAGTTTGGACAAGGGCAAAGTGGTCCCAACTGTATTTTGGAGGTCGGTGGGATGAAGGGAGAGATCTTCCTAATCATCATCAGGACAAAGACGATTGACTCAACTAAGGCTGATCTTTGAGGTCAGCCTGTTGCCAAAGATATTTCCTAGATTTTGTACCTCACTTACTGGCGATGGTAGTGCACCCATATCTGTAGGCCACCAATTAGATTACCAAAAGGAGGGGTTGTATCCCAGGAGTAAAGCCTCCTTTTTACAGGAGTTTAGTTTTAAGCAGTTAAGCTTCATCCACTAATTAATCTGAGTCGTGCAGATGTTATATTGTTCAGGGGCCCTATTATGTATAGGGCTCACTTTCCGTGTTTGCGCCCTGGTGCACCTTAAAAGAGGTACGCCAGGTGCTAACAAGGAAAGTGCACCCTATTACACAGAAAGTGCTGTCCTAAGGGCAGCTGTGTACTCCTGCTGACCTGGGGGCAGCGCAATCAAGTGAAATATGAAGGGCTTTGAAGCAGCTGCTCCGTGTTTCACTGTGCAGGCGGCAACCCGCCTCCACTTTTAAAGGGGATTAGAGATCCCCTTGCAGATGGGTGCCGTGAGTGACTACACCCAGCTTCAAGGGGATGTCTGAGCGGTCCTTAGGAACCCCTTTTACCCTCCAGAGGTCGATCAGGGGGCGTCCTGAGAGTGTGCCACTGCATAGGTGGTGCACTGTCAATGCGCCTCCTGACAGCTTCTTTGCCTCTGCACCAGTGTCTGTAATACGGCGTGGGCACAGAGGCAAAGGGATTCCTTCATTTGCATGGGGCACGCCCCCATGCAAATGAGGGAACACCCTCTTGAGAAACCGCTGACGCTGTATGTGCGCCAGTGCTTTCAGTATTACAGAAGGGGTCACACAAGCATCTGCAGCCCTTCTGTAATACTAAAGTGCCCTGGGGGCGCGCAAAGCCTGTGGGGCCCCCGGGGCACTTTGTGTAATACAGCCACACTTGTTTCCTGAAGATTGCTGGGCATGGAGACAATGATCTGGGTGTAATCAGCATAGGAAATAACTGAAAAGCCGTAGGATCTGATGAGCCTTGCCAGTGGGGTTACGTATAGATTGAACAGGGTAGGGCTCAATTAAGAGCCCTGCGGAACCCCACATGGTAGCCTAAATCTAGCTGAGGTGAATTCACATAATGCCACATGTTGTTCCCCAACTGAAAGGAAGGATTTGAGGACTTTGAGCATTGCAGACGCTTGTTTTTTTTTTACATGGGGATTGGTGTTTACAAACTCTTCTCACTTTGCAGTCGGAGACAAGGAAAGTGAATTATGTGGCAATCTTGCTGATGTACAGAGTGTGTAAAAGGAAAGGCTGTAGGATGTCTTTTCTTTAACACACAACAACATTTAAATCCCTGTAAATGAACTGTACACATTCAGCAGACAGGAGAGCTCAAATGAAGCACATCGTTGTGTAATTCGGAAGTGTGATGGAAACAAAGATTTTAATAAGATCAAAACAAATCAAGACACTGTACCTAGTGATGCACAAATGATAAGTATTCACTGAAACCGGCTTTCCACACATTACCATTTGTAAAACTGTATGTCAGTACAAAGTTAGTGCCCATTTTAACAAGAAAGTGTTAGTCTGTAAATAACAGAGTGCGACCACACCTTGCCTTAGTTACATTAAAACTTGCCCACCTCATGTCCATTACAGCAAGGTGGGTCACAAAAGTTTTTCATGCCTAAAAGTGGGTGTGGTTCTAAAATGTTTGAGACGCGCTTCTCTAGAAAGTTTAAATGGTCAGTGTCCACACTGTAGTGGTTAGCTCACAATGATTTCTGTCAGTACACATCGCTATGTCAGGAATTACCACATTATGCCACACACTGCCACCTATGGCATATTACTATACAATGCTAGGCACAAGGCTTGATACTGTAATATTATGCACCAGCGCTCTTAGCAGGAAACGCGCAGCTAACAAACAGAGAGAACTTCTCTCCCACCCCTGTGTACAGAACATACCTGCAATTTATTCCACGAGCTTCACTCAGCTTTGTTGAATATGCCGACCTGAAAGAAGGTCAGTGGCAGTCCACTGGCCACGTGGCCTCCTTCGTCAAGGTGACTCTACGCCCCCTCCTCTCCTTTAGAAAGACATACCGGTCTTCTGTGGGCCAAAGTAGAAACAGACCCGAGCTCAGACACTGGATTGGGGTGCGTGCGCCTGTACTGTCTACTCGCTGGGGTGAGACGCTCATCTGTTCCAGGCCTGCATAAATGCACATATTTCGTGAGAAATAAGAGTGGCTATGAGAGAGGGAAAGCTAAAAATGTGGCCCATGTTTGCAAATGAAGACAGTTTTGAATATATAAAGACGCTTTATAAGTGTATGGAAGATCCATGGAGTGAAGCTTGCAGGAGGCAGTGTCTGTTTTAATATCAGGGGAATTAACAATAAAAACGGACCCAGCAGACAATAAGGCAGGCCTACAAAACGCCCCAAAAACGTTCCACCCGCCGACCTGTATGACCAGCCCTTCGGGCACTGCCCAGTGCTCCATAGCCTAGTCCGACCATACACATCTATAGTATAGAGAACCCTCACAGGTCCTGTTGAATACAAAACTACAATGTGCCTATTGCGTGTCATTTAGAAACCAATACACGTGGAGCATCAGAATTCATTTTTGCTGTAGACACAGCAAATCATAAAGGGTCCACGCCTAAAAGCATATATTCCCTTCAAAGCTTACAACAATTGCTTTTTTTCAATATGAGTGCACATTCTTACACCTTTCCTTGTGAATAGATATTGCTAAGATTCTTTCAAATTCTCGACTTATATAAAAAATATTTATTAGCAAGTTTGCTTTGGTCTATAAGGAGAACTAAAAATGGCATTGGTCATAAACCATATAAGCACAAACTAGGTATGAAACCGCGGTAAGAACTCTTTCCAGGCCTGAGAGCTTAGGCTGGATGCCGCCTCTCTAAAACTGGAAAGTTCCAATGGGGAAAGAAGCATTGGCAGTAGCTGGCCTCTTTCCACGGTGAACAGGAAAATGGCTTTCTGAGAGCGAATCCTTGAACAGATTGCAACATTGATAAATTGTGTCACTCGGGCTAATCCAGCTCGCAGCATTTGCCAGGACAAGAGGCAGCATATGGCAGAGACTGTCCTACGCGACCCAGGTGGAGCTTGGCCTGTGTGACACAAGTACCAGTTGTGCAGGTCAGACTCTGGCTTCGCTGGCAGGTAAACACAGTCATGCCATATGTATTACAACACTTTGAAATTCAGAGGGATTGCAGCCGGGAGTTTCCATCATGAAACACTGCCGGCGGTCCTGAGAGAGGGAGAAAAACACTTCCTGGTTCCATGTCTAAAAACAAGGCTGAAAGGAGGCAGCAGGGGGAGGGGGAGAGAGGTTTCCATTGCGGGAGCGAGCAGCAAGGCGCGATAATTGCTAACATGTGGCGCTGCTCGTCGCTCCCGCAAGGGAATCGCCAAACGTGCACGCGTTTCCATTCAAAGCAATGCAACGCGTGCACGTTTTTTAAACGAAAAAGGGAACTGATTACTAAAGGTCTCTCCTATGCAGCGCATGCGCACTGCATAGGTGAGACCTAAAAAGGGTGATTCAGGAGTCTTTTCCTTATCCCGCAGGATTCCTTAATAACATATATGTCGTCAACAAGAAAGGTGGAGGCTACAGACTGGTGAGGAATGTCAGAGAATTCAATTCATAGCTAAAGCAACACCATTTCAAGATGGAGGGGATCCATCTGGTAAGAACATTCTGTGGTATGGCAACTGGATAGTTCACCCAGACCTGACTAAGGCCGACTTGACCATACCTACATTTAAAAGCCATCACCGGCTTCTACGATTCCTTCAGCAAGGCCAAACGTTGGCGTTCACCATGCTACTTTACGGAATCTTGTCCACTCCTTGGTGCTTCATCAAGATCCTGAAGCCAGTGGCTGAATCTCCACGCAAATCAAACTAGACGAAAAGTTGCTCATGCCGCAATACCCTTGACGTCTGTAGTAACATCTATCAGTGACTGTCTCACTGCTTCAGGACCTGGTTTCCTGATAAAAGTTTAGAAGTCGAATCAATCTCTGAAGCAGTCGTTGGTGCTCTTGTGATAAAAGACCGAGTCGTCAGTGCTTCTCCGATGCTCACTTCTGCAAACATGCAGTGATACAGAAGCAGCACTGGAAGGGACTGAGGGAAGGCCAGGCTCAACAGAGACAGCTCTTAGTGGGCCTTCTCACAAACTTGATCCGGTGTTTGAGCCTTGGCTAGAATATAACGCTTTCAGAGGCGAAACCTAGGAATTTTTACATTACAGTGATAAACACACACCTGACCCAGGCAGGTGGGGCATCTACTCACACCCGACATGAGACAGTGTAAGGTTTTGAAGCAAAGTGAGATATTTACAATTCAAACAGGCAGGTAGGGCAACCACTCACTTCTAACATGAGACATCTGGAGAACTCTCAGCCGAAGGAGCAGCTCGCAGCTGGCAACAGACAGCTCAAAATCTCACAGCAGAGTGAGATGTGCACACCTGACATAGGCGAAAGAAGCATCTACTCTCTACTAACGTGACAGCTGGAGAACTCCCCTGCACTCGGATGCACACATTAAACTTAGCTGACCCCTCCTCCTTACTCAGCTGTGATTCCTGTGACCGACTAAGGCTCAACAATCCCCCTCCCCAACCTCACAATTTATGTGCCCCGTCTAATTATCTCGATATCCATACCTGTCCACGGGCCAATAACAACGATAACTGTGAATCTAGCCGCCCGATGAGTGGAAAGAGTTCCCTAAAGTGTATCCTGTTGAACACTAGATCCATGTCTAAACATAAACATGAAATTTCTGCTCTTATTATAGATCATACTATAGATCTAATGTTTCTAACAGAAATATGGGCATCTGAGACCTCAGGACCAGACTGGAATGACGCAGTTCCTGAAGGATACCTGGTAGAATTTGTAAATAGGTCAGGAGCAGTGGGGGGTGGCATTGGGATCATTTACAAATCCCATCTAAAAGTACTCTCACTACCAGAACCGGGCCTAGAAGCAGAAGCCATGAGCTTTAAAGCCAAAAGCAACAACTGCCTAATATTTACAGGCCTCCTTGTGTATCGTCCCCCCGGATCAAGAGCACCATTTACTACGGCATTACTTACGTTTCTAGAATCCACTTCTGACTCTGCTTCCTACGCTATCCTGGGTGATTTTAACTTTCACTTAGAAGCAAATAATGACCCTGAATCAGCCACTCTAATAGACAACTTTCTTAGTTTTGGCATGACTCAGCTAATATCTACCTCTACCCATACTGAGGGCCATACCCTTGATGGCATTTTCACCAACAATAGCCATATTAATGTTACCTCGATCCTAGCAGTCCCCTGGTCCGACCACAGTGCCATCTTCTTTAAACTGCCTCAGAACAACCTGTCTAATCGCCGAAGAGGCTTCTCACTTCCTGAAAAAACGCGTCCCTGGAATAAACTTGAACCCATCAGTTTGGCTGACTCACTTAGAAATAACCCCCCTACTCTTGGATCTGGCAACACCAATAGGGGAGCGTTTAAATTTCACAATTGGATCAGTCAGGCAGTCAATCAGCTGGCGCCTGTCGAAATAAAAAAAGCTAGAAGGCGATCTGTAACTGCGCTGTGGTATTCCGCAGAGGTGAAGCACATAAAAATGAAATGTCGACGACTTGAGCGACTGTGGCGTTCAGATTATAGTGCCCTAAATAAATCAGTATACACAATAGCCCTACAGGAGTACAAGTCAGCAATAGTTCAGGCCAAGTCAGTATACTTCACAAATAAAATTCAGGCAGCCTCTAATATCACCAAAGAGCTATTTAAAACGGTCACTCATCTGACTAAGAGCCCCCGTGACACTGTTTTTAGCCCTGATCAGAACCTCGTGACCAATATTGCTACCTTTTTTCAGCAAAAGGTTCAGAATGTGTACGACGATCTGAGCTCATCGGCACTAATTGTACCCAATGACAACAATGACACTGCCCACCTGACTGGGCCTAGCTATCCCTGTTTTCCACTGTTAGAGGAGACACAGGTGGCAGACCTAATTGTACAGATGAAGTCAGGGTCCCCATTAGATCCATGTTCGCCACGCATTTTACACCTGATTCCACAGACGGTGGCAGCTGTTTTGACCCCCCTGCTAAACAATATCATCTCGTCTGGTGACTTTCCCAGCTGCTGGAAAAAAGCTTGCATTCGACCGATCCTCAAGAAGGACTCATTAGATCCAACGATACTCAAGCACTACCGACCAATATCCTGCCTGCCTCTGCCAGCTAAAATTCTTGAAAAAGCTATAAATCAAGAAATGATGATATGTTGACCATAATAAACTCCTGGATCCCTCTCAACACGGCTTCCGTCCCTTTCATTCAACAGAGTCCGCCCTAATCATGGCCACCGAAAACATTCGAATGAAAATGGATGAAGGCGGTAGAACGGCCCTGATCTTATTAGATCTTACAGCGGCGTTCGATACCGTGAACCACTCGATCCTATTGAATATATTAAAAACTCTAGGCTTTACTGGTACGGCACTTACTCTGTTAACATCCTTTTTGGACTCTCGAATCCAACAAGTACACTGGGAAGGTCTTCAATCTGACGAATTTTCCCTTCCAGGCGGGGTCCCTCAGGGCTCGGCATTATCGCCCACCCTTTTTAACTTATATGTTACTCCCTTAGCTGCCAATTCAATCTCATGGCCTACAGTTAGTGTCCTATGCCGACGACACTCAAATTATAGTGTCAGTATCCCAGACCATCAAAGCCACGGCTGAACGTTTCAAAAACTGCCTTCTTGATGTAAAAAACTGGATGAGCCGTAACTTCTTAAAACTAAATGCGGACAAAACCGAGATAATCGATTTTGGTCAGAAACCGCCTGTCTGGAACAACCTTTGGTGGCCTCAGGAGGCAGGCGTCTGTCCTAGTCCGGTTGACAAGGTCAGAAATCTTGGTTTTCTGATGGATAAAGATCTTTCCTGTAAAGCGCAGATTAACCAGGTCACCGCCACCTGCTTTTACACCATCAAGGTTCTTAGAAAAATCCTACCCTATATCCCTCTAACTTTAAAAAAGACTGTAATGAGCGCCCTGATAATGTCCCGAGTGGATTATTGCAACGCACTCTACTTGGGCACAGGTGAAAAACAAATTAACAAACTCCAGGCAATTCAAAATGCCGCAGCTAGGGTTTTGCTTAACCTACCCTACCGTCACCCAACGTCAAAAGCCATCAGGGAACTTCACTGGCTCCCAGTTAGAGCCAGAATACAATTTAAGGCCCTCTGCCTGGTACATAAATCCTTGTATGGCACGGGACCAGATGACTTGTCCAAACTTCTCCCTCGCTATGTGCCATCGCGTACACTACGGTCAGCCAATCATGATCTGATATGCCACCCAAGAATAAGAAGAATGCGGTGGGGCGGCAGGTCTTTCTCGTACCAGGCCTCTAGATTATGGAATTCTCTGCCCTCTCACTTGCGCTCACAAAAATCCAAACAATGTTTTAGAAAGGCACTAAAGACCTGGCTTTTCTCCCCTCACTAAGATCTACTTCCGCCGCTCTCAATGTCTCTTTAGCGCCAAGACGCCTCGGCATTCGAGCGCTTTATAAATATTTCAGTATTCAGTATGAAGGAGAAGCGTGTACCTGAAATGAGACAGTTTAATGTCTTAGAGCTGGGTGAGATACAAGCACCTGGCATTGGCGCGTGGGTATCTCCTCACCTCTCACATGAGACAGCTGGAGAACTCTCTACGGAACGAGCAGTTCACACCTGACAAGAGACAGGACTCCCGTGGAAGACCTACTTTAGAAGCCCCTGCCCAAAACAAATTTGCATTGCGTAATACCAAATAATAATACATTAGAGGTTGAGAAGCTGTGAGATAAAGACAAAGCTCATGTTTCATGAAGGTGAGGGCCTTGGGCAATTGCCTGCTTTGCCTCTGAAGAGACAGCTTAAGATTTTAGCTATGGGTACGATAAACACACCTGATATGGGCAGAAGGAACATCTACTCACACCTGAGAGACAGCTGCAGCGCTCTCAGCTGAAGGGATGGCTCACAGCTGACAAGAGACAGCTCAGGATCCCAGAGCTGCGTGAGATGCACACACCGGACATGAGACAACATATGATGTCAGAGCTGGGTGAGATGCACACACATAAGACAGCTGCAGCGCTCTCAGTTGAAGGGATGACTCGCAGCTGGCAAGAGACAGCTCAGGATCCCAGATCTCGGAGAGAGGCACACACCGGACATGAGGCAGCTTAAGATTTCAGAGCTCGGTGAGATGTACACACCTGACAAGAGACAGCTCAGGATCACAGAGCTGTGAGAGATACAGACACCAGACACGAGACAGCTTAAGATGTCAGATATGGGTGAGATGCGCACACCTGAAATGAGACAGCTGGTTAACTCTCAGCGGAAGGAACAGCTCATGGCTGACAACAGACAGCTTAGGATCCCAGAGCTGTGAGAGATACACACCTGCCAAGAGATAGCACAGGATCCCAGAGCTGTGAGGGACACACACACACCAGACATGAGACAGCTCAGGATCACAGAGCTATGAGAGATGCACACACATGACATGAGACAGCTTAAGATGTCAGATATGGGTGAGATGTGCACACCTGAAATGAGACAGCGGCTTAACTCTCAGCAGTAGGAACAGCTCACCGCTGACAAGAGACAGCTCAGGATCCCAGAGCTGGGTGCGATGCACACACCAGACATGAGACAGCTCAGGGTCCCAGAGCTGCGTGACATGCACACACTTGACATGAGACAGCTTAAGATGTCAGAGCTGAGTGAAATGCACACAGCTGACATGAGACAGCTGCAGAACTCTCGGCTGAAGGGATGGCTCAAAGCTGACAAGAGACAGCTCAGGATCCCAGAGCTGCGACAGATGCACACACTTGACATGAGACAGCGCTCTCAGCTGAAGGGATAGCTCACAGCTGACGAGACAGCTCAGGAACACTGATCTATGACAGATGCACACACAGGCGGACATGGGTGGACGAAGCATATACTGACAGGAGACCGCTGGAGAACTTTCAGCCAGAATAGCATTTCATAAGAGACAACTTGAGTACTCAGAGCGTGGTGAGATACTCCTATCCTACACAAGGCAGCTTGATATATTAGGACTTTGTGAACAAGTATGACAGCGGACATTAGGTGTCAGACAGCTTGAGACCTCTGTCAGGGGTAGGTAGGGGTCATGAGAGGTCAGACCGCTGCAGACCTTGGTCAGGGGTAGGTAGGGGACATGAGAGGTCAGACAGCTGGAGACCTCTGTCAGGGGTAGGTAGGGGACATGAGAGGACAGACAGCAGGAGACCTCGGTCAGGGGTGGGTAGGAGACATGAGAGGTCAGACAGCAGGAGACCTCGGTCAGGGGTGGGTAGGGGACATGAGAGGTCAGACAGCTGGAGACCTCGGTCAGGGGTGGGTAGGGGACATGAGAGGTCAGACAGCTGGAGACCTCGGTCAGGGGTGGGTAGGGGACATGAGAGGTCAGACAGCTGGAGACCTCGGTCAGGGGTGGGTAGGGGACATGAGAGGTCAGACAGCTGGAGACCAGTCAGGGGTGGGTAGGGGACAAGAGAGGTCAGACAGCTGGAGACCTCGGTCAGGGGTTGGTAGGGGTCATGAGAGGTCAGACCGCTGCAGACCTCGGTCAGGGGTAGGTAGGGGTCATGAGAGGTCAGACAGCTGGAGACCTGTCAGGCGTGGGCAGGGGACATGAGAGGTCAGACAGCTGGAGACCTGTCAGGGGTGGGCAGGGGACATGAGAGGTCAGACAGCTGGAGACCTCGGTCAGGGGTGGGTAGGGGACATGAGAGGTCAGACAGCCGGAGACCTCGGTCAGGGGTGGGTAGGGGACATCAGAGGTCAGACAGCTGGAGACCTCGGTCAGGGGTCGGTAGGGGACATGAGAGGTCAGACAGCTGGAGACCTCGGTCAGGGGTCGGTAGGGGACATGAGAGGTCAGACAGCTGGAGACCTCGGTCAGCGGTGGGTAGGGGACAAGAGAGGTCAGACAGCCGGAGACCTCGGTCAGGGGTGGGTAGGGGACATGAGAGGTCAGACAGCTGGAGACCTCGGTCAGCGGTGGGTAGGAGGTATGAGAGGTCAGACAGCTGGAGACCTCGGTCAGGGGTGGGTAGGGGACATGAGAGGTCAGACAGCCGGAGACCTCGGTCAGGGGTGGGTAGGGGACATGAGAGGTCAGACAGCTGGAGACCTGTCAGGGGTGGGCAGGGGACATGAGAGGTCAGACAGCTGGAGACCTGTCAGGGGTGGGCAGGGGACATGAGAGGTCAGACAGCTGGAGACCTCGGTCAGGGGTGGGTAGGGGACATCAGAGGTCAGACAGCTGGAGACCTCGGTCAGGGGTGGGTAGGGGACATGAGAGGACAGACAGCTGGAGACCTCGGTCAGGGGTGGGTAGGAGGTATGAGAGGACAGACAGCTGGAGACCTCGGTCAGGGGTGGGTAGGGGACATCAGAGGTCAGACAGCTGGAGACCTCGGTCAGGGGTAGGTAGGGGACATGAGAGGTCAGACAGCCGGAGACCTCGGTCAGGGGTGGGTAGGGGACATCAGAGGTCAGACAGCTGGAGATCTCTGTCAGGGGTGGGTAGGGCTCATGAGAGGTCAGACCGCTGCAGACCTCGGTCAGGGGTAGGTAGGGGACATGAGAGGTCAGACCGCTGCAGACCTCGGTCAGGGGTAGGTAGGGGACATGAGAGGTCAGACAGCCGGAGACCTCGGTCAGGGGTGGGTAGGGGACATGAGAGGTCAGACAGCTGGAGACCTCGGTCAGGGGTGGGTAGGGGACATCAGAGGTCAGACAGCTGGAGACCTCGGTCAGGGGTAGGTAGGGGACATGAGAGGCCAGACAGCCGGAGACCTCGGTCAGGGGTAGGTAGGGGACATGAGAGGTCAGACAGCCGGAGACCTCGGTCAGCGGTGGGTAGGAGGTATGAGAGGTCAGACAGCTGGAGACCTGTCAGGGGTGGGTAGGGGACATCAGAGGTCAGACAGCTGGAGACCTCGGTCAGGGGTAGGTAGGGGACATGAGAGGTCAGACAGCTGGAGACCTCGGTCAGCGGTGGGTAGGAGGTATGAGAGGTCAGACAGCTGGAGACCTGTCAGGGGTGGGTAGGGGTCATGAGAGGTCAGACAGCTGGAGACCTCGGTCAGGGGTAGGTAGGGGACATGAGAGGTCAGACAGCCGGAGACCTCGGTCAGGGGTGGGTAGGGGACATCAGAGGTCAGACAGCTGGAGATCTCTGTCAGGGGTGGGTAGGGGACATGAGAGGTCAGACAGCTGGAGACCTCGGTCAGGGGTAGGTAGGGGACATGAGAGGTCAGACAGCCGGAGACCTCGGTCAGGGGTGGGTAGGGGACATCAGAGGTCAGACAGCTGGAGATCTCTGTCAGGGGTGGGTAGGGCTCATGAGAGGTCAGACCGCTGCAGACCTCGGTCAGGGGTAGGTAGGGGACATGAGAGGTCAGACCGCTGCAGACCTCGGTCAGGGGTAGGTAGGGGACATGAGAGGTCAGACAGCTGGAGACCTCGGTCAGGGGTGGGTAGGGGACATGAGAGGTCAGACAGCTGGAGACCTCAGTCAGGGGTGGGCAGGGGACATGAGAGGTCAGACAGCTGGAGACCTCGGTCAGGGGTGGGTAGGGGACATCAGAGGTCAGACAGCTGGAGACCTCGGTCAGGGGTGGGTAGGGGACATCAGAGGTCAGACAGCTGGAGACCTCGGTCAGGGGTAGGTAGGGGACATGAGAGGCCAGACAGCCGGAGACCTCGGTCAGGGGTAGGTAGGGGACATGAGAGGTCAGACAGCCGGAGACCTCGGTCAGCGGTGGGTAGGAGGTATGAGAGGTCAGACAGCTGGAGATCTCCGTCAGGGGTAGGTAGGGCTCATGAGAGGTCAGACCGCTGCAGACCTCGGCCGAGGGTGAGTAAGGGACAGGAGAGGTCAGACAGCTGTAGGCATCGGTCGGGGGTGGGTAGGCGTCATGAGAGGTCAGACCGCTGCAGACCTCGGTCGGGGAGGGGGGGGGGGGGGGGTAAGCGAGCCGCAGTAAGTCCTCCGGGATGTTTGGAGAACTGACTTTGGTCCAGAATAATAACTCAGAAACTGTCCTGTTCGCTCCCTGGTGATAAGCCTTCAAAGTGCCTACAGTCGAGGGTGCCGCCCACAGCGCTATACGAGTCTCTCGTGTTCCAGACTCGCTAGCTGCACATTTACACACAGATCCTTCTCGGAGCTTTATTAAATGTCATGTCGCCCCCAGCCCCCCTTGAGGCTGGAACTGTTGTGGAGGAGGACGAACCGCTCAGGTGCCCCCACCCCGCCCCTCCTCGGATCGGGAAGGGGGGGGGCAGGGTTGTATATATGGAGGCAGCGCTTGAAGGCGCGGAGCACAGCCAGGACTTGAGCGAGAGGCGGAGGATCACCCCCACCTGCAGGAGCCGACCGGACAGCAGCTCGGGAGAGACGCCACCCCATCCTTCAGAAAGTAAGTGCCTGCAAATGGGGGTGCACGCTGCAATATTCAGCTATACCGACCCAAGATGATAGCTCGGGTGGGTAACTCATCTGTTTAGAGGCTTGTGTAAAACCTAGCAGTTCACGGACTCCAATTTCGCCAAAATCGATCGATATTTCATCCTTGCGAGGTCGATAAAATGCGTACTTCGTTTTGAGTAATAGGACGCGTGTGTAATTCACACCCCAAGGCACAGCCCTGTTTGTGAGCAGTGATGAAAGGAGGCAGGGGTAGCCTCGAGAAGATGCGGCGTGTGTGCGTGCACTGTGGCATGAGAGGCGCCGCGCCTTCTAGAGACGCTTTCCGTCAGAACCACACGTGCGGTGCCAAGAGGCCACTAATGCAGCGCTAGAATCCTCTTCAATCACGCGTGTGTCGGGACACGTCCTTTTGGGGGGTGTTAACATGACATTTTGTTATGGATAATGCTATGATAACTTTTTATATGGTGATTCAACCGCACTGTTGGGGCTTCTAAGCACTCTAGAAAAGTGTCCCTCGATGCAATGGTAGTTTAGCAACAGCGGGGGGGGGGGGGGGGGGGGATGAAACTGTGAGATTTCCAGATCACACCCGACGCCAGCAGCGAGCGCTTAACGAGATTAAGAGCCTTCTGCCTATTAAATGCTACCATGTGTTCTACACGGTTAGGTCACATCATGTGTACGGAATATAATGCTGTCAATGCGGGACGGTAACGTTTTTGTTATCATGTTGCGTCTAACCAGGCGTGTTCTCTCATCTCGGTGTGTTTTCCGAGCTTCCATACTCCAGTCCTGGTTTTGATCTGTTTCATGTATGTAATAATGTTAACCACATTCCGCAGCTGTACTCATGGGCGTAGGAAGTGTGGGGGACGCGGGGGATATATCCCCCCCAGATTTTGGAGTGGGGGGGACACGGGGGACAAGGGTGGGGGGGACGAGGGGACAAAGGAATTTCCCCTCTCTCTTCTGTTATCGCAGGGCCATTAGCACGCGAAAGCGCTACCCAATGGCCCTGCACTTGACCTGCCTGGAGTCAGAGGCCACCCGCCCTCTGCCTTTTGTTATGCTGCAGGAGGGCTCAGCCGTTCTGGGAAGGGCAGAGAACGGAGAAAAAATAAACGCTGTCTCTTTTCCTTCATGGCAAGGACCGTGTCCACTACTCCTGATCTGCCTCTGGCGGCTGCCCTCTCTCTTTATTCCTCCACCTCTTTCTGTCTCTGTCTCGCTCCTGCTTACGTGCTGATTTCAAGAGGCAGCTCTTAAGGTACTCCCTCTTGCCTCTCCTTTTCTTTATTTGTTCCCCTGTGAAATTGATCCAAAAAAGGCTGAACACTTTGGGCCCAATTCACAGAACTAACTTAAGACAAAATCCTAAAGTTACTACCATTTTGGTATTCACAGAAGGCACTTACTCATTTTGGTATTCACAGAAGGCACTTACTTACTTACTTGCCTAGGACTTGGTGGTCCTAGGCAAGGGCAGTCTTTATCTCGCATTTATCGATTTAAAGACTGCCTTTGATTTGGTACCCAGGGAGACCCTCTGGAGAGTTCTTGCTGACATGGGGGTGCCCCACTACTTACTCTTGTTAATTGCAAGGTTGCATGAAAACAACTTTGCCCAGATTAGATGGGGCAGGGATGGAGAGAGAACTAGTAGAATCCCGGTAGAGAGAGGGGTCCGCCAGGGATGTGTTCTAGCCCCCACCCTTTTTTCTTTATATGTGAACGGTGTGGTTGAGCATCTGCTGAACGATCCTTCAGATGAACCATCCCTGGCAGGGGAACGTATCCCTACCCTCCTCTTCGCGGACGACACTCTTTTACTCTCCAAATCCCCTATGGGCCTCCAAAAACTATTAAATAACTTCCAACTCTTTTGCGCTAAACGGGGCCTGGTAATCAACACTGACAAAACGAAATATCTTGTGATGAACCCCCCCAAAAAACTTGTGCGCCCTTTGAAATTAAATGCCGTACCTTTGGGGAGGGTGGATGTGTTTGATTACCTAGGGATTCGCTTATCTCATAATATGCAATGGGCCCCCCACTTATGCAAGATGTTGCTAGCCCACAAGAGAGTAACAGGGGCCCTACTGAAGGAACAGCGCTCCTGTGCTATTAGACCTATAGCCCCTGTTATGGAAATTTATGCAGCAAGGGCAGTCAGCTCTGCTCTTTACGGGGCTGAGCTGTGGGGTTCATGCAATACTAGTGAGTTGTCAAGAGCTGAGAGAAAGTTTTGTAGGGCCATCATGTCACTCCCTCAAGGTACTCCAACGACCCCACTGATGCTCGACCTAGGTTGTCGTCCTATTGATGACCTGGCGAAACTTCGCCCTCTACTGCTATGGGCCCGACTATGGCGTGTCCCGGAACTAGCTAAATATGCCAAAGGCCTTTCAGAAGTTATGTCACTCCCGGGATGGCACAAGATAAAGTGGCTGAGCGACATGAAAATCCTCTTGTGCAATCTCGGGCTAAGCGCAGCATGGGAAAACAGGTCTTCCCCCCCGAAAGCTACGCTTAAGTCTCTATATTGGAATTGGATTGCGACCCAAAGAAAAACGAACTGTACATTGGGTAGACTTACGGAGGACTTTCTGGAATTCAAGGAACAGCCGATCCGGGAACTGTACCTCGACATTATTGAGAGACCTCATGATAGATCTCTTTACTTCAAATTTAGGACCGGGACTCTCCCACTTTATGTTTTTACTTCCCGGTGGAATCCCCCTGCCCAGACCACTGAATTTTGTCCTTTTTGTATATCCAGACAAGAGTCTGTGGCCCACTTTTTATTTGAATGCCCACAGTATGTTTACCCAAGAAGAAGATGGCTCAAGCAATTGTGCCGTTCCTTAGGCACTAGGCACTACATTGAGGCGTTACGTATTTTAATGTCTGACTCCCGCCCTCTGTATGCTTGCGCCCTATCAAAATTTCTATCTTGGGCATGGCGCATTAGAAGCAAAAGGCTTAAAGAAATTGTTTAATCCGTTCTTAACATCTATTTATGATATGTCTTATTCTTATTGTAATATTTGGATTTTAACCTAAATGAATTTAAACTCTTTTTTAATTGTAAAGCTTTTATGATATGTTTTTATCGAAATAAAGCCTTTGACTGACTGACTGACTGACTGCTACCATGTGTTCTACACGGTTAGGTCACATCATGTGTACGGAATATAATGCTGTCAATGCGGGACGGTAACGTTTTTGTTATCATGTTGCGTCTAACCAGGCGTGTTCTCTCATCTCGGTGTGTTTTCCGAGCTTCCATACTCCAGTCCTGGTTTTGATCTGTTTCATGTATGTAATAATGTTAACCACATTCCGCAGCTGTACTCATGGGCGTAGGAAGTGTGGGGGACGCGGGGGATATATCCCCCCCAGATTTTGGAGTGGGGGGGACACGGGGGACAAGGGTGGGGGGGACGAGGGGACAAAGGAATTTCCCCTCTCTCTTCTGTTATCGCAGGGCCATTAGCACGCGAAAGCGCTACCCAATGGCCCTGCACTTGACCTGCCTGGAGTCAGAGGCCACCCGCCCTCTGCCTTTTGTTATGCTGTGGAAATGTGGATTTTCCTGATCAGTTATGTCCCCTATCTTGGACCCCAACGATTCTATGTGCATGTCACAAGTACATGTGTGTTCCCTCCAGTTCCAGTTTCCAAGACGCAAACATATGTGTGTCTACCGTCGACATGTTCTCTGTCAGATCCGCCATCAATGGGCTGGATATTCAATTCCTAAGTATGAAAAGCCACCGACTTTATATGGCTAAGGTACTCCATTTTTACAGTTCAGGCAAGTAGGCCCGATTCTTTCCTCAAAGCCTTTCCCTGCTCTCTGTCTCTGACAGTTTCAGCTTGAGCTCGCATCTGTATCCATGAACTTTGTCCTACTCCCTGTGCAGCTAACGGTGCCTGCCTCGGCCAGTTTTCGCCTGCCTGCCAAGAAGCTGTATTTCACCTTCGAATTATCTATTTTGCTCTTCAGCCGATGCATTCCTGTCTAGTGATTTAGGTAAACATTTCCTTTAGCTCACAGGCAAAGGACTCAGCCTTTCCGTCCTCCTGCAAGTGATTCATAGCCCTGTTGCCATGGAAAGTTTTCTGCCCCTCGCTTCTCATATAGACACTTAGACGCTTGTACACGCACATACAGTTAGTATAGAATAGATTCTGTCCGAGAGTCCTTCCTTGTGGATAACATAGTTCTCTAAACATAGGATGTTAGATATGATTTGGGATTAGGTTGACATGACCCCCTAGACTTCTCGTCTCCACATGTAGAGCTAAATGTCAAGTCCCCTTCACCCCCTAGTTGCACGTCAATCACACGTCATGCTGCTGCGCACGCATCCATGTTAAGTATTATCGTATAGATCCACCTATGTAAGATAATGAGAGCCAATCATGTTTCTTTTTGCTCCTTATTACGCCTAGTTTCAATTACGTATCACTATGTTAATTTATCTTATCAATTGTTACGCCTTTCTGCACTTGTTTCATTGTAAATGTATGACCTATAAAAGTTACTTCTTGTCAATAAAGTATTGTACTTCACTTCCTGAACCCTCGTGGTGACGGAACCTGAAGGCCGCGACTCGAGTCGGCCATTTTGAATGGAATAAAGCCCATTTAGAAAACCTCTTATACCACGGATTCTGCCTCTTGTTATTCTGAGCTATTTTACTTTATTTTAAGGATTCCGTATGAAATTCAGTTTCGGTAAAAAGAATATTTACCACATAATGGCGCCCGAACAGGGACACTTTCTCATCTCACGCGCCGGCGGTGCGTTGCAGGCCCGGTCTCCTGCCACAGCTGGACGGACCATAAACGCGTACCAGCAGGATTTCCTGTAAGCTCCCTCCGGTCAAGCGGGGGCGACTGAGGCTGCGATCAACCCAGACGAGGCGGTGAGAAGTGCGAAGTATCCCGACCAGAGCCTAGCTGAGAGAGCAAGATCCGAGGTATACAGAAGCCCACCAGGTTTTTCGAAATCCCGATGTCCAGAGGGTCCGCTATCCGCAGTCATCGAGTCCTGTCCATTCTCTGAGGCCTTCCGTTTCAAGGAGCTACTCGGTGAGTACCATCGCCGAGGAGGCGTGTTGACGCGCACATAGGTTGTGCCGGTCAAGACGGATTTGGGTACACAAATCCGGTCTGCACTGTTTAGCAGTGTATATGTACTGTTTAGCAGTATATCAAGTATTCCGAAGTATTCAGTTATTGTCAAGAATTCAGCGTGGTGATTAGTTAGGCAGACTGTCATCATTGTCGGTTATTGTTAAAATGATTAATGTTCAATGTTTAAAGTGTTCAAATGTCTTGCATATTGTGGTATGAATGATTGTTCTTTGTTCACTGTTCATTATTGTGTTTTTCGTATTAAGTGAATTCAAGAGTAAGTATCAGATCAGTTGTCAATATGCCGCTCTTCTCGAAGTTAAGACAGATTACTACCAAAAAAGGGGTGCTCGAAGAAGCAGTTCCTATTCCTCCTAGGGACACTCCAGGGCATTTTATGTACCACAAGCATGGCTTAGATGCCATATTGTTTCTTGATCTATGGGTAGATTATACCAAGGGATTGCCGGAAAGTCAAAGGTGGCCCGCAGCGGGAACCTGGGATGCAGAGTGCATCATGAAAGTGGAGGAAGAGTTATGGAAAAGAAAGGTCAGACAGTCACAGAAAGACGCTGTTGAGTTATGGCGTAAAGAATCTCATAGACGTACAGAAAAAGCACGTAGACAAGAAGAGAGGAGTAAAGAAAGTTCAAATAAAGTTCAAGAAAATCTATTAATTGAGGAAGGTATCCGAGTGAAGTCAGAACAAGTAAATAGACAAAGAAATGCTCTTATGAATGGTATGTATCCCCTTCTAGCCGAAGGACTACCAAAGGCTGTTCCAGGGATGCCAAAAGACTTGCCACCCCCGTTATTTCCAATTAAGGTACATCAAAAAGGGCATCCCAGAACCGCAGAAGATGTTTTTCTTTCCTCATATCTAGACGACACAGCTCCCGAGTATACTAACGCCACACTACATAGACCGTCTGGCGGAGGGGTTCAACGTCAGGATCAGGTATCCGACCCCGTGCAACAGCAAGTCCCGATACAAGCTTCGGCAAGCACATCTGTCCCCGCAGTCGATTCTACAGTGGTATCGACACCCATAGTTGCTGTGTCACGTTCAACGAACCCATTCACACCCGATGCCCCAGATGGGGCCACGGGAGGTGCTAGCAATACCTTTACACCACCCAGAATAAATAAACTTGTCTTTCAAGAATCAGCGCATTCACGTACACCTAAATTCGTAAGTGAACGTACGCTTAAGGAACTCCTTGTAAATTGTAGATATGACCCGGTGGTTGGTAAAGAGGACGAAATGGTCCTGGCATCATTACGCATCAGGCGAGCCGCAGAGTATTTAGCAAGGTTACCAGGAATGACTACGCATCTAGATAACATATACCATTTTGTTCAAACAGGACGAGATCCAGGATGTATTAACAGAGCTATGGAATTCCAGAAAGTAGAGATACAGGGGGAACTGTTACGTTTCCTCATAAACTGTGTGATCAGAAATCAAGACCGTCCGGGGGTAGACCCGAATGCAATGCTTATTCTTACAAGATGGAGCCAGAATATATCAGAAGGGAGACACGATAAGCAGAATTGTATAATAGCCATGTGCCGAAAAATACGTAGAGAAATAGAGCGTATTCATGAAGAAAGATTGGGAACAGACGAGTTCGAGCAAGATGAAGTGTCCGAATCAGGGAATTCCGCAAGACAGTCAGAGACCATAGCCTATGTAGGCAGAGGAAGATCCTGTGATAATGCTAGATGTTTTTCTGATCCCATACACTCTGTATGCCCAAATAATAGCAGAACGTATCCGACGCCTGTAATAAATCTGAAGTCTCCTGAACATTTGTTTCAAGCCGCAGATAAAATACTACGAGAACGAAGGGGTTACCACCTCCTCGATTCCATGGATGAGCAAGAATTAGCCAGATCAGCTGTTCACTGGATTGACAGTCCTGAAAAATACGGTGATGAGACCGTAGCACACACGTTTTTTAATCTCAGTGCAGATGAACAACGTTTGTAGGAAGGTGGATATCTGACTATGGTTACCCCCAACTTTTTGCCTAGTGTCTAGCTGGTTTTTCGACTTAGTTGGCCTGAGATCCTGCCATTCAGGGTCTCAGGCTGTCTGCTCTCTCTTTAAAATGGATTCCATGTACCCTAGGTACATTCCCAATTGGTAAGGATCACCTTATTGGACCCTGTACAGTGTACCCTAGGTACCCAGGGCATAGGTGTACCCTAGGCCTCCCAGGGGCTGCAGCATGTATTATGCCACCCCTGGTCTGGCCTTCCACTCAGACACAACTGGCTGATCACTCAGCTGGGGCAAGGTCGTGTAATCACCCCTTGCTTAGGTGTAGTATTCCTATACCTACCTTATATATAGACACATGTGTACCTATCAGTCACTCCTATGGCAGGCCTTAACAATCCTGGAGGCAGAGTGCTTAGTAACATGTGAGATGGTGCTCTAGCATGAGCTGAGCCTGTCTGCAGCTTTCGGAACCATGTCCTTATAGCTGTTCTATGATATAGCCTACCATATACTCTTAAAGTGCCTTATAATCTTAAACGGTTATGGTAACTATGGTTGGGCTGTATCAAAACATGTCGTGTAAGGTGTCTAACACTTTGGAATAATACCCCCATACCATTTCTGGTGATGAGGATATTATTCCTCCCTTCTAGAGGGAGAGACATGTTAAAATCCTACTTTGCTGTTAGCCTCTGACCAAAGCCTCAGCATCACAAAATGGATGCTGCTGCCACGACACAAGTCTGACCTCCTGCAGCTGGGAGTGATCCCAGCCAGGGAGGCTTGGACAATAGGTTTCCTGCTTGGGGAGGTGCTAGCACCTCTCCAGACAGCCTTTAGTGTATTGGGGCAGGGTGGGCTGAAAGGAATGAGACATGCCTGGGGCACACAAGGTGTTCCTTGCATAGTCCAGTTCAAACCGGTGCTGGGGCACTCCAGCCCCAGCTCTGGCGCGAAACTGGACAAAGGGAAGTGGGTGTAACCACCCCCTCCCAGGTCCCACCCATAAGGCGTGACCTAGCAGGTATCCCAGCCCCCCAGATTAGTATAAGAGTGGGAGTTGGGCCTCAAGACTTTAGATTATCCTGAACCTGCAAAACTGAACAGAAACTCTGGACCTTCGACATTCGACGAAAGAAGAAGACTGAAGAATCTCCCTTGTAGCCAAGGAGTGGCTACCCTGTGCAAACAGGCACCATCAAGTGACTACCCTTTGCTTTGTGAAACGTTCGACGAGGAACCGACTGCAGAGCCCGACCAGAGCCTTGATTTCCAGACTTCTCCGACCCTCATCCACATCTGCAGCAGAGCTGAGATCCGTGGAGGCGACGAGCGACGTGGGACCGGCTACCTGGGAAAAGTGGCTAGTAACTTACAGCGCAGCTTCTGAGGTACCCTCGAAGTTGTGCACCGGGGATTGAGAAGCCCCAACCCCAAGCACCATCTGCACCGAAGACCAGCCCCCCACACTCCACGAGTCCTGCGTGGGGCCCTTCAGCATTTTCCTGCTTGCCGCGTCTGTCCGGTTGCTTGCCCGCTGGCTAGTGGCCTTTGTGACGACGCTCCCTAAAATCTTCTGCGCTGGTTTGGCTCCTCCAGACTGGCTCCCGCTTCTCTGCAAAGAAGAAGCACCCCAGACCTTCCTGGTCTGCACCAGAAGCAAGTCCCTTGTTCTTCGTGGGTTCCGCTTGCCAAGGCTTGGTGAGTCCTAGTCCAACTTCGACGCCGCCGACAGCAAGAGCCTTCGTGGGACAGCTCGCCTCCTGGTCCTGGTCGTCCTCGACGCTTCCTGGTCCTCCTGGCTCCAGCGACAAGCTTCACCTTCCCCTGCAACTCTTCACGACATCGCCTGGTTCCTTCCTGGTTCCACGTGGTCACTGGCTAGTGACCTTGACTCTGTCCCCTCTGCTTGCAGGTTTCTTCTCTTCTTGATCCCAGGCTTGGGATCCACCGGACACTCTCCCCTGACTGCCTGTCAGCATCTTTCTTCAGGCATCCATAGGAGTCGACGACGAAAACGACGCATCTTCACCCCTATGCACCCGCAGCCTGTGGACTAGGTAACTTGGGTACTCCGGTGCTCATCAGGATAGTGACTATCCTAGTGTCTAGTTTTCAAGTCTCAACTTCCTAGCTACTCCGGAAGTGTCCTAAATCTATCTATTTCTAAACTGTAACATTGCTATTGACTTTTACGCATTACGCGTGAGTGTTTCCACTCTGCACACGAATCCCGTGGGCCTCCCACTCCCTAACTAACGCTAGTGTAGGGTAGCCCCAGCGATTCCCTAGGCCTAGGCCTATTCTATTTCCGTGACAGTGGTTCTTATACCACTTATTTAGTATATGGTTTGCGTGGCCCCTAGGGCCTAACTGTATTACTTACCTGTGTGACTTACTGTATGCATTAATAAGACTGTGTTGTACTTACCTCTAAACTCATAAAGAGTGCTGAGGGTTTGCTTAGAATAAATACACTTTATTTTATATATATATATCTGTTGTGGTGTCCTTTCATTTGGTATTCAAGGGATTATATATGGTATCACAGCTGGCTTCACATGCCATTCAGAGTTTAGCCTAAGACTGCTCTTGTCCATGCTACCACTAGGATAGCTGGTCTATAAGGTTGACTTTACAACCAATCACCATAAGGGTATTTGGACTGATATAAGGTGTACACTATAACTAGTGACATCATACATCAGGCCAACTTCTCACATTGGTGAGCAGCGGTTGGGATCTGAGCTTGCTGTTGTAATACCATTGTAATCTTGAGATACTAAATTGAAAGATCACACAGATATTGTCTAGGTACATATAACATAGTTTATTATACTTAAGTCCTACTGGACTTAGTAGTTGTAGGTTGAAGGGAATAACACACCCTGACTACAACTACTAGAGAGGTTTAGTAGATACAACTAGTGTAGGTAGGTGCACACACCACACCCTCACTAGAATCATGCCCCTGGATGGAGATCACACTGATGCTCCCTCAGGAGAAGAGAATCCTAGACAGGTTCCCTCTAGGTATGATGCATTCACATTCCAGGAGATGAGACAATTGTGTACCTCCAGAGGAATAAGACAGGGTGCAAACCCTACCCTTAGACAGCTAGTGGAGCTTCTGGAGGCCTATGATGCTGAAAGAGCTGCCAGGGATGGTGCCATAGCTGTAGATGGGGGTCTACCCACCACAGAGGAGTCAGATGGGCCTTCAGATGGGGAGGTAGACAGCCAGGGCCAAGTAAGGAGACTTAGCCAGGCTAACCTAAGTTTACATGGGAGTTTGCATGGGGTCCCCCCATACAGACCCACAAGTAGGCTTTCACAGAGAAGCAGGAGGGACAGATCCCCTTCAAGGGAATCTATCCACTCCCAGGTTTCAAGCATCTCTAATGCTTCCTCTCACAGGGGAATGACTTCACCTGAGAGAAAGGAGCATGAAGCCAGAATGAGGGAAGCTAATCTGAGGATTCAGAGGGAAGAAATTGCCCTTGCCAAGGAGAAGCTTGCTCTGGCTAGAGAGCAAAAATTGTGTGGGTCAGAACCCACTGGTGGCAGCAACATTCCTAGAGATAGGGATAGGTCTTATGACCATAGAAACCTAAGCAAGATAGTCCCCCCATATCAGAATGGGGATGACATCCACAAATGGATGACTGCTTTGGAGAGGGCCTGCAAAGTACAGCAGGTACCCCAAAGTCAGTGGGCAGCTATCTTGTGGCTCTCCTTTTCTGATAAAGGTAGAGACAAGCTCCTCACAGTCAGTGATGAGGATGCAAACAATTACAAAGTCCTGAAGAGTGCTCTGATAGATGGGTTTGGCTTAACCACTGAGCAATATAGGTTGTTGTTCAGAGACACCCAGAAGACACAGACACAGGACTGGTCTGATTTTGTGGATTGTGCCACTAAGGCTTTGGAAGGTTGGTTAACTGGCAGCAAGGTGCAGGACTATACAGGATTGTACAACTTGATTATGAGGGAGCAGATCCTTAGTAATTGTCAGAACCAGCTTCTCCATCAACACCTGGTAGACTCAGATTTGACCTCTCCCCAAGAATTGGGAAAGAGGGCAGATAAATGGGTCAGGACCAGGATTAGGCCTAAAAATCAGGGTGGTGACCAAAAGAAAGATACCACCAAGCCTCAAGAGAAGGGTGGGGATAAAGCAAAAGAGAAATCTTCCTCAGGGCCCCAAAACTCCACACAGGGTGGTGGGTCCCAAGCTCCCTCTTCAACCACAGTTAAAAAGCCTTACTGCCATGTGTGTAAAACACCTGGGCATTGGAAGACTGATAGCAGTTGTCCACAGGCTAAAAACAAAACTGTTCCTCCAACTACTCCTGTCACACCACCTATTACTGTCAGCAGTAATCCCCCAGGTGGTGGGAGTGCCCCCAGAAATTTGGTTGGGTTTTCTTGGGGAACACAGGGGGATCCTGGCTTAGCCAATTCCCCTGCAGCAGCTACTCTTGTCTGTGATGGTGGCATGGGGTTTGCCAACTTCACTGCCTGTCCCAACACTTTGGGTAGGTACAGACAGGAACCCTACATCAATGGTAGAAAAGCTGAGGCCTACAGAGACACTGGAGCTAGCATCACTATGGTGGCCCATAGGCTAGTTCCCTCTGAGCAGCTTTTGCCTGGTTTCTCATACCAGGTAACTAACATTGATGGCAAACAAAATAGTCATCCCATGGCAGAAGTATGTCTCAGCTGGGGAGGGGTCACTGGCCCTAAAAGGGTGGCAGTGTCTCCAACCTTGCCTGTGGACTGCTTGCTGGGGAATGACTTAGAACTCTCAGCTTGGGCTGGAGTTGAACAAGACACCCATTCCAAAATGGTAGGACTTTCCAAAAAGGGTAGTGGGGTTGTGCCAGTCACAACCCCTGTCCAAGTAGCTTTCCTCCCTGAAAAGGTTGGAAGGGCAGTGGTAGCCACAGCCCAGGCACAGACAGACTTCCCTGTAGGGACTGACAGAGCTGTGACAGTCACAGCTCAAACACAAACTGAGTGCCTTCCTGAAAAGGTTGGCAAGGCTGTAATGGTCTCAGCCCACACTCAGACTGATATAGGTGTAGTGAAGCCTGAAACAATGGATCACTCCACACAGACAGAGAGTAGTGGGGAGGAAGAAAAGTCTCCCTCTCCCCAGACATTAGGAAAAGGTCAGCCTCCTCAGGGGTCTGACCTCACCCCTTGTGAAGGAACTGCCCCAGAGGTAGCCAGGCCTGGCCTGGCAGAGCCTCCAATGTCAGTGGCCCCTTCCAAGGTGGGACCCAGTCTGGTGCAGGTAGCCTGCCTCTCTCTACCCTGCCTCAGTCAGCCCAGGGCTGCAGAGGTCAGGGAGGCCAGTGGACCCCAAGAGGGCCCCTGTCCACAAGAACCCCCCCTTCAAAAGAATGAGGATTGCCTGGTTAGTTGCCCTAGCCAGGTGATGGGTAAAAACATTCCTGAGGGATCCCCTTCACAGGTAGTTAGGGACCTCCCCCAGAGGGATTCTGTTGGGCACAGGCAAACCTGGGACCTTAGGGCCCCAAACCTGACCTGTCCCTCCAGTAAGCCCACAAAAGGGACCCAGCCTCCAGCTTTAGGTAGCCAGAGGCTGACCCTGAGAGCACAGTGCAACTCAGTTAGAGAAAGAAAGGCATCCATGGTGGAGGATGATTGGAGGAAGCTGAGGCCTCACTTTGAGGACACTCACTTCAGTACTCCATCTCAACACCAGCCTTTTTCTTTGCAAAGACACACCAAAGGTAGAGATTCCCTATGGTGGAGACCCTATGATATCTTTAGGATGAGGGATTGCTTAGTGGACCATGAGACAGGGGGTAACCATGCCAGTGCTGGTTCTTCCTTATATGGCCACTCAGGCAATAGAGGCTTACCTTGTAAAGGCCAGCCTTATCTCCTTTCGTTTGGGGGGGGGTTGTGTAGGAAGGTGGATATCTGACTATGGTTACCCCCAACTTTTTGCCTAGTGTCTAGCTGGTTTTTCGACTTAGTTGGCCTGAGATCCTGCCATTCAGGGTCTCAGGCTGTCTGCTCTCTCTTTAAAATGGATTCCATGTACCCTAGGTACATTCCCAATTGGTAAGGATCACCTTATTGGACCCTGTACAGTGTACCCTAGGTACCCAGGGCATAGGTGTACCCTAGGCCTCCCAGGGGCTGCAGCATGTATTATGCCACCCCTGGTCTGGCCTTCCACTCAGACACAACTGGCTGATCACTCAGCTGGGGCAAGGTCGTGTAATCACCCCTTGCTTAGGTGTAGTATTCCTATACCTACCTTATATATAGACACATGTGTACCTATCAGTCACTCCTATGGCAGGCCTTAACAATCCTGGAGGCAGAGTGCTTAGTAACATGTGAGATGGTGCTCTAGCATGAGCTGAGCCTGTCTGCAGCTTTCGGAACCATGTCCTTATAGCTGTTCTATGATATAGCCTACCATATACTCTTAAAGTGCCTTATAATCTTAAACGGTTATGGTAACTATGGTTGGGCTGTATCAAAACATGTCGTGTAAGGTGTCTAACACTTTGGAATAATACCCCCATACCATTTCTGGTGATGAGGATATTATTCCTCCCTTCTAGAGGGAGAGACATGTTAAAATCCTACTTTGCTGTTAGCCTCTGACCAAAGCCTCAGCATCACAAAATGGATGCTGCTGCCACGACACAAGTCTGACCTCCTGCAGCTGGGAGTGATCCCAGCCAGGGAGGCTTGGACAATAGGTTTCCTGCTTGGGGAGGTGCTAGCACCTCTCCAGACAGCCTTTAGTGTATTGGGGCAGGGTGGGCTGAAAGGAATGAGACATGCCTGGGGCACACAAGGTGTTCCTTGCATAGTCCAGTTCAAACCGGTGCTGGGGCACTCCAGCCCCAGCTCTGGCGCGAAACTGGACAAAGGGAAGTGGGTGTAACCACCCCCTCCCAGGTCCCACCCATAAGGCGTGACCTAGCAGGTATCCCAGCCCCCCAGATTAGTATAAGAGTGGGAGTTGGGCCTCAAGACTTTAGATTATCCTGAACCTGCAAAACTGAACAGAAACTCTGGACCTTCGACATTCGACGAAAGAAGAAGACTGAAGAATCTCCCTTGTAGCCAAGGAGTGGCTACCCTGTGCAAACAGGCACCATCAAGTGACTACCCTTTGCTTTGTGAAACGTTCGACGAGGAACCGACTGCAGAGCCCGACCAGAGCCTTGATTTCCAGACTTCTCCGACCCTCATCCACATCTGCAGCAGAGCTGAGATCCGTGGAGGCGACGAGCGACGTGGGACCGGCTACCTGGGAAAAGTGGCTAGTAACTTACAGCGCAGCTTCTGAGGTACCCTCGAAGTTGTGCACCGGGGATTGAGAAGCCCCAACCCCAAGCACCATCTGCACCGAAGACCAGCCCCCCACACTCCACGAGTCCTGCGTGGGGCCCTTCAGCATTTTCCTGCTTGCCGCGTCTGTCCGGTTGCTTGCCCGCTGGCTAGTGGCCTTTGTGACGACGCTCCCTAAAATCTTCTGCGCTGGTTTGGCTCCTCCAGACTGGCTCCCGCTTCTCTGCAAAGAAGAAGCACCCCAGACCTTCCTGGTCTGCACCAGAAGCAAGTCCCTTGTTCTTCGTGGGTTCCGCTTGCCAAGGCTTGGTGAGTCCTAGTCCAACTTCGACGCCGCCGACAGCAAGAGCCTTCGTGGGACAGCTCGCCTCCTGGTCCTGGTCGTCCTCGACGCTTCCTGGTCCTCCTGGCTCCAGCGACAAGCTTCACCTTCCCCTGCAACTCTTCACGACATCGCCTGGTTCCTTCCTGGTTCCACGTGGTCACTGGCTAGTGACCTTGACTCTGTCCCCTCTGCTTGCAGGTTTCTTCTCTTCTTGATCCCAGGCTTGGGATCCACCGGACACTCTCCCCTGACTGCCTGTCAGCATCTTTCTTCAGGCATCCATAGGAGTCGACGACGAAAACGACGCATCTTCACCCCTATGCACCCGCAGCCTGTGGACTAGGTAACTTGGGTACTCCGGTGCTCATCAGGATAGTGACTATCCTAGTGTCTAGTTTTCAAGTCTCAACTTCCTAGCTACTCCGGAAGTGTCCTAAATCTATCTATTTCTAAACTGTAACATTGCTATTGACTTTTACGCATTACGCGTGAGTGTTTCCACTCTGCACACGAATCCCGTGGGCCTCCCACTCCCTAACTAACGCTAGTGTAGGGTAGCCCCAGCGATTCCCTAGGCCTAGGCCTATTCTATTTCCGTGACAGTGGTTCTTATACCACTTATTTAGTATATGGTTTGCGTGGCCCCTAGGGCCTAACTGTATTACTTACCTGTGTGACTTACTGTATGCATTAATAAGACTGTGTTGTACTTACCTCTAAACTCATAAAGAGTGCTGAGGGTTTGCTTAGAATAAATACACTTTATTTTATATATATATATCTGTTGTGGTGTCCTTTCATTTGGTATTCAAGGGATTATATATGGTATCACAGCTGGCTTCACATGCCATTCAGAGTTTAGCCTAAGACTGCTCTTGTCCATGCTACCACTAGGATAGCTGGTCTATAAGGTTGACTTTACAACCAATCACCATAAGGGTATTTGGACTGATATAAGGTGTACACTATAACTAGTGACATCATACATCAGGCCAACTTCTCACAACGTTTAGCTGGAATCTATATGATTCAGCAACTCCTTATATTATATAAGAGCCAACATGCTGACCCTGGTCCTTTACCTGATATATTAACGGAACTACTCACGAACAGATGGAGAGGTTCTAGTAACAAGCTAATTAAAGAGATATTAGTGTCACGTAAACAGTATGTCCTTTTTGTAAATCCGGATTCTCTCTCGCTGCCCCACAGAGAAAGAACGCCGTACTATATGGATAGACAAAATCCTTTACGAGAAGTGCACCCAATAAAAGGCGAAGACAATGAGTTTCACCGTGTATTTGTTTACACACCCATATCAAAAATGGAATTATTAGAAATGAAGAAAGTAGTACCTAGTCATGACAAAGACCCAGCGGGTTTCCACCGAGAAATTAAAGACATGTTACTAATGGGAGAGTACACCTTTCCTGATATTATGACGATATTAAAGGTGCT
The DNA here is from genome assembly GCF_964204655.1 of Triturus cristatus. Taxonomy (NCBI): domain Eukaryota; kingdom Metazoa; phylum Chordata; class Amphibia; order Caudata; family Salamandridae; genus Triturus; species Triturus cristatus. Next base: position 64,324,507 of record NC_140593.1, on the reverse strand, counting down.
TTTGCCTGCTGGCATCTATGAAAAACTGAAAGAAAAAGAGTGGGAAGTGGGAGACCAAAAGATAGACTGGACAGCATTAGCAGAGGAAGAAAGGGCCCGAACTGCAGGTTCAGGGCTCGGGGATAAAGTTAAACTGTTACCAGGTTTACTAGTACAGGTACTGCCACGTCTATTAACTACAAAAAAGGAAGATTGGGGTGCAATCACAGCCTGCAAACAAAAGCAAGATGAAGACACAAGCGATTATTATGCTCGATTTGAAAAATGTTTTGGTATAAACAGTGGTATAAAAGCAAGTAGTGACTCATATCCACATTTATTTGTGACAAAATTAGTGGAAAATGCATTGCCTCCAGTGAAGAATAGAATATTGAAATTCGAGAGTACCTGGCAAAGTAACACTCCGTCACAAATGCTACAAATGTTACAGTATCATCACAATAGAATTAGGGATGAACAAGAACACGAGCATAGACGCATGAAGGATACAAAAATGAAAATGCTAGTTTCTCAGACAGTACCAGCAGAGGGTCACAAAAAGGGTGTGACACATTCTGGTGATTCTGCAGCTCCTGTAAAAGGAACCTGCAATTACTGTAAGCAACTAGGCCATTATGTACACGATTGTCCAGTCCTGAAACGTAATATAGCTACAGGTATTGCAAAAGAGAGACCACGATTAGTTAGACAAGATCAGAATGAACAAGGAGCTATGCAGCATGGACAGTCCATGCCAGTTCAGCAACAGTCCATGCCAGTTCAGCAACAGTCCATGCCAGCCTCACAGCAGCCCATACAGTTTGTGCCAGCTGCACCACCGTTGCCTGCTACTGCCACACAAACCACAACACGACAAATGTATCAGACTGCACAATATGAATATCCTGAGTATCAGCGTTACGCATGAACAAGCCTAGAGAGGGAAGTTGACTTACCGCTCATCGAGATTCCTGTAGATCAAGAAGGACCGTATGTACATAGTGAATTGTTAGGTCAAGATAGAAAATTCTTACTCGATACAGGGGCAAGTCGAACAACTATAAAACGTAGTGAAGTTCCAGGGGCACCCCTCTCAGGCTCTCAAAATGTTTCCCTTGGTTTTTCAGGAAAACCTATTGTTAATGAAGTATCACAGCCTCTCCCACTTACGATAGGACCTTTGACACGAACTACAGATTTATTGCTTACTAAATCATGCCCAGAAAATCTGTTAGGAATTAAAACTCTGAAAGCACTAGGAGCCATAATATGTTGTTCTCCGGAAGGAGTAAGGTTGTTTCTACGTGATTTTAAAGGTCACTATGTGTCTAGGGACATGGATCCCCGACTACAGACTTTACCAGTACATCTATGGGCACAAGGCCCTACGGATGTTGGCTGCATGAACATTACACCATACCGAGTCACATTGAAAGCAGGAGTGGTACTACCACGAATGCGACAATACAAGTTACCGCATGATGCTGTAGTGGCTTTGCTGAAAATCATTGATGAGCTAATTGCCCAGGGAGTAGTTGTAGAAACAGACTCCAATGTATGTAATTCACCGATAATTCCGATTCTTAAACGAACTGATCCTACTGCCCCACCAGTATACCGATTGGTTATTGATTTGCGTGAACTAAACAAGTGCATTGTACCACAATTTCCTGTGGTCCCTGATATATCATCATTATTGACAGCAATTGATTCCGAAGCAACATTCTTTACTGTAATTGATCTCAAGAATGCCTTTTTCAGCGTCCCAATAGATCCGGAAAGCCAATATTTGTTCGGATTCAGTTTAAATGGGCGCAGCTTTAAATTCTCACGCGCTCCCCAAGGATTCACAGAAAGCCCCAGCATCTACAGCCAAGCACTGAAACGAGAACTTGACAGTATCCACATGCCAGTCAATACTGCACTGCTTCAATATGTCGATGATCTGCTGATCACCGCGAGAAGCGAACCTGAATGTGAAAAGGCTTCTCTGACAGTTTTACATTTTCTAGCCGACAAGGGGCACAAGGTGTCTCCTTCTAAGCTGCAATTCTGTGTCCAGCGAGTTATTTATCTTGGTCACTCGCTGTCCAAGGAGGGAAGGCAGCTTACACCCGACCGCATTCAGTTAATTGCTAACATGTCAATACCCCAGACACAAAAGGAAGTGCGGGCTTTTATAGGCCTCACTTCATATTGTAGGCAGTGGATCCCTCAGTACGCATTTCTAGCAAAACCACTCATTCAGTTAACCACACAGGAGGCAGCCACATCGACTGTTCTCCCTTGGACTCAGGAACATACACAAGCTTTTGAAAGCCTAAAGGAAGCTTTATGTCAAGCACCTGTTTTAGCAACACCATGTTATAGCAAACATTTTACACTCTTTGTTACAGAACGTGAAGGTACTGCCTTGTCAGTACTCACTCAGGATCAAGCAGGATCACGCAAGCCATGTGCTTATTTTTCCAGTACATTAGATCCCGTAGCTCAGGCTTTGCCTGCATGCCTGAAATCAGTGGCGGCGACAGCTTTAGCAATCAGACAAAGCGATGCCATAGTATTAGGACATCCATTGACAGTACAAGTACCACATGCAGTAGAGGTTCTTGTGAACCGAACACAAACACAACACTTGACCATAGCAAGACTTACCGGTTATGAACTGACATTGTTTCAACCACACATAGAGATCCGACGGTGTAATACATTGAATCCTGCTACACTATTACCTGTAATTGGAACAGACCCACTAGCTCATGATTGTGTTGAAATCATTGAAATAAAGACGAAACCTAGACAAGACTTGACAGACGTTCCATTGTTAGATCCAGACCTGACGTTGTATGTAGACGGATCGTGCATGAGAACAAGTACAGGAGATTTAGTGGCCGCGTATGCAGTCACAACAGACACTGAAGTTATTGAGACAAATTGTATAGATACTTTGTCAGCCCAAGCAGCAGAACTTATTGCTCTAACACAAGCCTGTATTCAAGCCACAAATAAGAAAGTTAATGTATACACTGACTCACGTTATGCATTCGGAGTTGTACACGACTTCGGCGTACTGTGGCGAGAGAGAGGTTATTTAACCTCCCATGGTGCCCACATTCAGCACGGACCCCTCATTCATGCCTTGTTAGACGCAATACATCTACCCACTGCTATATCGATTATGAAATGTAAAGCACACACGAAGGTTACTGATATCATTTCTCAAGGCAATGATTTAGCTGACAGAACAGCTAAACAGACTGCTCAGAATCGCACATTAGACATGACAAAGCCAATAGTTCAGACACCAACACAGTGTATGACAATTAAGGATCCCGCACTTGACGTAATTGACATACAGACACATGCTACTGCAGAAGAATTAAAGAAATGGACTGAACTAGGAGGGATCCAGACAGATCAGGGATGGATGACGAAGGAGAAATCTGTATGGTTTCTTCCTGACTCTATGGTCCAAGCCATTATAGCTACAATTCACAGCCCGGCGCATTTAGGAGAAAAAGCTATGCTAGATAGCATTCAACACATTTGGTTCAATAAACATTTACGAGCAGCAGCTAAACAAAAGGTCCGTACCTGTATGATATGTTGTCAGTTCAACCCGGGAAAAAGTGTTCCCGTAGAACAGGGTGGATTCCAGACTCCTGATCATCCTTTTGAAGTGCTCCAAATGGATTATATCCAGATGGAACGATGTCGAGGATTCAAATATGTTCTTGTAGTTGTCTGCGCTCTCTCCCGATGGACTGAGGCGTACCCAGTATCAGATTACACGGCCCCGACTACTGCCAAACAGTTAGTTCGAGAATTCTTCCCACGGTACGGGCTACCACGTGTTGTATATTCAGATAACGGCCAGCCTTTCTCATCCGAATTAATGAAACATGTCTCACTTTTGTTGGGATATCAGTGGAAGTTCCACTGTGTCCGACACCCCGAGGCAGCAGGTCTCGTGGAACGACATAATCAAATTTTGAAAATCAGATTGTCTAAAATATGTAAGGAGAAAGGTGTTGACTGGATAGTAGCCTTACCAGTTGCACTATTTTACATAAGAATGGTAGCACACTCTCGAACAGGGCTATCCCCGTATGAGGTGATCTTCGGAAGGCCACCGAATATGTGGGGGACGCCTGTACCACGTAAAATAACTGATGTTAATTGTAATATGCTGACAGATTACCTGGCTTCCTTGATGTCTGCACTACAATCTTGTCGTTCACAGGTAGCTGCAGCTTTTCCTGACAACACTGAGGTGAAACCCCATGACGTTGCTCCGGGGGATCTGGTGTTTGTGAGGAATTTCGATCGGAAAACCCAATTGGAGCCCAGGTGGAAAACACCGAAGCTAGTCCTGCTGACCACAAGAACAGCCGTGAAAGTGGAGGGCCGCAAAGGATGGATACATTCCAGTCACGTTAAGAAATTTCATGGACTATCCTCGGATATAGACACTGTGCCCTGCACTCCCTCACAGACTGATTCAAAACTTCCCTTTGTTGAAAGGAATGACTCTCAGAACTATAAATTAAAACTTAGGCCCAAACAGTCGAGCAATTTGATTGTTTAAGTCCTCTCCAAGGTGAAGCGGTTGAATTGTCTCTGACATGTATCCCTTGGACCTGAGTAGAGAAAATGTTGAAACGACAGGCGTATTGTAAATCACTGCGTAGCTACTGTGTGAGGACATTATTAATTCTGTTTTTATTGAGTGTTTTAATAATCATTACGAGTGTGATTTTGCACATATATCATCCTATTTCTAGACATGTTTATAATATTACTGCTGAACATTCTTTTAGTGACCTACCGCCACATGAATTATCTTATAGACTTGCGCTGCGCAATAACACCTTCATTAGTATGTTACATCATTCCCATCAGACTAGTAATGCCACCAATTGTTGGGTGTGTGGCCGACTCCCTCCCTATCAGAATAACAAAGGAGTTCTGCCTTTCTTTCCACATCCGTTCACACACAATGGCTCCTGTGGAGCATGGTTTAGTTTACTAAATTCCATAGACCCAGACACAGCAGTTTATCAACAACATTGGATATGGGGAAATCTGAATCTAGTTTTATTCAAAGTCTGTCACCCTAATAAGGAGGGTCACCCCAGTAGAACAGGAACTGATTTAGAAAATGAAGTGTATAAATTAGGTAATTTTACGCCTAACCTCATGATTTTGAACGTCAAATCCGAAGTTGAATTAATTCTGCCCACTATGTCAGTATTTCCAGTTAAGGGTGAATTATGTGTGAGAAAAGTTGGTTCCATACACATGGGCCATAGCAAATGCGTTACTACAGTAGACTATAGTGATCAAGGGAAATCTTCATTTAGAGCTTCTCGCCATTCTTACTTTATATGTGGTCAGACGGCATATATGCGTCTGCCTCTAGATTGGGATGGTACCTGTTACATAGCATTCCTTTTGCCACCTGTTTTCCTAGCTCCCCCTGATTATTATCGAAATGTTCATTTAGTACACAAAAGAGAGCGTAGAGATCTCCCAGTTGTCGATTATACTGAGACGGCATGGGACAAGTATGTAGATTTCAATAAAGGTATCTTTCCCTATATAGGTACAATATCAAATAGTAAGCTGATACGCAGACTCACCAAGACTCTTGAAGCTGTAGTAAACGAGACTATAGCCGCCCTAGGCAATCTGACAGAGGAACAATCAGTGATGAGAATTGTTGTTCTCCAGAATCGTCTTGTCCTTGACGTCATCCTGGCCGATAGGGGCGGAGCTTGCAGGGTCATCGGATCCAGCTGCTGCATATTCATACCAGAAAATTCGCCATCTGTATATAAAGCTATAACACGCCTTCATAAGATTGTAAGCCAGATACACGAGAATCCAGGCACTTGGACGTGGTCCGGGTGGTTTTGGAGTGTGATATCAGCCTGGGGATGGAGAGTTCTATCCTTCCTAGGTATTGGCCTTCTTATGCTCTTCAGTTGTTGTTTATGCCTGCAATGTGGACCAGCGATTTGTGGTCTGTGTGCCACATCATGCATTCCATATCAAAGTTCTCGTTCAAAATGCCGGAAAAAGAAGGAAGAAGAAATGATGCTCCATGAGCAAATCGATGGAATAATGAAGATTGATATCTCTTGAAGGGCAAGTAGGGGACAAGGAGGAAATGTGGATTTTCCTGATCAGTTATGTCCCCTATCTTGGACCCCAACGATTCTATGTGCATGTCACAAGTACATGTGTGTTCCCTCCAGTTCCAGTTTCCAAGACGCAAACATATGTGTGTCTACCGTCGACATGTTCTCTGTCAGATCCGCCATCAATGGGCTGGATATTCAATTCCTAAGTATGAAAAGCCACCGACTTTATATGGCTAAGGTACTCCATTTTTACAGTTCAGGCAAGTAGGCCCGATTCTTTCCTCAAAGCCTTTCCCTGCTCTCTGTCTCTGACAGTTTCAGCTTGAGCTCGCATCTGTATCCATGAACTTTGTCCTACTCCCTGTGCAGCTAACGGTGCCTGCCTCGGCCAGTTTTCGCCTGCCTGCCAAGAAGCTGTATTTCACCTTCGAATTATCTATTTTGCTCTTCAGCCGATGCATTCCTGTCTAGTGATTTAGGTAAACATTTCCTTTAGCTCACAGGCAAAGGACTCAGCCTTTCCGTCCTCCTGCAAGTGATTCATAGCCCTGTTGCCATGGAAAGTTTTCTGCCCCTCGCTTCTCATATAGACACTTAGACGCTTGTACACGCACATACAGTTAGTATAGAATAGATTCTGTCCGAGAGTCCTTCCTTGTGGATAACATAGTTCTCTAAACATAGGATGTTAGATATGATTTGGGATTAGGTTGACATGACCCCCTAGACTTCTCGTCTCCACATGTAGAGCTAAATGTCAAGTCCCCTTCACCCCCTAGTTGCACGTCAATCACACGTCATGCTGCTGCGCACGCATCCATGTTAAGTATTATCGTATAGATCCACCTATGTAAGATAATGAGAGCCAATCATGTTTCTTTTTGCTCCTTATTACGCCTAGTTTCAATTACGTATCACTATGTTAATTTATCTTATCAATTGTTACGCCTTTCTGCACTTGTTTCATTGTAAATGTATGACCTATAAAAGTTACTTCTTGTCAATAAAGTATTGTACTTCACTTCCTGAACCCTCGTGGTGACGGAACCTGAAGGCCGCGACTCGAGTCGGCCATTTTGAATGGAATAAAGCCCATTTAGAAAACCTCTTATACCACGGATTCTGCCTCTTGTTATTCTGAGCTATTTTACTTTATTTTAAGGATTCCGTATGAAATTCAGTTTCGGTAAAAAGAATATTTACCACAATGCTGCAGTTAAGTTACTCATTTCGGTATTCACAGAAGTTAGGAGTCCTAACTTTAGGACTCCTAAATGCCTTCTGTGTATATCGAAAGTCTTAAAATTAGGATTTTTCTCAATTTAGGAGTCCTAAAGTTAGGACTCCTAACTTTACTGCTACTAAACTGAGAAAAATCCTAATTTTAAGGCTTTCGGTATTCACAGAAGGCATTTAGGAGTCCTAAAGTTAGGACTCCTAACTTCTGTGAATACCGAAATGAGTAAGTGCCTTCTGTGAATACCAAAATGAGTAAGTGCCTTCTGTGAATACCAAAATGGTAGTAACTTTAGGATTTTGTCTTAAGTTAGTTCTGTGAATCGGGCCCTTTGGCTGTAAATGTCCTCATTTTCTGACCGTTTTCTATTGAAAAGAAAATCCTCGGAATGGAGAGAAAAAATAGTTAAATACCTAAATAAAGCAATACAGAGGGGACAGCAGACAGGCCAGACTGTTATTTACACCCACACACATTAGCGCCACTTTACAGAGTTTGCCAGTGAAAGCGCTACTTTCTTTTTATCTTCTTTCTTTGAACAACATTGTTTTCCCAGGGTGGGTAAGTGCGCCATTCCTAAAGGGACTGCAATACCTGGTTGATGGGTAGAGTGGAAACGTTTAATATGATCGTTTTCAACTTTTTAATTATTTTAGCTTATAAAATGCGGCTCTGTGTTTGGGGATGCGGTCTTTTTTTAAACCAAACTGCATACATTTTGAAAGGATATAAGCAATGGACATTGAAAGGGGTCCCTTCCTGGTCCTGTAGCCATGTCTTGAACTTTTCAGGCAAAATCACTTACTGATTTCTGAATAATGAGTTTAAAACCGTTAAGGTAACCATGTTTTTTTCTGATTTCAGTTCACATGCTTTGCTTATTCTTGCATTCCCTATGAGTGTTTGCTTTTTCCAGGGTGTTATTCATTTTTTTCAGGCAGCATTTTACTGTTGTCTAGTGCATAATTTGAATTTAGTCGCAGCACAATTGAGTTGTGCTGAAGGCAGTGCGAGTTTCTCTCAGTGGGGCAGTATGGTGTTCAGTGTGGGAGATAATGTGGCACTCCGGCCAGAGCTGCTGAATTTGGAACTGGAGAACCATGTTCAGACCTTCATGACCAGTTCACCATACCACACTCCTGACAGAGCTTATTCCGATGCTACACCTTAGAAGGCCCGATAGACCTTAGAAGCCCAGGTGTCTTAGCACCCGCAGGTGGACCTGTCCACCACAATCCATACTGCAGTTCACTTCCAGTCTTACGGGCAGGCATATGAAGAAGCACATCCTAGATCGACAGTGAATCTGTCACTGAGGTCACAAGACCCTTGAGGCCAGTCCACCTCACCCATTGGTACCTCCATTGGCCTTTTTCCAGCACTAGCAGTGCAACTTGCCAGGGGTTGGCAATGTAGGATTTGCATATACACCAAACTTAGGGGGTGATTATAATGGCAGTGGGATCGCCACGTCACCCCGTCGGTGGCGGTCCCACCGCCATTGGTGACTGCATCACAGCCCGCCATATTACAATGGCGGGTGGTTACCTGGCGGTCGGAAAGACCAACCACCACGCACCCGACGGGCTTCTTGAGCCCGCCGGTGTGGTGGAGGGGCTCGTGGTTCCTACAATGCTGGTGGTGCCTACCATGCACCACAGCAGGGATTACGATGTCCCTTACCCGCTAGCTTATCAATGGCGGTTCACCTGCCATGGAAATGCTGGCAAAAGGGACATTGGGGGCCCGTAGCAGGCCCCTTTACCCCTGGCCCCCAGACATGGGTCCTGGGGGGCATCTACGATGCCCCACAACATATCACTGCACCATGTGGCAGGCACCGATATATTTAACATGTGCCTTTTTTTTTTACTTTGCGGCGGATGATGCAGCCAGCAGCACCTGCTGCAATGTAAAAGATAGGCACTGCGAACACCGTAGTGGCAGTCGCATTGTAATGCCTATCGTGGGACCTCCACCTTGAAGGCCAGCGGTCCCATTCCCCGATTCGATGGCGGTGGTACTGAAGTCCGCCTGCCATCGTAGTCAGCCCCTAAGTTTGCATTTTATGAATAGGATTCAGCGGGAAATAAATTGATGTTTGCAATTTAATTGACTTTGGTTGGCCTCTTATCTATGAGATTTCCCTGTTGAATGTGCCTTTACATTATACATTTTCGGTTGTATTAATTGATTGCATACTACACTCTCCTACAGGTATTAATTTGAGTGTCATTAGGAGTGTCTGGGACCAATTGTTTTCTTTACAAACCTTTGCAAAGGGCCCTAAACCTCACAGCAACACAAGTCACATTTCTTTTACTAATTTGGGATCCGTTTGAGCTACAAAATTGTTTTGGAGGAAATTGTTAGATTATGCAGCAGATGATGTATTATGTGGCACATATGATACAGCCATAGTTAAGTGGAGAACATTTTTCCACTTAAATTTGCCCCAACATTGTAGTTGATCAATTTGTAAGTTCCCCAAACCCAAAAGTCGAGTTTGGGCACAATTTGCATTTTAAAAGCAGCCCTATAACACAGGGCTACTTTTAAACTGACCTCAGGCTTCAGCAGTGCACACATGCAAGCGCAGAAAGGGCTGCTGGTCTCTAAACTGCCATGCCTTATTATATTCTAGGGACTTAAAAGTAGTTCTAATCCCCCTGCCCTATTATGTACTAGGGCCTAATAGGAGAGGTCATGCCAATCATAGGGGTACCCTAACCCATAGTGCACCCTAGTGTATGTAGGTGTTTTCACTGTATTTTTAAGTGCCTCTTTCAGAATAGCACTGGCTGTTTAGGCAGAGGCCAGGGTCAGTCAGTCAGGTACCACTAGTACCAGTCAGCAAAAAGTTGGGGAGTGCCCAGGGCGGCTTTGCAACACTAGAGAAACACAAACTCAGAATGTAAAACATAACACCACGGTTGGGGGGTTCTCTTCAATAATCAGAATTGATTTCTATCCTAATGAACCCATTTTCCAACATTAGGATAGGGAAAGACTGGGGAAAAATCATAACGTTCTAATCTATACATTGAAGTTTTTATGCTGCTCTTTGATGACGGTTAATAGCTCACTGTTCAATGTTAGGATTTTAACTTATAAACTTCAAATACCAAAAGAATCTCAGACAAAAGCAGTAACTCACTGACCTTTTGAATTAAAACTTTCACTAGACAAGCCTTCGATCACTCTCAAAAAAAGAACATTAATCACCAAAGTTATCTTCACACTTTTATTGTTGCCTGAAAATTGCTGGAGACCAGGAATGCAGCAGCAGGTACTTTTCAAACCATAATGCACATTTAAACACTACGCTCCCACCCTAAGTCAGCGGCCTTTGTTTGCTTTGTGCATTAAGATGCAAGATTTATATATATGTTTTTTTTAAACATTTGGTCTCATTACTATATGAATGTAAATAACAATAAAGCATACATGCAAACTGTGACTACATGCCTGCTTTACTCAATATTTCACTTCGAAAGTATGCAATTGTATTTGTTTAACGGGCGGTGATTTGTATAGGGTCACTGGAAAGTGCACAAGGTTGTCCCTGTCCCCCCCAGAATTTTAGTGTCTCCTACGCCCCTGGCTGTACTTCAAATATCCGCAAAATGCATTAATTCATACATTTCCTTCCGGGCTCAGAGCTCTGCACCCGGCTCGCCCCCACTAGACCCCCTCACCTCACTTACAAGGCCGCTCACTTGAATGCATCGACCTCTCACAGGACGAGAGAGTCTGCTGCGACAGAAGCCAAGCTCAGACGCCTCTTCACTCCAAACTTCAGGAAACAGTCTTCATGGAGCGCATTTTTCTGGCCATGGGACGAATAAGACAGAAAGCCCTCCCGGGTCTTTAGACTGGTCCTCAGTGCCTCAGTGTACCGCCTCTAATCCCGGGTCTTGGCCCCAGACTCAGCTGGTCCTCTCAGGATGTTCAGGTGGTCCTGTCTCAGGATGCTCTCAGGTGGTCTTGTCTCAGGATGCGCTCAGCTGGTCCTGTCTCAGGATGCGCTCAGCTGGTCCCGTCTCAGGATGCGCTTAGCTGGTCCCGTCTCAGGATGCTCTCAGCCGGTCCTGTCTCAGGATGCGCTCAGCCGGTCCCGTCTCAGGATGCTCTCAGCCGCTCCCGTCTCAGGATGCGCTCAGCCGGTCCTGTCTCAGGATGCGCTCAGCCGGTCCTGTCTCAGGATGCGCTCAGCCGGTCCTGTCTCAGGATGCGCTCAGCCGGTCCTGTCTCAGGATGCGCTCAGCCGGTCCTGTCTCAGGATGCGCTCAGCCGGTCCTGTCTCAGGATGCGCTCAGCCGGTCCTGTCTCAGGATGCGCTCAGCCGGTCCTGTCTCAGGATGCGCTCAGCCGGTCCTGTCTCAGGATGCGCTCAGCCGGTCCTGTCTCAGGATGCTCAGCCGGTCCCGTCTCAGGATGCGCTCAGCTGGTCCTGTCTCAGGATGCGCTCAGCCGGTCCTGTCTCAGGATGCGCTCAGCCGGTCCTGTCTCAGGATGCGCTCAGCCGGTCCTGTCTCAGGATGCTCAGCCGGTCCCGTCTCAGGATGCGCTCAGCTGGTCCCGTCTCAGGATGCTCTCAGCCGGTCCTGTCTCAGGATGCGCTCAGCCGGTCCTGTCTCAGGATGCGCTCAGCTGGTCCCGTCTCAGGATGCTCTCAGCCGGTCCTGTCTCAGGATGCGCTCAGCCGGTCCCGTCTCAGGATGCTCTCAGCCGGTCCTGTCTCAGGATGCGCTCAGCCGGTCCTGTCTCAGGATGCGCTCAGCCGGTCCTGTCTCAGGATGCGCTCAGCCGGTCCTGTCTCAGGATGCGCTCAGCCGGTCCTGTCTCAGGATGCGCTCAGCCGGTCCTGTCTCAGGATGCGCTCAGCTGGTCCTGTCTCAGGATGCGCTCAGCCGGTCCTGTCTCAGGATGCGCTCAGCCGGTCCTGTCTCAGGATGCGCTCAGCCGGTCCCGTCTCAGGATGCTCAGCCGGTCCCGTCTCAGGATGCGCTCAGCTGGTCCCGTCTCAGGATGCTCTCAGCCGGTCCTGTCTCAGGATGCGCTCAGCCGGTCCTGTCTCAGGATGCGCTCAGCTGGTCCCGTCTCAGGATGCTCTCAGCCGGTCCTGTCTCAGGATGCGCTCAGCCGGTCCTGTCTCAGGATGCGCTCAGCCGGTCCTGTCTCAGGATGCGCTCAGCCGGTCCTGTCTCAGGATGCGCTCAGCCGGTCCTGTCTCAGGATGCGCTCAGCCGGTCCCGTCTCAGGATGCGCTCAGCCGGTCCCGTCTCAGGATGCGCTCAGCCGGTCCCGTCTCAGGATGCGCTCAGCCGGTCCCGTCTCAGGATGCGCTCAGCCGGTCCCGTCTCAGGATGCGCTCAGCCGGTCCCGTCTCAGGATGCGCTCAGCCGGTCCCGTCTCAGGATGCGCTCAGCCGGTCCCGTCTCAGGATGCGCTCAGCCGGTCCCGTCTCAGGATGCGCTCAGCCGGTCCCGTCTCAGGATGCGCTCAGCCGGTCCCGTCTCAGGATGCGCTCAGCCGGTCCCGTCTCAGGATGCTCTCAGCCGGTCCCGTCTCAGGATGCGCTCAGCCGGTCCCGTCTCAGGATGCGCTCAGCTGGTCCTGTCCGGTTCTGTCTCAGAATGCTCTCAGCTGGTCCTGTCTCAGGATGCTCTCAGCTGGTCCTGTCTGGTTCTGTCTCAGAATGCTCTCAGCTGGTCCTGTCTGGTTCTGTCTCAGAATGCTCTCAGCTGGTCCTGTCTTAGGATGCCCAGCTGGTCCTGTCTCAGGATGCGCTCAGCTGGTCCTGTCTCAGGATGCGCTCAGCTGGTCCTGTCTCAGGATGCTCCCAGCTGGTCCTGTCTCAGGATGCTCCCAGCTGGTCCTGTCTCAGGATGCTCCCAGCTGGTCCTGTCTCAGGATGCTCTCAGCTGGTCCTGTCCGGTTCTGTCTCAGAATGCTCTCAGCTGGTCCTGTCTCAGGATGCTCAGCTGGTCCTGTCTCAGGATGCTCAGCTGGTCTCGTCTCAGGATGCTCAGCTGGTCCTGTCTTAAGACGCTCAACTGGTCCTGTCTCAGGATGCTCTCAGCTGGTCCTGTCTCAGGATGCTCAGCTGGTCCTGTCTCAGGATGCTCTCAGCTGGTCCTGTCTCAGGATGCTCAGCTGGTCCTGTCTCAGGATGCTCTCAGCTGGTCCTTTCTCAGGATGCTCAACTGGTCCTGTCTTAGGATTTTCAGCTGGTCCTGTCTTAAGACGCCCAGCTGGTCCTGTCTCAGGATGCTCTCAGCTGGTCTCGTCTCAGGATGCTCTCAGCTGGTCTCGTCTCAGGATGCTCTCAGATGGTCCTGTCTTAAGTCGCTCAGCTGGTCCTGTCTCAGGATGCCCAGCTGGTCCTGTCTCAGGATGCCCAGCTGGTCCTGTCTCAGGATGCTGCTTTGTGGTTCACCTCTTAGGATTGTTACCCACTGCCCCACCCTTCTAGACTACAAAAGGCGTGACCTCCTATGGGTCTTGGGTGTGTGGAGGGAGTCAGCTCTCTGTGAATGACTGTGACAGGGCGAAGAACAGTGCGCAGGAAAGACTTACCTCTCACAGCTGCTCTCAATAGGTCGAGTACCTGTAAAAACTTTGGTACAGGGCAGAAAGAGGACCGGACCCTCCGCTCCGCACACTTCGCCCAGATACCACGCATCTGCCGTAGCCACAGTGGAGGATGCGCCTTCTCCCACCCTCCACCTCTGAACATCTCCCTTGTTCACGACATTCACTTCTTTTGCATCCTTGTATAAATCATAAAGTAACTTATATAATGAATTTCCATTAACGTGAGGATCTGGTATATCTATCGGCTGGAGGGACCCCGATGCGATTAGTTTCCAGCATGGAGCCAGTCCCTGCGGTAACTTCGTCCCAAAGCATATTCCGCTACTCATTTCCCAAAGCAAGTCTGTCCCGGGAAATGCTGCCGATTTTACCAATACTAGTCTGGCTGTCCTACACTACGGATCGATGCAGCGAGATGTATTCGAGTGGCAGAGGCAGGGTAGGATCCCACGACAATGACGTCATACGTTCTTGAAGGCTACTGGTGGCATGCCTGTGGTCTAATATGGGTCAATCTTTCCAAAACCCGACTGCACACTGCATTGGTCTATCGGGCAGTAATGAAGATTTGTATGATCAGACTGAAGAGATTTTGACTAGCCTGCTCACTTCCAGAACGGTCCCTGACCGTTCTGCAGTTTCATGCCACTGTAAAGAGGACTTTAGCAAAGGGGTTGAGGCCTTCTCTCTGGCCCTGTGGACTTTAGTAAAGGGGTTGAGGCCTTCTCTCTGGCCCTGTGGACTTTAGCAAAGGGGTTGAGGTCTTCTCTCTGGCCCTGTGGACTTTAGCAAAGGGGTTGAGGCCTTCTCTCTGGCCCTGTGGACTTTAGCAAAGGGGTTGAGGCCTTCTCTCTGGCCCTGTGGACTTTAGCAAAGGGGTTGAGGTCTTCTCTCTGGCCCTGTGGACTTTAGCAAAGGGGTTGAGGTCTTCTCTCTGGCCCTGTGGACTTTAGCAAAGGGGTTGAGGCCTTCTCTCTTGCCCTGTGGACTTTAGCAAAGGGGTTGAGGCCTTCTCTCTGGCCCTGTGAACTTTAGCAAAGGGGTTGAGGTCTTCTCTCTGGCCCTGTGGACTTTAGCAAAGGGGTTGAGGCCTTCCCTCTGCCCCTGTGGTATCCAGTGTTTACTGTGAGGGTTCGCTCATTTCCCATGGGGTGCCCAGGTACTACTGCGGTCCTACTGGAACGTCAAGTGGCTTCCTTTGTAGACAGTATATACACAGGGGTAACCCAATACTCCAGCCGCATCTGGGTAATACAATAATAACCAAAACACATTGATGCGATGGAACAGATCATATACTTTTTTCGAATAATGGGAAGGATACCATAAATTATTCCTTCATTATAAATTACTTACTAAGGGTAAATCATGTATTCATATCATTGTCTGAACACAGCTTCATTCAACACATCTTATTTTAATCAATATACATATGAAATGTCAACTATTCATTTGTACATAAAGTGTGGACAAAGATCAAACAAAAAAGCAAAGTCCAAATAAATAAGGAACATCTTATCCATTCCTTATTCCCCTAAATATGTCTATGGATGCTAACTCCTTTTTACTATAAGCATTCCATTTATATAAAGTAGCCCCACTCAGCAGTACTAGGAGGCAACACCACTTGTACCCCTCTAAATAGTTTATTAGTACTTCGTTTGTCTATAACACAAATGATTTCAATTTATTGGGAGCTCTTTATATTCAAAAAAGTCGACGCGTTTCAGCCCAACTTGCTTTAGGGCCTCATCAGGACTAGGGTTTATAAGGATATCTCTCCCAGGGAAACACCACTAGGGCAGGAATCCCTGTCGGACCGTCAGAATCATCAGCGTTTTAGTCTCTATCAAAAAGGACTATGTGATCGTTAGGGTCAAAATCACTGAATGCCAATTCACGGGGGAGCCCATTAATCGTAACCCCCAACTGCAATGTGTAGTTAACGTAGATTCTTTCAATCTCTACAAACACGGCGTACTAGCTTAGCTCAAAATCCGCCTCTACACACGGTTCCGACAGGCCTCCCCAAATGTAGCGAGGTAGAGCAGTCAAGTGTTGGATGTCCTAGTCTTTACACATATTAACCTCAACATCCCCTTAAAAGTATTACTTTTAACACAAGCATCTTTACTTACAAACAGGGTAATCAAATGGCAGTTAAAATATTAACAAGCTAAGACAAACTCAATGTCTCCAGAACCTTCTTGGGAGGAGATACAACACCAAACAGTTTTATAGGACCTTTCATGCCGCTAGGAGACCTCAAAACGGTGGTTCAATCTCTAGTTGTCTCTAGTCTAGACTATGAGAATGCCCACTCACAGGCCTGCCTAAAGCAGCCTAGCCCTAGTGAAAGCGACAAATGCCGCAGCAAGACACCTAACAGGCACAGTTGTTACGATCGCGTTTCCCCATCGCGGAGCCCTCAGCTGGCTCACAGTCAAACTCGCTACCACCCTCTCTAGACCAATCACCTCTAGCTCACAGTCAAACGCGCTACCACCCTCTCTAGACCACTCACTGCTGGCTCACAGTCAAAGGCGCTACCACCCTCTCTAGACCAATCACCTCTGGCTCACAGTCAAACGTGCTACCACCCTCTCTAGACCAATCACCTCTAGCTCACAGTCAAACGCGCTACCACCCTCTCTAGACCAATCACCTCTGGCTCACAGTCAAACGTGCTACTACCCTCTCTAGACCAATCACCTCTAGCTCACAGTCAAACGCGCTACCACCCTCTCTAGACCAATCACCGCTGGCTCACAGTCAAACTCACTACCACCCTCTCTAGACCAATCACCTCTGGCTCACAGTCAAACTCGCTACCACCCTCTGTAGACCAATCATTGCTGGCTCAAAGTCAAACTCGCTACCACCCTCTCTAGACCAATCACCTCTCCCAGGCTTTTCAAGAAGGAAGGGAACGCCTTTCTACTAGAAAAACACATACCATGAGAGAGCTTTGTGAAAATGTCACTCACCCTACTGTATATTGTATCCTATTGTTTGTACCGCACTCTTCAAACTCTATGTACAGCGCACCATAAGTAACAGGTATTTTTAATGTACGGCAAACCTAATCAGCTCTCTTTGTACAGCACTCCAATACAGTTATGGTCGAGTTTGCACTTTATAAAAACAGTAAATAAATAAATAAGCATTGTACAGGGCTTAAAATCAATACAAGACTAGAGTCTACGGACACGTTTATACAAGATTATGTGGAACTGAAGAAACAATAATGAAAAAGTAACATAATGATAAAAGAAAATGAAGACAAATGAACCTCATGAAAAATGAACATTGACAAGACAAAGACTACCATTAGTATGAAGTAAAGCATCGTTACTTGAAGCGGCATGACCTGAGGAGAGCCGTAGAGTCGGGTTATGGAGTTTAAAGGGCACGAATAGGGAAGGTTTAAGAGAAATGGCTAGTTTTACCCACAGGTTATTATGCATATGGTGGGCGTTAGGACACACTAGGGCAGGGCACTTGACATGCATTTTTGTTGAAATGGAAATGGTCATTTTGGGTTCCTCATTGTGGACTTTGAGGAGGTTGACTGTGTCACGACAGGTTCTTTATTTGGGGTCCTTATTGCATTATTCCTTCGTCTTTGCATCCTTTATTTACACACAGATCCGAGTTATGACGCGGGCTGTACAATGTGTGTTTCTCAGAACTCTTTGGGGCTCAGGTCTTTGCTACGGCTAATACTTCCCAATGGTTCTGGGGGTCAGTGAGAATCTTACAACTCGGCTGAATGCGCTACCATAGCTTTGTCCTAGTTTTTAAGCAGCCCAAGGTTCAATGGGGGATGGCTCACTGGGAGAGGATGTGGCCTGAGCTACCGACTTTGGAACTGGGGAACCAGATTCGAGTCTTGGCGTCGTCTCAACATCCTGTGATTTCTGAGAAAATCACTCGATCTCCGCATGTGTAAAAAAAAAAAATAATGAATGTGTTCTTGTGTAATGTAACCGGTGCTCATGTAAGCTACTCTAAAACCTTCGGGTCGAGTTTGTGCTATAGATAAAACTGCAGAAACCCCCTCTCCCACAAAAACAGTGAGCGCAGGCAGATGAGAACCACCACTCATTTACAAACATTGGATTACCAACGCAAAAGGATGACGTTTTCAAGCTGGAAAGTGCTACTGGTTCCAAAGCCAGATTCCGATGTCCTGTTAATGGGGCGAATCCAGTGGTCAGTGGCAGAAGAACTGGGCACAGTTCAAAGGTTTGACTATTTTTCCAAGGAGGGGCTACTGGTGCTGGGAACAGATTTGGAATGGATTGCAGTCATGTAGTCATCCTTGAGGGGGCCATACCTTGAAAATATATAGTTACGGGTTGTTTTTTTTCCCAGGGCAGTAGCACCCATGGGACCCGGACCATCTATTGGACCCCGTATTTCGATCAGTAACTACTGGGTGGGAGGCTTGAATACTGGTCTAGGGTCAGGGTCCTACCGCATCTCTACACTCTCTATATATATATAAATATTTTTGGGATGTACACAGCTCAAGTGGGATCAGGCAACAGGGCAACGGACTCAGCCAACAAGATGTACCCAAAGGCTGAAGTGAGGATCTGTCCGATTTAGCGACCACGGATACTGGAAGGTGGGCCTGGGCAGTGTAGGCTCATGAAACCGATCATCAGTTAATGATACCCTTACGTCATCTACCAGCTGGTGGCGCATATGTCCTGAGGTTCATTCCTCTTCAGCTGGATTCAGACTATCATGGTCTCGCGGCAGGCTAGAGTCTCGAGTTGTCCTCTAAGCTGTCCACCTATTGCTGGCAGCTGCTTTGTCATTGGTCCAGGATAGTTCTTTTATTTCTCAGGCACTGAATCTCCTCGGCTTTCTGGGAAAAGCAAAAAACCATGGTAGTTCATTCCTAGTCTTGGTCTCGACCTTGGAGGGAGGAGGGAACAACTTAACATTTCCTGGTCCTGGTCCAACATCTCCAGCTGCTGGTACTGCAGATCTTCTTCTGCAGTTCAAACAAACACAAGGAACTGGCTGGTTCTTATACACTTCGGGGGGAGGTGGGGCAGTGCGAGAGGTGATGGGAAGCCAGGGCCAATCAAATGTATGCCACCTTCATAAATCCTGATTTCAGCAAATCCAATACCGAGCAAGTCATTCTCACTGGGGGCGGAAGGACAGCACCAATTAGTGAAAAGGGATGTGGATTTGAGACGCACAGTGTACTCCATAGGTGAGGTCTCGCCTGTGTTTATACAATCCAAGTCAAACAAGTGGGAAGGCTACAGATGGCCTCATGAATGTCTATTCGAGGGAGCGCAGTGTAGATATTTAGAGCAGAGTGCGTTGTCAGAGGTGCTGTGCCAGTCCAACTGCTTTTGGTTCGTTTTGTCCTCCTCCAGCAGAGCTCTCACCTGATGAGATCTAGGTGGATTCTCACAAACTTCCCAGATAAACAGCAAGTCACAAGCACAGAAGTCACACTAAGGGCACCCTCCAGCCTGTGCAGCAATCATCATATTGGTGCACACTACTCACTCAAGACATGGAACTCCTAAACATCTAACAGACAAGAAAATCATATCACATACCGCAATTCACAAAACACATATGCCAAGGGAAGGACCCGTGGTTACCGTTGAATAATGGGGATTTCACAAGAGTGGGATCAGTAGACCCTCTCCCAAGGCACACGTAAACAAGCATTTGCAATGCAATAGGTCTCGCATTTGCGAGAGTTTAAGCTATTAGCATTGTAAATGACTATGTCTTTTATTTATGTTTTAAAAACCAAAACATATATAAAAGACATGGTCATTTACAATGCCAATAGCTCAAACTCGCATAAATGCGAGACCTATTGCATTGCAAATGCAATTTACAGGTGTGCATTGAAAAAGGCTAGGCAGATCCGCATAATTTGGCCACATACGCATACATATTTATAGATGGTCTGAGTTGCATATAATGCTTTATTGTCATAGATATCGTATATTATCTTTTTTGTAGTAATATTTATATTAAAATGTGAATGCTTTCTTCTCCTTTCCCTCCAGTGGTGGCTGGTGAAATGTAAAAGAGGTGAGGCGTAAGACAAAGCCATTACCCAGGTCAGCCCAGCCAAATTTCCCATGTCTATATGAGGCTACCTGTTCCAGAACCCAGACTAGGTTTTTTTAATTTGCATTCTGGAACTTGGTGTTTTCTTAATCCCCATATATGAAACCAGGACTACGAGTCCCAGAATGCAAAGATTCTGGGGTGGATAAGCTAATCACACAGAGTTGCAATATATGTAGCCTCACTCACTTTTGTTACAACTGCACATAACACATGGACGTAGGGTGTCAGCGAGTAGGGGATGCGAGACGAACAGAGACTGGGCAGGGAGGGCACAGTGCGACCTAGAGATGGAGGGTGGGGGCGGAGCAGAGATAGTGGCAGGGAGTGGTGCGGGGTAGATAGAAGTAAAAGAATAGTGAGCTTGGCTGGGGAGTGGAGGCTGACCGTGAGACGACGGGACAGAAGCTAGGAAGAAAGCCTATACCTGGACTCTCCGTGACCCCATGTCCAGTGTCCCTCCATAGCTGGTAAGGCAGGGACGGCTCTGCGCCTACTCCCTTCACAGGCTCATTTCTTCTGATCCCTACTCCTCCTTCACAGACTGAATGTTTTCTTAAAGATGTCCGATCTGTAATGTACCATAACAATGACGTCAGAATGATGCTAGAGTGCCTAGTTACCTTTGTAAGACATTCCGAAAGTGAGAGAGTGAAAAGCATCAGTGTTCAAGCGAGGGAAGATATCCGGGTGAGTGGCGTTGCCGGTGTCACTGCTTGCGTTGCAGTCCTAGCTGAGCACGCTCCATTCAGAGCCATGTTTTGCAAAAGTAATGCTGAGGGCGCTGTCAAGATGTGTTTAACTCCGCTCGTCACCTCTCCACACTTTCCTGAGTGTCTGCCAGCCACACGGATGAATAAGTCGGAGTTTGATGGCAGTACTGATCCCCGGGGTACGTAACTGCTTTTAATTTTCCACTGTGTTGAAGAGCTTAATGAAAGTCGGTGTTTCTTTTCGAAACTAAGAAGCAGCGGGTTTATCTGGTCTGTTTGTGGAAATGCAATGCAAAAAAGGTGGGAGAGTGCGAAAGTGAAAGCGCGGTGGGAGAGCGCGAAAGTGAAAGCTGAGATGGAGTTGCATGGCACTTGGTAAATCACCGCCGCGACCTGCCCGAGGCCGGGTCCGTAATCTGGGAAGAGAAGTGTTGCATCCCGAACGAAGCCAGAGGGTTGCCTGGCAAACGGGACTCCCACCACCACTTTATCGCGACGCAGAGTGGAGGAAGGAAGTTCCGGCTCCACTGACACTGCGCTGCAAGAGGCCCGTCTCCACTGAGGCCGTACCGGAGAAGGAGGGCTCCAGTCTCGTCGGAAACCCGCAAAGGGGGAAACATCACAGTCAGAACTCCCCAGGTAAAACGCTCCCAGCCGCGCTTTTGTCGGTGGGAGGCCGGGAGCGGGTGAAGATCCGGCGGGGGTTGTGAGATTGAGCTGGCGCGTAGCGTTGGCTGAAAGTGCAGCGGGTGCAATATTAAGGACAAGCGTCCTTCTGGTGATTTGAAAGGCGGCAAAGGCAAGATTCAAGGACAGCGTCCTTTCAGTGATTTCAAGTAGCGAAGGCAACGTGAAGGACAGCGTCCTTTTGATGCGTTTAAGCACAGCGGGGGCACCGCGAAGGACAGCGTCCTGTTGGTGATTCAAAGCCAATCGGGGCCAGCACGTTAATTAGAACAAGCCTGAAAGCATCCTTGGTTACAAACGTAGCACTCTGTGTCATGAGTGCAGCGGGTGCATTGTTTGAGCGTGCAAAAGTGAAAGCTGAGATAGAGCGCGTGAAAGTGAAAGCTGAGATCGCCAGAGAAGAGACGCCGTGCACATCTCCTGTCCAATGTGTGCACATCTCCTGTCCCCCTTCGGAAGCAAAATCGACGGCAATAGACTCGCCAAGCGAGCAGCGCATGCTTTGCGTCGCTAGGCGAGACCTAAAAAGTAAGTGTCCCAGCTTTACTCAATCAGCTACAAGTTGGTCATGAATTTCCTGGGGTTGGGGCAGTGGCAGCACTCTACCACGGGGGTGCAGTGTGAGTTTGACCCGAGGTCTGGAGAACAAAGTGATCTGCTGGTTAAAGCAAGAAAAAGATAAAGCGCCCTCAGTGTATTTACAGATTGCCAAGTTTACTGTGGGAATTCTTCTGGGGAGGACAGCTAAAGCTGCCCTGCGCACAGTGGTCCCGTTTCTGGAGCTAGGAGGACTATCACTACTTCAGAGTGCTCTCCAGCAGTGGCTCTTAACCGGTCGCCACGGAACTCTGGGGGTCTGCGTGTCCGTAACTGTTTTACAAAATAAAATAATATTACATTTAATATATTACAATTAATAAAGTATACACAAATAAAGAAGCAAAATTGAAAATGTAAAAACTTTTTCTATATTTGTGAATTAAATGTAAAATGTTAACATTGGTTTGGTGTATACTTGTTTCTGTATATTTGTGTATTGTTCTGAGGTTCAAATCATAGAAGTTGTCTAGGCCTGAGGTGCCCCGTTCGGATTCCAGTAATGATCCAATAGGAGATGTGGAGGGGGGGGGGGGCCGGAGGGGATGGGGGAGATCACAGAAGTCAAAAAGTTAGGATCTATTCCCCGTTCTAGAGCATTCCTCTCCACCTCTGCGTCAGTTCCTGCGCCCTCTACAGGGGGTGCAGGGGAGGAAGAAACACGCGGATGTGGTTGTCTAGCGATAACTCCAGTCACCTGGACACCTGATTTGACAGTCAATTTCTAGCAAGGATTTGCAATGGCGCCATTATCTTGCATTATCAGTTAATGCCTTAGCAGCAGAAGAAATCTGGGACAGTAATCTACCTCCAAAGCTCATGTCCAGAGATTTATGCAAGCAAGCCAGATTCTTTTCTAGATCAATGGACATTAGGGTCTTCTCTGCAATGAGAGACCAGGAATTCTACCCTCCCAATACAATGAGTTGGGAGTTTCTGAACATGCCCTGGAAAATGCCTCTGAAGCAGAGCTTATTACACCTGAGGTATGGGGTGATTCCATGGAAAGAATATCACTTCGGGCAAATCAAAGGTAAAAAGGACAGCCGTCGGAGTCGCTAATGCACATCATTTGTATCTATGCCCCCCTAATGTCACTTAAAAGATACTGTTTGCAGCCTGTCTTCCTTCAAATAAACCGGAGAACTTGCAAAGATACAGTTACTGCCTGTCAGGCCGGGATATTCCCGCAATTGTCAGCTCGCTATTGGAAATTTATTCATCGGGCAGATAAGTATCTGAATGACAAAACTCTGCAAGCAGAAGTCCCCAGATTAAGATTGAAGATGTGTGTGGACTTCGATAGCACTAAAAAAGCGATCGACAAATACATTTACAACTCGTCAATGACTGTACACTGCGTCGGAGTGATCAGTATTTTTAGAAATCAAGTATATTCATGGAGTCTGAGGTGCAGCCCTGGACATTGAGGCCATAAGCAGCCCCTTCCATCGAACTGCTATGACTTGCGGCTAATCCTCTGAAATAAGGAACAGATCCGCATTATTGAGCCAAGCGGATAAGAACTGAATGTAGTTCATTCATTTGATTGAACTTTGCAACTTGTTTATGCCTAAGCTACTTTAGAGACACTTGTGGCTGAAAACTGATCCCTAGGTTATCGGTTGTGCTGGCTAGGATAGTGCACTAGAAAGTTTAAAGCGGATATGTGACCTCTTATTTTTGAGCCAAGCATAAAATAAACTTACTGAGTTCACTCATTTGATGGAACTGTGTAACTTATTCATGCACTTAGTCTCTTTAGAGATAGTTGGACCTTGTACCAGAAAATTGACCCCTTTGTTATCGGAGTGCTGGTTAAGATAGGGGACTAGATCTTACATGCAGAAATGCAACACCTTTTTACTATGGTTTATGTTTTTACCACTCCTTTGATCTTTTTTGTAAAGGTTTTAATGAAGTGAAACAAATAAAAAGTCTACTCCTCCTACCCCTGCAGTCATTAGGACTGCCCGAGGGATGCTGACCAGCACCATTATTGGCGCCCGTTTCCCGCTCAGGGTTTATACGTCCCTATTCCATAATAGAATCCGCTTCGCCTGCTCATGGATCGCCATATATGGCGGGTGAGTAGTGGCAATATTAGGCATCGACCAAGGAGCTGCAGTGATGTTGCCACAAGCCGCTCTGCGCATCCACAGACCTCGCGTGGTGGAATACAAACCCTCAACTCTTGACTTTGGAGAAAGTCTTGGTTTAAGATGAGAAAAGGTGAACTGGCCATTTCATTAGCAGTGGCTACGGTGCACAGTGTGATGCACTCAGTTGAAATAATCCTTTTAAAATGATTTTAGGTTACTAAACCTCATTAGCTGCAATATGTTGTGCGTCCTACCATGTATAAGTGCCAGACTCCACTAAAGCACTTAAGAATGGTGAGAACCAGGCAGTGCGGTTTAAATGATCTAAAGATGTTTTTTTTTTGCTGTTCCAGAATGAGAGATTCTTGGCTCCTGACGGTCCCTTTGGCGGTCGCCATGTTGCTGGTCTGTGCACTGGGCGAGCCGGCCTCCAGCGAGGAGGAGTGGAAGTCCCTGGGGAACCCCTACAACAGAGACCTTGTAAGTAGTGCAGGGGACACTGGCTTTCTGGAAGTATGTGCTAGCTTTGAAGAGAGGTGCCCATTTTATAATTTTAGAATCATGTGTCCCGTTAGCTTTTTAAAACATTTCACTTTTGATTTGTCTAATATGTGAAGGGGTTCACATTTATCCTGTTCCGACTACCCCCCCCCCCCAATGACGTCACTGCACATGTTGCCCTGTTCTCCTCCTCCCCTCCCTGCTCCCTCCTCTACGCTGCACATGTGCCGTTCAGTGGCCTCCCTGGTTCTTTAACACACCCAGGGTACCATTTCACTGTGGTCGCTACAGAAGTAGATGAGATACTTGGATTTCACCGGCAGCATTTTCCCTTTTGAAGTTTTATGAAATAGACCGCTCCCTGCTCCTGATAATAGGCCCTGTTATTCCTCGCCTGTCACTGACCAGGAACGGATGCCAGGTCACAAGCCAACACCCAGTTACTTCATTCCCCAAGAGCCACCAGGCCACAACACCATCTGCCACCGGGCCACATCTCAGCGCCTCTGTGATTACCACTAGGCGCATCCCAGGCAGCGCCAGCAGCATTCCGCGCACTGTAGTAAGTAATCCCCACTCCTTTCACTGCGAGACACTGAACTGCGAGCTGCACTGTGCAAACCCAGTACAGGTACCGCAACGAATGGTTGGGTGCACAAGGTGCCCAAAGAGCATCTTGGCTTCACCCACTCAAGAACGTTTGATAAAGGTCTGAATAGTGAAAAAAATAGGAGCCCACTCAAACCAAATCAAGAAAGACACAAGCATTGGCAAAGCCAATAGTTCTCGCCTATGAGTCCTATTGGCTTTGGTTATGTTTTTAGTCATGTTAAATATCATCGGGGCTACTGTGCACCAGGGCGACAAAAGACGTAATGACGGGACTGTCGCCTCGTTTTGTAGTCACCCGCATGCACGCACTTATTAAAGGGACTGATTCGTCTTTTTATTTACCACAAAAACAGGGGCTTAAGAGGGATAACAAGACAGAGGGCAACCTCCACTCAAAGTCAATGACAAGAACACAGCCTCAATTTCATTCACACCAATACCCTTTTGAATGATCACTCTAAATAGAGACCCTATGACATATATAAAACTTAGGGCTCAATACTGCTCCGGTGCAACTCAAAGTCAGACCATATGTCAGATGTGATACTGGGTACAAGAGCCTCGCGCACGAGACCAGCGCGAGCCTGTTGGCTAATGTTGACCAAGTGGCTCAATGAATCATAGGCCCTTCCCTACAGAGGCAGGAGGACCAGACACAACGAGCACCCCTACTGAAGCTTGGTGTATACAATATCTGCCTAACGTTTCAAAAATGCATCACCCCCTCCATCCATTAACCAAAAGATCCTCAAAAAGAAGAGTTTACACGCATTTATGCGATTACTATCTTACATGCAGAAGGGCAACACTGCATATTCAACTGCCAAACAAGAAACGAAAGTCACTGATAGTGGAAAGCACATTCCAAGGGATCGAAGGAGTGTTGGCTCACAGTACATAAGCGTCCAACAGAAAGGCTTCCCAAAAGAAAACTAAACTGAACTATTAATCCCTGCAAAGTATCAAGAGAGCTAGAGGAACAAAGGTAATTACCGGCCTTAAGAACTTTAAAAGCAGACAGAAACAGAAGCAAAAGGGCCAGGATGTTTGTTGGCATACTATGAACACGATGCGCTCTTCATGGGCTAAATGACCTACAAATCTTAGCAGTTGTAAAAACAAGCATTGGCATAGCCAATAGGTCTCGCCTTAGGCACCTTATAAGTATTTAGTTATGCAGCACAATATCATTGGTACAACAGCATCAACTGTTGCATGGCTAAACACTTATAAGGTCCCAAAGGCTAGAGCTATTGGCTATGCCAATGCTTGTTTTGTTATGGGGGCATAAATAACAGGAGGGCGAAGGTCAGTCAGTCAGTGAGAGTGAGTGAGAGAGTCAGTCAGTGAGAGAGTAAGAGAGTCAGTTAGAGTGAGAGTCAGTCAGTCAGTGAGAGAGCGTCAGTGAGAAAGTGAGAGTCGTGAGAAAGTGAGAGTCAGCGAGAGAGTGAGAGTCAGTGAGAGTGAGAGTCAGTGAGATTGAGAGTCAGTCAGTGAAAGTGAAGGAGAGTGAGTCAGTTAGTCAGTGAGTGAAAGAGAGTGAGTCAGTGGGATAGTCAGTCAGTGAGAGTGAGTCAGTGAGAGTGAGTCAGTGAGAGTGAGTCAGTGAGAGAGAGCCAGTGAGAGTCAGTGAGAGAGACAATCAATGAGAGAGAGTCAATCTGTCAGTGAGAGTGACTGAGTGAGTCAGTGAGAGAGAGTGGGAGAGTCAGTCAGTCAGTGAGAGAGTGGGAGAGTCAGTGAGAGAGAGTGGGAGAGTCTGTCAGTGAGAGTCAGAGAAGAGAGTCAGAGAGTGAGTCAGAGAGAGTGAGTCAGAGAGAGTGAGCCAGTGAGAGTGAGTCAGAGAGAGTGAGTCAGAGAGAGTGAGTCAGAGAGAGTGAGTCAGAGAGAGTGAGTCAGAGAGAGTGAGTCAGAGAGAGTGGGTCAGTGAGAGTGGGTCAGTGAGAGTGGGTCAGTGAGAGTGGGTCAGTGAGAGTGAGTGAGTCAGTCAGTCAGTGAGAGAGAGTGGGAGAGTCAGTCAGTCAGTGAGAGAGTGGGAGAGTCAGTGAGAGAGAGTGGGAGAGTCTGTCAGTGAGAGTCAGAGAAGAGAGTCAGAGAGTGAGTCAGAGAGAGTGAGCCAGAGAGAGTGAGTCAGTGAGAGTGAGTCAGTGAGAGTGAGTCAGAGAGAGTGAGTCAGAGAGAGTGAGTCAGAGAGAGTGAGTCAGAGAGAGTGAGTCAGTGAGAGTGAGTCAGTGAGAGTGGGTCAGTGAGAGTGGGTCAGTGAGAGTGGGTCAGTGAGAGTGGGTCAGTAAGTGTCAGTTAGAGTGAGTGAGTCAGTCAGTCAGTGAGAGAGTGGGAGTCAGTTAGTGAGAGTGAGTGAGTCAGTCAGTCAGTGAGAGAGAGTGGGAGAGTCAGTCAGTCAGTGAGAGAGAGTGGGAGAGTCAGTCAGTGTGAGAGAGTGGGAGAGTCAGTCAGTGAGAGTGTCTGTCAGTGAGAGTGAGAGAGTCAGTCAGTGAGAAAGTGGGAGAGTCAGTCAGTGAGAGAGTGTCAGTGAGAGTGAGTCAGTCAGTCAGTGAGAGTCTGTTAGTGAGAGTGAGTCTGTCAGTAAGTGAGAGTGAGTCTGTCAGTCAGTGAGAGTCTGTTAGTGAGAGAGTCTGTTAGTGAGAGTGAGTCTGTCAGTGAGAGTCTGTCAGTAAGTGAGAGTGAGTCTGTCAGTCACTGAGAGTGAGTCTGTGAGTCGGTGAGAGTGAGTCTGTCAGTGAGAGAGAGTGGGAGGGTCTGTCAGGGAGAGTCTGTCAGTCAGTCAATGAGCGAGATTCTGCCAGTCAGTGAGAGAGTCTGTCAGTCAGTGAGAGTGAGTGGGGGAGTCTGTCAGTAAGAGTCTGTCAGTGAGAGTAAGTGAGTCAGTCAGTGAGAGAGTGGAAGAGTCAGTCAGAGAGAGTGGAAGAGTCAGTCAGTGAGAGTGAGTGAGTCAGTCAGGGAGAGAGAGTGGGAAAGTCAGTCAGTGAGAGAGAGTGGGAAAGTCAGTCAGTGAGAGAGAGTGGGAGAGTATGTCAGTGAGAGAGTCAGTGAGATTCTGTCAGTGAGAGTGAGTGAGTCAGTCAGTGAGAAAGTGGGAGAGTCAGTGAGAGAGTCTGTCAGTGAGAGTGAGTGAGTCAGTCAGTGAGAAAGTGAGTGAGAGGCTGTCAGTGAGAGTGAGTGAGTCAGTGAGAGTGAGTCAGTCAGTGAGAGTGAGTCAGTCAGTCAGTGAGAGTGAGTCTGTGAGTCAATGATAGTGAGTCAGTCAGTGAGAGAGAGTGGGAGGGTCTGTCAGTGAGAGTTTGTCAGTCAGTCAATGAGCGAGATTCTGTCAGTCAGTGAGAGAGTGTCAGTCAGTGAGAGGGAGGGAGTGGGTGAGTCTGTCTGTCAGTAATAGAGTGGGAGAGTCTGTCAGTGAGAGAGTCAGTGAGAGTCTGTCAGTGAGAGTGAGTGAGTCAGTCAGTCAGTGAGAAAGCGGGAGAGTCAGTGAGAGAGTCTGTCAGTGAGAGTGAGTCAGTCAGTGAGAGTGAATCTGTCAGTCAGTGAGAGTGAGTCAGTCAGTGAGTGAGTCAGTCAGTGAGAGAGAGTGGGAGAGTCAGTCAGTGAGCGAGATTTTGTCAGTGAGTGAGAAAGTCTGTCAGTCAGTGAGAGTGAATGAGTCAGTCAGTCAGTGGGTGAGTGTCAGTAAGTCTGTTAGTCAGTGAGAAAGTGGGAGACAGTCAGTGAGAGAGTCTGTCAGTGAGAGTGAGTCAGTCAGTGAGAGTCTGTTAGTGAGACTGTTAGTGAGAGTGAGTCAGTCAGTCAGTGAGAGAGAGTGAGAGAGTCAGTGAGAGTGAGTCAGTGAGTCAGTGAGAGTGAGTCAGTCAGTGAGAGTGAGTCTGTCAGTGAGAGTGAGTCTGTCAGTGAGAGTGAGTCTGTCAGTGAGAGTGGGAGAGTCAGTCAGTGAGAGTGAGTGAGTGAGAGAGTGGGAGAGTGAGTCAGTGAGAGAGAGTGGGAGAGTCAGTGAGAGAGTCTGTCAGTGAGAGTGAGTGAGTCAGTCAGTGAGAGAGAGTGAGTCAGTGAGTCAGTAAGAGAGAGTGAGTCAGTCAGTCAGTGAGAGAGAGTGTGAGAGTCAGTCAGTCAGTGAGAGAGAAAGAGTAAGTCAGTGAGAGTCTATCAGTGAGAGGCTGTGAGAGTGAGTCAGTCAGTGAGAGAGAGTGGGAGAGTGAGTCAGTGAGAGAGTCAGAGAGAGAGAGTCAGAGAGAGAGAGGCAGAGAAGAGAGGCAGATAGAGAGTCAGAGAAGAGAGGCAGAGAAGAGAGGCAGAGAGAGAGTCAGAGAAGAGAGTCAGAGAAGAGAGTCAGAGAAGAGAGTCAGTGAGTCAGAGAGAGTGGGTCAGAGAGAGTGAGTCAGAGAGAGTGAGTCAGTGAGAGTCTGTCAGTAAGAGTGTCAGTTAGAGTGAGTGAGTCAATCTGTCAGTGAGTGAGCGAGTGGGAGAGTCAGTCAGTGAGAGTGAGTGAGTCAGTCAGTGAGAGTGTGTTAGTGAGAGAGTCCGTTAGTGAGAGTGAGTGAGTCCATCAGTGAGTCAGTGAGTCTGTCAGTGAGAGTGAGTCAGTGAGTCTGTCAGTGAGAGTGAGTGGGAGAATCAGTCAGTGAGAGTGAGTGGGAGAATCAGTCAGTGGGAGAGTGAGTCAGTGAGAGAGTCTGTCAGTGAGAGAGTCTGTAAGTGAGAGTGAGTCAGTGAGAGTGAGTCAGTGAGTCAGTGAGAGAGAGTGAGTCAGTCAGTGAGAGAGAGAGTAAGTCAGTGAGAGTCTGTGAGAGTGAGTCAGTGAGTCTGTCAGTGAGAGTGAGTCAGTGAGTCTGTCAGTGAGAGTGAGTGGGAGAATCAGTCAGTGAGAGAGTGGGAGAGTGAGTCAGTGAGAGTCTGTCAGTGAGAGTGAGTCAGTGAGAGAGAGTCAGAAAGAGAGAGTCACAGAGAGAGAGTCAGAGAGAGAGAGTCAGAGAAGAGAGTCAGAGAGAGTCTGTCATTGAGAGTGTCAGTGAGAGAGTCAGGCAGTGAGAGAGTGGGAGAGTCTGTCAGTGAGTCAGTGAGAGTGGGTCAGAGAGTGAGTCAGAGAGAGTGAGTCAGAGAGAGTGAGTCAGAGAGAGTGAGTCAGAGAGAGTGAGTCAGTGAGAGTGAGTCAGTAAGAGTGTCAGTTAGAGTGAGTGAGTCAATCTGTCAGTGAGTGAGCGAGTGGGAGAGTCAGTCAGTGAGAGTGAGTGAGTCAGTCAGTGAGAGTGTGTTAGTGAGAGAGTCCGTTAGTGAGAGTGAGTGAGTCCATCAGTGAGTCAGTGAGTCTGTCAGTGAGAGTGAGTCAGTGAGTCTGTCAGTGAGAGTGAGTGGGAGAATCAGTCAGTGAGAGTGAGTGGGAGAATCAGTCAGTGGGAGAGTGAGAGAGTCTGTCAGTGAGAGAGTCTGTCAGTGAGAGTGAGTCAGTGAGAGTGAGTCAGTGAGTCAGTGAGAGAGAGTGAGTCAGTCAGTGAGAGAGAAAGAGTAAGTCAGTGAGAGTCTGTGAGAGTGAGTCAGTGAGTCTGTCAGTGAGAGTGAGTCAGTGAGTGTCAGTGAGAGTGAGTCAGTGAGTCTGTCAGTGAGAGTGAGTGGGAGAATCAGTCAGTGAGAGAGTGGGAGAGTGAGTCAGTGAGAGTCTGTCAGTGAGAGTGAGTCAGTGAGAGAGAGTCAGAAAGAGAGAGTCACAGAGAGAGAGAGTCACAGAGAGAGAGTCAGAGAGAGTCAGAGAAGAGAGTCAGTGAGAGTCTGTCATTGAGAGTGTCAGTGAGAGAGTCAGGCAGTGAGAGAGTGGGAGAGTCTGTCAGTGAGTCAGTGAGAGTGGGTCAGAGAGTGAGTCAGAGAGAGTGAGTCAGAGAGAGTGAGTCAGAGAGAGTGAGTCAGTGAGAGTCTGTCAGTAAGAGTGTCAGTTAGAGTGAGTGAGTCAATCAGTCAGTGAGTGAGAGTGGGAGAGTCAGTTAGTGAGAGTGAGTCAGTCAGTCAGTGAGTGAGTCTGTCAGTGAGAGTGAGTGAGTCTGTCAGTGAGAGTGAGTGAGTCAGTCAGTGAGAAAGTGGGAGAGTCAGTGAGAGAGTGTCAGTGAGAGTGAGTCAGTCAGTAAGTCAGAGTGTGTTAGTGAGAGAGTCCGTTAGTGAGAGTGAGTGAGTCAGTGAGAGTGAGTGAATCAGTGAGAGTGAGAGTGAGTGAGTCAGTCAGTCAGGGAGAGTGAGTGTCAGTCAGTGAGAGTGAGTCTGTCAGTCAGTGAGAGTGAGACTGTCAGTCAGTGAGAGTGAGTCTGCGAGTCAGTTAGAGTGAGTCTGTGAGTCAATGATAGTGAGTGAGTCAGTCAGTGAGAGAGAGTGGGAGAGTCTGTCAGTGAGAGTCAGTCTGTCAGTGAGAGTCTGTCAGTCAGTGAGTCAGTCAGTGAGTCAGGCAGTCAGTCAGTGAGCGAGATTCTGTCAGTCAGTGAGAGTGAGTCATTCAGTCAGTGAGAGAGAGTGGGTGAGTCTGTTAGTAAGAGTCTGTCAGTGAGAGTAAGTGAGTCAGTCAGTGAGAGTAAGTGAGTCAGTCAGTGAGAGAGTGGAAGAGTCAGTCAGTGAGAGTGAGTGGGTCAGTCAGTGAGAGAGAGTGGGAAAGTCAGTCAGTGAGAGAGAGAGTGGGAACGTCAGTCAGTGAGAGAGAGTCTGTCAGTGAGAGTCTGTCAGTGAGAAAGTGGGAGAGACAGTCAGTGGGAGAGACAGTCAGTGGGAGAGACAGTCAGTGGGAGAGACAGTCAGTGAGAGTGAGTCTGTTAGTGAGAGAGTCTGTTAGTGAGAGAGTCTGTTAGTGAGAGAGTCTGTTAGTGAGAGAGTCTGTTAGTGAGAGAGTCTGTTAGTGAGAGTGAGTCAGTCTGTGAGAGTGAGTCAGTCAGTGAGAGTGAGTCAGTCAGTGAGAGTGAGTCAGTCAGTGAGAGTGAGTCAGTCAGTGAGTGAGAGTCAGTCAGTGAGAGTGGGAGAGTCTGTCAGTGAGAGTGGGAGAGTCTGTCAGTGAGCAAGATTTTGTCAGTGAGTGAGAAAGTCTGTCAGTCAGTGAGAGTGAATGTGTCAGTCAGTGAGTGAGAGAGAGTGGGTGAGTGTCAGTAAGAGTCTGTCAGTCAGTGAGAGTCTGTCAGTGAGAGAGTGAGTCAGTCAGTGAGAGCGGGGGAGAGTCAGTGAGAGTCTGTCAGGGAGAGTGAGTCAGTGAGAGTGAGTCAGTCAGTCAGAGTGAGTCAGTCAGTCAATGAGAGTCTGTTAGTGAGAGTCTGTTAGTGAGAGTGAGTCAGTCAGTGAAAATGAGTCAGTCAGTCAGTGAGAGAGAGAGTGAGAGTTAGTGAGAGTCTGTCAGTGAGTGAGTGAGAGTCAGGCAGTCAGAGTGAGTTTGTCAGTCAGTGAGAGTCCGTCAGTCAGTGAGAGTCCGTCAGTCAGTGAGATTCTGTCAGTGAGTGAGAGTCTGTTCGTCAGTGAGAGTGAGTGAGTCAGTCAGTCAGTGAGTGATAGAAAGTTGGTGAGTCTGTCAGTAAAAGTCTGTCAGTCAGTGAGAGTGAGTCAGTCAGTGAGAGTGAGTCAGTCAGTGAGAGTGAGCCAGTCAGCGAGAGTGAGCCAGTCAGTGAGTCTGCCAGTCAGTGAGAGTGAGTGAGTCAGTCAGTGAGTGAGAGTGAGTGGGGGAGTCAGTAAGTGAGAGAGTGGGAGAGTGTCAGTGAGAGTCTATCAGTGAGAGTCTGTCAGTGAGAGTGAGCGAGTCAGTCAGTCAGTGAGAGAGAGTTTTGAGAGTCAGTTAGGGAGAGAGTGGGAGAGTCAGTCAGTGAGAGTCTGTCAGTGAGAGTCTGTCAGTGAGAGTCTGTCAGTGAGAGTCTGTCAGTGAGAGTGAGTCAGTGAGAGTGAGTCAGTGAGAGTGAGTCAGTGAGAGTGAGTCAGTGAGAGTGAGTCAGTGAGAGTGAGTCAGTGAGAGTGAGTCAGTGAGAGTGAGTCAGTGAGAGTGAGTCAGTGAGAGTGAGTCAGTGAGAGTGAGTCAGTGAGAGTGAGTCAGTGAGAGTGAGTCAGTGAGAGTGAGTCAGTGAGAGTGAGTCAGTGAGAGTGAGTCAGTGAGAGTGAGTCAGTGAGAGTGAGTCAGTGAGAGTGAGTCAGTGAGAGTGAGTCAGTCTGTCAGTGAGAGTGTCAGTGAGAGCGGGGGAGAGTCAGTGAGAGTGAGTCAGTGAGAGTGAGTCAGTGAGAGTGAGTCAGTGAGAGTGAGTCAGTGAGAGTGAGTCAGTGAGAGTGAGTCAGTGAGAGTGAGTCAGTGAGAGTGAGTCAGTGAGAGTGAGTCAGTGAGAGTGAGTCAGTGAGAGTGAGTCAGTCTGTCAGTGAGAGTGTCAGTGAGAGCGGGGGAGAGTCAGTGAGAGTGAGTCAGTGAGAGTCTGTCAGTGAGAGTCTGTCAGTGAGAGTGAGTCAGTGAGAGTCTGTCAGTGAGAGTCTGTCAGTGAGAGTGAGTCAGTGAGAGTGAGTCAGTGAGAGTGAGTCAGTGAGAGTGAGTCAGTGAGAGTGAGTCAGTGAGAGTGAGTCAGTGAGAGTGAGTCAGTGAGAGTGAGTCAGTGAGAGTGAGTCAGTGAGAGTGAGTCAGTGAGAGTGAGTCAGTCTGTCAGTGAGAGTCTGTCAGTGAGAGCGGGGGAGAGTCAGTGAGAGTGAGTCTGTTAGAGTCTGTCAGTGAGAGTGAGTGTGTCAGTCTGTCAGTGAGAGAGAGTGAGTCAAGAAGTGAGAGTGGGGGAGAGTCAGTGAGAGTGTCAGTGAGAGAGAGTGAGTCAGTCAGTGAGAGTGAGTCAGTCAGTCAGTGAGAGAGAGAGTGGGAGTCAGTGAGTGAGTGAGAGTGGGAGTCTGTCAGTGAGAGTGAGTGAGTGAGTGAGTCAGTCAGTGGGAGAGTCAGTTAGTGAGAGAGTCAGCCAGTGAGAGTCTGTCAGTGAGAGTGAGTGTCAGTGAGAGTGAGTCAGTCTGTCAGTGAGAGTCTGTCAGTGAGAGAGAGTGAGTGAGAGAGAGGGGGAGAGTCAGTCAGTGAGAGTGTGAGAGTGGGAGAGTCTGTCAGTGAGAGTGAGAGTCAGTGTGAGTGAGAGAGTCAGTGTGAGTGAGAGAGTCAGTGAGAGTAAGAGAGTCAGTGTGAGCCATGCACGAGTGAATAACTAATGCTGAACTAAGGCTGATATTTGAAAGCAATGCGGAAATGTTAAAGCACATTCAGTAATGGTCACATTTGTTGCCCGGGAGTGGTGCGTGTGTGAATGACTAATAAAAAAACAAAAAACAAAAGAGAGCCATGTACGAGTGAATAACTAAGGCGGATATTTAAAAGCAATGCGGAAATGTTCAAGCACATTCACTAATGCTGATATTTTTGGCCCTTGAGTGGCGCGTGCGTGAATGGCTAATAAATAAAAAAAACAAAGAGCCGTGCACAAGTGAATAACTAAGGCTGATATTTTTCAAGCAATGTGTAAACGTTAAAGCACATTCACTAATGCTGATATTTTTGGCCAGGGAGTGGTGCGTGCGTGCACACGCAGTCTGCTCTTTTTGAAAGCACATACTCGTGCTTGTGGCGCGCCGCTATGCATCCGCGCAAGGCGTATGCCGTCACAAGCACGAGTATGTGCTTCGAAAAAGAGCTGAACGACGGCTAAAAGGTCCTCCTATTCAGCGCATGTGCACTGCGTAGGCGAGACCTAACAAAAGGACGGCTTCCGGAATCCCAGAAAAAGGCATGCTGGGGCAGCTAGGGAAGCATGTCCGGTGAAAAGCAAGCTCTAAATAAAACATACACTTTCATGCATAAAATGTACCTCAAAAACCGAGGCAAATCCAAAACAGCTTGTTATGTTATGAGTATTTGTATAGCGAGGATATTCAGGTGCTTCTGGTCAAATGTATGCACAAAATGCCTTACAGAAGCCATACAGAGAGCGGTGGGGGAGAGAAGCGTGCAATAAGAAACAGCTTTAAAACATGCATTCTCATGATGGACTTCACAAAAACGAGTTCCCAAAAAGCGAGCAGTTCTGAAAAAATAGGAGACAATCAGGGTGGTAGTAAAAAGGCTATGCTCCATGGGAGGATCTAACTCAAGCTGAACAGCCTAAAACAAATAAAGCCAGCAAAAAGAAAGCATGCAAATGAGAGACAAAAGACAAAGCCAATGGTAAGCAATGGGAGGAATGCATTTCCAGGTCAGCTTCCAACATGTCCCCAATATGTCTTTCCAACCAGTCAGCTGCACTATCTGGTAGGCTTAGGCCTAAAGAAAGACACCCTACAACAAAAGTTATTTAGGGTCTTCCTAAACCAAACACATGAGGGAAGGTTACAGAGTTACAGGGGAAGGTCATTCCAGTCGTTCTTGAACAGCCCCTCCCACTTAAAGCGAGATTTATGGGAGTTCAATGTGCTGGATTTCAGCTCTCATAGAGGAGAATAAGAAAGAATATTGTCCATCAGGTATTGATGAGGTTATTTGTGTAGGCATTCAAATAGGATGCACTGTTTTGAAAGATGCTTTCACTTTAACCGTACACCAGTGAAAGGTTAAAGAGAGGGCATGCGACACCGGCTCTGTCACCTAGTCAGAGTTTGTAGTTGCGGAATCCAGTGCCATAGCGAGGGCGTTCTCGCCCTAATGTAAGCAAGGAAGGCTCCCCTTGCTCTAAAGAAGTAGTAAAGACAGTCGCAGAGGGAGCTGCACACCTCTCTCTTTGCCGAATCTGGGAGGAAGTGAGCCACAGAGTGTGCATTAACTCCGTTCAGTTTTGCCTTAATCAGGAATCCTGCTATATACTACTCAGGCCGTTATGGATAGGAGTAGCACTTCACCCCTCCCTCCAACAGATGCTCAGATGTGAGCGGACACAGT
Organism: Triturus cristatus; assembly: GCF_964204655.1. Taxonomy (NCBI): domain Eukaryota; kingdom Metazoa; phylum Chordata; class Amphibia; order Caudata; family Salamandridae; genus Triturus; species Triturus cristatus. The sequence goes on along the minus strand of NC_140593.1, from coordinate 64,288,328 downwards.
TGACCACGTTGAAGCGCTTTCCCCTCTGCCTCCCTCTTCAAGCCCTCCCACCCATCTGCTCCGTCTCCGTTGTCCGTGTAGCCCCCTTCACCCGCCATAACAAAATAAAATTGTTATGACCACTCGCCGCAGCATAGTGCCCCTCCCCCCAATCAGCAGGGTAGAGCTACACAGACGACGGGAGGAAGAAGGGTAAGTGGGGTCAAGCCAATATGGACGGGGGAAGAACATAGAGCAAAAGAAGTACACGAGGGAGCCAGCTGAAAACAACACATTCTGGTAGCGTACTTAAACATTGAAGAAAAAAAATAGACCCAAAAAATGAGCAGTGGAACGATACAAGTAATGTGTCCATGCCCCAGGGCAGATACAAAAAGACAAAAAATGAAGTAAGCCTACAGCAGTTGGCCAATAAAGAAGCAATGAAATGAGAATGGCAATAAAGCCAACCAATAGTAAGGAATAGGAGGTTTCTAAGCCCACTGGTAGAAACAAAAGGGTTCTAAGAGACAGTGCATGCGCTGTCTAGGCGAGACTTACAAATATGGCATCAGTTTTTGTTGCATTAAGTTTCAGTCCAGTTTCATTCATACATCTCCATTAACCACTAAACCTTGAGGAGCACATATTTAATGCCACTGCTTTTGGTATACATAGCTCAAGATTTTTACAAGGGGCACATTTTCACAATTTACATTTGCTCAGACTTTTAGTTCATCATAAGATTATTTTCACGTAAGAGAATCCAGCCAAATTGGAAATTACATACAGATTTTTTTTCTCTGCTGTTTTAAATTTTCAGCATTTTCTATACACAAAGGAAAATGCACGCAAAGGGGCCTTATATCAACTGCATTTTGTAGTACGTGTAGCAGACTATTCTTCACAAGACTTTAACTTCTGTCCTTGTACTCCAAAAGTCATCAAACATTTAGGGAAGAAATCCCGGACAAGAAAAAACAGGTTCAAGTGATGAAAAGGCTTCCCCCCCACTTCCAAACAGGCCCACAGCCAAAGGACCAGCAATTCTGGTCTTGCTAGTTTTCTTCCATGCCTCAAGAAAGTCCACACTTTCCCAGTCTGAAGAAAGAAGATCCACAGAAGGAAACCTTCCAGTCAAGCTATGGACCCCCATTGTCAATGTGAGGCCATAAAATGCTGGCTGATTCTCCAAGTCTTCACAGTAGCCTGTCCATTCCTAAGATTCAAGACCAAGCAAGCGGCTTCTCACCTCCGTCCTTTACCAGGCGCTTGCAGATTATTCCAGCAGACTGTAGGCAGTCTTCTATGTTCCTCTGTTCCAGGCAGCTATATGGAGAGCACTGGGCAAGATTTGTTTAAGAACTCCTCAGCTGTGATGATCAACAACGGCCTAAACCAATCAGACTACATTTCTTGTACAATTCCCACCTAGATTTTACTTCACTGTGGGATAGTTCCTGTCTTCACTGGATACCTTTACAAACAAAACATTTTGTGAGTTCCATTGCTAATGAAATCCACACGGTTAGATCTAGGCTACACTTCGATTGTTCGCCCTCTCTGTCCAAGCTTCTGGCCCCCGCCTGCCCTAGATGATCAACGAAATATTCCATCACTCTTAGGGAGATCTGCTCATATTCCATCACTCTTAGGGAGATCTGCTCCTATTCCATCACTCTTAGGGAGCTCTGCTCTCATGCCGTGCGGTGAAAGGCTCCCTTGTATCTGTGAGATTCCCTTCCCTCGAAGGAGGCAAGTGTCATAGGTGAAACTGACACACACAAGAGGCAGGAAGACCATTGGCTCTCCATGATTAGGGGGATTAAGTTACCACCACGGCTTTAAAGCAGAAATGAGACAACTTTTTAACACTCAATGTTGTAAAACATTTAATAAAAATCCCATGCTACTAATGATTTTTATTTTACGTTAATTAATGTATGCTGCGATGAGGTTGTTACTACAAAAAAGGTTTTATGTTCCAAATATTTTTTATTAAAGAAAACGACAATAAAAACCTCAGAGAATAGGGACAACAATATCAGACATTATTCAAAAACCATCACTAGTCCCGGGAGCTTGCACGCTGCTTGGTGGCCATCGGATTGATTATGGCCAAGAAAGACACTGCCAGGCCAAGAGAGACCCTCCCCCCCCCCCCACGTTGGTCCAAGGGCACGGATGCCAGTACGATGGCAGAGAAATCGGTATACACCCCCCACAGATGTCCATGCAAATACCATAACATCTGGGGTGTCTGGTGGGACCACATTGATTGATTACACTTAAAAAGACAATGTATAAAACCACGTTACAGAGCTCTTTATACCTGATGCACTGTTTTCTCTATGTGATGAGCTGAGTCACATTATGTTTATTACTCTTACATCAATGCAGGGGAATGTGGGCGTCTTTGGACAAATTCCAAGGCCCATACCATCCGCCGTGAATAGGCAGAACAACACAGACCAATGGGAGTGTAAGCACACCCCCACCGGACCAAGAATCCAACGAGAAAACAGCAAACTTCCTGTTACGCGCTCTCTCTCTCTCTCTCTCCCCCTCTACCTTAATTCCTTTCCTTTCCCCTTTCACTCCTTCCTTTCCTCCTACTGGGACCGTGGATAGGGGGGCACCGAAGCATACGGAAGCTGAATTTGTACTACAACTAACACAGCCAGTTTGGGCTGCCACCCTGTAACGACAAAGCATTGACGATCACGTCATATGTTATAAAAAAAATATAAATATAAATATATATATTTTTTTAAAAATGCCAATAAAGTGAAAGTCCATTTTTCTCTATATGGAGCGGAAATGTGTACAACATGGTTTTTAAATAAAGATGTTACGTTTTAAGGCTGAAGCCACTTTTATCGAACATAGGTTTTAAGCTTTTGTTACCTTTTTAGGTATCGCCTTAATTACAGCATGTGCTGTCAATTTCAAGACATTTTGGTAGCTTATAGTGGGCTCAGGGGTTAGATTCATTGCCACTTCCACTTGCTTCCTTCTAATTTCTAAACATGTGCGGACTGTACATCCTCTTCTTGTGTTTGACCCTCCCCTGGAGTATGGCCAAAGTACTTGTCACCTTCCACTGCTTGTGTTGTGGGAGCTACTTTTTCCTTTTCGTTGCGAGTATGTATTCGTGAGATGTCTACCTCACATGCCGCGCTCTATGTCACTCTCACCCATATGCTTTTGTCCCTCACACATGATTTTGTTGCGATCTCTGACCCAAGTGCTTCTGCCAATGTGTCCTTTGCCCCATTTGTCCCCTTCCTGCTGCTTCAAGCCCCCTCCCACATGTCCTCCAGGCACTCCATGCTGCTTTGACTGTGTTACTTTTGTCCCCTCCCCTCACCAGCCCTCCGTGTTTCTTCACTGATGCTGTGCAGCATGGCTGGAACCATTAGCAAAGCCAGTAGGCCCCAAAGGTGGAACCTACTGGCTTTGCCAATGCTTGTTAAATATATGTGTGGGCATGTTAACATTTCAACTCTAAATACTAACAATAATCAGTCTGGCCTAACACTATACCAATAACTTACACAGAGCTAAATCATTATAAAAACAAAAACTGGTTTGTTTTCACTTCTAACACTTGGCCTGGGTGGGGGTGGTAAACAGCTTTTCCTAAGCTCATGTTGTAGGTTTTGCTAAAACTGTTACTGGAGAAAGGTTTCTCAGAAGGCTCAAATTTGGAGTTGGACTTTAGGCAGACTGCGCCATCCTGTACACATTACAATTAACTTAGGTAGGAAGTGCTTGTTCTTTTAGCTAATAGTTGCCTCTTGCAATATACATTTTAATGAAATCCTGTCTAGAAGTAAATCCAATAGCTAGTCAATGTATCGGTTTCATTTATGTAGCGCAGACTCAGCCACATGGCAATGGGGTGCTTCACGTGGAACAGGGAAATACAAGCGATATCTAGGAGACAAAATAACAGCAGCAGCAAATAGTTCAGTCCTTTAGAATAGGTTTGATTTTGAGTCCGGGTTCAAGTTTTTCTGATAGCTAACGGGTTGTAATTGTTTGATGTCCCCTGGCAGATTGTTACAGGGTGTTGGAGCCAGACATGAGAATGCCTGGGTCAGGATTTTCCAGAGAGTTGGAGTCAGACATGAGAAGGCCTAGGTCAGGGTTTTCCAGAGTGTTGGAGCCAGACATGAGAAGGCCTGGGTCAGGGTTTTCCAGAGTGTTGGAGCCAGACATGAGAAGGCCTAGGTCAGGGTTTTCCAGAGAGTTGGAGTCAGACATGAGAAGGCCTGGGTCATGGTTTTCCAGAGTGTTGGAGTCAGACATGAGAAGGCCTGGGTCAGGGTTTTCCAGAGTGTTGGAGTCAGACATGAGAAGGCCTAGGTCAGGGTTTTCCAGAGGGTTGGAGTCAGACATGAGAAGGCCTGGGTCAGGGTTTTCCAGAGTGTTGGAGCCAGACATGAGAAGGCCTAGGTTAGGGTTTTCCAGAGTGTTGGAGTCAGACATGAGAAGGCCTGGGTCAGGGCTTTCCAGAGTGTTGGAGCCAGACATGAGTAGGCCTGGGTCAGGGCTTTCCAGAGTGTTGGAGCCAGGCATGAGAAGGCATGGGTCAGGGATTCCCCAGAGTGTTGGAGCCAGGCATGAGAAGGCCTCGGTCAGGGTTTTCCAGAGTGTTGGAGCAAGATATGAGAAGGCCTGGGTCAGGGTTTTTGTTTTCCTACTTTGGGGATTTCAAAGGCCAATCGTGATTTGCACCTGGTACCTCTATCATCTCCAATGATCAAAAGTTTGTCTTTCATATAGGAGGGTAGGAGTAGGTGCATGGGTTTGTGAATTACGAGTGCCAATTTGAAGTGAATTCTGGCAATAAGGGGCGTGGGGAGTGGAATATTTCAGTGATCGTATGATAGGCGTAACATGGTCTAACATCTTGGTGCCTTTGACAAGTTAGACAGCTGCGTCTAAGACAGCTATGACAGCTTTGTTTGGGGAGCCCTAATGGTAAAGTGCTGCCTCTATTGACCGATGATAGGACCAAGGCATGTAAGGTGGTGTAGAAGTCTTCTGATGGGATGTAGGGTTAAAGTTTTCTTTGACTATGGAGCTGGAATGCAGCTGTTTAATCTATTTTGGGGATGGGTGGAGTCTCAAGGGGACCAAAGCGGGAGGGATGCCTAGTTCCGAGAGAATTGCAGTCGTTTTCCCGAACAGTGCTGGAGGCCCCCCAAAAAAGCTATTTTTAATGCAGACAGTCCTCATTTATAGTTCATATTCCTTCTGCCAAGAATAGTACATTTGATGGGAAGGCCAATTGTGACAACTGCTTCTGCATTGTAAGCAGGAGTCTATTCCCAGGATATATTGTCAGAGGCTACACCTACTCCCTTTCTTGCCTCTGGTGATGCTCGAACAAACACACGCCAGATTCTCCCATTCACACACAGCAGAAAAACCACCTTTCCTACTATGTTCCTTCAGTTTTTCTCAAAGGGTGGAACCCTCTCCCAGAAGGAGTGCCCTATATGCACAACCAACCCATTTACAACTCTTGTGCTCTGGGCACCTACCTCCTGTGAACCCCCAACACAGGAGCAACTGTGTTACAACGGGAGTGACACAACTGGAGTGTCATAATTCTGATGTACTCAGTCACTGCAAGGAGTTTCCATGGCTGCTTTGAAAGAGATAGGGATGGAATCTAGAAGAGCTAGGAAAGAAAATGTAAATAATTGAATACTAAAATGGTAAATATTTTAAATAAAATGAAAACACATGAGTAGAAAAGGTATGTTCTCCACCATAGTTCATGTGTGTAGACTAGTTATACCACCATCACTTCTCTTTAGTAACTTTGTGCACATTTTGCTGTTAGTGAGCAAATCTGCATGGTATCGAGTGACCAACAAATTAACACACTGTGTTGCTGTCTTTTTTGGTCTCCTAGTTCTTCAAATTCATGAAATCCTACATCATGGGTAGAGGGATGCACGCTGTGGCAGCAGGCTGGAAGGAGAAGGTCGCGAATAACCTAAGAAGGTCCAACTCTGCCTCTGACAGCTTTCAGCGAGACACCAGCCGGTCCTTCCGTTTTTAGGAAGCAAAGTCACATATGGTCTTTGGGGGACAGATGCATCATCCACGAACCTTTGTTCTTTGCTGATTTGCCGGAACTTGGTCAATTTTGAACATTCCAAGATAAATAAATGCTGAATTTGGTTATATGGTGTACCTGTACTGTGGTCATTTGAACTGCTTCCTGTTGTTCAATTGATGTACCATAATGTCAGTTCTGAATAGATGAAGTCACTCCATTTGGTCTATAGTTTAGAACAGTAGCCAGAGTGACCCTTTGAGGTGGAAAACTGACAAAGTTCTCAAAGACAGTGAGGTGTACCACCAGAGATGTGACCTACACTATATCACAACAAAGGTGCACTCTAAAGCAGAGGAACAGTGTACGCACAGCAGGTCCCTAACCCTCCGTCCAGCTGGAGTCACTGGTTGGCATGGCATGCAGCAGACTGAGCTCCGCATTTTCCACAGTACTCAAAACTGTAAAGGGAGTCCTTCCAAGGCTGTGAGCAGAGTAGCTTCCACAGCTTTGGTGGTAAACATCCATGCGGTTTGAAAGCATATGTGCTCTCTAATGCAGAGCGAGCAGACTAGCTTTGACAGGCGGTAGGTGAGAAAAACTGGGCTCCATCACTATGGTGCGCGCTCAACTGGGGAAGGGGCATGACTGTAACAACATGGACTCCCACTGCAGCACAATGTGAACATGTTGGCTTTCACAGATGAGTAGGGACTGAGCAACGTAGGAAATAAGCAGTACCGCAGCATTCCCGCCCTCTGCAGAAGCTCCTGCTTAGACCAGTTGCTATATTCCCGTGTTAGGCCCATATAGCGAAGCAGCCATTTATTATATTGTCCTATTTTTTCAGCACTAACCTTTTGCACATATTTGCGTGGGTGACAATGTTGACTTAGTTTCCCTGAAACTAACCTTGTTTACACATCTAGCTTCGCACATTATCACAATACCTGAACATCATGTACTAGGTCTCTTTTCGCACTATGTACAAATGTCATCTCTATCTTCATCCATGTGGCGACAGGGCTATCTACATATCTATGACATCCCTAATCTAAACACACATCGCAAGGCTGCCTTCTATTATAAAAGATGAGCATCCCGAGATTAGCAGAGGAGGCACCCCAGCTGACACCCGAAGTCCGTGAATGCAGAGAATTCACCACACAGCAGTCTGACATCTTGTGAGAGGTGCCCAGTTTGTGACCAAGACGGGGTTCTTCATTCTCTCCCACCAGGTAATGGGGTTGGATCGTCCCTTGGGGGGATTCTTGGCTCTACACCTACACACACTCTAGATACACTTAGAGTAGGGTTCGCATAATAGGAGTACTTTCGATTACTGCCTCGTTATATATGCCAGCATACATACATTGTTTTAGCACCATGGTAGAACTATATCTACTATTCACGCTATTGGTTCTTGTAATCACTTTAATCTGCTTCGGTCTATTAATCGTAGCAGCACATGTATTCTGTACAAGAATAACATTGGTTCAATAAATGTATTGAAAACATCCCACTGTGTATTCTCTATATACTACTCTGAGAATAAGTAAGCACAAGTGACTGAGCGAAAGGTTCTGTACTGTTGCCACGATCCCGGAGGGGTCAGGGTTGTCATGTTCAGAGATTCCCATAAACCATTCCCTCACTGGTAGGTTAGGGGGGCTTACGGTGGCACTGAGAGCTAGCTGGTCTATAGGTCAATATATCCTGCGGGGGTGCCCCTAGTTTATGTTGTCCAAACAATGCGCAGATCCCACAAATTAGTAGGAACTACACGACATGGCGCCGTCAACGTTAGTTGGGTTCTTATTTAACGGTCAATGTGAATAGTTCAGTCGTGCTTTCTCCGAGACCCCTACTCACATTTAAACCGGAGACGTCCGAAGTGGGAAGGGAAATAAATCCGCCTCAGCTGAGTAGATATACCGTATGTATTGGCTGTAGGATAGTCAAGCTTGGAGGATTAGAAGTTCCTACATTGTGCATACCATATCTCTATAAAAATGTTAACTAAATACTACTTCTCTGACAATGACTGAACAAAGTGAGGATGTGGAAGAGCAGGTAGCGGCTCTAAATATTACAGAAAATTGCAGGCAGGCAGTCACTATGAAACTTTTACAACATTGCCTTCCGACATTAGGTGGAGATGTTACCTTCGTGGCTAAGGTACACGAATCACGCAGAACAGAGGTATTCTACTCTTAGGTTAAATTCCTGGCTGCAGATGCACGTATACGGTTGTTTCACACTTACATTGAAGCTGAACCACCGGCGGAATATTTCCCATAAGTGGACATAGAAATCCCCATTAACATACCAAAAGCATATTAATTGGTTTAAAGGTGCCCTACCCCAACATGAGACTCGGTCTGCTCAGCAGAGAAGGGGCGACCTGACCAGTCTTAGCTTCATACACACCATATTCAGACACTGCAGCTTTATCAGCAGCAGGAATGCGTACACTCTACAGAGATTTTGTAAACATTTACAGAAATCTTACTCAATACATAATGAGAACATGGACCGTCCATCTTGCTCTGGCTGCACAATCACAACTGGCTACTACAGGTATTAGCCACCAAAGACTGAACACAGTTATGGAAAAGATTCTTAGCAGCCGGAAGCAAATCCTGTTCTGGATAGCACAGAAAACAGCACAGCTTGAAGCAGTTTCTCCTCATATGGGCTCGCAGGAAAAACACAGAATACTAACAATTTGCTTGCCAATGGGGATGGCTCCCCCAATAGAAGATTGTGTCACTTGGGGTACAATCTTCCCTGCCGTTTATACCAGAACACATGGTACCCCTTAAATAGCAGTTATACCAGATATACTGGATCAAATACAAAATGAGTACAGGGCACAGCCTGCCCTAGATCTGGGGAGGAAATTGTTGGGCAATTTTGCCCAGGATTCTGCCATTATGTTAGGTAACATAAAAGGGGAGGGAGCAGCGGTGGCTTTACGCCCACACCTGAGGGGAATTCACTCCAGCACAACAGGTGCGAGAATTGCCAAAGATTTTTGAAGAAACATATGCTTCCCTAGGTAGACATAATCTGGGAGCCAGGCCTGGGAAACAGAAAGTTAAGAGCAATTCTGAGAAGAATGACTTCAAGCAAGCACCTGATTCTTCAGAGAAAAAATGGGAGAATAAACAAAATAAAAACACAGTCACGGGGTGGGTCTCCTCAACAGGAACACACAGAAAGAAACTGTGACAATATTAGGAAGCCTGACGGGTATCAATATACTGCTATGCGTTCCTATCATTCCATTCAGGAGTCATCTGAAAAACGTTTGGTGCGAGACGGACGGTCAGAACACAGATCGGAAGAGCAAGTCAGGATGAAAAGGGAGACACATCGCACTTCGGACTTCATTATTAAACAGGAAGATAAACAAAAGACTACTGAACCTCAAATTTAAAAATAAGAAGGCAGCTGGGATCAAAGTTAGAAAGGCCCAGGCTACTGAGGACTCTGCTTCTGAATGGGGAATTTGCAGTGACGATGCTAGACAGTGCGGCAGAAGTCACAATAGCTTGCTGGAACCTGATGGATTATCTGGCGGCAGTAGCACTGAGTGAGCATATCACGGTGGAAACACCTGATTAAAGGGTAAGTCCCACATCGTTTATATGAAATAACACTCCAAATGGAGGGGGACATACCCAGGGAAGTAAAGGGTCTCTTTTGGGAGAACCTTACATATATGGCTATGACATTCTTTAGGCCGCAAAGAATGGACACCTGGTTTTATAGTGGATTGCCAAATGGGGTAAGAAGTTATTTTACCTGCTTTCTCCAACCTCGGACCAGAATCAGTAAAAAATTCTTATGCGCAGGAGTGGGCCTTAACACTAGCTTCTGCACTTTACTGTAACCATGTTGGGTGGGATGATGCGTCACCTCATCACAAAACCCCATTAAAATCGATTCCTCAACCACAGAGACAATACCTAATAAAGCATGAAGCAAAGAAACAAGTTAGGGAGATCCTAGATCAACTTGAGTACCAGGGTGCGATTGAGAATTGCACCTCAGCTATGAAAAATCTGTTGTTTCTGGTAATGAAACCCGATAATTCATATTGTCTAGTTTTAGATTACAGACATTTAAAGGCATCCACAAATACATTTGCAGTGCAAAATGCACAAAGTGCCACACTGATGAATAACATTGAGCGGAAAAAATATAAGACAACACTAGTAATCTCAAATGGATTTTTCTGCCAAAATATAGCGCCTGCGAGCAGATATTTGACAGCATTCTCAGTGCTAGGTTCTAAACAACGATTTTTTTCTATTACCCCAGGGGTATAAGAATAGCCCCGAGTTGGATTCAGCCAGGGTAACAGAGTTACTTAAATTTATGAGGAGGCATTGTCTTGTGTAGATGACATCTATCTGATGGACGGTGAATTAATAGAATACATGGATCGAGTAAACCACATAATCCTTGGGTTTGCTCACCTGGATTACAAATTCAATTTCAAAAAATCTAAAATTGCCCTCCTCAGTGTCCTATTCTTAGGATGCGAGTTGTCAAGTGAAGGAAAAAGCCTGGCGGCGCAATTTTTAGGAAAATGTGCACTGCCCCAACCTCCAACGACTCTGAAGAGACTACAATCCATATTAGGATTTTGGAATTTTGGCAGGGCATATATTTTGTATTATGCACAAAGAGTGAAACCATTCTACAACTTAATCAGAGCTTATTTTTTAGTACATCATTGGACACAGGAACATACAGATATTCTGCGTTCCCTACAAGCTGACATGATTGCTTCTAAACATTTACATCCTTGTGTTAACACAACTAAGCTGGTGATCCGCGTAGTCTCTGGACCAACTGGGTACACATATATCACTTTCAATGAAGGCAATACAGTCCCTATTGCATATAAATCACATTTGTACACGAACGCTGAGATGCGTTTTGCGCCAACTGAGAATATACAGCGGTACAGACTGCTGTAGTGAGAGAGAGCACTGGCGCAGGGAAAAAGCATAATTGTTGTGACCCAGGTACCGACCTAGAGGCCGCTACAAATGCAAGCATCTCAAATCCTAAAGCATTACATCCACATTGGATTCAATGGGCTAACCTCTCACTGCAATAGATGTAGATTACAGATTTGACTCTACATTACAAACACAAGCATTTCTGCAGTATGAACAAGAATATCTTCTGCCAAATTAAATGATGCCTCTAGACCGATATGATTGCATCATTTACACTGATGGTTCTGCCCAGCTGGCCGTAGGAATGAAACAGCAATATTCGGCGGCATGCGCAATTGTAAAAGGATGCATGCATGATGGAAGGAATCGTCCTGGGAAAACACACATCCAGTCCCTAGGGAACGATACAGACCAGCTGGCGAAACAAAAAGCTCTGATATTGGCAATTCAAAATATGGATCGTGAATTCCCCACACTAATTGCGTGTGATTCATTTCACTGTGCCCAGTCCTATAACGATTTACATTATTGAGACCAGAATGGATTTAGAAATTCCTAAAGTTGCACTGTAAAGCACAAGATGCTATGGGAACAGGTGGCAAAGCTGAAAGAAGGCCTGCCACAGGCTCATGTTATTCATACATTGTGTCAGCAACGTGGAGACATGCACGTTGAAAGGAATTTGATGGCAGATGAAGCTGCCAAGGCAGCAGTTCGTACTGCTGCTGTTGCTGCAATAACTGGTTTAAATACGAGGATAGACGGAATAACTATGGTGGCAGTTAATACCACGATCAGCAAAACAGCCCTACCAAAAGGCTTTCCGCTTAAGTACTCCTACAAGTTAGAAGCACAAGACATTCCGTACGCCTAAATTCCAGGAGTGGGGGATAGAGTTATACCAAACATTGATCGCAGGTTAAGACTGATACTAGCTGCACATGAGGGTCTGTGTTCCGCTGACGCAGGGATTACTGCTACTGTTTCATTACTGAAGCACCGTTATTGGTGGCCATGTCTATCAAAACAGACAAAGGACTTGGTCCGTAAATGCGACATCTGCCAGCAGACGAACGACTCCACCATAAAACGTCCAGTACAGACACCCCTACTGATCTCAGACAAGCCCTTGGCTTGTGTTTACTTGGACCACTGTGGCCCCTTACAATCAGATGGGGCTTACAAGTACATCTTGATGGCAATGGATTCACGCTCCAGATTCCTGTGGGTTTGGCCACAGTGCTCGGCTGCCCCTCAAACTGTTATAAAGGCGTTGCATGTCTTTATTGGGACATAAGCACTTGGCACACTGCATTCCGACCAGGGTTCGGTGTTTAGCTCTCGGGCTTACAAAAAAGCCATGGGATGTTTGGGTCTGGCCTTGCGATACCCCTTCCTGTACCATACCGAGGGAAAATGGGTCACTGAGAGGAAGAACAGTGATGTAAAGCAATCCTTAACAGCTATGGTACTAGGTTTGAGTGTCAGTTGGGTCAATTACCAATATGGGTTCCAGAGGGGACTTAACAACAGGGCAAGAAAATCCCTAGGAGGTTGTACACCTTATGAACTCCTGTTGGTGTTAGAATGTGGGTACCAGACCTCAACAGTGTCATCACAGCGGCTGAAACATCATTTGACATCACTGAACGTGTGGCTGTTTTACAGGAACTCAATGAATTCATGGCCTTATAAAGCAACGTCCAAGTAAAACGCACTGCCACTGAAGAAGTGAAGGAAGTACCAGCAAGGCTAGCCTGCATCCTGAAGATTGGGGACCTGGTCACAGTTAAGATAGTGGACAAAAAAGAATTTGGCCCATCATAAAGAGAGCCTGCACCTGTCCTGGCTGCTGACTTCTTACGCCCCTTGCCGGTCGCCGAGACAAAAGGTTTGTCTCAATTGATCTGATCAAACCACACTGTGTGGCTGATTCTCTACAGTAGGCCACGTGGGCTCCTGGGTAGCCACTGCAATCCTCTCGCTACTGTACAGGAAGTTCAGATGGAAGCTTTAATAATGACTGAGGACTCCACTCTGCAAAGAGAAGCTGTAAACAACAATGAAATGATACTTCTCCCTGTTGAAACAACTACAACTGTACAATCAAAAAGTACAGAAATATCCATTCAAACAATTGACAATGTCTATGTAAAAATGCCAGAGATCGAGCCATCTACCAGTTCTACAAAACCTGCTGAGCTGCCAAGATACACCCGATGGCATCTGGCTACTTCATGCATTATGAAGATTTCTCATCAGATTCCAGTGAACCTCATTTGCCAACATCGCCTCTCCATTTCAAACTACGATTATATGCTCCCTATCATTGGTTGAAAAAGACTTACTTTGCTGTTCCTTGGATACATCTTTGGATTACAATTGGAATACTTTCCCTAGTGAACATTACAGCAGTTCCAGTTCCTGAAGGAATTGTATGGGACAGGGTATCGTATAATGTGTATGGTCCTACTGAACGTTTGCAAATTTCTTATTTGTATAGAATTTCTTTAAATGTCATCACCCCCAGTACTTTCTCTGATGATTGGGACATTACAACTAGGCATAATTTGCTTGCAGATCTAGAGCAATCAGCTGTATTTTCTAATGATGAATTGTATGATGGTACAAATAATTATAGAGACATGTTCTGCTTTCAGCATTATGGTCACCATTGTTTACACAAAGCTAGCGTCCCATGCTCTGTTTATGAATACACTCAATGGGAACACTACCCAACACCACCAAAAGGTAGTTCAAAGACTTTTTCACAAAAGTTTGCTTATTTTTCAGGTTTTGATACATCAGACCCAGCCTTGTATTCTTATAGGCTTGCACCTACACCTGAAAAAAAAACTATGCTTACAAACACCAAGTTGATATACTCTGCTTCCTTTATTTCCCAACTGTCTACACAGGGTTTCGACTTTTGGAAAGACACCGTAGACACAAAATCTGTCTGGGGACAAAAGATTGGCAGGTTCAGGAAACAGAGGCTTTATTTAGAGCATGCCTCATACCACATCAAATAGTTTTCCTGAACAAAACAGTGCAACAAATGTCATGCTTGTATAGCAAAGATTAAGGATTTGAACACAATCTCACGTTTGGAGAATTGGCAGCACTTAACACACTTCAGTTAGGATATACTAGATACCATGATATGAAATGGTATTTTAATTCATCAGATCCCAATTGGAAGGGACGTGTGGTTTGGCCGACAGACACAAATAGGTGTCATTCTAGATTCCTGAGTAAAACTGAAGGATTTACGATTAATAGGCCTGATCAGCATCATGAACAGAATATTCGGACTGATGATGTCATTTAGTGTTGGGAAGTTATGCCTAGATTGGCTAAAGACCTCAACACCTTCCCAGGTGATGCAATACTTGTCCTTTCTTTCTGATGACATGCATCTCAAGGATTTTTTATTAGGTCCCCGGAACCCACGTTAAAAGCGCTTTTTGTACGGTATATAAAACGAGCTGTGGAAAATTTCTTAACAGGAAGCTGCTGAGAGATTATGCTCAATCGGGTTATCCTAAAAAAGGCGCTGGCTGTGGTTAACAACGGTATGACTAAATTATCATCCAGGATTTATTTACTGGGCAACATAGTGTCTTCTGCAATTGACATAATACAGCAAGACATGTCTATTTTACAATATGGACAGTCACAATTACGGTCAATCGTAATACGGAGCTGAACGTTACAAACGTTCCATTCTGGCCACGTGCCATGGCGTTACATCAATAGTACAGGTCTGTTTTCGGCATACGATCTAACAGAAAGACAGATAATAATGGCATGCAGAGATGCGAAATATACCATGTTGCGCATTGAAAATTAGACCAATTATCTTTGGCCGTGGACACCATTCACTGACTGGATAATCCATGGTCATATCACCCTAACGGTCACGACATTCCAATTTCAGTACTGTCTCCAATACCAAAAGGTAGGCAGATACGAAGCGCTAGGGGATGGTTATATGCAGGAGTATTGGGAATTACCGCTTAGGTTTAGATGCAGAAATGGGGACAGAGAGCTTTTCCTTAGCGGGTATGATTGTGAGGATGCTTTAAGCAGTTCCTTAGTCTGCAAGGACCTTTCTCTCCACGGGCATGCAATGCTTCAGTGGCAAACTTGTCTTGTTATCGGAAGGGTTCTCCAGCTGCCGTGATACATCCAGTGTTCAGGCTGCTCTTGAATGGGAGCTATCTGATGCTGAATGATCATGGTTGCTGCGGGATTGAACCGGGCATCGCTTATCTAGTGACGGTTAATTCCATAGTGACTTGTTGCACACAAGTACTGTTTCCACCTTCCCGCACAGTTAGGGAGGTAGCGCTATGGCCTTCGATAAATGTTTCCAACATACAGTTTGATTCTCTGAGCAAATTGAAAGCCATGCTTTTTCAGAAGGATGTGGCTTTAACTTCGGCCACAGAGATGTTTGAGCTCCATGTTGTAAGGCCCTCCTCTTAGATACAGACACTACCCTACATTAACATCCCACTGCATTTTGGAGAGCTGGTCCACGGTATCTTTAGCATGGAGTTATACCATCTTTCATACACTCCTTGTTGGGAAGTGTTTTTAGAGGGCTCCCACTTGTCCTGCTACTTGTGGCGGGAATTCCGATTTAAATTGTTCTGCTCGCAATGGATGTCCCAGTTGAACCCAGAATGGAGACAACACTGCTGGTGCTGCGTTGCGTGAGCACATGGTATACCACTTCTGTACACCTCAAGAACTGAACGAACATTGGTTCTTATCCTTCAGGCCTGTTTGGCTTGATTGCATACAATCTGTCTTCCACTGTCTGCTTTGTAGTCACAAATGTGTCCTGGATATATATCTCGGATCAGAATTGGTTGCACCATCGAACATTGAAGTACTGAAGGACTCCTTCAAGGCCAATGCGGATTGTTGTCCACAGAATTATCCATTGATGATGAATGCATTCTTAGAGCCACCCTGGGATGCTTCAGCTCCTAGTGATGTGAACAGCGGCTCTGCGAATCACTTATGGGTAACAACACATCCCTCAGGGGCTGCTGTAGGAATTGGACGGAACACCTTTGCTCCATAAATGTGCTTTGAGGTGCGCCTCTGGGATCATCATCTGCGGTTGTGGGCAACAGCAATGTTGCATCTACCACTCGGAACACATAAAAGAATTTGGCCTTTCCGTGTGGTAACATTTTGGCTTTTCCGTGTGGGAACAATTTAGCCTGTTTTTAAACCAAAACAGCTTTTGTTTTTTTTCTCTCTTCTAGGCACCGTAGCTTCCTGAAATGTTTGGAATTTCATACAGTATATTAACTCCTAGGGCTTTTTGACAAATTTTAACGGTAAGCTTGCTTTTAGATGATTTTTTATCGGCTTTAAGGCCCATCCATGGGGCGACAGTCAATAGATCTGCTTTGAAGGCAATGCGTAGGATATAACTTTATGCTTCCTGCGACTGGAAGCCAATGTAGTACTTTGAAGGCCAGTAACATGAGATGATATTTGTTAGAATACAGTAAAGTTGCTTAGTTTTTCAATATTTGACCTTTCAAAAGTTCTTGATTTTGTGTACATAACACTGTAGTAGGCCAGTTTTGACAGCACCCACACTATGGTTGGTGCAATTAAGTGAGCATATTGTAGCAGCTGAAAAATCCTTCTCACAATAAACGTAATGGGGCAACCCAGTGTCCCTCAGAACCTGGGTATACGTATTCAAAAAAGGAGAAAATGGTTCTGTCGGGGGGTCAGTAACTTGAAGTGAATAGCAAAAGCTTATAGGTATCAAGAAGCAAAGATTTGTCAAAAAGCAAATTATCACACATACCAGAGAATTAGAATCAATCAGGATTTTTATAAAAATAACCAATGATAACGCGAAATTATTAGTAGGCTGTCACAATATATATTTTTCAATTTGTGAAGGTGACATAAGTGACTATGGTGAATAGTGACGTGATAAATGGTGATACAATACTGTATATAACATTAATCAAAAAACAAGTGACAAGAAGGAGAAAAAACACAGTTATATACAAAGTCCTTATTATTTTACACATATGCTTAATAATCCAATAATGAATGAGACCATATTCTTAAGCTTTGTGTGGACATAGGTAGTACGCCGACGTTTCGACCCGGTGTGTCGCGCAACAATATATGCCTCAAAGCGGGTCATCCTCAAGGCGGGAGGGGGACAGATGACAGCCTATAGAAGGATTTAACGAGCAGAGTCAGGCATGTGTGATGAAACAAGGGTAGGCGTCACTAAATGAACTAAAGATAACAAGTCTTACCCAAAAGTGGATAAAGACTGCGATGAAAGAATCTATGTCAGGTAAGTATGCGAGAATTAATCGCAAGGAGACTCCACCATCGGATTAGAGTCTGTGGAGACGAAGACTTGAATCAGTCAAAGGCAAATATGATTACAAAAAGTGAATAGAGTATGTGGGGATTAAAACGTACCTTGTGAGGGTAAATTAATTAAATGACCAACATTCAGTATGGAAAATGAATTGGATCAGTCCAATAACGCTGAAACAAAAATGAGAACTGTGTAAATCTAATGTAATGGAGCACGAAATGGTTCAAGCAATGACAACTTTGTTTAATGATGTAAAACAAAGCGAGGGTTATGACGTACCTTGAGAAATAAATATCCCACAATCACATTGGAGAATGATTTAAACACCAGTCCGGTTTTTCTGAAAAGAAAATCGGGACTGTGTAAATTTAAAGTCATGTATTTAACAAGGAGGCGAGAAGCGCGCTCCGTGAAGGGGTTCTAATTGCTGCTCACCGTGATCTGAAGATAAACGCGTTCTTCCGTCTTTTCATTTGGGCAGAGATGAAAGGCAGCAAGAGGCCCAATCCCTACGGGTAGGTCTGGTGCCCAGACTACCTGAAACCCTAGTATTAGGAAACGACTACCCTCATATGTCAAGACTAGTAAGAGAGACTGGACAGAAGGGGAGGAGTGGAGGAGTACAGCCCCCTTTGCACGAGTGCCAGAACAGGGTTTTCCAGAAGGTAAACCAAAGAAAAGCGGAAAACAGAAAAGCGAGAAAATAGGGACTGGACCAGGGTAGCACTAATCCGTAAGACCGAAACACCTATTTGGCAATATGATCGTGGTTTTTTTTCTGCCCAAAGAGAGGATCCCACCCTACGAGAGGCCTGGAATAAAGCCCTGGAAGAAGAAGACTTAAACCAAGTAGGTCCCCAATTCTTATTTAAAAAGGGATTACTTTATAGGGTAAGGGGAAGAAATATGCCCCATCAACTACTGGTTCCCCGCCAATATAGAGAAAAAGTGTTGTTCCTGGCACATAGCCATTTATTGGGGGGCATTTCGGAGAGGAAAAAACAGAAAAAACCATCCTAGAGAAATTCTATTGGCCAGGTATTTATCAAGAAGTACGTCGATATTGTAAGGAATGTCCCATATGTCAAAAGAATAGTAGGACTCTGCCCACGAAAGTCCCTTTACATCCCTTGCCGCTCATCCAAGAACCCTTCTCAAGAGTGGGGATGGACATTATAGGTCCCTTACTCCCCTCCCGCAGTGGCTGTAGATTTGTTCTGGTATTGGTGGATTATGCCACCCGCTTCCCCGAGGCCGTGGCTTTACGCCAACCAAATGCAGTCCAAATCGCCAAAGCAATGATTAACATATTTTCCAGGGTGGGGTTCCCAAGAGAAATCATCACTGACCAAGGGACTCCATTCATTTCACGTCTCATGAGACAGGTGTGTCTATTGTTAAACATTAAACAAATTAGAACAGCGGCCTATCACCCCCAAACGGATGGGCTAGTAGAAAGATACAATGCTACATTGAAAACTACCTTAAAAAAACTCTTGGAACTTGAAACTCGCCGATGGGAGGACATACTTCCGCTGGCCCTCTTTGCCATTCGGTGCAAACCCCAGAAAAGCACGGGTTACTCCCCTTTTGAATTGTTGTATGGGCGCCAGCCTCGCACCCTGTTGGACATGTTAAAAGAAGAGTGGGAAGAAGAGCCAGAGGGAGTGAAACCTCTACCGGAATATGTCCTCAACCTAAAAACCCATTTGGGACAAATCCGTAGTATTGTCTCTGCCCATATGGAACAAGCCCAAGCTGCACAAACGGCCCAATACGATAAAAAAACCAAAGACCGTAGTTTGGAGATAAACGATTTTGCTTTGCTAATGATCCCCTCATCCGATCACAAATTGTTAGGACAATGGCAGGGTCCATATCGAGTTGTAGAAAGAATAACTCCAGTCACCTACCGACTAGAATTGGATCCTAAAAGAAAAGCTCACACTCAGATATACCACATAAATTTACTAAAAAAATGGGAAGGAGCCATTCCTTTCTCAATAGGGTCGCCTAATGACCCTACCTATTTGTTCCACCAAAGCATCGACCGTGACCTACCAGAGAAACAAAGACAAGAACTAGAGGCCAAACTAAGACCCTTATGTGAGGTGTTTTCCCTAGAACCCGGGAGAACCACTCTAATAGAACACGCCATTATCACCCCCTCCAACAAGAGAGTAAAACTAAGACCATACCGTATCCCTGAATCACGACGACAGGCCATAGAACAGGAAGTCCAAAACATGCTGCGAATGGGTATAATTGAACCCTCTACTAGTGAGTGGAACTCGCTGGTAGTATTGGTGCCCAAGCCAGATGGGTCCATCAGGTTCTGCATCGACTTTCGGGAGGTAAACATAATTTCCTAATTTGATTCCTACCCTCTCCCGAGAGTCGATGAGATGGTAGAACGACTGGGTACGGCTCGCTATATCAGCACCCTGGATCTATGTAAGGGGTATTGGCAGGTGCCCCTGAAACCACAGGATTGACAAGAAACGGCTTTTTCCACCCCTAGTGGGTTATACCAATTCACGGTATTGCCTTTCGGTCTGCATGGGGCCCCTGCCACCTTTCAGAGGTTAATGAATCAGGTATTAAGACCGTATGCTAATTTTGCAGCAGCCTACATTGACGACATAGTTATTCATAGTTCCTCATGGGAAGAACATTTGTCCCACCTTAGTACAGTGATACAAGCCTTGAGAAACAGTGGTTTAACCATAAATCCAGCCAAAAGTAGATTAGCAGCACGCTCGGTGAAATATTTGGGGTATCTCTTGGGAGAAGGGTATATAAAACCACAGGAAGAAAAGATAGCCGCCATCACGTCAATTTCCTTTCCCCGGACAAAGAAAGAGTTAAGAGCATTCCTTGGAGTACTAGGGTACTACAGACGGTTCATACCCAATTTTTCACAACTGGCCTCACCCCTAACCAATCTCCTAAAAAAGGAGACAAAAACCGAACAAGAATTGAGACAGCCCTCACCCACTGTAACGGTTGACTGCTGTTCCGCAGGAGTGCCAGAAACCTGAAGCGAGTCCTCAGCCTTCCCCAGCTGTCCTCCGACTCTATCAGACACTAGAGACTCAGCAGACTAGCCAGGGAAAACAGGGAAACAAAACAAGGGAAGGAGGGTTGTACTTCAATGGGTCATCAGCGTCTGGTTCCACAGAGAAGGAGATATACACCAGGCACACACCCTGTAAAACAAGTATTATGTAAATACTGTTACACACTTCCAACTCCCTACGTTTACTTTGTCTCTTGTCCTACCTACCCATGTGTTGCTCGTTACACTCTTGTACTGTGAAGACGTCACTGGTACACTGTAATATTCTATATAAAGGAGAGCACACTGTTAAAAGGAGATAAGACTCGGCCCCCACACTATACTTTTACTTCTGTTAATAACGTACCCCCAGTACTGGCATAGATGAAGTGACTCCCTAGATTCCGTTTGCCTGGTGACCCCTGTAGATGATAGGCTACAGAAATAGAGAAGACACAACTTCAGAACAAACCGAAATACCCCCCTGTGTATTATTCATTTACATAACAAACAATATGTAAGATAATGTGGCGCAATGCGCCTTTACCGTGTTTCTGTCGCGCAGTATCCACACAGTGGTTCACGCAACACCCAGGGAGAGACTGGACACAATTTGCGAGGATAAGGACAGCATGGGAAGGGATACTAGCTGAAACACCACCAGGGTACTATGAGCATAACTCAGGAAGGTGGTCTCTGGAAGAAGCGATGACAACCGTTTGGAGTACTTGTCACTAGGACCCACATAAAAGAGAGAAAGGATACGAATAGGAAGAATAGGGAAGTACTGCTCGTGTCAGAAAGGAGTAGGTACTCCTGGCTAGTAGAAGGACTACGGGAACAGTTTGGAAGGACAGGACGCTGGAACGTTGTTACAGCAGAACCGTAATGACAGGGAACTACTGCTACACCCACACAAGATCTCTCACTTGAATTAAGGAAGGGACGCGGGGTAAATGCGTCTCCGAAAACTCTGGTAACGGAGCAGACAGGACCAAAAAGCTCGAGGAGAGCAGAACGCTTCGTACTCCCGCGCGAAGCCAGAAACAGGAAGAACCTAACCAGGAAGTCAGGCAGCTGAGCGTCAGGACGGAAAGGGATCTCGAGGCAAGAACGCTAAGCGCGTCTCTTTGCCTCGAGATTCTTTAAACACTGCTGTGTCGGGAGTCGCGGAGCGGAGAGCATGACACCCACCCTTACAAAGGCTTTTATGCAGGTGAAACACGCCCTTACATCTCGGCCGGTCTTACTCAGCCCTGACTATTCCCGGCCTTTTGTTTTACAAACAGACGCCTCAGACACGGGATTAGGCGCTGTGTTATCCCAACTGGACCCCCAGGGACATGAAAGACCTGTCCTATATATAAGCAGAAAACTGCTTCCACGAGAAAAGAGATACGCTGTTATCGAAAAAGAGGCCCTCGCCATTAAATGGGCTGTGGACTCCCTTAGGTATTATTTGGAGGGTCGAGAATTTACCCTTTATACAGACCACGCCCCCTTAGAATGGTTGTCCAGGAACAGAGGACACAATGACAGAATATTGAGATGGTTCCTTGCACTCCAACCATACCGTTTTCAAACCCAGCACCGGAAATGCTGATTATCTATCCCGATACCCACTTGATCCTTTTCTTGCTAGCAAGAAAGTTAGGGAAGGGGGATGTGAGGAGGAGCCCGCCTTCACCCCCGTGGCAGACCTTCGAGACAATTTATCACCCATCGAGCGGTACGCGCCCGTCAGGCAAGGGTTAATTAACCCGAACTCCTCTTCCCCGCAGGAACGCCCACTGAGGGAAGCGATCCAATGGGTGGAGTCCTGGGGACATAGAAGGGCGGACCCGGCAGCCAAGGGGGAGTCTCCGGAAGACGCCTGGAAGGAGGAAGACGGTGAGCGAAGGACCGACGCGGAAAGACTGGAGGATCAGCGGGCGAGGACAGCGGGACCGGGACCGGACGAGGACCGCGACGACATCGCCCCCATCCTGGTCGACGAAGACGAAGTTTCAGCGGAACCGGAGTCCTGGTCGGAGGACTGGTGGACGCCCCCGGAGGACACCTGCACGCCGCCGTAGCTCCGGAGAGTTATGGCTTCCACGGTACGTGTTAAGGGGATTGTGGTTATAACAGGTGCCGGGAGGGAGTTGCGGCCATTTCTTTGTTTGTTTAGTTGGTCGGGGAAGCAGGGGGAGTACAGAGGGGCACAACTAGAAGGAGTCAGTCAGCCATTCATTACCTCCACCCTCTAAGGCCCTCAGACCTGGGAAATAGGTCACTAATCGGTTCAGGCAAGAGAATACTCGTCACCTGAAGTAAGGGGCGAGCTTGTGCTTCTAAGTACGTTTGTTTTCTTTTCTTTTCCCCATAAGTACTTGCACGCCCTACACTTTCACCCGCGCATATCACAACATCCTTAGCCTGAGCACTGGGTGTGTCAACCCCCCCCCCCCTTTTCTGTTTACCCTTGGTGACGGTAGTTGTCCCACCACTCGACAGTCATACTTACCGCTTGTTGTCTCTTCTCTTTCCATGGTACCCGGGGAACGTCAACACCAATTACCTGGAGAGGACCCCATTGGCAGACGAGACTCAAGCATCACCCGCGAATCGACAACCACGGAGCCCACCTGTGTTTACCCTTTGACTATTCATTCTGTGTCTCTAATAAATACGCCATCATAGATCCACGCATAAGACCTCCTCGGTTCTTTTTCCGCCCATCCCTCTCACATTACCTGACATAGATTCTTTCATCGCAGTCTTCATCCACTTTTGGGTAAGACTTGTTATTTTTAGTTCATTTAGTGACGCCTACCCTTGTTTCATCACACATGCCTGACTTTGCTTGTTAAATCCTTCTATAGGCTGTCATCTGTCCCCCTCCTTCCTTGAGGAAGACCTGCTTTGACGCATATATTGTTGCGCGACACACAGGGTCGAAACGTCGGCGTACTACCTATGTCCACACAAAGCTTAAGAATATGGTCCCATTCATTATTGGATTATTAAGAATATGTGTAAAATAATAAGGACTTTGTATATAACTGTGTTTTTCCCCTTCTTGTCACTTGTTTTTTTATTAATGTTATATACAGTATTGTATCACCATTTATCACGTCACTATTCACCATAGTCACTTATGTCACGTTCACTAATTGAAAAATATGTATTGTGACAGCCTACTAACAATTTCGCGTTATCATTGGTTGTTTTTATAAAAATCCTGATTGATTCTAATTCTCTGGTATGTGTGATAATTTGCTTTTTGACAAATCTTTGCTTCTTGATACCTATAAGCTTTTGCTATTCACTTCAAGAAACTGACCCCTGACAGAACCATTTTCTCCTTTTTTGAAAAATCCTTCTCAGCAACATAAGATGCGAGTTGATGTTTCCGATCGCCGCTGTGCTGTGAGCACTGAAAGAGAGATCAGAAAGATTTGTCCAACTCAGAGGATTTTACTTTTTTAATAATGCACTTATAGAATAAACTATTTTCTACAATGCACACATCTACATCAAAAAGAAAAAATACAATAAAGAGTACAATACTCAAACATTAAGAGACCACAAGAAATAGCCAACACAACGGTTTGAAAAATCACCATTTCTTTTTCAGCTTAACTTCTACGTAGGGAAAAGGAAATAAACCCCTGAATTGAGTCCAGATGCCCCCCACCCCTCAGAGGCTACCCCTGTAGGCAGCACTGAAGCCCGGACCCCCGCTAAGGAGAGGCAAGCTAGTGGCACAGAGGGCTGTTCTGACCCCCAGTGCGTCTGTGGAGTGTCACCTAACAGAAACTGTGGCCAAGCTGGAGAAAGTTTGGGAATGTTTGTAACTAAGAACTTAGGTGCTGCACTTGAGACTGGAAGCACTGTGGCAATAGTAGCACACTACCTTCTCCACCTTAACCACAGGTAGCACCATGGCCATCACTCCCCAACACACCCAAACCACCACCATCCTAACCACTCTACCCTAATCACCACCAACCTACCTTAACCACCACCACCCTACCCTAACTACCGGCCAACCCTACACCACCCTGACCACCACCACCACCACCCTAAACAGCAGCACCACCACTACCACCACCCACCAACACGCTACCCACCATCACCCTACCATAACCAACCACCACCTCCTTAATACATACCACTACTATCCTACCACCACCCTTACCACCCGCACCACAAGTACCCTACTATCACAACCCTAACTAAAACCACCCTTTCACTCAACATGGCTCTCAATTACTGTAGTTTATTTTTAACAACCATTTTAAACTCATTACCTAATTGTCATTTTCATGGAAAGTTGTGGCATAGGTTTGTGGTTTTTTTTTAAATCTTGAGTATGTAGTCCTCACCTGAAATTATACATCTAGGTATCCAAAGAAGCTAATTCATATTAAACATTAAGAAACATTTCCCTATCTACTTATCAGCCTAAGCTATGAAATCAATATGTGAATGCTGAGAAGCAACTCAAATGGTAGGGTGTTGTGAACCCTAGGGCCAGGCATATTCATATTTGATAACTTCATATTTAATTGCCTTGTACAATTAAAGTGCTGTGCAGTGGGAATAAGGAAACAGTTGTCATGTATAAAATTGGGTTACTGATTGACTAGGGAGTGAGCCCTGGTAAAGCAGCAACCACAATCCTTGCAGGGTAAGGCACAAGACAACCCAAACTAACCTGTGCTCAACCCCTGGTAGCTTGGCACAGAGCAGGCTTAACTTAAAGGCGATATGTAAAGTATTTATGCAACACTTCAAACAGTAAAACTTTGAAAACACCGCACAAATATCCCACACCAAGTTAGAACAAGCATTGGCAGAGCAAATAGGTCTCGCCTTTGGGACCTTTTAAGTGTTTATCCATGCAACAGTTGATGTTGTTGCACCGAGGATATTGTGCTGGATAACTAAACATTTATAATGTCCCAAAGGCGAGACCTATTGGCTATGCCAATGCTTGTTTACGGTATTGTGCCCTGTTGAAAGAATTCAGCAGAGTACACTTAGACCGAATTTTGTATCACTTCTCCAGTGCTAATAGGCGTAATCTTTCATCACATGCAGGACATCTTTTGACGGCTCAGCTTGTGCTCTGACTTTTGGGCCTAAACTGGTAGCTAGACCCGATGGTATCAGAGCTCTTTTACAAGTTGCGAGCATAGGTGTGCTCAAGCTAAATACGAGGATACATCTATGTCAAACGCAGTCAA
The DNA here is from genome assembly GCF_964204655.1 of Triturus cristatus. NCBI lineage: Eukaryota > Metazoa > Chordata > Amphibia > Caudata > Salamandridae > Triturus > Triturus cristatus. The sequence goes on along the minus strand of NC_140593.1, from coordinate 64,262,614 downwards.
AAAATTGTAAACAACACAGCTTTACAATTACATATATTCGTTCTACTACATAGAGCGATCTCTTGCTTCCGTGCTGGATTTGCGCGAAGTGCCAGCACAAACATACAAGGAGTCGTGGTGGGCATTGGTGCCGCACCAGTGTATACGATTACCTCGCCGTTTTCCCCCATTATGCCCAAACTCTCACGTCTCAAGTTTACTTCCTACAATTGCAGTACGTGACGTTGCAGGGTCGCACCTTATGAGGCGCGCATAATCGTACATACACCCTGAACCCACATTGGAGGTCAGGAGAGAAATCATATAGGGGTTGAGCTCCGCCTGCCCTTACGTACAGGGTAGCAAAGCAAATTATTGTGTCTATGTGTGTGGTTGCTGCAGTAGGCTTCGGTGCTTCGGCACCACAACTATCTGCTACCTTACAACATTCCCAAGTATGGCAAGTCGTCCCCATTTCGTGAAAACTATAATTAGAATTTAAACATTTGAATTACATATAAATATTACGCTTAGAACCCCTGATGATGCGTTGAAACAGACATTTAATTCTTTAGCATAACCCCCGAATTGCCAAGTGTGCCCTAAAGAGTACTGAATAGGCACAACATATCTTACGGAGATAAAAAAAGTTTCAAGTTAAAATAACAGTGGAAAAAATACTGTAAAAGTATAACAGTGGGGAAAAAAAGACCAATTATTCAGTAGTAAACTTTATATTTAACTTTCTATGGCTGTCTTATGATTTCTGCAACCAATCCTTTAAAGAAGTAAAGTTTACAGCAGGGGGCGCACCCGTATAAAAAAAACTAGACAAAAGGAAAACTGCAAGATGACGTATCTATTGCTCGTTTTCTATTTTTGAAATCTTTACTCTGCAGAAGTTCATAGACAATAGTGTGAAAAATTCGCAAAAACGCAAAGTCCACGCAGCATTAAAGGCATTTGACACGACTGTCCTCCCAAAGATAGCGAGATGACCCAGCATGGAAACACGACCTTCATTTAATTTACATGGTTTATTTAGCAAGTCAATTTATAAATGTTTTTCTGAACAGGAATCATGGGGAGGTTCCTAGGCCGTTTGCAGACGCTTTCCTCTGCCGCCTTGCCCTGCCCCTGCTGTCGCATCACGACAGCTGGAAGGATCTTTCCTGGTTTGTCTCCGCTCGCCAGACGGAAGTTATAGAGAGCGCAATGAGATGCGGTCGGGTTAGCTATTGAGATGTGTGTGCAACCTGCTTGCCACAGGTTCAAAATTCAGGGGAGCAAACCCATCCTTTCATGCTTCCGACGCAGACAAATTGTGGTTTACAGTAAATCTGCATTCGAAAAAGCTACCTAAAACGCAAATTATCAATATGAAAGCAAACGACTAGGACTGCGAAAACATGTAGTTGATTCTATGAATAACAAGACGTGCGGCCGCGAGACACGCTCTGTGGTGGGGGAGGGGAGAGCAAGACAGAGAGGTGGAGCGAGGCGCGCTCGCTTGGGAGAGCGAGAGGAAAGCCAGATGGCACCTCTGCTCATGCCTGTGCGCGTAACCGCACGCAGTATGCCACCCAAAAAGCTGTGGTAGGCTTTTTAAAGCCCACTCACCAAATGTCTCGCCCGAGCAGCGCATGCGCTGGCTCAGGCGAGACCTAAAAACCAAGCATAATTTCAGAAATGAAAAGATCAAAACTGCAAAATTCCAATCAGTAGAACCGAGTTATACATTTTTAAAGAATAAACTGTAAAATAGCACCTAAAAGTAGCAAACATTAACCACGACTATCTGGTGACGCTGGACTTTCTCATGTTTTGTGCCAAGAGTTCCGTTTGTGTCAGAGAGGGTCGTGGGGAGGAAGTACAGCATTACGGGCAGTGATACGCGTGGTGTGAAAAGCAGGCCAGGCGTCATGTATGGGCTAGTGCTTTGCATTGGCAGTAATCTGCGGGCGATAGACGCTTGGTGTGCAAAGAGATGGGCTGGCGGCAGCCTATGTCGAATTTTAGTGTAAGCAGCGCAGTTCCTGTGCAAGCGGGCCTGTTCGCCAAGAGCCCAAAAGCTTGATTTCAAGCACACATGAACCACACCAAGGGTCCAGGACCTGAGAGACACCACTTGGGGTTCAGGAACTGGTTGGAGAGCCTTTATATGTCCCAGAGGCTCAGATCGGGAGGCCAGCAGACCAGCCCTTTGAGTTGCTCTGTTATGCTGGGTTCAATCTGAAGTTGCAGGTCAAGTTCTTCTTCCCCAGGCAAGAGGGCAGTACGTAGCAGGTCAGCAGGTCTTTTAAAGCAGCAGTCCAACAGTGGTTGCCCTTGTAGCAGCACAGCAGTCCTTCTTCCTGGCAGAGTATCCACAGGTCCAGAAGTGTAATGAGGAGTTGGGGTCTGAGGTGCAGTATTTATACCCAGTTGTGCCTTTGAAGTGGGGGAGAAGCTCCTAGAGGTATCCCATTGAAGCCCCCAGGTATCCTGCCTTCCCTGCCCTGCCCTTGTTTCAGGCTAACTATAGGGGGAGGAAGACCTTTCTGTGGTGGCAGGACACAGCCTATTCAGGAGTACGTGGGGCTGTGTCCAACTCCTCCCTCCCATCCCGCCAGTGTTGGCCCATCCAATAACACCTAAGCTCCCTATTGTGTGTGACTGTCTAGGAGGTACACACAAAGCTCAACTGTCAGCTACACCCTGTCATGTGACCAGAGGTATGCTACAGGCACTAAATGGCTATGGCAAGAAAATTCTAACTTTCTAAAAGCGGCTTTTTGAGAATTGTAATTTAAAATCAAACTTTACCATAAGTTAGGATTTTAAACTGTGATTCCAGAAACACAAAACATGAACTGGTTATATCTTCCCATTTGGAAATTACACTTCTAAAATGTAATAAGACAATTCTGATGTTATCCTATGGGAGAGATAAGCCTTGCAATAGTGAACAATGAATTTAAGAGTTTTTCACTACCAGGACATGAAAAACGTAAAATTCCATGTCCTACTTTTTAAATATATTGCACCCTGCTCTCTGGGCTGTATGAGGCCTACCCTAGGGGTGACCTATATGGAAAAACAAATTCAGAAAAAATGGAAAGAGCGAATGCAAAACTTTGGGGGTGACCGTGCAGAGAGGGCAAGGTCCAACAGTTCCTTACATTATGTGGCATGCTTTTAATCAGGCAAATTACAAGCTCAGGCAATCTTGCTCTGAAGACTGTTGAGTAGACTTTCCTCTGTTTGTCCCTTGCCCCTCCACTACACTCCATGTTGCTTTCACCCATGTGCTCCTCCCCCTAGCCACCCCTTGTTGTCCTTGAACTTGAGTGCTTCTCCCCTCGCATTGTTTTCTCGTCTGTGTGCGTCTCCTCGTTACACGCTGAGATCTCTCTTGCCTGTTTGCTTCTGTTCCCCCACACACCACTTTGCTCTCTCTCATCCATGATGAGTACCTCTCCTGCTGCCCTCCATGGAGCTTCGGGCGACCAAGTCCTCTGCAATGCTTCCCCCCATAAGTGCCTCTATGTTGCTTCTACCATTGTTCTCCTATTATTAACCCTCTACCCACACAAAAAAACACACGTTGGCACTAACTTTCAAAAAGAAAGACCTTGTGCAATTTATAGGCTCATGCAAGCGTGGTGCACACGCCTGCCTACAAAATGACATGCATGCAGCATAACACTTTTATTTTGTTTTAGATTCCTGTTTAGCCATGCTGCACAGCATTGTTAAAAAGCATTGGCAAAGCCAACAACTCCCACCGGAGGGACCCATTGGCTTTGCCATTGCTTGTTTATACAGGACAAACTTGGCTCAAGGCAATGATTGCACCAGATTATATTGCACATGGTCAGATTTATTTTTTAGGCACAAGGAAATTTAAGTTCTTTGCCTAGAACCACAGGTTATTGATATGGCACTAGGACTTGAGTCTGGTTGCCCAAGTTCATCACGATTCTTTCAATTAGCATATATATATGCCATAACATATTAAAATAAACTTATCGTTACAATAAATACATTGGTTTAAAATATTAAAAACTGTCCTTGTATAACTTTACAATTGAATACAGCTATGACAAATCGAGGGTCAGGAGGAGGACTCTTTGTGGTCTTTTTGTTGCGAGCCAAGTTCCCATGATAAAGCTTGCCACAAGCTTGTAGATTGCTCGATACTCTGAGCTGGCACAAAATGCTACTGCTTCTATACAAGTTGTAATTAAAAACTGTTTAGACAGTGGTAGAAATCATTTAGGGGCAGATGTACGATCGTATTTTGCGGTCGAAAACGGGAATTTGGTCCGTTTGCGACCGCAAAATAGGTCAGCCCCATGTACAAACCATATTTTGCGAGTCGCTAACCTATTAGCGACTTGCAAAATATGGTTTGCGACTCGCTATTAGGTAGGGGCGTGCCAAGGGCGTCCCTTCCTAATAGAGAGTCTCACCGCTATGTATGATTGTTTTGCAACCGCATTTGCGGTCACAAAACACTTGCAGTTTCCCTCCCCCTCCTTTTCAAAGGGGTGGTAAGCCACTCGCAAACCGGAAGGGGTCCCCAAGAGGGACCCTTTGTGAATGGGTACGAAAATATTTTTTAAGAGCAGGCAGTGCCCTTAAAAAATGAAACTGAAAAGTTTCATTTTTCTTTTTTAAATGCAGCCCGTTTTCCTTCAAGGGAAATGGGCTGCATTAAAAAAAAAATTTTTTAAAAAGGCTTTATTTAAAAAGCAGTCAGTGACATGGTGGTCAGCTGACCCCAGCAGGCCACCATCCCTGTGAGTACTGGCTATTCCCAATGGGCTTGCAAATTGTGCTTGCCTCTTGAATATTGATGAGGCATGCAATTTGCGACCACATTGGGAATCGCAAACAGTGTCTGAGACACTGTTGTACAATGCATTTAGCGAGTCGCAAAGTGCGAGACGCAATTTGATGCAATTTGCGACTCGCTAAATGCAAGCGTCGTACATCTGGCCCTTAGTGCGTAGGTGTTTCTTTTTTGTGCAAAATAGCAAAAAGGGCACTATTGTCTCCCAGCCAATCATTTTGCAGACGCAAAGATCAGAGTTGGTGCGTTTATTTGGCAAGGTACGATTTAACAGGTAAAGGGCCTAAGTGAAATGTTAAATATAAAGTGCAACGTGCATCAGGGCCGATGTCGTTTAGATATTGTTGCATGCCCAGGGTGAGCTTTGTGTGCAAATAATTATGGGTCAATATAGACTTGCATGCAAGGTCGATGCGCTCCTTGAGTTTCAGGTTTACAAAAGTTTCTTTGACCATAGAGGCAGTGACACTAACAATAAGGGCTGGGTCTAACCAAAGAGGTACGAGACTGAGTTCCTTTAAAAAGTTTCTTACATATTCTGATCAAGGATTGAGGTGGATCCTTCCTGTGGCTGATACCTCGATTATTGCTCTCAGACAGGACTCCCTGTGGCGACTGATTTAGACGTAGTCAGTTCAGGACAGCGGCAAGGGCGATGGAATCAGAGATGCGAACAATGCCAAACTCCAGAAATAAAAGTAAGAAGCGGCATGCCCCAGCCCAAATTTAATAGCGATCTCAGGAATTAATTTGGTATCTTTTGAAGATGTTTACTGCTACTATAATTCCCCATAGTTCTTCACCATAAATTGCTTCTGCCATTGATATAGGTTTGGAGAATAATGATCAATGATTGACAGACTAGCTTGTGCTCAACCCTCAGAATGGCACTGGCAGACTGCTGCAGAGTGCTAGCAACATTGTCAACATGATCTCGCCAAGACCGGTTGTTGTTGAAGGAAATCCCCATGTAGTCGTAGGCATTATTTTTGTCTTTTGCGTGTTGAGACAGAGACCGTTGGAATGGCACAAGACAAGATTACAGCATTGTCTGCAATCAGGAAGAAGGCTATCTTTTTGTTCCACAGCTTTGATACATCTGTCCACTCCTTGCTTAGAAACCTTTCAAAGTAATTCAAGAAGAGGGAAAACAGCAATGGAGCGCAGAAGCATCCCTGCCATACCCCCATGCAGTTGTCAAAGTAGGGGGTACATTCCCCTCTTCTTCCGTAGCGGACACAGGCGCGCCTGTCAGTGACCTTTCAACGCCTAGCTCATTGAGAGATTTCCATAGTTTTGTTCTATTTACCAGATCAAATGCTGATTTAAGGTCTGTAAACGACCGGTATAGCAGGGAATTAAGCATTTTTGGGAACTTGACACATACCATGTTTCGTTTTACGGCTTGGTCAACTGTACTGTGGAAATATGGATTTTCCTGGTCAGTTATGTCCCCTATCTTGGACCCCAACGGTTCCATGTGTATATCACAAGTACATATATGTCCCCCCCAGTTCCAGTTATGAAGACGCAAATACATGTATGCCCACCGTCAACATGTCCTCTGCCAGATCCGCCATGAATAGGCCGGATATTCCATTCTTAAATATGAAAGGCCACCGGCTTTATATGGTTCACTTATGCCATTTTTCAGTCCAGGCAAGTAGGCCCTGATTCTGTCATCAAACTCTTCTTGCCTTCTGCCTCTAAAAGCTCCAGCCCGAGCCTGCATCTGTGACCATGAACTTTGTCTCATTCTCTGCGCGGCTCACGAAGCCTGACATCAGCTTACTCTCTGCCAAGAACTGTATTTCACCTTCGAATTATCTGCTTCCCCCTCAGCCGATGCATTCCTGCCTAGTAGTTTAAGTAAACATTCCTCCAGTTACCAAGCAAAAAGGCCCATCTTCTCTGTCCTCATGCAAGTAATTCATAGCCCTGTTACCATGGAATATTCCTACCCCCTCGCATTCAGTGTAGACACTTAGACGCTTGTACACGCACAGTCAGTATAGAATAGATTCTGTCCGAGAGTCCTTCTTTTATGGATAACATAGTTCTTTAAACATAGGATGTTAGATATGATTTGGGATTAGGTTGACTTGACCCCCCAGACTTCTTGTCTTCACATATAGAGCTAATGTCAAGTCCCCGTCACCCCCTAGTTACACGTCAATTACACGTCATACTGCTGCGCGCGCATCCATGCCAAGTATTATCTTATAGATCCACCTATACATGACATCACAACCAATCATGTTCCTTTTTACTCATTATTACACCCATTTTCGGTTACGCAAACCAAACGTCAATGTCCTTATCAATTGTTACGCCTACTATATTCACTTCATTATAATGTATGGACTATAAAAGTTACTTCTTGTCAATAAAGTATGTACTTCACTTCCTGAACCCCCGTGGTGATGGAACTTGAAGCATCCGATTATAATCGACCACCGGAATAAAGTCCATTCCGAAACTCTAATATCACGGATTCTGCCTCTCATTTTACTGAGCTATTTTATAATGTTTCTGTATCAAATTCAGTCCCGGTAAAGGAGAAATATTTACCACATGATGGCGCCCGAACAGGGACACTTTCTCATCTCACGCGCCGGCGGTGCGTTGCAGGCCCGGTCTCCTGCCACAGCTGGACGGACAATAACGCGTACCAGCAGGATTTCCTGTATCTCCCTCCGGTCAAGCGGGGGCGACTGAGACTGCGATCAACACCCAGACGAGGCGGTGAGAAGTGCGAAGTATCCCGACCAGAGCCTAGCTGAGAGAGCAAGATCCGAGGTATATAGAGACCCACCAGTCCGAAGTCAAGCCCAGTGTCCGACGAGTCGAGTCGAGTCCGGTCCGGTTCAAGTTCAAGTTACTGAGGCCTTCCGTTTCCGAAGCTACCCGGTGAGTACCATTGCTGGGGAGGCATTTCTGACGTGCACATAGGTTGTGCCGGTCAAGACGGGTTTGGGTACACAAATCCGGTCTGCACTGTTTTAGCAGTGTATCTGTACTGTTTAGCAGTATATCAAGTATTCCGAAGTATTCCGAAGTGTCTAGTTATTGTCTAGTTATTGTCGAGAATTAAGCTTGGTGATTAGTTATGCAGACGATCATCATTGTTGTTTCAGTTAATGGTTTAATGTTAAATGTTTAAAGTGTTTAAGTATGTTCTGAATATCGTGGTATGAATGACTGTTCATTATCGTGTTTATTGTATTAAGTCTGTTCAAATTCAAGTATCAGGTCAAAATCAAGTATAAGGTCAGTTCTCAATATGCCGCTCTTTTCGAAATTAAGACAGATCACTACCAGAAAAGGGGTTCTCGAAGAAGCAGTCCCTATTCCTCCTAGGGACACTCCAGGGCACTTTATGTATCACAAACATGGCTTAGACGCTATATTATTTCTTGATTTATGGGTAGACTATACCAAGGGATTACCAGAAAGTCAGAGGTGGCCCACAGCGGGGACCTGGGATGCAGAGTGCATCATGAAAGTCGAGGAAGAGTTATGGAAAAGAAAAGTCAGACAGTCACAGAAAGACGCCGTTGAATTATGGCGTAAAGAATCACATAGACGAACAGAAAAAGCACGTAGACAGGAGGAGAAGAGTAAAGAGAATTCCAATAAAGTTCGAGAGAATCTATTAATTGAGGAAGGGATCCGAGTAAAATCAGAACAAGTAGACAGACAAAGAAATGCCCTTATGAATGGTATGTATCCCCTTCTGGCCGAAGGATTACCTAAGGCTACTCCAGAGACACCAAAAGACTTGCCAACCCCATTGTTCCCAATAAAGCAGTGGTTCCCAAACTTTTTGACCCATGGCTCCCTTGACCCACTTGGCAGTTGGCTGTGGCTCCCCACCATTTTTTTACCGGCGCACCGGGGTGCCGCGGCGCACAGTTTGGGAACCACTGGTCTACATGAAGAATCAAGCCTAGACGTGATGAAGGATTCAGAGAGTAGACATCACCATCATAAAACTTTATTTGCAATCAAAAAGATCTTATAAAGTACATCTCAATTGCTAGAGAAAGGCTCAAGGAGCTCTGTGGCGTTACAAGAAGTTTACATGGGGTGGGCTCTGATGAACCCAAGATGGCTCACCAGATCCCCTCTACCCAGTGTTTTAAGTGTGCTGGGTCCTGCTGGTGCAGTTCTAAAATGCAGGTGTCAGGACAATAGGTAAGTTTTACAGACACATCAGAGGAGGTCGCGCAGTAGTACATAAGTAAGCCCAGCCATATCCAAACATATTCAACCATTTGCAAACCTATCCATCATGTATCCTTCCATCTATCATTTCACTCATCCATCCCTTCATCCATCCTTTCACTCATCCATCCATTATCCATCCATCCACCCTTTCACCCTATCCATCTGTATACGCATCCATCCACTCTTCTACCCATCCATCCATTCACTCATCCATCCAGCCATTTACCCTTTCACCCATCCAGCCATCCTTTCACTTACTCATCCATCCACCCAGTCACTCATCCTTCCACCCATCCACCCTTTCAGTCATCCATCCTCCCTTTCTCTCTCCATCGACCCTTTCACTTAGCCATCCTTACATCCATCCACCCACCCACCCATCTACTCATCCACTCATTAATCCATCCATTGACCCGATCACTCATCCATCCTTTCTCTCATCCATTTATCCTTTCACTCCTTCACTCATCTATTCATCCTTTTGTCCGCCTACCCTCCCTTTCACTCACCCATCCATCCTTACATCCACCCTTTCACTCATCCATCCATCCATTCACCCTTGCACTTATAAATTCATCAATCGATCCATAATTTCTCACCTCCATCCTCCCACTTACTCACTCATCATCCACCTTTTCACACATCCATCCTTTCACTCATCCATCCCTTCACTCATCCATCCACCCTTTTACCCATCCAGCAACCCTTCGACCCATACATCCAGCTATTTACCTTTTCTCTCATCCATCCTTCCACTCACTCATCCATCCATCCATCCATCCTCCGGGTGGGCACAGGGGTGGGCATGCAGTATTCTAGTATCATCTTTGTCTCTTCCAGGGTGGGGTAGGGCTCCTCACCCCTCCTGGACAAGACAACGAGACGACAGGGTCTCTGTCAAAAATGTTAGTTTTGCCATCCCCCACTGTGATGTACAGTACTTAAAGGAGAACTGATTTAACGGATTGTCCTCCATACTTTGTTAATCAGTGTGGGTGCGATTGTGCCATGTCTTTATTTTATTACATTTTAGACTGCATGTTTGAAGAACCGAGGTTTTCTTACAATTTAGTAACATGAATTAAACTCTGTGGAGAGAACCACGTGCTGCCTCGGTGTAATCAGGGCCTGTTCTACGATTTTTATGGCCCTGGGCAGGAAGGGAATGTGTGAGGCCCCTCTAAATTGCAGAGACATGACACGACGCATTCAGGGTTGTTTGCATCTGAAAAGATGCCCCTGCGACCGAAGCTGCAGCCCCCCCCCTCTCAGTCACCTTCAAACACGACTTGACAGCTCATGACGGGGCTGAAGGTGTGAGTGTTGCCATCCCGCTGTGCCTCTCCAATGCTGCTGGGTATCTGAGCTGCGGCTGCAATCTCCCACATCCTGCGCGGCGGCGCGGCGCCCCTGGCTTCTAATCGCGGCGCACCGGGGTGCCGCGGCGCACACTTTGGGAACCACTGCAATAAAGGTACATCCTAAGGGGCATCCTAGAACCGCAGAAGATGTTTTTCTTTCCTCATATTTAGATGACGCAGCTCCCGAGTATGCTAATTCCGCCCCACATAGACCGCATACCAGGGAGGTTCAACGCCAAGATCCAGTACCCGTATCCCTGCAGCAACAAATCGAGTCACAAGTTCCGGCAAGCACATCTGTTTCTGTATCCGCTCCTACAGCTACTTCTATGGCTGTGTCCACACCTGCAGTTGCTGTGTCACGTTCGACGAATCCTTTTACACCCGACGCCCCAGATGGGGCCGCGGGAGGAGCTGCCAATGTCTTTTCTACGCCACCCAGAATAAATAAACTTACTTTTCAAGAGTCAGCGCATTCACGTACACCCAAACTCCTTAGTGCTCGTGCGCTTAAGGAACTTCTTATAGATTGTAGATATGATCCGGTGCCTGGAAAGGAGGACGAAATGACCCTAGCATCATTGCGTATCAGACGAGCCGCAGTGTATTTAGCGAAGTTACCAGGAATGACTGCGCATCTAGATAATATATATCATTTTGTCCAAACGGGGCGAGATCCAGAATGTATTTACAGAGCTATGGAATACCAGAAAGTAGAGATACAGGAGGAACTGTTACGTTTCCTCATAAACTGTGTGATCAGAAATCAAGACCGACCGGGGGTAGACCCGGAAGCAATGAAAATTCTTACAAGATGGAGCCAGAATATATCGGAAGGGAGACATGATAAACAAAACTGTATAATAGCCATGTGCCGAAAGATCCGTAAAGAAATAGAACGCCTACACGAAGAGCGATTAGAGGTAGACGAGTTCGAACAAAACGAGGAAGAAGGGTCAGGACTGCCCACAGGACAGTCAGACACCATAGCCTATGTAGGTAGAGGAAGATCTTGTAATAGGAATCAGACTAGATGTCATACTGACCCAATACGTCCAATATGTCTAGATAATAACAGGAATTTTCAAATACCTATAATTAATATAAGGTCTAACGAGCATTCGTTCCAAACCGCCGACAAACTACTCCGAGAACGAAGGGGTTATCATTTCCTCGATTCTATGGATGAACAAGATTTAGCCAGGGCAGCTGTCCATTGGGTGGACAGTCCCGGAAAATATAGTGATGATACAGTAGTACGCACATTTTTGAATCTTACCCCAGATGAACAAAGGTTAGCTGGGATTTATATGATTCAACAACTCATTATACTATATCGGAGTCAGCATTCGGACCCTGGTCCCTTGCCTGACATACTGACTGAATTACTTATGAATAAATGGAGAGGTCCAGGTACTGAATTAATTAAAGAAATTCTAGAATCAAGAAAGCAGTATATTCTTTTTGTATGTTCAGAACATGTTCCATTGTCCGTCAAGGAAAGAACTACGTATCACATAGATAGACAGAATCCCTTACGAGAAGTGCACCCAATAAAGGGTGAGGACAATCAGTTTAAACGCGTATTTGTATATACGCCCATATCGAAAATAGAATTGTTAGAAATGAAGAAAGTGGTACCCAGTCATGACAAAGACCCAGCGGGTTTTCACCGAGAAATTAAAGACATGTTACTCATGGGAGAGTATACCTACCCCGACATTATGACAATATTAAAGGTGTTGATGCCTGCTGGCATTTATGAGAAACTCAAGGAAAAAGAGTGGGAGATAGGTGATCAAAAGATAGAATGGTCAGCATTAGAAGCAGAAGAAAGGGCCCGAGGTCCAGGTTCGGGGCTTGGGGACAAAACTAAAGCACTACCAGGTCTACTAGTACAGGTACTGCCACGTTTATTAACTACGAAAAAGGAAGATTGGGGTACAATTTCAGCCTGTAAGCAGAAGCAAGATGAAGACACTAGTGATTACTATGCCCGATTTGAAAAATGTTTTGGTATAAATAGTGGCATAAAAGCAAGTAGCGAATCATACCCACATCTGTTTGTAACAAAATTAGTAGAAAATGCTCTGCCCCCAGTAAAGAATAGAGTATTAAAATTCGAGAGTACCTGGCAAGGTAACACTCCAACACAAATGTTACAAATGTTACAGTACCACCACAATAGAATTAAAGAGGAACAAGAACATGAACACAGACGCATGAAAGACACGAAAATGAAAATGCTAGTTTCCCAGACAGTTCCAGCTGAAGGACATAAAAAGGGTATGACACATTCCGATTCAGCAGGACCTGTAAAGGGGACATGCAATTATTGTAAAAAGCCAGGCCATTACGTACACGATTGTCCAGTTTTAAAACATAATATCGCCATAGGTAAAACACAAGAAAGATCACGGCCACTAAGACAAGATCAGAATGAACAAGGAGCTATGCAGCATGCCCAGGCCATGCCAGCCGCACAACAGCCAATACAGTTTGTGCCAGCTGCACCACCGTTGCCTGCTGCTGCCACACAGACAACAACACGACAAATGTATCAGACCGCACAGTATGAATATCCCGAGTATCAGCGTTACGCATGAACAAGCCTAGAGAGGGAAGTTGACTTACCCCTTATCGAGATTCCTGTAGATCAAGAAGGACCTTATGTACATAGTAAATTATTAGGTCAAGATAGAAAATTTTTACTCGATACAGGGGCAAGTCGAACAACTATAAAACGTAGTGAAGTTCCAGGGGCACCCCTCTCAGGCTCACAGAATATTTCCCTTGGTTTTTCAGGAAAACCTATTGTTAATGAAGTGTCACAACCTCTGCCACTTACGATAGGACCTTTGACCCGAACTACAGATTTATTGCTTACTAAATCATGTCCAGAAAATCTATTAGGAATAAAAACGTTAAAAGCTCTAGGAGCTATAATATGTTGTTCTCCGGAAGGAGTAAGATTGTTTTTACGTGATTTTAAAGGTCACTATGTATCTAGAGACATGGATCCCCGACTGCAGACCTTACCTACACGTCTATGGGCACAAGGCCCTACTGATGTTGGTTGCATGAATATTACACCATATCGAGTCACACTAAAGGCAGGAGTGGTGCTACCACGAATGCGACAATACAAGTTACCACCAGATGCTGTAGTGGCTTTACTACAAATCATTGACGAACTCATTGCCCAAGGAGTAGTTGTGGAAACAGACTCCAATATATGTAATTCACCGATAATACCGATTCTTAAACGAACAGATCCTACAGCGCCGCCAGTATATCGATTGGTTATTGATCTGCGCGAGTTAAACAAATGCATCGTGCCACAATTTCCTGTGGTCCCAGATATCTCGTCATTATTGACAGCTATTGATTCCGAAGCAACATTCTTTACTGTAATTGATCTCAAAAACGCCTTTTTCAGCGTCCCAATAGATCCGGAAAGCCAATATTTGTTCGGATTTAGTTTAAATGGACGTAGCTTTAAATTCACGCGCGCACCTCAAGGATTTACAGAAAGCCCCAGCATCTATAGCCAAGCACTGAAACGAGAACTTGACAGTATCCACATGCCAGTTAACACTGCCTTGCTTCAATATGTCGATGATCTGTTGATCACCGCAAGAAGCGAACCTGAATGTGAGAAAGCATCACTGACAGTTTTACAATTTCTAGCCGAAAAAGGGCACAAGGTGTCCCCTTCTAAGCTGCAATTCTGTGTCCAGCAAGTTGTTTATCTTGGACACTCGCTGGACAAGGAGGGAAGGCAGCTTACACCCGACCGCATTCAGTTAATAACTAACATGCCAATACCCAAGACACAAAAGGAGGTGCGGGCTTTCATAGGCCTCACTTCATACTGTAGACAGTGGATCCCGCAGTATGCATTTCTAGCAAAACCACTCATTCAATTGACAACACAGGAGGCAGCCACATCGACTGTTCTCCCTTGGACCCAGGAACACACACAAGCTTTTGAAAGCCTAAAGAAAGCTTTATGTCAAGCACCCGTTTTAGCAACGCCATGTTACAGAAAACAGTTTACACTCTTTGTTACAGAACGCGAAGGTACTGCTTTGTCAGTACTCACACAGGATCAAGCAGGAGCACACAAACCATGTGCCTATTTCTCTAGTACATTAGATCCCGTAGCTCAGGCTTTGCCTGCGTGCCTGAAATCAGTAGCAGCGACAGCTTTAGCAATCAGACAAAGCGATGCCATAGTGTTAGGACATCCATTGACAGTTCAAGTACCCCACGCAGTAGAGGTTCTTGTAAATAGAACGCAAACACAACACTTGACTATAGCGCGACTTACAGGATATGAACTTACATTGTTTCAGCCACATATAGAAATAAGACGCTGTAACACATTGAATCCTGCCACACTTTTGCCAGTAACCGGAACAGACCCACTAGCCCATGACTGTATTGAAGTTATTACTGTAACGACAAAACCCAGACAAGACTTGACCGATGTTCCATTGTCAGATCCAGACTTGACATTTTATGTCGATGGTTCATGCATGAGAACAAGTACAGGAGAGTTAGTAGCCGCTTATGCAGTCACAACAGATACTGAAGTCATTGAAACTAATCGTATAAATACTTTGTCAGCTCAAGCCGCAGAGCTCATCGCTCTGACACAAGCCTGTATTCAAGCCACGAATAAAAAAGTCAACATATACACTGATTCACGCTATGCATTCGGAGTTGTACATGACTTCGGCGTGCTGTGGCGAGAGAGAGGTTATTTAACTTCCCACGGTGCCCACATTCAGCACGGACCCCTCATTCACGCATTATTAGATGCAATACATCTACCCACTGAAATATCAATTATGAAATGTAAGGCCCATACGAAGGTTACTGATATCATTTCCCAAGGCAATGATCTAGCCGACAGAACAGCTAAACTGACTGCTCAAACTCAGACCCCCGACATGACAAAGACAATAGTCCCGACACCGACACATTGTATGACCGTTAAAGATCCTACTCTTGACGTAATTGACATACAGACACATGCTACACCAGACGAAATAAAGAAATGGACCGAGTTAGGAGGGATCCAAACGGACCAAGGATGGATGATGAAGGAAAGGTCTGTATGGTTCCTTCCTGATTCAATGGTCCAAGTCGTAATTAACACTATACATAGTCCGGCACATCTAGGAGAAAAAGCTATGCTAGACAGCATTCAACACATTTGGTTCAATAAACATTTACGAGCAGCAGCAAAACAAAAGGTCCGTACCTGTATGATCTGTTGCCAGTTCAACCCAGGAAAAAGTGTTCCCGTAGAACAGGGTGGATTTCATCCTCCTGATCACCCTTTTGAAGTCCTACAGATGGATTATATCCAGATGGAACGATGTCGAGGATTCAAATATGTTCTCGTAGTTGTCTGCGCTCTGTCCCGTTGGACAGAGGCGTACCCGGTTTCAGATTACACTGCCCCGACTACTGCCAAACAGTTGGTTCGAGAATTCTTCCCACGATACGGTTTACCACGTGTTGTCTACTCAGATAACGGCCAGCCGTTCTCATCCGAATTAATGAAACACGTTTCACTTCTGCTAGGATATCAGTGGAAATTCCACTGTGTCCGACATCCCGAGGCAGCAGGTCTCGTAGAAAGACATAATCAGACACTGAAAATCAGACTGTCCAAAATATGCAGAGAGAAAGGGGTCGACTGGATAGTAGCATTACCAGTTGCACTTTTTTACATGAGAATGGTAGCACACTCTAGAACAGGGCTATCCCCGTATGAGGTGATCTTCGGTAGACCACCGAATATGTGGGGGACGCCTATACCACGCAAAATAACTGATATTGACTGTAATATGCTGACAGATTACTTGGCTTCCTTGATGTCTGCACTACAATCTTCTCGTTCACAGGTAGCTGCAGCCTTTCCCGACAACACTGAGGTGAAACCCCATGACGTTGTTCCGGGTAATCTTGTCTTTGTGAGGAATTTCGACCGAAAGACTCAGCTGGAGCCCAGGTGGAAAGCACCCAAGTTGGTCCTGTTGACCACAAGAACAGCCGTGAAGATCGAGGGCCGCAAGGGCTGGATTCATTCAAGCCACATCAAGAAATTTCATGGACTATCTTCGGATATAGACACTGTGCCCTGCACTCCCTCACAGACTGATACAAAACTCCCTTTTGTTGAACCTAACAAATCTGAAAATTATAAACTAAAGCTTAGGCCCAACCAGTCGAGCAATTTGATTGTTTAAGTCCTCTCCAAGGTGAAGCGGTTGAATTGTCTCTGACATGTATCCCTTGGACCTGAGTAGAGAAAATACCCGAAAAATGTTGAAACGACAGGCGTATTGTAAATCACTGCGTAGCCACTGCATAGTGACATTATTAATTTTGTTTTTATTGAGTCTTTTAATAATTATTACAAGTATGTTGTTGCACATATATTACCCTATTTCTAGACATGTTTATAATGTTGCTGCTGAACATTCTTTTAGTGACTTACCTCCGCATGCATTGTCTTATAGACTTGCGCTGCGCAATAACACTTTCATTAGTATGTTACATCATTCCCATCAGACTAGTAATGCCACCAATTGTTGGGTGTGTGGCCGACTCCCTCCCTATCAGAATTATGAAGGAGTCCTGCCTTTCTTTCCACATTCATTCACACATAATGGCTCCTGTGGAGCATGGTTTAGTTTAATTAATTCCATAGACTCAGACACAGCAGTTTACCAAGACCATTGGATATGGGGAAACCTGAACCTAGTTTTACTCAAAGTCTGCTACCCTGACAAGGAGGGTCGCACCAAAAGAACAGGAACTGATCTAGAAAATGAAGTGTATGGATTAGGTAATTTTACACCTAATCTCATGATTCTAAATGTCGTATCCGAAGTTGAGCTAGTCTTACCCACCATGTCAGTATTCCCAGCAAAAGGTGAATTGTGTGTAAGAAAGGTTGGTTCCATACATATGGGCCATAGTAAATGCACTACTATAGTAGAATTCAGTGATCAAGGAAAATCCTCATTTAAAGCTTCTCGCCACTCCTACTTTATATGTGGTCAGACTGCATATATGCGTCTACCCCTAGATTGGGATGGTACCTGCTACATTGCATTCCTTTTGCCACCTGTTTTCCTAGCTCCTCCTGATTATTACAGAAATATTCATTTAGTACACAACAGAGAACGGAGAGATCTCCCCATTGTCGATTACACTGAGACGGCATGGGACAAGTATGTAGATTTTAATAAAGGCATCTTTCCCTATATAGGTACTGTTACTAATAGTAAGCTGATACGTAGATTAACTAGAACCCTTGAAGCAGTAGTGAATGAGACTATTTCCGCCTTAGGCAATTTAACGGAAGAGCAGTCTGCTATGCGGATTGTTGTGCTTCAAAATCGTCTTGTCCTTGACGTCATCCTGGCTGATAGGGGCGGAGCTTGTAGGGTCATCGGATCAAGCTGTTGCGTATTCATACCAGAAAATTCGCCATCTGTATATAAAGCCATCACTCGCCTTCATAAGATTGTAAGCCAGATACACCAGAACCCAGGCACTTGGACTTGGTCCAGTTGGTTTTGGAATGCGGTATCAGCCTGGGGATGGAGAGTTCTATCCTTCCTAGGTATTGGCCTTCTCATACTATTCAGTTGCTGTCTATGTCTACAATGTGGACCAGCGATTTGTGGTCTGTGTGCCACATCGTGTATCCCACATCAAGATTTTCATTCAAGATCCCGGAAGAAGAAAGAAGAACAAATGATGCTATATGAACAGATCAATGGATTGATGAAGATTGATATCTCTTGAAGGGCAAGTAGGGGACAAGGAGGGAATGTGGAAATATGGATTTTCCTGGTCAGTTATGTCCCCTATCTTGGACCCCAACGGTTCCATGTGTATATCACAAGTACATATATGTCCCCCCCAGTTCCAGTTATGAAGACGCAAATACATGTATGCCCACCGTCAACATGTCCTCTGCCAGATCCGCCATGAATAGGCCGGATATTCCATTCTTAAATATGAAAGGCCACCGGCTTTATATGGTTCACTTATGCCATTTTTCAGTCCAGGCAAGTAGGCCCTGATTCTGTCATCAAACTCTTCTTGCCTTCTGCCTCTAAAAGCTCCAGCCCGAGCCTGCATCTGTGACCATGAACTTTGTCTCATTCTCTGCGCGGCTCACGAAGCCTGACATCAGCTTACTCTCTGCCAAGAACTGTATTTCACCTTCGAATTATCTGCTTCCCCCTCAGCCGATGCATTCCTGCCTAGTAGTTTAAGTAAACATTCCTCCAGTTACCAAGCAAAAAGGCCCATCTTCTCTGTCCTCATGCAAGTAATTCATAGCCCTGTTACCATGGAATATTCCTACCCCCTCGCATTCAGTGTAGACACTTAGACGCTTGTACACGCACAGTCAGTATAGAATAGATTCTGTCCGAGAGTCCTTCTTTTATGGATAACATAGTTCTTTAAACATAGGATGTTAGATATGATTTGGGATTAGGTTGACTTGACCCCCCAGACTTCTTGTCTTCACATATAGAGCTAATGTCAAGTCCCCGTCACCCCCTAGTTACACGTCAATTACACGTCATACTGCTGCGCGCGCATCCATGCCAAGTATTATCTTATAGATCCACCTATACATGACATCACAACCAATCATGTTCCTTTTTACTCATTATTACACCCATTTTCGGTTACGCAAACCAAACGTCAATGTCCTTATCAATTGTTACGCCTACTATATTCACTTCATTATAATGTATGGACTATAAAAGTTACTTCTTGTCAATAAAGTATGTACTTCACTTCCTGAACCCCCGTGGTGATGGAACTTGAAGCATCCGATTATAATCGACCACCGGAATAAAGTCCATTCCGAAACTCTAATATCACGGATTCTGCCTCTCATTTTACTGAGCTATTTTATAATGTTTCTGTATCAAATTCAGTCCCGGTAAAGGAGAAATATTTACCACAGTACTAATATCTCTAAACTTTGGTAGAGGAGATCAGGGGACATTCTGAACCTGGAAGGGTAGAGAGATCCTTCTATATATCAAAGGATGTGGGGATATGTACTCTCTAGGATTTACACAATAAACATAAAGGTATCCCTCCGCTTGAAGAGAAAAACTAACTGAGGGATATTCGTAAGAGCCAAGTCTATACGCCACCTCATTGGAGGTGAAAAAAAGCAAAAATAATCCTGTTTTAAATGCAACCCTCGCCTACTCTAACAGTGTCATGTTTCATCATTAGGTTCGCCCTGATCCCTAAAAGTCAGAGTGGACTCAACCGTGTTTTAGGGAGCTCTTTGTATATGGATGTATCAGGGGACGTAATGTGTAAATAAAAATTCCTCAATCACTTCCAAAGTTTCCCTTTATCAGCGGTATGGATGGGAAGGATTAAAATTAAATATGAAAGGGTGAATAAGGATGCTATGGTCCAATGACCCTTATAGTGCCAACTTATTTCTGCCCTATAGTACTGGCCACTCAAGGTCCTGGGCATTCATCAGGGCAGGTTCTTTCCTAATACTCCTCTGGTGACGCTTTTTTATCTTCAGAAAGTTTCGTCTGGCATGCACACTAAATTATAGGCCTACAGAGGCAGTTAATCCTTGCCAATCTAACGCTACTTAAAAAATAAGGAAAAATCAAGCAAGATGCATTAATGCCGAAGTGTACGAACAACCGCGTGTGTTTCAACTCGCATACTACAAATACATGGTCACTGCGCACCACATCATGGTGCAGCAATCACTAAACATTGCATTCCATCTTTCACATGCAATATTTCACATCAGTAATGCATTCCACTTTGTGGTGCATGCACCGTTTCATACATATGATTATTTGAATTGAGACCAACCTCGAACAGACATACTGTTAGAAATTGGATTTTTGATCGGCTAGGGCATGTGCCAAAGTCGGGCAGAGACCACAAATCTAGTCAGGATAAGGGAGTTACACTCTTCCCTGCTCCCTTGGTAGCTTGGCACGAGCAGTCAGGCTCACCTTAAAGGCAGTGTGTAAAGCATTTGAACATAACCAACAGTAATACAGTGTAAGCACTACAAAAAGACACCATACCAGTTTAGAAAAATATCCAATATTTTTATATATTTAAGACAAGACCAAAAACGATAAAGATCCAAAATACAGTACTTAAAAATCTTCAATTATCAAAATATGCTTGAAAAATAGTTCCTTGATGTCGATAGCTCCGTCCGGGGCTATCACGGCGTTGTAAGCAAACAAATCCAAACAGTTCTGGCTGACCGTGGCGTCGCGGGCCAGATACGGTGTCGGGAAGACACACAAACAGTACCTTTAGAAAGGCAGGGCGTCGGCGACCTCTCGTGGAGCTTCCGAAAGCACGGCGTCCGCAGGCGTCGGGGATACCAAGGCGTCGTGGTGAAGTGAGGCGGGGCAGAGTGCAGTGCCCACAGGTCGCGGTGCGAGCAGCGGCTCGGTGGCGTCGTCAGCAGGCGTCGTTGGTGAGACCAGGGTCGCGTGTTGGCGATGCCCTCTGCGGCGCCTTCAGGACACGGAGTCAGCAGCGGCGTCGTAGACAGTGCTTTTTTCTCTTTTGCAGCACAACACACACAGTCCCCAGTGCAGAGGGCAGAAGAGCTTAAAGTGTTTGCTGTTCCTGAGACTTCTTGAACCTCAAGCCCTTGGAGAAACTCACAAAAGTAGATTGCAGAAAGTTCAGTCCAGTCCTTTCACTGCCCAAGACAGAAGCAGCCACTGCAGGCCAACACAGCAAAGCACACAGCAAAGTGGTAGTCCCTCCTCACAGCTTCTCCAGCTCTTCTTCTTGGCAGTCTTCTTGATCCAAAAGAGTTCTAAAGTTCAGGGGTCTGGGCCCCAATATTTATATCCCAAAATCCTTTGATTTCTTAGGCAGAGAGGGTCTGTGCCCAGCCAGAACCAGTTCTGCCGTCTCTGGTGTGACTTCCTGGCAGGAGGTGGAGACGGCATGGTCAGAGGCAGACCAGGCCCTTTGAGGTGCAAAGAAATCTCCTCCCTCTTCCCCCATTGCAGCACAGGTCTATTCAGCCCTTTCCTGACCCACCTAGACTATCTGGAGCCACTCCTGCTCCCAGCCTTCTGTCATCCAAAACCCAGACAGACAAACCACATTCCAATAGAGGCACACGGGATGACTGAGCAACAAAATACCTACTTTCTAAAGTGGCATTTTCAAACACAGAATGTAAAAATCACCTTCACTAAAAGATGCATCTTTAGATTCGGAGTTCAGGCATACTAAACATTATTTTCCTACCTAATTCCCCAGGCCAGTTATGTTGATAAGATGTTATAAACAAACTCCCCATTCTGTCCTATGGGGAACAGCTAGCTTTGCAATAGCGAAACACGAAATTGGCCGTAATTTGCTATCAGGACATGTCACCCACCCGGGCATGACCTACCTTTCACATACAATGCTCCCTGCCCGCAGGGGTACCTTGGGCCTACCTTAGGGATGCCTGACACTTAAGAAAAGGGAAAGTTAGGGACGAGCAAGCGTGGGCACTTGCCAGTCGACATGGCGGTACCAGACCGCACATGGGCTCTGCAATGGCAGGCCTGAGTTACCTTTGACGGGCCGTTCATATGGGTGGCACAACCCTGTGCTGCAGCCCACCAACGGCATTCGATTCACAGGGACCTGGCACACGCAGTGCACTTTACTAGGGACTGACACATAAATCAAACAGGCCAATCATGGAACCACAAATCCATAACACATTTTACCACAGGAGCACTTGCACTTTACCACTGATCAGCAGTGAGAAAAGTGCACAGAAACACTACGCCAGCAAAAACAGTCAAAACCGGGAGGTCAGAAAGCAAAAACGCAGAGGAAACACGCCAAATGATGCCAAGTCTAATACATACTCATAGCTTAGAAGTTGTGTTCAAGAAAACCTACAAACATTTGTGGACCAAGAGGGTCGTGAGATGCCTACATCGGAAGGGGCATGCAGTGGGCTTAGAACACTTACCCTAGATTGGAGTATTATCAACCACTCAGGCAGAGGAAGGTTGGCCCTGTAGTCAAATTCTAGGTTCCCCGTAGATGAATGAGAAGAAGGGGGGTGAAACCTTCTTAGGTGTTAGTAGAACAAACAAAAAACAAACATCCATTAGGAGAGTATCAGGATTGTGCATGTAGAAAGTGCAACAGGCAAAGGGTAAATTTAAGGAAAGCTTCAGAAAGAGCTCAGGACGGGGCAACAGTGTCCTGGGATTACTAACATTGGTGAGGGCCCCTACTTTCTGAAGTACCTACTATGGTTCCACTCTTCCTGGCTTGTGGTCATGATAGTGAAGTGAGGCTGAGGGTATATATCGCCTGGGGCCAGAGCAGCTGTACCTCGTTGACGGAAGGAAATAGCCAATGGGTCCGTAAGGGTGATTACAACGGGGGCAGCGAAGATGGAACTTGTTAGTGAGGCAACTAGCCAATGGTGCTGCAAGTTTGTCTTGTGTTTGGACGTAGAAGTCTTTGTTCACAGGGAAACTGTTGTAAACACCAGCGTCAGAGCACATGTGTGTAAAGAGACCCAAGAGGAATGGGCGAGGGCTGTCACATAGAGTCCTCTGGTGTACGTGACGTCACAAGAGGATCACGGGAGTTGTAGTGAAAATATGCCCTGTACTTACTCAATTGATATTATGCTAACTTTTAGTTTTTTTAAACCCAAAAATCCCACTGATATGAAACGGAGCAGCCTATCTCATAGGAGATGAGAAATGTGCTGCAATTGACAGTGGTATTTTGCATGGGATATTATAAGATGGGAACAAACTCACGTCGTAACTAAAATATATTGTGCATCAAGGGGCCATAATGTGTAATTCTCTTTGTATTCGTTTTTGAGAGGGGTTGTTTCACTCTCTATGCATGGGTTTGTAAATCCTGTGGCGATGCACCGGAGTATGCGAGTTGAAACGCATGTGGGTGTTTGTGTGTGTCACGTAAATACACTTTGGCACTAATGCATCTTGCCTGTTATTTCCTTATTTTTTAGGTACCATTGGATTAGCAAGTATTAAATGCCTCTGCATGCCTAGAATTCAGGGTGCATACCACATGAAGTTTTCTGAGGACAAAAACACATCACTGGGGGAGTACTAGAAAAACAAACCTGCCCTGACGAAAACCCAAGACCTTCAACGGCCAGTATTGTAGAGCAGAAACGTTTTGGCACTTTAAGGGTCAAAGGACCATAGCATCCTTATTGCCCATTTCATAGTTAATTTTAATCATTCCCCCATCTACCCCGCTAATAAAGAGATACCTTGGGAGTGGATGAGCAATCTTTATTTACACGCTACGTCCCCCCGATACATCTATACTAAAAGAGCTCCCTGGAACATGGTAGAGCCCACCAAGACTTTTAGCGGTCAGGTTGAACCCAATGATGATGAAGCATGCCACTATTAGAGTGGGTGAAGGTTGCATATAAACAATGATTATTTTTCCTTTTCCCCCCAATAATACTAATACCCTTGTGAAACCCCGCCTGTGCATCTATCAAGACCGTGTTTTTATCTGTCCCGACCTGCAACCTATTTAGGAGAACATGGCCGAAAATGTTCCCAGAGCTGTCCAACAGTGATATTGGCCTGTAATTGCTGGGTAGCAGCTTACTCTCTTTTTTAGGTTGAGCCTAGCGGCAGCGCACATGCACTACTCGCTCTGCGAGACTACTGTAGTAGAGTATGGGAGAGAAGCCGCGGCCACTCTCTTCCCATATTTTTCATTGGCTTGTGTCATTGTCTTTCATAAATGCTGCCTTCGGATTTGTTAATAGGCTTGTTAGTCCCTCCTTGTCTTCATTTGTACCCTCCCATGGCGACTGGCCCCTTTACTTCGGTTGTTACATGGGACCTGCTATTTAGTCTGTAAGCACTATTTACTTTATTGAGTTTCTCCTACTGCAGGCCGGACATGCGCTGCTTCAGCTGAAACCGCTTGTGCTTTTTTAAGCTGCACAGCCGCCCCCGAAAGGCCGGCGCCTGCTTTCAATCACTTTAACCAGTCATTATCTTGTGTCTGTTTCAACCCCCCAAGTAAAATGGATTTAGAAATCATTACCGAATTAAGTGATGAGAATTCCAGGTAGCACATAATCCTGTGCTAATGGGCTGAAGCGGACAACAGCACATCTGTGTTACATGTCATCTGCACTGAACCCACCTGATGGGTTATTTTCAAAAGCCTGTTTTATTAACAACACCACCACCACCACCAATACCACCATTACCACCACCAATACCACCACCGCCAATACCAATACCACCACCAATACCACTACCACCAATACCACCAACACTACCACCACCAATACCACCACTACCACCTCCACCATCAATAACACCACCACCAATACCACCAATAATACCACCACCAATACCACCACCACTACCAATACCACCACCACTACCACCACCAATACCACCACCACCACCAATAACACCACCATCACCAATACCACCACTAATACCACCACCACCAATACCACCATCACCAATACCACCACCAATATCACCACCACCATGACAATGACGACCTCTTTGCAATAAAAATAATTGCAGAAATTAGAAAGAAACTGGAGTAAGGAATTTGACCCGGCACTTAAATAAAATATAAAGCTTCAATCAGACCCTATCACAATGAAATAAATAAAGCGCAGGCCAATTGTATGAGGAAAAAATCACTCAGGCTTTCAACTCCCCAAAAGAACTATTTAGAGTGATTAAAACCCTATCCACTCGACTTGATAGTAACACCGTTCCCCAAGCCACAAAAGAAAGATGCAATGATATAACATCCTTCTTCCACCAAAAAAGTGACAAATATTTATGATCAATTCCCGATCAATCCCAAACCTACCCTCGGGGAGGCAACTAAGGGCAGGGATCTGCCACTGCCTCCAATTCTAGCAAAATTCCATACGCTTGACAAAGAGACAATCCATAATCTTATAAAGGCAACCAAATCTGGATCTCCATTAGATCCTGCTCCCCCACATACCTTATCCAAAATGGCAGAGGTCATATTACTATCACTTATGGAGCTTCTCAATCTCTCACTAGAGGCGGGCTTGGTCCCTAAGCAATGGAAGCATGCAGCAATTAGGCCACTATTGAAAAATACCCAGCTAGATCCAGAAATACTTGCCAACTGACGACCCATTTCATTACTCCCTTTTCTAGGAAAAGTACTAGAGAAACATGTCAATCGGACATTAGCAAACTATCTGGAAATTAACAAAATTCTTTATCCAACCCAGTTGGGCTTCTGTACCGACCATAGCACAGAAGGAGTAGTTTATTTTCTGTAACTCCAGTTCTGTAGTAGGGGTATCTCTGTTATAGTCATAATCTAGTGAATAGTCCCGCCCATGTGCGTGGACCCCGGAGCAATAAAAATAATCTCTTAAGTTGTAAAGTCATGCAGACCTGCATCTACACTTAAGAGAGAATTCAAAGACAGATAATGCAGCCTATATCCACAGGCTACACTGTCCAGTACTTCAACTAGAAAATTCCACCAACTTCCACAAACAGCACTGCCTGCCCAGCTTTTTCCACAGAGAAAAACCTGCCTCTACCAGCAAAAGCCTCTGGAATGATAGAGAGGGAGAAATGGACAGACAAGCCCCATAGGCTGCCATTATGTGGCTCAGAACAGGATACTGTGCCTTTAAGAAAACTTTCCAGAACTTTTCCAGTATCCCAGAATGCACAGCAGGTCCCTTTTACTTTCAGTTCTTTTTGAAGGCGTAACACGCCAGACCTGTAGCATTCCTTACATTAACATTTATCTCTCCACCGGGGAGGAGGGCGGGCGCTTATGACTATAACAGAGATACCCCTACTACAGAACTGGAGTTACAGAAAAGAAACTACTCCTTCTGTAGTAGGGGATCTCTGTGTATAGTCATAATCTAGTGAATAGAATGGCAAGCCCATCCCCACACCAAAACGGCGGTGGAGAAGACTACAAAATAATACCACTACTGTGCGAACAAATTTCGCAGCGAAGCCTGCCCAACCTGAGCATCTGCCCTGGCATCCGTGTCCAGACAGTAATGCTCAGCAAAGGTATGGACCGACCTCCAAGTGGCCGCCTTGCATATTTCTGCAATCGGAACATTACGCAGCAAAGCCGTCGTGGCAGCTTTGCCCCTGGTGGAATGAGCCTTAGGTTCACCCCCTAAGGTCTTATTAGCCTTCTGGTAACACAACTATATACAGGACACAATCCACCGAGAGATGGACTGTTTGGAGGTAGCAAGACCGGTCCTGACTGATCCATAATTAATAAACAATTGGTCTGACCTACGAATATCTTTGGTCCTATCAAGATAAAACTTTAACACCCTCCTAACGTCCAGGGAATGTAGAGACCTTTCCGCTGGAGTCGAGGGATTCTGAAAAAACGTAGGTAAAGTTATGGTCTGGTTGACATGAAAATCAGATATAACCTTAGGAAGAAATTTAGGGTGAGTACGCATAACAACCTTAGCAGCATGAAATACCGTATAAGGTTCTTGACAACACAACGGGCGGGCCGATGTAATGGCCACTAGGAACGCCGCCTTCCAAGACAGGTGCTGCAACAAAGCCTTGTGAATAGGTTCAAAAGGCTCCTTCATCAATCTGGACAGCACCACATTCAATTCCCATGAAGGCGAGGGAAGTCTGACAGGAGGGAACACTTTCTTCAAGCCTTCCAAAAAATCCTTGATCACAGGGATCTGAAAGAAGGAAGTCTGTGAAGGGCATTTCCTGTAAGCAGTCAAAGCAGCGAGATGAACCTTAATGGAATGGAAATTAAGGCCAGACTGCGCCAAATGTAAAAGGTACGGAAGAAGGACATCTTCCTTACATGTCGTCTGGTCAAAGTTCTTGGACTTGCACCAGATGCAGAATCTCTTCCACTTGTAAGCATAGGACGTCCTAGTGGAAGGTCGCTTAGCCTCCTTCAGTATATCCATACAATCTTCCGGTAGATTCAAATGGCCATATTGCACTATCTCAGGAGCCATGCCGCCAACCTCAAAGACGAGAGGTTGGGGTGCACCATCTGCCCCCCGAACTTCGTGAGAAGGTCCGGCCTGCACGGCAGCCGTATGTGAGGAAGGAGAGACCAGTGAAGCAGGTCCGTGAACCACCACTGTCTGGACCATTCCGGGGCAATCAGGATCATCCGCGCCCCGGACTGGGACAGCTTGATGAGCACTGCCGGAATCAGGGGAATGGGTGGAAAAGCGTACAGAAAGCTGTTCGACCAGTCGATCCATAGCGCATTCCCCAGCGTCCCCCGCTGGTAGTACCTGGATGCGAAGTCTCGGCATTTGCTGTGTTCGGCGGTGGCGAACAGATCTACGTCTGGAGTCCCCCACCTTGCGAAGACTTCTCCTAGTACTTCGTCGTTTATGACCCATTCGTGGTTTTCCTGAAGCAGTCTGCTCAGTGTGTCCGCCTGAACATTCTGCACACCTGGCAGATGCGTGGCCGTAATCGTCAGTCCTCGGGCCAGAAGCCAGTGCCAGATCGACTGCGCCTCCCGCGACAGAGTGCGTGATCTCGACCCCCCCCTGCTTGTTGAGGTAATACATCGTGGTTGTATTGTCCGTCTGTACAAGCAGCGAGTTGGTCTGGAAGGACGGATGGAAGGCCTTCACTGCCAAGTAAACGGCTCTGAGTTCCAGGAAATTGATGTGGTACGTCGACTCCAACGGGGAGCACTTTCCCTGTATCTGTAAGTCTCCGGAGTGCGCTCCCCAGCCCTGGAGAGACGCATCCGTCACGATACTCGTCGTGGGAATGTCCTTGTGGAAGGGCACCCCCCTGAGGAGATTTTCCGCCGAACACCACCACTTCAGCGACTGAAGAGCATGCAGAGACAGCCGTATCTTGTCGTCCCAAGAACCTGTCCTCTGATCCCACTGATCCTCCAAGCACTCCTGCAGCGGTCTCATGTGCAGCCGTGCGTGAGGCGTGAGGAAGATACAGGAGGCCATCGATCGGAGTGATAACCGTCTCTCCTCCGAAGGAGACACGCTCGCTGACAGCGTGTTGATGGAGGCCCCCAAGTACTGTATGCACTGGACCGGAGTCGGGACAGACTTGGACATGTTGACGTGCAACCCCAGCTTTTTCAAGAGAACGCACGTCTTCTGGAAGTGCGCTTGTGCTTCCGAGAAGGAGCAGGCCTTGATCAACCAATCGACCAGGTACGGGTAGACAAACACCTTGTTCCTCCGCAGGTGTGCAGCTACCACTGCCATGCACTTCGAGAAGGTCCTGGGCGCAGACTTTAGACCAAATGGTAGAACTGTGTATTGATAATGATTGGCGCCGACTTGGAATCGCAAGAACTTCCTGTGTTTCTGTGCAATTGGCACATGGAAGTACGCATCCTGTAGGTCTATGGCACATAGCCAGTCTCCCCGGTGCAGCTGAGGGTAAATCTGATGCAACGATAGCATGCGGAATTTCTCTCTACGAATCCATTTGTTTGCTTGCCGCAAATCCAGAATGGGCCTGAACTCGTTCTTGTCCTTCTTGCGAACCAGGAAGAACCGAGAGTACAGACCTCTTCCCCTTTGAGACAGAGGTACGTCTTCCACTGCCTTTTTCCTCAACAGGATGTCTGCCTCCGCCTGGAGCTCTCGCAGTTGATAACGTGAGCTTACCGGCGGAATCGCTGGAGGCGGGCTGATGAAACGAAGACTGTATCCATTGCAAACAATATTCAGCACCCACTTGTCCTGAGTAATTTTTCTCCACTCTGCCAGAAAAAATTGAACGCTTCCCCCCACTGGAGTGGGTAACGGTTGCAGGGGAAGTAATCGCTCAGGGCCGAGACCCAGCCGGGCCCTTGGTCGCTGTAGCAGACTGCTGGCCTCCTCTAC
The DNA here is from genome assembly GCF_964204655.1 of Triturus cristatus. Classification (NCBI taxonomy): domain Eukaryota; kingdom Metazoa; phylum Chordata; class Amphibia; order Caudata; family Salamandridae; genus Triturus; species Triturus cristatus. The sequence continues at coordinate 64,233,216 of NC_140593.1, read as the reverse complement.
CCTTCTAGCGCTTCTGGAAGGGTTTCCGGAACTGCTGCTGCTGTTGTGGCTGCTGTCCCGAGGCCTGCCCACGCCCTCTGCCTGCAGCCCCGAACCGCCTCTGGAACGGGCACTTCTTCTTCTCAGGCTTCTCTAACCCGACAGCCGTCAGGGTCTCCGCCTCCGTTTTCAATTGGGCCATTTTGTCGTCCGCATGCTTGCCGAACAGGGTTTCCCCCGAGAAAGGCAGGTTGGCCACTCTTTGTTGTGCCTCCGGTTTGAGTGAGGTAAGGCGAAGCCAAGCGTGACGCCGTTGGTTGATGCCATGACAATATCCATGTGCCGCTAACAGAGACATCCGCGGCCGCGCTGATAATCTGATTCGACACCAGCATCCCCTCATGCACAGTCTCCAGAAAGTCCTCCTTCTTGTCGTGAGGCAGCAGCTCCGCGTACTGCTGGAGAGACTCCCATAGGGCACGGTCGTAGCGCCCCAACAGAGCCCCGGCACTTGCCGCCTTCATGGTGGTAGAAGCCGTCCCACAGACCATTCTGCCCGCGGAGTCTAGCCAACGGCTATCCTTATCCGGCGGTACTGTCGAGGAAGGAGTGGTAGCATGCTGCTTCCTCGCCGCCGTCACAATGACCGAGTCCGGTTTCGGGTCCATCCTCAGAAAGGTCGGGTCCGATTCCGGCGCCCGATACTTCTTCAGGAGCCTTGAGGGGGCTGACTTCGTCACCGCTGGAGTGAGGAACAACTCCGTAGCGGGCTCTACCAATCCCGGCACTAGTGGCAGCAGGGGGCGAGACAAGTGCTTCTTGTGCAGCGTCTCGAAGATCACGGACGTCGTAGGTGTTGGCACCGTCACCGTGATCCCTAGCTTGGCCACACCCCTCAGTAGTACCTCCTGGAAGGAGACTATATCGTCGACAGGCGATACCCTCGTCCCTGGCGAGTCCGACAGCGTCGGCGAGTAGTCCCTGGCAGACGATTGGGTGCGGGATCTGGCTCTGCGCCTCCTGCGGCGCCGCCCAGATGTCGATGACGATCGCCCACGGCTCCGTGATCTTCCTCTCCGTCCGGAGCGGGAGCGCGATCTGTTTGGCTTCGGCCGGTCAGGCGGCCTCGCAGGCGACGGTGGCTCAACCTGGTGCCGCGGCCTCGGAGTTCTCCTCGGCGGCGTCGGATACCTAGGCAACGGCACCGACCGTTTCGGGGCCATAGGTGGGCCCGACGATGTGTGAGGTGGAACGGTATGAGGAGGAGGAGGAGGAGTCGGAGTCGGGATCCGTGGTGAGGGCTCCCTTGGCAAAGGAGGAAAGGGTGGCGACCCAGGCTTAGGAGGTGTATACCCCACTGAGTACACCGAGCCCGGTGACTCCCTCGACGTCGAACGCCTCCTCGACGACAAACGCCTCCTCGACGGCAAACGCCTCCTCGACGGCAAACGCCTCCTCGACGACAAACGCCTCCTCGACGACAAACGCCTCCTCGACGACAAACGCCTCCTCGACGACAAACGCCTCCTCGACGGCGACCGCCTCCTCGACGGCGACCGCCGTGACAGGTCCTCGACATCGGGGACCCCCATCGACGGCGACCTTCTCCTCTTCGCCGGCGGCGAACGACGATCTCGCCTCGACGGCGAGCGCCTACGCCAGGCCTGTTCTCGACGCCGATAACTCGACGGAGAAGTCGACGGCGTCGACGAAGATGCTGATGTCGTCGACGGTGGACTGCTCACCTCCCTCGACGTCAAGCGTCGACGCCGTTTCTCCCCAGAGCCCTGGGGAGACGGTGAACAGACTGCAGCCATCCCCCTCGACGCCGCAGTCGTCGTCGACGGTGCATGGGGACGTTTGCTGAGCTTCCTGCCCCTGGGGAGCCCCCCAGGGGCCTCAGCATGGGCAGAATCAGCCCCTCCTGACCCACCTTGTGCCTTCAGCCTTCTGTCCTCCAGGCCTTGGAGCCTGATCTTCATCCTTTCTCTCAGGGTCCTCGCTGAGAGAGATTGGCAAATGTCACACTCCTCTGGAACATGGGACTGGGGAAGGCAGACGATGCACACCCTGTGTGGGTCCGACTTGGCCTTCTTTCTCTCGCACTCCGGGCACTTGTCAAACAGGCCAGGCATGTTGACAACACAGAGCACACACAAGAAGGAAGGCAACAAGGTACTTAATAATCACTTGAAAAGTGAACAAATTCCAAATAAACCCTTGAAAAGGGAGAGCTCAATGCTACAGGGTCCTGCTAGCAGGAGCCGGAAAAAAGAACTGAAAGTAAAAGGGAGCTGCTGTGCATTCTGGGATACTGGAAAAGTTCTGGAAAGTTTTCTTAAAGGCACAGTATCCTGTTCTGAGCCACATAATGGCAGCCTATGGGGCTTGTCTGTCCATTCCTCCCTCTCTATCATTCCAGAGGCTTTTGCTGGTAGAGGCAGGTTTTTCTCTGTGGAAAAAGCTGGGCAGGCAGTGCTGTTTGTGGATGTTGGTGGAATTTTCTAGTTGAAGTACTGGACAGTGTAGCCTGTGGATATAGGCTGCATTATCTGTCTTTTAATTCTCTCTTAAGTGTAGATGCAGGTCTGCATGACTTTACAATTTAAGAGATTATTTTTATTGCTCCGGGGTCCACGCACATGGGCGGGACTATTCACTAGATTATGACTATACACAGAGATCCCCTACTACAGAAGCAGCACTTCTGGTGGTCACAGAGGAGCTCAAAGCTATACTGGATAACGGAGGCTCAGCCGCCATCCTACTACTGGGTTTAAGTGCGGCAATCGACACAGTGGATCCCAAGATCCTAAGAGATAGACTTTGCGAGGTGGGAATTCAGAGTAAAGCATTAAATTGTCTCACCTCATATCTGGAAAACAGATCCTACCAAGTCATGGACAAAGACTGCCTCTCTGACAGCTTTCCAACGATTCGTGGTGTCCCTCAGGAATCGTCTCTCAGCCCCATGTTGTTCAGTCGATATGTGCGCCAGCTTGCCACCTTAGTGCAGGACTTTAAACTGGCAGCGGTCTCCTATACGGATGACACCCATCTGGTTATTTCTCCTACAGAAGGCCCTAATCCAGGAAATAAAGATTTGGCACCCTGTTTGGATAAACTGTGCCGCTGGATGTCAAGCTGCAGCCTAAAGCTGAATGGTGATAAGACTTAATAATGATCCATGGAAACCAGGCCATACACAGACCTCTGATCAGCTGGACTATTGACATACCCCCCCCCCCCTCAAGTTACCAAAACGGTGATAAAAAATGTAGGAATCTGGTTGGACATTTTGCTAGGAATGGACTACCAAGCAAATACATTCTCTGGCATCTGTTTCTCTTTACTCCGAATGCTTAGGAAGATACTGGTATTGATCCTAGAGCATCTAAGGAGAACGGCAATTCAATCTCTCATAGTTTCCCATCTGGATTATGGCAACTCACTTTATGTGGGCGCACCCAAATACGTAATAACAAGACTTCAGACTGTGTAAAATGTGTCAGCAAGGCTTCTTCTAAAGGTCCCTAGCTATGTCTCTACAAGAGAAGACCTTAGCTGCATTGGCTTCCAATTTAGGCAAGGATTCAGTTTAAATCCCTCTGTATTGCTCATAGGGCCATAAATAACAAGGGTCCAGTAAAGCTCATTAAGATGGTAACCATTTATGTTCCAACTAGACACCGGAGATCCTCACATCTTCATTTCCTCAGTAAAACCAGGGTAAAAAAAAATGAGATGGGGAGGAAGATTGTTTGCACACGTAGTACCGAAGCTGTGGAACAATCTTCCACCCAGTCCCAGAGCACTGGAAAATTAACTTTCCTTCAGGAAGAAACTTAAGACATGGCTGCTTCGCCCTTAATGTACCAGAGGCTCTACTCTCAGCACAGTACTAACCAGAGCGGGGAAGCCTTCGGGTAGCCATGCGCTTTACAAAACATAAACACCAATACCACCACCACCACCAATATCACCACCACCACCTATACCACCAATACCACCACCACTTCCAGTACCACCACCATCAATACCAATACCACCACCACCATTGCAAATACCACCACCACCAATACCAATACTGCCAATGCCACCACCACCACCAATTCCACCACCACCACCAATACTACCGCCATCAATACCACCGCCACCAATACCACCACTGCCACCATACCACCACCAATACCACCACCGCCAATACCACGACTGCCACTACCAGCACTACCACCACCACCAGCACTACTACCACCAATACCACCACCAATACCACCGCCACCACCAATACTAGCAATACCACCACCTCCAATACCACCACCACCAATTCCACCACCGCCACCACCGCCACCACCAGCACTACCACCACCAATACCACCGCCAACGATACCACCACCAATACCACCGCCACCAATAGCACCACCAATGCCACCACCTCCAATACAACCACCAATACCACCACCTCCAATACAACCACTAATAATACCACCACCAATACCACCTCCACCACCAATAACACCACCACCAATACCACCACCACCAATACCTTCACCACTACCACCTCCACCACCAATACCACCACCATGACCAATACCACCAATAATACCATCACCAATACCACCACTAATACCCCCAATACCACTGCCACCAATACCACCACCACTGATTTTCTTGACACTTATTTACACAGAGTGCCTACTATTTCAAGTGCAACTCGATAAGTGACAGGAGGTGCTAGGTAGGAGAAACATCCTTTACTCCGCAGTCAGAACTACGACCTGCATTTACAACGAAGTCACTACCCCGACGTTACCACGCGTTACTTTACCCTGCAAGTAATTACAACGACTTGCTTTAGAGGACGCGTTGTTGGACTGGTGTTGGATTTTAAGGCCACCATCTTCCCTACTGATACACTAACTGGAGTTGGAAATAGTAATTTATACGATTCCAGCGTCCCCGCCCCCAAGGAAAGTTGCTGTAACAACCTGCGTAGTAAAGTAACGCATTGTAACGTCGCAGTCAGGGTAGTAGCTGTGTTGTAAAGGCATGCTTGGTAAACACATGCGGGGGTCCGTCACACATCTGCTACGGAGTGGCGTGGTTGTCGCTTCATTTTTTCTGGACCAATACAAATGCTTTCTGCCTTCACCACTCTTGACAATACTTTAGCCTTGACAACATGATTGGCGTCAAGGGATGGGGTGGAGTCGTGGCTTCTTCAACCAGGGGCTCTAGCTCCTTCACTTTGTCCTCATTGGTCTTGCTTATAGGCGTGCTCAACTTGTCTGTACTGTGATTGCGGCGAGTTGGTTTACCCTGAGAGCTTGAGTAGAAGTCAGTGATGACTTTCTCAGGTTTCTCTTGAAATGTCATAGTTGCAGCCAGGGCAAAGTCTCTGCTTCCTTCCAATGGGTCTATGGTCAGATGGATCTTATGTATCTGGTATGTATGGGCTTTACAGGGTGACAGGGGTATTGCACATGGAGTTATACAGGCGATGCCAGGGAACGGTCCCTGGCTGTTCATAGGCTGGAACTTGTACTGTCCCCTTGTATTTAGTTTGTCATAATTTTTGGGCGGCAGTAGCAAACAGATCTTCAGGGAATCAGAACACACTCTTGCACATTTTACAAAGTTGTGCCTTTTTGCTCACACAAAGTAACAGTTGGGCACAATCTGACTGTAGTGTTTGCGATGTGACACATGAAGCACAAAGAGCTTGCAGCGTTATATAACAATGTACGGTCACACGCCTTGTGCTAATTGACCAACAGCATTTCTATGGTAAAAGGGTATAGGCCAGGATACTTTATGCGATGCTCAGATTGCATTGTTGCAGAGTTGGGGTCAACCAGAGAAAAAAAGCAGATGGAGAGTATGTGGTTGTATCGAGTCGTAGGCAGGTGCTGAACTACCGCAGGGTTACTGGGCTGCCAGCTGAACGAGTAGATGGCGGTCGCGGCACAAGCACCCTTCCATCAACTGTGCAACCCGAGTAGGTGTCCCCTAGGTTTGCACCGCAGCCGAAAAAACTGCAATACAGGAAAATGTCTGTTTACTTCTGAGGCAAAAGCCAAGTAGACTGGGGGCAAACAGGTGGATAAATGCAGTCTAAAGTCAGGACCAATGTAGGCCAACATAAGTCAATGTCACTGAAACCTCTGTATACCTCTGAGTGGTCTATGAAGGACCTGAGCTGTTGTTTTGGCACCCCATGAAGTGCCTCTTTTATCTCTGACTTATTTTACGAGTTTCCAATTGACCCCTACTAAGGAATCTCCAAGACTTCTTCGAGCCTTGCCATGACGGTTCTGACCTCAGATGCTGAAAGAGGGGTGTTCTCTATGAAAAGGGGCAAGAGCAGGTGTGTACGTCTGCACAGCGCCTAGGCTGGACGCCTCCGGGTGCCGCTCTAACTTCCCAACACCGCAGTGCCTAATACACTGTGGCTCACCTTCCACACCTCCTCACCTTGACGGCTGCCCGACCTTATGAGCACTCAAACCTGAACGGGTGGAGACGGGGTTGAGGCAAGGTGAATGCTAGCTGGTGGTTCATAGGGTGGGCGGGTTGTTTAACCAAAAGGAAAATGGTGGCAGTGTGCGGTCAGTATGTCAGGTATGGTAGGTGTTGCCAGTCAGCTCCCCTCCACAGTCCACGGCCCTGCACAGCCACTACTCAAACATAGAGTTGACATCTGTTCGGTTTTACACAAGCATATTTATTTCCCTGCCTGTGCAAAAATAGGAAAAAAAATCACCCACAAGCAATATTTCCCCCCCCCCCCTTATCAATACATACTTTAAACAGTAAATGTAAGAAGAAAACACCTTCAATGTGTTCTACAGTTGCCCTCATGACCCCTGTCTGATTAAAGTAAGCAAAGTCAGAAAGACTGTTAAAAATGATTATGGAACATTCCAGATAATGTTCTACTACAGAGTTGTGTCCAGGTCTTCGTAGAATGTTAAAGCATGGCCAGGTTGTCCCCTGGAAAAGGTGGCAGCCTTACTTAAACCTGGTTCCACAGAATCAGAGTCAGCAGCTCTGGCTGCCAGGCCACATCTCCCGAACGTGGGAGACATTTTAGGCACTTTCTGTTCCATAGTTGTGTATTTCAATTGAATTTATATAGCGCTTACCACCCCTGACAAAGTGTTTGTTATACCTGCTGCTCAGCCTGTGTGTCTGTGGGGTGGAATGTTGGTGTGAGAGCTGGTTGTGGAATGTGGGAGGGAGAGTGTCAGTTGGAGGAAGGGAGACTGCTCCTGGTGGGACTCTCTTATTGTAACATCTTATCTTGGAATAAATCATTTAAAGAAACTACATGGAATGGACATGCTTCTGTACAACTGAGTTGAAGCACTGTGTCCGGAGAGAATGGTACAATTCTAATGCCAGCCCTCTTTAAATATAGCCCATCTCTGTGTCAGAACGTCAAGGGTAGCGCACAAGACCCCAAGGCTACAGCACGGCGTCGCTTTTCCCGCTTACCTTCTGGGGGTCTCAGTAGTGGTGGATCCTGGGCACTGCACTGGCACGTGTTCCGCCTCTTTCCAATATAACCACGCCACTCTGTTGGCAAGAAGTGGAAGCTCCGCCCATCTCATTATACCCACGGCTTTGGAGGCGTATGTCCCATTGGAGGGACCGCCATTCCATCCAGCAGCTGACCCCGCCTTATTGTGAACGAATCCCTCCACGTGCTTGGAGACCACGCCCATCTGTCGCACTTCGCCAGTCTGTCCAGTGCTGCCCCGCCATTCGCGTGACGGTTCTACCTGCTTCTCGTGCTCAGCCCGTCTCCCGCCTTCCCTCCCCCTCACCTCCCTCAGGTGAGCGCCGCTGCCACGCCTCCATGCCTGTTTGCAAATAACACCAAGTGGGATTACGAGTGAGGAGACCATTTTAGTGAGTTTAGAAAAACACATTTTAAATGCGATGTTTTCGTTAACAAAATATGGTATTTCGCCTTGAAATTTTTATCAACGCATATACACTTTTTTAAATACGGAAGATACTATGACTAATAATTGAATGAAGTCAAAATAGCACACCTAAAACTTATTTTAAAATATATTATATGCGTTGTGAGCAAACAAGTACTCGGCTGTAACTCTGCCTGAAGTAGTTGCACAGAAATGATGTAGTCCCGGGTTGAATGCAGAGTCCTGGGGACCTTGTCCTTCGTCTCTTTCCACAGCACTGAGGTCGTCCGGCTCCTCCTCCTATGCACACCCATGTCTTTGTCCCTCTTCTGTCTCCGTGCCCTGTACCTGTCAGCTGATAATACACCGCATCAGGCAGAGCTCAGGACTGACAGCAGCCATGGAGGAGACAGTCACCGGGGCGCAGATCATCGTCAAGGCACTGGTGGACCAGGTGAGAACACAGGCGGGACTCGTGAAAGTGTGAAATTCTTACCATCTTACCGAGAGGACCCTTGCAGCCTCGATCCAGGTGCACCAGCACGTGCCTTGCATGGGAGTTGCTTGCCTCCAGTTCAATGTTCAAAAGTCGGATGAAAAAAGCAGGAGGATGTCTCTGAAAGGGGCATGGTCAAAGAAACTTAATTAGGAATCCTTTCCAAACTAAAATTGTGTGTATGACACAGTCTGCATACTGGCCAGTATTTGGGTGCATCTGTGTGAATTTTATGTATTGCATCCAAAAGTATCACTCCACAGTGGACCTACGCTGTAACAAGCTAGACGTATTGCCTTTGCTAATGCTTGTAAGCAGTATCAACAAGCTCCACCTTTTAGCTGATTGATACATTTTCCATTTTTTATTTTATTAACATAGTCATTGAACATTCCATACCAAACAATGCAGTGTGAGAGAATATATCAATACAGATAACGCGTGTGTATTGTGGAGAACAGCAAGGACAGGTGGAAGAACTTCTGAAACAGACATCCCATGGCTAAGACATACAGCGGTAAAATGAGCAGCGAAACTAATTGTCGAATATCATATCACAACAGTACATTGGTGTATCACGTAGTTCGATGGTGAATTGTAATTTATTAATCTGTTTGTGAGCTCGTGATAGAAACATGTCGTGCAGAACGGAGGACTTGTAACAGGGGTTTCCATATATCTGTGTGGCGAGAAGTGGCAGGTAGCTCCTCTGCGTACAGCCTTAAGTTTTCCTCACAGTATACTAGATCTTTGAGCCATGCAGTTGCAGTGGGGCACATTTTACTTTCCCAGGTCATTGCCACTCTGCGTTTGGCGAGTAAAAGTGCCACCCGTATCGGCCTGCCGGTCAAACCCTTAACAGTTGGCAATAGGCCCAGTGGGCATACATGGGGAGAGCATGGCATCTCGACATGCGTCATTTCGTGTAGCTGATGTGACCTCTGTCCAGAAAGTTGCCACTCTACCGCACTCCCAGGCCAGATGCCAGAAGTCGACACCACTATGTCCGCAACATTTGTATAGGTCGTTGTCTCCGAGACCGTATTTAGCCAGTTGGTACGGTGTGTGGTAGACCTGGTGTAGAAACTTGAAGTGTATTATATGTAAATTACCATTAGAGGTGAGTGCATTTGTGAGTTTGCAACAGTGTTCCCAGTCTTCCTGCGATAGCGGTGGTGTGAGGACCCTATTCCACGTCTCAAGGCTCTTTGGTCGCAAGCCAGCATTTTTTCTTCCGTGGCAACCTTGTTTAATTTGGTTATTAACTTGTGTCTTGTTGGACTGAGTAGCAGTGTGTGCAGGGACTGCGGTGTCGGGGGTTCCGTGGGCAAGTGTGCACGTAGTGCGTTGCGTAGTCTGTGAAAGATGAAAGGGAACAGTGGCGTTTTGTTTTGTATATAGTTTACATCAGCTATAGTTAAGAAGGTACCTTTAGGGAACACATCTTGCATCTTATCTATCCCAGCCAGGGTGAGAGTGTGCATAGCTCTGGGCTCTTGTGTAACCGATGCAGCCGCATGGTGAGCAAGAGGCAGAAGTGGTGAGTAGAGCGGGAGTTTCTCAGCTGAGCGGCCAAGCGCTTGCCAGGCTGCTATCGTGACATCTAAGGGGTTTATTTTGGCTTTCGGGGTGCCCCTGTGGGTGTGCGTAAGTATGAATTTCAGGGGGATGGGGTGTGTGTCCCCGTCTTCTACCGTTACGTGTGGGATGAAGTTATGGCTAGTGTACCGATAGTGAGCATATTGAGCGCTGGCACAGAGATAGTACAGGTATAGATCAGGTACATAAACCCTCCTTTGGTGTAGGCCAGCATTAACGTCTGTAGACTCACACGGGCCTGTTTTCCGCTCGTATCAGCCGTACAACCATTGAGCGTAACGTTCTGAAAAAGAGCATAGGCAGGGAGATAGGAATGTTGATGAATAACTATACACATTTGGGTAAGGCCATTTTTATTAAGGCTATACGATCAGCTAGAGAGAGGGGCAGCTTTATCTACCTGTTGTTTCAATTTGGTAACCGCTGTGCCGTAGTTCTCACGGATAACAGTGTCAGGGTCACGGTGAACCCATATTCCGAGATATTTCACGGGGTCTGTGGTCCACAATAGGGGGAACTCCAACTCGTGTGGGAAAGTACACTCTGTCAATGGTACCACAACTGATTAGCTTGTTGATTCTTGTTAGTAGTATCAAATAAACAAGTAACATCAATTATTTGGATTCCATAATTAGAACTGAAAATGTTTTATTTCTAGAATTGGAAGGCTGTGAATTAAATATTACAAAGGTATGGGGAAGGAAAATTCTCCATTTGCATTTCTCATGTCATCTGTTTCACCTTCAGCTCTTTCTTCTCTCCTGCAGGTGCTTCCGTCCATCCCCCTCAAAAAACAAACCACCCACTCATTCCTCTATAAGCCCTTCATTTTCTTTTCCTTTATCATTCTCCATATTTCAACAGCTTTCTTCTCACACTTTTGCACACTCCCACAATTATAATCTTGCTGTTCACTCTGCAGGAAGGCCAAGGATTGGATGTGTATGTACTCTGAACACATTTATGACCCACCTGAAGGCACTGTGAGAAACTCAAATGACTCCAGCCTCCTCAATTGTGCCCTGTCATAAACACCCACACTCAACCTGGACTCTGCCATCCACCGGGAGGTGACTTTGTTCCCAGTGTGCATTTTAGAAAAATCATATAGTGTATGAACAAATACAAAAAGACAACATCCGGGAAAAGCAAATACTCTTAGGGATGCAAGGTAAAGTAAATATGTGAAAAGTAAACAGGACTGTTGTGGAAGTACGTAGCTTCAGAAGAACAGCTGAGGCGAAGTAGGGTTGATGAACAGGTTTATTCAGGACCATAAGCATGTAGAGACCCCATCCAGGAGCAGTCTTGGGATAACTGACCAAACCATTCAAACTGGTGCCTGGCAACCTTCACCACATTCTAGAACATAGAAGCTGTGGTTGACAAGAAGGTTCAGAACACCACAACTGTATTACTGACATTAATTACCTTAAGGGTTTTTGCAGTCATTGTTGAGCAATCAATCAGCTTTTTGCCTGTGAAGTATTGATGCACCAATCAGCTTTTTGCCTGTGAAGTATTGATGCAGGACTCAGCAGGATCATAATTCAAAGTTAGATTTTACTCACTTCCGGCCTGCCAACGTAAAGCCTTGCTTCCATCCCAGGAGAAGCTTTACCCGTGTCCATGGGACACAATGCTATTCTCAGTACGAACCCCGTCACCCCTCACAACTAAGACTCTCTTGATGTCAGTTTTTTTTAGATTCAAAAGCTTGTCGCAACCTTAGACTTAAATTTGATGACTCTCTAAAAAGCAACATATTATCTTCACCCCTTTTGCTGGCTAAAATGTTGAGAAGTTTGTCTACTGTGTCTCAATCCATCGCCGAGCTTTGACGTTTCCCTAGTCCGAGCTTGAATATATCAGTCAGTCCAGGTGTTATTAGCATTCTGAAACTTGTAGTTCAGTGAATCTCAAAGTCTGGATTACAACTCCCAGAATGCATCATACAAACTCGGACTGAGCTGCTCAGGTATAGACACAGGAAACTTAATAACTGTGATATAGACCAGTTCATGTACCTTCTAAATACATCAACCCCATCCTCCCTCAATCAAAAAAGCCATTGTGCTGCCTCCACAGCAGTGTTTTTGCCCCATACCATAGGTCAAGCAATGACACTCATTAGAAAAGCCCATGTCCCAATACTATTGCCTTAGTACATGAATATATTAATACTGTTGTATAGCGCACACATGTCTTCAGTCCCTCAGCTGTACTCTGTCTCAACCTCTGATGCAGAGTTGAACTGTAGCCCACCAGGCCTATGCTACCACTTAGATACAATACAAATGAATGAATGAATGAACTAATTATTTTTCTTGTCTAGCGCAAAGTTGCAAATGGAATCACCTACTGTCTGCCCCAAACTTCAGCAGATGAGCTAAGCATAGCTCGGGTACTTGTAGTGCTTTCCTGGGATTACACAGCTCGATCAAACAGGGCAGCTGGATTTTCAAGCTTTGGCCCCCTGGTTAAAATGTCTGAAACTTTGCCTCAATATCTCTTAAAACAGCCCCTTCTTCCTCTCGAAAGGACAGCCCCAGCCTCATCTTGATAGGGCAGCCCTCCGGCTTTCCCTCGGGTTGGGCAGAACCCCGCATTTCCCTCTGCGGAAAACACCCTATCCCACTACAGGGATGTGGAATTCCTATAGCCCGACGCCCAGGACGGCAACAAGTTTTCATGTGTATTTTGTCCTTGGGACAAGTAGGGCCAACCCCCTACAGCACAAACCCTTGGCTGCTAGATTACAATGCCACGTTGTGGATCATGGAAGGGCATTGTCTGCAGTTAAAGTAATATTTGTGTGCATGTGTTAATGCTGTTCAGACTTGTATTTATGGTTCATTAATGCAAAGTCTTTATTATTAGGTTGAGCGTTCCAAGTAAATGTTGTAAGCTCCGACTGCCCTACTGACAGTGGTTCCACTAAAAAAATGTGTACACACATTCTCGATGTTTACCAATATGAGGCAACGTAGAATGCTCCCTGATTAGATGCAAATATTTGCAAGATTGAGGATTCTTTGCTTTCAAAATAAAATGTTCACAAAATGCAAAAACGTTTCGCTAAACTACTGTAAAATTGTAGGTACCATTTCTTTGCAGCATTATTTATTAAAATTTGTTGATGTATGCTAGTATTTCCCAAAAATATTTGTAATGGAAAATCAGTGCAACCAGTTTTAATAAGTTTATGGGAAACATAAAAATAAACAAGCATTGGTAAAGCCAGTATACCTGAAATTGTTGGTCAGACTTTTGGTTTTGCCAATGAGTGACTTGTTTTGGCATGGCATTTGTAAAACCTTATTGGTGTGGGAGCGGCTGGTCCTCACCATTATAACAAGCATTGGCAAAAGCAAAGATCGTTTTGATCTCAAAAAGCACACATTGCCTCAGTAGTTCCTTGCACTGATCAAAACGACTGTGCGTTGATATGCTCCTTGTGAAAGAACAGAATGCTGTCACTCACAGTGAAGCTAGCCGATAGAGAGAGAGACAGAATATTAATAAACACAAAAGGTCATGGTTAACGCCAAAACTAATTAGGGGCCCAATTATTAAATAAAGTCTCAAAAGTGCTTCCATGTCCTTGCATTAAGTGCAGATATACGGCTTTCGTGAATTCACAAGACTTTACAGCAGTACGTCAAGAAATAGTACTCCTAAAAAATATTTGTGAACTGCATTTTAGCATGAGCAAATATGGAGGTGTGGATTTGCTCATGTGAAAACCTGAGTGCTTGCAAGTTCACTTTCCCTCCAACCACTTTTTCCCCAACCCTGGAAGAAGTTTTATGTCTGCCATTGTAAGGAGTCACAGTTAATGTAAAAGTCACAAGCTACTAAAATAAAAAAATAAAAAAAATTCAGTGGATGGGGCTTAAACAACCAGAACTGCAGACTTCGGAACTGGGGAACCTGGTTCAAGTCGCAGCATTGGCTCGAAATCCTGTGATTCTGGGCAAATCGCGTAATCTTTTATGACTCCAAAATCATTGGTTAACTAGAACTAATGAATAAATGACATTCAAACAATGTTATTGAAGTCTAGTGATAAGATTTGGTGATTTTCTTTTTCGTTTTTTTTATTTCTTTTTTCTTTTTTGACCACACACGGAATTTTAGAGGGGATCCCCAAATGATAAAATCCCATTACAAAATGAATTAATTAAATCACAACCACAAATATTTTCCTTTTACCGTAAATTAATGCATCTTTTTTTGCGTGGTATGTTCTCATAAAGTGCATTCTTTTTTAGCTGCTATTCCTCCACAGGGACGTGAAGAGGTCATCTCTCACCCAGTCTGACTTGCTTCACGCACTGCTGTCCCCACATTGAGACCTCTCTGAAAGTGCGCCTCTGTGTTGATCTGTCTTAGTAAGACCTCTGAGGGCGCTTCCCGAGCTCCTTCCTTCTGACCTATAACATTCACAGGTCTTCTAGTAATATGATGCACCTTTTTGTCTGCCACCATTCCCTAATCTAATGGCCCACAACCAGCTTTGCTTAGTGGCACATTATCATCAGGAGAGGTATTGGTATAATTTATTCCAACAAGTGGATTACGCAGCAGGACACTGCTGGATATACAAGGTACAAAGAACCATTTAGGGGTATCAGGAAAACAGAGGGATGCTCCCAGCCTAGTAACACAGAGTGCTGTCAGTTAAGACTGATGTTCATTAGCAGAGCCTGTTCCTCACATTCGGTGTAATATTGGCTGTTTGATACCTTTTCATGGTTGAGCCTGTGATTGCGTGCACTAGCGCATGCGTCTCGCTTGCGAAACACTCTTGTATTCAAAAATGGCTTGGAGCCAGCCCTTACTTACCCATTTGTTGGCTTGTGTGGCACTCTTCTTTACAGCCTTGTAATTCGTCACCTGGAATGTGTCCACAAATGTTTCCTGAAGCAAGCGTGTATTCCTGACTCAGACTGCATGGCTCAGTGTGAAGTACCTGTATAGCTCTCCAAACCCTGGCCGCACAGCACCCAGGAGAATGTGCTGCATGGCTAAACAATCATAAGATCCCGAAAGCGTGACCTATTGGCTATGCCAATGCTTGTAATTCACTGTGTCCCCATTGATCAGGACCAACCAGAGCCATAGTGGCCTACCTCCTGCACCAAAAGGAACGATCCAGTTGGAACTGGAAGCCCTGAATAGGACATACTTTGTAGAACAGCCTCTGTTCCTCCAAAGGGATGCATATGTAAATTACTCGCACTTTGTAGCATCACCTACAAAGCAGCCACCTCCCGCTCCGCACCACAGCCCAACACAAAGTCTTGTTTCGTGGCTAGGCTTAACGAAGATGTGTAAGCCGTTGAAAACCACATGGGATGTCCTCTCTCTTTACGCGGAGTATCTGAAACCACTTCATGTCAGGCTGCACCATCACTCCTGCAAGGAGCCCAAGACCAACCTTCCTCCTGAAGGTGCACATCCATGACCTGCCTCAAGGACGTCCTCGGTCCCCTGTCCAACCATCAAACCTCAGCTCTGACTAGAAGACACCAGCCAGTATCGTACCCTCCCCTCGTCTCCGTCCCAGTGTCGTGAATACCTCTCGTCCCAGCTACTGCTTTCAAACCCTTTACTAGTTTCTGGAGCAGCAACTTAGACTGCACGTGTGTGCTATGAGCGACGCGCTGCTATGGTCTTCAGCTCTTGCACTTGGGTACCCTCAAGTGTACTGTGTAACATATCACTTGCTAAAATACTAAATAATATGTGAGGTCTTTTCAAAATGTGTCTGTCTTGGCACAAATTTAGGCCCTGATTTAGATCTCGATGGATGGGTTACCCCACCACAAGGGTGACGGAAACCCCGTCCCCGAAATATAAATCTCATTCTATCCTATCGGGTTTGTATTTCGGTGGACGGGGTCCGTCACCCTTGTGACAGAGTAACCCGTCCGCCAAGATCCAAATCTGGCCCTCAGACTGGACACACTGTCCCTCTCCATCGGAGTACCGCCGCACCCCGCCTTACTACAACAATCAAAGGAGATTCCGTGACTGTCCCTCTTCCTTTTCCCATTGACTATCATTTGCCCCCACTGTACGACAGCCAGACTCTCTGAAGGAGTCCTTACGCCGGTCCTCTCCCTTGCAAGACCGCCGGAAAAGCGCGGCTTTGAATCTTGCCTTCACTGCTGGTCTAGCTCGGAATCAGTCCGTGAACTTTGACCCTAGCTGTGGACAGTCTGCTGTGTCTCTGTGCTCTGATCCAGATGTTTCGTCACATCACTGCAGGGTTCGCTCCTCACTTTTCACCTTTGCTCCCCATGTTTGTAGCGCGATCGTACCCAGCTGGCCTGATGCAACCTCGCAGTTTGAACTCGGATGTGAGTGCCTGGGACACAGTACAGCTTCAAGAATGACGCCTCCGTCTTCAAACGCCCAGTTTATATAGAGCGCCTAACATTGTGCAATGTGCATAAAGCCAGCTACTCCCTTTTGTAAGGTTCCTGAAAGAAAGAGGGGAAGGGGTTTGCTCTCATTGAAACAGTATGGTCAAAAGGAGAAGTCCGAATTAACACTGAGAATGGTGTGGTTCCAGAACCGTTAAGACGCATCTCACCTCACTAGCCCACAATCAAAATGTATTAATGACGACCTAATCTCAAATTACCAATTATTTACAAAATGACTAGATTCCAGGTAGGCTATAACTTTGATAAACCATTAGACCATGGCTCAGATGTGACCACAAGAGGTCACACCTAAACGTAATCAGACGCAACACAACTGCGTATCCACTTCTCACTGTCCCCTCGGCCACGAATTGATTTCGCATTGTGCCATGCCTTAAACCCATCTCACCCACTGAGCCGTGCACCCCTCTCACCCACTGAGCCGTGCACCCCTCTCACCCACTGAGCCGTGCACCCCTCTCACCCACTGAGCCGTGCACCCCTCTCACCCGCTGAGCCGTGCACTCCTCTCACCCACCCCGCTGAGCCGTGCACTCCTCTCACCCACCCCGCTGAGCCGTGCACTCCTCTCACCCACCCCGCTGAGCCGTGCACCCCTCTCACCCACCCCGCTGAGCCGTGCACCCCTCTCACCCGCTGAGCCGTGCACCCCTCTCACCCACCCCGCTGAGCCGTGCACCCCTCTCACCCGCTGAGCCGTGCACCCCTCTCACCCACCCCGCTGAGCCGTGCACTCCTCTCACCCGCTGAGCCGTGCACTCCTCTCACCCACCCCACTGAGCCGTGCACTCCTCTCACCCGCTGAGCCGTGCACCCCTCTCACCCGCTGAGCCGTGCACCCCTCTCACCCGCTGAGCCGTGCACCCCTCTCACCCGCTGAGCCGTGCACCCCTCTCACCCGCTGAGCCGTGCACCCCTCTCACCCGCTGAGCCGTGCACCCCTCTCACCCGCTGAGCCGTGCACCCCTCTCACCCACTGAGGGGGGGTAGGGATATTTTTTTGGCACTTGTCATTTTCGATATTTGTAATTTTCTTCCTAGGTACCGGATTGCTGCTTTGGAGAGCGCTTATACTCCATGTGGCAGCCCTGAATTGGTTACGGTGACGATCCAATCATAAGGGCTATAGGCCATATTTTATGCACTGGTGGACTGTAAAGCAATGGCTCTGGTGCCCTGCCTGGGGAGCTGGCACTGGTGCCCTATGAGACCATGGTAATAATAGGAAGGGTGAGTAGCTGGCTGAATGGTGTGGAGAGTAGACACTGCTGCCGGCCTCCTGCGCGAGGAGCGGGCTCTGCCGGCCTCCTGCGCGAGGAGCGGGCTCTGCCGGCCTCCTGCGCGAGGAGCGGGCTCTGCCGGCCTCCTGCGCGAGGAGCGGGCTCTGCCGGCCTCCTGCGCGAGGAGCGGGCTCTGCCGGCCTCCTGCGCGAGGAGCGGGCTCTGCCGGCCTCCTGCGCGAGGAGCGGACACTGGTGAACTACGCGAGGAGCGGGCTCTGCCGGCCTCCTGCGCGAGGAGCGGGCTCTGCCGGCCTCCTGCGCGAGGAGCGGGCTCTGCCGGCCTCCTGCGCGAGGAGCGGGCTCTGCCGGCCTCCTGCGCGAGGAGCGGGCTCTGCCGGCCTCCTGCGCGAGGAGCGGGCTCTGCCGGCCTCCTGCGCGAGGAGCGGGCTCTGCCGGCCTCCTGCGCGAGGAGCGGGCTCTGCCGGCCTCCTGCGCGAGGAGCGGACACTGGTGGCCTGCGCGAGGAGCGGGCTCTGCCGGCCTCCTGCGCGAGGAGCGGGCTCTGCCGGCCTCCTGCGCGAGGAGCGGGCTCTGCCGGCCTCCTGCGCGAGGAGCGGGCTCTGCCGGCCTCCTGCGCGAGGAGCGGGCTCTGCCGGCCTCCTGCGCGAGGAGCGGGCTCTGCCGGCCTCCTGCACGAGGAGCGGGCTCTGCCGGCCTCCTGCACGAGGAGCGGGCTCTGCCGGCCTCCTGCACGAGGAGCGGGCTCTGCCGGCCTCCTGCATGAGGAGCGGGCACTGGTGACCTGCATGAGGCATTAAACCCATCACTTTTTTGTATTTCTAAATGCAACAGGTATGACCAGATGTGGGTCCCATGCTCAGTGTGACATAGGACTCAAGCTGCATTCTACTGACGAAATCCAAGTAGACCAACTAGTGTGGGGTTTCTTGTGTTTCAATTCATAGGGGCCCTGGCCTGGCGGTTTGGGCAAGAATTTTCCTACTGGCGCAGAACTAAGGCTGATTTGCGAGTGGCTGGTTCCTGTCTGAGGTGGCATGGTGGGCAAAATAATGATGGACTGCGATGTGGCCTGAGAGATTACCAGTGGCTGAGATTTATTCAGACATTCCATCCATCACTTTTTTGTATTCCTCTATGTGAGAGTTGATGGGCTGGCTGAGGATCAGGGGAAAATTAAAAAGACAACAGCATTGAATTCTTTACTTCTTATAGCTTTGAATTCCTGGAGCCATGAAGCATAGGTGGTGTAAAACGTACCAGGGGTTCGAGTTCCATTGTAAAGTCTGTCCTGTGAGATCTTGGGGGAACCACAAGTTTGCCATCATTGCGTCAACCTTAAGGGGGAGTTTTCCCTGCTTTGTGAATGGCCGTACCCCTTCTATGGAAAGACTTATTCCAGGTCAAGGCTGCTACAGCAGACACCATTCTTTGCAGTCTGTGGTGGAGACTGAATTCTCTTTTAGCTTGACATGGATGCCTCATTAAGAGGGTGCCCTACAGTGAAACCATGACTGAATTCTCACACGAGTTGGGTTGGAGGGTTGCAAGATCAAACCCCAAAAGCCACTCCTGAATAGAAAAACGTCAACCCACTCACCACATCACCCACAGTTACTTTAGGATGGGGAAATTGAATTCCCTTTCCTGATGGAGACCCTCTGCTAGGTAAACCCACAACCACAGACTTTAGTCTCTCCATGAGAACCTAAAGTTCCAAGTGGCCAAGGAATTGATGAAGACTTGCATAACTTAAGCCACAAAATGGCTTGAAATATTTTTGTCTGAGGTGCTGAAGTATTGGATGTTGAAGTGTGATGCATGTATGTGTTGAAATTTGCATTGATATGATTGTATTGGTTTAAATGTCTACGAGCTCAATGGACGACACTGGAGGGAGCGTAACGCAGATTATGGAGAGGCCGGGTATCTTTGGACTCTACTAAGTGTTCCAGGTCAGGTCCTTACACTAGTGCTTAGATTTATTGAGATTCGATACGGAGCCATGTATCAGATTATTAATAAGTGGAATCATCTGAAAACTGCAATGGGTGTAATGTTTTTCTTACACTTTAGATAATAAATGTAGAACAATTAAATGTATTTATCAGAGAGTAAGGAATAAGCTGGAGGACCACTGACTGCTCGTGGACTTGACCCAGAGTTTGGACAAAGAAATACTTAGCAGCTTATCAGGACAATGATGCAGTTGTATTTTGAACAGTGCTAAAACCTGAAGTCCGATGCAGGTTTGTTAATCTGTACGGTATTGTTAATTGTAAAACCTGCCTGTAAGGAAACTGGCTTTGTGCAGGTCCCCTCCCACACTTTTCCCCCTATTTGAACTACCAGCTGCTGCTTTTCAGACTTTGAGAGCGCACTGATGCCTGCTAACCAGACCCCAGTACCAGTGTTCTGACCCTTTTCAAAAGAGATGTCAAATTGGATGTCCCCAATTGGCAAGCACTGACTTATTTGCAGTGGTGGCTGGTGACATTTGAAAGTGGTGAGGCTTAAAATAATTTTCATACTGCACCCCAGCGAGCGAGCGTAGCGAGCGAGCTGGAACAACCTACGGTGGGTTTGAAAAAAGATTGGACAAATGGTGCACTTTCAAGCAAATTTGAGAAAGCAGGAAGGTCAATAAAGCAATGGTGAAAGTGCAGTTATTAGATTAATAAAGATCCCTCCCAAAGACATGTCCAGTACAGAGCCACAGGTGGGCAGGCTGCTCGGTATAAACTTCAGAGGAACCCCCAAGACTTAGTGAGGAATTTCCACTACTGTAACTTAGAATGACAGGACCACCTATGCTTGCTAGCATCACCGACTGCGCTTGCTTACCTTGTGACACTGCATTTGAGCACAGAAAGCAATTTTTTAACTTCGCTTTCTCGCTGGTGGTAGAAGAAACATCAGATCAAGTGCATTCATTTAAAGTTTGATGCATTTCCACTTCCCTCTGCCTTGCATTCCCCTAATGGCCCACCGCCTCTCCGGCCCCACTCACTTTTACATTACTCCCCAACACTCTCTCACACTGCTTCTGCCTCCCTCTATTTTTCTGTATCATTCTGGCTGTGTCCTTCTGCCTTATTTTCTCTCCCAATGCCTTTCTCACTCTCTCTCTAATTCCACACCTTCATACGGATGTACGGAGTTGGAGGAGAAAACAAATGTAAGATTGAATTCCTTTTGAAAACATTCAAAATAAACAAAAAACAAACACACGAAATAAAAGTCCACTTTTCCCCCAGGAAAAGCAATGCAAAATGTGCAACTGTGGCGAGCAGCAAAGCCCGAGTCTGGCGTTTATAGTGACCTTTCCATTATTCGTCTCAGGATCTCACTATCTCGAAGTTGAAAGTGAATTGAAATGATTGGAAAATAACATTAATGTGCAGACAGACACAACCATCTAAATAACCGATGTCGGGACGATCAAACACTTTAAATATTTGATACATCTTGGTAGCTCAGGGCGGTTTCATTCGAGAAAACAAAAATATACAGCCGGTGATAGCGTTTTGTAATTAAAAGTGCCCCTGGGCAAAGCTGTTCTTCACCGAATAATGCCATAATCTTTACGAATCCTCCTGCATTCTTGACAAGACGCCACTAAGTCAAAGGCAAGCTCGCAGCAAAAAAAATACAAGCATTGGAAATGCAATAGGTCTCGCATTTGTTTGATTTTGAGCTTTTTGCGGTGTAAATGGCAATGTTTTGTACCCATTTGTTATGGATTGTATATATGTGGTGTGTAGTGGAATATTTTGAGCTGGATTATAGTTATTTGTGGAGCACTATGAAGTATCAGGAAGGATATTGAGGAGGTGAAGAGCAGCATGAGGCAGAAGGACAGCAAGTGAGGGGAAGAGAAGCGTGAAGCACAAGGAAGGAGAGTGAGGAGGAGAGCAGCGTGAGGCACAAGGACGGAGAGTGAGAAGAGCAGCATGAGGCACAAGGACGGAGAGTGAGAAGAGCAGCATGAGGCATAAGGACAGAGAGTGAGAAGAGCAGCGTGAGGGAAAAGAAAAGGAGAGTGAGGAGAAGAGAAGAGAAGCTTGAGGCTGAAGGAAGGAGAGTGAGGAGAAGAACAGCGTGAGCCACAAGGACGGAAAGTGAGGAGAAGAGCAGTGTGAGGCACAAGGATGGAGAGTAAGGAGAACAGCGTGAGGCGGAAGGATGGAGAGTGAGGAGAAGAGCAGCGTGAGGCACAAGGAAGGAGAGTGAGGAGAAGAGCAGCGTGAGGCACAAGGATAGAGAGTGAGGAGGAGAGCAGCGTGAGGCACTAGGATAGAGAGTGAGAAGGAGAGCAGCGCGAGGCACAAGGATGGAGAGTAAGGTGGAGAACAGCGTGAGGCAGAAGGATGGAGAGTGAGGAGAAGAGCAGCGTGAGGCACAAGGAAGAAGAGTGAGGAGAAGAGCAGCGTGAGGCACTAGGATGGAGAGTGAGGAGGAGAACAGCGTGAGGCAGAAGGATGGAGAGTGAGGAGGAGAGCAGCGTGAGGCACTAGGATGGAGAGTGAGGAGGAGAACAGCGTGAGGCACAAGGACGGAGAGTGAGGAGAAAAGCAATGTGAGGCAGAAGAAAGTTGAATGAGGAGGAGAAGAGCAGCGCGAGTCACAATGAAGGAAAGTTAGGAGAAGAGCAGCATCAGGCAAAAGGAAAGGAGTGAGAAGAGCAGCATGAGGCACAAGGACAGAGAGTGAGTAGAAGATCAACATGAGGCAGAAGGAAGGAGGGTGAGGAGAAGAGGTGTGTCGTGAGCTCAGCCGGCATACTCCAGCATGCAATAGGGATGAACATGTAATTGTGACAGTAGATGGCACACATTTGTTTTTGAAAGTACATATACTTACAATTACAGCCAAAACAAGATCATGACTTAATTTGTGGTCATTTTTCAACTTCGGGGTCCCGAGGTCCAAATTCAGCAGATTAGTACCTAGACCGGATATATAACATATTTTATATGTTACCCAACAAATCAACCAAAAAGAAGACTCGTTATAGGGAAAGCAAGCCGGTAGTCTGTCATGGGTAGCGTAACATATAGTAGTACATACATGAAAGCTGGCACTTTGCATTCGGAGGGGACCATGGGAATGAGTTAATAGTGTGACGTTTTTGCAGGCACCAGTGCTGTTTTCAACACATCGTATGCCAGGGCATCGCGTTATGCAGTCCTGTCAATATTTATGCTTCAAGAAACCTCCTTGTGATACGTATTTTATGTAGTGCCAACAAGCCACCCGAAGACCTTCGCAGCGCACAAGGCAACACAGTGCTGTAAAACCCGTCAGAAAGATCAGCGTATGTAAACAGCGGCAGTAAACTCACTGTGTGCTGAAAAGTAAACTGTCACCTTCAGTACTGCGCTACCATGATGCAAAGCAACAACACAACTGGAAACAATGTCACATATAAAGCCTTAGAATCTAAAATACGTCTTGAGTGACATGGAGTAACTGAAGTTAACCAAATGTTTTTAGCAACCCGGAAGGATGATTTTAATCAACCTAGGAAGGTTGAAAGCTCGAGGTATGTTAGGAATTAAAACCTCAAGTGCATTTTCACTGTGGGACTCCACGAGCACTTACGGGCATTTTATGACGCCGCTAAATTCGAACCAAAGATTAAGAGACAGGAAATAAGAATCGCTCGTTACCCTTTAATCCTTGGATGCCCGGGGGGCTTCCGGTTGCATGGGTCACCCGATGTTAGACGCCGCCCTGTTAACCCTCACATTCTGCCGATTGGTATGTGGAGCAATCCCTGCAGACACCGCACAGCCATAACTGGGACCAGAGGCGCAACTAGAGCCAAATTTCGGGGGGGGGGGGGGGGGGGCTGAGAAAAAATTTCGGGGGGGGGGGCTGAATCTTTTAAGCCAGAGGCAGAGTGGAGCTGCAGGGGCTCTTAGAAGGGGTGAAACAACAGCGAGGCATCATTAACATGCAAATGGTCTTTTAAAGACCTGTGAAGTGCTCGGGTGCGGCTGTGTGTGTGCGCCGCGAGGCTGTCTCATCCCGGGCTGCCAGACGCGACGGGAGGGGGGGGTGGCTGAAGCCCTGTGAGTCCAATGGGTGTTGCGCGCCTGACTGGGACTCACAGTGGAATACTGGCGGGTCGGACTCCACGGGCGCTGCGTTCAGTCACCAAGGTAAATATGCTGGTATAATAAACAAGGAGCAAGGGGCGCGAACCAGGCGCCATTGGCAAACAAGTTGGCTAGCTTCTGTACTTCGCTGTCACGGTGAAATACAACTCCCAGAATCCTTGCTCATCATGTAACAAGCAAGTCATTAGAGGGAGGACAGTTTGCAGTCACTCTCCATAATGCCTTTTCTTGTTTACAGCATGGCATCGCCTGACACAAGGGGA
Source organism: Triturus cristatus (assembly GCF_964204655.1). Taxonomy (NCBI): domain Eukaryota; kingdom Metazoa; phylum Chordata; class Amphibia; order Caudata; family Salamandridae; genus Triturus; species Triturus cristatus. The sequence goes on along the minus strand of NC_140593.1, from coordinate 64,209,125 downwards.
GACGGAGGAGATGAAATCCAGTTTAGTTAAACTGCAGATAAACTGCTCGTTGTGAGAGAGCGATACTTGCATCTGGCCATCAGACTTGGACTCAGTACAAGAGAAAAAAAACAAGAAGTGCTGGGCGAGAAGGGAGGGGGGAATGCCAGCAACAGAGGAGCCCGCGAAAGTGAAAGTGATCGTGATTACGATCGCTACGGAGGAAAGACACATGGCGCTGCGCGCGTGCACGTTCACGTGCACTGTAGCTTTAGGCCACGGCAGCACTTTGAAAAGCCCAGATATAAAATGTCTCTTCGAGCCTTTGGCTCGCGAGACCTAATAAGACCAAAGGCACTCAGGATGCAATAAAAAGAGCGGATTAGATCAACATTACTCTCATTACATTATATTGTATTTGTGTTATTAGCCTGGGCCTGGCACCTATCCAGGCAGGGGACTGGAGCGTGAGTGTGATTCTGTCTCTTCAGCCACTGCCAGTGATGGGAACCACGCTCGTGCTAAACCGCCCTCTGCTGTGGCGTTCGGGAGATAAGCTGGTGTCACTTCACAACGTCACCTCCACTGGTGTCACTCTGAACACCTACGAGAGGGTCACTTCTGCCGCCTCCGCTGGGCCTACAAGTGTGAAGTCGACCATCTGTCTGAGATATTTTGAATTTTGGCTGTTTACCCCACTGTTATCTCTGAAGTGAGCGGCCTATATGTGGTGTAGGAAACCGCATAGTATGCTTATGAATCATGGAGCTCAGTAGGGGCACCTTCTCTTGTCAGCTGTAACGTTTAGGATTTGCTCATACTCACAAAATGGTTGACATGAGTCACCATGCCAACAGAGCATAAACCATTAATATTTCCAGAAATTTCGAAAGTGGTTGGTAACTCTCAACCGCGTTAACAAACATCTTTGTTAAATATTCCTAATATCACGTGTCCCATGTGTTCGTATCTGGTCTTAGCTCTCCATAATTTGGCAACAGTAAATACAAAAAGTCAATTTAAGGAGTTGTCCTCTGCCAATAAGGATTAGGAATACTAGTCCACAGCATAAGATGACAAACTATCCTGTATTTAAGGCACCCTGTCGGTTTTCCAGCAGAATTAAAAATTTGCGAACATTCGTGACAAGAATTTTCAATTCTATTAAGGACTACGGAGGCGAGGATTATGCTTCTCAATCTTTACTAGAAGCTTACAGCAGCCAATGAAAAAACAGAAATAAACCATGTGACAACCATAGAGTCTCTTCTATATAAGGTCCCTGTCAGCACATAGAGTCCTCTTTCTTTGGAACAGTAGTTAAGTCCATGCACGACCTGCTCTCGAGGATCACCGATAGCCAGGGCCTTCCCCAACCAAGGAACTGTAAGCCCAACGGGGGCCGAACTTCTTCCTGGATCCCGATCCAGACAAACTCGCTCGTGAACGGAACACCGAACGGTAGTCATCCAGTCACCGATAAACTATAGTCCAGTTTACTTGCTGTCTGTACCTGAAAGAAAGGAAAGGAAACACCCCATAAAAGCTGTTCCAGAGTGCCCGGTAAAGCAACATTACAGCATGAGAAAAAAGGGGGGGGGGGAAACAGTACACAGAGAAATGCAAATCTATAGCATAAGCAACAACATCACATGATGAAAGGTAAGCATCATAACATACCATGTGCAAAGCATGATGAATAAAAAGCATTACATCAAACAATGTGTATCTCTGGGTGGGATAATCCTCGCCTCCGTAGTCCTTAATAGAATTGAAAATTATTGTCACGAATGTTCGCAAATTTTTAATTCTATGTCAGGACCGGAGGCTCCGATTATGCTTGTTCAAAGCTGATCCACCACCATTGACGCAATATTCACAATGGGTTTATAGTAAAATGTTTTGAAAGTACTCTCATTAGACCAGTCAGCTGTATTCATGATATCTGCCAGGCTGACACCTGACGAATATGCTTTCGTAGCCATGGCTCCGCGTGCAGAATGCGCTCCATATTTGGAGATGTCAATTCCCGCTTCGCCCATGAGCCAACGCATCCATCTAGATAAAGTAGCTGGAGTCACTGGGCGAAATGGCTTCTGCAGAGCAATAAGCAACTGTCCTTGCATATTAGTACGAAATTCTTCAGTACTTACCTCGTAATCCTTAATACATTGCACTACGCACAATTTAGGATTAGTAGGAAAACTTGGATATGTGACTGAAGTGGTGTTGCACTTGGTTCTCCTGGATAGAATGAAATTCACACCTTCCGGGGTAAATCTACGCCCCGCCAAATCCAGTGCCCGCACGTCAGACACCCGTTTGCAAGAAACCAAACATAGGAGCATAGTTAACTTGGCCGAAAGTTGCTTCCGAGATAAGAATCTGTTGGAAGGCCAGGCCTCAAGAAATCTAAGGACAACCGAGACATCCCAGAGATGAGAATACCTTGGGCAAGGAGGTTTCACCATCCTGACTCCTCTAAGCAATTTACACACCAGAGGATGTTCTCCTATGGGTTTACCTTCTAAAGGTAGATGTCCCGCCGATATCGCGGACCGGAAGTTGTTGATCGTCCTGTACGCTAAACCGGAGGAAGCCATGGAGGCTAAGAAGTTGACCACTAAAGAGACATGTGCTTTAGCGGGATCCACGTCCCGTTGAGCGCACCAATCACACCATCTCCTCCAAGATGAGGAATATCTCTTATGGGTGTTGGCCGACCAGGCCTCTTTGATGAAGTTGCTAGCTTCGCGTGAAAGGCCCGGGACACTCCATCTGTCCCTGAAACCAACGAGTGGGAGCTGGCCCGATGCCACCAAGGGATGAGGATTCTGAAGAGGGTCCAGCAATAGGTTCTGCACCCGTGGAAGAAGGATCGGAATCGCACAACTCATGGCTAACAATACTGGAAACCATGCCTGAGCCCTCCACAAAGGGGTGATCAATATGAGTTCCGCGTGAAAAGTCCTGACACGCGCCAGGACCCCGGGGATCATGAGAAACGGAGGGAACGCATAGCAGAGAGATGTCGGCCATTCCTGTAGGAAGGCATCCGTGGCTATCGCCTCTAGATCCGGCCTCCAACTGAAGAATTGGGGAACTTGCTTGTTCAGTCGAGATGCAAATAAGTCTATCAGGCAAGGACCCCAAACCTGTGTCAGGCCTCGAAACACCGTGGGTAACAACCTCCAATCGCTGGAGTCTTGCAGATGGCGGGAATTCCAATCTGCTACCTGGTTGCTGGAGCCGGGAAGGTATTCCGCAACCACCGAAATTCTGTTCTGTAGACAGAAATGCCAAAAATCTTTGGCGATCTCCGCCAACACCTTCGACTTGGTACCACCCAACTTGTTGACGTAGCGTACTGCCGATATATTGTCCATCCGGAGGAGGATACAACAATCTGCCTTCTGTGGCGAAAGGCATCTGATCGCAAAGGAACCGGCCAATAGTTCTAGGCAATTGATATGCAAGTGCAATTCCTCCGAAGACCAGCGACCACCCGTGGTCAATGTGTCGCAACGGGCTCCCCAACCCCATCGGCTGGCATCCGATTCGATTATCACAGCCGGTGCCGCTCCAAATAGCGCTCGGCCGTTCCAGGCCTCCATGTGATTTAACCACCATTCCATCTCCAGCCTCGCCTCTTCTGAGAGAGGGATCTGTTCTGAGTAGATGTCGGATCTTGAGCCGCTGGAGGGCCCGATAGTGAAGGGGGCCCGGGAAGATCGCCTGGATGGAAGAAGACAGCAGTCCCACCACGCGGGCCAACGATCTCAGGGAAGTTGTTTGCTTGCGAAGGACAATTCGCAGTTCCCTCTTGATTGACTTTATCTTTGTCATTGGCAGCAAGAGCTGGCATGGTAGAGAATTTATCAAGAACCCTAGAAACTCGATGGATTGCGAGGGAACCAACATCGACTTTTGCGGGTTGACGATGAACCCCAAACTCTGCAGCAGATGTATCGCCCAGTTGAGGTGTGTTTGGACTGTCTGAGGGGAGGACGCCAAAATTATTATGTCGTCCAGATATATTATGAGGCGGACTCCTCGAGCCCTGAGAGACTCCACTACCGGTCTCAGAAGCTTCGTGAAGCACCACGGTGCTGACGAGAGGCCGAATGGAAGGACTTTGTACTCGTAACATACTGTCTCCCAGATAAACTGAAGAAACCTCCTGTGGGGGGGGGGGAAATGGGAATGGATAGATACGCGTCCTTGAGGTCCAACCGGACCATCCAATCTCCTTCCTGGAGGAGATCGCGTAATAGATGGATGCCTTCCATCTTGAAATGCCTGTAAACAATCCACGAGTTGAACTCTTTGAGGTTCAGCACTAACCTGGATCCGCCCCCTTTCTTTTCTACTAGAAAGACCGTGCTCAGGAAGCCATGAGGGTGTACCACGGAAGGCGCAATCGCGCCTTTCCGTAACAAGCAGTTGATTTCTTCCGTGATGAAAGTGTGATCTTGTTGGGAAAAAGACAGTGGGACCGGGCGGAACTCTTGCGAAGGGGAGTTGTACATCTCTAACCTGTAACCCTGTACAGTCTGCAACACCCATGCATCTTGCGAAATTTCGCGCCATTTGTCTAGAAAAGATGCCACTCTGCCCCCCAAAATTACCTCCGAAAAAGGAACCAGGCTCACCTGAGTTTGCGGCATCATGCTGGTTGTTGGAGTTCCCTCCAAATCTGCCCCCTTTGCGGAATCTGTTCCTTGAACGGCGGGAAGGGTAGAAGTTGGAGGTATTGGCAGAATTGTCCTGGTAACCTCCTCTTTGCTGACCACGCTGGGCGCCTTGATTGTAGCCCCGGCCGAACGAGCGCCCACGAAAGCGTCCGGCCCTGCCGAAAACCGGGCGGAAAGCCCGCTTCAAAGAACCTTGGGCCTTGTCCAGCCCACTGAAGGTGGCCACGAACTTTGTTAGTTCCTTTAAAAAAGGTTGGCCAAACAAAAGACCTTGGGCCAGCGGACCTGATTCGGATGTGGCCAATTCAGCTAACCTGGGATCTAATTTCAGGAGGATGGATCGGCGCCTCTCCGTCGACAGCGCACAATTAGCATTGCCTAGTTGGCACACTGCCCGCTGTGCCCAGCCAATCAGCTCGTCTGGATTAATTAAGAGGGCCGACTCTTTGGCCCGAAAGCCCATCTCTAAAATCTTCGTCAGGGGACCAATAACGTCCAGTAGCTTATCCTGGCAGGACCGCCAGGACCTATCTAGGCCTTTCTTGGGATCTTTAGAATATTTTTTCAAATATGTCAACATTGACGGGTCCACCTCCGGGGTAGCCGCCACTTTGTCCGCCAGGTCTGGCCTAGGGCATTCCGACCTCAGCCGAGTTCGCACATCTGTATCAAATGCCTGGCGTAAATGAGACAGGACATAGTCCGCCACTTCCTGTGATGGTAACCAGGATGTAGAGTTAGGATGGATAATATCCGCCGGTTCAAATTTGAGAACCTTAGGCGACGTGGACGGACCGGCATGCTTTTCCTTCCGTGCCTTCTTGGCCGGTCGAGGGGATTCTTCTTCATCAGAAGTAGGATCCGGGGAAGTATCGTGGCCATCATCTTCCTGGGATATTTCAGTAATCGTAGCTTCCCTAGTAGAAGCTGAGCGTTCTTGCTCCGCCATTGACTTGGCCAACTTAGCGAAATCTGCGGCGTGTGGGTTCGCCCTTCCTTTACCCCCAGATTTAATTCGGGAGCCAGACGCCGGCAGCCAACCTTGTTGCTGTGCATAAGAGCAAAGGTGGCGTTTTAGGGGCGCAATCGCCCTCACCAGAGCCGAGTTTACTGACTGCTGGACACCCGCGTCTAATGCCTCAACGAGGTCATATTCCATCGACCCAGAGGGTTCCTCATCATAGTAATAGTAATCCTCCTCATAGTACTCAGACATGATTTCCGCACGAGTGCAGTAAATGACCCTGGAGGAGCGTGAGTGACTTTATTCACCACCAACCATAAGATATTCCAATATGAGGTCAGGGGGAGTGGTAACCCCAGGCAAGCCCTAATCAGACACCCACAGGTGACCTTCAGTAAAAGTTTAGAATGTGGAGGGAGGGAGGGCTTGCAACAAAACCCCACTCTAGGCAAAGCCTATGCTCAATTTTACAGCCCCTGAGAATGAACACACATCAGGGGCGTCAGAGGACCAAAACCAAGCCTTTTTGGTGCCAAAACGCTCTAGTCTCGGGTCAGAAGCATGTAAAAACGCTGCTCCGGCGTTCAATTGAAGTCCAAAGACGATCCTGGACAAATATGGCCGCCGCGCATGCGCGCTGGCCGAGGCTCGTAAAAGCTGAAAGGGGACTGCGCGTCAAGCCGATGCGCATCCCCGCTCCTCAACCTCCCGCTCCACTACTACCGGCGACGCGAGGGAAACCCCGCTGACACACATGCGCGGAACACGCGAAGGTAAATATTTAAAGCGATAGCAAGAGGGAGAAGCCGGTAGGCGCTCGACGCGCAGAAAACACAGTGACCCTCTCACCAGCTGAAGTGACAAACGTCTAGATCGCAGTAGCGCGTAAAGGACAGCGCGATGTTAACAATAAACGCTTAGCAATAAAGGCAAATTGTGAGCATACAGTCATCAAGAGAAAATCTGAAATGCACTTAACTGGCTGCGGAGCAGCAAAGAAAGAGGACTCTATGTGCTGACAGGGACCTTATATAGAAGAGACTCTATGGTTGTCACATGGTTTATTTCAGTTTTTTCATTGGCTGCTGTGAGCTTCTAGTAAAGATTGAGAAGCATAATCGGAGCCTCCGGTCCTGACATAGAATTCTGCTCCGCTCTGCATTACTTCAGAGCAGCGGCGGCCGGCATGCTCGAGGGAGGGGGGTCGCGGGATGGGGGGGGGAGGGGGAAATAAACTAACAATTGAAATCAAACCTTAATGATTAAACCTACCTGTGTGAGTACCGCACCGCCTCCGCTCCAGGCCGTCGGTCACTGGTAAGTCCTCGTGTTCCTGCTGCAGGAAGCAGGCAGCTTCCTGCTTCCCTCCCCTACGCAACGCAGTACGCACACCAATCTAAGCGCTGGTAGGCGCAGCAGGCGAGCGCCCCTACCGGGATCTTTTCTCTGCATAGAGAAACACGGAGAGTGGGCGGTCCTGCTCGAGGGCAGGGGGAGTGGCTTACCATTTATGTTTCTGCCTTCTCGCACTGCGAGAAAGCAGTGGGGCGACACCCCCACGCCCCAATGGGGGAGCCGCCACTGCTTATTTGTAAGCCCCTAGTATATGATACCCAGGGTACCATGGGCATGTAAGTCAGAGGGTCCACCCAGTACTGCAGTATTGTTTGTGCCATCGTGAGTGTGACAAAAGACAAATTGGCTACCAGTCAGCCACTGCAGACTTAAAGGGCAGTGTTCACACTGCTAGTTCGACTTTCCCATTACCATTAATGGCAAAATCACCACTTCCCTTAACAATATATGTAACTCTCCCCTAATGAAGGCCTATAAGAACCCAATTGCAGGGAGCTATATATGGTTAAGCAAGACATATAGGTTTATATGTCTTAACAGCAAAACCCTTAAAGTTGTTTTGCTGAGGAAAAATTGGTTACCAGCTTGCACCCCAGCCTGACTAACTTCTGAATGGGGCTACCTAACGAGGTACTGTAAGGTATCAAATTAATTGTGGCATTATATTTGACTTGGTGCCCAGGTCGAAATTAATGTCAGTATTCAAGTTAAGCAACAGTTAGAAAGTTTCCACTCTGTGCCCCAGCTGGTCCAGTGGTTTTGCACAGTGCATGGCCAACAGACCGCTTTCTGCCGCCTGCAGAGACATGTGAACAACTCCCAGGCATAGCAACAAAAGCTGTTGCCGTAGAGTGAGGTACAAACTCCTATCCCAGGAAAGCCACTCGGGGTGTTAGCCCAACATATTCACTGTGACTGCTGTTTTGCGAGATCAGTAGCCCAGCCGGCCTTCTACACTCCCAAAAAAGGAAGCTGTGGGACCCTTAGTAAAGTGGTCAAAGTCGCCTCTCCACCCGTGGACCGAGGACTCGTGCACAACTCATCCCGTCAGCCGCACAGCTCCAGGAGCATCATTGATTATCTTTTCTGCCTGCATCCCCAGCATCTGGACCACTCCATTGTCCTCTAGGACGGTTGTTTCCTAAAGGCTGGAATTGGACTAGAAAAGGCTCTGGTGGCAAGATAACTGTCCAAAGTAACTTTACTGAACTCTTAGACCTCCGCCCTGTCAGATTTGGTTGCCCTAGTCGGGCCAGAGCCGCTAAACTAACTGTTCATAAGTTATGCAAAGTTTTTGTTGCTCATTGCTTGTTTATTGTTGGATTAAAAGTTTTATATAATGTTTTAAAATCCATATCTCTCAACCCTCTGGTGGATTTTGACGATCAAGGACTCTAAAAAGTCACAAAGATATGCTCTATTTGTATAAATTGGTGTTGCGTCTTTCTTGTTGTATGAACTTCTTATTCTGTTTGGTGCTGTTAAATGCTTAAGGTCCTTGGTCAAGCCACATCTACCAAGAGTTGAGCAAAGATGATACAAATGAGCCTGACTGGACCCAAGACAGTGTTTGCGGGCATATACAACTATAAGGCCTCCCAGCCATATCTTCTAATACACCCAAATCCTCACACTGCCTGTTCCCTATTCTGTTTAACAGCGATGCATGGACACCGGGGAACCTTTAGGATGGAATTTTTAGGTTGTGTGGACAGGATCCAACACAGACCTATTGCAGTGGCTCCGCGAAGAAAGTCCCTTGAAATAGTACTGAGGTTGATATAGAATATATACTGTTTTTGCAGGGCTTTAGTTAAAGCCATACACAAAACGTTTGTATAGCTAAATATGTGCCTTCCATGAGCTGTTTAACCAGCAGCTAAAAAGAGGACGACGAACATGTCCCCCTGCCCCACAGTAGCTTCCGACATGCCAGTCTGAGCCCAAGCAGGCTGGAGCAGGAGTTTCCTGGCATAGAGAATGGCCCTAGATTGGTGACTGCCCTCTGCTGGACCGAGCTCAGCTCTAGCAGAGGAGCGGGGACCATTCTCGCTGAGCCACACTTGGCACTGGCTCACTAGGATATGGCCGATTGGTCTTGGAGACTAAACAATGAACGTCTGTTCCTTTTTTTTTCCCTTTCAGAAAGTGGAGTACATGTTCGGAATCGTCGGCATTCCCATTATTGAAGTGGCCGTCGCTGCCCAAGTGGCTGGGATCAAGTATGTGGGAATGAGGAACGAACAGGCGGTGAGTAACACCCTCCTTCCTCCAGCGTATGATCCGTCTCGCATGTGGGTTGTTGGTAGCCCTTCTGAACACACGAATAGATGAGTTGCAAGTTCTCTTGCCCTTGAAAGCAGTAGGGAGATGCCTCCCTCCCCGCAACATCCGGAAAATGTGGCGCATCCCTACAAACGGGTTGTAAGCAGGTTTTGATTGGCCCCCTCGATCTCCATACACGGCAACACCCACCTTTCTTATTTCATACTGAGTGGAGATGCGTTTGTGTGGTGATGATGTACCACTCTCAGCTTTTGGGGTAACCCTAAGCTAAATGATTATCAACCCCTACAGCAAGGGCCTGAAACTCGGACTATTGGAAATGCCTGCCCTATGCCTCGCGCTTGTGACCTTGGCACCTTGTGCAGTTTTGAGGTGGTGGGGGGGGCTTTCTTAGACTGGAACGAGTTCCAGATCTAGGGATTTGCACCAGACATCTCGGGGTTTGCACCAAAAAGTTCCTCCTCGCCAGGGTTGCATAATACACCGCAGGCTGTGTGAGTCCGATAGTCCCCGTGCAGAAGAGCCTCACCAGGGCTGCATAACACACATCGGGCTGTAAGAGTCCGATAGTCCCAATGCAGGAGATCCTCACCAGGGATGCATAAGACACACCGGGCTGTAAGAGTCTGATAGTCCCCATGCAGGAGATCCTCACCAGGGATGCATAAGACACACCGGGCTGTAAGAGTCCGATAGTCGCTGTGCAGAAGAGCCTCACCAGGGATGCATAACACACATCGGGCTGTAAGAGTCCGATAGTCCCCGTGCAGAAGAGCCTCACCAGGGATGCATAACACACACCGGACTGTAAGAGTCTGATAGTCCCTGTGCAGAAGAGCCTCACCAGGGCTGCATAACACACACCGGGCTGTAAGAGTCTGATAGTCGCCGTGCAGGAGATCCTCACCAGGGATGCATAAGACACACCGGGCTGTAAGAGTCTGATAGTCGCTGTGCACGGAGATCCTTCTCTCCAATTTAAATATGTGAAGGCATGGAATTTTTTAAATTTAAAAAAAAAAAAATGTTATTTATTAATCGGGACAAGTATATCTAGTAAAACAGACACTTTACAGCATGGCACTTCGGTAGTATACGCTAACCATGTAGATGCAAAAACAGAAATGCATTTACAGGGCTATGTTCTAACCATATATCAGTATTACACATAAGACTATCCATAGCGTTTGCGCCCCGGATGACGTACTCCGCCTCCTGCTCTCGGGCATAGCTCTTCCTTTCCCTGTGGTTCCAGGTTGTGCTCCTAATGTATATAATGGAGCTTCCCTCCACCTTTTGTGCGCGAACCGCCAGCGCTGCCAAATTCTACACCGCATATGATAGCTGAAGCATTATCCGCATGTTATTTGCTCGCCCTCTGTCTCGCCCATTTCCTTACCGATGAAATACCTTTGTAGAGGGTTCCAATAGTTTTTAGGGCGGCAACAATTCACTATAGGTATCTGTCTGGGTACTACAATATACCATGTCTGTGTACCATTCCTTTATTGTGGGGGCTGGGCCCCTTGTCCAACGCATAGCCACTCTGCGCTTGGTCAAAAGTAGGCCAATAGCTAGCAACTTCCTGTCTTGGGCGGCTATCTCTTTATCATACCCTAACAGTGCTAGTGTGGGATTCAGTTCTAACCCTGTACCTGTAATGCTACCCTATTCCTGAAACCCCCCTTCCCAGAACCTAGCAACCTCCTGGCACAGCCACGACGCATGCACAAAGTCTGCTGTTTCAACGCGGCATCTGTCGCATTCTTTAGTCTCTCGTAATCCATACCTGAACATTCTCCCCGGGGTGTAATACACTCTATTAATGTACTTGAAATGGATGAACCTGTGCCTGCCATTTAGTGACACCTTGCGTATTTCCAGCAGCCATCGTCTAGTGTCTTGTCTAACTCTCTCCGCCATTCAAATCTTGCTTTTATCATGTTGGGTCTGCGTGTTTCCTGTGTATGGTGTATATTTTTGTATCTAGTTTGTTTGTGGAGTCCGCCCGTATCAGGGCAGTTCGTGCTGATGCATCTAGGGGTCCCAGCATCTCATTTCCCAATAGTTCCCTCAGGGGCGCCTCATGCTAGCATACTGGTGTTTGGTTATGGGCTCAGAGGTAGTGAGGTCCTCCTGGAATTGATCCCATTCCTTCACCGCTCCATCAATGCACAGGTCTTTCGTGTTCTTTACCCCCAGGGAGCGCATTGCCTTCACCACTCCTCCTTCTCGGCTGGGCCATAACCAGTGGCGCCGTGTGAATTTCATGTGCGGTGAGTATAGCAGAGGGCGGCGTAGCAGTCCTGTATCTGCTTCCAGGCGTGTATTGTGGAGTTCAGTGAATGCAGCTTCCCGTGCTGTCTCGCCGGGGCTGTAAATATTAATCTGGGCAGCGCAGTAGGGGCAACCACTCCCCTTTCAATATGCTCATGCGGTAAGTCCAGTGAGTCGGAAAGCCAATGTAGCGCTGGCATGCCCTCTGCCGCTCTAAAAATAGAGCTCCAAATCTGGAGCGTTTAGCCCCACCATGTCATATGGTAAAACTAAGGTATCCCAACAGACCCGACGCTGTTTCCCAGCCCAGGCCAGCCAGAGCAAGTGGGATCGCAGAGTGTTGAAAAAAGAGCAGGGCAGTGACATTGGACAAGAGGATATCCTTCAAGCTCCTCATCCATGCACACAAGGCACTCCACAAGACCGGCCCTGCCTACCTCAACAGACGTCTCTCCTTCTACATCCCCAACTGCCAGCTACGCTCTGCCGACCTCTCACTAGCCACCGTCCCGCGCTTCCGAAGAACAACCACCGGCGGGAGCTCCTTCTCCCACCTCGCCGCCAAAACCTGGAACACCCTCCCACTGAGCCTACGACCGACCCAAGACCTGCTGACCTTCAGGAGAACACTCAAGACCTGGCTGTTCGATCAGTACCTGCACCCCCCCCCCCTCCTTCCCAGCGCCTTGAGACCCTCGCGGGTATGTAGTGTGCTTTACAAATGACTGATTGATTGGGATATTAAGAAATAGGAACAGAAACCTGGGTAGAACCACCATCTTCATGATGGCCACACACCTGGACATAGAGAGGGGTAGTTTGATCATCTGTCTACATCTTCCTCTAATTTCTGAATCGCTCTACCGTAGTTCTCCCTGAATATTTGGATGGGATCGGCAGGGATGTGGAATTCCTATAGCCCGACGCCCGGGACATATTGTTTGAGGTCAAGGGCAACAGTTTTTCATGTGTATTTTGTCCTTGGGACAAGTAGGCCCAACCTCCTGCAGCACAAACCCTTTGGCTGCTAGTTTGCAATACCACTTTATGGATTAGGGAAGGGTACTGTCTGCAGTTGAGGTAATATTTTTGTCCATATATTAATCCTGTTCAAACTTTTATTTATGGTTCATTAATTGAAAGCCTTTATTAATAGGGTGACCGCTCTAAGTAAATGTTGTAAGCTCTGACTGTACTACTCGCGTTTTTAAAGTTTAGCGATATGAGGCTATTTATAATGCTCCCAGAATGCTCTCTGATTTGATGCAAATTTTTGCAGAAGCTTGAAAGCAAGATTGATGAGTCTTTGCTTTCAAAATCAAATGTTCATAAAAAAATTAAAGCAGGAAAAAAAAAACATTTTGCTAAACCACTGTGAAAGTTTAGGTACCATTTATTTGCAGCAACCTTTAGTAACATGTGTTGATGCATGCTAGTATTTCTCAAAACTATTCATAATGGAAAATCAGTGTAACCAGTTTCAATAAGATTATGAGCAACACAAATAAACAAGCATTGGCAAAGCCAGTAGGTCTGAAATTGGTGGTCAGCTTTTTAGTGTTGTCAGTGTGTGACTTGTTTTAGCATGGTTTTTGTAAAACCCTATTGGTGTGGGAGCTACCAGGCCCTCACCATTGTAACAAACATTGGCAAAGGCAAATGTTGTTTTTAGTCTCAAAAAGCACACACTGCCAGTTACTGGCACTGTACAAAACTAATTTGTGTGCCGATATGCTCCTTGTGAATGAGCAGAATGCTGTCACTCGCAGTGAAACCAGACGATACAGAGAGAGACAGAATTTTAATAAACTCAAAAGGTCCGGTCAATGCCAGACCAAATTAGGGGCCCCATTATTAAAGAAAGTCTCAAACGTGCACCCATGGTATATGTCCTTGCTTTAAGTGCAGCTATCCGGCTTTCGTGAATTTCCAAGAAATCTAGGTCAAGAAATAGTACTCCAAGAACATAGTGAACTGCGTTTTAGCATGAGCAAATATGCATGTGTAGATTTGCTCATGCGAAAATCATAGTGTTTGCAAGTTAACTTTCCATCCAACCACTTTTTTCCCAACTCTGGAAGAAGGTTTACGTCTGCTGTTGTCAGGACTATATTGCCAACATTGCTCAGTATGGGAACAGATTAGAGCAGAGTTGTTGAAAAGCCTTAAAATATGCAAGTTAGTAGGTTTGCACAAACTCAAAAGGGCATTCTAACCCTGGAACTATTGCTTACCACTACCTTCAGCCCCAGTATGTACATCTGCTGAAATATGGCAACATAAGGGGATTGCAAGTATTCGAACACTACTATGGTATGAGCCCTGGCATAATCGGGGGGCTATATCAGAATGAGATTGCTGCCATAAAAAGCGTATGCCCATGATCTTCTCTAAGGGCATATGCCAGGGGCTCAGCAAATATGGCATATAAAAGTGGCAACAGTGGGCACCCCTGCCTGGTTACTCTGGAAATGACGATTGGCGCAGTTACTATGCTCCCCACCTGCACTCTGGCTGTGGGTTCGTTATATAGTACCGCTACTAATTTGAGGAATATCTCCCCACCCCCACTCTGCGAAGAACAGCCATCAAAAAATCCCACTCTACCGAGTCAAATGCTTTTTGGGCATCCAGGTACACTGCTGCGGCTTTCACCTTCGGATCTATATAAATAGTGCCAAAGAGAGTTCTTAAGTTATATGCTAGTGTTCTGCCTGGGAAAAATCCTGCCTGTTCCGCACCCTCCAGTCCTGGCCACAATAGCGCCAGCCTGCTAGATAGGACCTTGGCGTATATCTTAGTGTCCACATTTAGGAGGGCCAAGGGTCTAAAGGGACTGCAGTTTCCTGTGTCCTTGCCTGGCTTGGGTATTGCTATCAGTAGAGCGTCGCGCATCGTGGAGGGCATGATGCCAGTTTCTGCCATTTCCTTGTACAAAGTGATCAGGTGAGGAATGAGGAGGTCCTGGTATGCCTTGTAAAAAGCAACAGTTAACTCCTCTGTTCCTGGTGCCTTCCTCGATTGCATGCTAGTCAACGCCACCCTGACCTCTGAGGGGGTCAGAGGTGCCCTCAGTTGCTCCCAGTGCTTGACAGTAAACCATCTCAATGTGTTCCAGGTAATCAGATGTGGCAACCTCATCCAGAGTAATATGTGTATGGTACAATTCTGCATAATAGTGCAGAAATCTGGCAGCGATTTGTTCAGTGTCTGTGACCTGATTCCCTTCCTCGTCTGTTATGCTTGTGAGTACTGCTTGTTCTTTGTTCGGTCTGAGTAGTGTTGCCAAAGTGGCGCCCGGGGGTTCCCCCTCCCCGTATGTTCTGGAGGTAGAGTATTTGCCAAGGTGTTTGATTTCCTCGTTAGCTGTGTCGTATTCTGCCAATTTTGCTTTTATTTCTTCCCAAGCCTTTGCGTCCCCTGTACTCTTCGGTTGCATCTCAAACTCGGCCAGTTCCTTTTGTAAGTGTGAAAGTCTGCCTCTTATGTATCACAGGACTCCCGCGTGATTGGCAATCGACTCCCCCTCCCCCCCCCCACACCCCCCCCCCCCCCTTAAGTACACCTTAAATGTTTCCCACACCATGGCATATGATTAGACTGAACCTATATTTCGCGCAAAGAATTCTTCAATCGCCTGAGCCATCTCTGCTCGGAATACCTGATCCATCAACGAATAGGGGGGAAATCGCCAAGTGAACAGAGCCATTGGGCGAGGCAAAAGCCTAATCTCCATAAGGACTGGAGAGTGGTCAGATAGAGTGCAGGGGAAACAAAGCTATGATATGAGCCAGTAATCTATACAAGTCTAAAGATCATGTGCAGATGAATAATGGGTAAATCTGCCTTCGTGTGGGTGATGGTGCCGCCATATGTCTACCAGGCCCGTGGAAGCAGCGATGTCTAATATTGCTTTAGCTGCGGCTGATCTACATCTGGGTGGCCCCCTGACCGGTCCAGGTCTGGATTGAGTATGCAATTAAAATCCCCCCCCCCCCCCCACCATGTCGGAGGCGAGTTTCCCCTCTGCATTAGTCTAGCATTTAGGTTATGGTAAAACTGCGGGTCATCTTTTAGGCCTGTACACTCCCACCAGGTCCGCCACCAGGTTATCTTTCTTGCATTTAGCTATTACAAATCTGCCACCTGTGTCCGTTTGAATGCCTGTCAAACGTACCCCGATTGGTTGTCTGCCCAGATGAGGACCTCTCTAGCATGTGATGTTAATCCTGCTGGGTAGTGGTGTCCTCGCAGCCTCTGTTTGATTAGCATTTCGACCTCTGCGCGAGATGGGTTTCTTGTAATATGCCAACGTCTATCTTGTGGTGTTTGAGAAAGGCTACCACTTTCCTCAGTTTCCTATGATCATTAAGCCCTCGCACGTTCCAGGTGAGTAATCTTAAATGTTGTGTCTCTGCGTTATCCTGTTTGCCCTGTTCACTCGTGTGTTGTAGGTCCCCTTGTGTGTTAAAAACTGCCATGCTGCTTGTAATGCCTGTCCCGCTTTTTTTTTTTTTTTACCAACAACAAACGTAAACCTTCCCCAGTACACCCCCTCCCATGCTAATTGCCCCCCAACTTGGCAACGTGGATATTATTCCCACCCACTCAGATGAACCCTCCTCTTAAACAATCCCTTAACACCCCCCATGTTGTGATCCCTTGTTGTGGTGCACACACAGGGGTGGATGTTGCCTGCTATGCGCGTCTCTGTGGCCTCGGGTCCGACCGTTCAACAGTTTTACAATGGTGGCCTTGCCCACAGCTCTCTATATCCGATACATAGTCAACAATAAGCCCATGTACCAGAATCTCCACGCCCTGCCCAGTGTTCATGTCCTCCATCAAGACTCTCCGAGTCAGTCTCTTGTTAAGGCGTTATGTTCCATCTTGGAGGTATGGGGTGCTCACATTATTATGCAGTGCACCTCTAAGGAGAAGGCCCAAAATATTCCTTAGGGGCCCCCTGAATACCCTGCCGCCAAGACAGCCTTACCTGCGCTGCGCACAGTGCCATAGAGTCAACAGTTCTCTGGCCTCAGTCCAATTGCGAAGTAGATTTTTAGGCTGTGGGTACACAGTCCAGCCCAGCGCTCAACAAAATCCTCCCTCCAGCGGCAGAGGGGAAGAGGGCTCACGTTCCTCCAGATTAGTGCGTGTGCTCATTCCGTTCCATCTTCTTATCATTTCTTGGTTCGTTGGAATCTCCTCGGGGGGAGCTTTGCCTGCAGTTCATGCCTCCACGCAGCTTCAGAAAGTGTAGGGCCTGCTTCGGTTCCATGAAGTAATGTGCTTTACCCTCGGCCATGACCCAAAGCTTTGCGGGGTATAGCATACTGTAGTCTAGTTTTAGATCTGTCTCTTTTTCACCTGCGCAAATAGCCGTTGCGCTTCCTGCACTTGTTTGGTGAAGTCCGGGAATATTGATAGCTCCATTCCCTCATACGGCAGAGCTTTTAGTTCTCGCGCCTTGTGCAGTGCTGCGTTCCGATTTCGGTAATTGAGAAGGCGGGTGATGATTGGGCAAGGGACAGCTCCCGGAACAGGTCTCGGGGCCAGCGAGCAGTGCGCCATCTCCTCAATAAAGACATCAGAGAACTTGTCTCTACTGGGCATAGTGATCAGGAGTTTTTCTACAAAGAGTTCCATGTTCTCTATACACGTTGTCTCTGCCACTCCAATTATCCGCAGGTTGTTCCGTCGGGATCGAGCTTCCAAATCTTCATTTTTGGCTCTTAGCGTTTGCAAGGTCTTGTCCATCTGTTTCTGCGTTGTGGAATCTGCTGCCAGCATATCTTCTGCATCGGAGACTCTTTTCTCAACTGTATCTAATTGTTCCGAATGTTTGAGTCTCTCCGACATTCGATCCATTCAAAATGTCAGCGCGTCGATTTCCCCGTCTATCTGTGTGAGGCTGCGTTGCATTGCTGAAAGTATCTGATTAAGGTCCGGGTCTGCGGAGTCAAGTTCTGGCTCTGCTCCCTGCATCTCAGTCTCTTTGGTTCTGGGCGTTCTACGAGCCTCGAACGGGAGTTTAGTTTGTGCTTTATCCGGTTTCCCCACATTGTATGGGCAGAGTTGGCCTGCACTTGTATCTATTATTGTTGGCAGTCCCTGTTAGTAGTTATGCCCTGCATGTACTCAAGGGGGAGGCGCTCGTCTCCCACAACTCCGTTGCGTGCAGAGGCCTCAGTGCTGCGCCACTTGCCTGTTCCTCTCAGCATTCTTCTTCCACTGCTCTAGTTTGGAGCCATAGTGTAGCTATAGTGCGTTGATGTGCGGTTCAAAATACACTATTGCGCGCCACGAGTGCAGCACTTGCCCGCTTTACTTTGCGTATTGGGTGTTGTTCGTGTGAGGTCAGAGAGTTGTATCGTGGTGGTCCTTTTCTGTCCCGCCTCCCCATTTGGTATGCTGCAGCAGTGTTGCGCCTCTGTCACCACAAGCCCCTGCACGCAGCTGCGCGGGACGGTCTCTGCGCCCTCGCACCTTTACGGCCCTCTACAGCCGAAGGAGATCCTTCAGATTGTTTGAGGCCACTTTCGTCCTCCAGATTTCTGCATGCTTCTTTCACTGTTTTTCTTTTCTCTCCCCGTTCGTGGGCAAGGTAGTGTTCGCGGCAGCCCAGGCGTTTATTTGACGGCGGCCATTGTGAGCGCAGCCTCCGCTCCAGATAGATTGCCGCCAGGGAAGATCGCTCAGATTACTCCTCTATGCCACTGCATGTGTCACTCACTTGCCGGGGGCCCAGACCTCTAACCCCCCCTCACCCACAGCTATTCCTCCTTTCCTCCGCGATCTCAGGCGAAGCAGTATTTGCAGCAGCTCGGTCATTCATTGAACGGCCACCATTTTGAGCGCAGCGTCCGCTTCAAGTAAAGTGCCGTTCTCGTTCCAGCAGGCTGTATTTCGTGAAACTGTCGCGTTTTGTTAATCACAGGTCATTCTGCTATCTTGTAGAGCTTAATTCTTGGCAATTGCCGGCTTCTGGCACAGGATTCCTGATGGATTACTGGGTCCGGTCTCCGGAGCTCTAGGCCATCAAAAATGCCCACTCTATCTTGGAGCCAGGCAAGCTCCGCCCCCCCGCGAAGGCAAGGATTTACTCTAAAGTTTCAATCTACCAGGACTCAGCCTGCTTTGAATTGATCCCTGCTGGATAAAGAGACCTCTTCAAGCTGCCAGACTGCTCACTCTATGGTAGCAGGACCAAGCTCAAGGCTTCTTTTAACAGGAACAGAGAGGACTGTAATGCGTGCAATAAAAGTTTTAATTAAACTGAATGATGGGAAGATAAAAAGAGTATAAATAATAAAAAAAGAAATGAGTATGAATATCTGCTTGTCCGTCAAAAAGACGGGGATACCTGATTTAGCTGGGACCATGATCGGATGAGAATGAAGATACAAGATGTTAGTAAAATTTGAAATCACACACAAACAATGGGTTTCAAAGAGGTGCAGGAATACAATTGCTCCCTACACACAGATTGACACCAACTTGTGTGGTTGCCTAAAGTTTGAAGTCTTCACTCAGACGCCCTGCAAAAATGTGTGCTGATGAATCCTGCCAAAATCCAGCTCAGTGGGCTATGTGGTAAGAACCTCCAATCTGAAACCTCACAATAAATGTTGGAAACTCAAATGATAAAAAGATTTGCCTGTAAGAAGCTGGCTCTATATATAGTGCACTAAAACGAGGTACATGTACAGAGACCAGGCGATCCTTAGTGGTTCACAAAGGCAAAAGTAACAAACCCTAATGCTTTTTTGTGGTAGTGTAGGCAAGCAGTTTAGTCTTATCCGACGGGGGCTGCTAAGCATTTGTTGTACTCACAGAGGCAATAAATGAGACACACACACTCAAGAATAAATCTGAGAGCAATTTAGAAAAACATGTGTTTTTATATAAACTTCAACACCAAGAACTTCGAATCAAGTAAGTACTATTCGAGATATGAATTTCTACTGGCTAAGTAAAATGTTCACTTACATGCGTCTTTAGCGGTAATACTTTTTTTCTAAGGGGAAAAAAGGCATATACTTCATATAGTTAATGGCTAAAGGATTCCGGGGATCCCTTTCTGGACTTAAGGTGGTAGGGAGCCTGAGTCCAAAGAAACACCAGCAGTTAGTCTTTACCTGCCCTGGAGCGTCCGGGTGCAGAGGTGTTGGTGAGGTTGGTAGCTTTGCATGCCACACCAAAGAAGGCGGGGGGCACCTAGAAACAGGCTGCAGTGGGGGACTTGTGGACAAGTCTGGGATCTCCCAGTGGGGGGGGGTTGGTTCATGAGGGCCCTGGGACCAAGGAAGCACAGTCTGTTCTTGGGAACCCGGGCTGGGCCACTCTGGTGCAGAGTCGTTGGGTTGGCTGAGCTTGTGCGTCATGGGTTCTCACGATTGTCAGTCTCACCGGTTGAGGGGACAACAACAGGACAGCTGGGCCACTCTCGACTGACCTTGAAGGCTGCTCGGTCTTGAAGTCCGTACTGGACTCAAACAGGCGTTGGTTGCTGCAAGTAGTCTAGTTCCCCGGGTTTTGGTGCTGTGTGGCTCCTTTTGGTCCTGGCGTCTTCTCACTTGGTGGGGAGATGGATCTGACCTTCTGGAGCATGGCGACCTCTTTCTGGGCGGCTGCTGCATCGGTAGGACTGCAGGGGGGTGGCAGAATGGTGGACCGGACTTTGCTGCCTGGTGTCTGCAAGCTGCAGGGGAGTAGTTCCTCTACTCCAAGGGAGATTTCTGGCAATTTGCGAAGTACTGGCAGTCCACCATTGTTCTTGGCAGTCAGCTTGTCGTGATTGTCGGGACAGGTGCAGGCAGGGTTTGGTGCCAAAAAGTCTGCCCCTGGCTCTCAGTTCTCGCTTCTTCGCTCATTGTCCTCTTCTTCTTGTGTCCATCTAATCTGATTTCCAGGTGTCAGGGGTGCCACTTAAATGCTCCATTTAGGGGCATTATGGTAGTGAATGGTAGTATCCAATGGGCTACTTACCTTTAGACACTGATGACCACTTGCGTAAACGCTCTCTTTTTGGTCTCTTATCCTGTAAAATATTTGCTTGGCAAGTCTTGAATGCGTCTTTTAGCCATTATTCTTCACTTTCATGCTGCTAATTATTTTAGATTGATGCATTGCTGTGTGCTGTGTTATATTGGAGGAATCGCGCTGTTTTAAACAAAAGTTTTAAAAGCATATTTCCGTCATATTACTTTTGTTCTGTGTGTTTTACCCTCCACTCACCTGCATCCGTACTGCTAAACACCTCCCCTCTGAGCTGCTTTCCGGTCCATCACAGCTGGTGCTGATTGTGTGGAGAAAGCTTTGGCTCTGCCCCGCCCCCTCAGGGTTAGCGCTCCAGCTTCCCGTGTGCCTACATAATCCATGCTGCAACGGACGCGCAGCGGACGCGCGTCTGCGCCCGTCCGCGTCCGACCGTGTCCAGAGGCCAGGATCCCTGGCCGATTATTGTGCTACTCTAAGAGGGACCTATTGCAGCTAAAACCTCTATCTGTGGGGACTGCCCTCTCAGCCCAGATGGGTAAGGCGCTGGCAGACGAGAATTTACTGCGGCACTTAGTCGATAAGCCACACCAGGTGCAACCAGCTGCCCCGCTAGGCTTGAAGACTGTCCTTTTAAACACGAGATCCCTCCTCAAACACTGCCTTGAGGTCTTCACGCTGCTGCAAGATTCTGATGTAGACATCCTTGCACTCTCTGAGACTTGGTTGAATGACTCAACTCTACCTAATTTAGTGGCTTCCCTCCCCCCTGAGTTTACCGTCCTGACGAACAATCGCCGGGGTAACAAAAGGGGTGGTGGGGTCGCCCTGTTTTGTCGTGGTACCTTTGCCTCGGAAAACATTGTGGAGGAATGCTTAGACGGGGCGGAAGTGCTGGGCATTAAGCTTCACCTTACCTCATACTGCCTGATAGTGATAGTGGTGTACCGCCCCCCCCAACCTTCACCTCTGTTCAATGATTTATTTTTTGAAATCATGAGTGACCTCCGGACCAGATATCAACATGTCTTGGTTCTCGGAGACTTTAATCATCATTGGGATGTTTTGCCTAGAGAAGGTGCAGTCAGCAGGTTGGACGAAGACATGTCGTCCTTAGGACTGCAGCAAGTTGTGAAATCCCCCACACATGAGAAAGGACACATTTTAGATCTTATTTGGACTACGTCGGTGGCCGATTTGCGGGCCGATTGTACCCCCTGCAGCTGGTCCGATCATCTACTGGTCAGCCTTCAGCTTCCTTTTGAGAACCGCCCTAAGCAAGTGCCAGTGGGGTGGAAGTCATTCCGGAACTGGAAAGCTTTAGATCCTACCACCTTAGAAGACGCCCTGAAGATGACGTCAGTACTCAGGCCAGGGTCTACAGACCCAGACTTGGCATCGGCAGAGCTTTCTACTTGGCTGACGACAGCCATAGACGCAGTCATTCCCATCCAGAGGATCAAATCGCTGTACAAAACCGCTAGAGTCCCATGGTACACCTGTGAGCTCAAAGGAGAAAAACAGGTCCTCCGTCGGGCGGAACGACTTTGGAGGAAATCATTAGCCCTGGGCGATAAGGAGAGTTTTAAATCCAAACTAGCCCATTATAAGGACTCCCTTATCAAAACTAAATCGGCTTTCTATGAAGCCAGGATTTGTAAGGCTAGCGATACGCAAAAAGAGACCTTCATTATTCTTAAAGAATTGAGTAAGCTGCCCGAACAGAATCCAACTCCCACTCAAGCCGACTGTGACAAAATCCAGAATTATTTCTTAACTAAAGTTGAAGATATTATTCTGGCTATTAAAAACACATGTGTCGCTCCGTGCCCATTACCAGTGGTGGAGGTGCCCTCTGACCTATCAAAGACCCCTTTCGCTCAGTTTCCGCGGCTTGAACCAGAGGCCCTTGCCTGGATAGTGTCCAAGGTGAAGTCAGGGTCCCCGGAGGACATCTGCCCCCCTAGGGTGTTCAAAACGCTCTTCCCCCTGGTTGAGACCGAGGTCTTGGCTGTTTTGAACCTATCCCTTAGCTCCGGACTGGTCCCCCGGAAGTTCAAGGAAGCCATGGTACATCCACTGCTGAAGAAAGCATGTGCTGATGCAAAAAATCTGAAGAACTTTCCCCCCATTTCCCAACTTCCGTTCCTGGCTAAAGTTCTTGAACAGCATGTGCTCAGAGCCCTGACTTTGCATACCGAGCAACATAACCTATTGCATCATCGGCAAGCAGGGTTCCGTGCACATAACAGCACCGAGCTGGTTATGCTTTCAGTTTTGGACGACCTGCGGCTCGCAGCTGACAGAAAGACTCATTCTGCTCTGATCCTGCTTGATCTCTCAGCCGCCTTTGATACGGTGAATCACGGGCGACTACTTTCCCGTATGCAGCGGCTGGGAGTAACAGGTACGGCTCTCCAGTGGTTTACTTCCTTTCTAGAAGACCGCCAGCAGAAGGTCCAGTTAGGGGCTCTTACGTCCAAGCAGGGCCCCTTGCCTTGGGGGGTCCTGCAGGGTTCGGCGCTGTCCCCCCTGCTTTTCAACATCTATCTCAAACCCTTGATTGAGGCCTTGGCTGGGTTAGACTGTCAGGTGTTTAATTATGCGGACGACACTCAGTTAATAGTTCGTATCAACCACTCTTGTGACTCACAACGGAATGTTCAGAACGTCCTCGGGTACACCATGAATTGGATGACTCTGAACTCGCTAAAAGTTAACCCTGACAAAACTGAAGTCTTGGTACTCTTCCCAGACTCCTCCCCTTGGTCTGATCTGTTCTGGCCTCAAGAGCTTGGCCCTACCCCCATTCCAGTACCTACAGTGAAGAGCCTAGGGATCATATTAGATTCCGTAATGACCATGAAGAACCAGGTTTCCGCTGTGGTGGGAAGCTGTGTTGGATTATTGCGTCCGCTCCGGAAACTATCGGCCCTTTTATCATTCACTACCATGCAAAGGGTGGTAACTGCATTGATATTGTCTCGGCTTGATTATGGAAATGCAGTCTATATTGGGCTCCCTGTATCACTCCTGAGGAAACTCCAGGTAGTCATGAACGACGCAGCTAGATTGATATTTAAGCTGCCTCGTAAAGCACATGCCACCTGCGGCATTTGCACTGGCTCCCTATTAAACAAAGGGTATGCTTCAAGGGCTTGTGCATTGCTCATAAGTCCCTATTCGGTGAAGCCCCTAATTGCATCAAAGACCGTTTGAAGCCCTACATCCCCGGTCGCCACCTTCGTTCTTCGCAGGCAAGTCTTCTTACTTGCCCCCGCTTCAACCTGTCGACACTTGGGGGTCGTGCCTTTTCTGTCTGTGTCCCGCAGCTGTGGAACAAACTCCCTGAGCTGCTACGAAAGGACACACATCTACTTTCATTTCGGAGGAGGCTGAAGACCATGCTATTCTCGGAGGCCTTTGCGTAGGCTTACGGGATGGGGCCTGGTTCAGAGTGTTACCTTGGGTGATTAGCGCTATATAAATTACAACAAACATAAACATAAACTTTGTGTTGCCTTTAGCCCCTACCTGTGGGGAGTGGGTGTGAGGGACTGGGCTCTTCCCCCCCCCCCCCCTCCCCCCACACTTTTTGCCTGGGTTTTGATGCAACTTTGACTGAGGTGCTCTGGGTCTCTGACGAACAGGTTCCCAGCACCAGTGTTCTTTCCCTAAAACTGTACTACAATTAGCACAACTTCAGCAACCCCTATAAGTTCCTAGTATATGGTACCCCTGGTACCTAGGGCATTGGGGCTGCAGAGAGTCTCCTAAGGCTGCAGTGCAAATTAGGCCATCCCAGAGACCCCTCACCAAGACTTTGTAAACTGCCATTGCAGGCTACATGTCTGGGTGCAGAAAAAACTGAAGAGTCGACATGGCATACAGCCCTGCGTGCCATGCCCCATACACTGCATGAGGTATAGGTACGTCACCCCTACTGCAGGCCTTAGAGTCCTAAGGCAGGGTGCACTATATCCCATGTGTGGACATATCTGGAGGAGCAGACATGACCCTGCAATAGCAAGTCCATCCTTGGCTATTGTAAGTGCACAGGGAAGCCATAGAGAGTACATGGGCTGGATACTTGTCCTTACGAGTTTCCTAGCTCCATGATGGCTTCACAGTCCGCGCAATGTGAGAGGGGGTGGTATGAGCTCAACTATAGAGGTATAATCTCACTGTACATTCAGTTCATCTGTGGGCACTACCAACCAGGTTTCACCTCAAATTGCACTTTCACATTCTGTCCCTGGCAGCACTTTGTCCCCTGCCCTAAAGAACCAAAATCGGGCTCTTCCTGAAGTGCAATTGCTGCGACGTGTTGCCAATGTAAAAAAACACAAGTAAGTATGATGTGGCGAAGCACAACATGCTCACTATTGGATGCACCCACATGCGCATATACCCCATATAGCAGTGGAAACTGATTTTGTTTGTTTAATCTGTTTATTGAAATTTTGTAGATATATGAAAACATGATACAGACCTGCATAAACGCAACAAGTACCAGTTGGAACGACATTTCACAGTATTGAGAAGTGCATAAAATCCTTGCGAAGATAGAAAAAAGCATCAGCAAGAGTAGCTTGTCTCAGAAATATACAGACACTTAGCGATTATACTTCGTACTTCCAACATCTTGTATCAATCATCACAACCGAACATTAAAGCAATATCCAAGCACCATGCAAGAGCACTAATAGCTTGCCACAACATGTGGACCGCACATTTCTAGCAGTTCCTTTCGCCTGAGCCATAAAGTCACAACCATTATGTAAGTAAACAGATTCATTATAATAAATCTATATAAACCACTCTGAGAAATCAACTGAGGAAACCAGTGAGGGTAATAAAGGAAGGTAAAGGGGGGGGAGGTTTGATGTATAGGAACGATCTGTTTAGATTATTGCAATCGCCTCCTTGCAGGAGCTAATAAAGCCATCTTAAAGAAGTTACAGGTGGTGCAGCATGCAGCAGCGCGGCTAGTGCTTAAACTTCCAAGAAGATCTTCAGCCTCTGCAGCTCTAAATAGTCTGCATTGGCTCCCGGTGCACAAGAGAATTATTTTTAAGATTCTCCTGATCACTTATAGAGCCAAGCTTAACGTGGGACCCAAATATCTGGCAGCACGTTTTGCTTCATACACCACAATAAGACCTCTAAGGTCTTCCTCAGCAAATTTGCTTAAACTCCCCATCTTTAGATACAAATTGAAAGGAGGTAAGACCGTGGCTTACCTGGGTGCCAAAGCCTGGAATCTGCTTCCATCTCATCTTAGGCTATGCAACTCAAACTTTATTCAGGAAGGGCTTAAAAACCTGGGTTTTTAGTGTTTCTGATGAATCTTGTCTTGCTCTTATCTAGTCCCTTTATGGTTCTTTCTCACCTCCAATCCAGCGCCAGGGTACTCCTTGCGGAGTGACAGTTGCGCTTTACAAATACCAAATCAAATCAAATTTATTAGGCCACATCATCCCACACTCCGTCCCAGACATATCAGACTCGGTGGCACATTTCAAGAAGCTATATCATCCGAAGTGAAGAAATGTGCTAGGTGCAGAACTCGTTAATGAGTGGGATACCCACGCCTATCATGTGGATTAACCTGATTGTAGTCGGATGCAGTAGAAGAGTCGTCTGGAGTCGATGCTACTTGTAATGCCGTCAGCATCACTCCCCATGCTGCCGAGATAGGATACTTGCGGAGTCCCAGCGTATCCTCTCTTTAGCCTAATATAACATCGAGTGAACCCAGGCTGTGAGTGAAGGGGGGGGTTGTTGGACTTAGCCCTTTTCGGCAGGTTCACCCCTCAACTTTTTGCCTTAAGCTCTGACATGGTGGTAGTGGTTTTAGGCCTCTGAGCACTTTAGCACTGTGGCCCAGTGTAAAGTGCGTGCGCTCTCTGTGTACGTGTGGTGAGATTGGCCTGCCCTCCCATAAGAATGCATTGGGGATAAGTGTGTCCATGGTAATTCCTGGTATGAGGGGAGTGCAGGGTCGAGTTTAGTATGTATGAACTTGTGAGGATAAATGCTGCGCAATGGCGTGCGCAGATTTATGGTTACTGGTGGAGAAATGCCACTTTTAGAAGTTGGCATTTCTGTTTGCTATGTGTCTGCCTGCCTGATTTGAATTGCCTGTCTGGCTTGTGAGGGACAGGAGCTGAGAAGTGTGGGTGGCTCCAGGAGGGGCAGGGTGAGTCCGCGCTAGGCTGAATGGGACACCTGGAGTAAGAGTGGTGGGAGGGGTAATCCCCTGACTCAGAATAGGATGGTGCTTCCCTAGTGCATGCTGGCTCCGCCCCCTGTGGTGTGTCTGATGGTGAGCTCCCACCTGACAAAGGGGAAGAGGAGCTTCCAAAAGAAAGTGCTCCAAATCCCCCCTAAACCAGTTGCAACTGGTTCCCCCATGCCCTGCACTTTAGACAAAGGAGAAAGGGTGTATAAATATAGGGGCTGTGACCCCATGATGTGGTTCTGTACTTTTGGTGCTGATCGTGCTGGGGCGTGCTGCTGCTGGGGCCCAGGGGGGGCTGCCAGTAGGGCTTGCCTCCCTGGGCCCTGCATTGCCCCCTTATCCCTAAGGACCTCCAGGACATCTTGTGCTCTTAGCGCCGGACTGGATTCTTCTTTTTGCCCCACGGAAGAGGAGAACGTGTGGGCTTCGCAACGCGGTGCTGCAGCCCTGGGAGAGGGAATCCCGGCGTGAGGGATTCCCCCGTGATGCTCGAGTCGGCGGGTGCCCACCCCGCTTATGGGATCTTAATTGCAGGTGCCCACCCTGCATTATGGTGCCGCTGGAGCCCACCCCGCTTTATATTTTAAACTAGAAGGAAGCCCACCCCTCGTTGCCGCCGCGAAGAGGAAAGTGACCACACTCCGCGGCCTGCCTGGTTGTGGGTGAGGCCTGCGGACGGAAGCGGAAGAGGACGGAAGTGTGAGTGACGTTCGAAGACCCGGGCGGGAGCCTACCCCGCCGCTGGGATGTGCTGAGGAGAACGGTAGAATGAAAGAGCCTCAGAGGGCCCCAGTGACTTGGGGGCAGTTCGAGGCACCTTGTCGGTGCGTGGGCGGTCCCGCCAGAGAGCGGGCCACCCCAATGATGGGAGACCTGTTTTTACATCCCCGTGGGGGTCCAGAGGGCACAGAGGTGCCGTACCCCCCCCCTTTAGGAAAGTGCCACAACTGCGCCGCACCAGTGCGGGCAACTGACGAGAATTGGGCACTATTGATTCAGAGTACCTGAGTGGGACAGGCGGCACAGAGGTGTCCGGCCTTCACTGGAGTTACAGCTGCGCAGCACTTAGTGCCAGCTGCCACGTTTAGGCCACAGTTCTTGGGGGGGGCATGTTTTGAGAGAGGAGTGAGATGCACTCCTTTGCCCTAGCGCAATGGCGCCCTTTGGATTCCGCTGCATAGGCAGCAGCCCTGACATTCTGGACACAGGGCATTTGAGCCCCTTTGAGACGGCCAGTTGGCCAGGGGGTGAGTGGTTTACGTGATATTAGGAAATGTGATGCTTTACTGTGATTCATGCCTCTAAATGCGTTTGGGGATGAGATTATGTGCGTAATGTGTTTATGCCCGTGAGATTTCCTACTGTGAGTATACCCCTAATGTGAGTGATGCTTAGGAGGTTAGGGTCTAAGATGTTAGACTGATGAGGTTGGCGTACAATATGTTTGGCGCCTAATGTGATACTGTGCATAAGGTGGTTTATGTTACAGGATGAAGCTGAGTACAGTGGTTATCAGTGATTACTGGTTGTACGTTTATGATATGTCTTACTTGTACTAAGTTCACTTTGTGATGGTTCTGACAGTGTCCAGTGGGTCCTGCCAGGTGTAAATAATCCCTTGTAAATCTGACCTAGTGCCAGGTGGTACGATGTATATTATGTGTTCACTATTCTAATGTGTTATGAGAATACAAAGGCTATTTTTGATATATTTCCTCCAGGGTAAGAGGTGCATCTAGTTCCCGGCGCTGTTCTGCTGTGAGCGTAGAAAAAGCGATACCATCCAGAAAAGAATAAATGTCTCCATCAGAAGCAGTCTAGGCTTGTCTATACAACTGTACAAAGTGTGAAGTCGGTTCCCTGTGAATCTCATGTTGTGTATATTTAAGCCCACCATCCTGGCAACGAAGTGCGGTGATGAGGCACGTGGCCTGATCCCGCTTGATAGCTGTGGAAACTGAAAGCGCCTATCCGACACCTCTTACTGCTTTACTATTGGAGCCGAAGCAGCACACCCTGAGAGCTGAAATCAGTCCAGCATGCTGCACGTCAGCAGCATGGTAAATGCTAACAAAACAAGCCAATACATTTCCAACTTCTGTCCCAGCAGTACCACTGCGACAGCACCCAAAAATAACGGTGACGCAAGAGAACAACATGCAAAAACTGTTGAGTGAAATGGGTATGCGCACAATGGGAGATGTAATGCCCAATGGCCAGTTCATATCACAGACCGATGCCACGCAAATAGCACACCACTAACGTTATTTGCTTATTTACTAAGGGCGGCATTACGAGACATCTTCCCCACATTCCCAAGCAAACCTCCAACACACAATGCTCTTCAAATACTTCTAACATCACCCACAAGCCAACGACTTGTAACGAACCTCTACAATGTAGAAAACAGGAAAGGGCTTTAAAAAGATGGGAAGATACACTAGGCACCCCAATATCCAGAGAAGATTGGGGATATAGCTGTGCACTTTCACAAATGCTCACATCCAACTGTAACTTAAGAATTATTCATTTTAAATTCTTACAACAAACGTATTACACACCAGCGCAACTATATAAATACGGACTCCGGTAGGACGATAAATTCCTGCGCTGCAAACTACACAGGCCGATTTCTTACATACCGCTTTGGCATGCCCACAGATTCAACCCTATTGGCACGCAGTGACAGACACCCTGACAAAAATGCTAGCTAAGCAAATACCCAATTCCCCTCAAGTTTGTCAACTGGGAATGCACAAAATCAAACCGAATAGGAGACGTAAACTGCTGGATGTGGCGCTACTCTTGTCCAAGAGAAGAATAGCCATGAAGTGGAGAAGTAGTTAAGCACCAAAATATAAGAACTTGATCACGGACATGGTCTATTGTAAGGAGCAAATAGAAAAGAATTACCAGAAGCATCCCACCCTAAAGACTTCTGGGACCGCTTTAGCAGCACTTAAGATCTACGCAAACAGACGAATAGACGCTTGTTACAGAACAGAGACATTGGGTAGTTAGCACATAACTCGGCAAATGTAAGCATAGACATAGAGGCCATAAACTGTGATACATGTTGTGATGATATACATATATGTTATAGTTAAGGTCCCTCTGAATGTTATGTCAATAATAATGAATGAATAATACATTCTGCTTGCAGAAGATATGGACTCAAACCAATGTAAAGTTACGGAGGAGACTGTCTGAGCTGTGTATTGTATCTGACCATTGATAAAAACTTTTGTTGCGGGGATTCTGCTCATGCACAGAAGTATGCGCAGGAAACCAGGACCTCCGTGAATTGTGGTGTACCAAAAAACTCACCTCAGTACCTAGAACCCCTATCCGACTAGCATCAGTGTCTCATTCGTTCTCTGTACCATATCGAAGCTACCAATGATTAGACAACCCAGAACAAGCGACTTAGAATACTCTCAGGAATGGTGGGAATCAAGAACACCTTTTCGTTGTTATTCTCATATCCATCCACAACGTGAGTAATCAGAGACACGGAAAAGTTTAAAATGTTTATTTTTAACTACGTGCTCTAACATGCAGTACTTTGGCTAACATAAGCAAACAAGAAATAAAACCATCAGCATTGTTACAATTCCATAAAAAACAAAGGGAAAAATCATATTACAAGGATAGTGGAAACAGGTCCTATAATACCTTGTGTACCATCCTCCCCTGACTAATAAGCTAGTTTTATAATAATAGACGGTCTCTATGTTTGAAGATCCAAGATCAGCTTAGGTGAATCACATCACCGGATCAGCACTGCTCTCTGTGTCTGGAAAGGTTTTCTCCAAAAGTGCCAGCATCATGCATGCAATGCCATATTAAAGGCACCCGAGTTTCAGATATCTGCAGCTGTGTGCTTGTGTCTAGAGCGTGGGCCCATCAACCTGAATTCAACAGCATACATTGTTAGTTGACCTTGACGGTTTCTGCACACAGTGTTCAGACTAAGGTCGCGGTGCAAGTCTAGGGTTGTGAAAAACAGACCGTTCTCATGTGAAGAAAAAGCAAGCAGGCAGTTTTACTTATAATAACAGCTACCTGTAGTGTCGTGTGCAAAAGCAGCCAAGTGGCAAGATGGTGGTTAACTTCTAAAAACGCTTATGCTAACATAGCAATGTGTGCAGGCAAACCCCTGTCTTCACTACACTTTAATAAAAAAATAAAAAAGAAAGAAAAGTATGATGTGGCTACATGGGCCCAGTCTGTAATAAACAAATGATATGTGCTTGGTCTGACCAAGCATTCAGATTGGGAAGGCTTGTTACTTTGTCAAGTACAGAAGGTGCAGCTGAGCAGTCACACTCACTGTAGAGTTCAGTTTAACTAGTCGTTCATATGATACGGCGTGGCCTGAATGGCCTCAAACCACTGAAGAAGCCTGGCCAAGTGCAATTTGGAAAGTGCCGGGTCTTCAGACATTGTCTTGCTTATCGTTGCTATACACATAAGATGCTCTATTTTGAACACCTGGAGTCTTTGCCTTTACAGAGAAACTGCTCATCAAAATGTAAATGGATACATCCAATCTGATGGCTTCATGTGGTCTCTAGTAGCCACTGGCCATCGGAGTGACTTTAAAGCTTCCTTACCCATCTTTGGTGCCCCTTGTGTATCTTTACCCTCTGTTTGTGGGGCTGTTGTTGTGTGTAGCTGTTGCAATTGCTGTATAGGTGTAAGAATACTGGTAGAGATTGTCCTTTAGATCTAGACTCTACACCCTCCATTGCACCCAGGCTTTGACCACATCAAGGATGCATTTGTCCTTTGTGCACAGCAGACAGACCAGCGAGTGAGTCGAGTCACACATGATGAGGGTGATGGGGCAGCATGCGAGTAGACTTTGAGAGAGTCAGGTGAACGGCTTGCTGGTGAGAAGTGAGTTGGAGGTTTGGGGGTGGGGGGCTGAAAATGTCTTTCTTATTTGCCAGTTTGTCTTGCTAAACTGAATTTTGTTTTGTTAACATTTGCTCCATGTCTTCTGAACTGTTTTATGAAGGAGACAGGATTGCATGAAGGCCTTTGTGTGGTTGCCATCCTTGGAGCTGGACCAGGGTTTTGTAACCACTATAATGGATTAGGGCTTCTATGGCTTACAGTGTGACTGAACACAAGCTGCCATGCTGAGTGCGGGTTAATATTACAAGACTTGTTTGTCCCCCTTACTGTTAACTTAGGGTGGTGGGTCATCTCCATGGTAGTCTCCAGGGGCCACTGGCCATGCTACTTCCTATTCGCCACCCCACATGAGTGTCCCGAGATGGGGGTGCGTGTTGCCATTGTCTTTCGCAGTGGAGTGCGGTGTCTTGGGTGTAGTATTTTTACTGGCACTGCGTGGAGTTAGCTTTCTTACTTTCCACTCTGCGAGTTGTCTTCTTTTCACCAATATAAGAAGGCTCTAGGATGTCATGTGTTATTCATAAATAGGGAGGCACGCTTTCCACTGGTCGTTTCAGAGCCCTGTAGACCAGAAGAAGGAAAGGCACTTGACTGATGGGCTTGCTGAGCACCCCACCATTTTCTGTTGTCACCCTGCCGGAATACCTGGAAAATGTAACCAAGTCCTGTTGTGTATGAAAGTTTGAGCTCAAATGAAATACAGAAAATTCTTTAAAAATTAAGTCATTTTATTGTTCCTTGCAGGCGTGTTATGCTGCTTCCGCTATAGGGTACCTGACAGGCCGGTAAGCTGTGAATCGTTCACGTTTTTCTTTGTGTTTTTGGCAATATTTCCTACTAGAGAAGGTTTGGTTTAATACAGTGTCATAGAAGGGGGATGGGGCACATGAACCAAGAGATGTAGGTGCCCAAGCTGGCACTGCCACCCATAACTAGAGTTCTCGCTTTGTGCTGGTGTGCACCATGGCTTAAGTTTCTTAAGCAGGTTCAGTGTAAGGATGGACTTCCCCTGGACAATCCTTTTTTTTATTTTTTTTTTATTTTAAAGAATTAGAAGTTCATAGGATTTCCTCCAAAGCTATTTGGGTACCTAGAAAGTTCTTGAGTGTATCTGGGGAAACTCCCAATAACATTAATTACCTGGAAATGCTTGGGGTATGTAGACATCTGGGAGGTGCAGAGCGCACATGCACAGAGTACATGCAACAGCTCGAAGGACCTGGGTTCCTAGGAAGCCACAACTGACTAGACCTTTCTTTCTCTTTCAGCTGTCTTCACCTCTCTTGTCCTGACTCTTTCCATTTGGACCCCTCTGCATCTCTGCTGTTTTGTCACATCCTCTTGTTTCAACACTTGTTCCCTTTTTCAATGCTGGGTTGTTTCTACCCCCTGCTTGACTCGATTTGAACCTTCTTCAAGTCCTGCTTGATTTTCTTAGGTTCCTTCTTACTCTTCCTAGTTGCCCCTTCATCTTTTTGACTGTTTCATATTCTTTACGGCTGAAGGTGCGTTTTCCTGAACAGGAGCAAACGTCCCCACTGGGAACACCCTGAAACCAGTTAATTAGTAAACCTCTTTGTACTGTATAAGTTCATTACAAGTCAAAAATGTAACCCTAATTTCCTTGATTATTGACTTCGATTTCATCTTAAGAATGTATGCCTCGTATAGTGTGACTCACAACTGTATACTATGGATGAAATCAACGTCAATATCCAAGGAAATTTGAGTACCTTTTTTGTAATACTCCTAAGCTTTGAAATCCATTTTGTTTTATCCCATGCTCACTTCTCTATTTTCTGTTCTTTATAGACCTGGCGCCTGCCTCGTTGTCTCTGGCCCTGGCCTCATCAACGCTCTAAGCGGAATGGCCAACGCGAACGAGAACTGCTGGTAATATCAGCCAAACAGGATATATTTTCATTCTCGTAAGAAGTGTTGTTTGTGGTGGGTCAGTTTGAAAATTATGCCTGCTTTGTGTAGGTAGCGATTACTTCTGTATGATTAACAAGTTCCTTAATTAGATGTAAAAGATTTTAACTAAGGAGAGGTAACCTGCTGTAATGTACTTTTTCTTGATAAATACATTTGTATTGATTTTACAAAGAGCACCAACAAAGCAACAGGATTCCAGGATGACAAATAGATATATGCAATAATCAGGAAAGCCCAAAAATCGTGTGTGTGTGTGTGTGTGTGTGTGTGTCAGCGCATTTCCAAGCAGTCGCTATATCTCTCTTGGCCACCACCATCGCCGTGGTATAGAATAGGTTTTCATTTCTGGACCCATCCAGCCCATCCGTGATGCCAAGGATTGCATGTTTCGGGTCTTGCGGGATCTCCCACCCCAATACCTCAGTGAGTTCCTCCTCTATGTCACCCCAGAATTGTGCCAAACGCGAGCATTGCCACACCATGTGAAAAAATCTGCCGGCTCCTGACCGCACCTAGCGCAGGCCGGGGTAAGTTGGAGCCCCGCGCGGTGCAGGCGCGCAGGTGCGCAGGTGTCAGATAAGCGGCATGTAGAAAATAGAGCTGTACCATGCGCAATCTGGCGGAGACCGTGACTGTCCTGGGGGCCATAAGTGCATCGCGCCAATCCTCCTCCTCAAGGAGCCCACCCATCCCTCCCATTGTGTCCTTAGTCGCTCAAGTGATGTTGGGGTATTGTTAATGAGTGTCCGATATATGCGTGAAATGCCCCCCTTCCCCAAATCCCCCAGCAGGATTTGTGCCTCGGGAGGGCTGTGATCCAGGAGTCTCGTACCGGTTGTAAGGTGTGCTTGAAGTGCATGGCGTAGCTGTAAATATCTAAAGAACTGTGACTGATGTAGGGAATACAGAGTCTGGAGATCCCGAAAGGAAAGCATGTGGTCTCCCGCCCAAACGTCACCCAGTTCCGAAATGCCAATAAGGTTCCAGGACTGAAAGCCTTGCAGCCCGTTGACTTCCCTGAGCCAGGTACCATGCCACAAGGCGGTGCACCGGGTCAGTGTGTGGGTCCACTTGGTGTGACGCAAAGCGGCCCGCCATGCCAGGAACACCCAACGCGTCACCTCCGGCATATGGGAAGGGACCGGAGCCCCATACAATAACTCACTGATTTCCAGTCTATATGCCGGGTCGGACCACCCTCCGTTAAGCCAATCGTGTAAGGGAAGCAAACGAGTATCCAAATAATAGAGGTATAGGTGGGTCATCCCTAAGCCCCCGTCAAAAGAAGGGATCCGACAGATGCCCAAGGCCAATCGGGACCTGCGTTTCCCCCAGAGGAATTTAGAAGCCAGGCTGTCAAGCTCCCGGAACCATGCCCTAGTGAAATTTTGTGGGGTATTCTGAAGCATATAGAGGAATCTGGGAAGAATCATCATTTTGAAGAGGGCGACTCTTCCCATGGGATTCAATGACAGAGACTGCCACTTAGACAGGTCCTCCTGAGCCCGCTTCACCAGGGGGGGGGGACGTTAAGAGCCCAGCAGAGTTCAGGGAGTAGAGTCACCCATATCCCCAGGTACTTGAATGATTGGCGACGGAGCGGTATAATGGACTGCCAGTCGAAGCATTCTATGGATGCGTGAAGGGGGACCAGGACCGACTTATCCGGGTTGATCCGGAGGCCGGAGGCCTGCTTGAAGGACCAGAGGCATTGGGGGCCTGAGTTCGCAGGATCCGCCAAATAGATCAGGACATCGTCCGCGTATAAAGTAATTTTGTCTGCATCTGTATTGGGCCATTCCGAACCCTGCACCCGTCCACAAGAGCGTATCAGAACCGCCAGGGGCTCCATCACCAAAGCAAAGAGCAGGGTTTTCCATACAGATAAACTTCGAAGGGTTTTTCACGGAAGTTGGATTTCTGCGTGAAGCGTTAGCTTTATTGTGTGGGATTTTAGAAAAATAAGTCTGCCATTAAAAGCCAAAATTAAAGGTCACACGTTTCAATGATAAAAGATCCGACTGTCTCAATATCATTCATTGGATTTTTGCCCAAAGTTCTTCGTGTACAATATCGAGTGGGCCAGTATCTTGGAGGCTTCCGGCGAATTGATGTTCCAGTGGTCACCTCGTGCCCTTGTCTTAGTCGTTTACATTGATGTTCAAGCAGCAACGCTGGCATCCTGCTTGCATTTTTTGTTGAGTTCCCCCTTTAATTGCACACAACTTTTTCGAGTCTCACTATTTTATCAACCCCCTCACAAATCTTTATATTGTCTGCAAATACCTATGGTTAACTACTCATGGCGTACCTGCTCTGTACAAGAACCATTACTAGTTATCTAGTCCTTGGAGATCCATTTACGACTAAGTTAAGGAGCACTGTAGTCTCCTGATGCTTGAGCCGGGAGGTAGAGCTTGACGCTAAGTTACTTGCTGCTATTTTCATTTTTAATTGTTTTTAAACTGTTTTACTTGTATTTAATTGTTGGGAGTATTACCAGCTTTTAAAATCATTTTAATTCAGTCCGCGGGGTTTGCGCTTTGTGTTGCTTACCTGCACTTTTCTAAGGCATTTGCACCAGGGATGCCATCAGATCGGCACTCCAGCTTCTCGTGTGGAAGCAGGGAAGCAGGGGGGACGCCATCTTGGTGGTAACTCCTGGCCCGCACTAGCTTTTCCCCTCCATGCCAGCACTTAAGCGGACGCTCACTCTGGCCCGCCACTGTAGTCTCCTGAGGCATGAGCCGGCAGGTAGAGCTTGACGCTAAGTTACTTGCTGCTATTTTCATTTTTTATTGTTTTTAAACTGTTTTACTCATATTTAATTGTTGGGGGTATTACCAGCTTTTAAAATCATTTGTAATTCAGTCCGCGGGGTTTGCGCTTTGTGTTGCTTACCTGCACTTTTCTAAGGCATTTGCACCAGGGACACCATCAGATCGGCACTCCAGCTTCTCGTGTGGAAGCAGGGGGGACGCCATCTTGGTGGTAACTCCTGGCCCGCACTAGCTTTTCCCCTCCATGCCAGTACTTAAGCGGACGCTCACTCGGGCGTGCAGCGGGCGCGCCGTAGGCACGCCTAAGGCAAGCCCGTCCGCGCCGGTACGCCGCCAGCCATGCTGCTGGGTGCACGCCCGGATCGCTTAGGTACACCAGGGATTCTCTGTTATCCTTTGGACATAGTTTTCCCCTGTGCAGCGTAGGTCATTGTTTATCTCCGGAGGGACCCTTCTGCTGTAACAGATGCAGGTACAATTCGTACACCTCTCGTCTACCCGCAGCTCCCATTCCTATCAAAACTCCCTTTAAAATACTCCACCTGAATGCGCGTTCTTTAGTTAAACACTACAACGAAATTTATGATCTCATTGAGTCAGAATCTCCAGATGTCTTCTTCGTTACCGAGACATGGCTCACGGCCGATACTGTTGTTGAACCTGGACTTGCTCTTCCTCCGGGTTTTAACATCCACACTATCAATAGAGGAACCAGAGGTGGTGGTCTGGCGGTTATCTTTAAGACCCCCCTCCACTGCACATTCGTTCGCGAGGACATTGCTGGCTCAGAGTGTGCCCGTTTCTCCATTTCACTTAATGCCAACTTCGCATTCTCTGGCCTCTTGGTCTACCATCCTCCTGGCCCCTCCACTGAATTTAAAGTAGCCATCATGGAAGCTGTTCATGTTCTGGCTACCAGAACAGCCAATTTCACCCTTATTGGCGACCTAAACATTCATTTCGATCACCATCTAGATTCGGACGTCAGCTCTCTGCTTGCTGATCTTGAAGCGTGTCAACTTAAACAACTGGTGCTGGAACCCACTCATTTGGCTGGACATTTATTAGATCCGGTGTTTTCTAATATCCCTTCCCTCCAGGTCAAACCCCCTAGCCCTGCCTGCTGGTCCGACCACTACCTTATTACTATTCTCCTTCCACAGGTGGCGACCACTCCTAGAGTTGCGACTAGGGCCATGTTTAAACGTAGCTGGCACAAACTGAAACTGGAGGATCTTCTGGCCTTCCTGTCTTCCAGCCCTCCCACCCTTGACAACCTCGACCCTGAACAAGCCTACAATGCTATCCGTGAGTGGATTTATGCGGCACTTGACTCCCTTATTCTGACAAAATGGTCTAAGGGACGTGACTCCTGCTCCAATCCCTGGTACATGGACTCCCTTGCCGCTATGCGGAGCGCCTGCAAACATAGCGAGCGAGCCTGGCGCAAGGACTATTGTCCCTTAATGAAGAAACAATATCAGGCCGCTATCAAAAGCTACCACAAAGCCATACGGCTAGCCCGTACTGCCTTCTTCACTAATCAGATTGCTTCCAGCAACAACCCCACAAAATGCATATTCAAGATCCTCAATGATCTGAAAAAAAGGAAAGATCCACTCACTTCGCATATCACCTCCGGAAAACAATGCGAAGAACTGGCATCCTATTTCGTTCGAAAAGTTGCAAATATTTACAAATCTTTCTCTAACCGCCCCGGGATGCCAGAACATCTCTCAATCTCTACATCTTATTCCTCCCTGGAGAGCATCCCTCCTATCTCACAAGAAGAGTTCCTTGCTCTCAGCACCAAAGTCAAATCAGGGTCTCCTCTCGACCCTATGAGACCAGCTCTATACCGAGAGTGCCTTTCGGTTCTCCTTTTGCCTCTACTCTCGACCATCAATTCCTCATTCAGCAAGGCTCTGGTTCCCCTGGCTTGGAAACAGGCCAAGGTACTTCCACTGCTGAAAAAACCCCTTCTGGACCCCACCAAGCCCGAGAATTTTCGACCGATCTCTCTTCTACCGTGGGTGGCCAAAGTAGCGGAGGTACATGCCAATAAAGTTCTTTCTGATCATATAATCAAAAATAAGATTTTAGACCAATCCCAGAATGGATTTCGTGCGGGCTACAGCACAGAAACCGCCCTTCTAGCTGTGAGCGAAAACCTACGTTCCATCCTTGATAAAGGCCAAACAGCGGCACTCGTATTGCTTGACCTGAGTGCCGCGTTCGACACGGTCTCCCATCGGATCCTCCTGCGCCGGCTAGAAGAAGCCGGAATAAAAGATCTTGCCCTTGAATGGTTCCGCTCCTTCCTGACAGACAGATCTTTTCAAGTTTTTGCCCCCCCTTTTGCTTCCTCCATCAAACCCATTGAGCAGGGGGTTCCACAGGGCTCGGCGCTAAGTCCGGCCCTGTTTAACCTCTACGTACAACCCTTAGCTGCAGTCGCCCATCACCATGGTCTTTCCATGGTTTCTTACGCGGACGACACCCAGCTTATGGTAGCTCTCTCGGACGACCATGTTCACGATGCCTCTCATTTCCAGATAGGCCTTGAGGCTATCGCGGGCTGGCTGACAGAGAATTGTCTCCAGCTGAATGCCAGTAAATCCGAGGTCTTCTGGTAGGCAGGGACAGGGAGCTCTGGAACTCCCATTGGTGGCCTCCATCCCTGGGACCTGCCCCCTCCCCCAAATTGGTGGTAAAGAACCTCGGGTTTCTGTTCGATTCGACCTTGAGCTTTCAAGAACACACCAAAAAAATAGCTGCCACTTGCTTTGGTCTTCTACGTGCCTTAAGACCCACGCTCCGGTTCTTTGACCCGGCTACACGCCAACTTATAGTCCAGGCCACTATTCTCTCGAGACTAGACTACGCCAACTCTCTGCTGCTAGGCGCCAATAAGGCGGAACTGAATCGTCTTCAACGTACTCAGAACTCTGCAGCTCGCGCCATCCTTGGTCTCTCGAGATCATGCTCAGGAGCAAGGGCTGTCCAACGCCTTCATTGGTTGCCGATTTCCAAAAGAGTTGACTACAAATCCCTCTGTCTCACCTTCAAAATTCTTAAACTCTCCACCCCCGAGATCCTGTCTGACTTGATCACCCCGTACATCCCTAGTCGTACGCTGCGCTCTTCTGAATTGATGCTAGCTTCTGTTCCCAGAGTCAAGAGATCGAGAGCTGGGGGCAAGTCTTTCCGTCTTTTGGCAGCCAAGCTTTGGAACTCCCTGCCGCTGAAGATCCGCAGCCTGGACTGTCTGACCTCTTTCCGTAAAGCTATTAAGACCTTTCTCTTCCCTATGGCCTAATTATTCTTCCTCTGGATACTGCTACTAGCGCTGGGGCGCCCCTTCGTTGGGGCAGCTGTGCGCTTTATAAATGATTTTAACATAACATAACATAACTTGTCTTGTCGGTCCTGTCCACAGGTTCTGGAGTCGAGAGGTGATTAACCATTTTCCTCCAGAACGCTCAAAACCATAAGATGTTTTGCCAGGGCGAGTCATTTGAACTGCAGCTTCAGGATCGGTTGCCACATTTGTGCAGGTCATATTAAGGGTTTTAAGCATCCTGTGTTCTTGTGTGGTCCTTCCTCCATGAAAGTGATGCTTGTTTTTGTTTCAGGCCGGTGCTGGTTATCGGGGGCTCTTCAGATAGAAACCAGGAGACATTGGGGGCGTTCCAGGAGTTCCCTCAGGTAAGTCGCCATAATGTGGCCCCGCCACTGGAGACTGTTCTGCCCGCATCGAATGATTGATACTCGGATATCCCCTCTCCGTTGTGCCTATGCAGAGGGTACTGAGCACAGCATTGCATTCTCTGTCCTGCTCTTCCTCTGACCTAAGAGAGCCTGAGCAGGAACACCACGTATCCCTGTTAAAGCCTTACTGTGACGAATGGGGTGTGTTATATGGGGTAGTTGTTCAACCTCACAGTGTAATGTACTTACCAACCGCTTTAGGAGCCTTCGGTTTTGGTGGTCAAACCTGCGGCTCAACCCTGGGTAGCTGTGGCTCAGAGCAGCAAAGCTTGCACAAAGTAACAAGTGTAAAGCATTTACACAGCACCAGAACAAGAGTGAAGAAGAAATTGACAAGACACAAAAGAAATACGACACCAGTTTATAAA
Organism: Triturus cristatus; assembly: GCF_964204655.1. NCBI lineage: Eukaryota > Metazoa > Chordata > Amphibia > Caudata > Salamandridae > Triturus > Triturus cristatus. The sequence continues at coordinate 64,168,548 of NC_140593.1, read as the reverse complement.
AGTAGACTATATTTTTAGACACCACAATGGAAAAAAATCCACCAGAGGTTTCTGGAGATTTGGAATTTACAAGATATAGTAAATCAAAGCATTTCACTCAACCATGAACAAACATTGGTAAATTCAGCAAATTTGACACCTAAAAAACTTTAACACTAAAACGTTTGGACTAGCTGTAATGGGGCCACTTGGAGTGATTTTAGGCATCCAATTCCAGTAAGGAACCAGTCAGGGGGATCACCAAGGTTCAGAAACAGGTACCTTAGCAGGTGAAACAATCTTCAGTCAGTTCCATGAACTTTTATCCTTTGCAGGGCTTTCCTAAAAAAGTGATCCTGATGCAAGGGATAAAGGATGCTGTAGATGTGGTGCGGTCAACATGGGTCTTACTGCAAAGGGGGTGAGATGATCCTGGTCACAGGGTCTACGTCTGCGAAGTCCTATCTGTGCTGGCAGAAGTCCAGTCGCCACTGGACTACCAGTCACCCAGTACTGCAGTCACCAGCCAATCCTTCCTGGGTCGATAACTCATCCTCTGCGGGTCCCAGCTGCATCTCTGGGCTCAGCGAACTCTGGTGTAATTTCGTGTGTCTGGTCCCTGGCGCTGCAGGACGGCGGTTGGCAGTGGGTTGAAGGCTTTAGGCTACCAACTTGCCCCAGCAGGCTACTTCAGCTGTTATGTCCCTGTGCTGCAAACAGGAGGCCGGTCAGCTGGCCGTTGGAGTCTCTTGGCTTTGGCTGAGTTCTGGAGACGACCGTTCTTTGAGAAGTGTGGTAAATAATTTAATTACCGGGACTTAATTTGATACAGGACATAATAAAAATAGCTCAATAAATAAGAGGCAGAATCCGTGGTATAAGAGGTTAGGAATGGGCTTTATTCCAATGGACGATTCGAATCGTGGCCTCCAAGTTCCATCACCACGAAGGTTCAGGAAGTGAAGTACATACATTATTGATAATTAATCACTTTTATACAATAGGCATTACAGTAAAGCAAATGCAGGAGGCGTAACAATTGATAAGGAAGATAACATTATACATGCGTAATGAAAATGGGCGTGATTGAGCGTAACAAAGGGACGTCATCAGGTGTGATGTCATAATAGGGTGGTTCCATGAAAGGATTTCGCAATGTCAGCAGAAATACTTGGCAGAAATGCGCGCGCAGCAGCATGACGTATGATTGACGTGCGACTAGGGGGTGAAGGGGACTTGACATTTAGCTCTACATGCGGCGACAGATGTCTGGAGGGTCAAGTCAACCTAAACCCAAATCATATCTAACATCCTATGTTTAAAGAACTATGTTATCCAAAAGAGAGGTCTCTTAGAGTAGAATCTTATTCTATACTGACTATACTGACTGTTAGTGCGTGTACAAGCGTCTAAGTGTCTACACTAGATGCGAGGGCAGGAATCTTCCATAGTAACAGGGCTATGAATTACTTGCATAAAGACAGAGAAGCCGGGCCTTTGCTCGGTAGCTGGGAGAATGTTTACTTAAACTACTAGACAGGAATGCATTGGGCAGGGAGCGGAGCAGATCATTTCGAAGGTGAAATACAGTTCTTGGCAGGCAGCAAGCTGATGTCAGGCACCGTGAGCCGCGCAGAGAAATGAGACAAAGTTCATGGTCACAGATGCAGGCTCAGACTGGAGCTTTCAGAGGCAGAAGGCAGAAAAAGGCTTGATGGCAGAATCAGGGCCTACTCGCCTGAACTGTAAAATGGCATAAGTGAACCATATAAATGCGGTGGCCTTTCGTACTTAGGAATGGAATATCCGACCCATTCATGGCGGATCTGAAAGAGGACATGTTAACGGTGGACGCACATGTATTTGCGTCTTCATAACTGGAACTGGAGGAAACATACATGTACTTGTAACATGCACATAGAACTGTTGGGGTCCAAGATAGGGGACATAACTAACCAGAAAAATCCATATTTCCACATTCCCTCCTTGTCCCCTACTTGCCCGTCAAGAGATATCAATCTTCATTAATCCATTGATCTGTTCATATAGCATCATTTGTTCTTCTTTCTTTTTCCGGGATCTTGAACGAAAATCTTGATGTGGAATACACGATGTGGCACACAGACCACAAATCGCTGGTCCACATTGCAGGCATAAGCAGCAACTGAATAGTATGAGAAGGCCAATACCTAGGAAGGATAGAACTCTCCATCCCCAGGCTGATAACACGCTCCAAAACCACCCGGACCAAGTCCAAGTGCCTGGATTCTGGTGTATCTGGCTCACAATCTTATGAAGGCGAGTTATAGCTTTATATACAGATGGCGAATTTTCTGGTATGAATACGCAGCAGCTTGATCCGATGACCCTACAAGCTCCGCCCCTATCGGCCAGGATGACGTCAAGGACAAGACGATTTTGAAGCACAACAATCCGCATAGCAGACTGCTCTTCTGTTAAATTGCCTAAGGCGGAAATAGTTTCGTTCACTACTGCTTCAAGGGTTCTAGTTAATCTACGTATCAGCTTACTATTAGTAACGGTACCTATATAGGGAAAGAGACCTTTATTGAAATCTGTGTATTTTTCCCATGCTGTTTCAGTGTAATCGACTATTGGGAGATCTCTCCTTTCTCTATTGTGTACTAAATGAGTATTTCTGTGATAATCGGGAGGAGCTAGAAAAACAGGTGGCAAAAGGAATCCAATGTAGCAGGTACCATCCCAATCTAGAGGCAAACGTACATATGCCGTCTGACCACATATAAAATAGGAATGGCGGGAAGCTCTAAATGTCGACTTGCCTTGATCACTGAATTCTATTACAGTGGTGCATCTACTATGGCCCATATTTATGGAACCATTCTTTCTTACACATAATTCACCTTTTACTGGAAATACTGACATGGCGGGCAAAATTGGAGTAGCTTCGGATTCGATATTTAGGATCATAAGATTAGGCGTAAAATTACCTAATCCATATACTTCATTTTCTAGATCAGTTCCTGTTCTTTTGGGAAGTCCCTCCTTGTTGGGGTGGCAGACTTTAAGTAAAACTAAGTTCAGATTTCCCCATACCCAGTTGTCTTGATAAACTGCAGAATTTGAATCTAAGGAATTAATTAAACTAAACCATGCTCCACAGGAGCCGTTGTGTGTGAACGGGTATGGAAAAAGAGGTAGAATTCCTTTATAGTTCTGATAGGGAGGGAGTCGGCCACATATCCAACAATTTGTAGCATTGCTAACCTGATGGGAATGATGTAACATACTAATAAAAGTGTTATTGCGCAGCGCAAATCTATAAGACAATTCATGCGGAGGTAATTCACTAAAAGAATGTTCAGCAGTAATATTATAAACATGTCTAGAAATAGGATAATATATGTGCAACAATATACTTGCAATAATTATTAAAAGACTTAAGAAAAACAAAATTAATAACGTCACTGTGCAATGACTACGCAGTGATTTACAGTATGCATGTCGTTTCATCATTTTTCGTGTTTTTTCTCTATTCAGATCTAAGGGATACATGTCAGAGACAAATTCAACCGCTTCACCTTGGAGAGGACTTAAACAATCAAATTGCCCGACTGGTTAGATCTGAGTTTTAGTTTATATTGTTCGTGACTACTTGATTCAACCAAAGGAAGTTTTGAGTCAATGGGTGAAGACACACGAGGTGTGGTTTTTACATCCGATGGTAGTCCATAAAATTTCTTGATATGACTTGAATGTACCCAGCCTTTCCTGCCTTCGATCTTCACGGCTGTCCTTGTGGTGAGCAAGACCAATTGCGGCGACCTCCACCTAGGATCCAGCTGAGTCTTTCGATCAAAGTTCCTCACCAAGACCAGGTCCCCCGGAACTACGTCATGGGGTTTCACCTCAGTGTTGTCAGGAAAAGCTGCAGCTACCTGTGAACGACAAGATTGTAGTGCAGACATCAAGGAAGCCAAATAATCTGTCAGCATATTACAGTCAATATCAGTTATTTTACGTGGTATAGGCGTCCCCCACATATTTGGTGGTCTGCCAAAGATCACCTCATACGGGGATAGCCCTGTTCGAGAGTGTGCTACCATTCTCATGTAAAAGAGTGCAACTGGTAATGCTACTACCCAGTCGACACCTTTCTCCCTGCATATTTTGGACAATCTAATTTTCAGGGTCTGATTATGTCTTTCCACGAGACCTGCTGCCTCGGGGTGTCGGACACAGTGGAATTTCCACTGATAGCCTAACAAAAGTGAAACGTGTTTCATTAGTTCGGACGAGAACGGCTGGCCGTTATCTGAGTAGACAGCACGTGGTAAACCGTATCGTGGGAAGAATTCTCGAACTAACTGTTTGGCAGTAGTCGGGGCAGTGTAATCTGAAACCGGGTATGCCTCTGTCCAAAGGGAAAGAGCACAGACAACTACGAGAACATATTTGAATCCTCGACATCGTTCCATCTGGATATAATCCATCTGGAGGATTTCAAAAGGGTGATCAGGAGGCTGAAATCCACCCTGCTCTACGGGAATGCTTTTTCCTGGGTTGAACTGACAACAGATCATACAGGTGCGAACTTTTTGTTTGGCTGCTGCTCGTAAATGTTTGTTGAACCAAATGTGTTGAATGCTGTCTAGCATAGCTTTCTCTCCTAGATGCGCTGGACTATGGACAGTGTTAATAATGACTTGGACCATTGAATCAGGAAGGAACCACACAGATTTTTCCTTCGTCATCCATCCTTGATCCGTTTGGATCCCTCCTAATTCAGTCCATTTCCTTATTTCGTCTGGAGTAGCATGTGTCTGTATGTCAATTACATCAAGAGCGGGATCCTTAACCATCATGCAATGTGTTGGTGTCTGGACTATTGTCTTTGTCATGTCGGATGTTTGAGTTTGAGCAGTCTGTTTAGCTGTTCTGTCAGCTAGATCATTGCCTTGAGAAATGATATCAGTAATTTTCGTATGAGCTTTGCATTTCATAATCGATATTGCAATGGGTAGATGTATTGCATCTAATAAGGCATGAATGAGGGGTCCGTGCTGAATGTGGGCACCGTGAGAAGTTAAATAACCTCTCTCTCGCCACAGCACGCCGAAGTCATGTACAACTCCGAATGCATAACGTGAATCAGTGTATATGTTGACTTTTCTATTTGTGGCTTGAATACAGGCCTGTGTCAGAGCGACGAGCTCTGCTGCTTGAGCGGACAAGGTATTTATACACTTGGTTTCAATAATTTCAGTGTCTGTTGTGACTGCATAAGCGGCCACTAACTCTCCTGTACCTGTTCTCATACATGAACCATCTACATACAACGTCGGGTCTGGATCTGACAATGGGACATCTGTCAAGTCTTGTCTGGGTTTCGTCGTTATTGTAATAACTTCAATACAGTCATGAGCTAGTGGGTCTGTTCCGATTACAGGTAAAAGTGTGGCAGGATTCAATGTGTTACAACGTCTGATTTCTATATGTGGCTGAAACAATGTTAATTCGTAACCTGTAAGTCTTGCTATGGTCAAGTGTTGTGTTTGCGTTCGGTTCAAGAGAACCTCTACTGCATGTGGTACTTGTCCTGTCAATGGATGTCCTAACACTATGGCATCGCTTTGTCTGATTGCTAAAGCTGTCGCTGCCACTGATTTCAGGCACGCAGGCAGAGCCTGAGCTACGGGATCTAATGTACTAGAAAAATAGGCACATGGTTTGTGTGATCCTGCTTGTTCCTGAGTGAGTACGGACAAGGCAGTACCTTCTCGTTCTGTAACAAAGAGTGTAACATGTTTTCTGTAACATGGTGTTGCTAAAACAGGTGCTTGGCATAGAGCTTTCTTTAAGCTTTCAAAAGCTAGTGTGTGTTCCTGAGTCCAAGGGAGGACAGTCGATGTGGCTGCCTCCTGTGTTGTCAATTGAATGAGTGGTTTTGCTAGAAATGCATACTGAGGGATCCACTGCCTACAATATGAAGTGAGGCCTATGAAAGCCCGCACCTCCTTTTGTGTCTTGGGTATTGGCATATTTGCAATTAGCTGAATGCGGTCGGGTGTAAGCTGCCTTCCCTCCTTGGACAGCGAGTGTCCAAGATAAACAACTCGCTGGACACAGAATTGCAGCTTAGAAGGGGACACCTTGTGCCCCTTTTCGGCTAGAAATTGTAAAACCGTCAGTGATGCTTTTTCACATTCAGGTTCGCTTCGGGCGGTGATCAGCAGATCATCGACATATTGAAGCAGAGCAGTGTTGACTGGCATGTGTATACTGTCAAGTTCTCGTTTCAGTGCTTGGCTATAGATGCTGGGGCTTTCTGTAAATCCTTGGGGTGCGCGTGTGAATTTAAAGCTTCGTCCATTTAAACTAAATCCGAACAGGTATTGACTTTCTGGATCTATTGGGACGCTGAAAAAGGCATTCTTGAGATCAATTACAGTAAAGAATGTTGCTTCGAAATCAATAGCTGTCAGTAATGAAGAGATGTCTGGAACTACGGGGTATTGTGGTATAATACATTTATTTAATTCGCGCAGATCAATAACCAATCGATATACTGGGGGAGCCTTTGGATCAGTTCGTTTAAGAATCGGAATTATCGGTGAATTACATACATTGGAGTCGGTCTCCACAACCACTCCTTGGCCAATAAGCTCGTCAATGATTTGCAGTAAAGCCATTACAGCATCTGGTGGTAACTTGTATTGTCGCATTCGTGGTAGTACCACTCCTGCCTTTAGTGTGACTCGATATGGTGTAATGTTCATGCAACCAACATCAGTAGGGCCTTGTGCCCATAAATGTGTGGGTAAAGTCTGCAGTCGGGAATCCATGTCTCGGGACACATAGTGCCCTTTGAAATCACGTAAAAACAATCTTACTCCTTCCGGAGAACAACATATTATAGCTCCTAGAGCTGTCAGTGTTTTTATACCTAACAAGTTTTCTGGACATGATTTTGTAAGCAATAAATCTGTAGTTCTGGTCAAGGGTCCTATCGTAAGTGGAAGAGGCTGTGATACTTCATTAACAATAGGTTTTCCTGAAAAACCAAGGGAAATATTCTGTGAGCCTGAGAGGGGTGCCCCTGGAACTTCACTACGTTTTATAGTTGTTCGACTTGCCCCTGTATCAAGTAAAAATTTTCTATCTTGGCCTAATAGTTCACTATGTACATAAGGTCCTTCTTGGTCTACGGGGACCTCGATAAGGGGTAAGTCAACTTCCCTCTCTAGGCTGGTTCATGCATATCGTTGATAATCAGGATAGTCATACTGTGCGGTCTGGTACAGCTGTCGTGTCGTTGTTTGTGTGGCAGCACCCGGCAGCGCTGGTGCAGCTGGCACAAACTGTATAGACTGTTGTGGAGCTGGCATGGACTGTGCATGCTGCGGTGCTCCTTGTTCATTCTGATCCTGTCTAGGTGGCCGTGGTCTTTCTTGTGTTTTACCTGTGGCGATATTACGCTTCAGGACTGGGCAATCGTGTATATAATGTCCTGGCTGTTTACAATAGTTGCATGTCCCTTTTACAGGTCCTGCTGACTCACCGGAATGTGTCATACCCTTTTTATGTCCTTCAGCTGGAACTGTCTGAGAGACTAGCATTTTCATTTTCGTGTCTTCCTCCTCCTCGTTTTGTTCAAACTGGTCTACCGCTAATCTCTCTTCGTGTAGGCGTTCTATTTCTTTACGGATCTTTCTGCACATGGCTATTATACATTTTTGCCTATCATGTCTCCCTTCTGATATATTCTGGCTCCATCTGGTAAGAGTTTCCATTGTTTCCGGGTCTACCCCCGGTCGGTCTTGATTTCTGATCACACAATTTATGAGGAAACGTAACAGTTCCCCCTGTATCTCCACTTTCTGGTATTCCATAGCTCTGTTAATACTTTCAGAATCTCGCCCTGTTTGGACATAATGATATATATTGTCTAAATGCATAGTCATTCCTGGTAGCTTTCCTAAATACACCGCGGCTCGTCTGATACGTAATGATGCCATGATCATTTCGTCCTCTTTGCCGGGCACAGGGTCATATCTACAATCTATAAGAAGTTCCTTAAGCGTGCGGGAATTTATGAGTTTGGGGGTACGTGGATGTGCTGATTCTTGAAAGGTAAGTTTATTTACTCTGGGTGGCGTAGAAAAAATGTTGGTAGCACCCCCAGTAGCCCCGTCTGGAGTATCGGGCGTGAAAGGATTCGTAGAACGCGATACAGCAACTATAGGTGTGGACACAGCTATAGAAGTAGCTGTAGGAACAGATGTGGAAACGGACGTGCTTGCCGGAATTTGTGTCAGGTTTTGTTGTTGTAAAGATACAGATACAGGATCTTGGCGTTGAACCTCCCCGGCCGACGGTCTATGTGGGGCGGGGTTAGCATACTCGGGAGCTGCGTCATCTAAATATGAGGAAAGAAAAACATCTTCTGCGGTTCTAGGATGCCCCTTAGGATGTACTTTTATTGGAAATAATGGGGGCGGCAAGTCTTTTGGTATCCCCGGAGTAGCCTTAGGTAATCCCTCGGCCAGAAGGGGATACATACCCTTCATAAGGGCATTTTTTTGTCTGTCTACTTGTTCTGATTTCACTCGTGTACTTTCTTCAATTAATATATTTTCTCGGACTTTATTTGAATTCTCTTTACTCTTTTCTTCCTGTCTACGTGCTTTTTCTGTACGTCTATACGATTCTTTACGCCATAATTCAACGGCGTCTTTCTGTGACTGTCTGGCTTTCCTTTTCCATAACTCTTCCTCTACTTTCACGATGCAATCTGCATCCCAGGTCCCAGCTGCGGGCCACCTCTGACTTTCTGGTAATTCCTTAGTGTAGTCTACCCATAGATCAAGAAATAATATAGCGTCTAAGCCGTGTTTATGATACATGAAGTACCCTGGAGTGTCCCTAGGAGGAATGGGAACAGCTTCTTCGAGTACCCCTTTTCTAGTTGTGATCTGTCTTAGTTTCGAAAAGAGCGGCATATTGAGAACTGGTCTGATACTTGATCTTGAACAAACTTAATACAATAAACCACGATAATGAACAGTCATTCACACCACAATATGCAGGACGTATTAATACATTTAACATTTAACATTTAAATGAGCAACGATGATGATGACGATCTAAGAAAACTTAATCACTAAACATAATACTCGGCATTAACTGAATTATTCTGAATTTATATACTTGATATACTAGATATACTGCTAAACAGTACAGATACACTGCTAAAACAGTGCAGACCGGATTTGTGTACCCAAACCCGTCTGGACCGGCACAACTTATGTGCACGCCAGAACGCCTCCCCAGTAATGGTACTCACCGGGTAGCTCGGAACGGAAGGCCTCGGAACGGAACTGAACTGAACTGGACCGGACTGGACTCGACTCGAAAACTTCGGACACTTCGGGACATCGGAAACCTGGTGGGCCTCTGTATACCTCGGATCTTGCTCTCTCAGCTAGGCTCTGGTCGGGATACTTCGCACTTCTCACCGCCTCGTCTGGGTGTTGATCGCAGCCTCAGTCGCCCCCGCTTGACCGGAGGGAGATACAGGAAATCCTGCTGGTACGCGTTGTTGTCCGTCCAGCTGTGGCAGGAGACCGGGCCTGCAACGCACCGCCGGCGCGTGAGATGAGAAAGTGTCCCTGTTCGGGCGCCATTCATGTGGTAAATAATTTAATTACCGGGACTTAATTTGATACAGGACATAATAAAAATAGCTCAATAAATAAGAGGCAGAATCCGTGGTATAAGAGGTTAGGAATGGGCTTTATTCCAATGGACGATTCGAATCGTGGCCTCCAAGTTCCATCACCACGAAGGTTCAGGAAGTGAAGTACATACATTATTGATAATTAATCACTTTTATACAATAGGCATTACAGTAAAGCAAATGCAGGAGGCGTAACAATTGATAAGGAAGATAACATTATACATGCGTAATGAAAATGGGCGTGATTGAGCGTAACAAAGGGACGTCATCAGGTGTGATGTCATAATAGGGTGGTTCCATGAAAGGATTTCGCAATGTCAGCAGAAATACTTGGCAGAAATGCGCGCGCAGCAGCATGACGTATGATTGACGTGCGACTAGGGGGTGAAGGGGACTTGACATTTAGCTCTACATGCGGCGACAGATGTCTGGAGGGTCAAGTCAACCTAATCCCAAATCATATCTAACATCCTATGTTTAAAGAACTATGTTATCCAAAAGAGAGGTCTCTTGGAGTAGAATCTTATTCTATACTGACTATACTGACTGTTAGTGCGTGTACAAGCGTCTAAGTGTCTACACTAGATGCGAGGGCAGGAATCTTCCATAGTAACAGGGCTATGAATTACTTGCATAAAGACAGAGAAGCCGGGCCTTTGCTCGGTAGCTGGGAGAATGTTTACTTAAACTACTAGACAGGAATGCATTGGGCAGGGAGCGGAGCAGATAATTTCGAAGGTGAAATACAGTTCTTGGCAGGCAGCAAGCTGATGTCAGGCACCGTGAGCCGCGCAGAGAAATGAGACAAAGTTCATGGTCACAGATGCAGGCTCAGTCTGGAGCTTTCAGAGGCAGAAGGCAGAAAAAGGCTTGATGGCAGAATCAGGGCCTACTCGCCTGAACTGTAAAATGGCATAAGTGAACCATATAAAGGCGGTGGCCTTTCGTACTTAGGAATGGAATATCCGACCCATTCATGGCGGATCTGAAAGAGGACATGTTAACGGTGGACGCACATGTATTTGCGTCTTCATAACTGGAACTGGAGGAAACATACATGTACTTGTAACATGCACATAGAACTGTTGGGGTCCAAGATAGGGGACATAACTAACCAGAAAAATCCATATTTCCACAGAAGGACATGGCAGGCACAGTCCCTCTCCTTTTCTAGCAATATGATGCAGCAGGTACTGTCCACGACAGTGCAGTCTCTCTTTGCCGGTTCCATGGCTCAGCTGGCGAGTCCTCCTCTGTCCTTCTTCCAGTCCAGTCAAGATCTGAGTTTAGGGGGGCCATACTTATGCTCAGAAAATGCCCTCGGGGTAGGGTGTGGTTGGTAGCCAAGGGGCTACCAGGTTCCTTTTTACTTGATGACCACTATCGGCAATGTGTGCAATTTTTGCATCTTGGGATACTGTTCTGCCAACTTTCAAAATGGCAGGAACCCCCCCTCCCGGGGTGCGGCGCTCCCTAGACCAACCTAGAGGAGTGGCTTCCAAGGGGTCTACGCGCCCTTGGAAAGCCGGTTTTGGCAACAGACTTTCCCTCTCCTGTCTCTAATGCCAGCCTGTCTGCCTGAATAATGGAGCAGCCCGTCTCCCAAGTTTCACTCATTTGCCCGTCAAAGGCGGCTTCTCCTTTGACGTCGCTCAAAGTCCTCTCAAGCTTGGCAGAAATTCAGTCTTCCCTGAGCTACCATTCTGCCCGATACAGCGGATATAGCATTTTTCTTCTTTTGTCCACAGCTTTCATTTTGGGTGACCTAGCTGCACTTTGACAACTCTCCCGGGTACAGCAGACTCTGGGGCAACTGTTCACAATGGGTCCTGATACTTTGGGCTGCACGTGACGAGGAGTGGTGATTGAAGAATCTGGGCTACCAACTTGCCCCAGCAGGCTTTTTCAATGGTTGTGGCCCTGTGCTGCGAACAGGAGGTCAGGCAACTGACCCTTGGTGTCTGGCTTTGGCTGGGCTCAGCAGTCAGCTTCTCCACAAGGACACAGTAGCACAGTCCCTCTTCTTCTGATTGTCACCAGGTAGAGCAGGTGCAGTACATGTCAATCAATTTGTTGTACTTTTAGAGCGCAGCTTATCACCCTAGAGGGTATTCAGGTGCTGTGCTGCAGGTATTAGTCGAAAAGCCAGGTCTTGAGTGCCTTCCTGAAGTGGGTCAGCAAGGGTGCGGTGCGGAGATGAAGGGGGAGGGGGTTCCAGGCTTTGGGAGCGAGGTGGGAGGAGGAGCATCCTCCGGAGTGGCAGTCGCAGATACCTGGTACTTGACGCGGCAGTCTCTCTTCGCTTGGTCCTTAGTGCAGCAGGACAGGCCTCTGCGGTATTCTTCTCCAGTCCAACGAGATCTGAGTTCTGGGTGCCAAGCGTGCCGTTTTTTATGCCCAAAAAATAACCTCAAGGGTGGTTGTGGTCACTAACCAATGGCCTACCAGGTTCCCTCCCATCTGATGACCACTTTCTGTGAAGTGTGCCATCTAGCTATCACAGAGGCCCACTCTCGGTGGCAGAAGGCCTCTCTCGGCGTGCAGTGCTTCCTAGCCCAACCCAGAGGTGTGCCTACCAAGGGGGCAACTTGCCACTAAAAAATGGTTTGACAACTACTTCCCACTCTCTGTCCAGAGTGCCAACCTGTCTACGTAAACAATGGAGCGGCTCCTCTCCCAAGTGGTGACCATTTGCCCTTCAAGGCGAGGTAACACAGGCTTCTATTGTTTCCCTTCCTGGGAGTCGTTTGCGCGTCTCCCCAGGAGGCACAGGAAACTTTGGGTCAACAAAGTGGCAACTTTGTAAAAGTTGCACACTGCAACAAGTTACATTAATTTCAACTTGAGGACCAAGTCATGCTTACTGTAGGAAGCTGTTTGCTACCTTACAGTACCATCTTTAGTAGAGCTGGTCAGAAGTTAGCAAGGCTGAGGTATTCGCTTATAACACTGCACTCACCAATGGGGCTTCCAGCCTTCTTCTTGGTAAAAATGACAAGAGTGTTTTTTACAGTTGAAACATGTAAAAGTACATGTTTCACATTCTAACATACAGTACCTGGCCTCGGGGCTCGATAGACCTACCTTAGAAGTGACATACATATATTAAAAAGGAAGGAGTGGGGTTTGCCATTACCTTAAATGGCATAGTCGATTTAGCAGTTTAAACGGCCCTTGCAGTGGCAGACTGGGCGCCATATTTTGCCTTTGTCACACCCAGGGTGGCTCAACCACTGCTGCAGTCCCAGAGGTGACCCTCTAACTTACTGGATCTTGGGTACCATATAGTAGGGACTTACAAGTAAGTCAGTCTATGCTAATTGGGGATAGCCAATTCAACATACCTCTTGTAATGGGTTAGAACACTGGCACTGTGGTCTGGTCACAGGCCTCCGCGCACTTTCAGTGTCGAAAAACCATCAGTATTAGTCCAGAACCTTGGGGTGACCATACAAAAAGAAGCATTTCTTTACAAGTGTCCATTTATAAACAATACAGACCCCACTGGGACAGTGTTCATTATAATAAACAACAAAGATGTCACTGGGACAGTGTTCATTATAAATTATACAGACTTCACTGGAACAGTGTATAATTCATGATACACAATACAGACCTCATGGGACAGTTTACAGTTCAAAATTAACAATACAGACACCACCGGGACAGTGTTCAATACAGACACCACTAGGACACTGTTCAATACAGACCCCACTGGGACAGTGTTCATTATAAACAATACAGACACCCCTGGGACAGTGTTCATAACAAACAATGTAGGCATCCATGGACAGTGTTCATTATATAAACAATACATGGGTCACTGGGACAGTGTTCATTGTAAACAGTAAGGCCCTGCAGAGAGGGAGAGTTCTATGAAATATTCTTTTAACAAGTGTTTGCCTCCTTAATTATAAAGAGATTATCCTTTCTCTTCTCTGCAGGTTGAAGCTTGCAGGTTGTACAGCAAGTTTTCTGCCAGACCCAGCAGTTTGGAAGCCATTCCCCGCGTCATCGAAAAGGTAATGGCCTCCGACATTCCCTCTGTGAAACAGCAGGCTGGCGACAGGCCCCGCGTACTAAGGGGTGGTTTGTGCACGGTGCAGGTGCTCCCCCACCTTCCTATGGTCTGTCTGGGGTGGTATACAGCCTATCTATCTAGTTTATAATATTCTGCTGGTGCCAAGATCACAGGCCATGCTCTGGGAGTCTGCGGGTGGTGGGGGATATGGCTGTGCTCCCTCTGGGTGTCTGCTAGAACACCAGGTCAGGGCCAGACAGGAAACCTAAACCATCTCCACATGGCCGTAATCTGTGCCTAGAATGGGGTCATGGTCGCCCACCTGAATGCAGCCCCCTCGCCTGCTGCCCTCCTGGAAAATGCAAGATGAGCCCCACGGCCACTCTTCCCTGGGTGTGCTTCCAGGTCCTCGATTATGGGGGCTGGTGATGAGCCCTGTTTCATGTGTGGTGTCTGGTGTGTGGGGCCTGGTGTGTGGGACACATGAGTGCTCCTTATTCCCGCAGCTGTGTGGAGTTTTCAGATCTCTCATCCCTACTTCACGATCTCAGCAGCGCTTGGGCTTCGGGCATTGTTTCGAGGCACTTTCCTGACTTGGGATGTGATCAAAGACTGCTGCTGAGAGACACCCACATTTAGCGGGGCCTTCTGGACCAACCCCAACACTAAGATTATTTCAGAGGCAGGCTTGGTTCTTGTTCTCCAGGCTAAATCCACCAAGAGCATTGCATTACATTCATATCCCCCCCGCCTCGTCTGCAAAAGAGGATTCTAATACAGCATGGTTAACTTTAATGTAGTAAAAGATCTTTAGCCCAGGAGGTGGGGGTGGTGGTCATTTTAAATATCTGGTCATCCTTAGCCCAGGAGGTGGGGGTCATTTTAAATATCTGGTCATCATCCTTCTAGTAAATCCTCTTTTTATCAATTGAGTTAGACTGTTCTGTGTGAATGGCTAGCACACACATGCACCCTCACGTGCAGTGTCACATGATGCGTTCTCACATACAATCACAGCCCAACTCCCCTGCAGCCAAGTCCTTCACAAACTTGCGCTGACCTAACCGAGATCTCACAAGACTTAAACTGTGTCTCAGGTTGGAAAAAAAACTGACCATGAACGCCACTGGCCCAAGACCAGATTATTCCAGGTTTGAACGGACAGAATATTGAGCTGTGAGAGAGCGGGAAAGAGAAGCCATCTGAAAGTAGAAGGTCCTTGTCCATATTCAGGAGGACACACACTCGCACACCTGTTGAGTTGTTACCTAGCTTGGCCTTCTCCTGCCATAAGTCCCCTAGCTGGCTTGGAGATGGGCGTTCTTGGAGGGGCCCTAGATCTCTGCCTATGCGGCCAGAGGGGAGCATGCTGATGTGTCCTGCTTCCACTCGCCGCTTCCTGTTAGAAAGTTTAAGGGTCGAGAAGCCACTGCACAGACTTGTGTGAACTGCAGGTGACTGCTTTGAACCCCTCCAAGGATGATGAAATGAGTTGCACACCAGTAAAGTTGGCTAGTAATGACTCCTAACAGCCACAAGACCAGAGGCAGAACGGAAGACCCCAGCCTCCACGGTATGGGGAGCACAGACCATGGAAACGAGCAGAGCACATGCAGTCGAAATGAAGCCATAATGGGGTTGGGCAGGCACTGTTCATCACCGAGTACAGTCAGCAGGAGCTTGCTTGTACATGTTCCATTGTAAGTGGCTCATTCAGGTTTGCTTTTTCATCCCACCAGGCGGTGAGATGCAGCCTCTATGGCCGCCCCGGCGCCTCTTATGTTGACATTCCTGGTGACTTTGTGAACGCGGAGGTGAAAAGCAGCCAAGTCAGGTAACCGTGGATGATGGGGGGGGGGATGGTGAAGACTTTTGTTTATAGTTTACGAACTACAGCCATTGCCAGCCTGGAGCAATGCCAAACTGAAGAAGTGTGGAGGATGGTAGATGTCTCTCCCTGGCTCCCCACTCCCATCACCAAAGACCTCCGGAGGGAACACTGTGGACATATGCCTGTCAGCAGCAGGGCGGAGCACAATATAGAGTAGGATCTTGTTTCACTGTCTAGCACCTCCAGATATTCGACTGAGCTGGGGCAGAGTCAGTCACATGCCAAGGAAGCCTGGGGCAGAGTCAGTCACATGCCAGGGAAGCCTGAAGGATGTGACCTCTCCAGCTACTTTGCACCTCTGTGTTCAGTTTGAGCATCAGTAGAGGATTTTAAAAGACTCTTGGTTCTAGCCCTTCCGGTGTACATTTAGACACCGTGACCTTCTGTACATAGTAAGGGGTGTCTTAGTAAAGTGTGGCCCTCCAGGCTCTTACTTCCTTTCTGAGTTTTGTATGTTCTCTCTTCTAGGTATTCGGAATGCTGCCTCCCTCCACCTATCAGCATGGCTGACCCCGCCATGGTGTCACAGGCCACCTCCATCCTAATGAGCGCCAGGCGCCCACTCCTCATCGTTGGCAAAGGTACCATCTGAAAGCATAACGTCAGGGCGTATCCTGATTATAGACTAGTATAAGTGATCTAATTGTGACCTCCAGATGTATCTTAAATTGATTGTCTTTTTTTTTTACCACATCCTGAATAACTATATTCCCTTTATTAGAAAGGCACTTTGTTTGCACAGCAGCAAAAGCAGAGCTGCTTTCTTTGAGTGATGTCCACTCTACCACAGTCTTTTGGAAGACACTGGATCAAATGTCACTGTAATGAACTGTCTTTAGTTTCAAATGCCCAAACAATCGACATCTTCCTATTCTAAGCTGTTGTGGTGCCTCTGACACCAACAAGCTAGACATCCTTGCTTGAGATCGTAGTGGAAATGTGTCTTGGAGTAGATGTTGGTTCCCTTAAGTGGAGTATAAACTAACGGAAAACACCTATGCGCTGCAACTAAAAATGTTCTTCGGTTATTCAGATTAAAGCTCCTTTCTAACTATGGCTAACATTCTCGTCTAAAGGAGATGTCTCTCACCTGCATCATCCTACTCCTGCGTGCACAGCATTCACTCCAAGCTCTCTTTACTTATAGTTGCCTCTCTAATTGATGCAAAATCACCCTTCTGTTTAGTATTATTCAGTTAAGTGCTTCCCGAACCTTTTAGACCCAAGACCCACTTTTTAGAAGGACAAACATTTGCAAACCCCCTAGCTTTAATGTACATGAGGCAAGTGTTTTTTTAATGTAACTAAAGCATCGTGTGGTAGCGCACTGTAGTTTACAAACACATTTTCTAAATTTGCACAGACTTACAGTTTTACTGATAAAACTATATTGCACACATAATAATGTGTGGAAATCGGGTTCAGTGAATATCATTTTTGCATCACCAAGTAAAGTGCTTTGATTTGTTTTGATCCTATTAAAGTCTGTTGCAAACACACTTCAGAATCACACACACGTGTGCTTCCTTTTTGCATTTCCTGGCTGCTGAATGAGTACAGTTCATTTACAGGTATTTACATTTTGGTATCTGTTACAAAAAATTACATCCTACAGCCTTTCCTTCCACACTCCTGTATCCCAGGAAGATTGTCCCATAATTCACCTAAATGTTCGTTCTCTGCAAAGTGAGAGGAGTTTGTAAACCCCAATCCCCAAATAAAAGCAGCTCTTTGCCAGAGGACACAGCCTGACATTTGACCTCTGTCCTTGAAGCACAACAAATGTGACAAGAAAAACACAGACTTTAAAGTCCTCTTTATTTCTTGTTTGGACATTCTCAACCCACCAAAATTCGTCCGACATTTTGGGAACCACTTGTTCCTTCAGTTGCTGGCCTCCTTTATTCAGAAGTGTGGGCTTCTAGCAGGAGACCCGCATTGTGTGGAACAGTAGAGCCCTGTATGGGTGCTCCGCTGTCGTTACTCACTCCTGTGCCTTTCTCTTGGGTCTGCCACATGCATGTGTTTCAGACTGCGCACTCATCTTGACCATAATTCCACTTGTGCACACTGGATGAGTCCTTGTGTTCCACCTGGAGGGGACCGCCAGGTTTCATTGGCGTAAAATGTACTGTTGCCATTTTCGATGCTCCCTGGCTTCCTCGTGGATACTTGGTCCACATTCATAAAGTCAAACGTCCAATTGTAATCGCTTGTCACGCGCTATGGTAGCTTATTGGCCCGGACCATTGTGCAGTCAAAGTAACTTATATGCACTCTTTGACTTTCTAAGCAGCCCAGGACAATGGCGGCCGCTTCTTGGACATAAAATAGGTCTCGCATTTTCAGGAGTTTGAGATATTGGCATTGTAAATGACCGCCTTTTATTTATGTGTTAATTATCAAAACAGATAAATAAAAGGCATGGTCATTTACAATGCTAATAGCAAATGCAAGACCTATTACATTGCAAATGCTTGTTTTTAAAGTCTAGTTTAAGGGTGAGAATCTTTCAATGCTGGGGTTCTGTGATGTAGCATATTTAAATGTATAGCCAATCCTCCTGAAAGTGGGTTGATTTTCTGCTGGTATGGAGCCCACGTGGTATTTATTGGCTGTGCTCACAAGTGGCTCCCAATGTAGGGCGCGATAACACTCAAAATCCCGTGCTGGAAGGCCTTGTGGCAGGAAGGCCCAGGTTGTGTACTGATAGTTTCCCCAGAGCACCCCAAATAGGGGCCGCAGTCCAGTCAAGCTCTCAGAAGCTGCCAATCAAAGTTCAAACATGTGAGCAGGCCCCCACTGTGTACTCCTCGCCCCACTAACCTGAAAATGCAGCCCGACCACCAGCTTTTGAGGCAGGATTGCAAACTTGCACAAATGCAAACAAAGCAGTTTACACTCGGATCTGTAGTGATGGCAGCAGGCTCCACCCCCTGAAGACATCCGACTGGGCCCTGCCCTACACTGCCCCCTACATGGTTTAAGCTGTCCAGGCCACTATCCTGACCTGTCCACACAATCCACTTAATAGTGTCTAAACCTAGTACATCTAAGATAGCTCAGCGAACTAACTCATTCATTGTAGAGAGTCTGTAACATGAATGGCACAAGTTCTAATCCCACAGGGCCCACTCGGCCTTTCGTACTTTTGAGGTTGATAAAATGAGTGCCATCGAGTTGGGTAATAATTCACACATGTTATCTGTGCCTGGAGGCAAATCATACCATGTGCTATATAAGCATACTTATATGTCAAAGGTGCAGCGAAGTAGCTCCTTGAAGACGGTAGCTTGGCACTACTTCAAGCAAATAAAGTGATGAAAGAATAAAAATCTCTGGTGTGGCAGTAGTCTGCATTCAGCCAGAAACTGTATTCTGAAAATTTATAATAAAGAGAAGAGTACTGACCAGTACGTTAAATAGTAATACATTGACATTTTTGTGTCCGTCTAAACCGCTGGTAATTATTCTCAGTACATTCCATTCAATCATTTTTCAGCTTGTTTATGCCATTGCATTGATGGATGGAGTTATAATCAAATCTGATTCAGCCCTGCCATGGCACTGAGAAAACCTTTCGGTCTGAGGCAGCTGAGACACGAGGAAGTGGTACTGGCCCGGTGCCTAGGCGCTAGCATGAAACACGTTATTATGCTAAGTTAATGTTTGTTGCACTCGTATGCAGCTGTTATTTCATTACATGGCTTCATTACATGGCATGACAATCTATGACCCATGTTCTTGCTCTGTCTTTCCAGGCGCTGCCTACTCCCGAGCCGAACACAGTATCCGGAGGCTGGTAGAGCAGACTGGGCTCCCGTTCCTACCCACCCCTATGGGCAAAGGAGTTGTTCCCGATAACCACCCCCTCTGCGTGTCTGCCGCCAGGTCCAGGTGAGCCAGTCCTGGCAGAGTTTCTATGTGGCCTCCAGCCGAGTTGACACCAACTGTGCTGGTGCGGACGGAGGTGTGGCACTGTGCCTACTCTGGTGCTGATGGAGGCGTGGGTCTGTGCCTACTCTGGTGCGGACGGAGGTGTGGCACTGTGCCTACAGTGGTGTGGGCCTGTGCCTACTCTGGTGTAGATGGAGGTGTGGCACGGTGCCTACTCTGGTGCAGACGGAGGTGTGGCACGGTGCCTACTCTGGTGCAGACGGAGGTGTGGCACGGTGCCTACTCTGGTGCAGACGGAGGTGTGGCACGGTGCCTACTCTGGTGCAGACGAGGGTGTGGCACTGTGCCTACTCTGGTGCAGACGAGGGTGTGGGCTGTGCCTACTCTGGTGCAGACGGTGGCGTGGGTCTGTGCCTACTCTGGTGCGGACGGTGGTGTGGCCCTGTGCCTACTCTGGTGTAGACGGAGGTGTGGCACGGTGCCGACTCTGGTGCAGACGGAGGTGTGGCACTATGCCTACTCTGGTGTAGACGGTGGTGTGGCCCTGTGCCTACTCTGGTGCAGACGAGGGTGTGGCACTGTGCCTACTCTGGTGCAGACGAGGGTGTGGGCTGTGCCTACTCTGGTGCAGACGGAGGTGTGGCCTTATTGCCTACCTATCACTTCTAGGAGAGCCTGGGGTCCTTATCCAAGATTGAACTACCACCTACTGGGTGGAGGTGCATTTAGGAGTTGCCTACTATTTTGGGATGGAGCAGGGGCGCAACGCTCACCCTTTCCCAAGATCAACCTATCACTGCTGGGTGGGGTCCAGGTACTGCCCTACCAATCCTTGTAGGGAGGAGGGACGTCTTCAATCTACCTACTACTATGGGGGGAGCTGTGCAAGGCTATGGAAGAAGTTCTCTTCTATAAGGGCATTTCATACTGAGAATCACTGTTGTGGAGGAACAGCTGCGGCTGCTGCCAATGCAACTTGGTGGGGCAGCAGAGGGGTAACCTTTTTTTTTTTATTAAAAAATAGTTTTAAAACTTACCTTTCACTGCCTGCTCGCAATCGCTGCTCCTGGCACTACAATCTCCAGGGGAGTACAGGCTCCTGGACTCCCTATGCAATCCCAGCGTTTATCTCATGCAATTATTCCCGACATGAGGGATTGGGCGGAGCGGGCCAGTTTAACCCCTTGCATGCCCGCCCCTTTCCCCGCCCAGTGCCGCGCTTTGTATTAGCGGGCGGAGTTCATGACGAGCTGGACTCGTCATGGGCACAGCGCCACCGCAGCCCATGACGAGTCCAGCTCGTCATGGGCACTGAAGGGGTTAAAGCTCCGGCAGGGGCTGGAAGCCTGTGCCCCTGCGCACTGATAATATCTCCCAGGAACAGCCTGGAGATATCAAAGTGCGCACGCCGGCCACGGCCAGCCAAACCAACATGCGCACTTTCAATGCCTAAAACCACTCCTCCCCCTGCTGCTGTAGCAGAGTCTTGGCCCCTCCCCTGACTCGCGGAGTGTAAGTGAAAAATAAAATAAGAATAGTTTTATTGTCATTTTACTTTTCTTCTGTCCGGTGGCATTTCACCAGTGGGGTGACGCTCCTCCGCCCATAGCGGAGGAGCCGCCCCTGAGGAGGAACGGGATGCAAGTGCCCCGAATTATTGGATCTTTGGTGATATCCCATCCCCATAGGGGACTTGGGAAATGGGGACTTACGTCACATGTCTGTGATGCTTTGTTGTGTGCTAACCACCTGAAGTAACCCAACATCTCCACCAAGAGGCCCTGACACTGTCAGGAGGCATGCAAACCTGGTCTCTTGGTGAAATTGTCACATTAACCCTGGCAACACTATTGAGGTAACCGCCTCCTGGAACACAGAAGTGTGTCCCTTGCAGACAAACAGTCTGTGAAAATCTCCAGATGAGATCTTTACAACAGGACCCAATATTTCAGGTGAGATCGCAACACCTGCAGTACTCCAGAATGTGACCTCTAGAACTAGTCCCAATTCTCTGGGTGAAACCTTCAGAAAAGAACATGCTACTTGAGATGTTACGTCCAGAACTAGATATAACACTTTCGAACTGGACACAGTGCTCCGGATGAGATCTCTGTACGGGAACCCCAGTCCAGAAAGTGACCCCTCGAACCTCTGGAATGCCCTAGATGAGACCTTCACAAATGATCACCATACTTGAGATGGAGCCCACAGAAATGGGTACAACACGGTACTTGTGGTCTCTGGATGCGACCTCCATGACTGGAGATAATACCCCAGATTGGACGTCTAGAACTAGATGCTGTAATCCACATGTGGCCTGTATAACTGGACAGGATACTCTAGATAAGGCCTGCATAAATGGACACACTACTTGCAGTGTCACCCTCAGACCTGAAACACTTTAAATATGGACTCTTCCAGATCTCAACAAAGCCCTGTAGGTGTTCCTTTTAAAATGTACGTATTACTCTGATTGGAGCTGTAGAACTAGATGAAATCTTCTAGCCAAGACCTTTAGAAATTGACACAATAATGAGATGTCACTGCCAGTACTGGAGATAACTTAAGTGTGGTTTTTAAAACTGCTCAATCCTTTATCCAATTTAAATCTCTAACTATAGACTGACCAGGGGTCTATTTCTCTGCTCTTCTTGGCTTTCAAATTCAGCGGGCGTACTCCACTTTGCTTTTTAAGGTCTACAAGGATTGTAAATCAAGCTCTTCTACAAATGTCTTTGTTTCAGCGCCCTCTGGAGATCAAACCTTCTCCTTCAAAGCTGCACATTATAGAGTTTGTCCTCTATAACCTGACACCACACTCCAGATGTGAGCTCAAGAACCAAACTCTGCTCTGTAGATGGCACCATCCTCCAGGTGGCCTCCAAAATGGGACCGAACAGCACAGTGAGGCTTTGTCAATTAAAAGTCTAGTGTTTCTTCCCTCCTAGTCAGGGCTGCCTTCACTTTTAGCCTCCACCTGGGATGCTGGTCCCCTGATACCAACGTGAATGAAGCTAAGAGGTGCCCAGAGTTGTCTGGATGGTCACTCTCATTAACTTGCATGTTTTTATGTTTCCTTCCTTTATGGCTTTCCAGTGCGCTGCGGAACGCAGATGTCATCGTGCTCCTCGGTGCCAGGCTGAACTGGATGCTGCACTTCGGCCTGCCGCCCCGGTACCAGCCTGATGTGAAAATAATTCAGGTATGATGCACATAATCACCCTGCCAAGCTCTTCATATACACACCTGCACCTGATTTGCCAGCTGTTTCTCTCCCTGGTAATCTGTACCAGATGATGGTGTTTATTTTATTGTAGGCTCTCGGAGGAGGGCAGGGGGGTTAGTTTGCACCAAACTTGCATTGCATCACTTTGCACCTCTGGCATTCACATTAGACCACACACTATACCACACCTGAAAGAATAGGACAGCGGCCTGGTACAGTACATGTGTGTTGCCAACTTGGTGTACGTCAGTCCATAGCCCCGGTACAGCGCCTCTGTACCCTCTGCCAGGCTTTAGGGAGCCTTCTACAGTGAGGACAGATGAGTAGCTTAATCCTGGTCTGTCCCTTTAACACTGGTTCACCGATGCCTATGTAAACTGGAGACGCTCCTTGGCAAGACCCCGTTCTACGCTACAGCGAGTCATTTCAATCTGATTGATGTGTAAACTAGGCATGTATCCAGCAGTGCGTGTATGTGCCTCTGTCATACTGCCACGCTTGTACAATGCAAGTTGCATATCACGCTGTCCTATGCCTATATCTCCCGGGTATACTGCCACGTCACTCTGGCCTATGCCTATATAACCCGGATGTACTGCCACGCTTGTACAATGCAAGTTGCATATCCCACTGTCCTATGCCTTTTGATAACCCGGATATACTGCCACGCTTGTACAATGCAAGTTGCATATCACGCTGTCCTATGCCTATATCTCCCGGGTATACTGCAACGTCACTCTGGCCTATGCCTTTATAACCCGGATGTACTGCCACGCTTGTACAATGCAAGTTGCATATCACGCTGTCCTATGCCTTTTATAACCCGAATATACTGCCACGCTTGTACAATGCAAGTTGCATATCACGTTTTCCTATGCCTTTATAACCCGGATATACTACCACGCTTGTACAATGCAAGTTGCATATCACGCTGTACTATGCCTTTATAACCCGGATATACTACCATGCTTGTACAATGCAAGTTGCACATCACGCTGTCCTATGCCTTTATAACCCGAATATACTGCCACGCTTGTACAATGCAAGTTGCATATCACGCTGTCCTAATCTTTTATAACCCGGATAAACTGCCACGCTTGTACATTGCAAGTTGCATATCAGGCTGTTCTATGCCTTTATAACCCGGATATACTGCCACGCTTGTACATTGCAAGTTGCATATCAGGCTGTCCTATGCCTTTATAACCCGGATATACTGCCACGCTTGTACAATGCAAGTTGCATATCACGCTGTCCTCTGCCTATATCTCCCGGGTATACTGCCACGTCACTCTGGCCTATGCCTTTATAACCTGGATATACTGCCACGCTTGTACAATGCAAGTTGCATATCCCGCTGTCCTTTGCCTTTATAACCCGGATGTACTGCCACGCTTGTACAATGCAAGTTGCATATCACGCTGTCCTATGCCTTTATAACCCGGATATACTGCCACGCTGGTACAATGCAAGTTGCATATCACGCTGTCCTATGCCTTTATAACCTGGATATACTGCCACGCTTGTACAATGCAAATTGCATATCACGCTGTCCTATGCCTTTATAACCTGGATATACTGCCACGCTTGTACAATGCAAGTTGCATATCCCGCTGTCCTATGCCTTTATAACCCGGATGTACTGCCACGCTTGTACAATGCAAGTTGCATATCACGCTGTCCTATGCCTTTATAACCCAGATATACTGCCACGCTTGTACGATGCAAGTTGCATATCAGGCTGTCCTATGCCTTTATAACCCGGATATACTGCCACGCTTGTACAATGCAAGTTGCATATCGCACTGTCCTATGCCTATATCTCCCGGGTATACTGCCACGTCACTCTGGCCTATGCCTTTATAACCCGGATATACTGCCACGCTTGTGCATTGCAGGTTGCATATCAGGCTGTCCTATGCCTTAATAACCCGGATACACTGCCACGCTTGTACTATGCAAGTTGCATATCACGCTGTCCTATGCCTTTATAACCCGGATATACTGCCACGCCTGTACAATGCAAGTTGCATATCACGCTGTCCTATGCCTATATCTCCCGGGTATACTGCCACGTCACGCTGGCCTATGCCTATATAACCCAGCTGAATCCATACTACACAACTGTACACCACTAGCTACATCAATGTCAGTTTGATACCTGTGTCATCTGCTTGATGCCTTGTGTCCTGCTTGCATACTTTAAGATACACATCAGACTATCCACTGCCTGTTTCGTCAGGATTACGCCCTGCGACATTCCTGTATACCCACCGCCGTGCCCGTCAATCAGGAATATGCCCTGAACCATTCCCGCAGTCCTTGGCTCTGTATCAGACTGTTCCATGTGCCTGTAACCAGGTTTAAGGCAGATGCTTTGACTGTCTACCCATGACTCTGTATTTAACTGCACTGTGCATGCCTGTCCAGTATTACGACCTGCATTGTGCCTGCTTATCTTCGACTCAGACTGTCCCATGCATGTTTATCCCCAACTCCACATCACACTGTCCCATGCATGAATTATCAGACTATTACTCTGCTCTGTGTCTTTAGATTCCCTACTGTGCTCCAGTCAGTCAAGTCCCGCTATAGCATCAAGAAGCCTTTATGGTGAACGTATGCGCTTTGCAAAATCCCTAAATCTATAGTCTGCATGAGATCTTGCACTTGCCTGTATGCCTTCTGCCTGGCTACAGCCGTCCTGATGCCTGCATACTGTGGAGAAGCCTGTTACGGCTCTTCCGGCTCCCTGTTTGTGAACCGAGGGCAGAGCATGCACTGTGATGCCCCTGTGCTGGCGCTGGGCTCACTTGCTTGGATGCCTTGTACTTTTCCACTTCTTGAATGGTGTTCTGGAATGTTGGTATTTCTTGCAGATTCTCGTACAGTGGAGCAAAAACGGTGATGACTTGCTCATGAGGATTTTTGAGCTCCACTGGGTGTTGGAACGGCGTGCTTTCTGCTCTTGGTCAGTGAGCGGCCAGCATTGTTCTTTCTGTCCTAGTTTTAGTGAGGGGTGGGAGGTCTACTTTTTACTCAAATGCAAAAACAACAAGGTGATGGATGAAATGCTTGATTTCTTTTTTTTTTTTTTTACATCTCTTTATTGGTATTTGGTATTCAACATTGCAGTCATAAGAACCTTGCAATTGTAAAATTACATATTACAGTCAATTCGGCTCTTTACAAATTAACATATGCATACTGCTTTCATATTTTAACACACTCTAACAATTTTCCAAGATGGGTGGTCTGCCATTCTCCGACTTACACTTATTGTCAACGGATCTGTTTTGTTAGTTACACTGTTCTGATCCATAATGTACAAACCCAATACACAATAAGATAATCCACAAAATAGGAAAGAACATAACGTAAAATGTCTGCAGAAGGGGGGTGCAACTAGTCTGTTTCAATAACCAGTTAATCGAGCTTCGACATTATGGGTAAACCCTTGTAGTGTTCAGGGCGGGGTCTCTACTACGTTGTTCACTCCATTAAACACCACTATTACCGGTGGCTCATCCCACCCGATTCTCTTTGGGGTTCACATCACTAGGCGTTTCCCATGATATCCTTACATCCCCCCCATTGCTCAGCTCTAGGGAGCTTCCTCTCTCCTCTGGCCTCCTCCCATTGTAACACTCTACCTTCCGCCCCAGCCCATATAATGACGTCCTTATTCCAGGCGTCTAGTTGAGGTCCCCTCATGGACTTCCATTCCATCGCTACTCTATGCTTAGCGAGGCCCAGAGCAAGGTCTATCAGTTTATTCCCCACCTTCTGCTTAAATAGCCTCGGAAAAAGGCCCAACACACATACCTGAACCGTTAACAGTAACACCCTATTTAGTATGCTTCTAATCTTATCTAAAACCGCTTCCGAGAATATCTGCATGTATTGACAGCTCCAGACTATATGTCTGAAGTTAGCATCAGGGTGATTATGTCTCTGACAGTGTCGCATCTCCCCCCGTATGTCACATTGAGGCGGTGAGATGTTAGACATTCATGTATATGTAGTTAAACTGGACGTACTTTAGGCGAGTATTCCTGGAGATCTTCTTGGGAGAAAGCAAGGCCTTGCGCCACTCCGCGTCAGTAAGCTTCCCTCCCCCAAGTCTATCCCATCTCTCACGAAGCCCACTCGGGGGGCCAAGGAATGCTGTGACCAGCGCAGCATAGAACCACTTTACAAGATGCCTGGCTGTGCCTAGGGTAAATAAAGCATGTAGCACCGGGCGTGCCTCTGGTTCCTCCCTCCCATTATCCCAGAGCTGCACGAAAGTACGGGACAAAGCTTCATATTGTAAAAACTGACCTGGGGTAATCCATTATCGGCTACTAGATCATCAAATAAAAGCAGTATCTTGTCTGAGTAGCAATCCCCTGCACTATCCAGCCCTGCGTCCGCCCACAGCACCAATTGTTCGCTCGTGAATACCGATTGGGGATCACCATGCGGCAGCCCAACCAGTGGTAGCACCAGCGTATATTTAGCAGGGCGAAGGCCCTTATTTTGACACCTTTTCCAGGCATGTAATGCAGTACGTTGAAGCAGTGAGCAGTAAGGTGTAATTGTTGTCGGCATGAGCAGCTTGGCCATCCACAAGTTAGGACAGGATTCCGGATTGGTCAACCATGTACTTTTCTCATTCACCCATTGTGCCAACCACTGCAGTTGAGCCGCCAGCATGTAGTATTCAAAGTTTGGGACTCCCAGTCCCCCTTCTGCCATTGGGAAGTTGCAGTGTCTTCAGGGACACCCGTGGCCGCCAGTCTCCCCACACCAAACCTCGCAAGAGGGTGTTCATGGGGCGGAACCAACTACTTGGCATCAGGACCGGCAGATTGACAAAAAAATACAACCGGCCGGGCAACATACCCATCTTGGACAGGGAAATCCTGGCCGTTATGGTTAATTGAAGGGTACACCAAAAGTGTACACAAGAGCGGAGGGAGTGCCGCACTCTATTCAAATTCCCTTCCTTTAAGTCCTCCAATGAGTGAAAAACATGTATGCCCAAGTATTTAAACGTGTCTTGAGCCCAATGTATGTTCACAGTCAAGGACTCCGGCCTACTTATTGGGCCCGCCACTGGGAAAAGATACGTTTTGGCTGTATTGACTCGAAGGCCCGAATACAGCGCAAATCTGTCCAGAATCTGCGGTGCCTCGGAGGTGCCTGTATAGGCCTCTTCCAGGTAAATTAACAGGTCATCAGCGTATAAGGGTATGTTATGTTGACGTCCTCCTATCGTCAATCCTATCCCCACCCCGCCCTGCTGGACCCTTTCCACTTGAGGTTCTATAACCAGGGCAAACAATAAAGAGGAAAGTTGACACCCTTGGCGCGTCCCCCGCGATATCCGATATTGCCTAGAGATCCTCCTACCAGTTTTGACCCGAGCAGTGGGTGAGGTATATAAAAGCTGCACCCATCGCACCCACTCTTCCCCCAGTCCCATATGAAGCATCCCCTCGACCAAGTACTCCCAGCCAACTGTATCGACTGCCTTTTCTAGGTCGACTGATAGTACTGCGGCCTGTTTTTTGGAAGGAGCGTCCGTGTGATACAGGATAGAGTAGAGTCTACGAAGATTGTAAGAAGTACTGCGCGACAGGATGAAACCATTCTGGTCAGGATGTACTAGGGTTTACATATACGGCAGGAGCCTACCCGCCAGTACCTTACTCAGTATCTTAAAGTCCAGATTAAGCATGGAGAGAGGTCTAATCTGTTACTACAGCCACAGGCAGCTTAGTCTTTGGAAGTGGGATCACCAACGCAGTCTGGGTAGACCCGGGCATCTCCCCACACTCGTATGACTCTGTGTACAGCTTAACTAGTTGAGGTACTAATGAGTCTGCATATCTTTGATAGAATTCTGCCGGTAGGCCCTCAGACCCAGGCGTTTTACCTGTCGCCAGCGCCATTATAGCCGCTCTGACTTCTTGCGGGTTCAACTCCTCTTGTGCCGAATTGTCCACCGTGCGGAGAGGTAGCGGGTCCGAAAAGCTCCTGACGTCTGGCAGATGTGCTCCCATTGGAGCAGTATATAGGCGTTCGTAATAAGAGCAGAACGACTCGTTGATGCCCGCCGGGTCATGTATAACTTCCCACGCATCAGATTTCAACTGCGTAATTGTCGCCCCACTCAGTTCTGGCTTAATTAGTCTAGCTAAGAGGCAACCCGCCCTGCCTTCATCCTTCTGAACTCTGTCCAGATACTCTTTATGGCTATAGCACCGTAGTAGGCTAAGTGCTTTGTCGGATCTCCCACGGGCTTCTGATAAAGATGCGCAGGCCGTTTCCCCCGTTCCCTGAACGTTGTCTAGCCTACGTAGTTCTTCCTCGAAGCCAATGATTTCCTGCTGAAGGTCCTTGTGTGCCCCAATCGTTTGCCCCATGCAGTAGCCCTCTTACTACCACCTTAAATACCTTTCACTTTGTCAGGTCAGAGTGAAGGAGGCTGAGTAGGCATTAATAGGAAAATATGACTCAATAAGTGCCCGCAGCGAGGCACTAAAAGGTGCATCCTCTAGTGCCGAGGGGTTACGTTTCCATGTCGGAATCCGGGGTGGACCCCCGACGTTTCATGTGTCTATCAGCGGGCTATGATCAGACAATGTGCGCCCCAGGTACTCGGTATGGAGTATAGTACAAAATGAAGTCTGGAGTACAAAGAAATGTATCGAGCCTGGTGTGTACCTGGTGAAAAGAAAGAATATTCCCTATGCACTGTGTGTTGCGTCCTCCAAGCCCTTCATGGGAAATCCAATTACAGAAACCTGCTGCCGTGTGGTGTGGCTGCGCTCCCTGCAAAGGAGAATGCGAGCGATCCGCCGAAATATCCACTACGCAATTAAGGCGGTGGTCGCGAATATTTGCCCCCTCCATCGTCGCTTCAGCTTCCCTGCCTCTTCTACATTCAAATGAGTTTCTTGGAGGTAAGCTATATGGACATCTCTGCGCTTAAAGTACGAATATATGTTGTGGCGCTTAGCCATGGACCCCAGACCCCTTATATTCCACGTTAGGAAACGTATCACATTGTGAGGTTGTGCCATTGTAGAAATACGACCTTGGGTGACCTCCCAGTGGGACCCCACCCATGCCCCGCTTGTTCATTCCTGCACCACCACCCACCTCTGCAACTAAAACAACTTACTGATCTAACAAAAAGACCCCCAAAATGGTCAACTCCCCATCCCCAGGAACAGAGTTTGGAACATTATCCTCTTAAGTGAGGCTCCAATCTAGCGGGGCTCTCAATGGGGTGGTAAAGATAAAAACATTATACAAGGTGCGTAGACCTCCTAGAGCGCACCGGCCGTACTATAGGAAGCGCTGACCTGGGACTGCAAGTGGTTAGTCTCCGATATTTCAGGGACCCAGAAACCCTCCCAATCTCCCTCCAATTCAGATGATCTCATCTGCTGTATGTGGGGTCACCACCGGTAGCTTGTTGCCGTCACTATGGGAGGAATCTGAGTCCTGATCCCCAGTTACCTTTGAAGAGCGAGCTTCAGGTTCCGGAGATGGGCTTCTGCCCGTTATGAGTGCCGCAACAGCCTGCAACGCCTCCACCCTCTCCTTCTCTCTTTGTGACGTAGTCGGCCTCTTAGCAAGACCCCTTCGGGTTCTTCATCTAGCACGCTTCCCAAGTTCCACTGGTTTCTTGGCCATTGAAGTGGAGGACCGCCCCTCAGGGGGGCCACCTTTGTAAGACTCAATCCAGTCCCACGCATCTTTCGGATTGTCACAATACTGAGTGTTGCCATCTAGGATAATACACGGCCCGGCTTGAAACATAAATGAGTACTGCAGACTCTCCTCTCTCAGGGCCCACTTGACCCCTAGGAAAGAGGCCCGTTCTCTCTAAACCTCTATCATGTAGTCGGGGAAGATGGAAATTTTACTATTGTCCAAAATGTATGGGCCATCAGCACGCGCCCTTTGCAGAAGTAAGTCTCTGTCACGGAAGTGCAAAAGTCTGGCCATGACCGGCTGCGGAGGCCTGCCTGGAGCCAGTGGTCTAGCCGGGACTCTGTGAGCCCTTTCCAAAGTGTAGAATGATGACCGACCCTCCGGGGCTACATTGGTTTTAAGCCATTGTTCCAGGAAGGACACCATGTCGCTGCTTTCCGCTCCCTCCGGAAGGCCCAGGACCCTGATATATTTCTGTCTGTTACGCCCTTCCGCGTGTTCGGACTTCCGTTCCAGCACGCCCACCCTGTCTGCCAAAAATCCCACTTGCCCCTCCAATGACTTCTGCGCTGGTATCAGGACTGCAACATTAGACTCCGTCTCCTTCACTCTTTCAGACACTTTCTTGTATTCTTCCCGCAATAATCCTAGGCCTGCCACCACTGTGCTGATATCCTGATGAAGAGTGGCTTTAGTATCTGCAATGGCCTCCAGGATCCTGCTTAATTGTTGCTGCAACGACTCTTCCGTCACCGATTGGGGCTGGTCTTGCACAGTATCTTCCTGGTCCAGGGTGGCCCCCGTCTGACAACCTCTAGGTTTGCCCATTCCACCACTGAGCAGGGCGGTGCCCCCTGAAACACCCAGGGGGGAAAAGCTCACTAGGCCGCGTGCGGCAGCTGTGCTGATCTATACAGCCCCCACTTTGGGCCCTGCACCACGGCCGCTCTGTAATCCGTTCTGCCCAACTGCTGGATTACGGGGATGTCACCACATACACCGACTCACCACACTAATTCTGTCTGGTGCGGGGCCACTTCCGGCATGCACTTTGCTAGTGGACACAATAGCCCCAGTCGCTTCCACCAATCTGATTGCTCCCTTATGATTTTTCGCTGGTCTAACCGGCTGCAGAACTGGCGGTACCGCCCAGCAATTCCCAACCACCAGAGTTCCTGTGTGAAACAGCAGGACACAGCCCGGGGCGCACACTCCTAGGCCCCACGCTTTCCGCTACTGGCCCATACAGCGCAGAGGTAAGAGGCAGTATACCCACGCCACACTCCCTGGGCTCGCTCTCAACATGTTGTCATGGGTTGGTGAGGAGTCAGAGCACCCCCGCCATGCCAAGGTCAGGCACAAGGGTCAGGCAGTCCACCGCCGGCTCGTAGCAGCTCTCCCTGGTCCCAAAGTTATTAAAGGCCAATCCAATATTGGCATAGCAACTTAACAAACGTTCTTGAAGCGGGGAACCTCTGTGTTGTGCTACCGGTAACCGGACTAACTCACGGCCCTCCGAGCCCCGGGTCCGGGCCCCGATCTGACCCCCCTGCTCCTTACTGTCCAAAAGGCGCCTGCGACCCCCCCCCACCCCCCCACCCCCGCTGGCTCTCAGTGCCAGTACCACTGGCTTCTCGATGTCTGCCGCAGCCACTCTGCACTCTATCTCAGCACGGCCCCTCACTCATCCTGGGCCTCGCAGCTCACTCGCAGTCCGCTGCTCACCTCTGAGACGCCATCTTGAGGACGCTCGGCCTCAGCCGGCTTACGGGGCAGAGCTCATCCCCGTCTCTCCTAAGAGTGTCTGGGACGGGAGATTCAGCCCCTTTCCTCGGAGGGGTCACCAGACCCGTTTTGGCCGCTCCCAACCGCCAGTAATTCACGACGATAAAGATGGGCCGGCACGGAGTTCCGGGTTCACGCATCCGCCATCTGCAGCTCCTTGGCCATGCCCCGAAATGCTTGAATTAATCCCAGCCATTGGCAATCACTTGAGCTGCATCCCAATCCATAATTATGTTGTCCACCATGCCACCTGAGTTTGGACCCAGCCATAAATCATTCTTGACCCTGCTCCTCATAAGAGCAGACCAGCCTGAACTGCCAGGCCAGGTCCTCCCTCAACAGGAACACAAGGAAACTAGGACCAGTTTC
The DNA here is from genome assembly GCF_964204655.1 of Triturus cristatus. Taxonomy (NCBI): domain Eukaryota; kingdom Metazoa; phylum Chordata; class Amphibia; order Caudata; family Salamandridae; genus Triturus; species Triturus cristatus. Next base: position 64,135,946 of record NC_140593.1, on the reverse strand, counting down.
AGCCTAGTTGGGGTTCTTCAGCCAGGTATATGTGCCATTGGGACCAAGCTATACCTGGCTCAAGATCCCTAACTAGGGCGAAACTGGTCCTAGGTTTGTTGTCTTTCATTTCAGGGAGATCCTGGCCTAGCAGTTTTGGCTGGAGTGTTCCCATTGGAGCAGGGTCGAGACTGATTGCATATAGCTGGGTCCAAACTGAGGTGGTGTGGTAGGCAAAGCACAATGGATTGGAATGTGGCACCAAGTGATTTCCAGTGGCTGAGATTAATTCTGGCATTCCATCCATCACCTTGTTTTTTTTTCCTTTGACGCCCCAAGTGCACTGATTTTTGCCCAGACGTGGGTCCTGGAACCAAGCTATACCTGGCTGATGAGCCCTAACTAAGGCGAAAACGGTCCTAGGTTGCTTGTGTTATGGTTGAGGGAGGACCTGGCCTGGCAGTTCGGGCTGGACTGTTCCCTTGAGGAAAAGGGTCCAGACTGATGTGCATATGGCTGGGTCCAAACTGGGGTGGCGTGGTGGGCAAAAATGATGTATTGGGATGCGGCCCAGGGTGACCGTCTGTGGCTGAGATTAATTGATGCATTCCTTGCCAGTGGCTAAGATTAAGTCAAGCTTGCCACCTTAGAGGCCACAAAACTCCTGAGGCGGAAAGCCGGGAGCACGCTCATATGTTTTAACATTGCTTATTTTTATCTTGTGTTTAATTGTTGGGCATTTCCCCCTGAGCATTCGCCCCACCTACCTGCATCAGAAACCTCAGCGCAGCCGACCTAAACGTTGCCGCGGGTCAGAGTTCTTCTGCCGCCATCTCGTTAATCCCACAGGCCACGCCCAATGCGGGAGGCCACGCCCCACCCCCTCATTCAAATACAATGTGCATTCCCCGGACGCGCAGCGGATGTGCGCAGCGGGCGCGCCAGCGGCGCGCCAAAGGCAAGCCCATCCGCGCCAGGCCGGGACCAGGGCCCAGTCTCGCTGGCCACCCCATCCCATACTCACCTAACTCCCTCAGAGAATTGCAAATCCCCTACCCCCCGCCTTCCCCTGCTACCATCCGACGAATCTCTGCATCTGGCCTTGCACGCACAGACCTACCTTCCCCTAGTAGGAGCACAACCCTTACCAAACCAGTGAGGAGTGACACTTTTATTCGTGTGCTGTACCTAAACACCCGCTCCCTGGTAAAACACCAATCTGACATCTACATCCTCTTGTCCATCGAGAAACCAGACGTACTTCTGCTCACTGAAACCTGGTTAACCACAGATATCCAGGGACTGGCCCTCAGGTGGATCCAGTCCTTCCTGACCGGCAGAACACAAGCTGTCCGTTTGGGCCCCTATACAGCAGACAAAACCCCTACAACTTGTGGAGTCCCTCAAGGTTCCTCCCTGTCACCACTACTATTTAACCTCTACCTCCAACCCTTGATTTATTCACTTCAGAGCTGGGATATCACTATCTACAACTATGCTGACGACCTGCAGATCATTTTCCCACTCAACTCTCCGGATGCTGTCATCAGCTTCCAGTCCGTTATGTTACACATCCAGCAGTGGATGAACCACAACCAACTAAAACTCAACCCGGGAAAACAGAGCTCCTCCTCCCTGGCTCCAGCCCCTCTTACTGGGGCCCGCGGTTCTGGCCTAACGAATTAGGCCCCCCCCCTGCCCCCCCCCGGTTCCTGTGAAATCAGTAAAGAGTCTTGGGGTGACTATCGACGTTGAACTTTCCCTCAGACCGCAAGTGGGTGCGGTGATCTCCTCATGCACGTTCCAGCTCCGAAAAATTGGTAAAGTTAGTCACCTCCTACCTCCAGCTGCCCTGGTCCAGGTTGTTATCTCCCTGGTACTCTTTTGCCTGGATTTTTCAAATTCCCTATACTTTGGACTTCCACAGTCACTACTGCGTCGCCTCCAGGTTATGCAGAACCAGGCAGCCCGTCTCATTTATAAAACTCCTATTTGTCAGTCGGCTAAACCCTTGTTACACAAACTCCACTGGCTACCCATAGAACAAAGGGCGGCTTTCAAGCTGGGCTGCCTCCCGTTCAAATCCCTTCATGGCACCAGCCCAGCGTTCTTGAAAACTCTCATTACCCCACACCACCCCACCCGCAATCTTCGTTCAGCTCACTTACATCTGCTTGTCGCTCCTAAAATTAAAACTAATAAATTCGGCGGTCGCCGGTTTGCCCACCTAGTTCCCAATCTCTGGAACCCTCTCCCCCTGTCCATTAAATCAAGTAGTTCCCTCCCCCACTTCAGAAAATTGCAAAAAACGTTCCTCTTCCCTTCCTCGGGCTAATCCCCGCCTCCTTTACTTCACACTCACGTTTGCCTCTAGCGCCAGGAAACCCACGGTGTCAGTGCGCTTTACAAATCTCATTTAACATAACATAACATAACATAACCTGTCACCATGTTTTTGCATTTGACCGCTTTTTGGACCAGCTCAAGGAATGGTCAATGTGGTGCTTTCTGTCCTGGCTCATCGAGCGGCAAATGTGTGCTCTCTAGAATAGCGAATTCAGCAACTCATGGTGTGCTTTGTGCCAAGTGAGTGATGGGCGACAAGCTTTCTATAACTAGCTCCCTGAGCAGACCATGATGTGCTTCCCCTCCAGCCTCAGTGCTTCCTGTACTAGGTCATTGAGCAGCGAGTGATGTGCTGTTCTGCTCAAGTGAGTGGAAAATGATGTGTTTCTGGTACTGGGTCTGTGAACGGCCAATGATGGTTTACTGTCTTGATTTGGTGAGTGATGGGTGACATGCTTTCAGTACTGGCTCAATGAGTGACAGTTATGAGCTTTCCCTCCTGGTCACTGGTGGGTGACCTGCTGTTTCCTCCCTGCCCCCAGGTGGACATTTGTGCTGAAGAGCTGGGGAACAGTGTGAAGCCAGCCGCCTGTCTATTGGGAGATGTCGATGCTGTCACTAAGCAGGTAACGTAGAGACTCTCAGAAGCAATTCTCTGTTCTCAGCATGTGCCTATTCACATGCTGTGCATTATTCTGCAATTTGTGGTTAGATGTAGAAATATTATTTAAAAAAATAAATCTTTACTTTTGAGCGTCGACCATAGGCGGGGCCCACGTGACATTGATTGGAAGCCATTAGCCCACAGGGCAAGACTGCCAGCATCTTTAGATTCTTTTTCACCCGTGGGTGCAGAAGAGTGCAGGTACCTGCGGTTTATATTTTTTTAATTAAAGTGATGCTGAAAACCGAGATTTCGTCGTTGCTGCGGTAGAGGATCAAACACACGTTTGGTGCTAAAGACAGGCATCGGAAGGACTTTATTTTTGCTCGAGGTCACTGAACATGGGAGGTCGAGGGCAGAAAAAGTGTCTACAGTGTTTCTGCTTTGTGTTTTCAAAGTTATTTTCAAGTTTGTGGAACTGGTGAACACACCCTTTAGGTTCTGCCTAAACGTTCATTTAAAATGCGCCTTAAATGACCAGCACAGGGTACCTAGTCTGTCTCTTTTCCTGTGTCAGTGTCGCAGAAGGGAGGAGTCAGTGTTGACAACTCAAAGCAACAACTCTGGAAAGTCCAGAGCGAGAGTGTAGGGCTCATGACACCGAGGCTTGAGGGTCAGTGTCAGCCGTGGGTGGAGGATCTTTGTGCATAGAGAGTGTAGGGCTCACGACACTGAGGGTTGAGGTCAGGACCAGTGTTGGTTGGAGGATCTTGGTGCATAGAGAGTGTAGGGCTCACGACACTGAGGCTTGAGGGTCAGTGCCAGCCGTGGGTGGAGGATCTTGGTGCATAGAGAGTGTAGGGCCCACGACACCCAGGCTTGAGGTCAGGATCAGTCTTGGATGGAGGATCTTGGTGCATGGAGAGAGTAGGGCTCACGACACCGAGGCTTGAGGTCAGGACCAGTCTTGGATGGAGGATCTTGGTGCATAGAGAGTGTAGGGCTCACGACACAGAGGCTTGAGGTCAGGACCAGACTTGGATGGCGGATCTTGGTGCATAGAGAGTGTAGGGCTTACGACACCGAGGCTTCTTGGATGGAGGATCTTGGTGCATAGAGAGTGTAGGGCTCACGACACCGAGGCTTGAGGTGAGGGTCAGCCGTGGGTGGAGGATCTTGGCGCATAGAGAGTGTAGGGCTCACGACACCGAGACTTGAGGTCAGGACCAGTCTTGGATGGAGGATCTTGGTGCATAGAGAGTGTAGGGCTCACGACACCGAGGCTTGAGGTCCGGACCAGTATTGGATGGAGGCTCTTGGTGCATAGCGAGTGTAGGGCTCCCGACACCGAGGCTTGAGGTCAGGACCAGTCTTGGATGGAGGATCTTGGTGCATAGAGAGGGGGCGCTGTTGATGAAGGAGCAGAGGAGGCAGAAGGAGTACAATCTGCCAATTGAAGCGACAAAGAACCAGGAGATTTGCTGTACATAGATTCTCCAAAATCAATCCTGAAGAACAATTTAATATCCCCTAAACAGCCGAAGTCCTCATTTCCTCTTTCAGATCTCGTTCGGAGATGGAAACCTAGGACTTCACAAGCAAAGCACCATTGTCATTGTTGAAGAGTTGACCGTTGAGAAGCAAAACTAAAAGATGTTCACCTCCACAAGGAGAAACGCGCTTCCTGGTAAAGCACAACACCACAAATTATACGCCAAAGAAGGCAGTGTCTCGGCTTTCTTAAAGATTTTCAAGCATGGACATTTCATAAAGAGACGACTTCTAAAGCCAAAAGACAGTCATTGCATCTTGATTTCGAAGCAGCTACCTAAATGTTGGTGTTGAAAAATAAATGCCATCGTATGGTCAAGCTTCAGCGTTATTCAAAAAGGAAAAACTCATTTGATGAGGTTTTGCAGTTAAATACCTCTTAGCTACACAGAAACGGAAGAGGGAGGAGCATATACCATCTCGAGCTCCAGCAGATAAGGTACATAGTACCCATGACGAGTCATAGGCCATATCCCATAAAGCGGCGAGCAGCATGACTCCAAACAGGATGAGGCTAGAGACGCACTGGAAAGATATGAGATATGGAAGAATGTAGATTACACAAGGGGAATTGTCCGCTTACCCGAGTAGGACCTTACCACCTGCTTGCATTTCATCCTATCATTCCGCCATTAAAAGAGCAAGCTCTGCATATGGGGGTTTAGCGAGGGGAGCCGCAGAAAGAGTCATGATTTACAAGATACCGTGTCACATACCATCCCTTTGCCAGTGTATACCTATGTGCCTCGTGTTTTGCCGCTTGGTAAGGACGTTTGTAAAATTGTGAGATCCAAACTACATTAAAGCCTGTGTAGAGCGGGATTAATGCATTGTGTCTACAGCTCGTGAAGGTCTTGCAAACAGTCTTCCGCCTCTGGTCCACCTCTAAATAAGGGCAGCAAGCATCTGGTTGCAGTAAAGAATGAGCATCAGCCCTTCAGTGGCAAATATCCAATTCTAGAGGTCTCTTAAGCAGATGTGGACACCAAAAACAAGAAGACATCGAAGAGGTGTCACAGTATCTTCAAGAGCAGCTACAAAGAGAACGGCGTTTGTTCGAGGAGAGAAACACCATAACATCGCTTTTTGTACCAACCATACAGCGTTCTGGGTCAAATGCACAATCCAAGTACAGAAACCAGCACCTCACTACACTTCAACAGGAGCCTTATGCCCAGTGTCTCCCTTCTGTTAAACCCATGATCATTCAAGAGGATGAAACACAGAGGAGTGTTTCTAAGACCAAGACCCTGAAATGTTCTCATTCCAAACCTAAGATCTCAATTCAACTACATGCATTTCAGAAAACTCCTGAAAAACAAACTATTGAACCTTGCCTTAAAATGAACTCACGCTAATAGGCTTTGTGATCAAAGAATTAAGTACATGATTCGTTAACCGCCTGTCTGAACCCCAACCTTCCATCATACGTAATGCTGCATGCCTCCACACCTCTTCAAGGGCTCTGTAGTAACTGAAAGGAGACCAACAGCACTGGATAAAACGTATCGATCAATGAATAACGCTATGCTGATAATGCAGGTAGCAAGCTAAGCACAAGTGAATTAATATAAAGACGTGCTTGGCTCAGAGCATCTGGTTTTAAGCCCAAAGTTTAGGCCAGCATAATTAACACCCCAATGAATGGGCAACAGTTATTTGGCAAACCAATGGATGATTCGCTGGATAGAAGGAAGAAACATAAGGGCCTCTGGAGCTCTTCAGAGATGGGGTATCTACCGCAGGGGGGGGGGGGGGTGCCTAAACAAAGAAGATCGCAAAGCAGACTGTTGCAACAGGGCTACTCAGCAGCTGCCTGCGGGGTCTCGGTCCAACATGTCAGTGCAATACTCCTACCAGCGTAAAAGGACGTTTGTGGAAGAGGGCAGAAGACCAACATTTCTGCCATTAGATCTAAATGGCAAGGTTTTCAACCTCCCCCAGACAATATCGTGCCAGTGGATGGAGGGGGAGGACTAGGGTGGGGCAAGATGTTATTAAAGAGGCAATCCTATAGGATTTACACCCAAGCCCCAAATAGCAAATTTAGGACAAATACATGAACTCGTATCTTACTTCTATTAGAGGAAGTGCAGGTATTACCCCTCAAAGAAGCTCTAAAGGAAGTGCCACAAGAAGAGGAGACTCTTGGGGTGTACTCTGTATTTTCCTCATTCCAGACTGCAGCCTCATCCTCTGACCAATATTGAGTGTTAGATGGTTCGACCAGTCTGTAAAGATGCAGACATTCGAAACCACAGTACTGCAGGATGTACTATCCCTGTTTGAGCAGCAGTGCTATGGTAACTCCAGACCTCAATGAGGCATACTCCGCTTTGTGACAGTGCAACAGCTTCTTTAGTTTCAAGTACTGGTACTGCCTTTCCGCATCCTGTCTGGCCCAGGATTTTTTTTGGTGAAAAGTCAAGCAGTTGGACTGGTGACTGGTACAGAGAGAGTAACCACAAAGCCATTCTATATCTAGACCAACTGTGGTTTAGTCTGTGCTGAAGTCATCACCGAGAGCAGAGATCGATATGATTACAGTAAAAGCCACTGTATCTGCACAGAACGCAGACATTTCAGACTCATGTTCACCATCACCAGATGTCAGTCTGCGGCAGTGAGGACTGTAAGGAAGCCATCACGTATCCACATAATACCGCGTGCTTATTTATGCATGGCAGTGAGGGGTTTGTACTGTCAAGACGTGGAAAACACACGTCCTACTTTTTAATATCCAGTACTCTGCCTTACGGCTCATTGGGCCCGCCTTAGGAGGTGGCGTATATATATTAAAAGGAAGGTTTGGGTTTTGCCATTACTTTAAATGGTAAGGTCAAGTAAGCAGTTTAAAACTGCTCTGGCAGCCACCAATGGTGGCTGAGTCATGCTTTGCTTTGTCGCACATGTGGTGGCACAACAAGTGCTGCAGTTCACAAGGGACACTTTACCTTATAGGCCCTGGGTACCATATACTAGGGACTTGTAAGTATGTTAAGTTGTGCAAATTGTGGGTGAACCACAGAGTCCTGTTTGGCAGGACTCCGTGCACGTACAGAGTCGAAAAACCAGCTGCATCAGTCCAAAAACCTGTGGGTGATCATGCAGAAAGAGGCCTTTCCTTACATGCAACAATCCAGGCGTGGATTGCAATGTTGCGGACACTGGGAGAATATAGTGTTTGCACCAACATGGTGAAGAAATGTCTATAATGAGTGACACTGCAGAACATGATAATAGGAGGCCCATTCTCCCAGGCACTGGTCATAATAGCACAGGGTATGGGCTCATATGAAGAGTTTGCAAGTAAGAGGTGTATGGTCTACAGAGGATACCGTCCAACACATCTACGTTTTAGAGTTGCAAACAGACCACACAATACAGAAGGTTCTCAAAGCCAAATAGAGGAACCTGTGGTACAGGATCAGACTTACATTGTTGAGGTAAAACATTGTAGTTGTTCTGTAAGGGAACCAAAGTCTTCCCACTATCCAGGTTGGTGAATCTGACTTGGCAGCTGACCATCTCCCAGGAGAGTTCAATGTAATGGCAGATGTGTTAAGCAAATGATTAAAGAGAAGAGATGCACTCCCTTTTGTAATCCTGCAGTTAAACATGTTCTTTTTTTGATGGCGTGCAATACCTGCTTTGCGCTTCGTCTCGTAGCGCTGTAACAATACTATGAAACCACAAGGAACCTCCAATCCGGTTCCCTCAAGCTGCACTGCCGCATTCTAAGGTTTGAATCAAATGAATCAATATCATTATTTTACTCTCATTTTCTTCATAATTTGACGGTCCATTTTACTCTCTTACTCTTATGTCGTGCTCAATTCATTTTACTCAATGTTATTCAAGGCGTACGTTAATTCACAGGGGGAAGACCAAGTAGGAAATGTAAATGTCTACACACGTGGGTTAAATCATTCTTCAAAAGGCTTGTAAATACGTTTTTGTTGCATAATTGATCAACCTTGTTCTTAAATGAAATTGAGGACTTTACACATTGAAATATGTTAGCTAAAAAATACATTTTGTATTTTGTGTTTGTAGATGCCCCTGATGAAGGGAACTAAATTTCTCGAAATGCATTGGGCTGTTAAAATAAAATCATGGAACGTGGGACCCAATTTGAACTCCTGAGCTTCTGTGAATTAACGTACGCCTTGAATAACATTGAGTAAAATGAATTGAGTTCCTTGTGGTTTCATAGATGTGTTAAGCAGACAGATGGGCAAACGAGTGGGATGTTGTTAGACACGCGTCCAGCGTGGGAGAGGCCCAGCATAAACTTTGTGCTTCAGGTGAATAACTACGGCAAGACTTTGCTTCCAAATGCAAACATTTCTTGTCCAAAAAAATGCGCTGTCCATGAGATAGGCTCCTTGACATAGTTTATTTAGTTTATCACGCAACTGTACAGATTTATTCTGAAGTTACCATTTGATGTTTTTTCTTAATTCCTGAAGCCAACTTTACACACAGGTGATAGTCTGTTTGCACTACGCCTGCTACACTTATGAAAGTGCAGAAATGCAATCACTCTTCTCAAACGCTGTCAAATTGTTGAGGACTGTCCACAAATTCAAGGATGCAGAGAGCTGAAATGTCAGATGCATTGAGGATTTCCACTGCCATGCGTGTCTGTCTGACATGTTTAACCCCTTGTGTGCCACGCCCTTTCCCCGCCCTGTGCCAGGCGTTGCATTAGCGGGCGGGGTTCATGACGAGCTGGACTCGTCATGGGCACAGCGCAACCGCGGCCCGTGACGAGTCCAGCTCGTCATGGGCACAGAAGGGGTTAAAAGTTGTGCCTCAAAAAAAGAACAGGAAGGCAGGGGTCTTTTCTTGATTGATGGGACAGGCCAGGGAGCAAAGCTGTGTTTGCACATATGTCCTAATTATACGTTTGTCCGTAAAGTTCAATGTTCGGTTTTTCACCTGACAAAGGCAGGTCAACCCTGCAGAAATGTAACGGATGAAAAATGCCCTTTAGATACTTGGACTTGAAGATTTTAGTGCCTGCAAGCACCAAAATCGATGTTTGCTACTTTTGGGTCCGCATTTAAAATTTTTGTTTATCGCATCAGATATATAAAGATTCACAAGGTATCATTATTTATAGTGCCGGTTTAAAAAAAAAAAAACAATTCCATATTTATTACTCGAGAATTCTTACTATGTGCTATTTGAGAATATCTTCCCTAATCGATGCATAACATACCAGTAAAACAAGTAAAGAAATATCAGTATTTTAGTAAGTAGTTTAACTAAAAACAACATTGTTTGGAAGGCTGCAACGTAAACGGCCATGTTAAAACGGAAACTCTGGACAGAATTGTGCAAGGTGTCGGAGAGCATGCAATGACCGACCTGCTTCTCTCTACGCTCACTTGAGGGTTAAACGTAGCAGTTTCACAAATTGCAAGCATGTCCCAACTCTCATAACTGCAAACCGACAAATAGCCATGATCAGATTATCAATTGGGAGAACAGCCGGCTTCTTGAACGCGGCCAGCCTGGGAGAAACTCTGAATGTAACCTTTAGAACAGATGAATTAAAGTCGAATAGAAGGCGTGTTTGCAGAATCTGTTTGTGGGCTGCGAGCCTGAAAGTGGCGAAGGCGGGCGTTGGGCAGCTAGCTAGCTAGCTAGCCACAGGAGCACTGGCAGCAACCAGATTTGAGGTAGTGCCATCTGTGCTGCAGAGGCACAGACGGCGAGGGCTGCCCAACCTAGAGCAAGCATTTGCAATGCAATGGGACTCTCGTTTACGCGAGACCTGTTGCATTGCAAACGGGAGTGCGGGTGGGGGGCAGGGTGCGAGAAGGCACGAAAAACGAGAGTGCGGACAAGAAGGTACAGACTGCGGGAGGGGTGGAGAAGCCCTGGGCAGTAAGAGAACCTTATTAAAGAAAATAGTGCTCACAATCTAAATTACACATACCGTGCAAGACTCAAAGTAAAGGGGCCAGTAACCATGGAAGGATACAAATGACCACATGGCCATAATAAGGAGGGACTAACCAGCCTCATAATCAATCAGAAGGCAGCATTTACGAAAGATGACATGAGCCAATTAAAACCATGGGCGGAGAATGGGCGGAGCTTCCACTGCATTCTCCATTACTGCATACCTCGCAGAGTGAGCAGCGCATGCATGCTGCTGCTACAGGCTCGACCTAGAAAACATCACAGAACGGTATACAGGCAAAAAAAAAAACATCATTGGGATCGATAAGTAAAAGAGCCGCACCATATACAAAAGCGAAAAGATACATAACTCCAAGGGGACAATTTAGGCAAAACAAAGGCGACAACTAAGCAAGAGCAAATGTATCTGTAGCCAGGAATAGCGGAAAGGAGGTTGTCCCTAGGTGGACTCCTTATGACATCTTAATGTGTCTAAATTCTGATCATTATAGCTGCTGAGGGTACCAAGGAAGGTTGCTTTGCATATTATGCCACCTCCATGTCTTGCCTTAAAATGAATGCTCTACTTGTTAATCTAGAAATAGTTCATGTGACAAAAGAACCCCGTTACTTACCTGGAGCAGCAGCTTTGCATGTTGCAGCTCTTCTAGACTTACCTTTGACACCCCCTCCCCCCCCTTCCACCGAAGGGGAATATTACAGTTTAGTGTAGAACCTCACTGAGAGGTCGGCAGGCTTCTCAATGGGTGTGCAGAGGGGTCACCGCTCTCAAGCTCCCCCATAATCATGAGATCCCTCAACGTGTCACAGTCCAAACTCCATGCCAGGTGGGCTTCTGTGCTGGCTTGCTTGACATACTTTGTTGGTTGTCAGAAACAAATCCCTGAAAGGAATAAAAAAACAGACAAACACTATTGTCCGAAGCTGTCTCTTTATATGGTATATCAAAATGAGATATATCGTGTAAAGAGACCAGGGGATCCCTTATGAGTGCACAGGGGCTTGCTATGGCAAACCCAAAGTGCTCTGTTAGGGGGTAGTGTGGTCAAGCAACCTTAGGCACAATAGTCAATACAGGAGACACATGACACGAGGGAGATCCACACTCATTTATAAAAATAGCAAGTATATTCATATGTTTAGGCATCTGAAGAAAGTCGTTCAGGTAAGGACGTTTCTGAAGGGAAATACCTTTTAGTTCAAGAAGTCGACAGTGCAATTTCTGGAGGCTGCAATGTTTACCCAAGGATCGAAATCATATGCAGTTCACCAGTTCTTGTGAGCGACTTACAGTACCAGTGTGTTGGTTCAAAGGTGAGTACAGGGCAAGATCCAAGGCAGCACCAACAGGTCACCTCCAGCCGCACCAGGGCGGCTGGGTGCTGTGCTCCTAACTGCGTCGAGTGCCTAATGTAAACCAATGGGAATCGGTCTGTTCACAAAGAGGTTGCAGGAGGGGATGGAGAGGCCAGTCCAGTGAAATCAATGAGGAACTTCGGTTCTTGTGATGTTGGGGGACATGGGGACACCTTTGGTCCTCTTCTCCTCGGAACGGAGCGTCTGGGTGCAGAGGGTCTTGGGATGTTGGGATTCTCCGTTCAGCAACACTGGCAGTTGAAAGGGCCTGCTAACAGAGGCTGCAGGTGACGTCGGGGAGTTCACGAGGAGTCCTTCCACGGTGGATTCGGTGCCATAAGTGCTTGAGGACCACGCAGACACCACTGGCCCACTTCAAAACAGACGATAGGGCTCGGGTGCAGTGGTGCTTGGCGGCATCTGGTTTCGGCAGGGCCGGAGTCCTCTTAGTCCATATTTGGGTCAGTTCTGCTGTCCCTCGGGAGGTGGTGGTTCCGTGGCGAAGGCTGGCAGGTCTCCCAAGTTTTGGGGGCCCAGCATCTACAGGACAAGTTGACTTTCGGTGAAATGGGTGTAGTTTGCAGGGTTGGCACCAAGTCAGTTGCTGGGTCTTCTGTTCTTGCTGTGCGACTCTTCTTGTCCATCTTCTATCTTCAGGTCATCAGGATCTACTCTTCTGGTGCCAGGTTCTCCCTTAAATGCTACATTTAGGGGTGTTAAGGGAGTGTGGGGTAGTAGCCAAAAGGCTACTTACCCCTGGGGTCACTACGCCCCCTATATGACCACTTTCTGTGTGAAGTGGGCATAACCCTGTCCCAGAATTCCTAACTATGCCTTCACAAAGAGGGTTACTTCCAAAAAGTCATGTCCACCTCAATTTAGCCCACCTTAGGGGTGATACTAGCCTGGGGACAGCACGCCTACCTGACTATCTAATTTTCCCGCATGTCCAGGTGCTAAAGGGGCTCTGAACAAAGGGAGTCTGCCTCCTCCCCTGTGACGGGGGGTCAGATAGGCATTTCAAAGGTGGAAGCTCTTTGAAGCTTGCTGGCTTAGGAAGGCTAAACAGAAGGTCATTCTGGGGGAGGGGGTGTGACACCCTATTCCCAGACATGCTTTTGGTCTGGGTTTCCTGAGAGCACAAGGCCCTCACCCTCAGAGGTCAGAACAGTGTCTTGGGTGGCAGGCTGGCAGAAACCAGTCAGCAAACACACCAGAGGCTGCTAGGTTTTCAGGGGGACCTCTAAGGTGCCCTCTGTGTGCATGTATTGGTAAATCCAACACTGGAATCATTGTGAGTTTATCATTACAAGATGTTTGATACCAAACATCCCTATTTTCAGTCAAGCCATCATGTAGATGGAGAACTCATTTTCTCCAGTGTCCAGTACATGTTCTAAAATGGCTTCCCTGTCCACTTGCACTGGCAGTAATGGAACTGTATATCAAAAAGAAGGGGGAAAGAGAGGTTTTTAACGGTTAGGTTCACCCTCCCATTGTATGTATAATTAAATAAATAATCTGAGTCGTCAGATTATGAGAACCTAACCAAAGGGTGTGAGGAAAGCACTTGTTTCCTGAAAAACCCAGGCAAAAGAAAGAAAGGGCAATTCCTTTCTTTAGTCCCCTCACTCACCAGGGTTTCCCCACGGTGACATGCTTCATCATTGGGGTCCTCTCAGTCCTCTACGGGCTGAGGCGTGCTGCGACTTGCGGATTTACGTAGGAGCACTGAACAAGACTATGTGTGGTGCAAGTGTTGTGGTGTGGAGTGGTTTAAAGTGAGTTAAAATAATTAACTAGTGGGCCAATCTAATTTTATTGTTGCTCCTAGCTAATTAATTAAAAAAGTGGGTAATGTGCTAGAGATAACTACTATAATGGGTAAGTGTACCTAGCATCCGTTGTCGACTAGTTTCAAGCTTCCCAAGCTCTTCATCAGGACTACACTGGGACCAGCCCAGTGTGAATACCACTCCTAGAAGACCTAAATTGGTGCATGAAATAAGTGAAAAAAAACGAAAAACGCTGTGCAAATTTAGCATGCGTTACTCAAAATACATACGTAATGTACGTCTCATGGAATTCTGTAGGATGGAAAACAGACATTAAGGGAGAAAAGGCAGATTATGCATTATTTTCAACAGATTTCGGCGGTATATGTAATAGGGAATAGGCGCCACAAGTATTCACACTTCCAGTATTCGCTGTCACTTACTAATTACGAACGGTGCTAAAAGGTGAGGGAGAACCACCAGCCTCCCCCAAAGGATTTGTGGCAAAAGCAACAAAAATGCATACATTAAACACCCTAGCACACGTTATTTTATGATTAAGGTCAATTTCCCATATTATTCATAGTATAAAAAACACAAGCGAAGTCTTTTCGTTTTTCTGTCTTTTAATCCATTCGAGTGTTCTTTAGCCTCTTTAGCCAACACGTGTTTCGTCGTCAGGAAAAGGAACCTAAGTGCATATAGAAGTCCAAAGGACAGGACCACCATTCTGGTCCAAAATGATAAAAGCCATGGGTGAAAAGCAAAACCACTAAAATCCAATCTTAAAACCATGCATTTAATATCAGGAAGGACATAGAAATCCAAAGAACAAACCTGTACTGTAATAAACAGAGTAATCTGAGGGGAAACAGGAGAAAAATGTATACACTGATATCAGTATACATAATATATAAATAAGGTGATAAAATGATTAAGTGTCCACAAACTCAGAAGAGAGGAAAACTAAATACGTACTCCTATTGTGGCGATAATTCCAGGCCACAATAATCCTGTGGCGTGGGGTACACGAGCAAATCCTTCTTAAGAGCGAGTCAGTTAATTGGTGCTCTGTATGGGTTGTCAATCCACAACCCTCGTTAATCCCTGGTTTCACGTCTTCACCAAGACACTGAAATAAACAGGAAATCAATGTTTTGCTAAATCTAACTTCACAATTTTCTTACTCAAGAAAAAATTCTTTACTTCACTAATGTGAAGTTGGTGCTTAAAAAGTGTCAAGCACGTCCTGTCCGGTTGCTGTCTTATTACTTACTTAAGGTTTGTAGACTCCTTAACTCGTAACGAACGTCTCCCCACGCCGGTCTCCTCGAGTGCGAGTGCCGGGTTGCCGAGTAACCATTCTAAATAAACGTATTTGCGTGATCATGTGACCACGCGTAGCGCAATCACGTAGATTTCCAAGTATCGCGTTATTTACGTATGGGTGAGATAAAGTAATGTTTGTGAATTCGATTATTAGGTAGGTGGCATAAATATAGGCGGTTCTAATGTCGGTGATATCAATCTCACTGCGACAGAACCAAATATCGGTAGTACTGTAGATTTAATCAGAATAACATGATCACGTGAACCCATATGTCGCGTGACCGTATCGGAATTCCGTAAAATGCGCCATGTTTGTATGGGCAGTGGCAGTAAAAAAAGGTCAGTACGGAAAATATAAAATAAAGTAATATTTGTAAATTCAAATATTAGGTGGTTGCATAAATATAGGCGGTTCTAAAGTCGGTGATATCAATCTCAGTGCGACAGACCCAAATATCGGTAGTACTGTAGTTTTAATCAGAATAACACGATCACGTGAACCCATATGTCGCGTGGCCGTATCGGAATTCCAAAAAATGCGCCATGTTTGTATAAGCAATGTCAGTAAAAGTCTCTGGATTTCAAAGCACGGATAAAACATATGGGCAAGACCAAAAAAAAAGCAGGTTTTTTTTGGATTCTACGAACGATAGGTTATATACAGAGCATCTCTCTTAGATGCCACTTAATAACGATTTGTTAACATCCAATCAAGTCCGCAATGCAAAGAATAGCCTTATGTGTCAAGGAACTCTCCTATCGAAGCCGGACCTAAACCAACACGCAATTTGATATTTATGAGTGAGGTGAAGTCGGTTTTTTAAAATAGTCATTCAACTATCTCGTTATGTGTATGTTACTAGTCCCTCTGGTTACAAGGTCAATTTCAGTGACTATTTCGTGTGGGTGACATCATATATATAGGGTAAATGGCTAATACATCATTTAACCTTTTTTACATTGCAGTACAATTTTTTATTCTGTCATGCTACAATATTATTTTTCTTATGATTTACGTTTTGTTGGTTCTGCAATAACAATTTCTTTATAAGGTAGGCTCAAATCTATACACATATCTTGTGTCCAAAGCATACTAGAAAAGAAGAGACGGATCAGCCAAAACATCACCTCTTCCAACTCTTAGATACTGGTAGATGTGCATAGTTCGCATTCAGAAATTCTATTTCCCCAAGAAATAATGCATCTCCTGGTCCACATTCATCCCTACTTCAGTTGTTCGTAGTTTGAGGATCCAAGATGCCTCATTTCTACGCAGTTGCAATTCTCTATTGCCTCCCCTAGGGTGTCTCGGAGTTTGTTCTATCCCATAGAACGCAAAATCTTTATGAGGTCCTTGTTTGTGGCAGGATGCAATGTGTGTCGCTATCGGGTACCTGAGGTCGCCCTGTTTAACCGCCCTCAGACAGCAACCGGACAGGACGTGCTTGACACTTTTTAAGCACCAACTTCACATTAGTGAAGTAAAGAATTTTTTCTTGAGTAAGAAAATTGTGAAGTTAGATTTAGCAAAACATTGATTTCCTGTTTATTTCAGTGTCTTGGTGAAGACGTGAAACCAGGGATTAACGAGGGTTGTGGATTGACAACCCATACAGAGCACCAATTAACTGACTCGCTCTTAAGAAGGATTTGCTCGTGTACCCCACGCCACAGGATTATTGTGGCCTGGAATTATCGCCACAATAGGAGTACGTATTTAGTTTTCCTCTCTTCTGAGTTTGTGGACACTTAATCATTTTATCACCTTATTTATATATTATGTATACTGATATCAGTGTATACATTTTTCTCCTGTTTCCCCTCAGATTACTCTGTTTATTACAGTACAGGTTTGTTCTTTGGATTTCTATGTCCTTCCTGATATTAAATGCATGGTTTTTATAGACTGAGGGGGGTGTACGAGTGTCCAACCCCCCCTCAGTCGACCATGAGGCACAGTTTTGCCTTTTAAAATGTATGTATTTTCGTAATTTTGTCTGTCTTGTGTGTAATTTATGTTGTCAGACGCATGTTTTTCTTGACTCTGTGTGTGTTATTAAATGTGCACTTCGTGCATTCACGATCACTTTTATTCACAATATAGCTAGACGCCAGCATGAAAGATGTACTGTCGGGAGTACTATACAGTGGCACAATTATAATTTGTGAATAATGAGCATTGCGACACTGGTGCATAGTGTTTTTCACTTTTTTATCCTAAGACAATAATGCATAATCTGCCTTTTCTCCCTTAATGTCTGTTTTCCATCCTACAGAATTCCATGAGACGTACATTACGTATGTATTTTGAGTAACGCATGCTAAATTTGCACAGCGTTTTTCGTTTTTTTTCACTTATTTCATGCACCAATTTAGGTCTTCTAGGAGTGGTATTCACACTGGGCTGGTCCCAGTGTAGTCCTGATGAAGAGCTTGGGAAGCTTGAAACTAGTCGACAACGGATGCTAGGTACACTTACCCATTATAGTAGTTATCTCTAG
The DNA here is from genome assembly GCF_964204655.1 of Triturus cristatus. Lineage (NCBI taxonomy): Eukaryota > Metazoa > Chordata > Amphibia > Caudata > Salamandridae > Triturus > Triturus cristatus. Next base: position 64,118,568 of record NC_140593.1, on the reverse strand, counting down.
CACATTACCCACTTTTTTAATTAATTAGCTAGGAGCAACAATAAAATTAGATTGGCCCACTAGTTAATTATTTTAACTCACTTTAAACCACTCCACACCACAACACTTGCACCACACATAGTCTTGTTCAGTGCTCCTACGTAAATCCGCAAGTCGCAGCACGCCTCAGCCCGTAGAGGACTGAGAGGACCCCAATGATGAAGCATGTCACCGTGGGGAAACCCTGGTGAGTGAGGGGACTAAAGAAAGGAATTGCCCTTTCTTTCTTTTGCCTGGGTTTTTCAGGAAACAAGTGCTTTCCTCACACCCTTTGGTTAGGTTCTCATAATCTGACGACTCAGATTATTTATTTAATTATACATACAATGGGAGGGTGAACCTAACCGTTAAAAACCTCTCTTTCCCCCTTCTTTTTGATATACTTGATTACAGCTTACAGCTGAGGGATTTTGTACCTTGATCACAGAGTCTCAGTCTGACATCCAACATTGCACACCACACTCACACTTTTACCAACCATGACTGAAGTGACGGGCCTCACTTACTCACAAGAAGAGGTAGACAGAATCATAGCGTCTATGCTACCTCTAGCAGGAACTAACACCAGAGATACATCCGAAGCAAGCCAATGCTGGGACGAATTGACCGAATTGAAGCGGGAACAGATAAAAACACTAATACATGGTATTATGATGACAGAGTACGTGAGAGCCAACATCGCGCCACGTGGGTTAATTGTCAGGAATGAACCCTTCATTTTTCAAAATGATAAACTATTCAAGAAAGACTGGTCTCTAATATCATGGCACTGCACCAGGGATTGGTTAGTGCTAATTATAAAAACAGCCACTCGTTTATCTGAGGAAATGAAAATAGGAATCCATGATCTTGAGATTCGTCTGAAGACCTACCAAACTACAGCGGAGTTAAAAAAACGATTGGAAGAACTCAACAAAAGTATGGCCGAATTTGAAATTGGTTTGAAAGACGCCAAGTACATAAAACTAAAAAAAGACCAAAAGAATTTCTCCCAAGAGAAAATGTATCCCTATACCAGGGACGACTATACTCCATCCAACCGCAACCCCGGTTACAACACGGACAGCGATGGCTCGGATACTGGCTCTGATTTTTCAGACCCTGGTGGTAATTACATCCCCACGAACCGAAACAGAAGATCAAGGGGAGGACGCCCTAGGAATAGAGGCGGAGCAAAGTTTGGCTGGTCCCCGTTCCAGAATGCCCCACACTATGGACCTCCACCCCCACAATTCTTCTATGGACCCCCACCTTTTCAACAGCCATATCCTCCACAACCTTACCCTTATTGGGAACCCCCGAATCAAGAATCCAACCAGCCTTTTTTAGGGAGAGGCAAAAATCCCCCAAGAGGAAGAAACAGACGCGGCCAGCAAGTCCAATGGGCGCAGCCACTGGAATCAGTGAGGAGTCACACACGGAGCATGGGCCCACCGAATCTGCCCTCTACGAGCAACAACCCAACTTGATAGTCAACCTATCTAACCACTCTTTAACACCTATTCAAAAAAATGTGTTGGAGAAGGGTTTAGGGTTTGTACCCACGGCAACCTTGGATAAATTTAAACTGATCTGCGAATTGAAAGAATTTATACGCAGAATCAAGTTGGAAGTATTTTTCAAAGACAAGGAACCAGACCTTACATCTAAGACGGACACAGGACTGCACAAAAAATCAAATTTCACACCTCCTCCCAATACCCTTCCTATTGAATTACTAGCATTCGAAAAAGCAGTAATTAAGGAGATTAGGGAATTGGACCCTAAATCAATAAGAGTCTTCCATAACACGAGTAAAATTGAACAAGAGGCGATTCACCAACTCTCCAAAGACGAAACTGTCACTATTAAACCAGCCGACAAGGGGGGAGCCATAGTCCTCCAAGAGACATCGGATTACCAAACTGAATGTCTCAGACTGCTGGACGACAGAAGAAACTACCTAGCCATACCAACCAACCCAACTGAGCGGCTGAGGATTGAGATTGCGAACTTGGTTGAAGAATCCCTTATCAATGACTGGATTAGTAGAAAAGAGGCGGAATTTCTTGAAAACAAGCAACCAGTCATCCCCTACTTTTACACTATCCCTAAGATACACAAGTCTATGGTGAAACCACCTGGCAGGCCTATAGTTTCAGGAATTGGTTCTATTCTGGAACCCCTGTCAAAATTCGCCGACGCTTTTCTGAGACCACTAGTCCAAGCGACCGACACGTATCTACAAGACACTAAAGCTGTTCTGTGTCTAATTCAAAATCTAGACTTCAATCCTACAACCAGCATCTTAATTAGCCTCGATGTGGAAAGCTTGTACACCAGTTTACCACACAAGGATACACTGGACATCCTTGAGGAAGTACTCTTCGAAAATGATTGGGCTTACCACACACCCAGGCATGTGGTGTTGGAATGCTGTCGACTAGCTCTCACAGAAAATTTCTTTCAATTTAATGATTCTTTGTTCAAACAGACCCACGGTACGAGCATGGGAAGCACTTTTGCGCCGAGCCTGGCTGGGCTCTACGTACACCATTTGGAACGACACAAGATCCTCCATAACAACAACCCACACATCAACAATATCAAGTTATGGAAGAGATACATCGACGATGTGTTCCTCATCTGGGAGGGTAACGAGACGGATTTTGAATCCTTTTTCTGGCTTAACCAACAAGATCCATTTCTAAAGTTCACCTTCACCATGAGCAGATCAGATTTGGTCTTTCTTGACCTCAACATATCGGCGCGCGATGGCCGCCTGATCACGACCACACATTTTAAACCCACGGCAAGAAACTGCCTTTTGGTATATGAGAGTTTCCACCCGAGAAGTCTCAAAGATAATTTACCCTTCGGGCAATTCTTACGTCTAAGACGCAACTGCACCACGAGAGAGGACTACAAAAGGCAAGCTCAAGATCTATCCAAAAAATTGATGCAACGACATTACCCACCACATCTTGTTTCCAAAGCACAAAAACGAGCATCCAACAACAACCGTGATGCGCTTCTGGAACCGAAACCTGAAAAAACATCGGATAAGAATGTGAAACGACAAATCTGCATCACAACTTTCAACACCGCATCAGATCAGGTGACCAAGATCATTAAAAGACATTGGCGAATCCTCAACAGTGGGGGTCTTAATCTGCAACTACCAATGTTTAGCCATAAAAAAGCAAAAAACATCAAGAACTACTTGGTACACACCAGACCTAATTCAACAAGGACGGTTGGTCCAGTACGCCTACTACACCCACTCCCAGAGGGACATTACCCGTGTGCCAACTGCAGTGTATGTCACCTAACCACAGCAACTAAGACTGTCACCTGCAACAATGGCATGACGTGGAATTTGCGATCCTTTACGAATTGCAACACTACCGGGGTAGTATACCTCATTACATGCGTATGTAATCTTCACTACGTGGGAATGACCACAAGGAAAGTGAGCACGAGAATGGTCGAACACCGCAGTAACTTCAGATGCAAACATAATAACACCAAAATGACGACGCATTTCTTGGAAAAACAACATACACCAAATGACTTCAGCTGGGTCATTCTTGAACATGTCAGTAACTATCCCAACAGTGAGAAGAATCTACACGAAAAAGAACAACGTTGGGTGTTTAAACTGCGTTCAGACGACCACGGCCTTAATGATGATATACCATGGGGCCATTTCACTACAAACTGAGTTATCTGTCAGCAACCTCTTGCTATCCAACCACTTTGATTTTAGCACCCTTAATATATCAGCCTAAAAAATTATATTTGGCAATTCGAGCTCGCCATTGCGTTTTATTGGGTCTAATAACACGAGATATATAACTATCCTCTAGAATCTGAGGTATCTTACAAGTGGTCCTTACAATCACGATTACAACTTAACTATTTTTTCATTTCACCCATGAGAGGTGTTAATGGGTTTGTGTAGAACCTAACATGGAGGTTTGTTCAAAACCTATCATGGAGGAACTAATGGGACAACTACTTTCCCATTCTATGGGCTTTGAACTCATTGACTTCCAAAGAATTAGTGTGGCACTGTTTGGTAACCCTTGTTTTACTCGTTCTCCCCTACCTAAGATGGCCGAACCAATTTAAGTTACGAGATCTGACACCCTAAGGCTCTTTAGCCTTCTCCGTTTTTTATGCACTTAACGGAGCAGATGAACTTAACCCTTATGACAATGCCTAAAATTAATTTTTTATGTCTTAGTAACTTTGACAACTGGAGCCTGCTCTAAGATGGCGGCGTTCGAGGGGAACCACAACCAGCGAAGGTTTCCTCATCCGTTTTCTTAGAAACACACAGCGGATGGCTAATCCCTTGCGTTCCTGTTAACAATTAACTTCTTTTTTGAATTATTCTTAATCCTTATGTTTACGATATTTTTGCCAGTTCCAAGATGGCGGCTATGGAACACGACCGCAACCGGCGAGTCCTTTCTTCCTCTTCACACACACCCCCCACCAGGTAGATATCTAGGCACCCGGCTCGCATCCAGTCAGTATGCGGTCGGCGAGGCAGTGCACTAGTAGGTGTTTCCGGCGGGTGGCCTGACGAGTACAAGTGAGTAACCACGCAGCAGGGGGTTGCCTTTGCCCCTTCGTAATCTAAATGGTTCTTCATTCTTACTCTCTTCATTCTGCGCTGGAATTCCTAACAGGACAGCGCTCGAAGTACTTTGTTTCTTTATGGCTTATACCTTTATCCTAGGTGTACGAGTGTCCAACCCCCCCGCAGTCGACCATGAGGCACAGTTTTGCCTTTTAAAATGTATGTATTTTCGTCATTTTGTCTGTCTTGTGTGTAATTTATGTTGTCAGACGCATGTTTTTCTTGACTCTGTGTGTGTTATTAAATGTGCACTTCGTGCATTCACGATCACTTTTATTCACAATATAGCTAGACGCCAGCATGAAAGATGTACTGTCGGGAGTACTATACAGTGGCACAATTATAATTTGTGAATAATGAGCATTGCGACACTGGTGCATAGTGTTTTTCACTTTTTTATCCTAAGACAATAATGCATAGTCTGCCTTTTCTCCCTTAATGTCTGTTTTCCATCCTACAGAATTCCATGAGACGTACATTACGTATGTATTTTGAGTAACGCATGCTAAATTTGCACAGCGTTTTTCGTTTTTTTTCACTTATTTCATGCACCAATTTAGGTCTTCTAGGAGTGGTATTCACACTGGGCTGGTCCCAGTGTAGTCCTGATGAAGAGCTTGGGAAGCTTGAAACTAGTCGACAACGGATGCTAGGTACACTTACCCATTATAGTAGTTATCTCTAGCACATTACCCACTTTTTTAATTAATTAGCTAGGAGCAACAATAAAATTAGATTGGCCCACTAGTTAATTATTTTAACTCACTTTAAACCACTCCACACCACAACACTTGCACCACACATAGTCTTGTTCAGTGCTCCTACGTAAATCCGCAAGTCGCAGCACGCCTCAGCCCGTAGAGGACTGAGAGGACCCCAATGATGAAGCATGTCACCGTGGGGAAACCCTGGTGAGTGAGGGGACTAAAGAAAGGAATTGCCCTTTCTTTCTTTTGCCTGGGTTTTTCAGGAAACAAGTGCTTTCCTCACACCCTTTGGTTAGGTTCTCATAATCTGACGACTCAGATTATTTATTTAATTATAGTAATGGAACTGACCAGCACACGGGCCAGCATATCTGCTCATGCAGGTATATGCCGTCACATGTAATACCAAGCACCCTGCTGTCGGGCTGTAACGCCTGCAGTAGTGGTGACTTGCAAGTACTGCATGCAGTATTCTAGGGCCTGACACACAGGGATGTCAGGTCGTGTTTTCCGCTTGGACTGCACTAAAACACGCAGCCTGCGATAGCAACCCTGCATGAGTTTCGGGAGGGGTCCCTCAGGTGGCACAATTCATGCTGCAGCCCTTGGGGGGCTCTCTTTAGTACCTTATGCCCTAGGTACCAGGGGTACCATTTACTAGGGACTTATAGAGGGTGCTAAAAGCATTGTCAATTGGGGGAGCAATTGTAAAATTTCGGAAAAGAAATCTGGCACTGGGGACCTGGTTAACAGGAACTCGGTGCACTTCCAGTCAAAGTCACACCATGAACCAAGCAAAAAGTGTGTGTGTGGGGGGGGGGAGGGCTATGTCAGAAAGGAGTACTTTCCAACATAAATAACAAAGGGTAAAAAACATAATAGTCCGGGGGAGCAATTCAGAAGTAAGTAGTAAGGACAGACTGTTGCACTCTGTTGTATACAAGGCTGCTGAGAGATGGGACTAGAAAACCGAATAGGCCCCACCGTTTCCCACTATCCACAGTGCATTAAGGTTGTATGACATTACCGCGCATTACTTTACCACGCACGTTTTTATAATGCAGATTTTCAAACCCATACCACTACCACGCATTTCAATTTACTCGCATCTGACCTACGTTTACCACGCAATCCACTACCAAGCACACTTTTACCACGCTTAGTTACATAAAAATCCAGTCATATTCTAACACTGCCATCTACTGTTAAAAAATTATACAATAAATCTTAAAACAATATTGTTCCCAAAAAAATATATATCATATATATATATATATATATATATATATAATTTTATTTTTAATTACATTTATGCAGAGAACAGGTTTACTTTTTGGGGAGGGACCCCTCAACCACCCTTTTTTATTCCCCCTTAAAATATATATGAACTAAATACCACACAGACGCCAATAAAAACATATATGCTTTGTAAAGACTTGCTTGGTAAAGACTAGTGTGGTAAAAGTCATTTCAATGTAAAAAATACATTGTACTTGCATTTCGTGGTAAAGGCTGCTCCCCTGCATAAACAGTGCTAGGGGTGGCAATTTCCACACACATATACTGACTGTACCTGATCTGAGCTGTAGCACAGGCCTTTTTTAAGGAGTAAAATCAATGCTTCAGCTGTAAACGAATTAACTGAAAGAATCGGTGGAACATTTGGAACTGTTTCATTGACCTTTTGAGACTGTAACTGCTTTCAGACGTTTATCTGGTCGAATTTCCCAGTTTCAGCATTTGTAGTACCAGCCATGAGGGCTGTTGTGTTCAGTGCATTCTGTGAATTACATGAGTGAATGAGTGTGAGTGGGAGAGACACGAACACCTGTGGGTGTCTATGTGTTTGTGTATTTTGTTAATGTGACTGTCTGTCTTCCAGTTCATTTTAAGGGATGGAACCTAGTCTGTCCCGTTCCTGTCCCACAGAGACTATGTCCATGCATTTTTCCTCTTATCTCTCTTAGTCTCTCAAAAGTTGTAAAGGTAATTTGTTAGCGACTGAATTTCAAATGTATTGTGTGAGGAAATGGGGAGTTATATGGCGTGGCACTTACCAACCCCTTTAGGGCCATTAGGTTTCGTTTGTTAAATGTTTAGCTCAACCCTGGGCAGCTTTGGCTCTGAGCAGCAAGGCTTCCATACAATAACACGTGTCAAGCATTTGAACAGCACCAAAACCATTGAAATTCAACACCAATCTATAAAACAAATACAGTCGATTTTGATGTAATATTTGACACTAAAATGAAAAAGATCCACCGGAGGGTTCCGGAGATACAGATTGTGCAAGATATACTAAATCAACACTTTTTATTCAACCACAAACCAGCACTGGTACATTCAATGAATTTGACATTTAGAAACTTATTCAAGAAAAACGTAGGTAAGTATCAATGCAGTTACTTGCAGTTAATTTACACGACCAACTCCAGCATGGAGCCAGTCAGTTGGACCAACAAGGTCCACGAAGCATTTACCTCCACGAGAGGCGCAGTCTCCAGTCCAGTTCCAGCGTCAGTGGTCCTTTGCCATGGACTTCCTTGGAGTGATTCCGACGCATGGGATGCAGGATGCCGCAGATGCTGTGCGGTTGACGGGGATCTTCCAGGGGCTGCTCCTCAGTCCGCATGCTGGGTGAGGCGATGCTGGCCACAGGGCTTGACATCCCGCGAAGTCCTCTCGGGTGTGACGGAAGTCCAGTCACCTGGAACAGCAGTTTCAGCGATTTTCTACTTTTGGCAGTAACTGGCCTTCTGGATGAACTAGTTGCACCCTAACGACTCTCCCAGGCCCAGCAGACACAGCGGCAACTTGTGAGTGCGCTGCTGTGGCGCTTCGGTGGTGTCTGCCGCTAGGGCACCGTGGCAGGCGTCAAGCAAAGTCGCAGTCTCTCAGAGACGGCCCCTCTCCGGATCCAGCACCGGATCCAGGGGACTCGACTGGCGCTATGGGCGGACCCGCTGGCAGAGAGCCAGTACGGCGCCCCTCACACACCTGTGGGGCCTGAATGCATGCCATAGTGGGCGGGCTGCCCAAATATGAGATGCATGGCCTCATAAAACTCCGATTTGGGTGAGGGTCACTTTGGGAAAGTCTTGGAGGTGCAGCGCAGACCCTGGCACAGGCTCACCACAGAGCGAGGCCTAGAGTGCCGCCGCCCCCCCCCCCCCCCCCTCTGGTCTGATGATTTGGACCGGCTGTGGGAAGTCAAACACTTCATATTCTTTGGATTCTTCTGCTTGTGGGACCCCCCCCAACGACTCGGGTCGCGACATGATCTCCTGGAGCAGCTCCGAGAGCCGTCCCGGGACCGCCGGTGCTGCCAGGATCCAGAGCCATGCGGGGTCGTGGAGCGATTGGGGGGGGGGGTTCTACTGGTTTGTGAAAGAAACTAGCACAGTCTGAGGTGGGGGGGGGGGGTGGGGGGGGTGTGTGTGTGCGTGCGTGTTTACACATACTTGTGCGAACAGTTGCCCATGTGATAGCTCTCCTGTGAAGATTCAGAACAATTTTCCACCAAGCAAAATGCAGAACTGTTGGCTTTGCGAGATCTTGTTTGGGTTTCTCTGGTATTTTACACCATCTGATGACCTATGTTTTGTTGCGAATTTTTCCTTTAGTTTTGCGTATTGTATGTCGCGTCCTTCCTCTCTCTCTCACTGACAATTATATCAGTAGATTGCACTGTATAGTATGCTTAAGATAATTTACATATAGGTGGGCTGTGTTGGCATGTGTTGTTGGCACAGCTTTTATTCACCTTCCTTGTGTGTTGGAAGTGAATCCATATTTGATTTCTTCTTTGATGTATACACGGAAATGTACTGATAGTTGTTGACTCTCCCGCCCATTGTTAATGAGCTTATAATGAAGTGAATAAAACGTGTGATTTATGTGATAAAGCAGTTTAGTTTAAAGTATCGGAAAATGATCAGATAATGGAACAAGAAATAGCTTGTGTTGAAGGCTGTGTTTTCGTTTCCCTCTTTTAGATTTTGGAGCACTTGGGGCAGTTCTCGTGGAAGTTTCCTAGCAGTTCTGATTGGTGGGGGTCGCTCAGGGGCAAAATCAAGGCAAACGTGGAATCCTCCAAGGTAAGGAGTAAGAGTTCTTGGGAGCACATTAGGAGAGTGCTTAATTTGAGCTGGTGGTTTCCGCTGCTCGGCACCGGCAATAAATTGTCAACACTGGGGTATGTGACACTCTGCCACAAGGTGGCGCCGTCTGGGCTAATTTGGAGGTGACCACAACAACAGTTAATATTTAATTCAATATTCATAACCTGCTGCCCAATCCATTCTTATACCTGGGGGGCCGAAATAGTCCGAATTGTCATACTTGTAGGAGTGTGATGGCTAGTAGCGGAGTTTATATAACCATTGGCAGCATGGCACGGGCAATGAGTGGTGCGAGCTGCAGTGGCCCCCTGACGAGGGCCCTGGCACTTCTTCTTTTTTTTAATACAAATTAAGCACTGCACCTTTAAAAAATCAGATTCTCATCCTTTTACCGAAGCGCCTCAGTCCGTCCCGATTGATGTTGCATATTCTGCAGACTATTCTCTTCACCTCTATCCTCCCTCGCCTTTTCTACTCCTAGATAAAGTTATTGCCTTCAAAGTTCCTCTGTCTTCTCCAGATCCCTGACAAAGTACTCATTCCTGTCCCCGGTCACTCATCCTGGCTGGCTAAGACAGAAGGCCTCACATGCCCTTGTCAATAGACCTCTTCTTAGGATGTTGCTCCTGTTATGTCCGGTTACGAGTTGTGGAATTTCACAGAGGCAGGACCCTCCTGTTCCAGCTTCTTTCTTGGTCTCCGATTATTGTAATCCACTTCTCTTGGCCGCCTTCTCTTTGTTACTGTTGGTCGTTGTCTGCAGCGCCTGTCACATAGATTGGGTCCTTTTTAGGTCTCGGCTAGCGAAGGCTGCGCTTGTGCAGTCTTGCTCGCGAGATTTAATGACTTGGAGAAGAGGGGCTTGAACCCGCCTCTCTTCTCTCCTCTTCTCCATTGGCTGGCCTCTTAAATGCTGGTCAGCCATTGGAGAAGAGGTTTGTCTCTCCAAACAAGCCCCGTCCTTTTCGGATTCGGGGGCGTATTTTTTTCCGATTCTTTCTCTCCTCTGGAATGTAAACATTCCACCCAATGGCAAGAGGAGAGAAAGAAAAAAACACCCCAGATTCCGAAAACGACACTGCGTTTCTCCGAGGCATTTCTGCTTGACCTCGGAGAAAGGCAGTTGTCTCTCTCTCTCTCTGTCGTGTTTCTTTCTCTCCCCCTTTCTTGTTCCGTATCAGACAGCAGGCCTGAACCCATGACACGGCGCTGTATAGACACAGACATGAGCTTGGTAACTGCCTCCGTTCCCAGGCCCTGGGCGAGTCGAGGAGGGGGCTCTCGGGAGATGGGGTGGGGAGAGCGGGGTGCATTAAGTAGCAGATGCTCCCAGTCTCAGACGGCAAGCCAGCACAATCGACACACAGCTCTCTGTCAGACAATGCCCGGCTTCACAGAAGTCTGCAAGATTAGCGCGCAAATGCGCCAGCCTTGTTAGTGGAGCTTGGGCTAAACCTCTCAGAGCGAAACCTCTCTGGTGGGCGTGTTTTTTTTTGCTTGTTTAAACAAATTTTGAGGAGAGCAGGCGCACTTTTGTTTGTTGTTCGGCGGTGTTTTTCTGTTTTCAATCTTTCTCTCTGCGAGAAGTCGTGCGGGTGGGCTCAAAGATGGCGACTTGTGAGCGAGCTGGAAGCAGCCAAGAAGAGTGAGCGAAGCGTTAGGGGACAACATCAAACAGTGAGTACGACTATGGCATTCTGGTGTTTAGTTCACTTTTCTTGGACATAGACGTGCATCTGGTAGCAATCCTCCCAATTATCTATTTGGCCATCACACTGTCTAGCGTGTGATGGCCCCTCCTTCATCTTCCGTTTTCCTTTACGGGGATGTGCATCTAGAAACAATCATCCCGATCGCATCTACAGTGCGACTTTTACATTTGTTTATTCTTGCTTACTCTACCGGCAGATCTGTGTTCGCCACCCTCTGTGTTTTATTACCCTTTGCGCGAGCTCAGAGAGCCGATTGCTGTTTCCGTACTCGCCCTATTTTAAGAAAAGCAACAAAAAAGCAAACACATTTTTAACGTTTCCCCTTTGGAATGTCAGAGATTTCCAAACAACGCAACATCTTCTGGGTGATCCTTCAGCTTACACAGAGTCCTAACTGTTCAGTTTTAGCGCTTCCAGTTCATAATGTATGTTTTTAAGGGAAGCCTTGCCTCCACCTCAGGTTTCTCCTTTCGGTTTTCCTTTGTGGTGTGTTTTTAAAGATTTCCCCCTTTTGTGAGTAATTGGGGGCGCCACGCTTTTTTGAACGCAGTGCCCACTTTTATGTTTAATTGCGAGACCTATTAGATTGCAAATGCTTGTATTTATATCTGCCCAGCACCCACAAAGTGTTTTTGGAATAGCTTCAGCCCTTTATCTAATCTCCCCGCAGCTGTATAATTTGGTGGACTGTTGGCGTCTTACTCCTGCATATATCCCTGTATCTGCATATAATTATATTTGGAACTTACGGTGCTCATCTCATTCATTAACGAGGCACTAACAAGCGCTCTTAAAGCAGCAGTCTCCGTCTGTTCTTTGTAGCCAGGACATTCATCAGCGAGGCACTCACAGGCACCCTATCGCTAGCAGTCTCTGTATGGTGCAAAAACACCCTCGCTTAACTGACCAGCACAACATGTTTTGGCCGTGTCTTCAGCAGTTTCTCTAATCTCCCCACAGCTGTCGAACTTGGTGGAATGTTAGCGCTTTACTCCTGCATACATCCCTCCGCCCCTCCTCCATTGAACTCCCGGACATCGTGCATTTTTATTTATACCTGCAAGTGTTTTTGGAATATCTTCAGACCGTTATCTAATCTCTCAGCAGCTGTATAAGTTTGTGGAATGTTCGCATCTTACTCCTGCATACAACCTTTTCCCCCCGCCATCGAACTCCTGGACATCATGCATTTTTATTTATATCTGCGTGGGGGTTGCTCTGTGTGTGTGGGTGGCTTTGTGTGTGTGGCTCTGTGTGTGGGTGCAAATGCAATAGGTCTCGCATTTGAGAGTAATTAAGCTATTGACATTGTAAATAACAATGCAGTTTCTTTAAATGTTTTAAAAACAAAAAGATAAACAAAATTAATGTCATGAGCAATGCCAATAGCTCTAACTTTATCAATGCCGAGACCATTGCATTGTAAATGCTTGTTCTGACTTCCAATCCCTCACATTTAATTTCTGTGCCCTGTCTGCCTGACTGTAGGGACCGCTTCGAATGCGGCCCGTGTTGGTAACGCAATGTGGAAGGTGTAGGGTGTTGTGAGCAGAGTTGAGTGGAAGCAGTTGGAGGCTCTGAAGGCAGATATCCTGCTCCTGCTGTGGGGTATTTCTTCTATGTTTATACTTGAATCAACAAGTCCTAGATACCCCTGGTAGCGGAAGAGTCTCAGGCTACATATCTCCAGAGAGACTCCTTTGTTCCATTTACAACACTCTTTTTATTGCTGAACCCAGTTGCCGATACAAGAGGTTGGATCGCACCATTGTTTGCCCTCCGGGAAAAATAGTGCTCTACCATGGGGCAGTCGGATGGCACTTTTCAAGTACTCCGCTATGGAAGACCTATCTTTATTTTCAGAATGACCGGATCCTTTTTTCTCGCCATTGTTGCAAGCTGAGAACCAGTTTGCCTTTGTCCATCTCAAGCAGTTTTCCCTCAAAGGTGGTGAATTCCATTTTTATATTTAGCACTGTTCAGGTAGAGCCAAATAGAGTTGGGTTTTACCTGGCACTTCAGTACTTCATCCACTGCAGGGGAAGAGGTCTGGGAGGTGACTCTTCTCTGGTGGACTGTTTGGATTTGTTGCACTCTGGTGTACAGAAATCCGATTCCGCTAGTCAGGCCTTTTCTTGTTCAGTGACTTATGGGCAGTATCCTATGTGGGTACTACAGGTGTCCCCGAGCCCACTGCAGGTGCGCTCCAATTGGATAAACGGGTCATTTTCCTTTGGGCATGTGGGCAGTTCAATCTAGGACGCGGCTGGAAGCGTAAGAAACTTCACTCGGTTACATAAATGACCAATCAGTGCTTTAAATATGAAAAAGAAAATAATCTTTAATAACATGCATTTAAGGGAAATGGGTAGTCAGTGCTTTAAATATGAAAAAGAAAATAATCTTTAATAATATGCATTTAAGGAAAATGGGTTAAGACAAGCTAAACTGGGACAGTTGCAATGTGACACATAGCCTCGATCGGCAGACACGTGGCAAGAACTACACTTCTTAGAATACTGACCCAATGGCCAAGAGGACTCCTCGTTGTCCTTGGGACCCGAGGGTCTTTGTCATGTTCATGCCCTGTATGGACTGGGCTGCAGTGATCTCTCTGATGGAATTTTCTGTATCCCTGGATTGGGCCACAGATGTTCCGCTCTATTGGCAGGTTCCTACGATAGTCTGTAAATTAGCATTCCTTGGCCTCCTCTGGTAACCCCTGAAGGTGACGCACTCTACAATCTCTCCTGTAGGCTCTTGCATCAGACACCGCTCTTCCCATGAGTTACTACACCGTGTTCCACCACATCAAGGAGCTGCTGCCCAAAGACTGCATCATCGTCAGTGAAGGAGCGAACACCATGGACATCGGCCGCACGGTATTGCAGAATTACCACCCTCGCCACAGGTGAGCGCTTCTTTGTTCTGAGATGTTTGGAGTGTATTTTGCATTGTAAACTCACACTTTTATGTTTAAAACGTTTTTATTGAGACAAAACAAACCATGGGGGAGGGGGACAGGAGGCAGGATACGTGGAATACAGTCAAAGAAGAAGGGATGCATCTCCAGAGGGTTGGCAATAGGTGAAGCGTTGGCTCAGAGGGAAGAACACAGTAAATGAACGCTAGAATTACAAGCTGTGGAATCCCACGCGCGTATCCGACACCCAAAAGCAGAGCAATAAAACCCCCCCCAATCAACCCCTCAACAGAACACAGTCCCCCCCCTCCCATCCCCCATCCTCCCAGTACAAAAACAACAACACTCCCCCCTCCCCCCGTCCTATGGTCCCGCAGCAAAGTAGCCCTAACCAGGAAGCCCCGCACAGCCCCCCCCCCCCCCCGCCGGGGGTCCCCATCTCACATGTAAGCTAGTCCGCCGGGGTCACCGGCGGCCGCAGCCTGAGAAGCCTAAGATACCTCGGGCAGGTGAGCTCCCGGAATTCAGTGGACAGCAGCGCTAGAAAGGGTTGCCATAGCTCCTCAAATTGGTCTATCTCCCCCGCAACCGTAAGCGACAGCTTCTCCATCCCCAGCACATGCCAGAGTCTGTGCAACCAACCGGTGATGGAGGGGGCGGTGGATGTGCGCCAGTGGATCAGAATGTTCTGAACCGCAGACCCCAGCGCTATCGCAATCTGCCTACCCCTGCGGGACTTCAGTGGGTACATTAGGTCATTGGGGAGGCCCAGCAGGACATACGCCGGGAGGCGCGGCAGCTCTATGCCAAAGTGCTCATCCACCTCGTCCAGAACTTCCTTCCAGTAGGCGGTCAGCACTGGGCAATCCCATAGGATGTGTGTAAGGGTACCTTCCTGCCCGCAGCTCCGCCAGCACCCCTTGTCAGTGTGTCTATGCATTTCATACAGTCTCTCCGGGGTGTAGTACCAGTATGTGGACACTTTAGTGAAGGTTTCCGTAAGGCCCGTGTGGTATGCAGAGTGCCGCGCCCGATACGCAATTTTATCCCATTCCTTGTGGCTGAGTGTCCTACCCAATTCCCTGTGCCAACGCTCCCTCCCCGGATTGTAGTAGTGAAACGGCGGGGGTTGTAGGTGTTTGTACAGATCAGTGATCAGTTTAGCGTCGGAGGTCCGAGTAGCCAACCACCGCTCATACGGTGTAATTGGACGGGCAGCGGCGGCACGCACCTGAGGCTGGAGGGCCCAATGCCGAACTTGCATGTAGCGCAATCTGTCCAGCTCCGTCAGGCCGAACTCCTGGCGGAGTTGCTGAAAAGGAACCACTCCTTCCGGGCCATAGATCTGGAAGAGTGCCCTGCAGCCCGCCTGCACCCAGTGGGAGAAAACCCCCGGCTCCATCCCAGGGGAGAAGTCCGGGTTGCCCGCAATGGGCGTGAGCGGCGAAGGGAAGGTGGTAAGGCCCCGGGCCTCACAGACCGCGTCCCACACACGCAGGGGGACCCGCGTAACAAAGGAAGCGTAAAGATTAGCGGGGCGGTGCGCGCGGCGCAGGAATGGAACCTCTTGTAAGGTGCGGCCCGCCACTGCCTGGTCTTGGAAGAGCCAATGTTTGTCGGACTCCCACCTGCTCCACTCCACCAGATAGCGGAGCTGTGCCGCCTGAAAGTACTTACGGAGGTCCGGAATGCCGAGACCCCCCGCTTCCGGAGCAAGCGTGGAGAGGACCCTCTTCATGCGTGGCCTGCGGCCCTGCCAGACAAAGCGGGAGATGTCAGCCTGCATTTGTCGTATCCAGCCCACCGGGGGTTGGAGTGGAAGGGCCCGGAAAAGATATAGTATCTGGGGCAGCACCGTCATTTTGACCGCCGCGATTCGCCCCAGCCAGGACAGCAGGCCCTTGTTCCAGCGGCCAAGCTCGTCCTTGATCTTCCTGCTGAGGGAGGCATAATTGGCCGTAACCATCTCCGACAGTGTAGGCGCCAGCAGAATCCCCAGATACGGCACCGTGGATGAGGACCACTGCATGGGGAAGAGCCGTTGAAGATCCCTCCTGGTTTCCGCAGCCAGGGACACGTCCAGTGCCATCGACTTGCTCATATTCATTTTGAAGCCGGCCACCCCCGCGAAGGCGTCCAACTCTCGGAGGCAAGTAGGCAGCGACCTCCTAGGGTCGTCCAAAGTCAGCAGGACATCGTCCGCATAGAGACTGACGGCGTGGACGTACTGGCCCATCCGGACCCCGACAGCATCCGGATTGTCACGAATCCTCTGAGCAAACGGCTCCATGTAGAGGGCAAACAGGAGCGGCGAGAGAGGGCAGCCCTGCCGCGTGCCGCGCTCGATGGCAAAGCTACCAGAGCTACACCCGTTTACCCGCACCGACGCTGAAGGATGCTTATAGCAATTAAATACCATGGTGCGGAACTTATCGCCGATTCCCAGTTTCTTAAGGACCCGCTCAAGATACGGCCAGTGAACTCTGTCGAAGGCCTTCTCTGCATCAACGGACAACAACATCCGCTCCCCCGAGATCCTTGAGGCCTTCTCCAGAACATGTGTCACCCTCTTGGTGTTGTCAACCGTCTGTCTACCGGGCACAAAACCAGCCTGGTCCGCCTCCACCAGGTCGGGGAGGTGTGGACCCAGCCTGGCTGCGAGAATCCCCGTGTACAACTTGAGGTCGACATTTAGGAGAGAGATGGGCCGGTATGAGCCGCAAAGGGCCCGGTCCTTCCCAGGCTTCGGGATTACCGCGACCGTCGCCCTCAGGAGATCCGGAGGGATGGCTCCCGGTGCGGAGAAAGAGTTAAACAGCCGCGTAAGGACAGGGGCCACGGCCGTGCAAAAAGTCTTGTAGAATAGCGACGTGAACCCGTCCGGGCCCGGGGCCTTGCCATGTTTCAGCCGCGCAATAGCTGAAATCACTTCCTCCACATGGATGTCCCGCTCCAGGTGGTCAGCCTGAGCCGGGTCCAGTACCGGGAGGGTCACCGACTCCAAATAGCTATCGGTCTCCCGTGGCGGGGAGGGCTCCTCAGCATACAGCGCCTCGTAGAAGCCGCGGAAAGACTCCGCTACTTCCGCGTCCCCGGAGACAACCCCCCCGTCCGCGCCCACCAATTCTTTCACGACGCTGCGCTGTTGCGCGACCCGGAGCCGGTGTGCTAGGAGCTTGCCACATCTGTCCCCCCCAGTGTAGTAGGCATGTTTCAAACGTAAGGCGGCGTACTCCGCCCTATCAAGATCCAGAGCCGAGAGGAGCTTCCTCGCTGCCTTCAACTGCCTCCAGACCCTCGGCGCTCCCGTACGGCGGTGGACCTGCTCAAGCTCCCGAACTTGAGCCGTCAACTCATCCCTCTTCAGTTGTCGCTCCTTATTCTCGGCTGCAGAGATAGAGATGAATTCCCCCCGTAGGACGGCCTTCAATGCCGCCCACTGTGTCGCCTGCGAGGTGTCAGTGTTGCTATTGTGAGTGAGATAGTCCTGTATGACCTCCCCGATGCGTTGCACCACCGATTTTTTGTGTAGAAGTGTGTCCCGGAGGCGCCACACCCCCCGAGAGGGGGAGGCCGCCGGCCACTGGAAAACGCCGATAACTGGAGAGTGGTCAGACAGGGTCAGGACCCCGATGTCCGCCGCCGTGGCAGCGGCACGCATCGGTCCACTCACCAGGAGGTAGTCCAGCCGTGAGTAAGTGCGGTGTGCGTGCGAGAAGAAAGAGTAGTCCCTATCCGTGGGGTGCAGGGAGCGCCAGAGATCATGCAAGTCCATGTCCGCAATTCGGGCCTTCCCAGCCTGGGACAGTTCCCCCGTCTGCGGGAAGCGCTGCGCCGATCTGTCCATCCCAGAGTCAAAGACAATGTTGAGGTCTCCGCCCAAGATAACGTGTCGGTCCGGGGAAGCAGTGACATCCACCAGCGCGGAGTCTAGGAAGCGCTCCTGGTGCTCGTTTGGGCTATAAACGGAGCCAACCGTAAATGCTATGCCTCCCAGGCTCATGCGATACGCAAGGAGCCTCCCCTTCTGTTCAGCACACTTATGCAACACCTCCCCCCGAAAGGAGCTCGCTAGGAGAATGGCTACCCCTGCCGTCTTGTTCGCTGCCGAGGAAAAGAACTGGGTGGGGAACTTAGCAGAGCGCATCCTGTGGCAGTCTCGGGGCAATAAGTGTGTCTCCTGCAAAAGGCAAATGTCCGCCTGCGTCCCCTCCAGCAACGACAGGATCGCCCTGCGCTTCACCGGGTTATTCAGACCCTGAACATTAAGGGTCACTACCTTTAGGCCCGGCATTCCTCGCAGGGATCGGGAGCGCCATGCAATGGGTAGGGAATCAGCGGGTGGGGCGCGCGGGGCCGCAGCGCGGGACAAGCCAAGACAAAGCGGGCAAAGACAGCATCGGACGGGACCTTCCCAACCCCAAAACAACCCCCTCCCCCACCCAAAACACAACCTTGGCAACTAGCCATCCCCAAACTCAAACACCCCATAGTCTCAGTCAAGCCCCAAAACGGGCAAGTCCGTAGAAAATAGCAAAGTGGACGTCCAGCCACTCACCTCCGCCCGCTCCCCCCCAACCCCCCCGCCCCGTGCCAAGCATGTTAAGAAGCTAAAGACATCTCCCCCCGGAGTGTATGTTAGGCCGTCAAGGCCACGCTAGAGGAGCCGATCGAGTCCCCGGCCGCCGCCCTCAGGGCGTCTGCCATGTCCGCCCTAATGGTCGGGGAGTCCGGGCGCCCTGCACTGGTCGCTGAGCGCCGCCTCGATGACCTCCGCCGATTCCGTCCCTCCGAGGACCTCCACGACGGCGTAGCTCCCTCTTCCTCCGCTGCCGTGAGCCCCAGGACACCACAAATGTCTTGCAAGGAGCGTAGCTGATGCAATACCCCGTTCCACCGAAAAATCAAGCGGAAGGGGTGACCCCAAGAGTACGGCGTCTCATGCTCACGCAAAAAGTCAGTGGCAATCCTAAAGGACCTGCGTTTCTGTAGAGTGATGGCAGAGAGGTCCTGGTACAGCGCCACCGGCCGATCCCGAAAGGTCAGGGGCTGTTTCCTGCGGGCTTCAGCCATGATACGCTCCTTTAGTGGAAAGTCGGGCAGGAAGGCCAGAATGTCCGGTGGGGGTGCCGATGGCTGGCGCTGGCGGCCAACCCTATGCGCCCTGTCGATGCTGATGGGAAAGTCCGCGGCCTCCCCCAGGATTTCTCGGAACAGGGCCCGCAGATAGCCCCCCAGATCGGACCCCTCATCCGCAGTCGGCACGCCACGCACTCGGATGTTGTTCCTCCGAGATCTGTTCTCGAGGTCCTCAGAGTGGGCCTGGAGCTCCACACACTGTTCCCGGAGGCGAAGAACGTCCTGCTGGAGGTGGACTATCTCCTCCGCTCGCTGTTGGCCCTCCGTCTCCACCGCCTCCACACGCTCACCTAGGCCCTCCACCTCTCTGCGCACTTCTCGGACCTCGCTGGCCACCTCCCGCTTCAGTGTCTGGAAGTCCTCCCTGAGGGAGCTAAACAGTTCCTCCATGAAGGCCCTCGTGACGGGTGGCTCCCCTCCAGTCACATCCGCCGGAGCCCGGGAGGGCCCCGGCGAGGGCTGTGTCCTGTCCCGCAAGTGCTGGGCCCTGCCAAGCATGTCCGGCAGAGTACGGTCCCCTTTCTTCGGGCCTCCTTTCCCAGCCATCGTCAGCTCCGCAGTCGGGCCCCGATCCAGGCGCCCCAGAGATGCTCAGCCGCCGGCAAGCACTCGGGCCGGGGGATCCCCCACAAGTGAGGTCGCTGCGTCACAGGTGACAAAATGGCGGCCGAGCCCGGTCACCGTCAGCCGCAAGAGCTAGCGTGAGACAACCAAGGGGGCCGCAGCGAGGGGGTCCCAACAGCTCATCCCTCCGGTAGTCAAGACAGCAATATCGGGAGGTCGTGTGCAGCCAGCATCCAGGGCTCAGCGGAGGTCGCCACCACTGCTCCTTCGGGGACAAAATGGCGGCCGGGCGGAGCAAGCCACACCGACTAGGCCCGGCGACACCCCCGGGGCCTCCGAGGTGCCCCGCCGTGAAATAAGTTCCACCACTGGCCCCCGTTAGTCACGCACAGGGGGCCAGATGATCCGGCCCCAACAAGGAGTCCGCCGTACCTCGGCTAGGGGTCAGGGCCTCCGCAGTGCCAGGTGTCGCCGTCACCAGTCCGAGTGCCGGGGCACCCGTCCCAAGCCCTCCACACCGTCGGGCCCCTTCCCGCCAGGCTCCCTCAGTCACCGTCGAGCGGCGGGCCAGATCCCCTCCAGACCGCAGCTTTCAGCACCAGGCCCAACCGAGGCGCCCGGACAGCTCTCCAATACGCTCCGCCCCTCGGGCTCACCGCCGTCGTCCCCTGATCTCAGACGAACTTTTGGGGGGGTTCCCCCGGGGCGATCCGGACCAAAACAGCACCGATGTGTGCCCCTGATGTTCCGCCACGCTCCTCTCCCGCGCTGAGCCTCAGCGGGGGGAGAAAAGCATAACAAAAAGGCTTTAGCTTGGCCGGGCCGGAGGAGCTACGGGAGGAAGCGTCCGCTCACCCCGCCATCTTGGCCACGCCCCCAAACTCACACTTTTAGAGGCCCTCCAGCCACAGTGTATGTACTGTTGTCTGATAATACATGCATCTGCAAATGGTTTTGCTTTCTGAGATCGTCTCTCTAGCTTTTACTTGCAGTGAAATCAAGTAGGCTGAAGGCGTACAAGGAGGTTGATGCACATTAAACCGCAGCGATGGACACACACGAGTCACTGCCACTTACTGCAAGCCATCCAAGTCCTTTCAGTATCTGAGAAAGGGAAGGTTTTGTCAGTACACCTAAACGTACCCTAACGGCTCCCATCCCGCAAACATACACACACATACACAAATGAACACAAAATAAGATGGACAGAGACGCAGGCGACCAGATCTAGAGGGAGAAAGACCAACTTTCATGTAATTATTGGTTATCCTCAGAATGAAGGGTCACCCACTGGAGCCAGGGCCCTGCACTGTTTATTGTTCCCCTTCTTATTCTAGACTTGACGCCGGCACCTTCGGGACCATGGGAGTAGGCTTGGGATTCGCCATTGCAGCCGCATTGGTGGCTCAGGGACAGAGTCCGCAACAGCGTGTGGTGGCCGTAGAAGGGGACAGCGCTTTTGGCTTCTCTGGCATGGAGGCCGAGACACTCTGTAGGTAAGTTGAGGTTCAGCAATATGATTCATAATGCACTGTGGACCTTTCGTTGTAATGTCCGCGCCTCACCCCACAAGTCCTCTGTAGCTTTTATTAAACCCCTCCTCCCTCCAGCTCCTCAGCTCGTCCACGCCCCGTGCTCCGACTCTAACTTTTCCTTTATTCATTCCTCCTTTGCTCCCCCACACCTCAGTCTTTCTTTTTTTATTTTAGGGGAAAACAATTCTTCAATTTGCCACTGAGCCACTCTTTAATTTCTTTAATGTGCTTTTGCATATATTATTGTAACTTACTGATCCAAGATTTGACTGCCACCTTGCAATGATACATTTAAAGTTAAAAAGAAAACCAGGTCCAGCTCATACATGTGCGTGCATCTTGACACAACACACATCGTGCTGCCTCGGCCTGCTTTTGTTTTTGATGCTGTTGTTCCTTATCCGCAAACAGCTCGTTCTTTTGGTCATGTGAAACCGCATAGGGCAGAAAACCTTTGCACAGCCAAATGGTCGAGTAGCACCATTTCAAAACAAGAACTATTTGCTTTCCCAATGGTGGTTTCTTTAGGGTTTGCCTTTGTTAACTAATTAATTATTTAGATTTGACTGGGAGGGGAGGAGGGAACCACTGCCTTTTTCTAGCCTTCGCCGACAGAAAGGGCTGTGAGCTGCTTGTAGTCGAAAGCCTCTTCTGGACCATACCAAAAACTTACAGTGCGTTTAAAGCCCCTGCACTGCTTATCATCGGTTGTCTTAATTGTCACTCTCATATGCTTGCTTCTTATTCTATAGCTCTTCTTGTTTGTCCCTCCCCTGGAGCAGAGCCTCTTTACCATCCTTTTGGTTGCCCGACTTATCCTTCCACTGCTCACTTTTAGGGAAGTACGATTTTTCTTTTTCGTTAAGCACTCCATGAGAGTGCATGTGTTTTCCGGCTCTCTCCCTCGTGTGCGTCTCTTCCCCACCAAATACCTGCCTACCGTGTTTTATGCTACTTTCTCTCGTGTGCTTTTCCCCTGTCAAATCCCCCGCACAATGTGGTGTTCTCTCCCTCGTGTGTTACTCTCCATCCTCCTTCCTAATACCTTCTCCCTTCAACCAGCTGTATTTTCATTTCCCTACCCCAACCACTCCCCACTTCTCCCCCCCCACTAGTTCCTCCATTGCTCATCCACCCCTTGCAGTCGTTTTATTATTTATTGTTGAAATGTTTAAAATTTTTGAAGGGCCCAGCAGCTCCCACGTGCTGCTGTGCCCCTCTGCTTTCAAAGATGCACTTTAGCATAATCGATTTTTTTTTTTTTTTTAATTTACAGTGCGAAGTGGCATTTTCCATATCCAATTGGCAAATAAAAGAACTAAATAAAAAGGTGCCCACGTCATTCGGTGGCATGCCCTCCCGCGTGCAATGCGCTGACTCAATGACCGGGTTTTTGAAAACCATTTTGCTCTTTACCGATGCTGCACAGCACTGCCAACAAGCATTGGCGAAGCCAGTGAGTCCCAAAGGGCAAAACCTATGAGCTTTGCTTACTTGTTGAACTTTTACCTACTCCACTTGTCCCCTTAACCCTCTTGTTTACTGGATACCTCATCCTTTCATAATCATTGTCCTTGTCTGTTTTTTTTTTTTTTTAACTTTGATATTCTACGAACCCAAGATATTTGTATTCTGAGGCAACTGAACCGAAAATCCGACGCCACCGCCCTCCTCCCCAACACAGATCTGCAAAAGCATGATCTGTGATCTTTGTTTCATGACTTTAGACCCAGAGAGCCCTGGTAAGAAACCCTGGCTAAGCAACCTGTGTGGGAGGCCCTGCATGTCCTCTTGAAGAGTGGCTGTGTGTGTGTGGCTTGTTATGTTAATCCTTTACCATCCAGTTGCGACCTTCGCATGAGGTCTTGCCCACAGGTAAGGGGCGTGGAGATCTATAGGGGCATCTATAGCACCCCTGCCACAAGACCGGTGTCTTGGTGCACTTGGAGGTTGTTAGCTGTGCATTACCTGATTTTCATCTTTTTTCAGCCTTCCTCTGGGCTCTGGCACGCGAGCTCTGTGCCGAGAGCTCTAACCAGCTTATTATAAAAACACGCGTTCCCTGATGTCGTGGGCAGCCATAGAGCCAGGGGTGTCGCTTAGGATGTGTGGTAGGAGTTTGGAGGTTTCTGGCACAACTTTACTCCTTGCGTCCAGCGCAGGCGCCTGATGCCCAGGGCCATTGCGCGTCAACATAACTGTAGTCTCCTCTGAACTCCACAGGTACAACCTGCCGGTGCTCATCATTGTGGTCAACAACAACGGGATCTACAATGGCGTAAATGAAACCTCTTGGAAGGAAATGATGACGCTCGGAGAGCCAGCAAAAGTGTGAGTACCATCTGCATCACCTAGTATCCTCCATTGTGATAGTAGCAGGTGGTGTGCGAGTTATGAGTTGCTAGTCTCTTACTTTATCTCTGTGAACGCCATTTCCGTGCACCCTGCAACATGGTAAAGTGTGAGTGTTACCGCAGTTTCAGCTCTGCATCTCACTTGTGCATCTTGTAACACCTAGTGTGTTTTAAGTCCATGTGCGCCTTATTGACCTTCTCGTCATCTTTTGTTTCCATCCTCAGCACTTTCCGGTTATGTGTGGGTACAATGGCTCTGCACGGTATAGTATTACAGGTAGAACGAGAGCAAGGGTCGCAAGTGCGCTGCACTTCATAACACCTGGCGTGTTGGCGTGAGCCTCTATGCACCTTGTAACAATGTGCGTTTCAGTCCCCCTGCACCCTACAGCATTTGCTGATATTTGAGGACTGATCTTGTAAAGTGCAAGTGCCAGCCCATCCCTTCTTTAGAACATCTCCTAATTATACAACACAAACCATATAACTTGCAATGCAAGTTGTGTTAACGCAGTGTCTCACAGAACAATAACACGTGGGCCCACCGCATCCCCTGGCATGAATTAAAAAAAAATTGCAACACAAAAAATAGATATTCAGCACCAACATATTGTGATTTTTGCTGTTATCACTGCAAGCATTGCTTTTGACACACTTTTGTCTTGTGATTCAAATGAAGTATTACACTAATGTGACGTTATATCCCTTATGTCAACAATTATGTTCTGCCTTTGTTTAACTGTCCAACCTATATTACAATTGTGTGTGGCGTCTGCCTGCCACAAGATTAAAAACACACTACTATGTTGCTCCTACAGGGTAGTGGGCCTTCCTCAGGACTGTGGGTCTCTGTAGAGCACCTCAAATGTTGTAAAACAATCCCTGGTTCATCGTTTGTTATGTAGGCGCACTCAATATAGGATGGGGCAGGAGCAGTGAAAACACTCCTTTTGCTTAAAACAGGAGTTCTGACCTCATTCTCCCTTAGGTGATATTCAACATTAGCATCCTAAAAGTCCTGCTGCTGTCCCTCAGAGACTTATTGTTTGTGTTGGTTCTTCTGTTTTTCACATATTGAGAAGTACCCTTAACCTAGCAGGCTGTTATTTGGAGCGCCCCAATCGCAGCCTTCTTAACTATGCTCGAAACAAGGCCCACAGGCGCCAACCTCTTTGAAATGGTTTAGAATGTGCACACGAGGTGCAGTGCAGTCCCAGCCTACGTGCTATATGTGACCAAAATGTTGATATTGCTGCGCTCCCAGTGGGTCTCCGCCAAACAGTTCTTTCCAATGGAGCCTATGGCACTGCCACATCTAGAAACAAGCTATGGTGCTTTCTTCAAATGAAAGGTCTACAGCAGAGTTTGTTTTTTAGGTCGAGTCTACAGCGTGCATGCGCTGTCTGGAAGACCTGCTGTAATCATTAGAAGCAGTGAAATCCCACCTGCTGCTTGCCATTTGTTCACTCCAGCATCGCTCTTCTTTGTTGGCTCTTCATTGGTTGGTTCTCCTGATAAATAACTTCCGTTTTCCGCTCAGGAGCACCCGCCAGCTAAAGTTTCCTTATGCTGTAAGTTTTTATATGTTACTTTGGGGGCTCCTTTTTTATTTTCTAATTGCTACCTCATGTTATCAAATGCCCCACGGAGCGCACCGCGCGTATAACATTTACATACACAGCCACTGTTCTTAAAGGTTTACTACTTTTTCCATCACAGTAGAGATCCCAGAACTCAGGCCCTACTTTTTGTCTAAGAACAGGACGTCTTTAAAAACTCGGCCTATTTTAATTATTATTCATAACAATATTTACATAATAAAATAACGAACAATAACTAAAACAGACTGACGGGTTAGAGTACAGTACCAGGGAGGGCTTACACACCATATCGCCCTAGAAGGACAGGCCACTGGAAAAGAATGAATGTATGTCAGACTTCGGCAGTGAAGCAAAATTATTAACTAATTTAAATAGCTGTTTGGAGGTGTGTTTAGTTTTCTTAATTTGTTGGGTGAAGTAATCCTTCTTAGCATTTTTTAGTAGGTTTTTGTAGTTGCTTAATATAGTTTTATATAACTCTTTTTCTGTTTTGTCATAATTGGCTCTCCAGTGCCTTTCCGTTCTATGGCACAATTGTTTTTCCTTACGTAGAGTTTCCGAGAACCAGGGAGCTGACGGCGTACCCCGGTTCCCTGAGATCTTTCTGAAAGATACTGATGTTTTTATAGCTTCATTTAGCCATTCAGTATATTTGACTGCATTAAAATCTGCACACAGATTGAATTGAGGGCATGTTTCCTCCTAAGAACAGCGAAGAACCACGGATACTGTATAGCACCCGTGGAATTCACAGCATCCAGTTCAAGGTTTAGGACATTGGCAAATTCTGGTATGTCGTCTTCTATCATAGTTTAAGACCTAGTTTTCAAACCAGATCCGTAAGTTATCATTAATTCCCCTGAGGCACGCCCAAGATGCATGTTCCCTTTGTGTATTCATGAACTCCACACCCGGACTGTTGCCGCATCAAATTGAGTACGTCTCAGATATGAGAACGGTAGGGTTTCCAGTACAGAAGCACCATTTTCAGCTCTCCCCTGCTGCGCTCTTATTAGCGACGCAGGAAGCTCTTTGTACATTAAAAACACATAGGGGGAATTGATTTTTCCCATAGACTTGTACATTGGAGTAGAGATTTTAGGCGGGAGACCTCTTTTAAATAAAACCATTTTGGGCTGAAGAAATCAAAATACGATCTTTTGCATGTGCTTTAGGCGGCCGGCATTCGTCTGTGAGGTATTCTTTCCTAGGTCTCTCATTTATTGGTTTCTATCAGTTCTTCTGTTCTCTGCCGCCATATCCCAACGCTCCCTGGTTCCAAACTCCTTTTGTGGCTTTTTAATAACAGTGTGGGTGACTTTTAGGAAAGAAAGCTTGGCATATGTCGTGCTGACTGGAGTGATATGCTTTTCTTTCTCCTTCTTGTGCATGTAAATAAAATACGTTCCACTGTGGCAATAGCCACTATTATAATTTGGTTCTAGCTCAATGTTGGACCCGGCCTCGTGGCGTGGTCCGTACCCCCGTGGATTGTGCCCGTTCCCCGCCCAGGCCTTCACGGGCCACCCTTCCGAACTGCACCGAGACCCCTCATTCCGAGCTGCACGAGGTCGCATACCCCTCGGGGCTCCGCCATCTTGTTGACATCCACGTGACTCTGTGCGCCAGCCGGCGCGACCCCACTCAACCCGGCCTCGGCCCCGGCGAAGCCCCGACATCGAGGCACCAAGAACTGGCCAGGGGGTGCCACATGAACCATTCACCGCCCCCGGCGGAGGACAGTATCGATGAGACCCCCGACTGTCCTCCCATCCCTAGGTGTGATTGCCCTGCAACTCTCTTGGGCCGGGTGCCTCTCCTGCTGGGCGTCTGGCCACCTCCACCCGGCCTCTCCACCCCCCCCCGGGCGCCAGGGTCCGGACATCAAAGGGCTCCAGACCTATATCTGGGGCGACCCCGCCACAGATCGGCAGTTGTATCCAGGAGTCGAGAGCCCTGCTGATTGAATCGCGGCCGACCCTACGGAGAAGAACTCTTGCTTGAACTATCACGAGCCCTGCAGACTGCGTCGCGGCTCCTTCTTGTGAACACCTTGAAGCCCCCCGGAACATCGGGGCCCTGCTGACGCTGTCGCGGCCCAACCTCGCTGAAACCTCCCTCGGAGCCCTGCTGACGACGTCGTGGCTCGAGCTGAGCAGAAACCATCTTGAGAGCCCTGCTGACCTGATCGCGGCTCCCCACGAACTGAACGCCAGAGCCCTGCTGACACCGTCGCGGCTCGACCCCTCCGAGATCCGGAGGTCCTCCAGCTTGAGGATAAGAACTGGGCCCCAGGTACCCTCGTACCGAGCTCCTGCCAAAGACTGTCCCGCTACCCCTACCCTTCCAAAGAGACACTGAGACTTTTGGTGGATCCCTCGATCCCTGTCGTGTAAATATTGATCTCGTAAACCTTTAAATGCTGATAAAGAATTGCTCGTCTTGAGACAACCTCCTTGAGTCCTGTGTGGTGGTGTTACTGTGCTAGTACGTGATAGGAGAAGGATCTCTCAGGAGGCTTCTCGACTGCGCTCGGCTACTTCGTGCAAGTGAGGGCCCCCCCCTGGTGGTCTCACCGACTCCTCGGGGTCCGCCTTCCAACATTTGGTGGCCAGCGACGGGATCCGAGCCGAACGCAGTACGTACCAGCCAGTACCCACTAGCTACCCATCCAGTCAAACAGTAATCATGAGCAGCCAGGAAAATAACGCGACCATGGAGTTCCAGCCCGAACGGTTGGAGGAATATACGCACAAAGAATTAAAACAGTTCTGCAAGGACAAAGGCATTGCAACCACCAGCCTAGGTACCAAAGAGGAGATGCAGAAAGCTCTGAGGACCTGGCTGGAGGCCGAGGCAGGCCACTCCCAAGAAGAAGGTCCCTTGCCCCTGACTGAGGCTACATCAACCGCACTGACTCCGGCAACCGGAGGAAGAAAGAGCCTAGAAACCGGCCTCTCCGAAGAAGAAATACGAGAGCGGGAGAAGGTCCGGAACCACGAACTAGAGCTCGCACGACTGCGGCTGGACGGCGAACTCCAGCTGGCGGAAAAGAAACTGGCCCTAGAGCAGCTACGGCTTCAAGAGGAGATAGAAGAGAAGAGACGGCACCGAGAGTTGGAGGAAAAGAAAATGACCCTGGAGCACGAGCGAAGCCTCAAAGAGCTCGAAATCAAGGCCAAGAACGGGGGGACCAACACCCCCAGTACTAGAGACACCCTACCGCCTGCCGAGGCCAAGGTACATATCCCGAAAGAGGTCGTCAAGGAGTACTATAAGAATGACGACATCCAACAATGGTTCAAGGCCTACGAGGTGGCCATGACCTCTCATCGGGTGCCCCGAAAGGACTGGGGCGCCGGCCTGTGGGGGCGGTTCCTGAGTGAGGGTCGAGACACACTGCTCCAGCTGCCGGAGGAGGTGATGACCTCCTACGATCACATGAAGGAGGCTCTGCTCACCCGCTACGGGCTAACTGCAGAAATGTACCGCCAGCGGTTCAGAGACTGCAAAAAGATCCCGGGCACCACCTGGGTGGAATATGTGGACTTTTTCAGCCGGGCCCTAGAAGGATGGATCAAGGGTAGCAAAGTCACCACCTACGGGCAGCTGGCCGACCTCATCGTGTGGGAGCATCTCTCCAACAATTGTTTCGTGGAACTGAGGCAACACCTCCTCGACAGCAAGATGTCCGACCCACAAACTCGCCGTCGAGGCCGATCGATGGGTCAACTCCCGGGTCCCCCGGAACTCAATGGGGGAGTACCAGAAGAACCCCACCGGACCCCCCCGCCAACGCGGTGGAGGGGGAGGGCCGAACAGGAACCGGGACCCCCCTGCCGGGGCCCCCAGGAGCCCCCCTCGAGGGCCACCTCAGCAACAACTCTCCCCGAGCCTAGCCCGAAGGGGGGCGACCCCGGCCAGACCCGGACCACGGCCACCAGTAACATGCTACGGCTGCCAACAAACCGGACACTATGCCAGCGACCCGGTCTGCCCCCTGAACCGAAGAAGCGGGGCCGGCGGGCCCCCGCCCCGACAGCTGGCGGCCGCCGCCCTGGGAGAGGGAGAAGAGGAAGAAGAAACCCTCGACCGAGGGACCACCGAATGGGAGCCGGCAGCCATGTCCCTGGTCTGCCTGGGTAGCCGAGAAATGGTGCCCCGCACCCCCATTCCAAGCAACACCCAGAAGTACAGGCAGCAGGTCACCGTCAATGGACAACGGGCCGAAGCCCTTCGTGACACCGGCGCCAGTGTCACCGCTGTCCGCTGCCACCTGGTGACCACCGAACAGATCCTACCCAATGTGCTGTGCCCCGTCCGGACGGCCGACAACAGCGAAAGCCTGTGCCAGATGGCCCTGGTCCCCTTCGAGTGGGGAGGGGTGACCGGCCTGCTAAAGGTGACGGTCCGCGATGACGCACCCGTAGACTGCCTCCTGGGGAACGACTTGGAGAGTTCCCCCTGGGCTCAAGTAGAGCGACGAGAGCACCTCCGAATGCTGGGACTATCCGAATGGGCCTGCGCCAGCACCCGGTCCATGACCGCCCGGGCCCCCCGCTCGTCCTCGGCCCCCGGTGCCGCCCAGCCCGAGGGGCTCGCACCACCCCCCGCCGGCGGCGAAGGGGAGGCGGACACCGACCCTGGACCTAGTGAATCCTCCCCCGAGGAGATTGCTTCCCCGTGCGCCCTACCAGAACTGGCACAATGGCGACACGAAGGGGGCCCCACCCGGGAGCAGTTCCAGCAAGAGCAGCAGTCCTGTCCCTCTCTCGAAGGGGTCCGACAACAAGCGTCCGCACAAACCAACGGGGACCAGACCGGCACCCACTGGGTCTACTGGGCCGAGGGCCTGTTGTACAGTGAGCAAAAAGTGGCAGAACTCGGGGCCAGCCGCGTGTTGGTGGTCCCCCTCCGCTTCCGGGAGTTCCTGCTCAACCTGGCACATGACGTGCCCCTCGCCGGACACTTGGGGCAAGACAAAACTTACAGCCGTCTGGTGACCCACTTCTACTGGCCCCGGATGCGGAGAGACGTGGACAACCACTGCCGGTCCTGCCAGACCTGCCAAGCCAGCGGGAAGACGGGGGGTCGGGTCAAGGCCCCCCTCCAGCCCTTTCCAGCCGTCAGCACCCCGTTCGAACGGGTCGGAATCGATATCGTGGGGCCCCTGGACCCCCAGACCGCCCTGGGCCACCGCTTCATCCTGGTCCTCGTGGACCACGCCACCAGGTACCCGGAGGCGGTCCTGCTAAGAACTATAACGGCCCCCGTGGTAGGCCGGGCCTTGATGGGGATCTTCTACCGAGTGGGATTTCCCCGCGAAGTGGTGAGCGACAGGGGCACGAACTTTATTTCCAAATACATGCGGTCCCTGTGGCAGCAATGCGGGGTCACGTACAAATTCACAACCCCCTATCACCCTCAGGGGAACGGACTGGTTGAGCGGTTCAACAGAACCTTAAAGGGAATGATCCAGGGCCTGGAAGAGCCCCTCAGGCGGAGATGGGATGTCCTGCTGCCGTGCCTCCTGTTTGCCTATCGGGAGGTCCCGCAGAAGTCCCTGGGGTTCAGCCCGTTTGAACTATTGTACGGACATCCGGTCCGCGGACCGCTCAGCCTGGTCAAGGAGGGCTGGGAGACGAAGCTCCAAGGCGCCCCTCCTGACGTCTACCGATACCTCCTGACCCTCCGAAACCAGACCCGCAAGTTCCGAGCCATGGCCGAAGCCAACCTCGAGGCCAGCCAGGAGGACATGAAGCGGTGGTACGATCGGAACTCCTCTACCATCGAATTCGAGCCAGGCCAGAGAGTGTGGGTCATGGCCCCGGTTGAACCCGGCGCCCTCCAGGACAAGTGGACCGGGCCCTTCAAGGTAGTGGAGAAGAAAAGCCCCGTCACCTACCTAGTCGACCTGGAGTCCCCCCGGAACCCCCTCCGGGTTCTACATGCTAACAGGCTCAAACCCCACTTTGCCCGGACCGAACTGAGCCTGCTACTGGCGACCGACGAGGGGGGCGAGGACGACTCCGAGCCCCTGCCCGACCTCTTGCAGTCCAACGTCCATGACGGATCCATCAACGGTGTCCAACTCGCCTCTTCCCTGACCCCGGAACAGCGTGACGACTGTCAACAACTGCTGCAGGACTACGCAGCCCTCTTCTCCCTCACCCCGGGGGTGACCCACTGGTGCGTCCACGACGTCGACACCGGGGATAGCCCCCCCGTGCGACACCGAGCCTACAGGGTACCCGACCGAGTGCGGGCATGCATCCAGGCCGAGGTAGCAAAGATGCTGGCCCTGGGGGTCATCGAACCCTCAGACAGCCCGTGGGCCAGCCCTGTCGTCCTGGTACCAAAGGCCGCAGCCCCCGGCCACTCCCCGGAGTTACGATTCTGCGTAGACTACCGAGCCCTGAATGCGGTGACCAAGACGGACGCCCATCCTATACCCCGGGCCGACGAACTCATCGACTGCTTAGGGGCCGCCCGCTACCTGAGCACGCTGGACCTCACCGCCGGGTACTGGCAGATCCAGCTCACCCCCGGCGCCCAAGAAAGATCCGCCTTTTCTACCCCGGATGGGCATTACCACTTTCGGGTGATGCCCTTCGGAATGAAGAACGCCCCGGCCACTTTCCAAAGACTTGTAAACAAGGTTTTGGCCGGGCTCGAGGCCTTCAGCGCGGCCTACTTAGATGACATTGCTGTGTACAGCAACCACTGGGCGGAGCACCTCCTTCACCTCAAAGCCGTCCTGGCCGCCCTCCAGCGGGCCGGGCTCACGATCAAGGCCAGCAAATGCCAGATCGGCCACGGATCCGTGACCTACCTGGGCCATCAAGTGGGAAGCGGGCAGGTGGCCCCTCTCCAGCCAAAAATCGATGCCATCCAGGCCTGGGAACCCCCTACTACCCAGACAGCTGTCCGGGCCTTCCTGGGCCTCACCGGTTACTACCGGCGGGTCATCCGGGACTATGGGAGCCTTGTTGGCCCCCTCACAGAGCTCACGTCCAAGAAGCAGCCCAAGAAGGTGCACTGGACACCCCGCTGCCAAGCAGCCTTCGAAACCCTCAAGACAGCGATGTGTACTGCCCCTGTGCTGCAGGCCCCGACTACAGTAAGGAGTTTGTGGTGCAGACGGACGCCTCCGAGTATGGGATCGGGGCCGTCCTGTCCCAGGCCGATGAAAAGGGGCTCGACCGACCAGTGGCCTTCATCAGCCGACGGCTACTGCCCCGGGAGCAGCGATGGAGCACCATCGAGCGTGAAGCCTTCGCTGTAGTGTGGGCCCTTAGGGCCGGAGCTTCTTATCTCTTCGGTACCCACTTCCGGGTCCAGACCGACCACCGGCCCCTGCGGTGGTTAATGCAAATGCGGGGCGAGAACCCCAAGCTGCTGCGGTGGTCCATCTCGCTGCAAGGGATGGACTTTGATGTAGAACACCGGCCCGGCAATGACCACGCCAACGCCGACGGCCTGTCCCGCTTCTTCCGCCTTGACGAGGAGAATCCCCAAGGAGATGGGTGACTCTCCATGCCTTCGGCTGGGGGGGACGCCTGTTGGACCCGGCCTCGTGGCGTGGTCCGTACCCCCGTGGATTGTGCCCGTTCCCCGCCCTTCACGGGCCACCCTTCCGAACTGCACCGAGACCCCTCATTCCGAGCCGCACGAGGTCGCATACCCCTCGGGGCTCCGCCATCTTGTTGGCATCCACGTGACTCTGTGCGCCAGCTGGCGCGACCCCGCTCAACCCGGCCTCGGCCCCGGCGAAGCCCCGACATCGAGGCACCAAGAACTGGCCAGGGGGTGCCACATAAACCATTCACCGCCCCCGGCGGAGGACAGTATCGATGAGACCCCCGACTGTCCTCCCATCCCTAGGTGTGATCGCCCTGCAACTCTCTTGGGCCGGGCGCCTCTCCTGCTGGGCGTCTGGCCACCTCCACCCGGCCTCTCCGCCCCCCCCGGGCGCCAGGGTCCGGACATCAAAGGGCTCCAGACCTATATCTGGGGCGACCCCGCCACAGATCGGCAGTTGTATCCAGGAGTCGAGAGCCCTGCTGATTGAATCGCGGCCGACCCTACGGAGAAGAACTCTTGCTTGAACTATCACGAGCCCTGCAGACTGCGTCGCGGCTCCTTCTTGTGAACACCTTGAAGCCCCCCGGAACATCGGGGCCCTGCTGACGCTGTCGCGGCACAACCTAGCTGAAACCTCCCTCGGAGCCCTGCTGACGACGTCGCGGCTTGAGCTGAGCAGAAACCATCTTGAGAGCCCT
The DNA here is from genome assembly GCF_964204655.1 of Triturus cristatus. NCBI lineage: Eukaryota > Metazoa > Chordata > Amphibia > Caudata > Salamandridae > Triturus > Triturus cristatus. The sequence continues at coordinate 64,084,961 of NC_140593.1, read as the reverse complement.
GCTGACCTGATCGCGGCTCCCCACGAACTGAACGCCAGAGCCCTGCTGACGCCGTCGCGGCTCGACCCCTCCGAGATCCGGAGGTCCTCCAGCTTGAGGATAAGAACTGGGCCCCAGGTACCCTCGTACCGAGCTCCTGCCAAAGACTGTCCCGCTACCCCTACCCTTCCAAAGAGACACTGAGACTTTTGGTGGATCCCTCGATCCCTGTCGTGTAAATATTGATCTCGTAAACCTTTAAATGCTGATAAAGAATTGCTCGTCTTGAGACAACCTCCTTGAGTCCTGTGTGGTGGTGTTACTGTGCTAGTACGTGATAGGAGAAGGATCTCTCAGGAGGCTTCTCGACGGCGCTCGGCTACTTCGTGCAAGTGAGGGCCCCCCCCTTGGTGGTCTCACCGACTCCTCGGGGTCCGCCTTCCAACACTCAAACAGACCAAAAGTTAGAAACACATATGGCGACTTGTTTTACTGCGCACCGTGTGGCTTTTTGCAAAGGTTGACTGGTCCTCTTTTTCATTTGCTTAATGCTGCATTTGGGTGTTCACAATTCCGCACCACACATTACTATTCCACACCACATAATCTGTCAACACACCACATCATTAAACTCAACAACACATTTACACACCACGTACATTCAATCCCCACCACAGAATACCACATCATACCACAAAATTCAGCACACCACGTAATTAAACTCCACAACATACCACTACACAGCACAAACTGCCATACCATATAATCACACTCCATAACACACAATATCACTCAAAATAATTCCAGTACGCTAAAAACCACATAATTACCATCCACATGATACCACTGCACACCATGCTACATAATTACACTCCACAGCACACAATTCCCGAACTAACCATTCCAATCCAACCCACATAATTACACTCCACACCAAATACATCTACTCCACTCTATAACACATAGGTAAAAGACATTCTCATTTACAATGCCAAGCGCTCTAACTCTCGCAAATGCAAGACCTATTGGCATTGCCAATGCTTGTTCAGTATTACGTTCAGCGCTAAAATTGGCGTGTCAAAGGGGCAGCACTTACTCCACTCTAAAAAGCAGCCTGGGTTCAACTGAATTAGAGACCAAGTCTGCGTCTTGCAGCAAATGGAGCTGTAATTTGGCAGATTATAGACATTTTCCATGACTTTTGAACTTGCAGATTTAGCGATGCATCAATGGCACAGGACAGCCTCACGCTGCATGTTTTCGTTATTACTGCAGCTTCACAACAATATCTTGAAATTCCCCTGGCACCAGTACAAACAAGGTATATTTACCTGTTTACAAGACACACGGTTGATCTGAAAGCCTCGTTTTGTAGGATAAGTAAGACTGGTGATAGTTTATTATCTGCGAGTGTTGTTTACCATACTCTAACCCTTCCAACATGTCTTGATGTGAGTATCTAATGCGTATAAGGGCTCCTAATGTGTGAACATAACTACACTAAGGAGACCTTGAAGTAGGTGTGGTCACCAGCCACATTGAGCATTGTGACTTTGTGTTCATACTTGTCAGTCTGTGCCGCGTGACCTCTCCTAATCTGTGAGTGCAAGGTGTTCAAAATGCCTCATATGAAGGCCAGTTCAAAGAACCCTGTAATATGTAGCGTGTGAATCTGTGCTTTGTTCGTATAAAAGTAAGTGCCGTGCCCAAGTAGTCGTTCACAGGAGTCCGTTTCACTTTGCTTCTCATGCGGGCTAGAGGTTTCCAGTGTTTCATTCTGGAAATATTTTATTTGTCCATTTAATCCTGCATCTGTGTTCCGAAGACCAATAGAACTAGTTGGTGAAGGACATGGGAGGATAAATTAACCCTGACATAAGTGGTGCACCATAGAGTCTGTGGTGGCATTATTCAAAGACTCTTGGGACAAAGCCACGTTTCATCAGCACTGTCCTCCTAAACCATCATGACAGACTCTTGAATGGTGGGATATGGTCCTCAATTGGATTTGCAGAGCCTCTGGACACAAGAACTTGGACAAGGTATATCAACCTGCTGAAACTGGCCCTGAAGTCCTCATAGATCCAGCCTGATCCACACAGCCAATGCATCACCATCTAGTTTCCAAAAGCAGAAATATCATATATCACACTGAGGTGTCTATTTGTTGTATGGAAGTAAGAAAATCGGACTTGATTAACGTGGTTTGATCCTGAAGCAACAGGAGTGTAGCACTGGTGCTCTCCCTTAGTCGCCAGACTGGCTGAATGACACGGAAAGGTCAGCTGGGGCTCTCATCCGGCAATGTAGTGGAGTGTGATTGGCTCTGCCCTGTGCCCTACCTGCCTTCCACAATACTGGATCATTGGGAAACCTCCCAAGCCGGGTGTTGTAACGTGTATTGTTGCTTTGCATCCTTTCCCTTAGCTACCTGTTCCCTGCTGCTCAGCCAGTATGAAAGGGATGTGTGGAATGTTAGAATGCCTGACTAGGTAGTGGAATGCTGCAGTGCCTGGTGGAGTGGAGAGACAGACAGCTGGCGTGTGGGGGCTGAGCAGCAAGGATGCTGCTCCTGGTGGGGCTGAACTACTGAACCTATTATCCTACTTACCAGCCTGTAACTAAGCTTAATAAACATCTTACTTACAACTTACTTCATTGCTACCGTTGGACCTCATTTGGATTACATCACCGGGCTCTACTTGGACTGAGATTTGCTAAAATCAGTAAGGCGATGACTGTGTTGTGATCTGGGATCGCATTCTTGTTCCCGCACCTGTCCGATCCCTGGAAAATGACCGGGCTACATCTCCCTTCCCTTTCCCACCCAAACTGGAACAGCTTAGACATGAGCTAAGTTAGTATTGAGAGATGTTTAAAAGTGCCATTTTGCTTGATTTTCACACTTGAGGGTTTACCTCTAAAAGCAAGAACGGTGCTTCTTATAGGCCATAGGCACCAATGATGAGAGAGAGTGGAGAGTACTGCAAATGCAAGGATGATTCTGTTTGAAACCGAAGATCCTGAAACCAATACTACGACTTTGGTGCCACTATAATGAATACCTTGAGAAAACTGCATTCTGGTTTCAACGCACTTCGAAAAAAACATCCCCGAGTGAAAATTCAAATTGGCTGTCTATGAAGGGACAGCATCTTACAAGAAAGTGGTCATATACTTGAAGCCATGCCCCCTTTCTGTTGAAGTCTGAGTAACCCAGTGCAAAGGGCCGTGATCAGTTTCTTTCCCATCAGCTTTTTATCATATTCCACTGGGCACCTTCCCTTCACGCTTTTAGTTAGAATTACGGTTACTTCTCTGATCTTCTTTCATGTTTAGCTGATAACAGCATGTGTAGCCAAGCAGCAAAAGATGAAAAACCAAGCAGACATTCATAATACTCATGTCATCAAATCTTGCGAGTGTCCTTGACTAACACTGCTTTATGGGCCCATTGGACAACATTTATGATATCTGTTTCTTGAGAGGCACCCACACCACACTTCACTATACTCCATGCATCTTCCAAAGCAGCAAAAGGTGGACAACTCCTGCTGCTCTTGAAAAAGCATCCCTGGGCTCTGATGACCTGGTGGACCATACTACTGTCCTATAGGGAGACCAAGAAAGCAAACCTCCATCCACCTGCAAGACCAAGTTAATATCCGCTCCATCATAAACAACTCCTACTCTGCCTTTGCACCACGCTGAAGCATCAAAACAATTGCTTCTGAGGTCATGGACAAACACGACTGAGGTCAGGGATCTAAGACAGCAGCTGCCCCCGCCTTCTGGCACCATTCAGTCGCTCCAGTGCATTCGACACCATTGACCAGCATGCCCGGATCTACAGCCTGCCATTGCGATTTGACGACACAAAGTTGAAACCATAGTATGCTGGTTTGCCCTCAGTCTTTGCAGCATGTGATGGGTCGCTTAGATTGGCTCCCCCCCCCCCCCTCCATCCCAGTGACTAGAAGAATAATTCCAGCTTCTGTGCTCTTCCTTGTCGAATCGAGCCTTGGATTCCTCTTGGTTCTGCACATGATTATGATTCAGTGGTACAACCTACAACCCTCTTAAGACTTTGCACAATTCCACTGATAAACTCAAAGAGCTCATGTACCATCTCTGTTCCCCACATCCTAGGTCTGCACCCTAACCGAGAACTAGAAGCAAAAGAACAATGGATCAAACCCAGATCTTTGTGACTGGGAGTGCATTTTCAGCATTCCGTCCATCATTTGTTTGCGTAGTACTTTCCACCCTAAGTGGGATGGGTATGTCCAGACGTGGGTCCCGTACTCACTGCGTCGCTGGACTCAAGCTAGCCTGGCTGGTGTGGGGTGATGCCCCAAAACCATTCTCAGGATGCTTGTTTCCGTTCCAGGGAGGACCTGGTCTGCAAGTTCGGGCTAGACTGTTCCCATGAGGAACAGGGTCATGACTGATTTGCATATGGCTGGGTCCAAATTGGGGTGGCAAAGTGAGCAAAAGAACAATGGATTAAACCCATATCTTTGTGACTGGGGGTGAATGCCGGCATTGTTCAAAATTCCATCCATCATTTGTTTCTTTAACTTTTTTAAAGTGACATTTTCAAAATCACTTTAATTCCAACTTTACCATCAGTTTCGATCGTAAATTACTATTAATTTGAGCCCTTGAATCCTGGTTTTAGCTGTTCCCAAACTGCAGGTATAGACTAAAGTGTTCTAATGCAGCCCAGCGCTCTTCCAGGGGAGAGTCAGCCTTGCCACCGGGAAAAACAACTGTCGGGACGTGTAAAACTTACGCACATTCTACTTTTTAAATACCATGCACTTTGACCTGTGAGCAGGTAGGGCCTACCTTAGGAGTGACTTGTAAGTATTAAAAAGGTGGGTTTAGGGTTGACAAAAGGTTTATTTTGCCATGTCGGATTTTCAGATTTAAAACTGCACTCTCTGGCTGAAAGGTCAGGCCTGACGACCTACACTCCACTGTCACTTTAGTGGTGACACAATGTGCGCTACAGTCCACTAGTAACATTTAACTTACAGGCCCTGACTACACGAGTTACCATATTCTAGGTACCCATAGGCAAGTTAAATAAGCCAGTCACGTACTTGCCAATTGCGCATATACTTTAAGGGCCAGCGCATCCACGCTAGGCACTGAGCATTGGACATCAGAGCCTCCGTGTTCAGAGTCAGTAAACCAGCGCTAAATATCGCAAACATTGGGGGTGATACGGTAAAAAGGGCATTTCCTCCCACTTTGTACCTATCCCTGGCTAGCATGTTCAAAGATTAATTGCAAGAGCCCCTTTCTGTGTAGGTGTTAGATCTGTTTTTTGCCATGTTGGTGGTTTTTTTCCACACTGGCTGTTCCAGCCGCAGTCTTTAATCAGTGAAATGAGAAAGGACAAAGAAAGAGGGGAGAGGCCTTTCTAGCCATTCACTAAACAAAACAGTCTTCTGTAGCATCTATGTAGAACATGGAGCAGGAAGTTGTAGGAGATGCTCTCAGAGGGTGGTCACCCTTCCCGTCTATCTGCTGGGGCCTGACTTCACCGGGGAGGCGGCGGAACTTTCCAGGGCCTTCCCTCAACCAACTAAGAACCTGAGCAGGCTCACCTCCCGTTTTCTATTTTCCACACATAGAAATTCAATAATTATAATTGTCCCTATGCAGTGAACACAGCACAGGCACACAAGCACCCCACACTCACCCTACCACATACATGTAGAGAAAACAAGCACTCTCCACACAGGTCTCACATGGATAGAGCAAAGGACCCAGATTGGGGGATTGGGTAGGCCTGTTGGCAGGTGAGTCCAGGAGGCATACATCCCTCTGAAGGTGAGTGGCCACTGAAGGCTTCCTCCACAGCCAGTGCCTCTCAGCCCAGTGAGAGGCAGGTAGTCCTTCTCAAAAGGAGGGATACACTTTAGGTTCTCAATCCTGACTTCAGAGCCACCCTTTGATGTCTCAATACATTTTCAAGGGAAGCCATCAGTGAACACACAATTGTCGTGTTCGCTGAGGGGAAACAAAACCTGCTGAGGCAAACTGTGGCTTCCCTAGCAGTTTAACAATTGTCTTCTCAGCAAAGGCGCTGAAATGATGAAAACCCTAGTATTTTGAATAATGCTTGTTGCTATACTTGAGGTCTGTGTTCACACTCCCTACACCCACCTGCAATAGGAACTCTTTCCCTATGTAGAAAACTTCTCTTTCGTTCCCTTCCAGGGCCCCACCAGTCTGTCTGACACCCAATGCGCACTACGAGCAGGTGATGGCTGCGTTTGGTGGTAAGGGGCACTTTGTACAGACCCCGGAGGAGCTAAGAGTGGCACTAAAGGCCGGTTTGGCAGAGGAGAAAGTGCCAACGCTTATCAACGTGATGATTGATCCGCAGTCTGACCGCAAGCAGCAGGTAAGTGCGCAAACTCTGCGCAGAACCTGTTTGATATCATTTAATGATTTAGAAGGTTTTTTTGTTAAAAGCCCTTCACTTCTTTTGAGCATTTAAAATAGGTAGGGTGATAGAAGGGCTTTGGAATTTTACACAGTCCCACTGTCAGTAATACAAGAGCCTATTTATACCATCCAAAAACCTTTTGTATGTGTGACCATCGTCAACTGGGATTGCTGTGGATGGTTGTGCTTTGCTGGATGTCCCTCTGTGTGAGTCCTTGGGGGTTAAGGGCAAAGTCACAGCCCCTGCCACGGCTTGTTTATCTCTCCTTTTGAGCCTCATTGCTTCTCGGGTCCTGCAGCTTCCCTCCAGGAGAACAGGCTTCATGGTCCTTCCATGTTCTTTTAGGTTTGTTCAACCACAAGTCACTCTCCTTAACAATGTGACCAGAGGCGACCAAACACACACCCTCTACATGGATCCCTGGCAGCCTTTTCCTTCCACAGAAAGGGCCAGGTGATCATCCTGCAGCCAAAAAGATGTGAAATCTTACTGAACATGACAGTAAATATTGGAAAATACTTTAAGACTCTAAGTAGCCAAAGACCTTGACTATAATCATGAAAAAGCAGTTAGTAAGATAAAATCCTCTTAAAAAGGAGAGAAAACCTCTAAGGAAAGTCAAGGAGTTTCGTACATTGTCTTCTAAATCTGCTGATCGCAAGCTGGATGCAAAAGGCAGCATGTGTGTATGTTCTAGGCTAGGCTTGGAGGTAAGCAGCCTTGTAGCCTCCTAAGCCAAGAACAATGGCTGACGGCAGTCGCTGGGATTTGCTGTCCCTTCAGCCTTTTATACCGTACTGCACGAGACAACAGAACCAGCAAACGCAGCAGCAGCAGCAGAATAAAAAATACTTCCAGTAGAGAAAGCGGAACCACCAGGGAGTTGATGTCGCATCCCTCAGCAGCACTGAGAAAGGCGTCCAGACACACCTGACAATGACTCCCTAGACTCTTTGCTGCATCTAGTACTCCTGTGAGTAAAAACATAACACCACATCTTCCGCCTTGGAAAAGATACCTTTAGACAAATGAGTGTTAGACATGGTTACTGGAATAAGTGTTCAATGGTTGAAAGGTCTACAGTTTGAGTTCCTGCTGCTTGGCCTTATGCATGGGATCCAGCTTCGTTTTCACAAGTATGCAACAGAAAGTCAGTATAACTGAAAACTAGAAAGCGAAAGGAATCTATACAGGCTTGCTACTTCCTTGTGGAGAAGGCTTTGAAAAAATAATTTTTGACCAATCCTGGAGCCCTAGGCAGCCAAAACACATGAAGTAAAAAATGTGACATTGCAGGTGTTCCATTGAATGCACCACACGCTTCAGAAGGGGGTCTGGATGGTTGTCACAGAGCAGACTTTCTTGTTCAATTAATCAAGAAAAACAGGATTTTATTTTTTGCTTCAAAGTACGATCAGACTAGAAATTAAGGGTCCTTCAATTCACTCTCAAGTGACACCCCAGGGCCAGCTCCAAGAGTGATGACGAATGACAGTAACTTCCACTGATGCTTATCTTGGTTGATCAGGGCTTTGCTTCACCGTAACGCCTACAAGATCTTGAGGCCCAGGGTGGTGATCCTAAAAACCCTGGGACTGTGGTCAAATTTACAGTGAATCTAGTACAATTGACCCAATACCTGGGCATGGTTCTGGACACACAAACTGCAAGCTTATTTCTTTGGCAAACAAACTATCTTCCCAGGTTCTTGAAAACTAATAACTAGGGACAGATTCATACCATGCAGTCGGAGAAAGTGTCATTGTTGCTGGGCTCCAAGACCTTGTGCGTCTTCAGTCAAAGGGTTCTGGAAGAGAATAGGTTGTAGAGTTCAAAGGATGGGAATGCTTTTGACAGATAACTCTTAGGAATCCTTCAGGGCACTAGCACTTAGAAGTCTCAATAAGTCACTATAAACTTACAGTTCCCTACAAGCCCCATATAATCTTTCTCCCATGGCTCGACACCACGTTCTAGAATTTATCTTACTCATAAATAGTTTGTACCTATAAGGGATGTCAACAAACTCTGGTTATTGGCAGTCAATTCCAAGGCTCAGAGTCTTGGAGGTGATTGCCATGAAACAGAGAAATGACAAGGTTCTTACTTTGAAGCAAGTCGTTAAAGCTGGTACAAGGCTTGCATATCTCAAAGCAGAATTCGATGCAATAAGTATTCAAGGTTGTTAAGTCGCCACAGGATTAGTCCTGAGGTGGCATTTTTCCCTTTCAATGATTACGCCTTAAATTTGAAGAACAGACCAGTTGAGGTCTAGCTTATGATAGGCAAATGTTGTTTAACAAGTACGTGAGAGATGCACTTGTTGAATGAAAAGAGAAATGGCACTGCACAACCATGAGTGCCACGCAAGCATAGCTCAATAGAGGAGACCCTTATTCGAGGACGGTCCTTCCTAGGGTGTGGCCAAATTGTTACTCAATGGCCATAGCTTTCGACTGCAATAAAAGATAATACTGGAAACCCATGCAAATGGCAGTGGAAGCTTGAGACTTGCTTAATCAAACCTGCTTACTTCAAAGTCTGAACTATAAGCTCCGCCTATGTGACAGTGACTGTTAGAACCACTTTCAGAGAGCCTTGGTGCATACAGGGGCTATTAGCCCAATGGTGGGGATTGAGGCCTTTTCCTCCTAATGTCCCGGGGCCTGAGCTACTATAGATCCTGAGCAACTGGGCCAAGTAACCCTTCTATTATTCAATCATGGGTTTATTAAGCGCGACTACTCACCCGTAAGGGTCTCAAGGCGCTGTGGGTGGGGGGGGTGCAGGCTCCAGTCCATCAGGGAAGGGGTCCGTCGAAGAGCCAGGTCTTGAGGTTTCTTACGAAGATGGGAAGCTCTGCTGTTGGAGGGCGCTCCAGGCCTTGGCCGCGAGGAAGGAGAAGGAGTGGCCTCCCGATCTGGTTATTCTGGTGTGTGTGACCATGGCGAACGAGAGCTGGGCTGATCGCATGGTTCTCTGGGGTGCGTGGAATTGGAGTCAGCTGTTCAGGTATGCTGGTCCGATGTCGTGGATGGCTTTGTGTGCGTGGGTGAGCATCTTGAAGGTGACTTGTACCTCGATGGGGAGCCAGTGTGGTGTGCGTAGGTGCTGGGAGATGTGGCTGTGTTTGGGCAGGGTGAGGACCAGTCTTGCGGCGGTGTTCTGTAACTTGCGGGTGAGGTTTTTGTTTATCCCGGCATAGAGTGCGTTGCCGTAGTCAAGTCTGCTGGTGATCAGGGCGTGAGTGACTGTTTTTCTGTGTTCAAGGGGGATCCATTTGAAGGTCTTGCGTAGGAGGTGGAGGCTGTGGAAGCAGGAGGACGTGACCGTGTTGACCTGGCGGTCTATTTTGAGCTCGGAGTCCAGAATGATTCCTAGGTTGCGTGCGTGGTCCGTGGGGTTGGGAGGGCTTGAGGGGGCCGGGCCACCAGGTATTGTTCCATGTGTTGGGGTTGGGTCCCATGATGAGGATTTCCGTCTTGTTGGTGTTTAGTTGAAGGCAGCTGTTTTTCATCCATTTGGCTACGGCTTCCATGCCTTCTCGAAAGTTGTGTCTGGTGATGTCTGGTTCGTTGGCTAGGGAGAGGATGAGTTGGGTGTCGTCTGCGTATGACACGATGTTGAGTCTGTAGGTTTTGACAATGGAGGCAAGTGGTACCATGTAGACGTTGAAGAGCGTCGGGCTGAGAGAGGACCCCTGAGGGACGCCGCAGGACATTGGTGTGGGGTGTTATAAGAAGGGGGGGGGGGTCTGACTCGCTGCGTTCTGCCTGAGAGGAAGGATCTGATCCAGTCGAGGGCTTTGTCCTGTATTCCTGCGTCGTGAAGTCTGCGTATTAGGGTGCGGTGGGAGACCGTGTCGAAGGCCGCTGAGAGGTCGAGGAGGATGAGAGCTACTGTTTCTCCTTTGTCCAGTAGGGTGCGGATGTCGTCTGTAGCGGCGAGGAGTGCGGTTTCCGTGCTGTGTTTTTTTTCTGAAGCCGGATTGGGAGGAGTCGAGGATGTCATGCTCTTCGATGAAAGCAGCGAGTTGGCTGTTGATGGCTTTCTTTTTTTTTTTTTTTTTTTTGAAAGTTATTAATATACATTTATTTGTGATTCTTTTTTACAGATACTGTTTTTCAACGTAAAAATAGAGAAATCATGCCAGAAAAAAAAAAGAAAAAGAAAAGAAACTCAGAAAGGCGCAGGAGCAGGAGTGTTTCTCATCCGTTTGCACTCTTCTCGTGCAAGATTGTTCAGATGAAGGGTCCTTAGGTGTTTCATCATATTTGCCGTGCCGTACGAGTATTTCTTGTTAGGATCCTCTTGAGACCGAACTCTTTTGCAAATCTTGCACGTGACCAAGGTGGCATTGGTCTTTGTTTCCACACCACTGAAGAAAAACGTTGTGGGCATGGTGCTTTCTCCAAAAAGGTATCCTCAGATTCGGTGAATATTTTTTTTTTTTTTTTTGTGAAAAACCTTTATTGACATTTCAATCAATAACAAGTATGGGCCTACAACCCCTCGGGGCCGGCCGCTAAGCAGTCAGAGCAACAGAGATCAAATGGTAACACAGGCAGCACCTTGGGGAGCAGAATCATCATGCTGATATAGTCTGGCCAGTGAACAGCGCAGGTAGGACACCAGGATAAAAAAGGGTTTTCATTTTATAATGGTAAAAGACAGAAGGATCAGGTGCCGAACAATTTCCCAACAGCGATAAAAGGCAGGCAGAATAATAAACGTAAGCAATAAACAGCAATCTATTGGATCAATGGCGCAGACACAGGAAATTCAGGGCGGGGAAGAATATCATGCCCAGCTGCGCCTGCAGTCCCCTGCCCGAAAGCCCAGAGAACACCCCGGAAATTGTGGCACACATGAAAAGGCAACGATTCACAACAAAGGAGGCGTACCGCGCTGATCCCAGAAAAGAAAAAGCAAGAAGAATCAGAGAAGAAAAAGGAGGCCATGGAAAAAAGAGATTAAAGACTAAAGAATCCCCTCCCCCAACCCCCCACCCTGCACCTCTGCAGATGAGTACGCCCCCCCCCCCCCCCCCCCAGCAGTGTGCCTGTCGCCCTGGAACCAGACCCGAAATATAGAAGAAACCGGGAAAAGGAGTAAGAAAAGAACCCCACCAGACGGGGGGTAGAGAGAGTATTAATAAACTGGAGGAGGGCCTTCAAAACATGCCCCCGGCTTCTCCCTCCCGCACATTATGCTCCCCCCAAAGCAAACAGTAAGCAACACAAAATCGACCATGTCAAAGAAAGATGGGGGGCATTTTGCACCTACTATACCGACAGTTATACCATGAGAGCCCGCAACCCCGAGCCCGCCCGCCTATTAGCCGACCACCCCTGAAAGATCATTCTTAACCTTGGCCACTCTTGGCAAATCCGCCCATGCATACCCCTCGACCCGGCGCCATGTCCAATGCTACACGGTAAAGGAGCGTCCAAAAACGACCAGGAAGCGACGGTTGATGGCTTTCTTGATGACTTTTGCCAGGAAAGGGAGCAGGGAGATGGGTCTGTAGCTTTTGAGTTCAGTGGGGTCAGCCAAGGGTTTCTACAGAAGGGGGTTGACTTCGGCATGTTTCCAGTCCTCTGGGCAAAAAGCGGTCGCCAGGGACCGGTTGATGGTGTGGCGGAGCATGGGTGCGATGGTGTCGGCGGCTCTGTTGAAGATTTGGTGGGGTCATGGGTCCTTGGGGGACCCCAGAGTGGATTGACTTCATGGTCTTCAGAGTGTCTTCTGTGGTAAGGGCTGTCTATCATTGGTTTCCAGGTGTCGGGGGTGGTTGGTGGGGGTTCTATGTGTCATCGTCTAAGTTGTCGTAGATGCTCTTTATATAGTGGTGGAAGAAGGTGTTGTTTGTCGCAGAGTTCTTGTGAGGAGGGGATGTCAGTTGATTCACTGGTGGGTTGGGCAAACTCCTTGATGTTGAAGAGTTCTTTGCTGTTGTGTGCGTGTGTGGAGATTCTGTCTTCCAGTGCTTTTTTCCTAGTTTTTCTGATAAGGTGGTGATAGGTGTTGGTGACAGCTCTGAAGTTGGTGTGGGATTCAGTGGCTTTGGTGTTTCTTCAGTCTTTCTCGAGGCGGCGGCAGGTGCGTCTGGACTCTCGAAGTTCGGTGGTGAACCATCTGGCTTTCTTGGCGTGGGTGTTGTTGATTTCCTTGAGGGGGGCTATGGTGTTGGTGCTGTCGGAGATCCATCTGTGCAGGGCTCAGGCTGCTGTGTTGGGGTCGTCGTTTTTTTGCGGTGGTTGGGGTGGAGTTGCAGAGGGAGGAGGTGAGCTGGACGTCAGTGATTCTGGTCCAGTTTCTTCGTGGGGGCAGTTGCTGGTGTCTGTGGCTGGTCGGTGTTTTTGAAGGAGAAATGGACGCATCAGTGGTCGGTCCATGGGATTTCGGGGGTGTGGCTGAAGGTGACGGCGTTTCCTGTAGTGAAGAGGGGGTCGAGGCGCTGTCCTGCTGAGTGCATTGGTTCAGTCACTGTTTGGCGCAGTCCAATGTTGTGGAGGTTGTCCAGGAGGGATGTGGTGTAGGGGTCCAGTTGGTTGTCGATGTGGAAGTTGAGGTCTCCCAGTTGGGTGTAGTTGGTGGATGTGATGGCATGCGAGGAGATGATGTCCGTGATGGAGTTGGTGAAAGGTCCGCGAGGTCCAGGGGGACGGTAGATGAGGATTCCTTGGAGGGTGGTGGTGGGGTTGGTCTGTAAGAAGTGCAGATGTTCCATCATGTCTATGGGCTTGTCGGGGGAGAGTGCTCAGGCGGAGGGTGGATTTGTGGACGATGGCGATTCATCCTCCAGGGCGGTCATGGTGGTCTTTCCTCGTGATCTTTTATCCTTGGGGAATGGCGATGTCGATGTCTGGTCCTGAGGTGGCATTGGTCCAGGTTTCGGTAAAAAATGCTATGTTCGGGGTGATTCTGTCAAGGAACTCCCAGATTTCGGTGACCTGCTTGTGGAGGGATCGGTCGTTGAGGAGGATACACTGCAGGGTCTTAGGTTCGGTTACGGGTGGGGGGGGTGGATATAGATTAGTGGACCCGGGCTCTCAACTCAGAGAGCACAGCTGCAGCAATAAAACAATGTCCAGCCAAATACTCACTTTCATAAAACAGCCAAATACTCACTTTCATAAAACAGAGAAATGTTTTACTTATAACTCTACTCATTCAAAGGAAGAAGGCGACATTCACAAACAATCAAGCGTTTCCCTTTAATGCCGGGGCTCTAGTGTTTCAATGGCAATTCCCTGTCCCACTCTTTCCTCACATTGTGATAGGGGTTATTACCCGTGAACTGTTGGCCACATCGAGGGAATGCACACTAGCAGTCCGTTTCTAAAGAGACAACTCTGATTCTTAAAGTCAAGTCAAAAGTGTCTTCGCGCCGCAGTGCTTTCAGCAGTGAGTCCAACCATGGCTGGTAGGCCCAAAGCCAGTCTTACTCACTCCTGTAGGAGCAAAGCATGCAGTGCCTTGGATGTGCCACGTCCGTGGTATTCACAGCCGCTCCAGTCCCGATTAGATAAGTTGGCTTCACGCATACTCAACGGCTGCACTCGGCAGACGCAGGCTCTCTAACTCCAGCAGCAATCAAAGGTTTTCCTGCACTCCTGTGGGGTATGTTTCCACGCTCCCAAAATAGGTGTGGGGGATTGATTCCGATATTCCGGTCCTCAATCTCGTGCTGGGGTGGTGATGTTTTCACGGCATCCTCACTCGTTCTACAAGGTCAGGTCAGGTCAGTCACTGTCCTCGTTGCTCCAGGAGACCTATGGGTCACCACTGCCTACAGTTTACGAGCTTCTGCCCGATTAACAAGGCACGAATACTCCCAGCAGCCCCTGCTTGCATACAGGGTTTCAGTACAGTTGCAATGCAAGGCTCTCACTGCACAGTAGTCTCTACCACATCAGTCCCTCCTGGCATATATGGTCGCCGCGACGGTTTCACGCATGCTTCAGCTCTTCTCCACAAGGTAGTCTTTTCCACGGCAGCCCCTCGCGCACACGGGGTCGCCACATTGATGCAGCGCAGGCTTCCTCTTTTACTGCACAGCAATCCTTTTCATGGGTATGTTCACCGCGGCCATCTCCTGGTATAAGGTGGTCGCTGACTCAGTTCTGCACATGGGCTATACCCGATCAGTGCAAGAGCTGTTTTCTCACACTGTGAGTCCACTCGACAGGGCTCACCTCTGGAACATGCTCCCTCCAACACTCTTCTCTTCCTCACAGGCAGCACTGGTTTTGACAAGCAGGCAGGTGCTCGATCTCCAGGGCAGGTGGTCTTGGTTTCCCTGGGAGATGTTCCCCCACCCAGCAAGGAGTCTAGCAGTCCATAGTACCCAGTCCTGTTCATAGGTATAGGTTGGGCAGAGCGTCCCCTCCTTTGACAGCTTGGCAGATGACAATTTTTGGGGTCTCAAAGTACCCTTCTTAAAGTCCGTTTTGAGAAACCAAATGTGATTAAGGTTCTTAGTCTTTGTAGTGCTATGTTGGGGTTCTGCTTCTTTTTAAGTGTATACTCCTCCACTCCTTCTTCCTCTTGAAAAGCCATCCGTCGCAGCAGGAGAGACTCCAAAACTGACTGTCCCACAACACAGGCGATCGGAGTTACTAGAGTTCACACTATGACGTCAGTCACAGTGACATGCATCAAAAGGTTAATGTTGGGCTCCAAGCCCTACTTTTTATGACTCTCTTATCAACTTTCACTCCTTCCTGAGATGGATCAAGGCCCCTTCCTTGTTATCTCTCTGAGTCAAAGAGCACCCTTTGCAGTGTACAAGGGGAGCCACATTCTCCTTTCCAGTGTGTCCCACCCAGCTCACAGGAATGTAGCAATAAACAGTAAAAACATGAAACTGTTGCTTTTACTGTGGAAAGTCTTGGCCGCCCAAATGGGGAGTATAGAATTACACACTGACCCCTCAGATGAGCTAACTCTGGAATGGCACGATCAAAGGCGATACTCCAAGGTATCAAATGAGTCATTACATTAAGCCTGACTTGATTCGCAAGCCAAAATTGATGTAGCAAGTTGTAGTGTCCAACTTTGACAAAGTTGCCACTTTGTTGCCTTCAAACCCCTGCACCTTTACCGGATGCATATGGGGTCCTGCCTCTGAGACAACTTTCTGCTCTCCTGGGGAGACGTGTTAACAGCTCTCAGGAAGGGATGCAATAGGGGCCTGCATTGGGAGGAGGTATTATCTCCTTCCTGCAGGATGCCAAATGGATGTTGGCCCATAATGCCATTTGGCGAGCCTTTGAAGGGCAAATGGGAAACACTTGGGAGAGGGGCTACTCTATTGTTTAGGCAGACAGGGTGGCATTGTGGATCGGAGAGGGGTAACCAGTTGTCAAACTGGTTTTCCAGGGGCGTGTAGCCCCCTTGGTAGCCACATCTCTGGATTGGGCTAGGGAGATCTGGATGTCGAGAGAGGGGTCTCACCATGTTGAAAGTGGGCAGAATGGTGCAGCTTCGGATTGCCAGATGCTACAAAAGTTGGCATCAGGTGGGAGGGCACCTGATAGCTACCAACCACCTCCTACCCTGAGAGCATTTTCTGGGCATAAAAGAGCACCCCTAGCACCCTGAACTCCGATCTCGACTGGACTGGAAGAAGGACTACCCTACTGCAGCTAGTTACCGGCAAAGAGAGGCTGCACTGACATGGGCTGCACCTGCTGCCTAGCAGAGAGAAGGACGGTGCCTGTTGTGACTTGCCCTGGAAGAAGTCTCCTCCAGGGCCCAGCCAAAATCAAGAGACTACAAGGGTCAGCCGACTGACTTTCTGTCTACAGCATAGGGACACATCAGCTGAAGACGCCTAATAGGAGCGAGGGATAACCCAGATCGTCGCTCCTCGCCGTCATGTAGCACCAGGGACCAAGATCCGATGCTCAAGTTGCACCGGAGTCTGCTAGACTTGGAAGAGTCGTTGGGTTGCAGTTGGGTCACCCAGAATGCAAGCTGCAGCCCTGTGAAAGCGACGGGGTCAGACCGGAGAGGTCCTCGTGGATTGTCGATCCCTCTGTACCGGAACTCCTCGTTACCTTTGTGGACTGAGGAGTTCCTGCAAGAAGATTCCCGTCGACAGCGTCTTTAAGAATGCTGTATCCAGACTGTGACTGGAACTGCTGGAAGGCTGCTTCTTCTGAGGGGTTAACTGTTTCTGAGGGCCTTGTTGGTCCCCCTGACTAATTCCCTGTGGGAGTTGGTCGCCCTAAGTAATTCTAACCAACCATATTACAAGTTGCTCAAGTTTCTGCTCAAAACATTTGTCAAATTCGTTCAGTTTGCCAATGCTTGTTCGCAGTTGAATAAAATGCTCTGATTTACCATTCCTTGTCAACTCTATATTTCCGGAACCCTCCGGTGGATCTTTTTCATTGTGTCTAAAAATATAGTCAATTTTTATTAATTTGTGTTGAATTGTTTTGTTGTGTTGTCTTTTTGTTGTTCAATTGTTTTGGAGCTGTTTTAATGCTTTACACTTGTTCCTTTGTGTAAACCTTGCTGCTCTGAGCCACAGCTACCCATGGTTGAGCTGAAGGTTTGACAAACGAAACCTACTGGGCCTAAAGGAGTTGAGAAATGTATCGCACGGTGAGGTCGCACAACCACACCATATAATACATCCCATTTCCTCACATTAATCATTTGTGTCTCCGTTTTTACAAAACTGCCCAAAAGGTTATAAATGTAATAAAAGGAAGTTTGACAGAAACTGCACCTCTCCTAAACATGGTTCCATCTTCTTTCTATAGGCACGTTTGGGGGTTTTCATTCACAAGATGAATGCTGTTCCAACACTCTCAACTCTAAGCAAAATACATTCTGATTTATAACAAATTCTCATTTTCTGCAGTCTGATAGGACAAGAGTTATCCTTTTTTGTTTTTATCACACATTTTTGAATTACAGAAAGATATTTCTATCTTGGAATAGAGATGGTCTCACCATGTAGGGAATGCAGGGCTGGAAGCCTGCCAACAAAAGCAGCTTGTTAAAGAAGAGTGGAGAACCAGCCTGTGACTGCCTTTCTCACCCTAATCTCCTCCTGAACACAACTTTTGTCTAAATAAAATATAGATAGCTTACCAGCGTTGGAACCCGGTACTGGGTTTGAAAGGGTGGGACCATCTGTCACCCCCTTGTAGGTGTAGACGCAGCCCCTATAAACCTTCTGGGGGTTGTGGTTCTGCGTAGGCCGACGGTCAGAAAGAGAAGTCGGCCTGCGGGCCACAGCCCGCATGAAGATCAGTCACTGCAATGAGAGAACTGGGCTGGGGCTGTCTTGAGGACACCTCCCCCAAGCTGCCAGAGCGGGTCCACATGCTACTTCTGCTGCTAATCTAGATGAAGGATTGACAGGTTTTCAGAGGTGTGTTTGGGGGATTTCTCATGGTCAGGAAGGATGCGATAGCTCAGGAAGTTAAAGCATATCTATGTGCAATCTGTAGCCGACTGCTGCCAATCCTGCTGAGATACCTCAGCTGTTCTCTTAACAAGTATTGGCTCTTTTTGGCAAGTGCCCCTGGTGTGGTGGGGAGAAAGCCAAGGAATAAAGAACTTGATGTCTGCACTCTTTGCCTTCCCAAATGTGCAATTTATTGCAGAATTTCGTTGTACTGGAGGCTGGGACGACAGGGAAGGATTTTACTACATGGCTAAGTTAAGGTCTTAGGAAAAGATCAAGATTGTCTTCAGAGAAGAGCGTCTCTTGTAGTAGTCAGGGGTCCCAGCGTGTCATAGAGCCAGGAGGGGCAGATCTCGACTCCTCACACCTTGATGGTACCCACTTTAACAAACCGCTCCTATGGGCTCTCGGCAAAGTGACATCGGGAGTCGTTCGTGCCCATACTGACAGCACTCAACCATGAAAGGCTGAGATGGAGTGACTTTGATGTTGAGAGAACTTTCACATTTATTGACGAGAGAGTTAATGGAGAGGACAACAAAGACGTCCGTACCACAGCCTTGAGATCTGGGCATGCAGCAAGATGCCCTTACTTTTTCACGATTTGTGCTCCCCCAGTCAAAAGATGTTACAACAAGGAAACCCCAAAAGCCATCTTCAAGCACCTCTGCCTCGAAAGTGGCCCTGAAGATATTTTTGAAAAAGGAGCAGCATTCCTTATAGCATTCATGCTTCAAGGCGTTCTTGGCCAAGAAGGTGCCTTTCCTTGAAAGTGACTATTCAATCAGGGGTCTTAACGATAGATGGCTCACCAACCTATGACGTTGTATCCAGTGCCCTGCATTCCACACAGTTATTTCTGAGATCCTAGTGTCTCGGTAACCTAAAAGAACTCTGATCTTGGATCCTAGGGTGGCCACAGTGCACGATGGCTGCTAAGTTATCACGGGCTGCACCAATTCTTTGCCCACTGATGGAGGTCTACAGTTTCTAGTGCCTTGGCACACCAGAGATGTGTAATACCAAAGAAGTGGGGATGAGATTCCTGTGGTCCTTGTCCACTCCCACCATGGCTTGCTGGCCTGTGAGCACATTGAGTAAGGAGTCTGAGTGGACTGCCTGTGAGCACATTGAGTAAGGAGTCTGAGTGGACCGTAGTGCCTCCAGTCTGCTCCTCAGGGGATGAGATTCCTGTGGTCCTTCTCCACTCCCACCATGGCTTGCTGGCCTGGGAGCACGTCGATTAAGGAGTCTCTGAGAGTGGACCGTAGTGCCTCCAGTCTGCTCCGCATTCCTACAATGTGGGTTTCAGTTGCAGCATTCAGAGGCCTGGCGGAGGAAGAGGAGTGTTAGACATCTGCTGTGTCGCCATTCGAACTGGAACAGTTTCTAAGAGCCAGTCCAAACCTGGAGTCCGTAAGTGTCCTGATGGGCAAAACACACCCATTTATGTCATTTAGGGGTCGCAGCTGTGACCCCTGGCACTGTGTTTGCAGCATCTGGCCTCAGAATTGGCAAAATGAGTGCCAAGAACACAATCTTATTGGTGTCGGGCTCCACCTCCGTGTTTTCGACTCATTGTTTTATTACAGGAATAGTAAATATTAGGCTAGTGGCGTAATGCCAAATGGGTCAGCAGCATCTGCATCTTAACCAAGTAAAATAAAATGCCCTAAATGTATGTTGGGAGATTGCATATGAGTGAGAATGTGTTTGTGTGAGTATGTATATACGTGATCATCTGTGTCCTTATGTGAGCGCATGTGTGAGTGAGCATGAACTAGATTGGTTGGCAATGTGAGGGAGTGACAAGTGTAAATGAGGGTGAATGCGAGTCGGTGAAAGAGAATGAGTGTAAATAAGTGACTAAGAACAAGCGAAAGTGAGTGTGAGTCAGAAAGTATAAGTGAGTCAGAGTAAGTGTGAGTGTAAGTGCATGCACATCGTGGCAATAAGGAGGACAGCCATGGAGTATATCATGGGGTCATCCATGCCAAAAGTGTGTCCCTGATATACTAGACGTAGCTTTTGACAGAAGGGTCACCCGTAGCATATGGATGGCAGAAATGGCAACATTCTGGCACTGGCGTATTCTATGTCATGTTTGGGCTAAGGTGGCACCCATGACAAAATGCTGACCCTTGCAAAGGAGTTAAGTTTTGACATATGGGGCACCCATGGGACATTTAAAGAAAATGGGGTCCACTCATGGGGACCATCAACCTTCATTGGCTTGGCACACAATCGAAGGGCGTGTATATTTAAGTGTCTTTTGAGAACCTGTGACTTTAGCAAGTTTATGTGAAAATGGTACTTCAAAATGCACTAGTCAAGCACATTGTTGTCAAAATGCTCTCAGGGCAGCACCCCACCCCACCTCTCCTCTCCAGACTCTTCCCTCCCAGACAAGGTCAGATTCTCTTTGCTTACTCACTATCTATCAGGTAAAGGTTTCCTTAACATATCATACAGCACCCTCATATAGGTCATGTCTAAAATAAACATTCCATGTTGTGTTTTATTAATCATGTTTTTTTGGAACTTTAGAGATGTTAATTATTGTCATGTCAAGATTAAGGTCAAGACACCACTTCCTGGGAAGAGTCCGGATCAAAGGTCATATGATGCCACTTCCTTTGATGTCATTAAGGTCAAAGGGTGTGTGATGTCACTTCCACTATCCCCGGTATTAAGAATTATCGCCCATGTAAACTACCTATCCCCAAATACACCCCTGCATGGCACAAGATAAGTCATTGGCAATTGCATTCATGCCTCTTCAGCTATGCCTCTATTCACTGCTATCCTTCTAGACCTCAACGGGATTCTAGCCAGCATGTAGGTGACTGTGCCCACAGACATAAACTGATTGTGAATGAAAGATTCAAAGTGATGAGGGCTGTGGATGTGGCCAGCCTCTCTGTCCTGCCCTGGTTTCTTTCAAGGATCTTACTGGTTACATCTGTCACATCTTAAAATGGATTCCCAACATAAGGTGCTGGATCTACTGTTTGGTCTCTCTTTATTTTATGGACTTTCCTGGTCGTGTGAGACTCAAATATAATAAGCATTGGGACAGTGACAAATTCAAGGCCACGTTAATTTGTGGGATCAGGTAAAAGGGACGCCCAGCAGTGCCTTCTTTTGGCCGCAACAAAGAAATTCAATGTCCGCCAGAGAAAGAGAAACCAGCCTAGATGCGGAGAACAAAGTTTCCCTTCAGCAGCAGTTGGAAATCCTGCATCAGATATAAAGCAGCGATGTCTCCTCTCTCCTGCATCACCTGGGTCGGGGTGAAACCTCCTCACTGCTCCGCTACACACTGGACGCCTTTACTAGAAACCGCTTGCCAACACGTTCTGTGCTTCTGGGGATGTCAAAGACCGTGACAAAATGAGACATGCCCGTAACTAAAGAACGATAGAGTGGCTTAAGAGGAGAGTTCAGACTCCTTCTAAAGTAAAACTATGAAACAAATGGCAGAAAGACATTCAGATGCTGTTCTACTTCAGGAGTGACCCATCTCCTCTCATCCCACATTCTCCAAATTCCACGATGTAATTTGGCCGGATATTATCTAACTCCCTTGAATAGTGGTGTTGCTGAAAATACAGATATTGGATACAAGGCATGGAGCCTCAGCTCAGGGCCCATAACTGAGAATGTTTGCTATTGTTGTCATTTTGTGGATCCAAAAATGAGGAAAAGGCAGGCGGCTGAGGGGTCGGCTCCACCTTCTATCGGGGTCATGAAGCGATGCTTTCCTTCATTCAGCAAATACCATGAGTGAAACAGGTCATTTGTGTTCACTACAGATGGTTAATAAAAGGTTGGGTCTTGGAGTCTGACTGACCCCTTATGCATTGCTGTCATTCGACCACTATGTGCACAGTGTCCAGAATCTCCCTAAGAGCGGGTGGTGGCTTCAACTAGGTCGGAAAAAATTTCTCCCTCACTCTTGCCTTTCTCTCGAACTCCCTCTGAAACCGGTCTGGTGTGTTGACAAGGTTGTGGAGCACAGTTAGGCTCAACATGGTTTCTGGGCAGCCAGATCTTTGGTTTGCTACCTCCAAAATACCTGAATATAATCTGTGCCGAAATGGCAATAATTTCAAAAGGCTTCCTTATGTCTGCTGTCTGTTTTGCTGTCAAGGGTTACATAGGGCACATGCTTTGCAGCGTGTGCCAGAATAAGTCACATCAAACTGCGCACAATTTATTCCCACGTCATCACGTTTACTGCACCGTTCCCTACAGCGTCTATTACACAACCTTTGAATTGTATGCACTTGGATTTGCCGCTCTAAATGTTAGTACATTTTGTCATACTCCTATGGTGTGCCATTTGATTGATTATGCCAAAGGGAGCTCAGTCTTATGGCTTCCATCGAGGGAACCACTGTTTGCTTAGATACTTGATTACCCAGGTCGTAGGAACACAGGGTTGCCCCATATTTGGTTCTAGATTGTTCTCTTGCAGCTTCAGTGATGAAGGTCCCATTTCCCAGCCGAACGCAGCTGATGTATATTTCTTTCATTAATGCTACTTGCGTAGAGCATGTATATATTCACAGGTCGTGGGTATTCACTGACAGTTGAGTAAACCAATGGTGTGGTACATGGATGAGATGCTGACAGTTGAGTAAACCAATGGTGTGGTACAAGGATGAGATGTCGGTATCATGGAGAGCATTCATTCATTGACAAGAGTTTGAAGAGATGTGGCATCAGGTCTTTCTGAAAGAGCTTGGGGTCTGCTGGATGTCTTGAGGATGAATGGTTGCGTCGCTCCTGTGTAGGTTCAAATTGGTAACCGTACAACATGTCTCCATGGCAGGCATTGAACCCAAGCTGTGCTTCTAGCTGTAACTTTGTAATGAGTGCTCCGCTATGGCCTACTCCATGACCATGTCGTGTGATTATCTAAACTCATTCCTTTCCTCTCCCTGCAGGATTTTCCATGGCTGACACGCTCCAACATGTGATCCTGGATTGCTCGTCTCATCTGCGTGTAACGACCGCCCAGGGGAACAAATTACGCTGTTCAATTACAATGCTTTGTGATTTCTAAACTCTTGACGCCGAGCAGGCCACCCTGGATTGCAGGTCCTGGCTCCGTCAGGTCTACTCTGTGCGGCTTTTGCTTTGCTATCCTCTGGGCACGAGACTGTGAGTCGTTGATGATCCAGCAGTGATTGAATGTTTGATTAATTTAATTATTTTGCTCGGCATCAGGAACATGCATTACAGGTCCCTAATGTGAGCACTGCACCTTGCCTACTAAGCACAGCGCACAGCATTGCCTTGCTCCTGCAGTACATGTGCAGTTTCCATTGTGCTGGTAGCACAGTGCATTGACTGCAAATTTGTTCCTGTTCCTAAAGTGTCTACTGTGAAATCTGGGCTGTGCTTCAATGCGTGGTGCTGTACAACACACATGTGCCTTAGGAAGTCTTCTAAACTCAGGGATACTGCACTTTGCTGCTACACTATTTTTAAATGCCCCTAATTGTGGTGCATGCACGGTTGCTGGCCTGCTGTCGTGGGTCGTGGTGTTGGACCACTACACACCCATGGTCTTGTTGCTATACTGCTAGAATTAGTTGGGGCTTTAGGGCTCATGGAAACAGTGCGCTCCCCAGGATGGTCTACCTAACAGTCGTAACTAAAAACCATTCAGAAGAGGTGTGGCTTGCATGATTAAGAGTGTGACCTAACAGGCACATCTAGGAACCCTTTACAAGAGGTGTGGCCTTCATATCAAAGGGTGTGGCCTAAGAGGTGTAACCAGGAACCCTTTACAAGAGGTGTGGCCTTTATATCAAAGGGTGTGGCCTAAGAGGTGTAACCAGGAACCCTTTACAAGCTGATTGTCTATATAATTAATGGTGTGGCCAAGGAGGCGTAGTCAAGAACTCTTTATAAGAGTCCCGGCCTAACACAGGTCGAGTAGAATCCTGTGCTTGCCAAATTCAGAAATAGAGCCTTCATTTAGAGCATCGCTGAAATCAGCAATTTATACAGCACCTTGTGTCTGGGCCACCAACAACAATCCATTTGGTAAGGTACACGTAAATTGTTAAAATAAAATTAGAAATGTTTACTGAATGAATTACCACCTTTTGAAATTCGAGCTCTACAGTCTTGTAGTTTTAAATCGCTGGAAATAGATGTTATTATGACCGACCTAAGTGGTGCTCCATTTCATCAGACTTTGACTTATAAAAAGTTGTATGCTAGGTTCAACGATAGCTAAAGCTGAGACCATCAATTTACTTACAGATTCCACAGTTTGGAACACTAACCTGCTGAGCTATCCTGGTGGTTATACAAGCTGGCTGTAGGATGGCTCAGAGGAGTAAGCCATTTGCTGTAGAGATGTGGGTATTTAACTCCTCTCTGCTTATAATACTAGTAAAAGAGCTCAGGTACTTAATGTGTCCCTTTCAGTTCTTCTCTTAGCTGACTTGTGGATTGAGGTTTATAGCTATGCTCCCATGTTCTCTCAACCAAGACAAACTAAGTACCCAAAATGAAACTGAAAGGCGGTGCAAAGTGACTGTTACACAGCAGTCCGAAACCCAGCTCTTGTTAGGCATAACTAGAGGTTAACAGCCTCGCCTTATCCCTAAACATGTTTTGCTTTTTTTGTGTGTATTTTGCCTGAAGTCTTGGACAGAAAAAGATAGCCCGCTAGAGACCTGCCTGAACCCCGTTTCACTTTACTAGTCCTCTGCACTGGCATGACCCACCCCACTTAAAGCACTTGTAGCTGTTCACAAAATACGGCAAAGCCTTTGGCCCCCTCAACAGTACGTAATCTGTCGCAGAAGATTGTGTTTTTTCCTTACAGATATCTGGTATGGTGGATTACTGTGGTGCATACGATATACTTGTAATTACTAAAACTGATTTCAAGGGGTCCACAACTGGTACGGGTGCTGGATTTAACAAACCTAGAGGAATTCTCCAAGCTCCGCCCGCCTTGCGTCTGGGCCGGATCGTTCCTCCACTTTTTTGTTCTGCTGCTCCTCCTGACTTAGGGTCTCCCCAGTGAAGCCTTTGAGGTTATTGTTCTCAGGAATTCGTCCAGTGGCAGCTTCTCACCTCCTCGTACCTCCTTCATTCCTCTTGCCTCGTTTATAGTTCTGCATTTGGGAGAAACCACTACTACCTTGCTAGTGTATCTAAGGTATTTGAGAAGGAACATCTCCATCTATGTAAGTTCTCATTGGTTTCACAGGGTGGCTTTATCTCCTTCAAGCCAGGAAACACCCAGGCAAACTGTGGACAGGGCTTGCCATGAACAAGCATGGCACACCTGGGAAGGAACAGCACAGTGGATGTTGCTTCCAGAGTACTGACACAAAACGTTAGATCCCCCGAGTATGAGACTCTGTTTACACCTTCCCACAGGTTGTGGTTTAATGTTAGTAGATATAAAAATATAATAAAAAAAAAAAATAGAGGAACGGGAAAACACCAAAAAAGCTAAAAATAGCAGAAAAGAAAGAAAAAACGAAACGTACGTAACTGGTAAACAGGTCGCGGTACTCACACACTTTCCTGTTCAGAAATAACTGTTATATGATTTCACTGTTGGAGCTGAGGCAGATGAGCTAAAGTACTATAGACTGCAATACGGAAGGAGCGCATTTGACAGATATGTCCCGCTCCTTAATGATGAGACGGTAGGACATAGGGGCAGATACTGCCTATGATACTTTACAAACATACGACAATCCCTGCGAAGTGAACATCCACTATGTCATAATTCTGAGATTGAAATCATTGGATTGATGTAAATAGTGACATAGTATCAATGATGTTGTTATAAATGGAATATGTGCTGATACTTATTACCTATGTAACAGAAAAGACAAAAATGCAATAAAGAGGTTTTTAAAAAAAATGAGACTCTGTTAACACCCCGGCACAATCATTGCCCTTCTATGCAAGGAGGTATAAGCCCGAAGCTTGTAGTAAAAGCGTAAGCCAGAGCGTCTCTCTGATGTTCCTCTATAAAATGCGCTAGCAGCACGTTCCAAGTTTGCCCTGTACCTGAAGGAGCAGATATACCAGTTTGTTAGGGTTCAGTTATGGTTACTGGTTGGAGAAAGTAGGCAGATGGCTGTCAAACGTCCATTGTCTTTGGCATGGGGACCATAGATATGTTCTCTTCAGTCATGATGTGATGGCAGGCCCCATGCCATCCTCTGTTGTGAGCATGTAGTGCCAGAGAATGGTCTTTGACCTGAGAAGACAAGATTGTCTGATGTCTAACTTCAGAGAATAACCTCAAATGCCAGAATGTTATTGCAGTCATTGAAGACCACCATCTGTCCAAAGCTGTCCACACCTTTAGCCTCTGGGTGAAGAGTTTCAGAGGCTGTGACCAGAGGTCCGAGCATGTACCTACTGAGGGTCCAAGGCATTGATCTTTAGTCGGAAATGGAGCTGCAGTCTCTTAAACGTGGAACCGAGGTGTAGGATGTGCAGGAGGGCCGAAGGAAGATGCATTCAGGAATACATAGGATTGAATCACT
The DNA here is from genome assembly GCF_964204655.1 of Triturus cristatus. NCBI lineage: Eukaryota > Metazoa > Chordata > Amphibia > Caudata > Salamandridae > Triturus > Triturus cristatus. The sequence continues at coordinate 64,058,536 of NC_140593.1, read as the reverse complement.
CTTCATCCGTACCACACGCCGCGCTTTGTTGAGGGCTCTTGTTACCCTCTTTGATGAGCTCCTGTTAGAGCTGGTCTTTAGCTGATGCTGCAGTCTAGCTTTCTGCTGCAACCCCAACATTCCTCTCTGATTCCCGACTTCCGGCTCCTTAAGAGTAAGTGCATCGTTACCTGTGATGTAGTGGCACAGGTTGTATGTACTTTTGAAGAATTCGTGGTTAACTCGTTTTCTTTTCAGGGAAACCTATTTGAGGAATCCACTTTCACCAAACAACAAATATCAATTGGTGCCCAATTGTTGCTTTGGACGAAATGGTGTCCCTGAAAACTCTTTACTGAAGAAATCATTCGCTGCTATAGTCCACTGACCGGAAGTGCCGAGGCAGCTCGCGCTGCTGCTTCCGTTTCGCAAGCGTCCTTCCTCACAGATGCCATGAAGGGGGCAGCGGACAACGAGCTAGACAGCAAGAAAATGCCCAGCCCGGGTGTACAATGCAAGGTAAGAGGGTTACTCAATAAGCAGACCAGAGAGTGAAGAGAAGCATCAGGTTTATTTCACACACCTCCGCCGCAGCGTACCAACTGCCCTTTCTGGAGCGCGCAGGCTCCTCGCTCTACATTCTAGAACTTCATGACCGCAAGGTTCCACTGTTCTCCTCTATTCTACAATGTTCTGATACTTTCTACACTGCAAGCGACATGGGCGACTCACCGATACCACATCGGGGAGAGTGAAAAATGTGAAAAAAGCATTTCATGCCAATTTTAAGGAAGAAATGTTCCGTCATAAAGTGGACTCTGAAGTAATTTATTTTAATTATAACACTCTAGACATTAGGATGCCACTGATATTTACAACTTCAAAATGTGGTTAAAAAAAACCCCGCTAATGTTGAGGGTTATGTATACACTATGGAAATGGTTTCCACGGAACAAACTCTCTGGAAATGTTCGGAATATCACACAAACAAATGCAGGGGGCGTACATGCCAACATTTAGAAATTTTAAAGAGGCATATTGGGGGAGGGGGGGGGCGGGATTTGGGGGACTGTACTTTCCCCATAGACTATCATTGAAGCAGAGGCAATTTCAGGCTGGACACTGCTAACGTTAAGCTGTTTTTGGCTTTAAAAAACGTGATTTTCCCGCACGAATGTGGTCTTTTGGCTTGTATGGGGGGAGCCTGTTCTGAGAATGAGTCATTTACTCTGCAGAGCGTAAGCACGTGCCACATGACACATCCAGAGTTGTTAAAGATAACATTTAACAGATAAAAACAATGACACTTTCTACTACAGAAATAACTGATAACATCATCCAAACATTTTCTGCATCCATCCTGCAACATGCTTCAGACACAATGTCTAATGATAAACTGTTAAAAGGCAGATCAGTAAAATAAGAGTTGAAAAACAAAATCTGCCAAAAACTCCTTATTCGTTTGGCCAACCAAAAGAACTGACCTACACTTCAAAACGAGAAAAGTTTCTTTTCAAACTCTGAGCACCGTGAGAATCGTTCACTGATGCAAACTAATGTAGAACATGTGAAATATTTGTCAGAAACTAGTGGGTGGCTGGTATATGAAATGTTCCTGCCCACCCTCCAAATGTATGCTGTCTGTGGGAATTGGAAGTGTGGGGTTCTGCCATAAACGCTACGTCACGGAAGCCGTAGAGATGATGATAAACCCAAGCATCACATGAATGAGTGCAGGAGGTGAGCCACGCCCAAGCAGACTGTCACAAATATATTACTAAAGCAAGGTGTGGTCGCGCAATGTCATTTACAGACAGCACATGCTCCATTGAAATGCCCACTAAATTTGTATCGACATACCGTTTTACAGATATTACTAAATAGCAAACAAAAGATGTGTGTAAATTGGGTTTCACCAAATATTTGTAATTTGCATATTACCAAGTAAAGTGTCTTCATTTGTTTTGTTCCTAATAAAATATTTGTTTCCATTCCATCACACATCACAAATACAAAAAAAGTTCCACCGTTCTTTCCTGACTGCTGGTAATTTTTTTTATATTTGTACAGTTCATTTGCAGATACTTACATTTTGTTGTTAAAAAAAGGACTTCCTAAAGCCTATGCTTTCACACACTCTGCACCCCAGCAAGATTGTCACATAGTTCAGTTCAGCCTCTCAATTTGCAGTAAGAGAAAGAAAAGTTAACACCAATCTCTATGTTAAAAGGATAAGCAGCATTTCACCAGAATACACTGCCTGGCATCTGACCACTATCTTTGAACGTACACACAATGAGAAAAAATAAAAATGCACCTTCACTGCTCAATTACCATCTGAACCTCAGCATGGTTATTTTTGGGGTGCTGCAACACCACCCACAACTTTACTTCCAGCGCCTATGTTTATCTCAAAGGGCAAGGCAAAACATTCCCTTTCATTTATGTATTACTACCTAATAAAACAATAAAATGTAAAAGATTTTTTAAAAATATACTTTTTATTTGGGCTACACAACCCACTGTTTGTGTTGTAGAATATGAAAAGTGTGCAACCAAATGCTTGTTCAATACATTTCCCAAAGTGCAAGTACAAGGTTGTCATTTTCACTCCGCTTGGTGTTTGTGGCGACAGATAACGCCACTACCATCTGTGCCTGAAAATTGAATGGAAAAGAACTCCCAAGAATTAATGGCAACACTTTATTTTAAAGCCAACAGAAAACAATAATCCTCTTTCCCGACTGCTTTGAGGATACATGGGTAGGAAAAAATAGGACAGGGAAAAAAATAGCCAAAATTCTACATCTCCGCCTGAAACTGTCTCAAAGCAATAACTGAAAACCATCCAAAAACAAAGAACAAAAGAGAAGGCTGGCACAACAAATTCTCACACCATGTGGGCACCAAAAAGGACATTCCAGATATAACGAACTGAACTTAAAAATCAACAAGCTTACCATGACAACAGGGTACTACATGCACTAGATGACAATGAAATATCCAAACACTGGGCGGATTCTTCAGAGCTCTGTCACAGAGCTACCATCTTCTCCACCCTCCCCTCCCCTTTCAACCAATTTCAAAGATTAGAAAAAAAAAGTCTTTCCCTTGAAAGGATGCACAACTCTGTATTCTGCTTCAAATCTCAGACTGGTCTTTTATTACGCAGCAAGCAAAATCAACAGCCTGTGCTTTGAACATTCATTGAAAAAAAAAGTAAAAGTTGTCCATTCCAATGCCTTATCCTCTTCCACAATCGTTTTATGGTGGACAGTCGCTGCCCAAAAAAATTCGGAGTCCCAAGTCCTCCTTACCGGTATCGGTGCAAATGAAGACGAAATAGAAAAAGTACTATGTGAACATGCCCAAACAAACCATTGCCCGTCTACTGAATAGAAATAGTTTATTGTAAATAAAAATGATTATTCATCCTTGATGTTCTTATTAATGAAAAAAAAAGTGTTCCAGACCACAGATTTGATCTAAAGTCTGAGTTCACTGCCTCCCACTTTAATGAAAAAAATGTTAATGCTATGTTTTCTGTCTTTCATCTAGATTTACATTTTTTAGGGTCAAATTGAAGTTTCTTTATATGTAATATTTGGCAGAAGTAATGTCGTTGTCTGATGTCTGCTAAGTTTTTTTTCCTTCAAATTGCCTTTTCGTCAAAATCCCTTTGACACAGCAAACATCCAACCACTACTGATGCTGTCGGCAGTTCCTGAAGGCAGACACTGGGGTTAAGCGGGCACCATCAGTTGGTTGGTTTTGAACTGTGATCATGGCTTAAAAACCTCCCCTGAGAAAAGTGACTTAAACAGATTATCCTATTAATAATAGGAGTGGCAAATTTAACCCCAAGCTTGGTGTATAACCATCTGGGCATTAATGTAATACACTTTATTATTTCAAAACAGTAACATTGATCTCTAAATAAAAATCTGTGGCAAGGTGGATGTTTGCAAAGCAGAAACATCAAAGCAAGCAGCGTAGAAAAACAACTCTTGCCAAGACCTTAAAGAGTTTCACTAGATAGGTAAGAGTAGGAGACCGTTCCAAAAACAATAATGCAAAATTTTGCAAGACAAAATTTCAATGCGGGTTTCATGAATTAGTGGGAATAAATGTGCAGCTACAGTCTCACAAATGTTTCGCCTTCATGGCTGCTGTATTTGCTTGTCATTCATCAGGGCCTTGGTGAAACGATTAATGATGCTCACACCTGCTCACTGTAAAATCTTTCTAGTGTATGGGGCGATCAGGCAATGCCCATCTAGAAGGAGTTGAAGTCTTTTAGGAACCAAGGGAGACGATAAATCCCCGATACCTCTGGAAGGTGATCTGTCCCCTGATAAGCCCCCAAAAGGAATATCCAGCGGTAGGGATGTCACCACAGCAGCAGGGAACTAACCATTAAAGGGCACTTATTTTTGTGTCCACTTCTAATAACCAAGTGCAATTTACCAGTTCATGTTACTAAATAATCGCAGTAGATGATAACTGACTATTGTATGGTGGCTTGGAAAGCAACCCCATTGATAAGATGGTCGGGTTTGGGCTGCACCTGAGATTCATGATTCGGGGTGGCACGTTTGTGCTGTTCTTCCAAGTTCAGGGTTCGAGAAACAACTAGGTCTTCACGACAGTGGGTACTGGAAGGAAAGAGAGAACGGAAACAACTTTGCTTACGTTTGACTTTAATGCTTGCCTGGCCGGGAGGTCGACTACCAAGATTCTGAAACCTACTGTGGTGAGTTTATTATCTAAGAAGGGGTTACTAAACCTCAGGGAATTTTCCTCCCGATTTTGACTAGCCCTTCTTGGAGGACTCGACTGCTCCTCATCCGCTCAAGCCGCCCTTGAAGGACCCGCACTAGAGCCCAGCACAGGCAGGCGTTCGTCACCCGATGAGCAGTAGAATCAGCGATTCTGGCAGCTGTGGAAGGTCTTAGATCAAACATGGATGACAACTGGTGGTGGGACCTCGCTCTTCCTGGATATGTTGATGACCCTGGACACAGCCGATCTTGTGATCCCATTGTCCTGCTCTGTAGATCAAGGCAATAAACGGAGTTCCTCCCGTGGTGCCCGTCCCTGTACAGGTGGCCAGGTTCGTACAGCGCTGCCTCTGAACTTTCAGCATTGCACTTACTGCTACTGGTTGAGTAAGATTTAGGAGTGATCACAGAATGAAGAGTTTTGTTTTTGTAATCTGATTTTTTGTATGTTTATCCAATTGTTTATAATAAAGTAACAATGTAATTTACAGCTACGTTTATCTTTGTTATTCTTGTTTTGTGTATCTCAAGTTAGCAACTTTAAAGACTTTGCATTATATACCCACCACTACAAGGCTGTACTTCAGAGTTCAACCTTAAAAATAATTCCAATGCGAGTTCTAATCCATCCGTCTTATAATGATCTTTCCTAACTGATCAAGAAGCTACTGTTAGGATACTGTTCTTTAGGGTAGGTAAAGCCACCAGAGATGTGGGTTGGTGGAGTGGGGATGAAGAAATAGAAAGGGTAAAGCTGACTTAAGTGAAAAATGATGGTAATTCCCTAATATTTATCATTTCCTATTGTCCGTTATTTAGTCTGTCATTTACTAATTTAACTATTATCTATAGTGCTGCAATGCCTTGAGAGGCGCAAGTGTCCCTGACAAATATTTGAGGATTTACGTATAGTGGTTGAGACAAATTCAAGTAGAGAGGAGAACAATAATAAGCAGGGCAAGGAGCGTGCCAGTGGCAGGATGGCCAGAGTCATCCTTCACAGTTCATGAAGGTAAAGGCCACGATAAGGTTTTCAGCTGTTTCCTGAGGATGAGAAGATCCAGTTTGATCCTGAGTGAGGGAGATAGGGTGGTCTAGTAGAGGGAAGTGCTACCATTAAAGGATTCCTTTTGAGACCAGGAAAGTGTTCATATTGTTGCGTAAGCTATGACTTTGGTGTGCATTTCCAGCCACAGCTCACACAAGTGAACTTAGTTCAAAGCACCAGCGATGAATGTGAAAGGCAGGTTATTGTCGCCCCGCAAACCACTAATCAATAAGTTATTCAAGCAGAGATGTTTCTTTTGGGTTACTAACAATCACTCAGGAAGGTATTAGGGGCTCTGTGATTCACAATATTACACACAATGTACTAAGAAGTAAAAGTATTTATTACTACAGAACAATCTGTTTCTCAGTACATATTAAAAAAAGACTACACAGAATATAAAACCAACAAGAAGGCATGTTATAGAGAACGAGAATAAAATAAAAATTTCCAGCATGTTTAAAATATCATCTAAAACCTATAACGCCTATTTCTATGTGCTGCACTAAGAGAGTATGGAAGGAAGACCAACTTGCAGTCTAGAGTTTCTTAGGGAGAAGAGAGGCACTGCACACCTTGTTGACCGCAAAGGCTGTTTCTATCAGCAGAGGCATGAAAAGAGTGTTCCCTGCAAAAGGCAAACACCAGCTGCTGTCTTCCTCCAGGACTCCGCTTTATTGGCTTCGGGCAAGATACAGCATCTATAAAGTGCGCTGGCAGTAGATGACGGTCTCTGGCAGAATTTTAAGCGATAATTTGAGTGAAGGACCTCTCCTGCCCAGTGGTCAATTGGCAGTCCTTATATACTAATTCTTATCAGAAACTGGAATTTCTGGCATAAGTTTAGGAGTGCCTGACATAGATTATGTGCAGTCCAGACGTTTCCTTAGGAACATACAAGGTAAAAGAGCATCAATTTAGACTACACTATTTCGGCTTAATGTCTGTATGTGTTTTTATTTAACCTTGACCTGAAGAACAGTAGATATTTGACCCAGACAAATGTCACAACAAGTGTTTTATCGATGTCATTAATGAAATGGCTTGACGCTTTCACAGTTCCAAGAAAGATGAGGGTTGATGACATCAGCGTATAATAGCCGACACTACATACTACAATGATTCTGCATAAATCTGGTAATATGGCGACTTCCATTGTCCAAGAGTGAGAAGATGGCAATCTCCATTATCTAAGATGGAATCGGGGCCTACATAAAATGGAGTCGGACCTCAGGGGCTTTACGTCCAGATAAGAGGTTTGAAAGAGGAGTGCAGACAACACTCAGCTATGCCAGATAGGAGAAAGAGCTCAAACGCCAGGCCTTGTGAGTCAAGCAGCAGATTTTGAACTGTATTCTGGACTGGTTGGGTAGCCAGTGCAATTCCTTCAGCACTGGTGTAATGTGGTTACCTTTCTCTTCACAAGATCAGCCAGACTAAGGAGTGGAAAACAGCCTTGACAGGGAAGAATCTGAGCAGCCTGCAAGTACTGCATTGCCGTGATCAATGCAACCGATATACATGCGTCCCGGTTCTCAGCTTGCTGGGAGTCGGGAGATGTTTACTCTTGTTTTCATCAGTGCATGGATGACAACGTTTACAGAATGGACGAGTTTATTGACATGTAGTACTCGAGTCGTAGTGTTCTCAATAGTGAAAACTAGAGATGTCACGAGGCTGCGACGGCTGGATGAAAGTTGTCAAAGGAGAGTTCCTCTAGTAGAGAGATATCCCGGCTCTTTCTTTGCCTTGGTGTTATCTGTCTGAACAGTGGTTTTGGGAGTTCAGGCAGAGGAAATTCTCGTCCGTTGTTATGTTTTCTGCAGCCAAGACTTCAACGAGAAAATGTAGATTAATTGTTCTTTTGGAGACACAACTTTAAGATGAAAATCTTGGTGAGAAGAAGTTTAATTTTAAGATGAACATGTCGGAGGTAGAGCTGTGTCGTTCATGTATTAGTGTATGATGAATGCAGACTCTTAAAGTCTGAGAGCAGCTCAAGGTAGAGGTTGAACAGCAAGGGTTCCAATATGGATGCTTGTTGTGGCTCGTGGGTCCTGCTCATTTAATCCACCCTGAGTTCTCGCTTTTGACTACGCAGTTTTTGTACGTTTACTGTGGGTGAGTCTAATTACATGGGTCTCACTCCCACTAAATTGATGGTAACTGAACTGAGTGTGTTTACTGCCAGTGTCTGCCTTTTAAGATCAGGCCGCTGCGGCACAGCTAGGGTAAATGGTACTGGGGAGGTTACACAGGAACACGTGTGCAGGCTGCAGGTGTGAGACCTGTCAAGTACAGTCCGGTAACTGCACACAGGTAGAGGGGTGTTCATAGATCAGTCTGGAGGGCTTGTTGGAGAAACTGTAGCACTTTCACTGTATTATACGTATAGGGAAATCTGCCCTAAAGTGCAGTTTTACTCCGCTTAGGCTGACACAGTCCATTAAGGTGTTAAAATGGAGTAAAGATGCACACCAAGTTTGAAATTTAAGTTCCCACTTACACTCATCACCATCTTGAGATAATTGTCATATATCTGTGTCTCAGCTCATAACCAGATTCCAGGCCTTTGTGCCCCGCTACTGGGCTAAGTTAATTGCTCTGTTTCGTAGCAGATGGAACTAAGGCCATCCCACACACACAAAGAGTAATCATCAATGATTCATCTCCCTGGAACTGGGTCAAAGGGGCCGTGGGGGAAATTCTGCATCTGATAATTAGCTTGTCACCCTGCACCTGGCTTGGGATACTAGAACAAAGGGGGGTGGGGGCAGGCTCCGAAGCCAGCAGACTAGGTGCTGCCTTTGATGTTTTCGTGGGAAGGGATCTGACAGTGATGTCAGCTAAGTGTGGACCTGAGGCTCTCATAGAAGCTCTTTCCTGAGAAACTTGAAGTCACCATGCTGGATTTTCTCACAACGCTGTGCAGGAGGGTTGGGACTGGGTGGAGGGATGAAGTGCTATTGCAGAATTGGCTAGGGGTGCATAGCCCCTAAAACTCTTCTAGCCCACTTAAAAACCCCTGCACAAGGGAGAGACAGTTGAGAAGATCGAAGACCTGGGAGGCGACGAAGACAGAAAAGATGCCTTGCTGGAAAAACAAACCACCTGATGGCCTGCAACGATGGACTTTGTCACCAGCTCACCCCCAAAACTATGATGGCATCTCTCTAGGGCATAGTCGCTGGCCCCCTTATACCTCCTGTGGACCAGTTGGGGGATAAGACCGAGACTCCTCTGAGTCCCCACAGCGGCTCTGCAAGACAGCCAGTAGCCTCTGGTGCAAGGGGAGTACAGGCAGGGAGGTGTTCTGCTGGCTGGTCACAGACTGGCTGCGCAAGATGTCCTCACTAGCAGGAGAGGAAAACCAAGAGACAGATAGAGGAGAAGGCTGGTGCTGGGAGGCAGAAAATCCAGCTCACCCGCAAAGGCCGGTTGAAAATGCTCCTGGTAGCTTGGCCTGATCACAAGGGCAAAACAACCACAGGGAGAAAGTAATTGTCCCAACGGGGCCCAAGAGATGAAGTGAAGATTTCCCCTTTTAGAACTGCCAAAAATGAGAGTGTGGTGCTCCGCGAAGGTGTTCCTGATTACCCATGGGTGGGCCAGAGCCCAGTGGTCAGCACAATGGTGTTTTATTTTCTTATTAGGGGGTGGTGGAGGGGGGAGTGGAGGGGGGAGAGTCCTGGGGACCCTATCCCACAAGACAGAAGCAGAAAGGGCGGCCAGGTGTGTTGTTCCGCAGTGCCAGTGTCTGAGGGATGGGGACGGTGGTGCCAGCCTTCTATTGCCCTGACTGCTCCTCATAGTCAGGGGCGAGAGCACTGCTTCCGCCCGCGGGTAGGATGAAAAAGAACTTGCTACCACCGCGGCCAGAGCAAAACAATATTAATGCTGGCTCCCATGTGCTTCACTGGAGTGCAGAGCATGTGGAGAATCAGCAGGGTTGTATGGGGCCCACCCCAAAACCCTCAATAAACCTCCCAGCCTGTGGATGCGACGGGACACCCACCAACAAAAGCCACCAAGTAAAAGAAAATATGTGGCTGTAAAGGCAAAACAAAGCGGGCGAAAACGCTCCTTCTATATTCATGTTCCCTGGGCTGGAGCTTCCCATAATGCCCTGCTTAGGGCCTGTTGACATTTCTTTTGTTTGTGGTGCCCCATGTAAGGGTAGGGGCACCACCAACAAATTATTCAAGTGTTGTGGAGGGTTTCAAGGAGTGCAGCAGCCCCCCAGGTTCATTTAACTGACCCTATGTCTCCTACACGCTTTTAAAGAACAACTCCAAGATTCCTACGGATTATATGGCAAAGCTTTTCAGACATTCGGAGAACTCATATCGGCATTTCAGCAGTACTTGAACATCTGAGGCCTGGAATCGGTCCAGGACCCGTTACTACACCCTACTACCATGGCAGGCGACTAGTGATCTGGTTATACCGGGCCTACACTCGAGACTCCCATACTGCATTAATGCATCTGTGGAACAAATGGAAGAATACCTGGGCCAACCATTTCACGATTGAAGCCCTAGAATATTGCAGTACTGTCTCCATGAATGTCCATTTCAAATGTATACAACACTGCATCCTACAAGAGGTCTATTTACACCCCGTCATCTGCACCTCTATATCCTTCAGCCACAGACCGATGCCCTGATGTTGGGTCAGACTAAGCAGATCTGCTCCACATTCTCTGGGCCCTTGAAACCTGCTGGCTTATTGGGACATAATAATGCCTGATATTTTACAGGCTACGGGCAGGGAGCAACTCGACGCAGCATACCACTGATTATTCCGCCTGTTCCCCTGCCCTGAAAACAAAAAGACCACATCTCACTAAATGAGCGGTGATGATGAAATGGAAATCTGCCATGCCCTCTTTTATCCAGCAATGGCATGCGGACATGATTCAATAGGCACAAGTGGCGAGCACAACTCTCCATAGGGAAAAAAAGTGATGCCTGCCAAAATACCCCCAGCTTCTGCGCGGTGGCAGGAGAGTTTAGTTTCCTTTTTCTGTTCTGTTCTTTTCTGTTTCTTTTCTTTTGTTCCTTTCTTCCACTGTTTTTACAAGGTCGAAGGCATTCAATAAGCATAAAAACCAAAATGACTCTGCCTCAAGTATGTCATCCTATATAGGGGGGCGTGGCTTGGCGCGCAGCAAGATGGCAGCACTGTAGTGCAGCTCTGCCGGCCGCCGCTATCATCCTATCAATATCCTACCTCTTTGGGAGCCATGAAGAACCAAGACCTTAGGGGCCTGGCGGCGCAGGGTACGCCTTAATCTCCTGAGTTCACCTGCTTTGTTGAACAGAGACATGGAACACTCCGTTAGGCGTAGAAGATAGGGTTTATTAGCTGCAGCTAAGTACAGTTGTCCCAGAAGTACACTCGGTATGTTCTTAGGAGACTGCCACTTTACTTCGTGGCGCACAATCTTTTATAACATACATATTCACAAAGAACACTCCCAGTGCATACAGGGTCAACCAATGAGAAGAATGTGAAAACAAGATATTAAGTAACTCAAATAAGCCTCTCTCCCAACTGTGTTTGTCACCCTTCCCCACAAGTTAATTAATGGTAGTGTTTATAAGTCGACTTGCAGGTGGCAGGACACATTTGTATGACCCAGAGGACAGTTGTGAAATGAGAGAATACGAGTAAAGAATAGCGAAGGCCAGAGGATAAGATAAAGTCAGGAAAGAATGATGCAAACCAACAGATAGTTGAAACAGGGATCAGTCAGACCAGACGAGGATTAGTGAAGTCGGCCAGACCCTGACACCAGCTATAAACAGAGGCAGGAGGTTATTTGACACGTTGCAGTAGGATGAGGGAAAACAACACTTCGTTCACCATGCTGCCTGAGTGAGGGCAACACAAAATGGCAGAAAGACACAAAATGGTGGCTAAATACAAACGAGATCGGAAACTGAATTACCTCAGACCCTCCTTTTGCCATTACTCAGGCAAGACACACAGACTCATTTTAATCTGAGTCGACGTCAATGGCCATGAGGTCATCAAGCTGTTGCTGCAACATCATTTTAATGCCCTCCGTCTTCCGTGGCACAGGCCTTGGGACACACATAGTGGCACAAAGACCACAGATGGCGAGGCCACACTGCATACAGAGACAACAGGAAAAAAATGATGGCCAAAACCACTCCAAGGAATGTTAATACCTTCCATCCCCATTTGGACAGTAATCCCCAAAACCATTCCAACAAAGACCAATCTCCTTCGTCCTGATGAATCGACTCGGAGATCACATGTAATTTGGAGATGGCTTGGTATACCATAGGGGCATAGTCAGGTATATAAATGCAACAGCTAGATCCGATCAATTTACAAACTCCACCACGATCGGCAAGAATAACATCCAAAGCAATCCGGTTCTGCAATGTCATGAGACGATCCGCCTGAAGTTCAGCTGTGAGATTGCTCAAGGCACCCACAGTGACATCTATGGTAGTCTCAACAACACAAACCAATTGTCTCATGTTTCTACTGTTGGCCATTGGGCCCCAAAAAGGAAGAAATCCTTTAAGGAAATCACCTCCCTCTTGTCCTGCCGTGTCTTTAGAATCAATAATCCCTCTGCCATATCTGTTTCTGTGATGTCCCGAAGGAGCAGTGTATGTAGGGGGGAGAAGAAAGGCTATATAGCACGTTCCTGAAAAATCCGTCAGTAGCCACGTGTAGGCTCTATCATGGCAGACAAAATACGTGCCCTGGGATGGCACTAACGGTGGTGAATTCTGAGATGTGTGAATGTATGTGTGGGAACAAACACTCTTTCCTTGTCCAGTGTCAGTAGTCTGGCCATTTATTTGTAAACAAAAGTTACCTCGATGAGGCACAGTCCAAATTGGTGGAGATTTTCCCTGTTTAATCTTATCTGTAAGGCTAGTGGCGTAACGAGTCACGTTCCAAGCATCATATGCCCGTTTCTTATCAACCGGAATCTTACTATTCTCCACAATTCTAGCCATAGCCACTATTCCTTTTATCAGAGAACTATGACTAAAATCTTGTCCACTACCATATGAACCAGCTGGACGTCTAAATCGGTTCTGATATGCATTTGAAAACATTACAAAATAGGCCCAAGCGGAACCTTCATAAGAAAATGGAAGGGCTAAATATGGCATCCCTTTTCCGGTGGTATGAGGCATAAGTCCACACACCCAACAGTCGGTTGTGTTGACTACCAATTGGTGTTGGTGCAATAACTGGACAAATGAATTGTTAAAATATTCTGTTCTCCTGATTAGTTCATGTTGGGGAAGCGTATATAATTGGTGTGGGGAGATAGTAGAATGAAAAGGCAAAGTAATAGAAGTAGGAACAGATTTGTGCTGCATAACGTGAACAATCCAACCTATACAAGCCAATATGATACTAGAAAACATAAGAACACACAATGTTATGCCACATTGACTGTACACTAATGTACAATATTTCTTTTTCATCTCTTCCTTCTTATTATTCTTTCCCAATTTGACATCCATCCTCTAAAATTGTTGCTCACGGCAATCTTCCTTACTCACTTGGCTGTGATTATTAGCCGTCCTATGACACTGCAAGTCCTGGGGGCCTAGCCACTATACAGGTCACGAACCAAGACTCCTACCGTGACCCTGCAACCTGGACAGATGATACATGTCACGAAAGAGATGAAAATTTCAGGTGTCCTTGACCAGTCTAGGCCTTAAATTATATCGAGTTCTGTTCAGTACAGTTTGGTCCTGAAATAGTGTCTGTGGATTTGTAGTGTTCAATCGGAGATATGGCGGTACTGCTTCTTGTAAAACGTCGTCATCTTCTTTTTCAGACCGAGCTCCATCTAGGTGTGCACTACTGAAAGGTACAAACCGAGGGACCCTTTCGCCTTCAAAATCACCTACATCCTTACGGACCCACTGGTCAAAAGGCAAGGGCAAGGGCACCTTTTTGCAGTGCACGCCATGGATCCAGTTCTTTTTCCCTTCGACCCTCACTGCTGTACGTGTTACTAGAAGAACCTGTCGAGGCGCCCTCCAACGAGGTTCCAAATTCCTTGTCCTCTGAACATTTTTCACACAGACCCAGTCTCCCGGATGGATAGAATGACCTGGGTCTGTGGAGGCCTCTGGTAAAGCGTCTCGAACCTGTTGGTGGAGAACACGTAATTTAGTGGTGAGGTCATGCAAGTAATCAATCAGCATTGGATACTGTATGTCAGAATACTTTTTAGGGCGAGGGACTCCCCAAACATTAGCCGGGCGCCCAAAAACAACCTCGTATGGGCTGAGTCCCAAACGAGAATGTACAGCTGTTCTAGTGGATAGGAGAGCCAAAGGTAAAGCATCGGGCCAGGCAAGTCCCGTGCTAGCCTGTACCTTTGCAAGCTTAAGTTTGAGAGTGCCGTTATAGCACTCTACCAAACCCGCTGATTCGGGATGGTTCGCCGCATGGAATTTTTGGACGATACCAAGACCGGCACACACCTTCTTCATAATTTGGCCCACAAATTCACTTCCATTGTCACTCCAGACAATGCGCGGCAAACCAAACCTAGGGAAGAACTCTTTCAGAAGAACTTTGGCAGTGGACAAAGCAGTGTTGTCTTTCAGGGGGTAGGCCTCCATCCATCTGGAGAAGGCACACACCACCACCAAAACATATTTGAGATTGTTGCATCGTTCCATGTGAATATAATCAATTTGCAACACCTCAAAAGGATATGTTGGGGGAGCAAAATGACCTGCTGGAGTTGGGGTTCCCTTTCCTGGATTATGCATCAAGCAAACGATACAATGCTTCACTAAATTATCTGCACATTTTGGAATCCCTTCGTTCAGCCACACTGGGGCCAGAAGCTTACATATTCCTTTCGCACTGATGTGGGCTGGACCATGTGCCATGGCAACTACAGGCAGTACATAGGCATCTGGTAACAGCCAACGCTGATGTTCTGACAATTCTATCCAACATCCCATTGCGTCTAACATTCCTGTACTCTCTTTCCACTTACTCAACTCTTTCTCTGTAGCCTCTCCTTGAATCGATCTCACACTTTCTATTGTATCCTCACACATTCCTTTTTCCTTGAGCCAATTTGCAGGGCCCGCAACATACATGCGACTTATAGCATCTCTGGCTGTTTCTTTCGCTACCTCATCCGCAAAAGCATCCTCTTATGCGAACTACACTTTATGATTGCTATCTGGGTAGGCAAAGCAAGTGACTCAAGGAGATCAGTTACCAACTGACCATGCTGTATTTTAGTACCGTGGGAGGTAAAGAGTCCTCTTTCCTTCCACAAATGACCAAAGCTATGTGCCACACCAAACGCATACTGGCTGTCGGTATATACATTCACTCTCTTCCCCTTAGATAACACACATGCTCTGGTCAAAGCTATCAGTTCAGCCGCCTGAGCTGAATTATGTCTGATGCGTGCTGTCTCCACAATTGTATGCAAGGTGGTAACAGCGTAAGCTGAAGTTGTTTCACCATTAGGGAGTTTAAAACAAGAACCATCCACACATAGGATCCCATCCGGGTCCATTAGTGGTGTATCTTTCAAATCAATCCTACCTTTTGTCTCCTCCTCAGTACGGAGAAAACAATCATGTTGTTCCTGAATACCTTTCGCTTCTGGAAGAGGTAACAATGTGGCTGGATTTAAAGTGTTACATCGTTTGATGTGCACGTGACTAGCCAAGAGCGTCAGTTCATACCCAGACAAGCGAGCGCTTGTAAGATGCTGCAATTTTGTCCTATTTAGCAATGTATCCACTGCATGTGGTACCATGACAATAAGAGTGTTATCAAGCACCACTCCAGCAGATTGACGAATAGAAGTTGCTGCTGCTGCTGTAGCTTTAAGACAACTAGGCAATGCTTTGGCTACTGGATCTAATGTAGCCGAAAAGTAGGCACATGGCCGCTGCTTGTCTCCAAATCGTTGTGTTAAAACTGACAACGCACAACCCTCTCTTTCATGGACATAGAGCGTGAAGGGCTTACTGTAATCTGGAGTACCCAACACAGGAGCAGAGCACAGGGCAGCACGTAAATCAGAAAAACTCTTCTGACATTCATCAGTCCAAGGAAGGGGTTGGGGTGTGTCTTTCAAAGTGAGTGCCAACAAAGGTTTAGCCAACAAAGAAAAATTTGGAATCCACTGTCTACAATAAGAGGTAATGCCCAGAAAGGCACGCACCTCTCTTTGTGTGGATGGCACAGACATTTGTGCAATTGCTTGAATACGTTCTGGGGTCCGTCGCCTTCCCTCCTTCGACAAGAGATGACCTAGATAGGTAACCTCTTGGCAGGCATATTGTAATTTAGAAGGTGAAACCTTATGGTGAAGGTCAGACAAGTGACGCAATAGTGCAATAGTCACGTTTTTGCAAATATCCTCTGAATCAGCAGCTATCAATAAATCATCCACATACTGAATAAGGGTAGCACCTGGCGGCAAAGGAAAAGCATCAAGCAGGCATTTCAGAGCTTGGCTATAGATGGAGGGACTTTCACAATAGCCTTGGGGTGCGCGCTTGAACCGGAAACTTCGGCCTCCTAAAGAGAAGCCAAAAATATCCCTACTCTCTTCAGCAATGGGGATGCTGAAGAAAGCATTTTTCAGATTGATAACAGAGAACCAAGCTGCCGAGGCAGGTATCATAGTTAACTGGGCAGTGATGTCTGGAACAACAGGAAACTGTGGTACAACAATTTTATTAACCTCCCGGAGATCAATAACAAAGCGATAAACAGGAGGCTGAGAAGGATCAGTGCGTTTAAGAACCGGAAGAACAGGACTATTGCATACATTTCCCCTTGTCTCCTCGACCACACCCTTCTGAACCAAATCATAAATAATAGCAAAAAGTGCTCTTTCACCATCATTGGGAATTTTGTATTGAGGGATGCGTGGCAATTTAGCATTGGGCTTGAGGATAACAACATAGGGTGGGATCTCAAGACAACCAACATCATTTGGACCCGTAGCTCAAAGTGTTGCAGGGAGAGAGAGCAATTCAGGTGGAAATTGATCTTTAGACAAATACATCGGAGAAGTCAGTTTCTGCCCCAAAACGAGATGTACACCAGAAGGAGAACAATATATCGTTACATGCAGTCTTTTCAATAAATCCAAACCCAACAGATATTCGCCGCAACCAGTCGTTAAAAGAAGCGGAGCTTCCAAATCATAAGAACCAAATGAAATAGGCAGAGGACAAGAGACCGGGCTATGAACTGGGGCGCCAGAAAATCCTACGGATATGTTTGTTAAGTCAGACAAAGGTGCCCCAGGGAGTTTGGAGTGAATAATAGAATTTCTCATCGCACCAGTATCTAAAAGAAATGGCTCTGAAACACCCATTGTACTGACATTAACATAAGGCCCATTCTGATCTACTGGAATCGATACAACTCCCTCACTTTGTCTATGGCTGCCCTAGTTAGCGTGAAGACCGTCATTCTCACCCTCAACATAGTAATCATCATTGTAATACTGTGTAGACTGAGTATTTTGCTGATCAAAGTAGTTCATAGAATGTGGAGGTGGAGGGGAACGCTGTGTCTGGGGCGACATACCGTACCTCTACCCCTGGGCGCTAACTGGGAACCACCACGACCTCGTGGAGTATATAGTCCTCCATTACGCTGTAATAAAACCGGGCAGCTATTCTTAAAATGACCTTCCTCCCTACAATAGGCGCATTGGTTGGGACCTAACAAAGGCCGCGGAATATAGGGCTCAGGCTTTTGAAACACCCTCTGAAACTGGGGAGGCTGTTGAAACTGGCGCTGAGCAGAGCGAGGAGGATAAGCTTGTTTCAGAAGAACCTTCGTTTTTAATTCTTTAGTCTTTTTCTCTTGCTTGTCTTTTTCCTCTTTGTCCCTGTTTTCGTAATATTGAGCAGTAGCCAATATCTGAGCCGAAGAAGAAACAGCCCATGAACTTTCAGAGTCTTTTAACTTATGTGACAACTCGGGGAGCAAATTGAATACGAATTTATCTACAAATAATCGCTGTCCACCCTCCGTAGTCATATCCTGACCACTGTGATCAATAAACGTCTCCTCAAAACGAGTGAAGAAATCGGAGACACTCTCATCTTTCTTCTGTTTACACGCGGCTAATTTATCCCAATTAACTCGTAAGGCGGGCATCATTGTTTTCATTAACGTAATAATCCTACCAGGGAGTTCTGTGATCAAAACATCAGGCTTAGCACCACCCACTTGTGCTCTATCCGAGGCAGTTATAGCATCCCATGTACCACCTAATTCTTGAACGTGATCCTCTCTACGAATCCGAGCCCATAACGCTTGTGGGACTACATTTCCCATCAGCATGTCAATATCCGCTAAGTTCATAATACAGGCATCAACAGTCTGAGGCAATTCTTTATAGTAACCAGCAGGGTTTTTACGGGGATCCGGTAAAGATTGTTTGAGGGCCAAAACATCAGATCTCTTCCAGGGCACATGTACCCATATACGCTGGAAGTGAGCGGGAATAGCTGGATTATTACCTGCTTGCGCAACCTCTTCCCTCCATATCGGAGGAACCTCTCTCATTGGGTAATGTTTCAATGTCTGCCGAACAGCAGGATCAGAATCAAGAAAAGTTTGTGAAGAAAATGACCTAAAAGTAACAAGTGTCCTTACAGCGTCCTCAACCTTAGAACCCACAACGAGTCCTTTATCGAAATTAGCCTGAACATCCAACAAACCCTGGGGAAGTAAACCCAAATCCATATCCTCCCATTCTTTAGCGAGAGTGTCACACATAACATTAAATACATATCTCTGCGTGGGCGCCTCCCACTGATGAAAGGTGGTCATGATATCTTTCACACTATACTGGGGACCCTTCTCGATCCATTTGCGAGCGAGAGAGTCCAATACCACCCGTTCGTCGGAACCTGGAAGTTGACTACGAGACTGTCTTCGAGAAAAAGCCGGAGACATGTTCAGAGTCTCAAAGAAAGGGGACAAGAAACCAGATATTCGTTTGCGCACAGTAGGAGAATTAGACATAAGGACAGGGGACAAGGTATTAGGCGATACAGGAGAGGAACTGGCAGTTATAAGGGGAGCCGAAGGCAAAGAAGATTGAGGTTCAGGAGATGGAGACAAAGGAATCGGTGGCACGAGAGGTGGGAGTGGCAATACCGGAAGAGGCAAATGTGGAAGAACCGGAACAGGTGGGGAGACAACAGGTAGCTGAACAGGTTGTAACAACGGGGGTTCATTAGCACCTTGTACATAGGGTGGAGGCAATCTCAATAGGTGAGACATCAAAGGGTCTTCCTCCAGATCCTTACTTTTATCAGAAGGGGAATTAGGCAACACCGGATAGCATCTATCTATTTCCATACGATGCTGTCTCTCTGAAATTTCCGTTGCATTATCAATCTCATTATCTTTAAACTGCTGGGCAGCCTGTATAATCGTAATATTTTGTGCTTTCTTATCTCATTTTGCCTGCTTAATTTCTTTCTGTTTGGCTTCCTTACGCCAGAGGCGAAAAGAGTCAAACATTGCCGGCCGGGCTTGTCTTTTGAACAATATCGCTTCCAAATTGTCTAATATGTCAGACTCAAAACTACCATTTTGTGGCCACTGTAGAACCCCATCGTTCTTTGTGTATCGGATCCATGCCTTATTAAAGGCGATGGGGCCGACACCATGTTTTGAATAAAACTCATAGGTGTGAGTTCCAACCGGAGGAATCGGACAAGAGTCCTCCAGCTGGGAATCCCTATTACAACCAAAGCAACAAAACTTCCTAAACTTATTCAGACCAGGCATCGTTATTTCACTGGACTGTTCACAAACATCAAGGGGTTAAATCAAATACTATAGCACAAACGTACTCACCCCTCGACTTTGGCTTTTGCAATAGCCGAATCAAAGACCCAAATCAAAACAAAATAGTGGGAGCTACCCACCAATATTTAACTAAGTGTCTTCTTACGCCAACAGAGGCCCGTTTAATGTCTCGCGATACCAAACATCATCAAAGGGACCAAAGCAGGGTGGCAGTCAGGGCAGCAGTCGTCAGCAGCCGTCAGAGGAGAAACCGCGCTGCAAAAGACCTTCGGACCACTTCGACATACAGGGGTCGCTTGACGTGGTTCGCGGTTCCTCCAGAATTTTCCTGCGGGGCTCCTCACGATCCTCGGGCAAGAACTGCTACCTCTGAAGCCGGCCCACGTTCGGGCGCCAATTTGAAGAACCAAGACCTTAGGGGCCTGGCGGCGCAGGGTATGCCTTAATCTCCTGAGTTCACCTGCTTTGTTGAACAGAGACACGGGACACTCCGTTAGGCGTAGAAGATAGGGTTTATTAGCTGCAGCTAAGTACAGTTGTCCCAGAAGTACACTCGGTATGTTCTTAGGAGACTGCCACTTTACTTCGTGGCGCACAATCTTTTATAACATACATATTCACAAAGAACACTCCCAATGCATACAGGGTCAACCAATGAGAAGAATGTGAAAACAAGATATTAAGTAACTCAAATAAGCCTCTCTCCCAACTGTGTTTGTCACCCTTCCCCACAAGTTAATCAATGGTAGTGTTTATAAGTAGACTTGCAGGTGGCAGTACACATTTGTATGACCCAGAGGACAGTTGTGAAATGAGAGAATACGAGTAAAGAATAGCGAAGGCTAGAGGATAAGATAAAGTCAGGAAAGAATGGTGCGAACCAACAGATAGTTGAAACAGGGATCAGTCAGACCAGACGAGGATTAGTGAAGTCGGCCGGACCCTGACACCAGCTATAAACAGAGGCAGGAGGTTATTTGACACGTTGCAGTAGGATGAGGGAAAACAACACTTCGTTCACCGTGCTGCCTGAGTGACGGCAACACAAAATGGCAGAAAGACACAAAATGGTGGCTAAATACAAACGAGATCGGAAACTGAATTACCTCAGACCCTCCTTTTGCCATTACTCAGGCAAGACACACAGACTCATTTTAATCTGAGTCGACGTCAATGGCCATGAGGTCATCAAGCTGTTGCTGCAACATCATTTTAATGCCCTCCGTCTTCCGTGGCACAGGCCTTGGGACACACATAGTGGCACAAGACCACAGATGGCGGGGCCACACTGCATACAGAGACAACAGGAAAAAAATGATGGCCAAAACCACGCCAAGGAATGTTAATACCTTCCATCCCCATTTGGACAGTAATCCCCAAAACCATTCCAACAAAGACCAATCTCCTTCGTCCTGATGAATCGACTCGGAGATCACATGTAATTTGGAGATGGCTTGGTATACCGTAGGGGCATCGTCAGGTATATAAATGCAACAGCTAGATCCGATCAATTTACAAACTCCACCACGATCTGCAAGAATAACATCCAAAGCAATCCGGTTCTGCAATGTCATGAGACGATCCGCCTGAAGTTCAGCTGTGAGATTGCTCAAGGCTCCCACAGTGACATCTATGGTAGTCTCAACAACACGAACCAATTGTCTCATGTTTCTACTGTTGGCCATTGGGCCCCAAAAAGGAAGAAATCCTTTAAGGAAATCACCTCCCTCTTGTCCTGCCGTGTCTTTAGAATCAATAATCCCTCTGCCATATCTGTTTCTGTGATGTCCCAAAGGAGCAGTGTATGTAGTGGGGAGAAGAAAGGCTATATAGCACGTTCCTGAAAAATCCGTCGGTAGCCACGTGTAGGCTCTATTGTGGCAGACAAAATACGTGGTGAATTCTGAGATGTGTGAATGTATGTGTGGGAACAAACACTCTTTCCTTGGCCAGTGTCAGTAGTCTGGCCATTTATTTGTAAACAAAAGTTACCTCGATGAGGCACAGTCCAAATTGGTGGAGATTTTCCCTGTTTAATCTTATCTGTAAGGCTAGTGGCGTAACGAGTCACGTTCCAAGCATCATATGCCCGTTTCTCATCAACCGGAATCTTACTATTCTCCACAATTCTAGCCATAGCCACTATTCCTTTTATCAGAGAACTATGACTAAAATCTTGTCCACTACCATATGAACCAGCTGGACGTCTAAATCGGTTCCGATATGCAATTGAAAACATTACAAAATAGGCCCAAGCGGAACCTTCATAAGAAAATGGAAGGGCTAAATATGGCATCCCTTTTTCGGTGGTATGAGGCATAAGTTCACACACCCAACAGTCGGTTGTGTTGACTACCAATTGGTGTTGGTGCAATAACTGGACAAATGAATTGTTAAAATATTCTGTTCTCCTGATTAGTTCATGTTGGGGAAGCGTATATAATTGGTGTGGGGAGATAGTAGAATGAAAAGGCAAAGTAATAGAAGTAGGAACAGATTTGTGCTGCATAACGTGAACAATCCAACCTATACAAGCCAATACGATACTAGAAAACATAAGAACACACAATGTTATGCC
This sequence comes from Triturus cristatus, assembly GCF_964204655.1. Classification (NCBI taxonomy): domain Eukaryota; kingdom Metazoa; phylum Chordata; class Amphibia; order Caudata; family Salamandridae; genus Triturus; species Triturus cristatus. Next base: position 64,036,296 of record NC_140593.1, on the reverse strand, counting down.
ACATTGACTGTACACTAATGTACAATATTTCTTTTTCATCTCTTCCTTCTTATTATTCTTTCCCAATTTGACATCCATCCTCTAAAATTGTTGCTCACGGCAATCTTCCTTACTCACTTGGCTGTGATTATTAGCCGTCCTATGACACTGCAAGTCCTGGGGGCCTAGCCACTATACAGGTCACGAACCAAGACTCCTACCGTGACCCTGCAACCTGGACAGATGATACATGTCACGAAAGAGATGAAAATTTCAGGTGTCCTTGACCAGTCTAAGCCTTAAATTATATCGAGTTCTGTTCAGTACAGTTTGGTCCTGAAATAGTGTCTGTGGATCTGTAGTGTTCAATCGGAGATATGGCGGTACTGCTTCTTGTAAAACGTCGTCATCTTCTTTTTCAGACCGAGCTCCATCTAGGTGTGCACTACTGAAAGGTACAAACCGAGAGACCCTTTCGCCTTCAAAATCACCTACATCCTTACGGACCCACTGGTCAAAAGGCAAGGGCAAGGGCACCTTTTTGCAGTGCACGCCATGGATCCAGTTCTTTTTCCCTTCGACCTTCACTGCTGTACGTGTTACTAGAAGAACCTGTCGAGGCGCCCTCCAACGAGGTTCCAAATTCCTTGTCCTCTGAAAAATTTTCACACAGACCCAGTCTCCCGGTTGGATAGAATGACCTGGGTCTGTGGAGGCCTCTGGTAAAGCGTCTCGAACCTGTTGGTGGAGAACACGTAATTTAGTGGTGAGGTCATGCAAGTAATCAATCAGCATTGGATACTGTATGTCAGAATACTTTTTAGGGCGAGGGACTCCCTAAACATTAGCCGGGCGCCCAAAAACAACCTCGTATGGGCTGAGTCCCAAATGAGAATGTACAGCTGTTCTAGTGGATAGGAGAGTCAAAGGTAAAGCATCGGGCCAGGCAAGTCCCGTGCTAGCCTGTACCTTTGCAAGCTTAAGTTTGAGAGTGCCGTTATAGCACTCTACCAAACCCGCTGATTGGGGATGGTTCGCCGCATGGAATTTTTGGACGATACCAAGACCGGCACACACCTTCTTCATAATTTGGCCCACAAATTCACTTCCATTGTCACTCCAGACAATGCGCGGCAAACCAAACCTAGGGAAGAACTCTTTCAGAAGAACTTTGGCAGTGGACAAAGCAGTGTTGTCTTTCAGGGGGTAGGCCTCCATCCATCTGGAGAAGGCACACACCACCACCAAAACATATTTGAGATTGTTGCATCGTTCCATGTGAACATAATCAATTTGCAACACCTCAAAAGGATATGTTGGGGGAGCAAAATGACCTGCTGGAGTTGGGGTTCCCTTTCCTGGATTATGCATCAAGCAAACGATACAATGCTTCACTAAATTATCTGCACATTTTGGAATCCCTTCGTTCAGCCACACTGGGGCCAGAAGCTTACATATTCCTTTCGCACTGATGTGGGCTGGACCATGTGCCATGGCAACTACAGGCAGTACATAGGCATCTGGTAACAGCCAACGCTGATGTTCTGACAATTCTATCCAACATCCCATCGCGTCTAACATTCCTGTACTCTCTTTCCACTTACTCAACTCTTTCTCTGTAGCCTCTCCTTGAATCGATCTCACACTTTCTATTGTATCCTCACACATTCCTTTTTCCTTGAGCCAATTTGCAGGGCCCGCAACATACATGCGACTTATAGCATCTCTGGCTGTTTCTTTGGCTACATCATAACGCAAAAGCATTCCCACGACCAACATCATCAGTAATCCTCTTATGCGCACTACACTTTATGATTGCTATCTGGGTAGGCAAAGCAAGTGACTCAAGAAGATCAGTTACCAACTGACCATGCTGTATTTTAGTACCGTGGGAGGTAAAGAATCCTCTTTCCTTCCACAAACGACCAAAGCTATGTGCCACACCAAACGCATACTGGCTGTCGGTATATACATTCACTCTCTTCCCCTTAGATAACACACATGCTCTGGTCAAAGCTATCAGTTCAGCCGCCTGAGCTGAATTATGTCTGATGCGTGCTGTCTATTGTATGCAAGGTGGTAACAGTGTAAGCTGAAGTTGTTTCACCATTAGGGAGTTTAAAACAAGAACCATCCACCCATAGGATCCCATCCGGGTCCATTAGTGGTGTATCTTTCAAATCAATCCTACCTTTTGTCTCCTCCTCAGTACGGAGAAAACAATCATGTTGTTCCTGAATACCTTTCGCTTCTGGAAGAGGTAACAATGTGGCTGGATTTAAAGTGTTACATCGTTTGATGTGCACGTGACTAGCTAAGAGCGTCAGTTCATACCCAGACAAGCGAGCGCTTGTAAGATGCTGCGTTTTTGTCCTATTTAGCAATGTATCCACTGCATGTGGTACCATGACAATAAGAGTGTTATCAAGCACCACTCCAGCAGATTGACGAATAGAAATTGCTGCTGCTGCTGTAGCTTTAAGACAACTAGGCAATGCTTTGGCTACTGGATCTAATGTAGCCGAAAAGTAGGCACATGGCCGCTGCTTGTCTCCAAATCGTTGTGTTAAAACTGACAACGCACAACCCTCTCTTTCATGGACATAGAGCGTGAAGGGCTTACTGTAATCTGGAGTACCCAACACAGGAGCAGAGCACAGGGCAGCACGTAAATCAGAAAAACTCTTTCATCAGTCCAAGGAAGGGGTTGGGGTGTGTCTTTCAAAGTGAGTGCCAACAAAGTTTTAGCCAACAAAGACAAATGCCCAGAAAGGCACGCACCTCTCTTTGTGTGGATGGCACAAACATTTGTGCAATTGCTTGAATACGTTCTGGGGTCCGTCGCCTTCCCTCCTTTGACAAGAGATGACCTAGATAGGTAACCTCTTGGCAGGCATATTGTAATTTAGAAGGTGAAACCTTATGGTGAAGGTCAGACAAGTGACGCAATAGTGCAATAGTCACGTTTTTGCAAATATCCTCTGAATCAGCAGCAATCAATAAATCATCCACATACTGAATAAGGGTAGCACCTGGCGGCAAAGGAAAAGCATCAAGCTGGCATTTCAGAGCTTGGCTATAGATGGAGGGACTTTCACAATAGCCTTGGGGTGCGCGCTTGAACCGGAAACTTCGGCCTCCTAAAGAGAAGCCAAAAATATCCCTACTCTCTTCAGCAATGGGGATGCTGAAGAAAGCATTTTTCAGATCGATAACAGAGAACCAAGCTGCCGAGGCAGGTATCATAGTTAACAGGGCAGTGATGTCTGGGACAACAGGAAACTGTGGTACAACAATTTTATTAACCTCCCGGAGATCAATAACAAAGCGATAAACATGAGGCTGAGAAGGATCAGTGCGTTTAAGAACCGGAAGAACAGGACTATTGCATACATTTCCCCTTGTCTCCTCGACCACACCCTTCTGAACCAAATCATAAATAATAGCAAAAAGTGCTCTTTCACCGTCATTGGGAATTTTGTATGGATGCGTGGCAATTTAGCATTGGGCTTGAGGATAACAACATAGGGTGGGATCTCAAGACAACCAACCTCATTTGGACCCGTAGCCCAAAGTGTTGCAGGGAGAGAGAGCAATTCAGGTGGAAATTGATCGTCAGACAAATACATCGGAGAAGTCAGTTTCTGCCCCAAAACGAGATGTACACCAGAAGGAGAACAATATATCGTTGCATGCAGTCTTTTCAATAAATCCAAACCCAACAGATATTCGCCGCAACCAGTCGTTAAAAGAAGCGGAGCTTCCAAATCATAAGAAACAATTGAAATAGGCAGAGGACAAGAGACCGGGCTATGAACTGGGGCGCCAGAAAATCCTACGGATACGTTTGTTAAGCCAGACAAAGGTGCCCCAGGGAGTTTGGAGTGAATAATAGAACTTCTCATCGCACCAGTATCTAAAAGAAATGGCTCTGAAACACCCAGTGTAGTGACATTAACATAAGGCCCATTCTGATCTACTGGGATCGATACAACTCCCTCACTTTGTCTATGGCTGTCCTAGTTAGCGTGAAGACCGTCATTCTCACCCTCAACATAGTAATCATCATTGTAATACTGTGTAGACTGAGTATTTTGCTGATCAAAGTAGTTCCTAGAATGTGGAGGTGGAGGGGAACGCTGTGTATGGGGCGACATACCGCGACTTCTACCCCTGGGCGCTAACTGGGAACCACCACGACCTCATGGAGTAGATAGTCCTCCATTACGCTGTAATAAAACCGGGCAGCTATTCTTAAAATGACCTTCCTCCCTACAATAGGCGCATTGGTTGGGACCTAACAAAGGCCGCGGAATATAGGGCTCAGGCTTTTGAAACACCCTCTGAAACTGGGGAGGCTGTTGAAACTGGCGCTGAGCAGAGCGAGGAGGATAAGCTTGTTTCAGAAGAACCTTCGTTTTTAATTCTTTAGTCTTTTTCTCTTGCTTGTCTTTTTCCTCTTTGTGCCTGTTTTCGTAATATTGAGCAGTAGCCAATATCTGAGCCGAAGAAGAAACAGCCCATGAACTTTCAGAGTCTTTTAACTTATGTGACAACTCGGGGAGCAAATTGAATACGAATTTATCTACAAATAATCGCTGTCCACCCTCCGTAGTCATATCCTACGATCCTATTATGATCAATAAACGTCTCCTCAAAACGAGTGAAGAAATCGGAGACACTCTCATCTTTCTTCTGTTTACACGCGGCTAATTTATCCCAATTAACTCGTAAGGCGGGCATCATTTTTTCATTAAAGTAATAATCCTACCAGGGAGTTCTGTGATCAAAACATCAGGCTTAGCACCACCCACTTGTGCTCTATCCGAGGCAGTTATAGCATCCCATGTACCACCCAATTCTTGAACGTGATCCTCTCTACGAATCCGAGCCCATAACGCTTGTGGGACTACATTTCCCATCAGCATGTCAATATCCGCTAAGTTCATAATACAGGCATCAACAGTCTGAGACAATTCTTTATAGTAACCAGCAGGGTTTTTACGGGGATCCGGTAAAGATTGTTTGAGGGCCAAAATATCAGATCTCTTCCAGGGCACATGTACCCATATACGCTGGAAGTGAGCGGGAATAGCTGGATTATTACCTGCTTGCGCAACCTCTTCCCTCCATATCGGAGGAACCTCTCTCATTGGGTAATGTTTCAATGTCTGCCGAACAGTAGGATCAGAATCAAGAAAAGTTTGTGAAGAAAATAACGACCTAACAAGTGTCCTTACGGCGTCCTCAACCTTAGAACCCACAACGAGTCCTTTATCGAAATTAGCCTGAACATCCAACAAACCCTGGGGAAGTAAACCCAAATCCATATCCTCCCATTCTTTAGCGAGAGTGTCACACATAACATTAAATACATATCTCTGCGTGGGCGCCTCCCACTGATGAAAGGTGGTCATGATATCTTTCACACTATACTGGGGACCCTTCTCGATCCATTTGCGAGCGAGAGAGTCCAATACCACCCGTTCGTCGGAACCTGGAAGTTGACTACGAGAAAAAGCAGGAGACATGTTCAGAGTCTCAAAGAAAAGGGACAAGAAACCAGATATTCGTTTGCGCACAGTAGGAGAATTAGACATAAGGACAGGGGACAAGGTATTAGGCGATACAGGAGAGGAACTGGCAGTTATAAGGGGAGCTGAAGGCAAAGAAGATTGAGGTTCAGAAGATGGAGACAAAGGAATCGGTGGCACGAGAGGTGGAAGTGGCAATACTTCTTCATAAATCTGGAAACCTCTTTCGAGGACCATAATCAGTGCCAGGGGGACACACCCCATCGTTTGGGGGTGCACCTCACAATTCATACCTACACTTGCTTTCGGAGAGTGATACCCCGGAGCACGATTCAACGATTAAATCCCTAACGACCCTTAACGTAGTGCGCGCACCACATTCCTATTTCTTATATTATTGATTCCGAAAAACCGGTACGCGGCACACCAACAAAATCATCATGCAATTTGAGGAAATCTCCCACCTTACCGAAACCAGAGCGGACACATTCGCTTTTGGACAAGAAGAAGCCTCCAGAATATATGCTCTTATCAATGAGGACACAACCACTTTTTCCAGTAGAAACACGAAAGAACAGAACATCCGCCAACTCTTATATCTCTCTAAGAAGGAGATTAATCAACGCTTACATGCAAGTACCCTGATCAGGTACCATAAGGCCCAAAGAATACGAAGGGGTCTTAGAATCCCACTGAAACCTTCCTTATGCAAAAATCAACAAAAATTCAAAGACAGGTGGTTCGCTATCCTAAACAAATGCTCTTTGGACTTAATTCTCCTGATCATAGAAGAATTGTCAACCATTCTGGAAGAGTTAACCAAAGATATCCACAACATCAAAACCGAACTCGAAAATTCTCTAACAACAGATGAACTAAACAACATACTTGAAGACATTAACAACCAATTAGCCAAACACACAGCGGAGGTAAACGAGCGAAAAATTCGCAAATTCCGAAGAGACACGATTGACTACAAAATGGGAGAGGTATACTCGTGGGCTGAAACTTACGCTAGACGTAGACAGAACAAACCTTATACTACTAACACTGATACCTCCTCTTCAGACAGTGACCCTACCCAACAACCCAGAAGACACATGGCTAAAGACATAACACCAACTGTGACCCTGACAAGCATGCCTTCAACATCCACCTCCAACATCACTACCGAAGAAACTCCTTTTTTAGAAATGGGCCATTCAGATCAAGACGACCCAGGAGGAGCCGCAGGAAAAACCAAAGAAAAGGACAAGGATCAACCACAAACACGCACAGCAACAGCAACAGCAAAGAAGGACAGATCAAAGAAAGGGAATTAACAGATAATCTTGTCATCAACATTTCTGATTACCACTTTAACGACATGGAATTAAAAATCCTACAAAAAGGTACATCCTTCGTGCCAACTTCGGGCACCAACACCTTAGAACTCAACATCAGTTTTTTCAAACTGATGAGAAAACTCAGACTACGCCATTTTTTTGATAATATCCTTGAGCCTCGTGATGAACAAGGTGAAGATGCCCTCATGGGTCTACACTGCCATAAATGTCTAGATTTGTTTGAGACAGCAGTGAAAAACGACATAGCTAAACTCAACAACAAAAAAAGATCAAAACTCAGTAATCTCACAAATAAGGAATTGGGTATAGTAAAGGCGATAGCACAGAATCCTGACATCATTTGTACTAAAGCTGACAAAGGAGGTGCCTTAGTTGTTCTCAATACCACCTATTACAACACCCAAGTACTGACTCACCTACAGGATTTCAACACATATATGAAACTGGGATTCAATCCCACGACACAATTCAAAGAAATTCTACAACAAATCGTCCAAACAGCTGTTGACAATGGTACCATCAATGAAAAAGTGCAAAAATACCTCATACAACCCAATCCCAAGAGTCCAACCATATTTATGGTACCCAAAATTCACAAAAATCCCATCGAGCCACCATGTCGACCAATAGTCACCACCCGAGGAAGTCTACATGAACCAGTGGGCAAATACCTCGATCGACACCTACAACCCAGTGTCAACATTATGAGATCCTTCATCAAAGACACCACTGACTTTCTTGTTAAACTAAACCAAATCAACCTTACAGACGAAGAAGATATCAGCTTATGCACTGTAGATGTCAATTCATTAAACACCTCCATTCCCCATCAACTTGGTCTGGAAGCCATCGAACAAGCTTACCACACTCCAACTACTCACAAGACCTACAGGTTTTTTTGATGGAACTGATGCAATTTACCCTACTACACAGCTACTTCCAACACAATGATGAATGGTACCAACAGTTAACGGGTACATCTATGGGAAATTGCGCCGCTCCAGCATACGCGAATATTTTCATGAATCGCTTTGAGGAAGACAACATTCTCTCCATACCATCATGGATAAACCACCTGAAACTATATTTAAGATTCATTGACGATATATTCATCGTATGGAATGGTCCAGTTCACATCCTCGAAAATCACCTTGATCAACTCAATCAAATCGACCAACGCATACAGTTTACTTCAAACATCCATCCACAGACCATCACATTTCTAGACGTTAACATCACTAAGACATCTACAGGATTCGATACAGACCTATATAGGAAAGCAACGGATAGAAACAACACCTTACACTATCAAAGTTTTCATCCTCTTCCTCTCAAACAACACCTTCCATATTCACAAATGCTCAGAGTAAAAAGGATTGTTTCAAACCCCAACAAAGTCATTGATCAACTAAACATCTTAACACAAAGATTCAGTCAGTCAAAAACAATGTTTATTTAGACCTTGATCTTCAAACAATTATGGAACCAATTAAAAAAAAAAAAAAAAAAAACATCACAATATATACATTATCAATGTTAGGGAATTGATCAATTTTTCAATAAATAGTACATGAATCCAGTTTTCCTGCTCAGGGAGGCTCAACACATTTTAAAATATATGCAATATAAAGATATTCTTATAAAATACGATATTAGTACCATAATACAAAAGTTAAAATGGTTTAAAATCATTCAATCTTTTAACTAATTCATTGCTAGGAAATGTATTTATTTATTTTTAATTTCTTTCATATATTTCCCAATTGCAATCGCTATATCAAGATTTGGCATTTCAGTAAGTAGTTCTGCTGCCTTATTCCTTTGCCTTATTTTATATTTTAAAAATATTGGGCGGAGATAACATTTACGCTGTTCTAGTAGCGTTGTACAGTCCAACAGAATGTGCAATATATCGCCTTTAGTGCCCAAATTACACTTACAATGGCCATCAAAATATAACATTTTTCTTTTCAGTTCCTCATTTGCCAACCAGGGATTTATACCTATTCTTATTCTTAAAATCTCCTGTCTATACCCCATGTTTGGTAAAATTTCCAGATAGGGGAACCAATTTTCTTTTCGCCATGAATCCCTCATTAATTGCACAGATTTTTTCTTCTCCAAGTAGACCATATCTCCTCTTCTTGAGGCATCTTGTCCATATTTTATGAGCTCCTTCTTAGAGAACTCTACCTGCAACTGGCTCTGGGTGATTTTTACCTTTAGATTCTCACTGGCCTGTAATAATTTCTTTCTTGTATCTTTCGCCCATTTTAGGCTACTTGATATAATCTCTTTCCAACACCAATGTGATATCTTCTGGCCTGTCTCTAAATCCAGGCGTTTCCAAAATCTGACCAAAGCCATTTGAGCCTGAATACTCCAAGCAGTTGTACCTATCTCGGTTCTTATTGCTTGGATCATCGAAGAGCGTGGTAACGCCAACAATGTTTTCAGGCACATACCTTCCTCTTGGTCCCAAACTTGCTTACCGCTTAGATAAAGGATCTCTACTCCATATAATACCTGTGGTGGGATCATAGAGCTAAAAGCCTTTAACAGCGGTCTATGTGACATATATCCATAGTCCCGATTACATTTCTTCAATCTGCAGATTGATGAGACGGCCTTTGCTTTTTGAGCTTCTAAATGTGTATACCATTTTAACTTCCTGTCAAACCATACGCCCAGATAGCGATATTCATTCACTATTTCCAGTTTAAAATCTCCTAACATCCATTTAAAACTCGTGTCTTTATTTCCGAAACATAAAATTTTTGTTTTATCCATATTTACAATTAAACTTTTCCCTTCACAGTATTCTCTAAACGCATGTAATTTTCTCTGGAGGCCTATTTCGGTCTGGTCCAAAATCACCAGGTCGTCAGCATATAGCAAGCATGAAATTTTCTTACCGTCCATTTTTGGGCTTGCACTTCTTTCAACCTCTAAGGTTGCTGGTAGGTCAGCCAAGAATATTGCAAAGAGCAGGGGGGCTAACACGCAGCCCTGTCTTAGGCCATTTTCAATTACTATTTTTGGTGTCAGTGACCCCTCTGTATCTCTTATTACTTGGGCCCAATTGCCACAATGTAACTCTTTTATTATACTCAGCAACTCCACGGGGATGTTTTTGTTTACTAGAGTTTCCCAAAGGCAGTCCCGATCAACTGAATCGAACGCTGCTCGAAAGTCAACAAAGCAGCAGCACATCTTACCATTTTGTTCCAATGACTTGCGTGCGACTGCCCATAAAGCAAAGCAGTGGTCGATTGTGGAGTGTCCTTCTTTAAAGCCCCCCTGTTAAGTAGGTACAATTGAAAATTCCTCCACCCAGTTCTTTAATCTATTCAGAATTATTTTTGAGAAAACTTTTTCCCCAATATCTAACAGGTTAATTAACCTATAGTTTTGTGGTGCGCTCATATCACCTTTTTTATGGATTGGCCTTATTACGGCTCCCTTCCAATTCTTAGGTATTTTCCCTACCTCTAAAATTACCGAAAGCATCTGAGAAAAAAAACTCGCCCACCACTGCATCTCTGACTTTATTATTATTGCTGGGAGGTTATCTGGCCCTGCAGCCCGTGTTAGTTTTAAATCAGCTATAACATTTTTTACATTTTGTTCTGAGAAATCTGATTTTAATTCATCCGTTAGCCCTGGCCATTGCTCTGGGGCTGTAGATTCAAAATCTCGCGGTTACCCTGATCTGGTACTACAAGAAGCAAAACAACGTTCATCCACCAAAAGTCGCAATGAGCTTCTCAGAATTCAAACTAAAACTGACAAGAACCAAATTACCGTAGTTTCCAAATATTCCACCATGAGCGCCACTTACAAACGCATCATCAAAAGACATTGGCAGCTGTTAAAATTGGAACAGGATTTCAACCACATCTTTGACAATGAACCAGTTTTTGCCTACACGAGAAATAAAAACATTGGAGAAATACTCAAACAAACACAACCATCCTCTGCACAACCTATCTTTAAGGGGACTATTCCATGTCTAAACTGCAATAATTGCAATAACATCATACAAGGTAATTACATCACACACCCAATGAAGGGACACAAGATTAAAATCAAAGCTAGAGCGACATGTGACACCTCTAATGTCATTTATATGCTCAAATGCCCGTGTGGCAAAATATATGTTGGACAGACGGAGAGAAAAATAAAAATCAGACTTAACGAACACAAATCTAACATCAGGACCAGACAACTCAAGTCAACAGTTGCCCAACATTTCACTGAAGCCGGACATAATGTCAGCCAATTGAAATTCTGTATCCTTGAAACAATCACAAGAAAGGAAGGTAGAGACAATCACAACTTCTTACTGCAAAGAGAGAATCACTGGATTTACCTTTTGAATTCTATGAAACCATTCGGCATGAATGACCGGATGGAATTTACATGTTATCTCTAAATTTCCATATCTGAAGGCGCACCATGGTTATATTAGAGATGATGAACGCTATTTTGCCATTTTATCTGTATTAACTCACCACATCTTGTTAATGTTCATTTTATCATTGACTGTATTTTCAAGCCTTGTCACAGTCGAATTTGATTAACTTCTAAATTTTTCTTAAACTCCTTTATTGATGTTCCTGTTCCAACGTGTATTACCACGTCTACATTTCTCCATATACTCGTTTATTATTTTTCATGCACATTCACATCCACCACATTATACACCTACTGGTCCCACTTTTATCTTTTTTATCTTTTTTATTTCTTCATTTATTATTTTTTATAAGTCATATGCACACCCCCCACATACCCGATTTTAGTCTGTCTTCACCTCCCCCATACACCATCATAGTCTTTCTTCACACTCCATTGAACACTACATACTTCCGCGTTTTGAAACCTCAGCGAGCACGCTTCCCGCGCACCGCCGGCTTGATACGGAGACACCACTGATACTCGGTAAGCGTCAATGCATCCGAATAACTGTAACACGTTCTATCGACAACCACAAATACTAACTCTTTAAGGCCATCACGTTACGTTAAAACGTTAAATCTTTTTTTCACCTTTACTCAAGTCCTTCACTCGGTTCCGTTAACAAACCACCAGTTAAAACCGCACGGACACCACTTCATACTACAGGGTCGTAGCACGTAAGTGTTCACACTATTATTATCTACCGGACTGCACTTTGTATTTTAGACCACATTTTCGGCAAGTACCCACACGCGTAATATTAGACACATCATCGTTATAAGTACAATCACTGGTTCTTATAAGCACTTTTTTAATCCTTCACCACCCGTCACTCCATTTTCGTCCCACCGCGTCCCTTTCATTTTTTCCTACATAGCAGTAACCTCCAGTCCTCATACGCCTACATCTTTTCTTCCTAGATTTCCCCTGATGAAGGCATAAAACGCCGAAATGCATTGGGAATATAAAATACGGGAATACAACTTAGCATCAGCTGTTTAAGTACACATGAATCACCAAACGATTCTGAGCTTTATGAAAATTTCAAATGAACAATAAAGCTTTTTGTCAAAAAAAACTCGCAACGATGTTCTTCATAAATCTGGAAACCTCTTTCGAGGACCATAATCAGTGCCAGGGGGACACACCCCATCGTTTGGGGGTGCACCTCACAATTTATACCTACACTCGCTTTCGGAGAGTGATACCCCGGAGCACGATTCAACGATTAAATCCCTAACGACCCTTAAGGTAGTGCGCGCACCACATTCCTATTTCTTATAATACTGGAAGAGGCAAATGTGGAAGAACCAGAACAGGTGGGGGGACAACAGGTAGCTGAACAGGTTGTAACAACGGGAGTGCATTAGCACCTTGTACATAGGGTGGAGGCAATCTCAATAGGTGAGACATCAAAGTGTCTTCCTCCAGATCCTTACTTTTATCAGAAGGGGAATTAGGCAACACCGGATAGCATCTATCTATTCCCATACGATGCTGTCTCTCTGAAATTGTCCGTTGCATTATCAATCTCATTATCTTTAAACTGGTGGGCAGCCTGTATAATCGTCATATTTTGTGCTTTCTTATCTCATTTTGCCTGCTTAATTTCTTTCTGTTTGGCTTCCTTACGCCAGAGGCGAAAAGAGTCAAACATTGCCGGCCGGGCTTGTCTTTTGAACAATATCGCTTCCAAATTGTCTAATATGTCAGGCTCAAAACTGCCATTTTGTCGCCACTGTAGAACGCCATCGTTCTTTGTGTATCGGATCCATGCCTTATTAAAGGCGATGGGGCCGACACCATGTTTTGAATAAAACTCATAGGTGTGAGTTCCAACCGGAGGAATCGGACAAGAGTCCTCCAGCTGGGAATCCCTATTACAACCAAAGCAACAAAACTTCCTAAACTTATTCAGACCAGGCATCGTTATTTCACTGGACTGTTCACAAACATCAAGGGGTTAAATCAAATACTATAGCACAAACGTACTCACCCCTCGGCTTTGGCTTTTGTAATAGCCGAATCAAAGACCCAAATCAAAACAAAATAGTGGGAGCTACCCACCAATATTTAAGTGTCTTCTTACGCCAACAGAGGCCCGTTTAATGTCTTGTGATACCAAACATCATCAAAGGGACCAAAGCAGGGCGGCAGTCAGGGCAGCAGTCGTCAGCAGCCGTCAGAAAGGAGAAACCGCGCTGCAAAAGACCTTCGGACCACTTCGACATACAGGGGTCGCTTGACGTGGTTCGCGATTCCTCTAGAATTTTCCTGCGGTGCTCCTCACGATCCTCGGGCAAGAACTGCTACCTCTGAAGCCGGCCCACGTTTGGGCGCCAATTTGAAGAACCAAGACCTTAGGGGCCTGGCGGCGCAGGGTACGCCTTAATTTCCTGAGTTCACCTGCTTTGTTGAAGAGAGACACGGGACACTCCGTTAGGCGTAGACGATAGGGTTTATTAGCTGCAGCTAAGTACAGTTGTCCCAGAAGTACACTTGGTATGTTCTTAGGAGACTGCCACTTTACTTCGTGGCGCACAATCTTTTATAACATACATATTCACAAAGAACACTCCCAATGCATACAGGGTCAACCAATGAGAAGAATGTGAAAACAAGATATTAAGTAACTCAAATAAGCCTCTCTCCCAACTGTGTTTGTCACCCTTCCCCACAAGTTAATCAATGGTAGTGTTTATAAGTCGACTTGCAGGTGGCAGGACACATTTGTATGACCCAGAGGACAGTTGTGAAATGAGAGAATACGAGTCAAGAATAGCGAAGGCCAGAGGATAAGATAAAGTCAGGAAAGAATGGTGCGAACCAACAGATAGTTGAAACAGGGATCAGTCAGACCAGACGAGGATTAGTGAAGTCGGCCGGACCCTGACACCAGCTATAAACAGAGGCAGGAGGTTATTTGACACGTTGCAGTAGGATGAGGGAAAACAACACTTCGTTCACCGTGCCGCCTGAGTGAGGGCAACACAAAATGGCAGAAAGACACAAAATGGTGGCTAAATACAAACGAGATCGGAAACTGAATTACCTCAGCCATCAACGCCACTTTTCAACTGGTGGTGTGTGCCTGTGCATAGGGCATTTGACTGGTGCACTCTGGTGACTGTCGGAGCCCCCGGGGTGCCTGCGGTGAGACTGCCAGGGCGTGAGCCCGGAAGCAAGATGGCGGCCATGCTGGTGTAGAAGACAGAGGTCGCGATGCAGTAGTTAGCCGACGAATACAATGCACACCTGCCACTGATTGAAACGTCTCTCGTAGCTGGAGCTACCGGCACTGATGAGCCGCTGACTACTGCGCCCTAGCCGGAACACCTGCTCGCGTGCAGCGGGTGTCTGACGGCCCGGCATTGTGTGTGCGGCGTGCGGGGTCAGGGGCCGGCCTGCAGTGCCTAATTGCGAAACGCTTCAGCCGCTGGTTCTCTCCGTCAGGCTGATCTGGGGCCCACGGCGCACACACCTCGCTCCCTGCAACTCACTAGCAGTGGCCGGACACACCGAGTGCTGCGGCTGCTCCGGACTGTGTGACTAGCCGACAGCGCGACCTGTATTGCTCTACGGGCGTTGGAGGACTCGTGGGCCCACCACCCGGCCCTGCTCACCGGAGTGATGAGCATGCTTCAGCTTCAGATTGAACAGCCATACGAGCGCAGAGACTCAAGGAATTGGTACAGTGCATTTGCTTCCCGTAAGTTTACCCACCAACACAGTGAGTAAATTGTGTGAACATCGCGCCTTGGTCTGTGGAGGGGCCTGATTGCTGATGCTGGGTCTGACAAATTGGATTGCTAGAGACCCGCTATCCGCCCGTACTTGGACGTCCTGCGGAGCTGGGTTCCTACCGCATCCGCACTGATTGACATTTTGCATTCCTGCTTCGGTTTTGTGGCGCTTCCACAATTTAGTGCGCTACTGCTGCGTTGCCTGTTCTGCCACTCTAACGTGCGGGGAAATACCGTTGTATTGTTGTAGGAGAGTAGGATCTGCTTCACATGTTTACCACCACTTTTTGCTGGTGTTTCACTGTTTTTCGACTTTAGTCTGGCTGGGACCCTGCTATTCAGGGCCCCTGCCTAGCTGCTTCCTCTCTAAATTGATTGCATGTACTTAAGGTACCCCACAGATTGGATCCTGAGGTACCCGTGTGAGTCCCTAGTATATAGTATACTATGTACCCAGGGCATACGTACCCCAGAGGCCTACCAGGGACTGAAGCATGTATTATGCCACCCCTGGAAAGCCACCCAAAATGACACCACAGGTCTGCTACTGCAGCCTGGGGAAGGTGGTGCATGCACCCCTTACTGAGGTATAGGTTCACTATACCTCACCTATCACTGAAATGAGAAGGGACCTCAGACACTAACATCGAGCTAAGTACACTTCCTTCCCCACAGGCCGAACTTTGACCTCAGTCTCGTTACTTGCTATAGCAGGAGCAACGTCCATTTTCCCTGATCACGGCCCGATACGCTGCTAGCCCGGCACGCACGCACCGCCGCCCCCTTCTTATATTATTCTACCCCCCTTAATTGGGTAAACCGGTTTGGACGCATCGTCCCTGGCGATGGGCCCTAGGCATTGGGAATGTTCCCCGACCCTGTTTGTTCAGTTACATGTCCCAGTTCAATACTTTTCCCACCCCTCACATGGAAGGATACGGACCCCGACATCCCCTGCTTATGCTTACACGGCGTCGGAGGACACAGACACCCACAGCCAGCTGGGGCGACCGAGCTTTGAGCACTGCAGTGGGCATAATTCCCGCGCATGGCGAGCAGGCGTGGAGACATGACACCTCATACACCACACACTGATGTTACGATCCTTACCCTGAATGTTAGGGGGCTTCATACTCCACGCAAAAGGTATGCGGTGTACTCCTATGCAAAACGACACAGCGCCCCGATAGTCTTTTTACAAGAGACGCATCTCATTGCGAAAGGGGTGGGGAAACTACAGTCAAAATGGAGGGGGCTCATTCGCGCCACAACCTACTCTGCGTTTGCACGAGGGGCGTTGATCTGGGTGCGACCGGGAACCCCCTTCCAGGAGCTTCGGAGGGTGGTCGACAAAGAAGGTAGATATGCGCTGCTGGAGGGGCTGTTGGACGGACAGGTAGTGCTTCTCGGTAGCATTTACGCCCCCAATGTGGAACAAGACAAGTTTTGGGACCATCTCACGGGGGTCCTTGCCCCATTCGCTTCCGTACCGTGGGTTCTGGGAGGAGACTATAATTGCGCGCTTGACTGGAACCTTGACCGCTCACACCCGCCCCCACTGCACTCTCCGGCATATAAGCAAACTGATAGATTCCGGGCTTGGATCGCCCACTGGGCACTCACCGATGCTTGGCGAATGCGCCACCCCCTGGTGCGATTGTATTCCTTTCACTCCATCCCCCACAATTTGCGCGTCCGTCTTGACCGCTTCTTATGCTCGGTGACTATCTTGCCCACGATTACCCACACGGACTACCTGGGCAGGATCATATCCGATCACGATGCCCACATTCTCCAGTTACACTGGCGGCCCCCACACCCGCCGGTCCCCACGTGGCGCTTACCGCGGGACGATTAGTAGAGGTGTTTGCGGCGGCGCTGAAGAAGGGAGAGCTGCCGAAATCCATGCGAGAATCCGTAATTGTGACGTTCCTGAAACCGCACAGGGACCCACAACAAATGGCCTCCTATCGCCCCATATCGCTGCTGTCTGCCGATTGCAAACTCCTCGGGAAGACACTGGCGGATAGATACGTACAAATCATACGCTCCCTGATCCACCCGGATCAAGGCGGTTTTATACCTGGCAGGTGCACATCCCAGAACATACGTCGGGTCTTCCACATCCAGGATCAGGTACAGGGGGTATACCCTCGAGCGGCCTGTCTCATCCTAGACCTTGAAAAGGCCTTTGACTCCCTCACATGGCAGTTCTTGTTTTCGGTGCTGCAGCGAGCAGGCGTTGGGCCCACCCTCCTAGCTTATACGCGCCTACTGTACACCGGGCTGACCTCGCGGGTGCGCCTGTGCCGGTACATCTCGACGGAGTTTGCGGTTCAGAGGGGCACGCGACAGGGCTGCCCGTTATCTCCTCTGCTTTTTGCTCTGGCGGTGGAGCCTCTCGCCATCCGACTCCGGCCGGAGGGGGAGAGCTGGGGTATCCCGATAGCGGGCACGGTGCATAGTGTATCCCTGTACGCTGATGACCTGCTGATCTATGTACGAGACATTACAGACGATCTGACCCCCCTCTGGGAAACATTGACGGAATTTGCCGCGGCCTCGGGGCTACGGGTGAACTCTGATAAATCCACGGTATATCCGCTGCATCCGCAACTACCCCCACAGGAATTCGCCTGGGGACTCAGCGGGTGCCTTGGAGCGCGGAGGCCCCCCGATATCTCGGAATCCGTCTTTACCATTCCTCCACAGATATGTTCGAGGGCAACCACAGCAGGGCGTTGGCGAGTCTTAGGGCCTCGGTCGGATTTTGGAAGAGCCTTCCATTGGCTCCCATTGGGAGAGTGGCATTGGCCAAGATGATCATGGTTCCAAGACTGCTGTATTTCTTTACCAATCTGCCAGTAATCCCGCCCAGAGCTTTTTTCCGGGACCTCGACTCCCTCCTCAGTGCGCTCATTTGGGGGTCTGCCAGGCACAGAATAGCCCTGACAAAACTGCAGCTGCCAACTACACAGGGTGGCCTGGGAGCCCCCTCATTTGAAGCCTACTTCCTGGCAGCACAGCTGCAATGGCTGTCTCATTGGACAGCAGACAGGTACAATGTGGAAACTTGTACCGCTGCAGGACGGATATCGGTTCCGGAGATCCGTCGCCTGCTCCTCCCTGGCACTCAGCCAAAACGCACATACCCTCTACAGGTGTCAGTGGCACGTAAGTGCCTGCTGCGGATACACCGCATGTCCCCGGGGACCCCGTTGTATTCTCCTCTGCTTACCCTAGTGGGGTGGCCCAAACAGGAACGCTACTACACAAATAGTGCGCTTCGCATATGGACGTCGTGCGGCTTAACGGAGGTGGAGTCCCTTTTCGAGGACGGGCAACTAAGACCATTCCATAGCCTGGTAGAGGAGTGCGATCTCCCTCCGGGACAATTTCTGCTGCACCGCCAACTCCTACATAGCTACCGACCGTATCAAGACCTAAGTAAAGGGGAACCACGCACACACCCGGTTATCCACACGATTCTACACATGGGAGCAGGACGCCATCTCACTACATGGCTTTATAATGCCATACGGGAACTGACTAGCAAACCACTAGACACCCTGCGAGCCACCTGGGAAGCTGTAATCGGGCGGGCGCTTCATGAAGGGGAATGGGGGAAAGCTCTGAAATACCCTAAGAAGGTCTCTAGAAACGCACGCTTTAAAAACATTCAATATCACATCCTGCACAGGGCCTATCTAACTCCTGCACGCCTCCAACGATTCTATCCTGACACTCAGTTCCTATGCCCCAGATGTCAGGCGCGGAATGCAGACTTCCGTCACATGTTCTGGAGTTGCTCCGTCATAAAAATGTTCTGGCACCACATTCACACTGCTCTGGGTACTCTCACTGGGCTAACTTGTATGAACACTTGGGAGGCCAGCGCCATAGGCATCTTTCGCGCAGGTAAACAGCACAGGGTGCAGACTCGTTTCCTCTCCCTAGCGGTACTCTTGGCCAAGCGCAGCATCGCCATGCATTGGCGTTCCCCCACTGGTGGCATGGGTGGGAGCTACACACAAATGGGCGGCGGCTGAGGAGGAGACATTGCGGGAGGAGGAGGTGAAGGGGACTCGCAAGCACCCTATATCGATGGGCCATGTTATTGTATCAGTTTCGACAGCTTTCCCCGGGAGCTGACCCAAGTGACAGCTCCCCTACGTCGTCAGTCCCGCACACACAGTCACAGGCCCTGCCCAACTGATCTCTCGGAACCCCGCCCGCACAAGCTCATCACAAGCCCTGGCGTCTGGTATGCTGTCGCAGTTCTCGGTCGAACCAACTAGGATAAGCACGCATGAGTCGCAGAGGTGTCCTACCCCTACAACGCTGTATACCTTCACTAATGTAGCTGGATATATTCTTCCATACCCATTCCTTAGTTTATGCCCGTGTTACGCCCCAGTTTCTATGCCATATCTGGAACCCGAGACAACAGGATATAAACATCATGCTCTCTCTATACATTGTTTATGCTCCCTGTTTATGTACCAGCAATATATACAGTGGCTCTGTCCCACTACTGGATGTATAATCTGCTATGACTATCTGATGGTTATGTATGATGGACAATGTCTGAAATATGAAAATGGCAATAAAAATAAGTAAAAAAAAAAAAAAAATACCTCACCTATCACTGCACATACAAACCTATCAGTCACTCCTATGGCAGGCCTTAACAATACTGAAGGCAGAGTGCTTGGTTATATGTGAGGGGGTGTTCAGGCATGAGCTGAGCCCCTCTGCAGCCTTCGGAATCTCTTCTCCGGGGTTGTCAGTGGTGCAGCCTGACCATATACTCTTAAGTACATTAAATCTTAAACGGTTAATGCTAACTTTTGACTGGCTGCACGGTAACATGTCGTGTTTGGTGTCAAACACCTTGGAATCATAATCCCACATCAGTTCTTGATGTGAGGATATGATCCCACCCTTCTAGAGGGAGAGACATGACAGTACTAGTATAGCCGGTAGAAATCTAATACAGCCCTGGCATCACAAAATGGATTCTGCAGCAACAGACACGGGTCTGGCCTCCTGCTGCTGACTGAAACTCCGGCAGGGGAGGCCTGGACAATAGGTTTCCTGTCACAGGGAGGTGTAACCACCTCCCAGACAGGCTTATATGTATTGGGGCTGGGTGGGAGCACTCTCCGAGTGCTTTGAAGTCCTGCACTGGGGGCACATTTGGTCTCCCTGTGCATAGTCCAGCTCAGACCGGTTCAGGGGCTTCCAGCCCCTGCTCTGGCGCGAAACTGGACAAAGGAAATGGGTGTAGCCATCCCTCTTTCCAAACCCTCCCATAGGGGGGTCCCCAGAGCTAGTCCAACCCCTTCCTTAGGTATAAGTAAGGAACCTCTGTAACCAGAAATTTAGATATCACTGGACGAAACTCTGAAGCTGAATCCTGGAACTTCGACGCTCTACTCAAGACTAGAGGACTGAAGAAATCTCCCTTGGGGTCAAGGAGTGACTCCCCTGCTTGGCAGGCACCAACAAAGCATTTTGCCGGTCTGCTTTTCTGAAGTTCCCGCCGGACTCCGCAGTATTTTCAGCCCAGGAAGAGGATTTCCAGACATCTCAGAGGCCGACCCGAGTTCCCAGCAAAGCTGAGACCCGCAGCCCTCGTGAGTAACGTGGAAACGGAACTCCTGGTCACCGTGCACTTTTGCAAGTGCATTGACTTCCTAACGTCTCTTGAAGTCGTACTTGGGGTTACTTGTAGCCCCCACCTCAAGCAGAAGATTCACCGAAGATTGTCGGCCTAGTCACCCCGAGTGACCCGTGGGCCGCCATTTTGTGTTTCCTCTCGAGGTCCCTTCGCGATCCCTGGTCCGTCGACTGGTGGGTCCCTTTGAAGGTAACTTTGATTTTCCTTGGGCTTCCCTGGTTGCTCCAGATGTACCCTGACTCCCAACCAAGTGGTGAGTCCCTCAGACCTTGCTGGTCTGCACCAAAGCATCTTTCTCCTTTCTGCGTGGGTTGCTGTTGCCAAGGCCTGTTGTGTCCAATCCAGGCACTGACGCTGCAGCACTCGACATCCTTCGTGGGACAGCTTGAATCCAGCTCCTGGTCGTCCTTGACGCCTCCTGGTCCTTGTGGCTGAAGAGTCAAGCTTCCTTCTTCACCTGAAACACCCGACATCGGTGGGCATCCGCCTATCGTCCTCCTGGTCACTGGCAAGTGACCCAGACTCTGTTCCCTCTGCTTTCAGGTTCTTCTCATCTTCGATCCAGGCTTGGATCTCTTCGGACACTTCGCATCTTCCCAGCAGCAGCTCTTCTTTGCCAGCTCCCATTGAAATCGACGACGCAACCCAACACCATTTGACACCTATGCACCCGGCTTCCCTGGGCGAGGTATCATGAGTACTCCGGTGCTCCCGTGGGTGTTGACCCTAGAACTTCCTAAGTACCAAAGGGCTTGGTCCTGATTCATTTCTAAGTGTCCCTAATCTTTAAAAATCTAACCGCGACTTTCCCTTTAGACGCTAACGGGAGCTCGCGGCTGTGTTCTCACACTGCACACGGCCCCCGTGGGTCCCCTGTGTCACTACCTTGGGTGGTTCATTGGGGTCCCAGCGATTCTACAGGCTCTAGGCATTGTGTCTAGTTAAGTTGTGGTTCTATTTAGTATATGGTTTGGCTTGCCCCTAGGGCCTGACGTGTATTTGTGCTTATTACTGTGATATTTGAAGTGTAACTTATGTGTTTTGACCTCTAGCCTCATAAAGAGACTAGGAGGGTGTGTTTAGAAATAAATACATATATTTTATATATATATATATACCTGGTGTGGTTGTCTTTCATTTAGCCATTCAAGAGATTATAGACTGGTAAAACATGCTGCTTTACATTCCTTCAAGATTTAGCCTCAAGGCTGCTCTCCATAGCTACCACTAGGATAGCTTTCAATAAAGGTTGTCTTTAACCTATATCCAATAAGGGGTTGTTTTGGACTGGTACAAGGTGCCCACTATAATTAGTGAGCAGCATATACCAGGCCAACCTCTCAAGATTGTCACAAGGCCCACTACTGTGACGGCAGGTGTTAAAAAAGTGGTAGTGTTCCGCCCTTCACTGTACATGCGGGTGTTGTCTGAATGTATGCTCTTACAATTGTTCATGGCATTGCACGCAACGTTCCCACGTGATCACATCTATTGCGAGCTGGGTTAGATTGTTTTATCCTCCTCACACTGGCCTCACTAATCGGCACCTATCTCTCCACGTAATGGTGTTATAATAGCTGGAACTTTGTGTACTCTGTTTTGTTTTTGCTCCCGGCTATCTTGCATCTCGCTCATCATGGGTAAGCCCAAAAAAAATCAACCGCGTATCAATTTCGAAACACGCAAGTCTGGCAAATCATCGCAGACTGCAGCCTCTGACTCCGAACTGGATTCCGTGTCTCTGGCCCCCAATGCTTTGGAAAACACTCTCACGGCCATCCAAGCTAGGCTGCAATCCATCGATGGCAACATCAAAGCTATCAACGATCACATGGACCATATGTCTTCCAAACTAGACAACCAGTATGTTCGACTCGATGAGGCGGAACAACGCATCTATACCAATGAAGATAGCCTGCAATAAGTCACAGCCAAGACCACTGATATCGAAAAAGTATTAGCGGTCATTCAGGCCAAGAATGAGGACCTAGAGGCGCGCTCAAAGCGCAAAATTATACGCATTCTTGGCCTGCCGGAGTCTACAAATGTGGGCCGATTGGAAAATTATGTTGAGACTATGCTCCGCGACATATGTGGCGCTGATAATCTGTCCGCTCTGCTGATTGTAGAACGGGCCCACAGATGTCTAGCAGCCAGACCTCCCACTGGCGCCCCACCGAGGCCAATCATTGCGCGCTTACTCAATTTTAGGGATCGAGATGCAGTGCTACACATTATTCGCGAAAAAGGCACCATAAATTACCAGGGTAATATACTGTCCTTTTATCCAGATTTCACGACCACCGTCCAATCGGCACGAAAAGAATTCCAAAATGTTAAAAAATTGCTAATTACTGAACAAATTCCATGTGCAATGCTATATCCAGCCCGCCTTCGGATCGGCACGAATGAAAAGGCAAAAATGTTCACCAATCCCAAACTAGCAATGGACTTTGCTAAATCTCTAGGCCGTAAAAAGCAAGCCCCTCCCGACACATCAGACATTGACAATTGAAAGATCTGAGTTAAACACTTAATATGAGTACTCCATCTCAATTGTAGATATTGGTGTTATCTTGTATTCCACAATTGTGAACAATTGCAATATTCACTATGATTTAACAGGTTAACACTTACCCCGCACATGCTGTGCGCTTCGGCTGTCTCTTTGTGGGTGCTGTATTGGCTGTTATTGCTTTGGGGTGCACGATATAGCTTTGATGTGCTAGGGCCTACATCACTATACGGCTTGGTCTCCCAATGTTGTGGTTCCTCCACAGGAGGTCGATACTCTATATGGCGGCCCTCTCCCTGTCTCGATCGGGAGTGAACTACGCCGCTGCGTCCCCCAATGGGTGTACCTCATACTGCTAGTTGCAGATATTGTAACTTCATGAGGAAGTTTGAACTGTTGGGATATGGCTTTGGCAAATTGGGGTTGCTAAAGTCGGTGGGGGTAGGGGGTTCTTCGATGTTTTTTTAAGAGTTTGTTCAATGTGATTGGACCATCATTTCAGCTGCACTGTCTAAACATCTATGCAAATATTTGTGTTTTGACTCACGACCTGATTGTATTTGTTCTTGTCATGTTAGAATATGGGTGATAAATATACCTGTTTAACCTGGAACATTTGTGGATTAAATACTCCCCCAAAAATCCGCCAGGTATTTGCCTATCTAGATAGGCATAGGGTTAATATAGCTCTTTTACAGGAGACTCACTTGACTCAAATAACAGAATCTAAAATAGCACGTAAATGGGCGGGTTACAAACTAGCGTCGTCCTTCTCCAACTACGCTAGGAGGGGGTACTCATTTTATTCAAAAGAGGCATACCCTTCACACCTCTCAACACTTATACCGATGGCGAGGGACGCTGGGCCATGGTCCATGGGAAATTAGGAATGTCGATGGTAAATATTGTCAATATTTATGGACCGGTAGTAGATGACCCACAGACCTTTATACAAATTCTTAAAATCCTGCGTACCTGGCCAGAGGCAGCCATCATATGGGGGGTGACTTTAATACACATTTGGACCCAAATATGGACAAATCGAATCCACTTGGCACACGCACTATTAAGGTAGCCCAGTGCATCAGGGACGCTATGTCAGAAATGGGGCTGGTGGATGTATGGCGTGTGATGAATGCTAACACTAAAGAGGGCACACACATCACCCCAGCATATAATAGCTGGTCTCGACTTGATTATTGGTTGCTAAACGAAGAAGCCAACGGATGGGTTACACACGTTCACAATTTATTACATACCCTATCTGACCATAACCCTGTACGCTTGGATCTTCACATTCCTACCGGCCTACGTCGCCCCTTGACATGGAGCTTCCCGGCTGAAGCCCTACTGGATCCCACATATGTTGACACTCTCAGACAGGCAATTGCACAATATTTCGAGTTAAATGTGGGGTCGGTGAAAAGTGTGGCTACGCTTTGCGAAGCTTTTAAAGTTGGTGAGGTGGGTTTGCATAAGTACATCAGTGGGCATATTGTGAGATATCAGGGGTCAGCTTTCCAAGACAGAGGCAGCACTAAGCGATCTCGAAAAGCAATACTCGAATACCCCATCTGTCTCCATTCTCACTCGCATTCATGAAGTCCTTGCGGACTATGACACATTAGCAGAATCCGAAGCACGTTACATATCACGTCAACATGTTGCTTGAGCCTATGGAGAGGGCGGGCGCCCAGGTAGACACTTAGTATCTCGATTTAAGTTCAGAACCGATCATCATCAAATCACTAAGATTGTCTACACTCACAGGAAGGAACATTTCACACCCCAAGAAATAGTTGCCCAGTTTAGGGACTACTATACGGAGATGTACACTTCGAGCGGGAGCATGGATGAAGGTGCCTTAAACGATGACCTATCTGATATAGATTGCGCAAGGCTGTCGGACGGACACCGCAAATATCTTAGCCAACCTATAGACGAAGCCGATATTAAAGCAGCAATACTCTCTCTCCCCAACAACAAAGCCCCAGGACCAAATTGCCTTACGGTGGAATTTTACAAGATGCATGTGGATCTCCTCACCCCTTACATACTGGAGATGTGTGCTGAGGCCCATGATTCAGGCATACTGCCCCCTTCCCTTAGACAGGCCTTAATCACCACACTCCTTAAAAAAAAGATAAACACCTTTCCTGTGTGAGTCATACCGCCCTCGTTGATCAACCTGGATGCGAAAATATTGGCAAAGATTCTTGCTACCAAAATTCAACCCTTGATGCCCCGTCTGGTACTACCTGACCAATCTGGATTTATATCGAAACGCTCCACCTCCCATAATCTCAGGACCATATTTGCCATGTTTCACGTGCTGAACCCTACATTGCTGGCGGCAGCGATCATGCTAGACGCGACCAAAGCCTTCGACTCCATTGAGTGGAGCTATATGTTCCACATTTGAAACCGGATGGGGTTCCCAGGCGTCTTATTACGATGGGTGCAGATTTTGTACACAGACTCTTCAGAACGGGTGCGAGTAGGAGGTCTCATCTCGGACCCTTTTTACATAGAAAGAGGCACCCGGCAGGGATGCCCCCTGTCTCCTCTTCTGTTTGCTCTTATGCTGGAGCCATTGGCATGTATAATTAGACAGCGGCACAGGGAAATAGCACTCAATATCAATCATCGTCCCGTCGGTATTTCCCTATATGCAGACGACATGGTCCTCTTTATTCGCGAACCGCAACAACATCTCTCCCCTATTCTACGGGAATACATCCAATTCGGCCTATTCTCCGGCTTAACGATTAATTGGGATAAGTCGGTCATGATCCCTCTGACAACTGTCACCGCTCCCCCACATATGGAATACCCATTGATATGGACAACTGACCCAGTAAAATACCTCGGGGTATGGGTTCACCGTGATCCAGAGGTTGTGGTCAGACAGAACTATGGCCCAGCATACACTGCCCTCGAAAACCAAGTGGATAAATGGTTACATCTTCCGTTGTCCTTAGCTGACCGCATCGCTGTCATAAAAATGGTAATGCTCCCACGCTTTTTATATCTCTTCTGCTACATCCCAATAAAACTTTCACAACACTTTTTCGCAACAGTACGAGCTCAATTGCTCAGATTTATATGGTGGGGGGCAAACAAGCCAGAATAAGCTGGAACACTTTAACAGTGAGTTATACAAGGGGGGGGGCTTCTGTGCGCCAGATTTTTATGTATACTATCTTTGATAACAAGCGCAGTACGCCTATTACTGGTATCGTCCTCACAAATTTACTCCACATATTGCAGTGTAAGACGGGGAGGCATATCCTATCCCGCTAGCTGGTGTGTTAACACACACCCACAGAGGCACACCTAAAGCTGAAATTAATACCATAAACACTACAATTGCGGCCTGGCAGGCTATTGGCAAAATTACAGGCAAACTACCTATCTATGCTCCGGCTCTGCCTCTGGCGCACCACGCGGCTTTATCTGTTACACAGGAAGCATGTCCCTTGCGTTCTCTTACAGAAGTTGGTTTGGTTCATGTTGCAGTTAGCACTCTAGCGTCGGACGCTGGAGCGCGCGAGAGAAGGACGTTATGCGTACGCCACGACGGTGGCATACGCTGATGTATAAATAAAGGGGGCGCGCCTTAACGGGCATTCGCGCCGAGATAGCATGCCGGTGTGGTCTCAATTATTGGCGCGCCACAATAGTGCTGGCGCGGCTAGGCCCACGCACTTGTAACAGTTCATATGCAAGATATATATCTCGAAGGACATTTTATCACTAAAGACGATCTTACATACCTCACTAATTCCACCGCGCTCTTTCAATTTACATGTCATCGCCTAAAATCGGCTATCAGAGATAATTACACGACCTTTCCCACGGAACCCCCTCCCCTCAACTCCCAACAGCTATTATTAGTAGTCCCGACCAGGCGACAGCTAATTACCAAACTATACAAAACAGTGAAGGACGAAATGGTCATGCCAGCGGATAAAAGCTTAGAGTGATGGAATGTAATATTAGACCCCCCATTAACACTGCCTGAATGAGAACAAATACGCACACTAACTGGAAAACTGACGCCCAACGGCAACCTCCAAATCATTCACTTCAAATTCATTCACTCAATATATCACACACCTCTCAAACTCTATAAAATAGGTCTCCGAGATTCAAGCAAATGTAAACGTGGTCAGATGAGCGCTGATTTTTATCACCTGGCATGGAACTGTAGGCTTGTTTTAACGTACTGGGAAGGAGTGTTAAAATGTATACACTCCATGACGGAAACCTCTTTGCAATGTACACCCATAGTCTGTTTGCTTGGATATGTACCACAGGTAAAAGGTGCAATGGGGAAGTTTGTGAGGATTGCTCTGTTACTGGCAAAAAGACGCATAGCGTTGACATGGGAGAGTAAACTAGCTCCATGGGTTGAGGGTTGGGTCAAGGATCTGGTATACTGCAGAGAAAATTTGGAATTATATGCAGAGGAATTACCAACAAAGTCAAGACCTAAAGATATTTAGGAACCCCTAAGACAATATCTATCACTCCAAGCCCAAAATGACCACGCAGAATTGATGAATATGTGTAAGGTTCTGTAAATGTCTTATTTAGTGCACGACTTGGCCTTGTATTGCAAGAATTCAAATGCGAACATTGTATGAAATGTCCAATCACAAATGCTGTTTTTGTGTTTGTTATGTCTTTGCTTTTGCTACACTGCCCTGCGTGGCAGGTTTGGTGATTGTCTATTCTGAAAACCCAATAAAAAGAAATTTTAAAAAATAAAAAAAGTATGTCATCCTATATCCTTCTCTATTGCTCGGGGACCTACCAAGCAGTGCAGACACGATTGGCTCTGGGCCGTCGCATTAACGGCTTAACTACCTCTGTTTGTTCCTTTGTGGACCCGACATATGCTACACCAGCACAATGCTACTGAATACAGTATGTAGCTGAGCCTTGAGAGTATCAATAACAATATATTTACAAAAACAATGTCTCCTGGGACCTAGTAAAGATGACCCTGGAACAGGTTTCCCCTATTTTTTTAGGTTGAGCTGAAGCATTCATCTCAAGAGTGCGGGAACCACTTATGGTTGGTCCTATGGATGCAGTATGCGGCCTAAAGCAAGTGAAGAAAGAATCTGACACAGGTTTATGGCTGATTTGAATTGAGATGCTCAATTGCCAGTATTAGTGATAAACAATGCATGCTTATGCACCTTATGATTGTCTTTGAATATGTTTACTGTCCCTGTTGATTCTAATGGTGATATATTGGCACATCATGACATTTGGCTGTTTTATTAACAGTGGTTACTCCTTGGCAAAGCTAGTAGGCCTGCCTTATAAATATTGACACCCCCTTAAAGTGTGATGTTACATCTGGTATAGGAGGGGAACATTGAGATTATGGGGTTCAGCGCCCATTGGGGTGAAATTTTATATATGGGTATCACCTAAGGCATTCCCATCTACCTGGTGTATGTATTTGTAATTTAATGCATAGTATTTAGTAGGAGTGTGTACTAAAAGTGCTCTTGCTTTTTTAAAGAAAAAGCACTGATTGGACAGTAATTTGACTGTTGTTGCGTGCTAGCGAATAGTGATTACGAGCCCACACCCCTCCCCTGAGTAGGCCTTGGACTGCTTTTCTTCTCTACCTTTTGGATCGAGTGCTACAGTGGGATCATTGGTTTCAAACAAAAAGACAACTGCAGATTCATTACTTGAGCAGGATTTACATCTTTCACTACTAATAACCGAGTTTCTTACATTTGTGATACCCCGCAACTTATATTGGATAATTGGTATGTATTGTGAGCAGTTTCTATGGTTATCGTTGCAAAGAAGGGCAGCATATTGTTGGATAAGTCCATCCTGTGCTTGAGTGCTTACGGAGTACCTCTGGTGAACGACAGTATAGGATGCCGCAAAGCAAGGTTTAATAATACCAGCCGAAAGGTGATTCCCTCATCGATGATGCAACAGATATCATCAATCACCTTCAAAGTGGCTGTCTCCGTGGGGAACTGTGATCTGAAACCAGTTATTCAAGCGGGAACCTGGCCCAAACACTAGTTGAACCGCGGTATCCAGGCAATACAATGCTGAATGACCATATGGACACAAGCAGGGAGAAAGCAAACAATGACAGTGCATTGCATTTTCCAGTGTATCTTCTGATGTATACTCCTGGTACATTCTCCATCATGACCAATTCCCACACTGAAGGCAGAACCTGGAGGATTTTTCAAACATTCCATTTAATCGGCACCAGGTGGTGCTGTCAGTGAACCAGTGTCGGAAGTGCACTAGGTCACCACCAGGAGTGACAATGTGAGGTTCTTAATTGCTAACCAGCAACGAGATGTGTTCTTTAACTGGTGGATACATCTTCCTTCAGATTCTGCAGGACTGGATCTGGAAACTGTTTACCCAGCAATGGCTCTCCCACAACACTAGAGGGCACCATGCGACCTCAGCTGTGACTTTGCCCACTATGGGTGTGATGACTTCTGAGTATATAAAGACTAGCAACAATGTCTCAACTGGGTTCACTAAGAAAGGCAAATGCATTTAGTATGTACAAGACATTACAAAAAACAGAGAGGGAGACTCCTGGTTGTTTGTTCAAGGGTGCTCATGGCATCATATATTTAGAAACACAGTTTATACAGAACAGTTGTAGCAGCACTGTGAGCATAAATTGCGATGGCAACCCAAAAGGGCTTGGTGCTCGTTGTGCTCGTGACAGGGAAAGTGATGGCACAAGTGACTGGTGCAAAAAACAGCAGAAGGCGCAAAGTGACAAAGTGGCAAAAAGTTATATACAGTGATCAATGGTTCAGCGTAAATAATTGTATACAATGACTGTACAAGATTTTTAAAGAACCAAAGTGGAATGTGCACCATGAGTTGCGCTGAGAGGTAGGTCGACGGCGTTTCGGTTCTATTTATTCAGGACCATCATCAGGACCGGGTTGCCATGGTTTAGGAGTGCTGTAGGGCAATGGGGCACACAGGACAAATAGAAGATGAATCAACTAGTGTCGGCGAGTGGGGGACGAGACACCGGCAGGGCGTGTTGTGGATACCATCTACGCCAGTTAAGGGATGATACCTACGGAGAAACCCAGGTGTCAGCACTGGAAGCGATCTATCGGCTCTCTGAATAGTTCAGGACAGCTTGGTGAGCAGGGTCGGGTCCCCGATCCACTGCAGCAGTCCAATCAAGGGTACTGTGATTAGAAAGCAGAAATCCGCTCGAGTCAATCAGAAGGGCAGGAAAGGCGCCGATTAAATCAGGATCAAACGCCAAACACTGACACCGGGTGAGACCGCACACGTTTGTGGCGGTCCCAATTTAATCGGCGCCTTTCTGCTTTCTAATCACGGTACCCTTGATTGGACCGCTGCGGTGGATCGGGGACCCAACCCTGCTCACCAAGCTGTCCTGAACTAGGTAACGCCTTTATTAACAGCAGCAGACCCAGCCCCTGACATCTTTTGTTGGCTTAATTTCCCCGATAAAAACTCCCCTACCAACTTTAGGCCACAAAGTGCCATTGAAGAATGGAGGATCTTGCATTTGTTGACCAATTCAGAAACTATTATGAGCCAAACTTCCTAGTTCTCCCTCTGGATCAACCTCCTTCTACCAGACTTGCTCTTGCATTCGAAGAGGAAGTTCTTGCCCTGTTGAGCAAATGGACCATAGTACTGTAGAGGAAACAGGCACATGATTCTGCTGCCTTTACTTCTTTTCCCCTAAGAATAATAGCGGTCTGAGACCTAACCACAACCTCCGCATCCTGAACTTGTTCATTCAGCAGGGCAAGTTAAAGATGTCTTTGAGCCAAGTCCTGCTGACCGTCAATGTACGGACTGGAGGGAATCTTCACAACTCCTGTACACCTATCTCCATCTACCAAGCCTTCCTGCCTGCACACGTTGCCTGAGGTGCACCATGGGTTCCCTGGGGCTATCAGTTCACGGTCTTGCCGTGCGGTTTGTCGCACCATCTGTTTTCACATAAGTGCTGGCCGTTGTGACAGCTTCATTACGGAGATCAGGAGTCCATCTACGTGGAGGACTGCCTGATTAAGTTGGAGGCTGTGGTGCTGGTCACGAAACACATTCAGTATACTATGACACTTCTCCATGACTTCGGCGTTACAATAAACACCCAGAAATCTAATTTTACACAGAGGCTGTTCTTCAAAGGGATGGACTGGATAGGACCCTCCTAAAGGTTTTCCTCCTCCTTCGAGGAATTCTGATATTCTGGATATGATTCCAGTGTTTTAACTCAGACACAAATCACAGTTCTGCAAGTCCTACGCACCCTGCGTCTGACGGTATTGTGCAGCCTTCTGGTACCTCACAACAGATGGTGGTTGACACACGTTTACTGGTGTCTGAGAAGGTTATGGCTCCAACATCGGGGAAGCGCCTATACTAAGGTGCTGATCTTTAAGTCTGTCCATCTCGGTTTGCACTGGTGTATGAACTGAAACTTGCTAGTAGGTCATCTCATCAATCCACTGCAGGTGTAGGGCACTGTGGTTGCAGATGCCTCCTTCCTGAGGTGGGGCAGATCCCTTCTTTCCTGAGGTGGGTCACAGATGCCTCCTTCCCGAGGTGGGGCAGATGCCTTCTTCCTGAGGTGCGGCAGATCCCTTCTTTCCTGAGGTGGTCACAGATGCCTCCTTCCCGAGGTGGGGCAGATGCCTCCTTCCTGAGGTGAGGCAGATCCCTTCTTTCCTGAGGTGGTCACAGATGCCTCCTTCCAGAGGTGGGGCAGATGCCTCCTTCCAGAGGTGGGGCAGATACCTTCTTTCCTGAGGTGGTCACAGATGCCTCCTTGCTGAGGTGGGGCACCTATCTGTTTTGACATGAAGTGTAGACCCTTCAGTCCACAGCTTCTGTACATAAATGCACTGGATCTTTGGGTGGGGATTCGTGTCATGAAGGCCTTCCTCCTTTCCATCTCCGGGAGTACCTTTCAGACAACACTGTATCCATCTGGACGGGGAAAATGGCGGCCGCTGGCTAGCGGCGGTCGGAGGCTCTCTCTCTCTGCTAAGGCACTCTAAGCAGTGAAACAATGGATGGGCGTACCTTTTTGAAGGGTTCTAAGGAGAGAACATTTTACGGATCATGTGAAGATTTACAGTGCGGGCTTTGCCCTTTTGTGGATCGGCGGAAGATAGCAGCTGTCGGACGGTGTTAAACGGCTGCGGTCAGCGCTTAAAGGTATCCGGTGGTGGTTCCAGGTGGTTGCGGGCGGATTCAGGCAGGGCGTGGTGCGGGATTGTTTGGCGGCTCTGCGGGAGGTGTTCCTGTGTGCTGATGTGGCGCCAAAGGTTCCCTGCTTAGCTGACTGAGGGCGAGGGAAGAGATCTGCTTGATCTGAAGGAAGCAGTATCTGACGTATGGCCTTCACAGATGACCCCGGTAAGGAGGAAGGGGTGAGATTGGGGGCCTAAACTGAAGGCTGAACGAGGGGGGTCAGGGGAGGAGAAGCAAGAAGAGGGTCTAAGTACAGGCCCCAATAGACTAAATAGATACACCCTTAGAAATAGGGATATTTGGGGGCAAAATCAGTCCCCCCACGAGACGGACAATAGAGACTCGGTGCCTGTAATTCAAGCTAAGCCCTCAAAAACGACTCAAACTACAGCCTCGGCTCAGAACACAAAGGCTCCTCTGGGAAAGACTCCTCTCGGCAAAAGGCGAAAGAAACAGCCTAAGGCTAACACAGGTAGCTCCCGCGTTACACCCTCGCTTAGGTCATATTTTAAAATCCAGGGTACGCTTCCTATAGGACTAGAGAATAGATTCGTTCTTCTAGCCCAATTAACCGGTGAAGGTGTAAGTGCTAGTATCCCCTCACTCCCCCCGTCTAAAAAAGACAACATGGCGACTCAACCTAATGGAGTAGAGATTCAGGCCAATGGCAGTGGTATTGAGCCACTAAACCCCCCTCGAAATGATAAACCAGTAGCAGAAGAGCGGGAACCAAAAAGGATTCTAAAAACAACAAGCTCTACAAGAGCTCACTCCACCACAGAGGGTTTACTAACGACTCTTTTAACAGAAATAAGAGACAAATTTGCTGTCTCTGAGAGTAACCGATTGAAAATACAAACGGTTTGCGAGACTTAGAGCAGAGGTCTTCAAACTTTTGTAGGCTGAGCCCCCCCAGCTGATTTGTTTTAAATGTCAGGCCCCCCCACCACCGGACAGAAATTTCTGGAATCTCATACACCACATAATCGACCGCCACCCTCATATCCCAGGCCATATGCGTCAAATAATGTCCAACACAATAAGTGTGTTTAGTTAACTGCAGGTTTGTGAGTGGTTGTGGTTAAATGACAGAGGCTTATTACACAGCTCAAAAATCTTCCAGCAGGTACATTAGTCACCAGACACTGGTGAACCACACCTGAATATAAGTGATGGGGCTTTCATTGTTGCCTAAAAACTGCTGGATATACAAGGAACTTTGCAGTGTCAGCCCCCAGTAACAAAACTGCCCCCACCTTTCCAGCCTCCCAGGGAAATGCCTGATACTCGTTGTAGCCAGTCCGGCCTTGCTACCACCCTCCAATGGTGCCCCTCATTTTCGCATAGACCGTCCTTCATGTGTATTTGATTTCTTTTATAGTGCTATTCATCCCAAGTATGTACGGCAGGGTGTCGGAGTGCGTTACAACACACACATTATATAAAGACGATGACTCATATAAATATGAAAGTCAATGTACTTAAGATAATTGGGCTACCGGGTGTAATCATTCTTTCATCCATCATTCAGTCTTTAACCATTCATTCATTTCACCATGTCCTTCCATCTGTGTGCCCATCCATAGCCACAAATTTTCAACCATTTGCAAACCTTTCCATCATATATCCTTCAATCCATCATTTAACTCTTCCATCCCTCCTTTCACTCATCCATTCCTCCATATACCCTTTCGCCCTATCATCTGTACACTCGTCCATCCAACCAGCCATTTACCCTCTCACCCATCCAGCCATTCTTTCACTTACTCATCCATCCACCAGTCACTCACCCTTTCACCCTTTTAGTCATCCATCCATCCTTATTTTCTCTCTCCATCCCCCTTTCTCTTAGCCAACCTTCCACCCACCCACCCACCCACTCATCCACTCATGAAACCATCCATTGACCCTATCACTCATCCATCCTTTTTCTCATCCATCCTCATTCATCCTTCCTCTCATCCATCCACCCTTTCACTCCTTCACTCATCTACCCACCCTTTTGTCCATCTACTCTCCCTTTCACTCACTCATCCATCGTTACATCCACCTTTTCATTCATCTGTCCATCCACCCTTTCACTTATCAATCCATCCATCATTTCACTCAGCCATCCACCCATTCACTCGCACATCATCCACCCTTTCACTCATCCATCCATCCTTTCACTCATCCATCCAACCTTTTACCCATCTATCCACCCTTCCACCCATACTTCCATCTATTTACCTTTTCTCTCATCCATCCTCCCACTCACCCATTCATCCTCTCTTTCATTATCCATCCATTCACCCTTTCATTCACCCATTCACTAATGCACCCAGTCATCCACCCATCCCTTCACTTACCCACTCACCCACCATTTCACATGAATTACGAGCTAAGCTTTCATATGCTGGTCTGAGGGCTTAGTTTTCTCGGGGACTAAAAACCTTCGGGTGTTTTTTCAAACACCTGCAGGATACTTGCATCAGCCTTTGCCTCATGTACCTCCCAAGAGCACTTGTCGAAGTAGTGCATTGACTGTCCTGATCCTGAGGTCACTGTAAACAATTGCCTGAAAGTACTTAACCCCTTCAGCGCGGCGCGGATTACCGCGCTGTGCTGAAGGGTTCGTGCGCGGGTGGGGCCATGACGGAGCGGTTCCGTCATCCGCACAGCGCAACCGATGCGCATGACGGAACCGCTCCGTCATGCGCATCGAAGGGGTTAACTGCCACAAAAGTAGTCATGACACAGAACATCCCTTTGGAAACACATTGTCCCCATGTTCCAGCCCTTCAACTACACCTGCTGAGTGAACCAGAGCAAGGTAAAGGTGTAATGTACGCTGCACTTGGTTGTTTCAGCAGCTTCACTGCATCCCCACTACCCGATTTAGGTCCATGTATTTTCACTGTTCAGTTTTGATGGGAGATGTACTCATTCATTCATTCATTGAGTGATTATGCTTCAGGCCATGATAGGTTGTCAGTCAGCCTGTATGGACACACTTCTTTTGACCACCACCTTAAGGGGTGAAATGATTAACTCACTCAACAAGCAGACATCAAAATGTCCATCAACTGACCTTTGGCCATTTCCTTCCCCATTTTTTTTCTAACTATATCTTGCTCATCCTTTGCCCATCTCAGTTTTTTGCCCCAATGCTTTCATGAACGCACTTTGGAAGTTAGGTAAACTTCAGTGCTTCCCATTCCTATCCAGAAAATGGAACAGTCCCTACCTAAATTATACACCCAGACTAAGCAGCTTAACTTCACCAGATCTGGGGCGTAAAACAGGCCCCTGCAAATCCTGCGGCGCAACGGGCCCCTCATCCATTCAGGTGACGCCCCATTCAGCCCAAGACCAATAAGCATATGTGAAACTCTGGGACCCCTCCACACATTCTGCAGGGGGGGCATCTTTTTGTGTTATGTCACTTCACCAAGCACTTAGAAATGGGGACTGACAGTCATTTCAGCTGCAGTAGTAGGTAGGGAGTCTCCTCTGCCATGAAACGCAACACGAAGGAACAGACAGTCCACTGTAGACTGTCTGTTCGTTTGCTTTCGGCTTCATAGCAGAGACTCCTTGCCTCCCACTGCAGCTGAAGCACAGCTCTAGCAATTAACCTATTCCTGGGACGGTTAGCTCTTCCCAGAAGGGAGGCAACGTTTCCCTTGAAATTAAAAAAGCATGGGCACGTCGTGACCCATCCACTTCCCCTCCAACCCTCTGTAACTGCCGAACCCCCTTCACGTCCTCCCACTCCCCTCCTCTCCCCCCCCTCCCCCCGGACTTCGAAAAGTGGGCAGCAGTAAATGGCCTAGCAGTATATTAGGGCGCAATTGCATTACAAAAGCCCATTCCACTTACCTGTTGGTGATCTTCCAAGGTGTCAAGAGACCAGCAAACTCCTTCACTGTGCAGCGGTAAAACCAGGAAAGCCTCCACAGCACACAAAGCAGAATCAAGGCAGAAAGCACGAAGCAAACAGCAGGAATATAGAAAGAAGTAGGTGTATGCAGGAGTTATTTGCACGCAAATTTCGTGGCACTTCCTGCCATCTATGCTGCTGCGTCCTCCTTTGTGGAACGTCAGTGGTGACGTTCCTACGTGTTGATTGGCTGCTGTTCCGGAGCTTCCCAATCTAACATCCCTATTTGAAATGGGTAAAGAAATACCGGAAGCAGAACAACTTGCGACGTGGGAAACAATGGTTAGAGTTTAGGGTGGAGTGCGCGCCCCCCCTGAGATGGCGGGGGGGCGCGCCCCACAGATTGAAGAACACTGCTCTAGAGGCTAAATTGAACAACATATCTGAAAGAGTAGAGGATGTGGAGCTAGCCCTAGAGGAACTAACTAAGCAAGTAGACGAAAATGCACGGAAAATCCAAACGGAAAAAAAGAGGCGATAAAATTTTGCTGGAAAGTTTGGAAAACAACGCAAGGAGGAATAATATCAGGCTCCTCAATATACCTGAGGATGTGGAGGGTGGAGATATTAGAACCTTCATAATTAATCTCCTTACAGAATTACACCCCGATATTGAGAAACCACTCCTTGAAGATGATATACAAAGAGTGCATCGGGACCCATTCTCAAAAAGACCTGGGAAAAAAAATCCAAGAAGGATTTTAGTGAATTTTAAAACATATGTACTCAAGGAAAAAATCCTGGCAGCAGGGTTAAAAGTAGGGATGTATAAGAAAGCAGGTTGGTCGTTCCGCATTAGGTCAGACA
This sequence comes from Triturus cristatus, assembly GCF_964204655.1. Lineage (NCBI taxonomy): Eukaryota > Metazoa > Chordata > Amphibia > Caudata > Salamandridae > Triturus > Triturus cristatus. The sequence goes on along the minus strand of NC_140593.1, from coordinate 63,999,027 downwards.
TTTCCCACATTACTCAAGACAAACAATGGGAGTTGGGGAAATCGATGCAGGAATCAAGAAACTTGGGTGCTACAGCAAATTTACGCTTCCCCGCCTCACTCAAAGTGATGTGGAACAATAAAATGTTTAATTTCAAGGATCTGGAAGATGCAAATGCTTTAATAAATCAGATCAAGAGCACATCCAAATGAAAAATACTGGTCCTATGCCTGACCAGAGAGAGAGCCTAAAAATCAGAGGTACGCAATCTTACCTCTAGTAGTAGTAAGGGAGGGTTCCCCAAGGGAGGGGGGGGTCACACATAAAATGGAAAAACTAAAAACTTTACACACAGGGTGGGGGAGCAAGTGGGAAAAAAGCAAAAAAATGTCCTCATTTATTTATTTAAGGCAAAGGGTAGTACGTAGGTCCCGGTGTCCTCCCTTAAAAGATAAATGATAGTAGGGAATTCAATGTGCCCCGGGCCGACTTCTTTAAATAATGGGAAAATAAATAAAATGAGAATCATGTCATGGAATGTTAACGGGTTAAGGGTTCCTCTAGAAGAAAAAGAATATTAGAATATTTAAGATTGTCAGAGTGTAATGTCTTTTTGGTTCAAGAATCACACTTACTTGAAGAGGAGTGGGAGGTGGTTTTAAAACACCAAAAGCGGATTGAACACTGTATTTGTACAACACAATCCTGTACAGTAAAAGGGGTCGCCATCTTAATTAACAAATCTGCCCATGCTATGCTAGGGGAATGTAAGGTGGACCCCCTGGGAAGGTGGTCAATCACTAGAGTTAAGATAAATGGCATCTGGATAACTTTCGTAAGTTATTATGGGCCAAACCTAGATGACCCTGCCACTTTGTACACTTTACTTTTTCACCTATCGAAAATAAACGATTGCATTATATTAGGGGCGACTTTAATTTGGTTCTTGACCCAAGTCAAGACTCCACATCAACCAGAGTAGGAGTTAATACTCAGAAAATGAGAGGTGCCCTGAGACAATTAATGTCTGACATTGAGCTTGCAGACATCTGGAGAGAGAGGGCTCATAAATTTAAGACATCCGGTGGAAAGTTCACCTTTTACAATAAAAAGTGTGGAAATTGCTCCAGAATTGACTTCTTTTTAGTCGATATCGCCACAAGTAGGAATATCATTTCAGTTATTCATGTCCCGGAACATATGTCCGATCACTCTGCAGTTGTGTTGGAACAGGTAATGGAAGTGAGCTCTCCCCCCTGGAGATGGATTATTAACCGATTATTATTACAAGAAAATTAAGTAATTGATAAATTGAAGGTGGAAACAAAGGAATTTTTTGATTATAATAATTCAGCCTCTCAAGTAATTTGGGATACGTACAAGGCCTATTTAAGAGGCTCTTTAACAGCTTTATCGTTCTCCCAGTCTAAGGAGGTGCAAGAGGAGACCAAAAAATTGGAAGCTGATATACATAAGTTTCAGGAACATCTAGGACAAGATCAGGAGAACCCTAATATTCTTAGAGAATTAAATATTGCGAAACATAAGCTCGCTGACTTTCTAGAAATTTTAATTTAAAAAAAGTGGAATGCCAGCAGACTAGCACACCAGGAGTATGGCGAGGGTTGCAGCAAACTCTTGGCGTGGAAAACTAAAGTAGATCAATCAAGAAACTGGATTATGGACCTCCTCTGCTTGAGCACTGGTAACATCATTTCGGATGATTCCGAAATTGAGGAGGCTTTCGTCCACTTTTTTCAGAATCTAAACACTGATGAGACTCTACTTGATGAAGATAGTATGGAGGAATTCCTGTCAGATTTAGCTCTTCCCACACTCCATCGAGATGGAAAAGAGCAACGAAATCACCCTATATCAAGGGAAGAGATTATTCAATCGATCAGTTCCCTAAAAAGGGGGAAAGCCGCTGGCCCTGAATTCTATCCCCAACAAAATGTATATTACTCTAAAAGAAGAACTTGCTCCTTTTCTCCTTTAACTATTTAACTCTTGCTTTATTGAAGGTCAGGGCCCCCCGGTGTCGTGGGAAGAGGCTACGATAACAATCTTATTAAAACCAGATAAAAATCCTAGACTCTGTGAGTCTTATAGACCCATTTCACTCTTGAATTGTGATCACAAGATTTATACCCAGATTATTACTAAACGCCTGGAGAAAGTAATGGGTAGTTTAATACACCCAGATCAAAAAGGGTTTATGAAAGAGAGGCAATTAAGCGAACTGACTATTAGCCCAAAATGGAGAAGATATGCAGGCCTCATGCAATGAGATTTGGAAGAAGGACCTGCCGGATGAAGACCTCGAAAAAACTGGGCAAGTATCTGTGTCTTTTTTATGGTCTTATGTATGTCCTGGACACCCCAGAAATTATCGAAAATGGGAGGTCAAGAGATTAAGAAGTGTCCAAAATGTGGAGAAGATAAAGCAAATGAGGTGCACATGTTCTGGAGTTGCCCGGTAATACACTCGTATTGGCAGAAAGTAGGTAAGATTATTTCAAATGTTATGGGGTTTGAAATAAAATTAACAACGGTGGCTATAATATTTGGGATACTTCCGAGGGATTTAATCAATGGTTTTCTAACAAAAAAACATAGAGCACTGTTCTTTACTCTGATACTTCTGGCTCGAAGAGAGCTGTGCATCAAATGGATTTTAGCCTGCCCTCCTACAGAAGATGAGTGGATACACTCCATTCAGAGGGTATCAAATTTGGACCAATATGGTACAAAGTTGAAAAAAGCCAAATTTTGGGAAATCTGGGATAAGTGGGTGGAGAGGAGTTCTTAGGTTTAGATTTAAATACTTTGGTCTGGTGTTTATTAAAATTTGTTGATATTCAGATTAATTGTTTTCCCTACACATATACTTTGGTCACATTGCGGGGCATGAGTGTAGTTCACTTTTTGTGTTGTTTGGTCCAATGATTAAAAAAATATGCTATAAATAGACCCCAAATATTGGGGATGCCACTGGAGCACTTCCATTCAAGAATCAAGATTGGGGTTGGACCCACCACAACGAAGCCGAAGGGGTGGCTTTCCAGAGATCCATGGTATCTCATCTCTCCATATGGAGTGACCGGAAACCCCCCTAAACATCTGGCTATCTGTGTTGGACGGAAAACTTCCATCCTTGAATTTAAAGCATATTTGAAGATAAATAAGGACTAAAAATTAAATTAAAAAAAACACTGTACCCATCTATTACATCAACAGAGAGGGCAGTATGGGGTTGTGAACTTTGTGTAGGGAGTCAGTTCACCTGTGGCAGTGGGCCCAGCAGCTGGGTATTTTCTCCTAGTAGGAGCAATGCTCGAGGGATTACTCAATGTGACAGCTGACACAATGAGACACCTCTCTTTAGAGAACCACGAATGAGAGCTTCACCCAGAAGTGAGAGACATAATCTTCTACAGACTGGGGTCTTCATGCATGGCTCTCTTCACCACATCCCCAAATAGGAACTGTCCCCAGTTCTTGCAATGCCCTTCCCTTTGAATGGTTCCCTGGTTGGTGCTTTTGTGTTCAGTTGGTCATGAGACCAGCTATGCACATATCCACTGATTCTGCTTTTGTCTGGTGTGGGAAGATGAAGTATAGCTGATTCATAGTCCCAGGCTGAGTGGGAAGGGTTTGGTTTGCCAATCTATTGGTAGTCTGCATTCGGACCCCTTTTTTCTGTCCTGCACAGGGTGGACCTCTTCTTGCAGTGCCCAAATGCTTCGGCTTCATGCATGGAAATTGAGCAGTGCCAGCTAGAATCCTATTGTTAAGATCTGAAGTGATAGACGCAATTGTGGCTGCGAAAGAAATCTACTAATAAATCTATTTATGCGAGTGGCTGGAACATATGTGTTCAGTTGTGCAAGCTGAAAGGTCGAAACCCATTTCAGTCTCACTTTTCTGATCTGCATTTCACTTGCCAAACAAGGTCTCACTGTGGTTACAGTTAAAGCTTACTTGACTGCCCGATCTATCTGAGTTTGTCTCCCTGGCCAGTGTATGTGTTTATTAAGCCACAGCTAGTGGGACGTTTTCTGAAAGGTTTACTCACCCGGTTTCCTGCAGATCGATTTATTGTTCCTCAAGTGGGAATTTAATTTTGTGTTGATTTTCTAATCGAATCCCCGTTTGAGCCAATGCACAGTTGCCTGGTTTGACTTCTTCCTCTGGCTTTGTGGCAACGACTTCCGTCTGTAGGGTCGGTGAGCTTCAGGCCTTTTCAGTTCACCATTTTACAAGGATACATTGGACTGTCACACCTACCCATCTTTTCTACAAAAAGGGGTATCTAATTTTCACATAGGTCAGTCCATTGCTCTTTCATCCTCTTCCACACCCACTAAAGAGGAGAAAATGTCCAATTTCACATTGGGTTATCTGCTGTATAAAAATCTGCTTCACTCTGTCCAAACAAGATTCTCTGAGGCGTATTGGGGCCCACTGTAGTATGGTCATGGCTGCCTCCACGACTCCCACAAGAGATGTTCTGGTAGCTAATATGGTTGGCTCAGCACACAGCAATGAATACTTTATTTTGACAGGACTGTGTTGCTTGACTTTTGTGTTTCACCGGCACTACTCAATCTCAGCTGCCAAACGGCAATGCTTCGGGACTCATTCATAAGGTGAGGAACGTGCAGGAAGGTGTACGCATCATAAGTAAAAGTTATTTACCTTTGGTAAAGATATTGCTGATGGAGACACAATCTTCCTGCAAATTTCTCACCGCCCTCCCTTCTCCCTGCTGAGCTAGCTTTCTCATGCTATGTAGCCGCTGTTATTGGAGCTCTCTCAGTTCCACTTCACACACCTCAATTGAGCACTTGGAAAGTACCAGGAACTGAACCCAGTGCACCGGACATCTAGTCTATGGTATACACAACTTTAATGCTGCACCTGTTTTGGGTGCCTGTGCCACACCCACTAAAGTCGTATGTGCAAAGAATATGGAGTGTATTCTGTATAGCAGGTCACGCTTCGTCTGCATCTGGAGCCCTTCTAATGTTTTTCAAGGTTGATGTTGTGGTTCTGGGCTTCATTTTCTATGGCGGGTGCTAGTTTTGGACTTCTAAGGGTTGTTATTGTTTTGGACTTCAGACCTGGCAGCACACGAATATTTAAGGCAATGACCAGGCAGAGGGGAGCAAAGGCATCCCTTATGGTCAGTCAGAACTATCCTTTGGTCACTTGGGGGGAGGCAAGGCGGTCATTCTTTGTTACAAATCCTTACACCATCCTGGCTGGTTTGGTTGTACGTGCATCTTTCATCGTGCATTAACTGAAATAGACCTTTTTCATTTTCCATTTCTTTCAGGGCCGGACTAGCCATTCAGCCATTCTGGCACTTCCACAGTGGGCTGGAAGACCCAGCCGTGCCCCCTAAACCCGGGGAAGTCCTGGATTCCAGCAGTGTGGGGCTAGGTCAAATATTTTTGCCAAGGTTGTGTTTCGTTTGCAGTTTGATGCTGCCTTCGTCGACATTTCCTGTTCCACGAATTAGTAATGTGCCTATTTAATATCTGGTGACGAATACTGCAATACTGTGACATGCTCTGACAAGATTTTTAAGAACAAAACTGAACATTAATAAGACGAAATGTACATACTGGGCTGCAACTTGGAGGTAGATTTTGCAGGAGACCAAAGGTCAGTTTTGCTTATATTTGTTAATGCCATTGTTAGACCTGGCACCTTGGCGTGAGTCTCCCTTCCACTTTTTGTCGCTGTGCCTCATGTGTTTTGCTGGTGTTAGCTGCTCAGAGCACTGTGCCACTGCCAACCAGTGCCACAGTGCAAGTGCTCCCAATTTAAAATGTATATGTTGGTTGCATTCCATAATTGGCTTATTTGGTTTACTGTCAGACCCCAGTAAAATGCACCAGGAGTGCCCAGGGCTTGTAAATACAAATGCTGCTGGTGGGCTTGCAGCACTGGTTGTGCCACCCACAGAAGCGGCCTAGTAAAATGTGTCTAAGGTCTGCCTTTGCAGAACCTGCGTGCAGTCTGGTACTGTCATGCTGACTGGCAAGTGCACCCACTTGCCAGTCCCTAAACCTTCCCTTAACTTCATATTAGTCACCCCTATGGTAGGCCCAAGGGCAGGGTGCATTGTAAGCATAAGGTAGGACAAGCCCTGATGTTTGTGGCATGTCCTAATAGTGAATTACAGCCATTTTCCTTTTTCACTATTGTAAGGCTACCTGTTCTCCATAGGCCAGAATGGGCTGTCAGAATTGTTACATTCTATGATCCTAACAGACCCAGGGAACATGGTGGAAATTCGAGTTTAGTATGCCTGAACTCAGAATAATAAAATACATCTTTTAGTAAAGGTTATTTTAATAATCTGTGTTTGCAAATGCCACTTTTTAGAAAGTTGGTATTTGCTTGCCTAACCATTTCAGCCCGCCTCTGCTATGATGTGTATCTGCCTGTCTGGTTTGTGTGAGTGACAGGGCTGGGGAATTCCAGAGGGGCAGGGCTAGGTAGCCTGGTGGTGAATAGAGAGATTGACATCCAGATGGGTGGGAGGAGTACACCTGGACTCTGAATAGGGCTGTGCTCTGCCTCCACAATGCTGGCTCCACCTCCTTTGGAGCGGCTGATGTCTCTGCCCTGCACCCTGAATAGAAAGTCAGAGTCATGTCAACAAAGTGCTCAGGAACTGGTTTGGACTGGGCAAAGGCCCCTCTACCCCAGAGGAACAAAGGAATTAGGGATATAAGTATTGGGACCCTGCTCCCAAGAAATTAGAACCTGCTTGACAAGAAGAACCCCTGCCTGAGGAGAAGGAACTGGGAAAGCTGTAAGGAGGAGTACTGTCCCTGACCTGGGGGATTGGCCTGCAGTGGTTGCCTTGCTGCTGAAGGAGAGGAGAACGACTACAAAGACTTTATTTCAACTTGTGCTTTAAAAGATCTCCAAGGGCCTGAGTAGAGCTGGCCTCCTGTTAAGAAGTCCCAGGAACAAAAGGACTTCACCCCCAGCTTCCCCCTGAACTCTGCTGTGTGAGTTCTGCCCCTCCTAGAGTGCTGGAACCAGTTTTGAGCCTCTGGGAGCTGTGCCTGCTGTTGGGAAGCTGGCCAAGAAGAAAGAAATCAAAGATCTCCACTTTTTCACGCACAGCCGGCTTAGCGAGAAAAATTCCGTCGCACCGCTCGTTAGCGTGCAGAATTTTATCGCTGAGGACATCGTCGCAGAGCCTGCTGCCGCTGAGCCCGATCAGCGCTGGGAAAATCATCGCACCGCTCGTTAGCGGACCGAATTTGATCGCTATCAGCCCAAGATCCACGCTTCAACTGTTAGCGGGAAGAATTCTATCGCTGCGAACTTCGTCGCAGAGCCTGCCGCTGCTGTGTGGAATTGTTGCAGAACAAGCCAAGATCATCGCACCGCTTGTTAGCGTGAGTAATTTTATCGCTGCGAAAATCGTCGCAGACTCAACCAAGATAACCGCTGGTGAAATTGTCGCCCCGCTCGTTAGCGGGCCGAATTTTGTCGCATTGTGCCTTAGCGAGTAAATTTCTACCGGATAAGCTACACCTTGATTTTCAACGCTGAAGTGCCGCAGGAACTTTTTATCGCATCATAAGGTACTGTGGGTTAAAACGGACGCTAAGGTGAATGATTTTGTCGCTAACCTAAGAACTCTTTCTAAAATCATATTCTTGAACTGTGTATGTTATTTTTGTCGTTATTTGGTCTTGTGCTAAGCCTTTATATAAAAAAATCACTATTTTTGATATAAATCTAGTGTGGTGTCCATTTGTGGTGTTGTCACTGGGTTACTGTATGTGGTCACAAATGCTTAACCTATAACGCTCTGAGTTAAGCCTTGTCTGCTAGCGCCAAGGTACCTAGAGGGTGAGCAGGGGTTATTTTAGGAGTGTAACCCCTTAACCTGACTAGAGGAGAGGGTCTCTGGTTGTCACAAGTACCTACCTGTGCGAACCAGAGATCCTCAATTCTAACAGCCATCAGAAATTTTATTTAATTTGCTTAGGGATTTATAACAAAACATTCTGTTTCCACAGTGATATTTGATGTTATGAGTTTCATAATTTTTTTCACATATTTTTCGAAGGGTCTGCAGTAACCCAAATTATACTCTTCAGCATCCACATGTTCCTTTCTTTTCATGTAATAAATTGGATGTTTAAAGGATATTTCCCTTTTAAGACTACCGTAGTATATTTTTCAAAGTCACAAATGCTTGTTTTTGTTTGGCACTTGTGTGCTGGGGCTACAATCATGTAAAAGTTTCAAAATAGTTCTTGGAGCTATCCTTTTTCTGTAAGTAATGTACAATCCTAGATTCCTCCCCTGCCCCCTCCCCACCCCCAGTAAGTGTGTGGGGGGGGGGGGTTCAAAACAAACCTAGAAAGTCTCCCTTTAGGTTGCTAACCCTTGCTGGGTGCACCCAAAATGTCTAGTCTAAGCCCACTTTGGAGGTCTGCGGTGCTAAAACACAGACATCGGTAGTCGCCACCTAAGTCTAAGACCCCGTGCTGGATGCCACCATTGATGATGGCTGTGTGCTCTCTAGCCTGAAATCCCTTGTCAGGGGTCCGTCCTGCCACCACTGGCCACGCCAGCCAACCTCCTCATCCTGAGACACCTTGCCACCACTGACTGTGCCAGTCTGCCTTCCTAGCCTGATTCCCCTTCTTAGGTGATTGTCGTGCCACCACTGACTGTCCTTCGGCCTCCTTTAGACCGTGACCTCTCGGAGGTTTCTGTCATGCATGGCTAGGTGCCGGTTGTGCCACTATTACTATTGCAGTCTGTCTCATTAACCTGGTACCCATGGCTAGGTGCCGGTTGTGCCACTATTACTATTGCAGTCTGTCTCATTAGCCTAAGACCCATAGGTAGGTGCCCGTTGTGCCACCATTGACTATGAAGTCTGTCTCCTTAGCCCCCTGGCTCGGTGCCCGTTGTGCCACTATTATTACAGCAGTTTGCCTCACTAGCCTGGGACCCCTGGCTAGGTGCCTGTTGTGCCACTATAGACTACCTTATCCTGAGACCCCTTGTGAGGTGATGACCCAGGTGATCTGCCTCGTCAATCTTTAACTATTAAATTGTTAAACTGGTGTGATTTTTGGAAATTCCAGTTTTACCCGACAAAATAGCTGATCTCCGATTGTGATGAAATGTCACACATGGGACCTGGAAACGCCGCGCAGAGGCACGCTGAAAGCGTGGAAGTGTCTCACTAAAGAGAACGTAAAGCATGACAGCTCTGAATTTAGAATAATTTGTTGCCCGACACATGGGTATGGATAATTTGAAAGGTAAGCATGAAATGGAGCCGGCAGGAAGCGGTGCGTGGCACCGGCACCTCCAGGCCCCCTTCTTCCGGAGTCATGAGATGTGCTGGCTACAAGCCAGGGAAACAAAACCTCTAACCAAGCAAACCTAAAAACGCGCTTCGGAATCTGTGGAGGATGCCCCGCACTTCACTGCATCCCCAGCGTCCGGCACCACAGCCCTGCTGCTCGCTGCATTGTACGTATATGGTATATCTATAGCGCGAACCTAGCCAGGAGGCAGCAGGGGGCGCTGTGGGTCTGAGTGGCCTGTGCTCTGCGCCTCCTCTCGCAGCAGTGCTGTTTGCAGAGGTCTCACTTCCCTTGAGATAGTCTGCTCTATTAGTGCACGCGGCCAAGGCTGGACTGGCCGAACTGGGCATCGGGCGTTTTCCCGCGAGGCTGGAAGGGTGGGGTGTGGGGGGCTGGGAGGGGGTGTTGCAGGTCACGGTTTTGTTTCTGGGGGCTGTTCTGCAGCAGTGCAGCATTTTTTAAAGCACCTTCGGCAGAGTTCTTTGTATATCTAGTGGTTTTCAGGCAACAATAAAAGTGTCAACATTACTCTGGTGATTAATTTACCTGCTGGAGAGAGATGGAAGTTTTGACTAGTGGCATTTTTGACTCATCTAAGGTAGCGCAAATAGTTAATAAGCCTGCTGCAAAGGACGTGTACCATGCAGATCACAGAACAGTATTTTATGTGCGTAGCTCAGTGGGTTACTGCTTCTGTCAAAGAGATCCTTTTGTTACTGTGCAGTTCATAAATTACAATCGTAATCTAGCAAAGCGAGCTATGAATTGTCATCAAAGAGCTACATGCAAACTGTATGGTACGAGTTAGAAAGTGATGTTTTTTTCTGACTCTTTCATGATCCTAAAATTACTAAAAAAGTGTTTGTTAAGGTATAATTAAATTCTTATTAGTAAAGACAGCCCTGACTACTGTGTTACATTGGGAATCCTGATGTTTGTGCTTCCCCAGCTCAAGGACTCTTTAATAATGCCTGCCAGTATAGGTGACATGTGAATTCTACACCACATAGTCATCTTTGTCTTCTGGAATATTTTCTGAACTCTGATTTACACATGTATGATTTGTTCTCTCGGTATGTGTGTGTGAAGTAAAGTGCTCCAACGCCCTACACTGGTATGAGAGGCGCTATAAAACAAATGAAATACATGTGAGCGGAGCGATGGCGAGAGGAGGGGCACTGCTGGCGGGGGATAGTGAGGGAATCACGAAGAGCCCCGATAAAGACTGTCATATCCTGGTGCACTGGAAGGTCATCATTTACTTTGCTTTAAAAGCGAATACAATTTGATTAAATAATGAGGAATGTGCTGTAGAATGCACCATTTTTGCCCAAATGTTCTTGTAGGGGTCAGGCTCTGTCGCCGCACTCACTATGCACCGTACGGGGCTGATCTGACAATCTGCCAAGGCTGCTTTGGGTTCTAAAGTTCTGGTTACAGAGGTTCCTTACCTTGGTTGGACGAACTCTGGGGACCCACCTATGGGAGGGTTTGGAAAGAGGGGTGGTTACACCCATTTCCTTTGTCCAGTTTCGCGCCAGTGCAGGGGCAGGTAGCCTCTGCAACCGGTTTGAACTGGACTATGCACAGGGACACCAAATGTGCCCCCAGTGCAGGACTTCAAAGCACCAGAGAGTGCTCCCGCCCAGCCCCAATACACATCTGCCTGTCTGGGACAGAAAACCTATTGTCCAGGCCTCCCCTGCCGGAGTTTCGGTCAGCAGCAGGAGGCCAGACCTGTGTCTGTGGCAGAGGCATCCATTTTGTGATGCCAGGGTTATAGAAAGTCCTACCGGGTTAGACCAGTGTGAACATGTCTCTCCCTCTAGAAGGGTGGAATGCTACCCCCGCCGCCAGAACTGGCGAGGGGGGTAGTATTCCAAAGCGTTTGACACCAAACACAACATGTTTCCGTGCGCCATCCCAAAGTTAGCATTTACTGCGAGGTTATAATGCACTTAAGAGTATATGGTCAGGCTGCACCACAAACAGCATCAGAGGAGGTACTCCGAATGCTGCAGAGGGGCTCTGCTCATGCAGGGGCACCCTCTCACATAAAAACCAAGCACTCTGCCTTCAGGATTGTTAAGGCCTGCCTTAGGAGTGACTTATAGGTTGTATATGTGTGTGCAATGATAGTGATATAGGTAGCCTATACCACAGTAAGGGGTGCAAGCACATCCTTACCCAGGCTGCAGTACAGACCTGTGGTGCCATTTTGGAGTGCTTCCCAGGGGTGGCATAATACATGCTTCTGACCCTGGTAGACCTCTAGGTACATAGTATACCATATACTAGGGGCTTATAAGGCACTCCAGAATCCAATTAGATATGTACCTAATGTACATGCAAACCATTTTAGAGAGGAAGAAGCTAGGCTGTGGTCCTGATTAGCAGGGCCACAGCCAGACTAAGGTCGAAAAACAGTGAAACACCAGCAAAAAGTGGGGGTATCCATGTGAAGCAGATCCTACTCTCCTACATTCCCTGGACCAGAAACAAGCATCCTGGGACCGGTTTCGGGTTCATAACCCTCATCAGCCAGGCTATCTTCAATCCAGTGGCAAAGTGAGCAAGGGACCCACGTCTGGGCATACCCTGCCAACTTAAGGCGAACAAAGCGATACCAAAGGGGATGATGGACAGAGTGTTTGAGCAAATCAAACACTCACCCCCAGTCAACTGATCTGGGTTAAATCCATCATAATTCTTTAGCTCACTCCACCACCCCAGTTCAGACATGGCCATATGCAAATCAGTCTGACCCTGTGCCTCATGGGAACAGTCCAGCCCGAACTGCCAAGCCATGTCTTCCCTGGACCGGAAACAAGCATAACACTCATCAGCCAGGCTATCTTGAATCCAGTTAAATAAGGCAGCAGCGGCCCCTTTTGAGTTCACTGGTCAGTCCCTGGCTGAGCAGTGACTGGCACCTGAACACAAATGTCTATGGACCTCCCGTAGTTAACCTAAATTACTGATAGCTTAGCTGCCTCGTGATGATGATGGTGTTGTTGGTGTGTGTCAGCAGAGGTGAGACGGTGAAGGGAGGGCAAAAAATGGGGCAATGGGGAGCTAAACACCTTGTCCAAAGTATGATAATGAAGGACTAAACCAGTTACTGGCAAATCAGACAGAAACGAGCATGCAGAGACATGGACAAGACTAGACCAAACCCACAGGGGTGCTGCTGTTAGCATTACCTTAAAGCCCACAGCTCTGGGCGCCCCTCAGAATTTTGACGCCCTTGGCCTGGCTCGCCCATACAAAAGGCCAGCCCTAGGTACTTATACTGTCATTTTCTTATGCCTCATGGTCGCTACAAATGACCCCTGACTTTGCAATGGCGTAGAAGCAGCCCACTTGTACACTTTGTTTTCGATGGTGTTAGACCCGGTACTGGAGACAGTTTGTTGTATTTTTCTGCTGGCATGATGTTGATCTATGTACCACTATCTATAATGATAGTTCTAGGGTAGCTATTCACCTTTAGCATGGTCTTGGGGCATCGGCCAAATGAGTCGTGTCGTTTCACGTGGCGATTTTCTTCCATTTGGTTTCTTCTTTGCAAGCAGTTGATCCTACAAGTGCATGTTTTCCTGCGCTTGAGATCATTGCACACCCATCTTCTCCACTGTCGCTCAATGACGCTAAAGAGCTTTTGGAAGATGACTTTGATGAAGGGCGGCTTGATTTAGTCTCTACTTCCACTAATTGATGTTGCCCTTTGGCCTTATGGGCGTGGCTAGAATGCTTCTGGAACTTTCTGGCGCACATTTTTTTGTCTCAATATGACATAGGTAGTTTCTCTTTTCTCTGCAAACGGTTATGAAATGGTTATCTCTCCCACAGCCTTTGCATACCTGCCCAATGGCGGGACATTTACCTTCATGTGAAAATAAGAATCCACATTGGAAACACAATTTCTCCTTTCTCTGAGACATCGTCTTCTGAGCCTCCACTCTGTGTTTCTGCTTATTTTTCATGATCAACGCTGATTCATTCTGGGCTAATCCAGTTTCCATATCAGCAGCCTGTCGATCTGCATGTTCCTCAGCTCTCGCACCCATGAGTAACTTTTCTAGACTGAGCGTCTCTCCTAGCATGTGTCGTCTGAATGGAGAGGCATCCATCTATGATTCTAAGATGCATGGCTTCTTCGTCATTGAACTCACTGAATTTGCAATGCTTGATGAGGGTATCTAGTCTTTCGACAAACTCATCCAGCTGGCTGTCTTGCCTGGCTGAAAACGTATCTTTCATAGTCAACCTTTGGCATTGGATCGAACTTGGCTTCCAATGTTTCCTTGATATGACGGTACAATATTGCGTCACACCATCACCTGCAAGGTTCTTTAAGTATTTGATGATCTTTTTGTCATATTCTTCTAGAGCATCTATGAAGTAATTGAACGTTTCAATCCATGCAGTCCATCTGGCACCAATATTCAGCTTTTTGGTGGTATCGAATAACAGTGGTAGTTTCAGAAACGCAACTGGGCCGTATTTGGCACTCTTTTCTGCATCCATTGGAGAACTTCAACTTCTCAAAGACCTTTTTAGTTGTGTTGAGTGCCCCCAATTAACCTTTTGGTTGTTTCTGCAGGGGCCAATGGCTTTGTAAACACAACCAGTGTGTTTGAGCTTGAGTCTCCTCGCCATATTTTGAGGTTGTACGGCACTTTGTCTGTTGTTTTCCACTGGTAAGTAGACCTTTATTGCCTCTGCCTTTAGTTTTAGTTTGCACCTGGTCTTCTCTGCATCTAGCGCTTTTTTGCACCTGGTTCTCACTGCCTTTAGCTTTTCTTCTTTGGATTGATGATGGTTCTGTGTTACCCTGTGGCGAAGTATCTCTTCTTTCGGCATTACCAGTAGTCTTCAGACAAGCTCTCTGACGGTGCTCCTCTGTAGACCCTTCACCTTCTTCAAGGGCCTTGAACGAGCTAGAGCAGCTCTTTGACTCCACTTAATCCAACCGTAGTTTGCTTCTTGGGACACACACGGTACACATGAGCAATATTCTGGACCTCCGCAAACTCTCAGGGAGAGCAGTCTAGTTTGTTTGGGGCAAGTATTCCATCCTCGTCGCCAGTTGTAGCATTCACCCCAGCTCTGGAGCAGGCAAATGACTACGCCACACGCGGAGCTATGTGATACACATCTTTATTCTTCGACATGCAACCTTTAACTGAGCATAGTCTGTCAAAGACATTATTGACCTCACTCAGACACACCTAAACACCTCACAACTGAGTACGTAACTTTGTAAGAAGTCTGCAGAGGAGCACAAGGGTCCTACTGCACAGGACCACACAACACTACATACACAAAATTCACTGCATGTTTTCTGCCACTCTTATGCATGTATAGTGCACTTGCCGCAATAGTGAATGGTGCTGCTGCATCCACTCAGAGAACACCCTGTATGTATGCACCCTAGGCCACCCTCTGCATGAATCGCAGTCTCTATTTCCCTGAGGCTGCAAGTGCATAACTTGCCCTGTTTTGGTGCATCCCGGTCCTCTTGAGTATGTGCAACCTGGCCCTCCCCGGGATTGTACACGCAGTGCAGAATAATCATCGTCCTTGTGCCTCCTCCCTGTTCCTGAGCGAGCACAGCCTGCACTACATCCATGGGACTGTATTTGCATTGGATTGAGAGGTTGTTTGTCTGCAGTCTGATCCTCCAAGGCCTATGCATGCAGTAAAGCAAGGCCATTCCTGTACCTGAGCATGGACAACCTGGTCCTCGGTGTACACTGCATCCAGGGCCAGTGTGTGCCCTGCAGCTGGGCCATTATCCTTGTGCCTGAGTGCGTTCATCATCGGCTTCTTCAGCCTGAGTAGGCATTGCACCCTGAGCTAGTGTGTGTGAAGTCTGATCCTCCACGGCCAGTGCATTCAGTGCAGCAAGGCCATTCCTGTGCATGGACAACCTGGTCCTCCTTTGGGCCTCGGTGTACACTGCATCCTGGGCTAGTGTGTGCCCTGCAGCTGGGCCATTATCCTTGTGCCTGAGTGCCTTCATCATCAGCTTCTTCAGCCTGAGTAGGCATTGCACCCTGAGCTAGTGTGTGTGAAGTCTGAACCTCCAGGGCCTGTGCATGCAGTTATGGCTGAGCATACACTGTGGTCCTCCTTCCGGCCTGTGTGTGCACTACATCCTAGGCCTGTGTGTGCAGTCTGATACCCCATGGCCAGTGCAAGCAGTACAGGAAGTCCATCCGTGTGCCTGAAAGTGCACCGCCTGGTCTTCCCTGGGCCTCTGTGTGCACTGCACCCTGAGCCTGTGCGAGCAGTAAAACAAGTCCATCCGTGTGCCTCAGTGCACAGTATGATCCTTCCTGGGCCTGTGTGTTCACTGCACCCTGAGCCTGTGTGTGCACTGTATCCTGAGGCTACGCACGCAGCAAGTTTGTCCGTGTCTGAGTGATGCAGCCTAAATTTGCCTGGGTCTCTTTG
Source organism: Triturus cristatus (assembly GCF_964204655.1). NCBI lineage: Eukaryota > Metazoa > Chordata > Amphibia > Caudata > Salamandridae > Triturus > Triturus cristatus. The sequence continues at coordinate 63,983,215 of NC_140593.1, read as the reverse complement.
TGCTTTACATCATGGGCAGGGTCACTGGAATTAAGCGATTCTGCAGCAGCTGCATTTTTCACCTAATTATGGATTTGCCACATAACCCATCATCTGCTGCATAAATTGCAAATTTTAAACAAAAAAAAACATTTTTTCTAGCTGAAACAGATCAAAATTAGACATATTGCAATGCAGCAGAAGGCAATAGGCAAATGTTGACTTTTCATCCTTCAGTTGCATATTGCGATATTTGGGTTTTAAACTAGTACTATTAGGGAGAAACATATGTCTAAGCAATGTGAATGTGTAAAAATTATAAACTAATACATTGATACTATCACAAAATGTGCCGCATTATGCTGCATAATTGGCATTTTCTTCCCGAATAATTTAGTAATCCCTGCCACATAATTTGATCCTCGCTTGCTGCATAATTCCAGTGGACTTGATCATGGACTGCTGAAAGGAATGCAACCTCCTGGGCACGCACATACAGTGTAGCAAGTGCACCCATGTGTTTGAGCGTGCGCAGCCTGCTCCTCCCTGGGCCTAAGTGTGCATTAAACCCTGAGCCAGTGTGGTTGCATTACATCCTCATCCTGTGCATGCAGCAAGTACACCCGTGCACCTCAGTGCGTGCGCAGCTTGGAACTCCTCCCTGGGCCTGTGTGTGCACTGCACCCTGAGCCTGTGTGTGCACTGCACCCTGAGCATTTGTGGAGCATTACATCCTCATACTGCGCGTGCAGCAAGTCCATCCGTGCGCCTGAGAGCCTGGTCCTCCATAGGCCCGTGTGTGCATTGCACCCTGTGCCTGTGTGGGTGCATTACATCCTCATCCTGCACATGCAGCAAGTCCATCCATGCGCCTGAGAGCCTGGTCCTCCCTGGACCTGTGTGTGCATTGCATCATGTGTGGGTGCATTACATCCTCTTCCTGGCCATAAATCAAGTCCATCCGTGCACCTGAGAGCCTGGTCCTCCCAGGGCCAGTGAGTGCGATGCATCCTGAGCCGCCCTGTTTGTGCACTGCACCCAGAGCATGTGTGGGTGCATTACATCCTCATCCTGAGCATGTAGCAAGTCCAACCCTGCGCCTGAACGCACACCGCCCGGTCCTTTCCGTGCATGCATTGCATCTTGAGACTGTGTGGGTGCATTACATCCTCATCCAATGCATGCACCAAGTTCATCTGTGCCCCTGAGCGCACTCAGCCTGGTCATCCCTGGGCCTGTGTGTGCATTGTGCCCTGAGCATATGTGGGTGCCTTACTTCCTCATCCTGCGCATGCAGCAAGTCCACCCGTGCACCTCAGTGTGTGCACAGCCTGGAACTCTCTTGGCCTGATTGTGCATTGCATCCTACGCCTGTGTGTGCATTGCACCCTGAGACTGTGGGTGCGTTACATCCTCATCCTGCGCATGCAGCAAGTCTACACGTGCACCTCAGTGTGTGCACAGCCTGGAACTCTCTTGGCCTGATTGTGCATTGCACTCTGAGCTTGTGGGTGCATTACATCCTCATCTTGCGCCTGCAGCAAGTTCATCCGTGCGCCTGAGCGCGCATAGCCTGGTCCTCCCTGGGCCTGTGTGTGCAATGCATCCTGAGCCGCCCTGTGTGTGCATTGCATCCTGACCCTGTGTGTGTGCATTACATCCTCATCTTGTGCATGCAGAAAGTCCATCCGTGCCCCTGAGCGCGAGCAGCGTGGGCCTCCCTGGACCTGTTTGTGTGCATGGCATCCTGTGCCTGTGTGGGTGCATTACATCCTCATCCTGCACATGCAGCAAATCGATCTGTGTGCTATAGAGCCTGGTCCTCTCTGGACCTGTGTGTGTATTGCATCACAAGTGGGTGCATTACATCCTCTTCCTGGCCATACATCATGTCCATCTGTGTACTTGAGAGCCTGGTCCTCCCTGGGCCAGTGAGTGCGATGCATCCTGAGCCGCCCTGTTTGTGCACTGTACCCTGAACATGTGTGGGTGCATTACATCCTCATCCTGAGCAAGCAGCAAGACCACCTGTGCGCCTGAACGCACACCACCCAGTCCTTCCAGTGTATGCATTGCATCCTGGTCCTGCGTGGGTACATTACATCCTCATCCTGTGCATGCAGCAAGTCCACCCATGTGCCTGAGTGCATGCGCAGCCTGGAACTCCCTCGGCCTGATTGTGCATTGCAACCTGGGCCTGTGTGTGCATTGCACCCTTAGCCTGTAGGCGCATTACATCCTCAACCTGCACGTGCAGCAGGTCCATCTGTGGGCCTAAACGTGCACAGCGGGTCCTCCCTGGGCCTCTATGTGCTTTGCACCGAGCCTGTGTGGGTGCATTACATCCTCATCCTGTGCATGCAGCAAGTCCACCCATGCGTCTGAATGCGTGCACAGTCTGGTCCTCCCTGGGCCTGTGTGTGCATTGCATCCTGAGCCTGTGTAGGTGCATTACATCCTCATCCTGCACATGCAACAAGTCCATCCGTGCGCCTGAGAGCCTGGTCCTCCCTGGGCCTGTGTGTGCATTGCATCCTGAGCCTGTGTAGGTGCATTCCACCCTCATCCTGTGCAGGCAGCAAGTCCATCCATACCCCTGAGTGTGCACAGCCTGGTCCTCCCTGAGCCTGTGTGTGCACTGCACCCTCAGCATGTGTGGGTGCATTAAATCCTTATCTTGTGCATGCAGCAAGTCCATCCATGCCCCTGAGCACGCGCAGCCTGGTCCTCCCTGAGCCTGTGTGTGCACTGCATGAGTGGAGCATTACATCCTCATCCTGAGTGTGCAGCAAGTCCATCCGTGCGCCTGAGAGCCTGGTCCTCCCTGGGCCTGTGTGTGCAATGCATCCTGAGCCGCCCTGTGTTTGCATTGCATCCTGAGCCTGTGTGGGTGCATTACATCCTCAATCTGCGCGTGCAGCACACCCATCGTGTGCCTGAGCGCACACAGCCCGGTACTCTTAGAGTCTGTGTGCAAATTGCATCCTAACCCTGTGTGTGCATTGCCTCCTGAGCATGAGTGAGTGCATTACATCCTCATCCTGGCCATGCAGCAAGGCCACCCGAGTGCCTGAGAGCCTGGTCCTCCCTGGGCCTGTGTGTGCATTGCATCCTGAGCTTGAGGGTACATTACATCCTCATCCTAAGCGTGCAGCAAATCCATCCGTGCACCTGAGAGCCTGGTCCTCCCTGGGCCAGTGAGTGCGATGCATCCTGAGCCACCCTGTTGGTGCACTGTACCCTGAGCATGTGTGGGTGCATTACATCCTCATCCTGAGCATGCAGCAAGTCCACCCGTGCACCTGAACGCACACCGCCCGGTCCTTCCAGTGCATGCATTGCATCCTGGGCCTGTGTGGGTGCATTACATCCTCATCCTGCGCATGCAGCACGTCAATCCGTACGCCCGAGCACGCGCAGCCTGGTCATCTCTGGGCCTGTGTGTTCATTGCACCCTGAGCATATGTGGGTGCATTACACCCTCCTTCTGTGAATGCAGCAAGTCCAAAGAGGGAAAAGCTCTTTCAGGACCTATATGATTTGCAGCAAGTCCACCCATGTGCCTTAGTGCATGCGCAGGCTGGAACTCCCTCGGCCTGATTGTGATTTGCAGCCTGTGTGTGCATTGCACCCTGAGCCTGTAGGTGTATTACATCCTCAACCTGCACATGCAGCAGGTCCATCTGCGCGCCTGAACGTGCATAGCTGGTCCTCCCTGGGCCACTATGTGCTTTGCACCGAGCCAGTGTGGGTGCATTACATCCTCATCCTGTGCATGCAGCAAGTCCACCCATTTTTTTTTGTTTAAATCTGTTTTTATTGATTTCGTAAACATAGTTGCAAACTTACAGCTCACTGGCATATGCATTCCGTAGTCGGAAATCTTAGTGTCAATAGCTTTACACATCGCACATGCTAGGGACATGGTCAAATAACAGCTCCTCGACTGATAGCTCTGTCCAATGCCTCAGGACCCCTGTCACAGTTCAAGCCTTAAACAGTACGATGCACAACCCACCATTCCTCTGCATTAGTCCATCAAATTGTCCCAGCAAGTCTCTCAACCAGATCCGCAACTATTTCCAACAAATGGTAATAGAACAACACCCCCATGGAAAACCTCAACCACCTCGAACCTAGACCAGCTCCGTTGTACATAGCCCTGTTCCTGCCACCCGTCCGCCCCTTGTACCTCACGTTAATATGCTGTGGCTCAGCCGTGACTCACAGTCTCGTATCTAAGCGCGTGTTCTCATGATACCTAAACTAGATGCATAGCATGCATGGAACACCACGAAATCATTCCTGCAGGCCCCCAGGCACCCGCCTCGGAGTCATCTCCCCACTCGCTGTCTCACCCTCTCCATCCACCTCCCCATCACGTCTGAGTGCCCGGAGTAACTCCTCCCACTGTGTGGCTATGGGCGTCTTCCGCAGCCCTAATGTCTCCTCCCGTCTGATAGCAGTCCCCTCTGCCCCGGCCCATGCAGCAAGCGAGCACCTCCATGCCCGCGGGTGAGGTGGGTCCTGTGCCTTCCACCTCTTAGTTATAAGGCGCTTTGCAACCGCGAATCCCAGATCTAGGAATCGAGACGTCACCTTAGTTGCCGGGGATCTGCGAAAGTGGTGCAGCAGGTGGACCACCCAGTCAAAAGGATGCAGCAAGTCCACCCATGCGTCTGAGTGCGTGTTGATATAGGGAAAAATAGGATACATTTTGTACAAACACACACAGAGTTTAGGCCTGCAACTTCTATGCAGAAGTTTCAAGTTAAAAGCAGCTTTAGGCCTCAGTAGAAATACAGTAGAAGAGAAATGGTCCCAGAACAAGCGTACATTTAAAACCTGAACAAAATCAACATAGTAAATATTGCAACAATTTAGGCATATCGAAGTGTTATTTAATCACACCTGGATCAAACATATGAATGTGTAAATAAATTCACATTAATCGAAAAAGAGTGCAGGGTGCCACAGGGACGGGAAGGGAGTGATGAGTAGGGTAGGGTAATAGGATAAGTGACATACATAGATTTATAGCAATAATACAAATCAATTGTAGGGCACATTAATATCGTGCCAAATAATCGGGATGAAGTTCATTCATTGCAAGATTGGATGTTTTGACAGAAAAACCATATACAATCGAAGGTTCACAGTGCTCTTTGCACTATTGAAAGTACTGGCATAATCAAAAAGTCGACGTTTCGACCCCTCGGCAAGGGTAGGTTGATTCAATCCTTACGAACGGGGTCTTCCTCAGGACAGAGAGGACGGTGAGAGAAGGAGGGGAGGCACCATGTTAAAGAACGGGCATCTAGTCAATGTCGACTTGGCGTCCAGAGGCGCAGGGGCTGGTAGGCTCCAAAAGCGGGTGAGAGTGATGGACACTGGTATTGATTCAATCACAAAGGAGATATTAATTACTCCATCGTAACACGCCGTCACATATATCGGTGAGTTGAAGTGAAATGAATCACGGGGGAATCAGCCTCTTTAGACGGCACCCGTGAATGCGGCGCTCGGGGTTCTGACAAAGCCTTCCACCTCTTAGTTATAAGGCGCTTTGCAACCGCGAATCCCAGATCTAGGAATCGAGACGTCACCTTAGTTGCAGGGGATCTGCGAAAGTGGTGCAGCAGGTGGACCACCCAGTCAAAAGGATGCAGCAAGTCCACCCATGCGTCTGAGTGCGTGTTGATATAGGGAAAAATAGGATACATTTTGTACAAACACACACAGAGTTTAGGCCTGCAACTTCTATCCAGAAGTTTCAAGTTAAAAGCAGCTTTAGGCCTCAGTAGAAATACAGGCACACCATGCGTCTGCACGAGAAATAGGTCAGAAAATAGCATGTTACAAAAAACAATGAGTTTAGCTGAACTTATCAGGTCACACACAGAGTTTGTTGAAAGGTCAGGAAATGGCCTGCAGTCACAAAGATAAGCTACTGCATGAAGCGCAGATCATATCTTCTTCCAGACTCGAGAAACCAGTAGTGTTTTAAACGTTGGAACTACAAAAACCACAAACCATAAGGCCATCTGCTAGAGAGACTGAGCTGGAAGGTGTCAATCGTGTCTTTTGCAATCGTATTACTAATGCATGCACACATAGATTAAGCATGCACACAGGATGGAATGGCCCAGGTGAAAGCCTTGCCACTGCTCATAATGACATGGATGTTGCTTCAGATGAAAACCACATGTCACACTTACACGATGCTAGAAATGATGGATGAAACCACAGGTCAGAGGTCAGATAAGCGTGGCCAAAAAGCGTTAGGCAAAAAATATAATCACTTGCTTCACATGAAAACAGATGTGTGTAAAAAGTTGTAAATAACGTTTTAAGTCTGACAATAGGAAAACCACCGAGGAGGTTTCCGCCAATATGAGAAGCGAGGGCCATGTGGCCCATATCTATACATGCTTTGTTTTCAGGAAATTGTTGTAACTGCTGATTTTAATCTACTCATTTGTGACGTACATCCTATGCTTGTAACTTCCTTCTCTTGTGGTTTGGAGGAATAAATACAGCTGATTCTAAGCTGGGGCAGAGACATCGAGTTGTATCTCCCTTGAGGTGTACTGATCTCTCCTGTAGTGACTGATCCTCACTACAGTATTGTAATAAACCCATATTGTATTGTCAACTTGTTATTCTTGGTGTTTTTTTTATAGATATATTTTCCTCTAACATTTTGGCGGAGTTTCAGCCAGGAGTTTCACTTCTTTTCACCTGTTGCCATATCCTGAAATTCCTCCTGTCCCTTTGAAATGATTTGCGCAGCTAAAAGAAGGTAAGAAGACGCCTGTTGTAAGGTCTTCTAATTTCTCTGGGACGGGTAGGACTTGGGAGTGGCATTTTTAAAAGGTGAGAACAGTGCGAATATCGTTCCTTTTACTTTACAAGTGACATGTTGACAGTAGAATATGTTATTATTTTGTATTATTTCTATGTTGAGAGTGGCATGCATGCTTTAAGAAGGACTAGAATTCCGGTAGGCAGTCCAGGAGGTACTAGGGGACCTGACTCAAGTAGTCAGAAGTGGTCAGGGTAGAGGACTTGGGACTGGGTAACCAGTATATGTTCTAAAAGGCAGAACCGTCCAGTCGTCCAAGGTCCTAAACCTGGAAGTCACAGTTTTTAGTTGCAGGCAGTGAAAGTCCTCCTTGTGAGTCCGGGAAAAGTGACCAGCAGTAGTGGCTTTTGCCCTAGTACATTATTTTTGCAATACTAAGTGGTTTTCGAATAGTAACTAATTTTATAATCAATGAGTAGCTTTACAATATATTAACCTGTGTATGTAAATATGAATTGTAGTGGGGCCACAAATTAATGTCATATTGTAGTTTTACGTTTATTTTATGTAGTTAGGATTTCATATTTTGTGAGAAATATTGTAGAATTCTAGAAAAGGATTTTATTTAGACAAATGTCTCAAGGGGACTCAGGTAGTCAATCACAAAAGGTTCCTGAATTAATTGTCCATCTTTATAACAGTAAGGTTGTAGGTTTTTCTAACGACACTGACCCCAGTAGACATCTAATACCAGTACCACCTAATAATCCCTTAATGGGAGAAATTCTTGATCGCCTAGGAATTGACACCACATCACCTTTAGGTCTAAGGACAACATACATTGATGTAATTACATTAGATACTTTAGAAGAGTAGATAATTGTTCCAAAGAATTAATTGGAAAAATGTTTAAAACATCTTACAGGGACATAGATGAATATCTTGAGAATATATATACAGTTATTATTTGAGAATATTCTATTAATGGAGAACTCAGTACATTAAACTGCATTATAAAAGTATGTCATTTTTAGAGATTGCAATCACATTTTGATATAAATATGAAAGTAAAATAAAATATGTTATCCAAATGTATAGAGAGTCTAAGACATTGGTTAGGCTAGTCTCTGTTTATATTTTCACCAGCCAAAAGAAACTGGATTATTTAGAAGAATGTATGAGTAAATTGAAAGGGAAGAAGAATAACTTGTGTTAATGAAAAGTATGCAAGGAGTAGGAGAAGGGTGATTCTCCAGGATAATGAGAAATAAATAGAAGGATATGATCATATGAAAGAATTTAGGAATGTAGGAATATAAAAAGTTTAAATAAATACAGGTATTAACTCAACAGGCCTACCTACCTGTCAGAGGTAGGGTGGTTTTGGAGGTTGGGGAAAGAGAGGTGGACGATTTATTAATTAAATAGATATTGATGCATTGTCCAGTGTAACCTCTATATTCAAACATAAAGGCAAGGTCCTCCAAAGTGCTATGGGATCCCCTGTAGAACACCTGGTTGAGGTATACTTGAAAACAGAGACCAAATAGGAAATAACTGTACAGAATGGCACATGGCTACTAAATACCACACATACCTATGGCACCAAGAGCCTGGCAGTTCTCCCATTCAGAAGAGACTCAGAGGCAGATACAAGGGCAGCATAAAGAAAAGCCATTCACAGAAACAAGTAGTAGATGCACAAGCCCAGAAGAGGCCAAGAGGGAGAACACAAAAGTAGCCAAAGCCAGAGAGTCCTAATGATAGTAAAGCAGAAGAAGGGACATTGGGAGAAAACAAATGTCCTCCTCAGTTGACTCGCATCCAAATAGCTAAGTGTCATAAAGACAACACAACTGTCTACTTTGCATATCCCATTTCAGATACAGGCGATGATATCTATGACTGGGCCACATATACTCTAGATGAGTGAAGCCAAACACAAGAAGACCCCATTCCAGGCAGTGTTGTATATTTTGTAGATGGGTTTCCACAGTAGATTAAGACACAGGATTGACACACACAGGTGCAATAGTGGTCAAAGCAATGTTATTGCTGATACCAGACCAGATAACGTTGTCACCTTATTACTTAACTCAGGTTGCTGAACTAGTAGTTTTAGTGCCAGCACTTAAAAAAGAGGAAGAAGAAGCAATAACCAAATACTTTGATTTAGGCTATGTCACTGCAATAGTGTACAATGGTTCCTTAATAACACACATACTATAGTTTTGTTAGCTAGTAAAACATCGCCACCTTCAGGCCAATTGAATACACAAAGACAGGAACAGATTTAATATATAGAAAGATACCCAAGCATTGCTATTTATAAGACCTAAATCAGCTACATTTCCCTCGGCACACTGCTAGAAACAACATGTCTCTCTAAATACGCCAGGATTGGTTTGTTTTCAACTTACATGAGATGACCACAATGTAGAAATACACCTGCACTGTGTGCCAGCAGGGTTCATTAAACCCCACCTTTAAAGTAACCGGTTCTACGGTACTTGACCTTGAAAGCTCTCCACTGGGATTAGGGCCAACTCTAGGGCAGTGCAACCGGTGCCACCACATCGGATGCTGGTTTCAGGTGGGGGGGCGCAGGTTCCAAGTATATTGTGGTTTCAAAAGCATTTGCTAACATTTATTACCTCAGGCAAATGTTATGTTATCAGGAATTTATAAAGCACGCAGCTACTTCCAAGAGTGTCCCGGTGCTGAGATAAAAGACCACCATAACAGCCAACAGAGATCCGCCCTAGCCACTGAAACGGAGAGGCCTAGAGCTGGAAAAGCCACGTCTTCAGATTCCGCCTAAAAGTTAAGAGGTCTGGGATCTGTCACAGTGGGGGAGGAAGGCTGTTCCAAAGACGAGATGCTACTGCTTGAAAAGATCTTCCCTCAAACCGGGAGAGCATGACCTTCGGAGTTGAGATCAGGCGCTGGGTACAGGACCTCAAGGTACGTGGAGTAATGTAAGGCTGAAATCTTTCTCTTAAATAGGGGGCACCAATCTTATGGAAAGCTTTGAAAACCAGGACTAGAGCTTCAAAGTGAATTTTTTTTTCGCACCAGAAGCCAATGAAGTGCAGACAGAAAATGAGACGTATGCGTCCTGGGTCTGGTCAAAAAGACGGCCCTGGCCGCCATATTCTGAATAATTTGTAGTCGGCCGAGTAGGTACTCTGGAAGTCCCAAGTACAAAGAATTTACGTAGTCCAGTCTCGACATCACGAGGGCCTGGACAACTGTTTTCCGGTAGGGTACTGGAAGTAGGGGGAGAAAATTCTTCAGCATTCTCAGCATCCCAAAACAGGTGCCTGCCACAGATTGGACTTGCGCCTTCATGGTCATGGAAAGTGCAGCATCCAATTTGACCCCCAGGTTTTTCATAGTAGTGACCTCAGATGAAGGGGGGGGGCCTTGTCCTGCGGCCACCAGGTATGCCAAGCTTCAAATGGGCGAGGGCCAAAGAAAATAATCTCTGACTTATCAGAGTAGCACTTCAAGTGGTTACGACTGAACCAAGAAAAAACCTCAGAGGCAGGTATTTATCCTGGGCCCATTGAATTCAAAGCCCTTCTCGCACGTGAACAACAATTGAGTGTCGTCCGCGTATGACACTATTTTAGCGCCATGCTTCTCGGCGAGAAGGGCAAGGGGGGCTATATACAAATAAATAAAGTGGGACTCAGAATTGATCCCTGGGGGACCCCAACGTTCAAGGGGGGATTTCTGCGGTGAATGGTGGTGACCAGACTGTTTGAGAGTGTTTTCTTAGAAAGGATGTAAACCATTTCAATACTGTGCCTCTGAACCCACCTCCCTCAAGTCTTTGCAGAAGTCTCTTGTGGGGAACAGTGTCGAAGGCAGCGGAAAGGGCTAACAACACCAAGACCGCGTTACCTACTCTATCCAACGTGGCTTTAATAGTCTCGGCGACTTGTAACAAGGCAGTTTCCGTGCTGAAGTTGGCTCTAAAGCCAGATTGGCTCGGGTGCAGGAGAAAGTTGGCCTCTACATATTTCGTGGTAAGTTTGTTCACGTATTTCTCCAGGCCCCTAGAGAAAAAGGGCAGGAGGGAGATAGGCCTGTAATTGCTAGTGACCTCAGGGTCTGCCGTGGGTTTCTTTAAAAGAGGGAGGATTTTGGCATGTTTCCATATTTGAGGCATAAGCCCCACCCGCAGTGCGGTGTTTAAGATCGAGTTAACTACCGGGTTGATCACTTCAGCTATGGAAGACAGAACTTTTGCTGGACAAGGATCTGAGGGTGAGCCTGACTTAAGATTTTTCATATGTGTAAGAGATCGTTCAAGGGCAATCTCTGGGAATTGCAGGAGATGGGAATCCGTGTTGCGACAAGCAACAGGGGGTGGATCACTGACTTCCTAAGGCTCTGATGGCTGATCAGCGAAAGAGTCCTGAATGCTTGAAATTTTTCAATGGAAGAAGCTGGCCATACACTTAGTCCAATCACTCGTGGGGACGAAAGGGCGACTAATAGATGAAGGCGACGAGAAACTTCCTACAATATTAAAAAGTTCTCTACTTTTGTTGGCCACCTGCTCAATTTTAGTGGCGAGGAAAGATTTTTTTTCCTCTCGAACTTTCTTATAGTGTTCTTTTAGTGCTTGGTTATAGATGGCTTTGTCCGATGGGCTATAGTTCCTCCGCCAGTCTCTTTCTAATTGTTTACACGAGTTTTCTTTTTTTTTTTTAGTGTATCCGTAAACCAGGGGGCAGAGGCTCTGGTAAATTTGACTGCCTTCGTAGTAGAGGGGGCGAGTTCCAGCGCCTGCCGATTAAGCCAGTGCTCAAGGGAAAGCACATCCCGCTCGAGCTGACCACTGAGGTGGATAGGATGTTGGCGCAGAGCACTGTGTATTGCCTCAGGAGAAATCAGATGAAAGGGTCTGAAACTACTGCGGGTGAGAGTTTCTCCCAGAGGGTACGGCTTGTCTAGTTCCCTGCCGATATTAAAACTTATCAGGTAGTGATCCGACCAGGTTAAAGCCAAGGGAGCCTCAGTTTCAATCCGGATTGAGGAAAAGACCTGGTCTAAGGTATGCCCTTAATCACAAAGTATATACAAAGTACATACAATGTGGATAGGTTGGTGGGTTACTGTTTCTTGTTAGCAGGATCCTCTTTGTTGCTTGCAGTTTTATAAGTTAAACTCATAATATATAGCAGTGAGCTAGTGACTGTCATCAAGGGGCTGTAGAGATACTACAAGATATGGAGAGTTATACTTTTTGTTCAGTGTTTTATTTTTCTAAATCTTGCAAAAAAGTAGAAATACATTTATTAATAAAGCGATCTCCCAACCATGGTGTCATAGTTCAAAATCTGAGTTCGTATTTCTCCAGATCAAGCGCTCTTGAACTATACTGCCTATAAGCATGGATGACATGTAACTCCTACACCTTGTAGTTCTCTGTCTTATGAAACATTTTTTATACATCGATTTACACATGTGACTGATTGTTTCTATGTAATGTGGGTGTGGTGTGGAGTGTTTTGACACCCTACCCTGGTATGAATGGCGCTTCAGAATTAATTAAATGCATCTGAGAGAGTGTTAATGGAGAATCAAGGGACACTGTTAAGGGTTGGTAGTGAGATACTCAGTGGCAGTGGAGGTTATTGGGAAGCGCCAACAAACATTTTCACACCGGGCGCCACCAGTGATAAAGTAGGAACTCATGTCCATTGTGATACCAAGTTTGCTGCTAATTTTCTGGTTAATGAGGTAATGCTCCAGTGGGGCATTCCTGAGGAGATCAGATTTGATTTTGGCGCTCACATTTCTTTCAATAATATCTTCTCCCATCTCACCACTTTGTTAGGAATGATACACACTTGTTAGCTTACCACCCCCAAAGTAACAACATCTTGTTGTGCTTAAATGACCTCTTCAAACACACAATAAGTAAACTGTGTGTGAGGCGTGGCTAGCAAGCCAACATGGCGGAAGAAACCGGCTAGTGCTCCCCAGTACATCCCTCTATTCTCCTGTCTAAGCTCCTGCATCTAACCCATCCACGCCTGCATTGGAGCGGAACAGCCCAGCACTGACCTGCAGTCCCTGCTGACGCCTCTCACTCATGCTGCAGGAGCACAAAAGCAGAGAAACCGTCAACAGACGACCTGCGGCCTGCCTGCCGGGGGCACAAGCGTGGAGCTGCGGCCTGGCCTCTGCGGGCTTGTGTGGATGCGATCGCCCAGCTGCACTGTGGAGCCAACTGCTGCCGTGACGTTTGTGGAGGTGCAGGAGGCTCCCAGACAGTGTCTGCTGCCTTCCCTGCCCTGTGAAGGATCGCGGAACCATGCAGAAACCTACAGATGAGTCTCTCCCCTGCCGCCAAACTGCAGGGGACTGCGGCCTCTTCAGTCCTCGGCGACTCAGCTGGAGCGCGGTCCGCTCTAGAGTAGGCCTGCGCCCGCTCAACAAACGACCGTTGCGGACATCGGAGGGTATCAGCGAGCGTGCTCTGGTCCCTGCGGCGCCCTAGACTGCGGGTGGGACGGCACCATGCCTCGGGCCTACCTGCAGTGACAATCGGCACCTGAGAGGTGCGCTGCTGCAGTCAGCGCCTCATCCTTCCTGTACAAGTGCAAAGCGACGTGCCTGCTCGGGCCGCCGGCGCAGTAGAGACAGCAGGCGGGAGAGTGCCGCATTTCGCTTCAGTAGGGTCAAATGCCTGCCTACCCGCAGTGCCTCACCGGAGCGTCCCTGGCCGTCTGACGCCATGGAGCGCTGCGCCCTGGGTGGGCCTGCATTATATAGATGCTGGCGTGATTGATATTTACTCCCAGAAGGCCTACCCAAGTGGCGGGATGCAAGCCTGATCCTCGGCGTCGCTCCTAGAGGCCTCCTGCCGCAGACAGCCTGGAACGCGCTGTTGCAGCTGCAGCTGATGACCCCGCCTCAGCAACAGGTACGTCATTCGCCGTCGCCTGCTCCCCACTGCATGATCCAAGGACTTCCACCCATGATCGCCACCACCCACACCAAGGCTATTTGTGTGGACCTCCTTGACCACAAGTCTACTGGACCTCCCACTACGCACACGGTTGCCTCCCGAATCAACAGAGACACCAGGCAGGTGCCATTTTAATTACACGCCTTACGCTCTCCTCCCTGATGCTGCCCGCCTGGAAGCCCGTGACTACCTGTGAAGCGCCCTGAGAGACCACCCTACTGACTGCCTGGGACCACGGAGTTCGCGACGTGGTCACTGCTTAGCTGCGGCGCTGAATGCCTAAGACCGTGAGCCTGAATGCCAGATGTGACGCTCTTGACACTACAGCAGCTCACACGGTTACGAAGGGGCGGCGATTCCACAGCTTAGAAGACATGCCACGGAATGTGCCTTTCATCATTGCTCCACCTGGGCTCTCATCACTGGCCCCCTAGGCAAGCACTCGTTTCGGTAGGGCTGCCATCACCGTCCCCCCAGCAAGCGGCTGCTCCTTGGGCTTGACGTTTATCTTCCAGGTGACGGGGGCTGACCATCCCAACGCCCTCTGCAGAGACTCCGCTTCGTCAATACTTGACACCCAGTGATGCAGCCAACTATTCAGGGCCGGTGCTGCGAGATGCCGGCGGTGCCGTGACTCATTGGTGCGCCTCGAAGCTCAACAATTACCAGCCTGTAGGTATTGCAGGTGCCCCCAACCGTGAGCCAATACCGCCGACCGCACGGGCGCATACCTTTCATCCACCGGAAGTCAATGCTGCCCGCCTAGAAGCTCGCCATAGGACGCCTCCGTGCAAATACGCAGCAAATGGCTGCGAAGACCAACTTACCACACTCGTCGCCTTCGGGGGATGCGGCGGGCTCTGACATCTCGGGGGTTGCACTAGCAGCTAAATTGGACTCAGTTCTAGCAGCTATTGAGAAAATTGGGGCTGCATTGGACCAAACCAGGACATCTCTTGAGACACGCATCGACAAAGTCACCACGGATTTCACTTTACTGCGAGCTGATCACCATTAGCTGATGGAGAAAGCCAAACACACAAACACTCTCTTTCGGAGCTCAAGCCTGTCACTCAAAGCCATAATACTGCACTGCAGGACATCCTGGACCGAGTACATGCGCTGGAAGACCTTATTGAAGATTTTTAAGGGTGCTCCCGCCGCAACAATGTCCACGTGGTGGGTCTTCCGGAGGGCGAGGAAGGCCGGACCCCAGAACTTTACGTGGAGCGGTGGCTGAGGGATCTCCTACCTGCGGGGACATTACCATCGCATTTTGTAGTGGAGCGCGCGCATCGCATGCCGGCACACAAACCGCCCCGGAAGCCCGCCCGAGGCCATTCCTTTTTAGACTTTTGCACTACAGGGACAGCGACGCAGTCCTGCGTGAAACGCGCAAACTTCCCAACCTGCAGGTGGGCGGCAATTCAGTCATGTTGTTTCCAGACTATACAGCGCAGGTACAAAGGCGGAGAAGCACCTACACCGATGTGAAGCATCAGTTGCGTGCTTTGGACCTCTCGTACTCCCTGAGGTTTCCTGCCAGGCTCAGGGTGGTGGCCGGTGGAACGCCCACTTCTTCGACACACCTGCAGATGCCTGGGACTGGCTGTAGAGCTCGGGCTGTGGTGAGGGACGCAGCCCCCCCAATACAGAAACATCCAAACCCAGTCGCAAAGGACCCGCCGGCGTGGACATCGGAGGAAAACTGGGAACACAAATGCATCTGTGGCAGCACCGGATCCAGAACAAAGCCGAATGGAGCGCCGAGACGCCCTGGAGGTAGCGGCGGCACTGGGATCACCAAGGTATCACAAGAGCCGTGATGAAGACTCCTCTGCATCAGTCACGGCAAGCAGATTTTCCACTCCCGGGCCTGATGAGCTAGATGGCATGCGGCCTCCAAACGTCACATCACAGACCGCGGACGAGATTATATGATTCCAACAGCAATGGCGGGACCAGAATGGACTGCTACGCATGCAAGTAGAGACTCTACCATTGAAATTGACTGAATTGTTGATGTTTCTTTTCTCACTTCTTGAATTAAACACTAATGCTTTGACCTGATGCATGTCTGTACACCCCACAATGGCTTCACTCACCAAGGCGCGCGAACAATGTAGACAAGCAATAGCACGTGGATCGGGACACAGGTGACAGATCCGCGTCATGGAGGGATGCGTGTTGCTCCCATTCAGGCGTTCATCCCACCCCTACATCAATCTCTCAACTGACGTTGCTATAGCCGCTGTTGGGCCGGATATGGTTTGGACGAGCCCCACTCGGGCGTTCGTCCTTGATGTTAACAAAGTTCGATTTACTGCCTTATGTTTTGGTTTTTTACGATTGGCCCGAACCCCCTCCACACGACACAGATCCGTGGCTCAGTGGCACACCCCTCCCTACCTAGCCCAATACACTAATCCGACATGACACAGGTACAAGTGGTCACGTGGAACATACCCGGCATGCACACATCTGCGCGACGCTACTCTATCTTTTCATACTTGCAACGCAGTAAGATAGGGATAGAGATGTTCGAGGAAACACGCATATCCAAACCTGAGTTGGAGCGCTTGCGTACAAGATGGAGAGGCCAAGTGATCGACACCACATATTCAGCGCATGCGCGAGGCACACTGATATGGGTCAGAGCGGGAATCCCGTTCGTTAACAAGGACTGCGGCAACGATGCAGATGGAAGGTACACGTTCCTGAAAGGGCGCTTGAATGGTCAAGAGATACTCCTGGGCTCCCTTAATACCCCTAATACAGATCAGGCCTCCAACCTTGCCCGCATCTCTGCAGTAGTGGCCCGATGGAGCAGGATTCCCTGGCTTCTGGGGGGGGGGGGATTTCCACTTGGTTTTAAATGTGGACATAGATAGATCGTTCCTGCCTCTGAACAGAACCCTCTCGGCATCCAACGCGCAGGCCCTCTCCAGTTGGCTGACACACTGGGCTCTGCATGATGTGTGAGGGCTTTTAAACCTCACTGCCCGCATATATTCTCATTACTCAGTAGTACACGGACTTCACATGCGCCTCGATCAGTTGGTGGCCTCGCCGGTGCTGCTCCTACTGATTCTGACTGCGGAGTATCTAGGGCGGACCCACTCTGATCATAATCCCTTGCTGTTGCAGTTGCACTGGGAACCTCACCGTCCCCCGGTCCCCACGTGGCACCTGCAGCCACAGGCCCTAGAGGACCCTGCTTTCAGGGCATTGCTAGGGACTTCGATTCTGCAATACTTTGAATTGAACGAGGGCACAGCCAGTGACGCGCTCATCGAATGGGAGGCATTTAAGGTGGCAATAAGGGGCCACTATATAGGGGCAACATGGAATATACGTAAACAATTGTCTGATTACCTTACACGGATCGAAACCCAGTTGATACACTATGAAAACACAGGTGAAGAAGTGGGCAGCGACTCGCGGCGCCTAGAAGCGCTCCGTTCTGAACACGCAGACTACATGGAGCAACTCCGCTGCCACAATTACACCACACACACAGCCCGCACCCACACAGCGGCGGATAGGGTGGGCAGGCTATTAGCCTCGTTGATCCGACAAGAACACTCACGCGCCCCGATAGGGCCACTCCGCTCTCCCGCCGGTCAGTGGCTAACCACGTAACAAGATATACATGAGGCCCTGACGCAGCATTAAGCCCGCCTTAACCAGTTCCAGTGTCGCTGTACTGGAGGGGAGCTTGCGTGCTTCCTTGACCCCTTATAGCTACCCACAGTAACAGAGGAGCATCACAAAATGCTCAATGAGCGGATATCGCAAGAGGAGATTGGCACGGTCATTCAATCCCTAGCGACGGGAAGAGCCCCGGGGCCAGATGGGTTGCCATCCGAATACTATAAGGCATATCGGGTCTCACTTTTGCAGCGCCTCGATACGGTATTCGCTGCGGCCCTACACGCACAGTGCCTCCCTCCCTCGATGCGCGAGACGCATTTGGTTTCCTTATTAAAGCCGGGCAGAGATCCGGAAGAGATGGGTTCCTATCGACCCCTGGCTCTAATCAATGCAGACTATTAAGTCCTCGCAAAGGTACTGGCTGACAGGCTAGCGCAGGTAGTCCCAGGATTGGTCCACACGGACCAGAATGGCTTCGTGCCAGAGCACAACACTTCCCTTAATCTACGCCGCTTCTTTTGAGTAGCCACCTATGCCGTGGAGGAGTGGCCCAGAGCAGGCTGCCTGGTGTTGGACCTTGAGAAGGCCTTTGACTCCCTGGAGTGGCCTTACTTGTTTGAGGTCCTCGCAAAATTCAACCTAGGCCCGGTGTTCATTCACCTAGTGCGCCTTCTCTATACTGCCACCGATGGTGAGAGTCAAGGTAGGCCCCTACATCTCGGACTCCCTCCCCGTACAGAGAGGCACGCGCCAGGGGTGCCCCCTGTCCCCGCCCCCGTTTGCGCTCGCAATGGAGTCACACACTCGGGGATTTATACCATGACGGGAGACTCACACCCTACGCAAACCTGGCGGAGGAAGAAGGGCTACCGCCCGGCAGTTCCTCACTCACCCCACACTGGTGGCCTCACTCACAGAAAAATGGGGAGATATCACGGCAGAGTTGCGAATGCATCTCACCATATAATATCTGCACGTTATGGCAGGCATTTGACGCGCTGGTTTGCGGCCTCACTCCGAGCTTACGCAGCACTCAGCCTCACCACACTCTGCCACAAGTGGGAAGAGGACCTGGGTAGCCAACTC
Organism: Triturus cristatus; assembly: GCF_964204655.1. Taxonomy (NCBI): domain Eukaryota; kingdom Metazoa; phylum Chordata; class Amphibia; order Caudata; family Salamandridae; genus Triturus; species Triturus cristatus. The sequence continues at coordinate 63,964,700 of NC_140593.1, read as the reverse complement.
ACAGATAAGGAATGGGCTGGAGTGCTTGAGAGCCCCACACGAATCACCAGGAACATGCGCTTCCATCAGATACAGCTTTACATTATCCACAGAGCATACCTCATGCCCGCGAAAATTAATCAATACTTTAAGTGCGGAGATGCAGCGTGCACTCGGTGCGGAGAGGTAGGGGCCGATCTACTACACATGTTTTAGGCCTGCCCCAGGGTGGGGGAATACTGGAGAGACGTAGCCACTCTACTACACGAGAGTACTGACAGGGAGCTGCCCTTCACTTGGCCCACATATTTGCTACACAAATTTCGCAGAACCCCTAGTACAAAGGTCACGCCTAGATTTATAGACCTGGGGCTGATAGTGGCCAAGCGGCTGATTAGTAAAAAACGTAAAGCGCCAGACCCTCCACACATACAAGCTTGGTGCTATTCTATACTTGCGTGGGCAAAAGCGGAGAGTCTCGCAATTAAATGCGCGGAGACGCTGGGCCTACTTAAGGTCCCTATTTCCATATACTGGGATACAATCTACCTCACACTACAACACAGCTCGGATACGCTAACCGCGGACCTCTCTGACATGCCTGCCTCTGGCAGCGCATAGCCCCGTGGGTGACAGCAGCATATGCACCGCGCCGATCTCCTACCGGTGGACACACACTATCTGTGGAACGCAGTTGACACACACTTTAGGCCTGGGGTATCAGTCAATCGCTGTTGAGCATGTGAGCATGTAGTGTACGGAGACACGAAGGGGGGGGGGCTACGGGCTAAATGTTAAAGGTTTACACTGTGCACTCTTCCTATTTATTTCTTCTACCCCTTTTCCTTTTCGCATGCACAGTTCCTAGTTTCTATCATTAACAATGAATCTGTTACTAGCACTCATTCGCAGCTGAGCATCAGCGCTCCTACTGGTTTCATGGGACAGTACCTGCACGTATGTGCAGCAAAGGACATTAGAAAACATTTGTGCTCTGGAAGGCACCCAATACGTGGACAATGTTGTGATCATACTGCTTTCCTATTCTCCTTTTTTCCTGTCTCTCACTCCTCACCTGTCTCCTAGCGCGTGCCGCAAATACATTTGTCAATCACATGACTGACCGCTTTGTGCATAACTCTGAATGTGAGCTGTAACAATGCAATATGATACCACTGTGCCCTGTATGTTGACTGTGGCGCCCAGCACAGCTCGCCATTTCGTCTGATCTAAGTTGTCCCAAAGTCAAAATTCAATACAACAGATTTGCACACAAAAAAAGTAAACTGTATGTAACATTGGAAAAGAAATGGTTGTACTATCTCCCTTTAACACTGCTCACCACGAGAAACACCTCAGGTCAGACTACGATTTGACCCCACATCAGATAGTGACAGAGAGAAGGATGAACATCATTATGCTACTAACTAGACATAGGTGACATACTGAGAGTGCACCTGAAATAGTACAAACTTAAATATACGCTTATTTGTTTCACCTAACACAAGTGTCAAAATTTGTCTCTAAACAGGGCACACTGTAGCTGCCATGCGGGTCAAAGCCCCTCCAGATGACGCCCCTCCGGTGCATGACTAACAGACATCCTTGCCATTGGAAACTCTAATTTGCATTAGAAACTGTTTCATAAGTGGAGAGGGATTCTGACAGCACAGTTGTCTGCATTGAAAAAATCGCAGCAACAAGCGATGGATTTCTTTCACACTGCAACATCTGCCTGGCCCTAGCTGTGCTAACCATCCCTTTGGACACCGAGCAGGAAAAAGAGGGGGGAGAACAGGTGAAGCAACCAGAGTAAAGCCTCCCTCCACCGCTTCAACAAGAGATAATTATTCTAAGTTATGTGTTTTAATTTTATTTTTTCCTTCTCGGTGCGCTAATACTGATGCTTTTTAGCCCTTGTCTGTTTCTATTATACGCATGCGCAAAACAGCTGACAATGATACTGACCATGATCCTCTCTACACTGCTTTGTTTGAAGATATGTGGTACCAGGAACCAGCACATGCATAGTATAGGCAAATCCACAGCTACTCCCAGCTTTTATGTATGCTCCCTTATTCCCCATGTTGCTGCAGTAGATAAATTGCATTACCCTAAAGAGGTATTCACAAGATTTTACTAACTGTCTTTTGCACCTTTTTATGTAGAATAAAAGCACAGCTGCAACCAACACAGCTTAGACCCATTACTGCGTAAGTTAAAACAACAAGATTTGATACCATGGCTGAAGTACTACTGACCTTGACAGATAGACTAGAGAAAAGAGCTCAGATGTCAAGAATGAAGGAAACAGGTCATAAGAGAGATTGGCCAAAGTTGGGGGGAAATAGGGATACCAGACCAGGGTATTTCAGAGGTAACTCAACCATCATCTGAATGTAGTACAGGATCAGTATTTGCCATTAATAAATGGCATACCGTTGTCACATTCATATGTAGAGTTGCATCATTATAGAATGGCAGGGACAAGTAGCCCTTTGCGATTTGGTAACATAATAGGACAGTTTCAGCTAATATGGAAAGTAAACATATAGAGATGTACATGGACAGGAGGAACTCAGGCAACTTCATTGGCTCCCGGTCAAACAAAGAGCACGCTTCAAGGCACTTTGTATTGTATTCAAGGCCATCAATGGTGCAGGTCCTGATTTCCTGAGGTGTAAATTTCAATGGTACGTCCCTGGAAGAATGTTACGATCAATAGGAGCTAAGCAAGTTCTAGTCCCCTCATTTACAAAAAGTCAACTGGGGAGGCAGGAGCTTCATCACATGTGCTTCTAGGGCATGGAATGATCTTCCTTTTCATCTCAGGAATGCCACGGATCTCCTCTCCTTTAGAAAAGGGCTGAAGACATGGCTCTTTTCTCAGTAGCATATATCTTCATGTTCCCAAGCAGGCAGTGCTTAGCGCAAGGACACCCCAGGGTAACTGTGCGCTCTATAAGTGCGATTAACATAACATAAAACACACCCTCTAGAATAGCAGTGAAATAAACTCAGTTTTCTCTTTGTTTCAGAGGAAATAGGACAGTAAAGATGAAGTGACCTTAACTGCAACACCACTGTGGACGACGCCGACATGCAGGGGGGCACCGCCAGCCTCATGGACCACTTTCGTCAGAACGGGACTTGGCTCCACATGCACCTGACCCCGAATTGGAATGGCCTCTGTGACTGTATACACACCTTCCCTGGTGATACCAGCAGTGGGCTTTCCGATTTGTATGACCATCCCATGCGCTGTCTAAGAGACTTTGTTTCACCATCAGCGGAAGAAAAAGCAAGCTGCAGAATACTATGGCACTGCAGTTTGGGAAAACAGTCCCACAGGAACACAGACTATTGACACATGTGGTCATAAGTAGCACGGTGGCAGTCATTAAGGGTTGCCACCGAAGGGTTGACCTGGAGGGAATCGGAGACGGTCTGGCAAGGCCCTGATGCGGTTTGCAAGCCCCCTGTGAGCTCCCCTGCACTTGATTTTGAAGCAGAACCAGAGTAAAGGTGATAACGACAGCCATGAGGGGGGTGTGTGCAAGAGGACAATGGGACATAGGCTGAGGCCGTTCAGACATTGCATAATCTATACAAGAAGATGGTTGATGAGGGGGTGCTCCGGATGAGTGGTTCAAGGGCTGGTTCGATTGGGTGCCGTCCTGGATGTCGGGGTTGTTCAAGGCCTTGTTGCCTCTAATTGTTGTATTGCTTTTGATGTGCCTTGTATTTCAGGTTGATACTAGTGTGTTGCAGAAAGATGACAGCTAGCGTGGGAGGAGCATTCTTGGTCAGGAAAAGCACCACAGATGTCTTCGAACAGAGTGTAATATATGAGGAGATTCCCTTAAAGGATGGGAGATTAAGAGAAGTAGTAGTTGAAGAATCAACTAGAGGGGGGAATGATATAGGGAAAAATAGGATACATTTTGTACAAACACACACAGAGTTTAGGCCTGCAACTTCTATCCAGAAGTTTCAAGTTAAAAGCAGCTTTAGGCCTCAGTAGAAATACAGGCCCAGGCCTCTGCACCAGAAATAGGTCAGAAAATAGCATGTTACAAAAGACAATGAGTTTAGCTGAACTTATCAGGTCACAGAGTTTGTTGAAAGGTCAGGAAATGGCCTGCAACCACAAAGATAAGCTACTGCATGAAGCGTAGATCATATCTTCTTCCAGACTCGGGAAACCAGTAGTGTTTTAAACGTTGAAACTACAAAAACTACAAACCACAAGCCCATCTGCTAGAAAGACTAAGCTGGAAGGTGTCATTCGTGTCTTTTGCAATTATGTTACTAATGCATGCACACATAGATTAAGCATGCACACAGGATGGACCGGCCCAGGTGCAAGCCTTGCCACTGCTCATAATGACATGGATGTTGCTTCAGTTGAAAACCACATGTCACACTTACACGATGCTAGGCATGATGGATGAAACCACAGGTTAGAGGTCAGATAAGCGTGGGCAAAAAGCGTTAGGCAAAAAATATAATCACTTGCTTCACAGGAAAACAGATGTGTGTAAAAAGTTGTTAATAACGTTTTAAGCCTGATAATAGGAAAACCACCGAGGAGGTTTCCGCCAATATGAGATACGAGGGCCATGTGACCCATATCTATACATGCTTTGTGTTAGACCTGGCACCTTGGCGTGAGTTTCCCTTCCACTTTTTTGCTGATGTGCCTCATTGTGTTTTGTTGGTGTTAGCTGCTCAGGGCACTGTGCCACTGCTAATCAGTGCCACAGTGCAAGTGCTCCCTTTTGAAACGTGTATACATTGATTGGTGTCCATGTTTGGCTTATTTGGTTTACTATCAGCCCCTAGTAAAGTGCACCAGGAGTGCCAGGGCTTGTAAATGCAAATGCTGCTGGTGGGCTTGCAGCACTGGTTGTGCCACCCACAGAAGCGGCCTAGTAAAATGTGTCTAAGGTCTGCCACTACAGAACCTGCGCGCGGTCTGGTACTGTCGCGCTGATTGCGCAAGTGCACCTACTTGCCAGTCCCCAAACCTTCACTTAACTACATATTAGTCACCCCTCTGGTAGGCCCAAGGGCAGGGTGCATTGTAGGTGTAAGGTAGGACATGCCCTGATGTGTGTGGCATGTCCTAATAGTGAATTGCAGCCATTTTCGTTTTTCACTATTGAAGGCTACCTGCTCTCCATAGGCCAGAATGGGCTGCTGGAATTACTACACGCTGTAATCCCAGTGGACTCAGAGAGCATGGTAGAAAGTCAAGTTTAGTATGCCTGAACTCAGAATAATAAAATACTTCTTTTAGTAAAGTTTATTTTAATATCCTGTGTTTGTAAATACTACTTTTAGAAAGTTAGTATTTACTGACCTGGCCATTTCAGTCCGCCTCTACTGTGTGTGTGTGTTCTGCCTAGTAACAGTAAGGAGCAGGGCTGGGGAATTCCAGGAGACAGGCTGGCTGCCAGGTGGTGGGTAGAGAGATTACACCAGGATGGCTGGGAGGAGTACACCTTTGACTCTGAATAGACCTGTGCTCTGCCACCACAATGCCGGCTCCGCCCCCTGTAGAGCGGCTGATGTCTCTGCCCTGCTGCTGAAAGGAAAGAGCAGAGTCACCACAACAAAGTGCTCCAAAACTGGACTGAGCCAGGCCCAGGCCCCCTGGCGACAAAGAACAAAAGAATTGTGCTATAAAAGAAGGAGCCCTGCTCCTAAGAAATCAGATCCTGTTTGCGCCAAGACGAACCTCTGCCTGAAGGAGAAGGACCTGGAGAAGCTGAAGGAGGAATACTGTCTCTCTGCCTGAGAGACTGGCCTGCAATGGGTGCCTGTCTGCTGGAAGGAGAGGAAAAGACTAAAGGAAAAGACTTTGATTCAACTTGTGCTTTTAAACAATCTCCAAGGGCTTGCTGGTGAACTTGCCCCCTGAACTGCGCCCCAGGAACAGTGGGCGCTACCCCCCCCCTTGAAGAAGAAGAGGCTGCCGTGGGTGATTCTGCACCACTGACCCTGGAGAACCTGTGTGCCCTTATCTCGCTGAGCAACGCAACTTCTGCCGCCGGAGCTGCTGTGAGCACCGTAAGGGCCTGCAAGCCTGAGCAAAGCAAGCAACTGCCCCCTCGAACCGTAGCTCGCAACGTAAGGAGGAGGTAACTGTGTCTGAGCGCTGAGCCCTTGCGACCATCCCCGGGCCGTAGAGACTTCTGTAAAGACCTGAAACGCACTGGTTCGCCATCCGGACGAAGCTAACAGCGCGCCGCGCTGAGACATCACCCCTGGGCTGCCTCTCCTGCTTTTAACCTCGCTGGTGTGCTGAGAAGTTGGGAAAGCGTCCCCACGAAGCATCGCAGTCCACGGAGGAGCCGGGACTAGGACGCGACGTGGGACACTCGAGAAAGACGTCTACAAGCCTCCACGAACATTTGCCCCCAAAGAAATAAGGTATTTGTGCCCTGTGTGCTTTGGTACGATCCGTACTTGCCTTGTACGAGCCGTGCCCGCCCTGCCGTCCGTGTGCGGCGCGTCCCTGCTACTGTACGGTCCGTACCGTATTAAATCCATTGTCGGCGCTCACGCGGGAAGCGTGAGGTTTGGCAAGGAGCGTCCCGAAGTGTACGACGCGTACCTACGAGGGTACGGTCCGTATGGTTCGAGTCTGGCATACGCGTACTCGCGCGAGAAGCGTGAGAAACAGCAAGACACCTCTAAAACCTGGTACAAAGCGTAACAAAGGTGCTACAAAGCGTACAATACCCCAAGGAAGCATTTTTAACGTAGAACTTTGCCATTTTAAAGATCTCTGGACTGCCTGAAAGCAATACAAGTAACTGGAACATTATTGAAGCAAGAGAACTGTATTTTGACAACCTGCCTAAAGAAATCTTTTATATAAAGAACTTTATTTTGATATAAATACAGCCTTGTGTCTTTGTGTGGTGGGGAGGTGATTATTGTGTGAGATTTCTTGAACGCTTAACCTAATGCCCTCTGGAAATCTAGCCTGACTGCTCGCGCCACGTTACCTAGAGGGTGAGCAGGGGTTATTTTTAAAGAGGTAATCCTACGCCCTGACTTAGAGGAAAGGGTCCCTGCTTGTCGCAAGTGCATACCTGCGCCAACCAGAGACCCCGGATTCTAACACTTTGATTTCAGGAAATTGTTGTAACAGCTGATTTTAATCTACTCATTTGTGATGTACATCCTATGCTTGTAACTTTTTTCTCTTGTGGTTTGGAGGAATAAATACAGCTGATTCTAAGCTGGGGCAGAGACATTGAGTTGTATCTCCCTTGAGGTGAACTGATCTGTCCTGTAGTGAGTAGAGGGAAGAGGTGTGGCGCCGCGGCCAGGGCGACTGACTCCGGAATCTGGGGATCACGGTTCGATCGCCGGCGGCAGATTAGCCCAGCACCATGTGACTCTGGGCAATAGCTTGCTTAATCTTCCCGACGGGCCCCAGCGCCTAGAGACCCTTATGGGTGATTGTTCGCGCTTTACAAATGTGGATTATTATTATCCTCAGTACAGTATTGTAATAAACCCATATTGTATTGTTAACTTGTCATTCTTGGTGTTTCTTTATTAGATATATTTTCCTCTAACAGTGTGCAGTCTGGTCCTCCCTGGGCTTGTGCGTGCATTGAATCCTGAGCCTGTGTGGGCGCATTACATCCTCATCCTGTGCATGCAGCAAGTCCATCCGTGCCCCTGAGCGTGCGCAGCATAGACCTCCCTGGACCTGTGTGTGAATTTCATCCTGTGCCTGTGTGGGTACATTACATCCTCATCCTGCACATGCAACAAGTCCATCTGTGTGCTTGAGAGCCTGGTCCTCCTAGGGCCTGTGTGTGCATTGCATCCTGAGCTTGAGGGTACATTACATCCTCATCCTACGCGTGCAGCAAATCCATCCATGCACCTGAGAGCCTTGTCCTCCCTGGGCCAGTGTATGCACTGCCTCCTGAGTCTGTGTGGGTGCATTACATCCTCATCCAATGCATCGAACCATGTTCATCTGTGCCCCTGAGCGCGCGCAGCCTGGTCATCCCTGGGCCTGTGTGTGTATTGCATCACGAGTGGGTGCATTACATTCTCTTCCTGGCCATACATCAACTCCATCCGTTCGCCTGAGAGCCTGGTCCTCCCTGGGCCTGTGTGTGCATTGCATCCTGAGCTTGAGGGTACGTTACATCCTCATCCTACGCGTGCAGCAAATCCATCCGTGCACCTGAGAGCCTGGTCCTCCCTGGGCCAGTGAGTGCGATGCATCCTGAGCCGCCCTGTGTGTGCACTGTACCCTGAGCATGTGTGGGTGCATTACATCCTCATCCTGCACATGCAACAAATCCATCTGTGTGCTTGAGAGCCTGGTCCTCCCTGGGCCTGTGTGTGCAATGCATCACGAGTGGGTGCATTCCATCCTCTTCCTGGCCATACATCAAGTCCATCCGTGCGCCTGAGAGCCTGGTCCTCCCTGGGCCTGTGTGTGCATTGCATCCTGAGCATGTGTGGGTGCATTACATCCTCATCCTGCACATGCAGCCAGTCCATCCATGTGCCTGAGAGCCTGGTCCTCCCTGCACCTGTGTGTGCATTGCATCACGAGTGGGTGCATTACATCCTCTTCCTGGCCATACATCAAGTCCATCCGTGCACCTGAGACCCTGGTCCTCCCTGGACCTGTGTGTGTATTGCATCACGAGTGGGTGCATTACATCCTATTCCTGGCCATACATCATGTCCATCTGTGTGCTTGAGAGCCTGGTCCTCCCTGGGCCAGTGAGTGCGATGCATCCTGAGCCGCTCTGTGTGTGCACTGCACCCTGAGCATGTGTGGGTGCATTACATCCTCATCCTGAGCAAGCAGCAAGTCCACTCCTGCGCCTGAACGCACACCGCCCGGTCCTTCCAGTGCATGCATTGCATCCTGGGCCTGTGTGGGTGCATTACATCCTCATCCTGCACATGCAGCCAGTCCATCCATGTGCCTGAGAGCCTGGTCCTCCCTGCACCTGTGTGTGCATTGCATCACGAGTGGGTGCATTACATCCTCTTCCTGGCCATACATCAAGTCCATCCGTGCACCTGAGACCCTGGTCCTCCCTGGACCTGTGTGTGTATTGCATCACGAGTGGGTGCATTACATCCTATTCCTGGCCATACATCATGTCCATCTGTGTGCTTGAGAGCCTGGTCCTCCCTGGGCCAGTGAGTGCGATGCATCCTGAGCCGCTCTGTGTGTGCACTGCACCCTGAGCATGTGTGGGTGCATTACATCCTCATCCTGAGCAAGCAGCAAGTCCACTCCTGCGCCTGAACGCACACCGCCCGGTCCTTCCAGTGCATGCATTGCATCCTGGGCCTGTGTGGGTGCATTACATCCTCATCCTGCACATGCAGCCAGTCCATCCATGTGCCTGAGAGCCTGGTCCTCCCTGCACCTGTGTGTGCATTGCATCACGAGTGGGTGCATTACATCCTCTTCCTGGCCATACATCAAGCCCATCCGTGCACCTGAGACCCTGGTCCTCCCTGGACCTGTGTGTGTATTGCATCACGAGTGGGTGCATTACATCCTCTTCCTGGCCATACATCATGTCCATCTGTGTGCTTGAGAGCCTGGTCCTCCCTGGGCCTGTGTGTGCAATGCATCCTGAGCCGCCCTGTGGGTGCATTACATCCTCATCCTGCACATGCAGCAAGTCCATCCATGCGCCTGAGAGCCTGGTCCTCCCTGGACCTGTGTGTGCATTGCATCATGTGTGGGTGCATTACATCCTCTTCCTGGCCATAAATCAAGTCCATCCGTGCACCTGAGAGCCTGGTCCTCCCTGGGCCAGTGAGTGCGATGCATCCTGAGCTGCCCTGTGTGTGCACTGCACCCTGAGCATGTGTGGGCGCATTACATCCTCATCCTGAGCAAGCAGCAAGTCCACTCCTGCGCCTGACGCACACCGCCCGGTCCTTCCAGTGCATGCATTGCATCCTGGGCCTGTGTGGGTGCATTACATCCTCATCCTGTGCATGCAGCACGTCCATCCGTGCACCGAGCGCGCGCAGCCTAGTCCTCCCTGGGCCTGTGTATACACTGCATCCTAAGCCTGTGTGTGCACTGAATCCTGAGCCTGTGTGTGCATTAGGTTCATCCGTGCCCCTGAGCGCTTGCAGCCTGGTCCTCCCGGCACCTTTGTATGCATTGTATCCTGAGCCTGTGGGATGCATTACATCCTCATGCAGCGCGTGCCACACGTCCACCCGTGCACCGAGCGCGCGCAGCCCGGGCCTCGCACGCTCGTGCCCCCGGTGACATAAATCAGAGGCCAGGATCTATGGCTTTTCCGCATCGGGGCCTCCACTCCGATGCAGCGCGGCCTCGCGGGCTCCCTCGGCTCTTTAATTAAGCTTGTGCTGGCACAGGGGTTTCAGCCGCCCGGGGCGGGCGCATTATGCATCTCTGGCAGAATGCGAGTGGGCTGACAGCCGCTAAGTGGATGGGAGGAGACGGGCCCGGCTTTAATTGTGTTAACATTAATTCCAGTGCAGAATAGACAGCTCCATTAATCTGATGGGCGGGCGCTCTCCGATCGATCCCTCGCTGGGGCTGCGGGGGGGGGGGGGGGCGGCGGTTGAGCCGGTGCCCCCCCTCCGGGATACAGAAACACGGGGCCACTCGCCAGGGGGCTGAATCTGGCTCAGGGGTCGACAGTCTCTTAAACATGTCTGGCATCTCCAGATTCAGTGGGGCTGGGGAGAGTCAGCCAGCTGCCGCGTTACTTCAGCCGGGTCTTGCAGCCCAGGGCCCACTGTTGGGGTATGAGCGCCTCCTTGTTACTAAAGGGCTTCTGCGTATGAAAATAATGAAAAATAAAGATTTAAAGACAACAAGTCTGGAAGCCTGCTGATTTCTGGGACAAATTGTCTCTCTTGTATTGTATTCACGATGTCATCACTGGGAGATACCACTGGGGAATAAAACTAAGGACTAAAGGGGGGGGGGGGGTAGTAAACTAATGCATTTAAGGAGGTCGTCTGTAGCCAGGGCTTGGCTTTATGGGTTAAGTGAGAGTGGAACAGATTCAGATGCTGGACTGCCAACCTTCTGCACTGTGAGGGCTAACCCAGGGAAGCAGGTTCGAAACCCCATCACATTATGGCCTCCCCAGAGAAGAATAGGGTAGGGAACGACAAAACCACCCCAGAGTGTTGAGGTGCTGCCCGCCTCAGCTGGGCCCCCTGACAGCCTCGCAGGGGACTCCGACAGGGGGTCATTTACAGAGTATTCGCTCTTCAGGATGGCATCTTACCTCATCCCCGAGGAATAACTACACCCAGTAGATAACAGAAACGCAGCACAGAAGTATGGACTCCAACGGTACAAGAGGCAGAACCTTACCCAAGAGCGGGGAGAGTCCCCGAGACTGTCCCCAGTGCTAGTGACAGCAGGAGACAGCAGGGTGGAAGACTTCAAGCCAAGTTGAAACAGAGAAAGGGTCAAAGGAGGGAGGGGAAAACAAATCAATAAAGGGGCAGGGACGCTAGTGGTGGGTGATCTCACAGTAGCAAGACCCTTACCACAAAGAATATGTTTTGAGGCATCTGTCCATTGCTGCTGCCGCTACTTGTCTTGCTTTAGATAGATCCACCCCTAAGGCTTCATAGGCTATGAGGCTGGCAAATAATGATGAGTCCTCTGTCTTTGTACATCCCAAAAGACCCAGCTTCTCTGCTCCAGCCTCCAGCTACAGATCCTACAAATTCTGTAGACGGGTTGTCTCCTAACCAGTACTTAATTTGAGACGGTGGTTTCCGGTGCTTGGCACCAGCATTTAATTGTCAACACCAACACTTACGACTGTCTGTCACATGGTGGCGCTGTATGTCTAATTTACAGATAAGCACAACAGTTGTTTATTAATACAAAATACATAAAAAATTACTAATACCTGCGTCCTAAGTATAACTATAGCACTGGGGGCCTGGAATAGTTTGAATTTTCACGCTTGTAGGAGTGTGATGGTTAGTAGTTGTGTTTGTGGTGTCATTGGCGGCGAATCCAAACTTATGGTGAATCAGATTTTTTAAATTTCAATTCTGAAAATTTAACTTTGAGAAAAGTTGGCATTTTCTTACTTAAGCCATTTGGTGCCCGCTTCCTGTCTCTGATCACATGTTTGGGTGACATCTGGTCTTTATATATTCCTTCTAGACAGACACACACAATGGGAGCTCAGGTGTGAGTTGCAGGGCCATCATTGCAGGAAGGGAGGGAAGAGCTGGATCCCGTCTCACTTACACCTGAATAGACATGTCCTGTCCCCTATAGTGAGTCTGGAGCCAGGGCATGAAGGGAGGGCCTCTGTGCACTTCAAAGGCATATCTTTGAAGTCCCCCCACCTCAAAGTCACACACAACTGGGTATAAGTACTGGACCTCTGACACCACCACTTCAGTACACTTCTGGACCTGTGGAGGTTCTGCCAGGAAGAAGGACTGCTGTGCTGCTGAAAGGACTACCACTCTGCTGGTCTGCTGTTTTTCTGAACTCCTGCCTTGCCGTGCTGACTTGCTGCCTGTGCCCTCTTTCCCTGTGCAAGGGGACTAGACCTGCATCATGTGAACTCAGAGAGACTCCAAAGGCTAGCTGGCTGGCCTCCTAATTTGAAGTCTCGGACATAAAAGACTTCCAACCAACCTGCTTCTGCACCTAAACTCTGCCATCTGCGAGTCTGCCCTACCAAGCGGAGCCACACAACTGGACCCTTGAAAGTGGGCCTAAGGTATATTTCCAGCGGAACCAACGCATCCTCTGCTGAGTGACGCATTCCTGAGCAGAACAGAAGCACCTCCGCGACTGAGCAACATATCTTCAAACAGAACTAACACATAGCGGCTGTTGCGTGGATGGGAGCCGTCGCAAAAGACTCGCATCGCCGCAGCCTCCTGCATCTGGAACTTATGCATCGGCTTCAGAACTGCTGCTGCATGCCACTCTACCCAGCGCAAGCTCATCACACCCCTTGTCGATGGCAGCCTCAACGACAACACTGGATCTCCGTATCGTAGCTTCATCGGTTATCGGAACGGAAGCATTGACTCTGCTGTGGCTTGCATCCTCGATACCGGACTTTGCATCAAAAGCTTTGTCTACAGGATCCTTGACACATCAGGACCTCGCACTGCAGCCTCGCTGCACATCGAAACCAACGTATCACCTTGGCTTGTGGCGCATCTTTAAAGCAGATCCACACAACGCCCTGCAACCAGGATTAAGGTATTTTGGTTCAGCAGGCCTAACTGGGTCCCTGTAACCAGACTGTGCTCCATCGCGGTCGGCCTGAACGTTTGACTTTGTCCCGGTCCAGGTAGACCAGATATCCTAAATAGAGTTTTTTTGCTACTTGGCACTATTTTTTCTTAAAAACATTGAAATTCAATATTTCAAGTTCTACTTATTGTATTTTTGTTCTTTTAGTCTTGTTTCATTTATTACATTAAAATCTAGTTTTCGAACCTGGTATGAAATATTTTTGCATGGTGATTTCACTGTTTCACTGTTTGAAGTGTTAAACACTTTACACACTGCATCTAAAGTTAAGTCTGACTGCTCTGTGCCAAGCTTCCAGAGGGTGAGCACAAGTTAATGTAGGGTTTGCCTGCTTCTTCCCCTGCGGGGGATTGTGGCTGCTGCTTGACTTGGGCTCGTACCCCAGTCAGTTTTGGTATTATTTGATTTATTTTAAATTTATTTTGAGCATTTTGTGTATTTTTTTGTGCCAATGATGTCTACATCAGAGATCACGTGACATAACTTCCTGTAACTTCATTAGAAGTGTTGATGAGTGTCACTCCTAAGAATTTTGAAAACTTTAAAGATCTGCACTGGCTGAAAAGTTCATGCTACACAGTTATTGACTCCCTGAGAAGGAACAGAAGTGGGAACAGAGAGACTACTGGCGCATACTTTGCCTAAACATTTCAAAACATCTAATTAGCATGATTATAAAGTTATCAGAAATTGCATGAGATGCAATAGCGATCTGTGGCTGCATGTTTAAAATGAGCTCTAGCATGTGTAAAGGCCATACGTGAATGTGCCCTACAAATAACCCAGATGACATCCCCTTCCATGTTTACCACTATTTTCTTTTTTTTTTTTTTTTTTTTTTTTTTTTTTTGAAAACCTTTATTGACAGTTCAATCACGAACAGGTATGGGCCTACAACCCCCCGGGGCCGGCCGCTAAGCAATCAGAGCAAAAACAGGCAAATGTAAACACAGGCAGCACTTCGGGGAGGAGAATCGTAATGCTAATAGTGTGAACAGCGTAGGTAGGGCACCAGGAGAAAAAGGTTTTCATTTTATGATTAAACAAGGCAGAAGGATCAGGTGCCAGACAATTTTCAAACAGCAATTACAGTTATGCAGGGTAATAGACAGAAACGATTTACAGCAATCTGTTAGGTCAATGGCGCAAACACAAGAACATCAGGATGGGGAAGAATATCGTAAGCAGTGGCGCCTACAGTCCCCCGCCAGAACTCCCGGAAAGCACCCCGGAATTTGTGGTACACATGAAGCGGCAGCGAGTCATAGCAAAGGAAGTGTATCACGCTGATCCCAGAAAAAGAAAAACAGAAAGAAATAGAGAAGAAAAAGGAGGCCATGGAAAAGGAGAAAAAAAGACTAAAGAATCCCCTCCCCCAACCCCCCACCCTGCACCTCTGCAGATGAGTACGGCCCCCCCCCCCAGCAGTGTGCCTGTCGCCCTGGAACCAGACCCGAAATATAGGAGAATAGGGAAAAAGAAGTAGGAAAAGAACCCCACCAGACGGGGGGGTAGAGAGGGTATTAATAAACTGGAGGAGGGCCTTCAAAACATACCCCCGGCTTCTCCCTCCCGCACGGCAAGTTTCCCCCAAGGTGAACAATAAACAGCCCAAAATCGATCTTCTCAAAGAAAGATGGGGAGCATTATGCACCTATTATGCTGTTAGCTACGCCAGGAGAGCACGCAACCCCTAAGCCCGCCCGGCCACTAGATGACCACCCCTGAAGGATCAGCCTTATCCCTGACCACTCTTTGGAATTCTGCCCATGCCTACCCCTCGACCCAGCACCATATCCGATGTTCCGAGGTAGAGGATTGTCCAAAAACGTCCGAGAAGCGACGCATACAGGTGGGATGGAAGTCTCTGAGCATCAACACAGTCCGCAGCGTGGAGAAACAGGCTTCCCAGTGCTGCCCCAGGATATGCACTGCACTCAAGGTCCAGGAAGGCAGAAGCAGCCAAAGCAGACAATAGTTGCTGGAATTGTCCTTGGGTCGCAGGAGGGCACGTACGGGACGAGGCTACCACATCCCACTCAGGGCCAGCGCCTCCGGGACAGATCAGGCCCTCAACTGGACGAACACACTGTAGCATACTGGCCGGAGTGTCCAGCTGTGCACTAAGCTCAGGGGTGGCCGCCAAAGTTTCCTCCTGTGCGCAGTGTGAGTAGTCCCTGTGTACGTGCGGACAGGCGGGTCGCCATTGCTCCAACGCCGATGCCACACCGTCGAGCTTACTCCCCAAGACCCCGACACCATGGATCAAGGAGGAGTGAAGAGCACCAAGGGCCTCGAGGAGGTCGCCGTACCCCAGCACAGCTCTCTGGGATCGCGCCGCCACACTCCCAAAAGTCGCACTTTCACAAACCCTCTGCGACCCAGCGGGCAGGATGGTAGGCTTCATCGCAACAAGATGGCTGCCAAGTATGCCCGACCCTCACCGGGGCCGGGACCCCGGGACAAGCGTCTCGACGTCCACGTCGCCAGGCGACCTGGTTCCGGGGGCAGGCAAAGATTATCCGTTGCGTGGTCACGGGCAACAGTCGTCCCCACCACGGACCGGCTCCCGTAGAAATCCGGGGGCGGCCCGCAATGATCCGGGCAGGATACGGGCGACGGCCGGGCAGCTCACTATCAAAGGCAGGGTCAGCCACCGGAGGATCTAAGAGCTGCACCCCCGGGCATGCACCCGGTCCGTTACGCTTGACAATAGAAACGACCACGACGAAATGTAGGCCGAGTTTGGCACCGCTCCGGTGGACCGACTCCACCCAGTCACAACAGACCGCTGTTGTTGACCTGCCACCCGGCCACGGCGTCCACTCGAGGTCCCGGCCCCGGGGCCGCACAAGCCGCAAAGTTCAGATGCTCATTTCTCCGGCGGTACCGCAGCCAGAAACCTCGGAGTCACTCAGTCGGGGGCCACTCTCCTTCAGAAACACGACCGCGTAGCACAGGGTGAGGATCTCGTGCAGGATATCCGTGCGGGATGCGGAGGTTCACGGAGCCGGGAGTCTACGCTGCCGTCCCGGTCGCCATCTTGGCTCCTCCTCCACTATTTTCAATTTTACTTGCAAGAGTCTGAGTGACAATTGTTGTAACAGCAAATTCATATGAAGTACTGTGCATGAGCAACTGTTCAAACATAAAGTCTTAGTTTACCAGATGCTGCAAAGGTCACCAGGTCAAGTATCAGCTGTGAACTCAGCCTTAAAAGCCCTCGCTTCTCATAAACCCAGGACATTAAATCAGACAAGAAAGAAAGAATCTGCTGAAATAAATACTCCCTAGCTAGACACAAAGTAAAAGCAGGACTGCTCTCAGTCCTTGAAGGACAAAACTGATACAATTATGGAAGTCTTGCAGCCTCTGCAGATCTAAGGCATTTCCTAATAGGGTTGAAAGTTCTGCTCTACATAACCCCTAAATAGGAACGGCCATATTAAGTAGAAGCCCGTAGTAGGGAGGAGGGAGAAGGTTGTCCTTCACATGAATATAAAAGGTCATTTTTGAGCTCAAGGAGATGGCGGAAGCTTAGCTACTGGCCACACAGATCGTTATGCGTACATACAACCTGATCGATTTGCTTTGACCCTCTGGGAGTGTTTGTTGTTACTGGGAAGCTATATTTCCTGTGCGGCATAGAATCATAACTCTGACCTGCTGTCGGTCCAAGAAGGCTTCTGTGTCACCTAACCCACCCATCATGTGCCTGCCGGATTCACATTTTAAGTCGCTCTCGCATGGGGAATTCAGATAAAGTCTCACAAGGGACCAGTATTGATTGGATCGAAAAACCAAAGGAAATGATTGTGTTGCTGTTGACTCATCATGGAATATAAATGACAAGACATGAAACACTGAATTGTGATCACTTTGGACAGCCTTAACCTCTCTAACACAGTGCCAGTGAGTAACTCCAGCATCCATTCAAATCACCGCAAAGGTTTCTCTGCGATTCTCTTCATGCTCAAGGACCTGGGATTCTCCTGGTAAAAGGTTAATGCCACAAGTTCTTCAAAAGCAAGCAGTAGGATCACTCCTATAAATCTGTAGACTATAGCGCTGACAAAAAACAGTGGTCTACAAAACATATCTTCTCTGCTTTAAGCATATCTGATAGTGCACTGCGTGCCTTCTGCAGGAGGCACTCGCTTCACTCCCTACGGAACAGAGCAGAGGGGTCTCTTTGATTAGACACCCACTTAGTCCCTTACCTAAATGATAACTTTGATAGCCATATGTAAAGAAGTACTTCAAGCTTTTTGAAGGAAATTCTCACTTCGAATGTAGTAAATCTTGTGCCTGCCTTGAAGTAGACATAGTTTCCACTCTAGAGTTAGAGGAGTGTGCTCTGTGGCAGTGACTATAGAGCATATATTTTCTCCTAGACCAACATATAGATGACAGTTTTTGCTTTGTCTGTGGTGTGACCAATGCAAGCGCTCACTAAGAACTTTTTTTCCCTGGAATGGAATCCAAAACAATCTTGAGAAATACTTTCATACCAGTCAAACATATCACTGGGTAAGGGCAGCGACAAGGCCTGAACTTCAATAGAATTTAGTGGCAGTTCATTGAGTGAGACCCAGTCAATGACCAGCATAAATTCCTTCTGTGGTTCGACCTGGGCCAGTATTTGGGTGAGCCAGGTACAGACTAGAGCTCTCTTAAACGAAAAATGAACAAGAAAAAATAGGGCAGCAGCCGTGATTCACACGTAACGTTTGATGTCCTTTGGCATCACTAGTATATTCCATGGATTTTGCTCCCTGAAATGAGCTCAGGAAGCATTTGTCAGCCCAGTGGAGGCACCTCAGAGGGGACTCATGGTGACGTAAAGTCTATAAGGCCGGACTCCATCTTGAGCAGGCTAAGACTCAATTTTCTCTATTTTTGCAGAATCATTGACATGTCTGCAGTGACGCGGATGTCGTCTGTCCTTATCTTTCCAAGAACCTTAGAAAGTGTCAAGTCATTCAGACAATGGCATGGATAAGACACTTGATGCACAGACAATCACCTTGCAAGAACACCTGATGCGAGATCAGTCTGGGACATGTGCCTTGTTATCTCTATATCAAGGTCAGATAATAATGATAACAACATAAACAGTGTAGTCTGACTTGATGTGTTTTTACCTTATTTATTCATAAGGCTGGCATATAAATGCACAGGAGTTATAGCAGATATTCCTAAGGTTATGTCAGAAATTCCAATCTCAGACAAGGTATTATATAAAAGGCTCTCCAATCGACCAGTTGGAGGAGAGGTCCTTCACCCCAGATTATTGCACAGTATTCTGCCAGAGAAGATCTTGACTACCAGACGGCTGCACTGCTGCCACATCTTGTTCTATGCTTAAA
Source organism: Triturus cristatus (assembly GCF_964204655.1). Classification (NCBI taxonomy): domain Eukaryota; kingdom Metazoa; phylum Chordata; class Amphibia; order Caudata; family Salamandridae; genus Triturus; species Triturus cristatus. The sequence continues at coordinate 63,946,031 of NC_140593.1, read as the reverse complement.
GTTGATACCGAGCCAAGTCTGAGAGGAGAGAAGCTACAGCTGCTGAGTGCTTTCCTCTCATGGGAACACTGGCTCCCGACTGCTGATAACTACAGCATTTTTGCTATAAACAGGTATGCAGTGTGTTGATTCTCCCTAAGTAACTCTAGATGCTAGTTATAATACGGATCAGTGACAGAATATCGAGTACATAAATATCGTGACACACAAATATTGTGTCAAAAATATTGTCGACATAAATATCATTTTTCTATACTTCTAAAGGTATGTACAAAAATATCAAATAAAAAATATTGTTTAAACTAATGTTAAAAATATGACAAAAATATCGTTTTTTGTATACATACAGTTTAACATACTAAAACTTGAACATTTTAATACATACCATCTTAATACATAACAAGAATATAACGTATATTACATAAAATTTAAGTAAAATTTCGTAATACAAATACATATATATACTTATGTAAAGATACACTCATAAAAACAGATGTGTGTATGTTTATATATACATCTCCATAACAAACAACTAATATTAAATATATATATTTTACATTATATAATTCTTTTGTGTTTTTTAATCTCCTAATATAGAAAGCATATATATATAGTGTGCATATATATATATATATATATATATCTAAAACATTAACCAATTAAGAAATGAAAACAAATAGAGACATTATAAAAAACATATTTACTAAAAATATTAATTAACCCCTTGAGTGCCCATGACGAGATGGTCTCGTCATGGGCCGCGGTTGCGCTGTGCCCATGACGAGACTATCTCGTCATGAACCCCGCCCGCTAATTCAACGCCCGGCACAGGGCGGGGAAAGGGCGGGGCACACAAGGGGTTAAAGACATACAAATGTATACACATATTTGTTTTTTGAACAAACTTTATTGAGCATTTGTTCATGTAAACATACAGGAACATATAATCATACCCATGTCTTCTCTAGCAAGTTTGTCTGTGCCAGCCGTCATTCCACCGATCTCACCCCTTTCTGACTGAGGGTACTACCCTTGACTTCCCAGTCCGATAATTAGCCGACCAGTCTTTTGTGTTCATGCCGAAATTTTTTCAACTTTTTCAGCAGTTAGGAAGTAAGACAAAGACTCGTGTGGCATACAATGCCTCTGTCTACTTCCTACATTACAAATGTATACATATATATATATAATGTAGGAAGTATATATATATATATATATATATATATATATATATATATATATATATATACATATATATATATATATAAAAAAATATATATAAAAATATATATATTACATATATTTTAAGATTAATAAGGAAATACTAACCTCTGCAAAAAATAGACAATATATTTCTACTCCTATCAGTGAAAGTGTTGGACTCCGAAGGGGTAAAATGTACTATTCCCACTCAAGTCTGTGCAACAGTAGGAAAAGTATTGGATGCCGGAGGGATAAAATATACCATTTCAACTCCAGTCAGTTCAACACTAGTGAAAGTGTTGGACTCTAGAGGGGTAAAGTGAACTATCCCAACTCTTGTCGGTGCAACAGTAGGGAAAGCGTTGGACTCCGGAGGGGTGCAATTTACTATTCCCACTTCAGTCTGCGCAACAGTATAAAAAAAAGTATTTAAATTCAAACACATAACATATTTGAATAACTCTATTCATTGAACAAAAATTTAAAACTATTAATATAAACATTTCATATATATATATTTTATATTTAAAAAAATAAACAACATGAATTATTTATTAAAAAATGTTATAATTATTAAAAATGTAACATTTTGTAAGCATTTGATCATTTGAATAAAATCCCACATTATACTCCCACAAACATAGCAACACACAATTATAATATATAGAAGATAAAAAAAAGATAACACATATTAATGAATATTCTAAATAATGATTACTAAATTATTAAATATGTTTTATTGATTATAATTGAATAACTTCTCTACCTATTCCACTACAAACACAACCCGCACTAACAAATACATGAAAAAATAATAATTACACAATGTACTTAATTATTTATCAATTAAATATTTATATTAAATTAATAATTCATAAATTACTTAACTTCACACCCTATTACCCCACCAATTCAAAAACAAACACCAAAAGTATCACTAACAATATACAATAATTACACAATTTGCCTAATTAATTATCAGTTAACTAATTAACAATGAACACATAATTAATAACTAATGCATTATTAATTTCCCACCCTATACCCCAAACAAAACAACCCACATCTAAAATGTCACTCAAAAAAACTAATTACATAATTTACATAATTAATTAGCAATTGACTAATTCAAAATAAATAATTAATACAAAATTATTCAATTACTATCTAGTTAACTTCCTACCCTATACCCCTACAAACTAAACAACCCACACCTAAAATATCACTTAAAATATACTTACACAACTTACATATTTAACTATCAATAAAATAATTAACATTAATTAAAAATGAATGATTAAATAGTTATACTTATCTAACTTCCCACCCTGTACCCCTGCAATCTACTACAACACTATAAATGAGCAAATTATAAATTTCTGAAAATTAAAAAGTATAATTGAAAATGATTAATAACAACTATACAAACAATATATAACATATACAACTAAAATATGAAGAAAAGCACACTCAAATATTTTTTACAACAATAATAGAAACATTGATATTCTTGTAATCGATATTACTTAAAAATCAATATTTATGTCCACAATATTTCTGCATGACGATATTTATGTGTCACGGTATTAAAAAAATCGATATTTCTGTAACTCGATATTATTAATCCAGTATTATGTCCAAATACGTGTACTTCTCCAAGCTGTCCGAGTGTAACACATAGAAGTAGGTTTGGAGTGTTAGGTTGCTAGATGACATTTTAACTATGGTAAGAATTATTATTTTATACTTGTAATTTGCAACATGCATTTGTGCCGTTTTAAAAATATTCTGTGTGGTTATTTTAGATGTACTAAGCATCACAATGAGACTGTTGAAATAAACACTTTTCAGTTAAAGTTTCTTTTTCTTAGTGCAGTTTGTGTGCAAAAAAATTAGGCTTCTCAAACTACCACTGCGTCCCTATTTAAGGGCTTCTGGCAACCCAAAAGCACTGCCGACACTTCAACTATGTATTGGGTGGGGTCCTGCGGGCTATATTAACCTGCCTCTCACATTCAGTCGCTGGTACATTGAACTAAGTTCACACGTGTCGGCTCACGTCATGGACTTAGGGTTCCTTTCCCCTCTTCCAAGGCAGGGCTGAGTGGGCCACATAACATCCCCAACACAATTTTCACACCGTAAAGGAGACAGGTCTCGGAAAATCATAAAATGTTACTAGACCAGCAGGTCTAGTGACTTGTATAATCTACTCAACCTAACTATAATGTACTTTATACATAATCTGGTCTTAAATTGTGTGATCCTAGCACATGTTTTATTTTACAAAACCACCTTTTTCTTCATTAGAAGTCAAATATGCAAGCTCAGCATTTCTGCTTTACAAACAACTATTTTGTTTGCTTTAATAAACTAAACATTTACTCCCTGTATAATAAGAGTGGAGCCCGCATATAGGGTACAAATAACCCTTAACCTGCCTTTTAGTTCACTAAAAGCATTGTCATCAGGCCGGAGGCAGGAATGTTTCTCAGGTAATGTTTAAAAACGTACTTTTATTAAATGTATTACTAAAGCATGATTTGGTAGCGTACTGCCATTTACAAACAGCATATTTTCAAATGAAATGGCCACAAACTTTCCCACTAACATTAATCTGTGGAAACTGGGTTTCAGCAAACATGTTTACCATTTGCACATCGCTAATTAAAGTGTTCTGATATGTTTTCATCCTTTTAAAAACTTTTTTAAACCACACAGAATTATAAAAAAAAAATACAAAAGAAGTACTGAAATATATTTTGAAGTGTTTGAACAGTTCATTTACAAGCTATTTAAATGTATGCTAGAAAGACATCCTACCATCCCACAGCCATCAACCATCTTCCAACTAAACCCCAGGCCTGTCTCCTTTACTACTTAATCTGGGATGCCCTTCTAGGATGGGCCCTTGACATTCACTGGTAATCCCAGAGCCAACTGGCTAGGGTTATGGTCAGTGCAGCCATTTTCTCTGGTACCCCCAGACTGAACATAAATATGTAGAGGCTGTGATACAAATATATAATCTCAAATTGTTTCCTGTCCCCAGCCTACAAAAGTTGCAATTTTGCTCTCCATTAGGCAAAGTATTTAAACTATATTACATAATTAAAAGTCTGCCAGATGTTTAAAGCGCAAGATCCCTGCCATCTATTTTGGGGTTGGGGCATGGTTGCCTCAGCTTGGAAAGGGTCCAAAGAAGTAGAATTAACTCAAACTTTTGCACTAGAATCACCCCTAAGAAAGACATTAAAACGCTTCAAAGATAAGTTAGATCTACACCATAACACTTCTAGCAAAAGAAATAATGTATCAATTCTAATCAGTTCATCCCTTGTATTAACGTAATTGAAATCAATTAAACATCTTGAACAGATTACCCCAATATTTGGATAATAGGATGAGAGAAGGGTACAGAAATAATCTTAAAGTCAAAGGAGACCCTAAAGAGAGTAAGGCCTACACTAGCTCTGCTAGAGGGGGAGGGAGAGGCAGACAAAGAATAGGTAAAAACTCCATCTCATGTTATTTTAATCAGTGGCCCAAGTTCCTGCCACATAATTATATCAAAGTTATTATTATGAGTGAACAAATCCTCATCAGATACTTTGGAAGCAATACAAAATATGTTCCAACAAATAATGTTAACAAATGACAAACAGGTTGCAGCCACAGTAGGGTTGTTCTGATCCAGAGCTATCCTTTCTGTGGAGAGAAGAATCATCCTTTTTCTTTATATCTTAAATTCCTCCACGACCAACTCAAATCAGTTTGTGCGAAGTACAAAAATCACATTAAGAACGCAAAATCTGCATTCTTCTGCAACGCTCGGGACAGCGCAAATAACAGGCCCAAATAACTCTTCAACCTTATTAGGCAGCAAACTTCCAAGCCCCCTGCATCCTCAGGACAGGCCTCCAAAGAGCGATGTGACAACTTCGCCAGCTTCTTCAGTGACAAAATCACCAAGATCGAGCTTTCACTGGATAACAATCTCTGCCCCCCTCCAGGGGTGTATCTACTTGTCCATGGGGCAGGTTGCTTTATAAATCTACTTGTCCTGTAACAAAATCCACTTGTCCCTTTGGTGCCATGTAGTGTGGCGAAAACTTCTGGCAGCAATCTCGTTATGTAAGATCTCCGATATAGCCTCTATGATTATGCCATGGCTCATACCATAGCAGTGTTTGAATATTTGCAATCCCCTTATGTTGCCACGTTTCCGCAGATCTACATACTGGGGCTGAAGGTAGTAGTAGGCAATAGTTCCAGGGTTAGAATGCCCTTTTGAGTCTGCGCAAACCTACTAACTTGCATGTTTTAAGGGTTTTCAACAACTCTTCTCCAATCTTTTCCCATACTGAGAAATGTTGGAAATTTACTCCTGACAATGGCAGACGTAAACCTTCTTCCAGAGTTGGGAAACAAGTGGTTGGAGGGAAAGTGAACTTGCAAACACTCAGATTTTCGCATGAGCAAATCTTCACATGCATATTTGCTCATGCTAAAATGCAGTTCACAAATATTTTCTAGGAGTACTATTTCTTGTCCTACTTCTGTAAATTCTTGGGAATTCTCGAAAGCCGTACAGCTGCACTTAATGCAAGGGCACATACCATTGGTGCATTTTTGAGACTTTCTTTAATAATTGGGCCCCAAATTTGGTCTTGCATTGACCATGACCATTTGCGTTTATTACAATTCTCTCTCTCTCTCTCTCTGTGTATCGGCTGACTTCACTGTGAGTGATAGCATTCTGCTCTTTCACAAGGAGCATATCGGCACACAAAGTAGTTTTGTTCAGTGCCAGTGGCTACTGCAGCAGTGTGTGCTATTGAGACCAAAAACAATTTTTGCTTTTGCCAATGTTTGTCATAGCGGTGAGGGCTTGGCATCTCCCACACCAATAAGGTTTTTAAAAAACATGCCAAAACAATTCACACATTAACAAAACTAAAAAGCGGACCACCAATTTCAGACCTATTGGCTTTGCCAGTGCTTGTTTATTTGTATTGAAACTGGTTACACTGATTTTCCATTATGAATATTTTGGTGAAATACTAGTATGCATCAACACATGTTACTAAATGATGCCTGGAAATTTTCAGTAGTTTAGCAAAATTTATTTTTTCCTGCTTTCATTTTATTTCGAAAGCATTAATCATCAACTTTACTTTCAAGCTTCTGCAAATATTTGCATCAAATCAGAGTGCATTTTGGGAGCATTATACATAGCCTCATATTGCTAAACTTTGAAAACGGGTGTACACATTTTTATACTGGAACCACTGTCAGTACAGTCAGAGCTTGGAACATTTACTTAGAGCGCTCACCCTAATACTAAAGGCTTTCAATTAATGAACCATAAATACAAGTTTGAACAGCATTGACATATGGACAAAAATATTACCTTAACTGCAGACAGTGCCCTTCTCTGACCCATAATGTTTACTGCAAACTGGCAGCCAAAGGGTTTGTGCTGCAGGGGGTTGGGCCTACTTGTCCCAAGGACAAAATACACTTGAAAATGTGTTGCCCTTGACCCCAAACAATATGTCCTGGGCGTCGGGCTATAGGAATTCCACATCCCTGCCCCCTCACAAGATTCCTCCACCAGGGACAGAAGAACCCAAACACCCCCTTAAACCCTGGAAATCCTTCAACCCCATCCCGGAAGAGGAGTTAGTCAAACTTATTTCTTCCGTCAAACCTTCTTCTCACGTCCTCGATCCTATACCCGCCCAAATGGCCAAAAAACGTAAACTCTCCCTAGGCCCGCTCTGGAGAAAGATAATAAATAGCTCTCTAAGAACCGGAGACATACCAGACTGCCTGAAAGTCGGCCAAATCACACCACTACTGAAAAAAACAGGTCTGGACACCAATGATCTGAAAAACTTCAGACCGGTCTCCAACCTCCCTCTCATATCCAAAATCCTAGAAAGGTGCGTACTACTACAACTAACTCAACACATGGACAGCATCAACCTTCTAGACCCCCACCAATCAGGATTCAGAAAAGGCCGCAGCACTGAGACCGCAATCCTCAATGTCATAGACGATATTCACAAGTCACTCAATTCGGATCAATGCTGCTTACTCATTCTCCTTGACTTATCGGCAGCCTTTGACACGGTTGACCATAATCGTCTCATTAAGGTCCTTTAAGAAAGAGTAGGTGTGGAGGAGGTGGTTGTACAGTGGTTCTCCTCCTTCCTCCACAACCGCACCCAAAGAATAAAAATCCCAAACTTCACGTCTAACTTACACCCCGTTAGCAGGGGTGTCCCCCAAGGATCTGTACTTTCACCGCAACTTTTCAACATCTACATGGATTCCCTCACCAACATACTCAGAAAAGCCAACATCCCCTTCCACCTATGTGCAGACGACACCCAGATCTATCTCGAAACCTCCTCCATTCTTGACATCCATAGACTCAACAACACTCTAAGAGGAGTCCAACATTGGCTAACAATAAATCATCTAAAACTCAACCAAGACAAAACGGAAATCCTGGCTGACTCTGTAAAATCGCTGGGAATCACTGGGAATCACCGACCCAGAACTCGACATGGCAAAACACATCAAGAACTCCGCAAAAAGTGCCTTCCTCAACATGAAACTACTCAACAAAATAAAAGCCTTCAATCCACTCATAGACGTCAAACAAGCGACTCAATCGCTAGTGCTATCTAGACTCGATTACGGGAACACAACCCTCACAGGGACAGCAAAATACCACATAGCTCCCCTCAGAACAACTCTCAACCCAGCAGCTAGAATAGTCACCGGAGTTAAGAAATTCGATCACATCTCACCCGCACTCAGAGAACTAAAATGGCTCCCTGTCGAAAAGCATGCTAGCTTCAGAACCACCTGCCTTACGTACAAAGCCCTGCACACAGGGAAACCTGAATACCTGGCCTCCAAACTCAAGAAAGCCGGCCAGGCAAGGAACCTCAGGAGCACCAACACTCTACTCCTCATCCCTTTGAAAACACGCAAACAAAAAACCGCAACCCGGTCCTTCGCTGGAAATGCGCCAAACATCTGGAACTCCATTCCAGTCCATATCAGGACTATCACCTCCTTTGTAAAATTCAAGAGACAGCTCAAAGACCTCTTCCTCAGTCGTTCGCTCCCGAACCGATAGCTGCTGTCGAAGCTCACAAGCCAACACACTGCTGCATTCTACTATTGGGACATTAAGTCTTCTACCTTCTCCACCCTGCCGTTATCACACCTCCCCAAAGGAGGCTCGATGAAAATCAAGAGGCACACAACCTGAATACTACTTGACCTTCGTGCATTAATGTTGAACAGTGCGCTGAGATTTTCAAAGCGCCTTGAGCCAATATGTATACTTTCTGCTAGATTGTATGACTCTCGCATGACAACTGTTGTAAAGCGCTCCAATACCTTTGAGTCTGGCCAGCGCTATATAAAACTCCTACATAAATAAATAAATAAATATCTTCAACCCTTTTCTGTCAATCCAACTCTTTAAGGTCAGAGAGAGGCTGAAAGTGGTTTTGTACAGCTCTCAGGTTATCAGTGGCAGAAGAGGCAAGGCTCGATGATCATGGTATTGAGGTGTGTTGCTACACCTCAGATGACTGTAGAAAAAGCTCATGAGTTGTAAGCTAATTCATTCTTTCGAACAAGGCTCAAAAGGTTCATGTAAAAATACATTTCTGGCCAGTGCAAAGTTCAAAGTTTGCAAACATACGTACCCCTAAGGTTTTTGTATGATGGCCCGACCTGAGCCACCCTCTTCGCAAACAGAATGTTCTCATATTTGGAGATGGTAAAATCTGTGTGTTTGGTTAGCCAGTGACACACCTTATTCTTTAACTGGGTGGTGGATTCAACATTCTTCGATGTTAGCACTGTAACGTTAGCCATAATACTCACATAAGGGCAAGCTTCAGGGTTAGATTGAAACAGGAAGATGGAGTCAGCTGGTGGTAGTTACCATTCCAGGAGATCCAGCAAGGCCTAGTTACACATGGGTGTTAGGCCGATCAGTTATTTTCCGGTCCTTCGCCCTTGTTCAATAACGCTAGTAGTGCCGAAGGGATAGGGAGATATAACTTTCTGCCGCACTGAGGTTAAATTGGCTAAGGGCGAGTCGGAGTCTAACACATGTGGCAGGGGTCGGGATGCATTAACACCCTCTAGTGGGGATAATAACTGGTGATGCAACTAATTTGTAGATTGCCCCTTCCAGTACACCTATATGTTCTAGTAAATGGTTCACACAACAGTCAATCATATCCTTCAGTTTTTCCTAAAACATGTCCCAAGTGGGAGTGTCATCCCCAACCTCATTGGTTCACATGGTCATCGCAATGAAGTTAGGATTTAGCTTAAGGGATAATAACATAACCACTGTTTGTTTAATTTTACCTAGATGATTACTGTCTGTAGTGGTGTGCACTAAAATAATAACATATAAAATACAGATGCCTCTACCAGTGATGGACCAGCTCTATTGTTTGTTTTCATAACTGACCCTAGAACAAAACGAATTGTTGATCAATTGTATTTTTATTTTTGACATACAAAATAATTAAAACCATATTACAGGAATATTTCGTACTAATTAAAGGCCAATTTACTAAACTCCTTTACAGGTCTAAAGTTTAAATATCACATTTCCGTCTAGAAATAATGGAAAAAAATAATATTTCTTCCTTGTCTGGGGACATGATAGAAGTCCTATAATTTGAAAAATGCAGTCTATAACATCGTAGTGAACTTATAAATATTTTTCTCTATTTAATATTGCATATTACTATGATAACAGGCTTCTCCCAACATGTGCCTAGCTGTCTCAAAATACTAATTTGTTGCAAAATAATTAGAAACATTTTGTTAATTGACTGACAGCTACATTAGCTGTGTCCACAACCATAGGTGATTAATGGATTGTCTGGATCCCTCTGAGTAAAGGACAGTCAAGAAAGATGTTTATGTTAGATTCGTAGGGCCTTATTACGACTTTATTTATTTATTTATTACTTATAAAGTTTTATATAGCGCGACCTAGACCCTGAAAGGGTATCAGAGTGCTTTACAAATGTTACATCAAATAGATAGCGCAATAAACTGCAAACATATATATGAATAGATAACAGGAAAACATAAATGTTGTCAATACTCGTAGATCCGGAAGGTATTCAAGAGTGTGTTTGCCATTTGCACCTAGAATCAAGTCCAGATCCTGGTTGGTGAGGTGTGTCAGATTAGTACCCAGCTAAATCAAGTGTTGGGATCAGGGTAAAGTTTTGTTTCTTTTTTGAAGCAAGTGCTTGAAGAGTTCATTCTGATTTCCCGGGGCAGTGCGTTCCAGATCCTAGGTGCTAGAAAGTACGGTTGTATGTTTTCTTTTTTCCGAAATTTTTGAGGTTTTAATAGCAAGGTGCTGGGGTTTCTTGACGTTCTGCCACCACCTGATAATTCCAATTTTATCGGCTAGATTCCTTGGTGTGTTGAAGTGCAAGGCAATGTGTGTCATGCAAGCAATTTTTAGCTGTTGTGTTCTTGCCTCATAAGGGAGCCAGTTCAGTGCTTTTAGATCAGGGGTGATGTGGTTGGTTTTGGAGCCGGTGACGAGTCTTGCAGCCGCGCTGAGGGAGGATCTTAGTGGAGCCAGTCTGGATCTCGGCAAACCACATAAGGATGTATTCCCATCTATTCTGGATATCAATGGAGCTTGCACAGCTGATTTGAGGTCGGAGGCGGGGGGAAGGGTTTAAGTTTTCTGAGAACGTTCATATGAAAGTTTGCTCCTCTGGTGGCTGTGCTGATGTTTTCCTGCATGGTGAGTTTCTAGTTGTTATTCCCAGGGATCTTATGGAATCTATGATGTGTGGTGTTCAGTTGAAGACTGTTAAGTGTTTCATCCAATCTTCCATGTCACAGTGTCCTTGTGATGGGGTAATTAGGAGGAACTCTGTTTTGAGTGCTGTAGGATAGTAGGATATGCTTCTTATGGTTACCCCCACTTTTTGCTGAATGCAATACTGTTTTTGACTAGTATGACTGGGATCCTGCTAATCAGGACCCCATTCTATCTGCTTTCTCCCTAGACTGTAATGTTATGTACGTTGGGACCCTCCAGATTGGATACTGGGGTACCCTTATCAGTCCTTAGTATATGGTACCCATGTCTCCAGGCATAGGTACCCATGTCCCCAGGCATAGGCTTCTCTTGGGCTGAAGCAGGTATTATGCCACCCATGAGAGGCCATGCAAAATAGAACCTATAAGCCTGCCATTACAGCCTGTGTATGGTGGTGCATGCACCACGTCCTTGAGATATAGGTTTACTATATCTGTTGGCCTGCTGCCAAACTGGAGTACTTGGGAGCACCAAAGAAATACCACGCCCTATGTAGATCGGCGCGTGCTGCCTTTTTCATAGATGAGATTTCTAGCTCTCAGCACTGCCAGAAAACTCTGTTTAGGGTGGCTATTAAACTCTCTGCCGCCAGTGCTTTTTTGCTTCCTCTTTCGCTGTCCCAACTTCAATGCAATGAGTTAGCATTGTTCTTTTACAATAAAATCAAGACCATTCACGCCCAGCTTGCTGTGGATGCTATTCAACAAGGGAATACAATGCTTCCTGTTGGCCTCTTGGCAGGTTCCCCTGAATTTCCTTCACTGACCTCTGTGCCAGATTACTCTGAACAGATTAGCGCTTGGCCTCTTCTGGACTTGCCTTCTTTGAAGTTGTCACTGAGCTCTATCAAGTCTGGATCTCCTGCTGATCCTCTCCCCCCTTCTAAACTCAGCCTCTTGGATGATTCAGTCCTTTCTGTGATCCTTAATTTACGTAACAATTCTTCAAGTACAGGTTTGGTACCAAAGGGGTGGAAGCATGCATTTGTCCTTCCTTTACTAAAAAAGGAAGGTCTTGACCCACTTTGTTGGTCCAATTTTGGTCCAATTTCTCTTTCCATGTTTGCTAAAATCCTAGAACGGCACATGTTGGAAAACGAGGCGGTATCTGTGAGACCTGCACAAATAACCTGTCACATTTGTCCTTCACTGGGAACCAAACACCCTATTGTAGCACTTGACTCTCAGAGGGTAGCGTTGCAGAGCAGTCTAAGGCTTACACAAGGGAGGTGGTGTGGGCTAGTAATCGCCATTTACCGGTACACAGAAATACCACTCAATAATTGATTGTCCAGTCTGTGCTTTGCTTTATAAAAGTAAGAGTACATTTATAACACACACACTACTCAATACTATGCTCCAATTTACAAATATACATAAGCTGTTGGAATTACTTTGTGGCATTGCATATCATCTCCACCACTACCGCAGGGGGGTGGGGTCTAGTACCACCACTCCCATGTATGCACATCATCTTGCCCCTAATGCATTTAGTTGAACATAACTTGGAGCGAGGGCCCTGCGCAGTGGCACCTTCCCAGTGGCGACCCATCCCATTATCTCAACCAGCATTTAAAATAGGCACCCCTGCCCTGGTGACCCATAACCCTGACTGAGCATCCCTGACTGACTATGAAGTATACACCTCTACATCTTAAGGGCTAGCAGTCTGGGTTCTTCTTCACCTAACGCAGCAGCAAGAATACATGTTAATGCATCCCTTTAAAATGAGGTACTGCTTAGACTTGATAACATTTATAATGCATTGCAATTACAACCTCTAAAAGGCATCACAGATGAAATCACAGGATTAAGCATATACAGCCAGACACCCTAGCAGGAATGTCCAGCAACATAACCCCTAATTGCTTTTGACTTCACATTACACATGTGACTTACAGTCCCTCCATAGAAATAACCTTGGTCAATGCACTTCATAGAAATTACATTAGTAATGCACTTCTCGTGCAATTGCACCTTTTTTCGCCTCCAGAGGATGCCCTTCTCCAGACATCCCCACCTCAGCCCTTCATCCCTTGGTGCACTTCTCAATACACCCCCGGTTGTAGAACAAAAGTTCCAGCCCAGGGGGTGATTCAATGCTGGCTTAGCCTTGTTAGGTTATTTCTTGAGAGTCCCCAGAGACTTAAGAAGGAAACTTTTCATCTTCGTGCTGGGGGAGACTGTGTTGCTCCTGCAGCTCCCCCTGCACCTTGGCACTCACTTGGTGGTGACCCCGTTCTCCTGGGGCCACCACAAACAGAGAAAAAGCTGGTTTCCCCTTGCAGGCCAGTCCAGGCCTGCAAGGCATTATGGGGCGATTCCTCGTTCTCAGTGAATATTATATGAGCAGTTCTCCCGCTGTGCCGGGGAGAGCCGCGCTGTTGGTGCCGGCGGTCTTCTGCCGGGTTCTTCTGCTTTTGGGGGGCCCGGTCCCACCCGGACCCCCAGGTGAGTGAAGGCAGCTCGGGGAGCCCACATCTGGCTGCCCTGGTCGCCTCTCAGGGCCCGGTCCCACCCGGGCCCCTCGCACCTCAATTTTTGCCCATTGTTGGAGAGCCACCTGGGGAGACCACCCCCGGTGGCTCCCGCCGGCTCCCCACACAGCCAGCACCCTCGCGTGCTGCTGTGGGAGCCGGCAAAACAGTTCTGGTCTGCCCGCTCCGGCGGGCAGACACGGAGGCCAGCGCTGATCCAGCTGGCCTCGGGGAGTTCAGCGGCACTCCCCCCTCCTTCTTGCAGCCACGGGGGAGTGCGACGGCACTCCCCCGTCCTCCCTCAGCACTTCTGGGCCCAGTGATGGGGTCCCGGGCCCCCTAGGCATTTCTTCATGGGGCACGTGACTGCGCTCCCCGGCTTGCCGTCCTCTTCATCGGGCCAGGTGTTGGGGTCCCAGGCCCTTCCTCCGCGTTCATGCGTTCTTCTGTGGGGGCAAGGGTGAGCTCCTGGCACCCCGCGTGCCCCAGCTGATCTTTGCCCGCGAGGGGGGTTGCGCGACAGCGTCCCCCCTCCTCGCCTTCATTGGGGCCCAGAGTTGCGGGCCCCGGGCCCCCAAGATCTCTCTGAGGGGGCGCGACCCCTCCTCCCGTGGCTTTGGGGTGCCAGGGTGGGCTCCTGGCACCCCCTTTTGGCATAACTTCACGGGGACGCTCCCCGGCTTTGCTTCGGGGCCCAGAGTTGAGATCCCAGGTCCCCCAAAGGCCACTTTCACAGGTGGCGCGACGGCGCTCCCCATCTTTACTTCATGTGGGGGGCAGCCCCCGGGACCCCCAAGATCGGTGGCGGAGCCCCACGTGCTTTGTTGTCGGTATGCCAGAGGTCAAAGGTCACCTACCTTCTTGGGGCATATCTCAGCCCCCAGGTACAATTCTGGTCTCCTCTTGCTCCTGGTGGTGCTCCCCAGCCACTGGGAGCACTCTCCTTCACCCTCCTTGTCTCCAAGAGGGTGCACTCGGCAGGGAGCGGTCTTCACTGGCTCCCTGCACCAGCCTTTCACCTGGCTCTCCTCCTGGGCCTCTCTTCTCCTTGCGCAGAGGCCCAGGCTTCTGCTCACTGGTCCTAGACTCCTCTTTTGGCGCCAGGCAGGGTCCTGGGCCAGTCTGGAGGTTCTTCCTTCCGGCTGCCTATGGTGCCAGGCTCCAACACCAGTCGTTCTCAGCAGTCCACACCCCAGAGAGAGCTCTTCTTCCTGTGCAAGTTCTTTAAAGAATTGAGGAGGGGGCTGGCAGGAAGTCTCTGTTTGCCCTATCACACAGCGACACATCACTTCTCTGCCCCTACTCCCGCCTTCCTGCCCAGGCCTCTGGGTTTGTTCAAAATGGCGTTGTCCAGGGGTTTCATGACACATGGTCTCTGAAAGCCCCTTCCCCCCTCGCTGCCTTCTCTCCAGAGCAGCTAGGTGCCTGGCACCAGTTGTCAGCTGCTGATGGATTAACCTGTAGCTCCACCCATCTTCTCTTTGTGGAGTGGAGGCCCTCGCCCTTGGAATGCTTGCTGTGCAGGGATGGGCCTCTGAGGCTACCGCTTGGAGAGGGAGGTCATTCATTCAGCCTGGCAGGGTCAGCCCCCAGCCAGGCCCTGGTTATGAGCTGACTCAGAGAATTATGATATTTCTGGATGACCCAAAAGCAGTACAAATATGACTCTGGACTCTGCAGAATACTTCTTCTCACATAAGTTACAGTGGACTTTGGTGCGTGTCTGGAATCTGTAGGCCCTAGGAATGTGAAACTAGCCCATGGGCTCCACATCCCATAGGAGAATAATGAAGTGAAAAACAGTAAAGCACACTGACTTTCCCTGGCAAGTTTCTTCCCACTGTATAAAGACTATTCCATGTCACCACCCAGCTCTGCATAACTCCTGTTACACCGGTCTATATGTACCTGCTCCTTGGCTGCACTCACCAGGAATCTCCCCTGCACAACCCCTACACGTGTGCACACACATGCACACGTGTCTGCATGTAACCAGCCTGGCGCCCCTTACTCCAGCTGCAGCTCAGCGGCCTAGTCAAGCCAGCGGGACACCAGTAAAATCCACATGCATTCTCTTTCATCATGAGTTCACTGTGGGTGAGTCCAACTTATGAGGCTCTCCCACAGTAAAGGCTCAACAATTAGGTGCTCAAAAAGCGAAAAATCTGGGCGGCTCAGAGTGTCAGAACCACGTTCTAACAGCACATTAACACCTTGCTTTCCTCTTTTGCTACTACTTCCAATTTGCTACATCCGTCTCAGTCTGGATTCAGACACGGCCATAGTACTGAGTCTGCTTTTCTTGGGGCCACTGAGCACCTCAGACTTCAACTTGATTCCGGGGGCACCTCTGCGCTTATCCTGTTGGAATTGAGAGCTGCCTTTGATACGGTGTCACATTCCATTCTGTTGGACTGTCTCGAAGCCATTGGTATTGTTGGTCTGGCTCTAAAGTGGCTGAAGTCTTTCTTTACTGACCGCACCTTCCAAGTTAGATCGCACATGTTAAGAGTTAACCTCTGTAGTTACTCAGGGCTCCATTTTGAGCCCCTTACTTTTTAATATATATGTTCATCCCTTGGCCGACATTGTGGAGAAGTTGGGTCTGACTATCTTCTCCTGTGCCGACGATACGCAGAACTTCTTCTCCCTTTCCGCAGCTCAGCACCAGGATCCCTTCTCATTGCAGCTTGGCCTGAGGAATGTTTCATCTTGGCTGACCAGTAATGCCCTGAAGCTTAACAGTTCCAAAACTGAGGTGCTTCTTCTGGACAACAACCCTGAGCTATGGGGCATTATGATTTGGGGCCTATGCCTTTTCCGTTCCCTAAAGTTAAAAACCTGGGTTTTATTATCGATAAACAACTCTCTCTTAAACAGTAGGTCTCCAGGGTGGCGTCATCCTGGTTTGCTGCTCTCAGATGGATTAAAAAAATCCTCTGGTAATTCCACTGGCAGCTCAGAGGACGGTTGTGCAGGCTCTGGTGGTATCCAGGTTGGACTACGGCAACATCCTGTATTTAGGTGCAGATAAAGCCTCTTTAATTCGATTAGAGGTCATTCAGAACCCTGCTCCTCGTCTTCTTTACCACCTACCAAGATCTGCCTCGGCGTCTCCTCCGTCCCACCAACTTCATTGGCTTAAAATTAATACGCGTATTGAGTTCAAGGCTCTCTGCTACACGTTTCATGCCAAATGGGGCCTTGCTCCTTATTTTCAAAGCCTGCTAACACCTTATGTTCTGGCTCAACAGCTTCGTTCTTCAAGCCTTTCATGATTTTCAGGTCCCAGGTTTCGGCTCGTCCGTATGAGGGGACACTCCTTCTCTTGTCTTGGCCCCAGGCTCTGCAATGCCCTTCTGATTTACCGTAGGAGCTGTCATTCCCGGCTTGCTTTCCGTAAAGGCTTAAAGACGTTGCTGTCCAGTGATTCGGTCGGATTCTTTCCTTTCTGTTCTTGCCCTTTGTCTTTGTCTTGCTGTGTCGGCCTCCACATGATTAGCGCCGGCAGACCCTGTTGGGTAGCTGTGCGCTCTATAAGTGTAATAATAATAATAATAATAAGGGTCACTGCACTTAAAACCTATAAGTCACCCCGTTAGCAGGCGTTATTGTGCCCATCTGAGTCTTGCTCTAATTCGACCACTGTTTTTATTTTCTCATGCCTGCCTTTGCCTTTCGCCACTGCTGCCCCTGCGGCCCCATCTCCCGGAATTCCCCTCCGGAATTCCCCCCGGAATTCTCCCGTTCCCGCTTCGCAGCCTCTCCTCCCTCTCACCTCCCCTACTTAATGGCGGCCGCTGCGCAGTCGTGCCGAAGGCGCGCCAAAGGCAAGCCCGTCTGCACCCATCACGACCCGACCGCAGCCAGCGCCAGGAACATTGGACCTCCCATTACCCATCACTATGACACCACCACCCTCCTCGCACTCAACCCTGGAAGACTTAGAGAATACCAACAGGCCTCGCCGAACACGACCCACGGGCAGTTCTTTTGCCTCCACTGCTGCCAGCCCCTCACCACCACCCCCGGCCTCCAACAGCGCCGTCAGTACCAGCGATACCCTAAAATGCGTCCTCCTCAACGTACGCTCTGTACACACAACACGCCATGAAAATCTGGAACCTACTCGACTCTCTCTCGCGCGACATCGCCTTCCTCACAGAGACCTGGACCAACGCATCCTCCGCCCCCCCCCACATTAGCACCGCCATCCCAGACGGATACAAGATCCAGTGGAAACACCACCTCAATCACCCAGGAGGTGGCCTCGCCATCACCCACAAGAGCACCCTCCCCCTCACCACCTCCAGCGAAACCTTCCCCTCCGCCGAACACCTGCACATCCAGATCCAGACCACCCCCAAAACCACACTCTGAGGAACCCCCGTCTACAGACCCCCCTGTGAGAAGTTGGCCTGGTATATGCTGTCCACTAGTTATAGTGGGCACCCTGCACCAGTCCAAACTTCCCTTATTGATGATTAGGTTAAAGACAACCTTTATTGAAAGCTATCCTAGTGGTAGCTATGGAGAGCAGCCTTCAGGCTAAGTCTCGAAGGAATGTAAAGCAGCTTGGTTTACCAGACTATAACCTCCTGAATGACCAAATGAAAGGAGAACCACACAAGGTATATATAAAATATATGTATTTATTACTAAACACTCTCTACTAATCTCTTTATAAGATTAGAGAACAAGATACACAATATTAAAGCACTAGAACGACAGTAAATAGCACAATATACAGTGGGCTCCAGGGGGAGACCAAACCATATACTAAGAAAGTGGTATAACAACCACGACTTGACTAGACACAGTGCCTAGAGCACGTAGAATCGCTGGGACCACAAGGAACCACCCAAGGTAGTGACACAGGGGACCCATGGAGGATGTGTGCAGTGTGAGAACACCGCCGCGAGCTCCGTACAACTCTATGGGAAAGTCGCGTTTGGAATTTTAAAGATTAAGGACACTTAGGAGAGGACTTCAAGCAAACCCTTTGGAACATAGAAGGTTCTAAGGCCAGCACCCTTGAGAGTACCAAGGTACCCGTGTTACCTATCCCAGAGGAGTCGGGTGCATAGGGGTCATGTGGTGTTGGAAACGCTCGTTGACTTCAATGGCGTGATGCGAAGAAGTGCTGCTGCCGGGAAGAAGAGAAGTGTCCGGGGTGATCCAAGCCTGGATCGGAGCTGAGAAGAACCTGAAAGCAGAGGGGACAGAGTCTGGGTCACTTCACAGTGACCAGGGGCACGATAGACGAATGCCCACCAATGTCGGGTGTTTCAGGTGCGAAGAGTTGAAGCTTGACTATGCAGCCATGGGGACCAGGAGATGTCGACAATGACCAAAGTCCGCAGGTTAGCTGTCCCACGAAGGATGTCGAGTGCTGAGGGGTCAGTGTCCGGATTAAACACCAACAAGCCTTGGCAACTGCAACCCGCGCGGACAGAGAAAAGATGCTTAGGTGGGGACCAGTACGGTCCTGGGGACTCCCCAAGCGATGGAGAGTCAGGGCACGTCTGGAGCAACCAGGAGAGCCCACTTAAAGTCAAAGTTCCCTTCTTAGGGACCCACAGGTCGACGGACCAGGGATCGCGACGGGACCTCGAGCTGAATCACAAATTACCAGCCCACGGAACACTCGTGGAATGTAGGCCGGAAATCTTCAGTGGAAATACTGCTCAGGTCTGGACTACAAGTAGTCCAAAACACAGCCTCAGGGATCGCCAAAAAGCATATGCTGCTGCAATTGTACACGGTGCCCAGGGGTTCGGGTTGCACGGTTCCCACGAGGGATGCGGATCTCAGAATTGCTGAGAGTACGGATCAACCTCAGAGACCATGGGAACCCACCTCCTGTGTTGCAAAAATCTTCAGAGTCCTTTAGGAGCTGCGTAGATGCAAACCGTCAGATGCGTTTCAGGTGCCTGCCTTGCAGGGGGGTAACTCCTTTACTCCAAGGGAGATTCTTCAGTCATCCAGCGTAGTGAAGATAGTCGAAGTACTTGGTTTCTGTAGCAGAGTTTCGTCCAAGTGAATCTAAACTCCTGTAGCCAGGGGTTCCTACTTTATACCCAAGGAAGGGGTGGGACAAACTCTGGGGACCCACCTATGGGAGGGCAGGACAGAAGGGTGGCTACACCAATGTCCTTTGTCCAGTTTCGTGCCAGAGCAGGAGCACATGGCTTCTGCAACCGGTTTGAGCTGGACTATGCACAGGGACACCAAATCTGCCCCCAGAGCAGACATCAATGCACTCTCAGAGAGCACCCACCCAGCCCCAATACACTAAAGCCTGTCGGGGAGGTGGTCACACCTCCCTGTGACAGGAAACCTATTGTCCAGCCTCCCCTGCCGGAGTTTCGTTCAGCAGCAGGAGGGCAGACTCGTGTCTGGCAGCATCCATTTTGTGATGCCAGGGTCTGTGAAGTTGGTACCGGGTGTACCGGGTCATATTTCTCCCTCTAGTAGGGTGGAATCATACCAACTGGTGTGGAGGTATGATTTCAAGGTGTTTGACACCAAACACAACATGTTTCCATGCAGCCGTTTTAAAGTTAGCATTTACCGCGAGGTTATAATTCACTTAAGAGTATATGGTTGGCTGCATCACAAACAACCCCGGAATAGAGGATCCGAAGGCTGCAGAGGGGCTCTGCTCATGCATGGTCACCCTCTCACATAAAACCCAGCACCTTGCCTTCAGGATTGATAAGGCCTGCCATAGGGATATGACTGATAGGTTTATATGTGCAGTGATAAGGATAGTGCATGCACCACCTTACACAGGCTGCTGTAGCAGACCTGTTGTGTCATTTTGAATGGTCTCCCAGAGGTGGCTTAATACATGCTGCAGCCCCTGAGAGGCCTCTGGGGTACCTATGCCCTGGGTACACAGTATACCATATACCAGGGACTGATAAAAGGTACCCAGAATCCAATCTGGAGTGTACCTAAAGTACATGAACAACCAATTTAGGGAGAAAGCGTATCGACTGGGGTCCTGATTAGCAGGATCCCAGGCAAACTAAGTCGAAAACCAGCAAAACACCAGGAAAAAAGTGGGGGTAACCCTGCAGTCAGATTCCACCTTCCTACATAACACTCCCCCCCCCAAACAAAGGCAATAAGGCTAACCTTGGCCAGTTGAGCCTTTATTGACTAAGTGGCCATATAAGGAAGATCCTGCACTAGCATGGATACCCCCTGTCTTATGGTCCACTAAGCAGTCCCTACCCCTAAGGGTATGGGATGGTCTCCGAAAGTTGGGATTTCTACCTGTAGGGTGTTTTGGCAAAGTAAAAGGCTGGTGGGGTGTCTGAGTAGAGAAATTAGGTTCTAATAAACTTGGCCTCAGCTTCCTCAGATCACTGGTCACCATGGAGGCCTTTCTTTCCATGACTGAGTTGTATCTGGCCCTAAGGGTCAACCTATGGCTGCCTACAGCTGGGGGTTGGGTCCCTTTGGTTGGAACACTGGAGGGATATGGTAGGTTTGGAACCACTTGGTCCCAGGTTTGCCTTTACCAACAGAGTCCATCTGGTGGTGGTCCCTATTCAATGTTAAGAGAGATCCCTCAGTGTGTTGAGGAATTTTCACCTGGCTAGGGCTACTAGACTGGGTGCCCCTAATCTGTTGATGGGGGAGGGTTCCTCTGGGCAGTGGGCCCTTAGGGGGCCACTGACCTCCCTGACCTCTGCAGCCCTAGGATGATTAAGGTAGGGTAGAGAGGGGCAGGTTACCTGCTCCAGACTGGGTACCACCTTGGAAGGGTCCCTTGCCATCAGGGAGTTGCCAGGCCAGGCCTCACCACCTCTGGGGCAGCTTCTTCACAAGGGGTAGGATCAGTTCCCTGAGGAAACTGACCCTTACCGACAGTCTGGGGGAAGAAGACTTTTCATCAACCCTTGTGCTCTCTTGGGGAGCAGAGTGGACCATTCTTTCAGGCTCCATCACTCCAAAATGTACCTGGGGTTGGGCTGTGGCCCTAAGAGTCCCACCAACTCTCTCAGAAAGGCCTAACATTCTTAAATGGGCCTGTTATTCAACTTCAGCCCAGGCTGATATTTCCAGATCATTGCCCAACAGGCAATCCACAGGTAAGTTTGGGGACACTATTACTCTCTTTGGGCCAGTGACCACTCCCCAGCTGAGATTGACTATGGCCATGGGATGATCTGTCCTGATACCATCAATGTTGGTCACCTGGTACTTAAACTCAGGTAAACGCTGCTGAGGGGGAACTAGCTTCCCTGTCACCATGGTGACACTAGCCCCTGTGTCCCAACACCTTCTGACAATTGATTAATGGCTCCTGTCTCTACTTGCCCAAAGAATTAGGACTGACAGTAAAAGTGGCAAATCCCATGCCACCATCACAGACTGAGGAGGCCTGTGAGGGGGCCCTTTCTAAATTATGGTCCATCTCACTTTCAAATGAGAACCTACCTAACATTTTGGGTGCACTACCACCAACTGGGGAATTACTACTTGTAGTACCAGGAGGAGTGGTAGTATTGCCGGGAGGAACATTTTCCTTATTGCTGACCTTAGGGCAAATGGGGTCATTTTTACAGTGGCCAGGTTTCTTACTGCAATGGGAATATGGTTTCTTTTCAGGGGAGGAAGGAGTTTGGGACCCACCCCCAGAAGAGGACTTTTGGGGCCCTGTAGTGGATTTATCTTTTGATTTATCCGCACCTTTCTCTTGGTTCTTGGAAGAATCTTTCTTCTGGTCACCAACCTGGTTCTTTGGCTTTACCCTGGTTCTGACCCATTTGTTTGCCTTCTTTCCCAATTCTTGGGGAGAGGTCAGATCAGAGTCCACCAGGTACTGGTATAAAAGCTGATTTTGACAATTATTATGGATCTGCTCCCTCATAATCAAATTGTACAATCCTAAAACGTCATGCACCTTGCTGCCATGTATCCAACCTTCCAGAGCCTTAATAGCACAATCTACAAAGTCAACCCAGTCTTGAGTCTGTGCCTTTTGGGTATCTCTGAAATTAATCCTGTATTGTTCAGTGGTTAAGCCAAACCCATCAATCAAAGCACTCATCAAGACTTTGTAATTGTCAGCATTCTTTTCTCTAACAGTGAGGAGCTTGTCTCTACCTTTGTCTGCAAAGAAGAGCCACACGATTGCTGCCCACTGCTCCTGAGGGACCTTCTGTACTTTACAGGCCCTCTCCAGTGCAGTTATCCATTTGTGGATGTCATCCCACTCTGGTAGGGAGGGACAATCTTGTTCAGGTTCCTATGGTCCTGAGTATGTTCTCTACCTCTAGGGACACTGTTGCTGCCACCCTGGGGCTCTAGCCCCAACTTTTTAGAAGCTCTCTGAAGCTCCAGGGATTCCATATCTAAGGCCAATTGCTCTCTCTTGATCCTGAGCTTAGCTCTCTCAAACTCAAGCAGTTGGCACTTCTTCTCATAAGAAGACTCCCTTTTATGAGAAGTAGATCTTGATCTTCTTGATAATCTGTTAACCCTTCCTGGTGGGGTAAAGAGAGGGCCACTGAGGCCTTTTCCCTCACCTTCAGGAAGAATTGGATTGTCTAGGTTAGAATCATCTTGATCCTCCTGGCCAGCATCAGAGTCCAGGTCTTAGAGGTTTTCCCCTCCTGGCCTTTCCTCTTCTGCTGTCCCACCCACCTTGCCTGCCTCATCAGACACTGGGGTCTTTGTGAGGTCATCTAAAAGCAAAGCCTCTATGAGGCGTTGAGTGTTTGGGTTTTTCCCTGTCTTCAGTTTCCTAGCTGTACACATAGTCCTCAATTCTTGGAATGGGATATGGTCATACTTAGTTGGCAGAGGCCCACTGGCTTCTGGCCTAGAAGACATACTAGTGTTATGTGGTGTGGCACCTACCTAACATAGTGGGAACTACTAAACTCTCTTGAGTTGGAGAAAGGGTGTGCTAGACCCTTGACTTACCAAACTCTAAGCTCAGTAGAACTTACTTTATTCTAGTCTTGATTTATATGTACCTAAGTACCTTTAGTGGTTTTCAGTTAGTCACTAAATGAGATTATCTGGTAAAGCAATAGCAAGTTTGAATCCCAACAGCCGCACACCAATGTGAGAAGTTGGCCTGGTATATGCTGTCCACTAGTTATAGTGGGCACCTTGCACTAGTCCAAACAACCCTTATTGATGATTAGGTTAAAGACAACCTTTATTGAAAGCTATCCTAGTGGTAGCTACGGAGAGCAGCCTTCGGGCTAAGTCTCGAAGGAATGTAAAGCAGCTTGGTTTACAAGATTATAACCTCCTGAATGACCAAATGAAAGGAGAACCACACAAGGTATATATAAAATATATGTATTTATTACTAAACACTCTCTACTAATCTCTTTATGAGATTAGAGAACAAAATACACAATATTAAAGCACTAGAACAACAGTAAATAGCACAATACACAGTGGGCTCCAGGGGGAGACCAAACCATATACTAAGAAAGTGGTATAACAACCACGACTTGACTAGACACAGTGCATAGAGCACGTAGAATCGCTGGGACCCCAAGGAACCACCCAAGGTAGTGACACATGGGGACCCATGGAGGACGTGTGCAGTGTGTACAACTCTATGGGAAAGTCGCGGTTGGAATTTTAAAGATTAAGGACACTTAGGAGAGGACTTCAAGCAAACCCTTTGGAACATAGAAGGTTCTAAGGCCAGCACCCTTGAGAGTACCGAGGTACCCATGTTACCTATCCCAGAGGAGCTGGGTGCATAGGGGTCAAGTGGTGTCGGAAACGCTAGTTGATTTCAATGGCGTGATGCGAAGAAGTGCTGCTGCCGGGAACATGAGAAGTGTACGGGTGATCCAAGCCTGGATCGGAGCTGATAAGAACCTGAAAGCAGAGGGGACAGAGTCTGGGTCACTTCACAGTGACCAGGGGCATGATAGACGAATGCCCACCAATGTCGAGTGTTTCAGGTGCGAAGAGGTGAAGCTTGACTCTGCAGCCACGGGGACCAGGAGACGTCGACAACCAAAGTCCACAGGTGAGCTGTCCCACGAAGGATGTCGAGTGCTGAGGGGTCAGTGTCCGGATTGAACACCAACAAGCCTTGGCAACTGCAACACACGCGGTCAGAGAAAAGATGCTTCAGTGGGGGGTCTCAGGGACCCACAGGTCGACGGACCAAGGATAGCAAAGGGACCTCAAGCCGAATCACAAATTACCAGCCCACGGAAACACTCGTGGAGTGTATGCCTAAATCATTAGTGGAAATACTGCTCGGGGTCTGGACTACAAGTAGCCCAAAGCACAGCCATAGGGATCGCCAAAAAGCATATGCTGCTGCAATTGTACACGGTGCCCAGGGGTTCGGGTTGCACGGTCCCCACGAGGGATGCGGATCTCAGAATTGCTGAGAGCACGGATCAACCTCAGAGACCACAGAAACCCACCTCCTGTGTTGCGAAAATCTTCGGAATCCTTCAAGGAGCTGCGTGGATGCAAACCGGTCAGATGCGTTTCAGGTGTCTGCCTAGCAGGGGAGTAACTCCTTTACTCCAAGGGAGATTCTTCAGTCATCCAGCGTAGTGTAGATAGTCGAAGTACTTGGTTTCTGTAGCAGAGTTTCGTCCAGGTGAATCTAAAGTCCTGTATCCAGGGATTCCTACTTTATACCCAAGGAAGGGTTGGGACAAACTCTGGGGACCCACCTATGGGAGGGTCAGGACAGAGGGGTGGCTACACCCATGTTCTTTGTCCAGTTTTGCACCAGACCAGGAGCAAATGGCTCCTGCAACCGGTTTGAGCTGGACTATGGACAGGGACACCAAATGTGCCCCCAGTGCAGACATCAAAGCACTCTCAGAGTGCATCCACCCAGCTCCAATACACTAAAGCCTGTCTGGGAGGTGGTCACACCTCCCTGTGACCGGAAACCTATTGTCCAGCCTCCCCTGCCGGAGTTTCGTCCAGCACCAGGAGGGCAGACTCGTGTCTGTGGCTGGCAGCATCCATTTTGTGATGCCAGGGTCTGTGAAGTTGGTACCGGGTGTACCGGTGCTGTCATATTTCTCCCTCCAGTAGAGTGGAATCATACCTCCCACACCCGTTACTGGTGTGGAGGTATGATTCCAAGGTGTTTGACACCAAACACAACATGTTTCCATGCAGCCATTTTAAAAGTTAGCATTTACTGCAAGGTTATAATGCACTTAAGAGTATATGGTTGGCTGCATCACAAACAACCCCAGAATAGAGGTTCCAAAGGCTGCATAGGGCCTCTGCTCATGTATGGGCACCCTCTCACATAAAACCCAGCAGGCTACCTTCAGGATTGATAAGGCCTGCCATAGGGGTGACTGATAGGTTTATATGTGCAGTGATAGGAGAGGTATAGTGAACCTATACCTCAGTAAGGGGTGCATGCACCACCTTACACTGGCTGCTGTAGCAGACCTGTTATGTCATTTTGAATAGTCTCCCAGGGGTGGCATAATACCTGCTGCAGCCCCTGAAAGGCCTCTGGGGTACCTATGCCCTGGGTACATAGTATACCATATACTAGGGACTGATAAGGATACCCCAGAATCCAATCTGGAGTGTACCTTAAGTACATGAACAACCAATTTAGGGAGAAAGCAGATAGACTGGGGTCCTGATTAGCAGGATCCCAGTCAAACTAAGCAAAAAAACAGCAAAACACCAGGAAAAAAGTGGGGGTAACCATGCAGTCAGATTCCACCTTCCTACACCCCGGCCCCTGAACACCCTTCCCCACCACCATCACTAACTTCATCGCACCCCACGCCATCGCCTCAACAAACTACATACTCACTGGAGACCTTCATTTCCACCTCGACAACCCCAGCGACCCCAACTCCACTATCCTTCGTGACAACCTCACCTGCATCGGACTTAAACAACTCGTCAACACACTGACCCACAGAGCTGGACACACCCTCGACCCCATCTTCGCGGCAGGAAACAGCATCCAATTCAGCCACACAACACAGCCGCCATGGACCAACCACCACTGCCTACACTTCGCCATCAACAAACACAAGGCACCCAAACCAGCCCCACGCCCACCATGAAGGAACTGGAGCAAGGTTACAGACGAGCAACTTAACTCCACCCTCACCCGAGACAACCACACCTGGGCACCCAACGCAAACGACGTAGCAGGAGAACTCCACAACTGGATCTCCAACTGCGCAGACGAGCTCGCTCCGCTACGTAACCCCAACAGATAACGCCCCAGGAAAGCCGCCTGGTTCACCACTGCTCTCCAAGAAGCCAGACGCATCTGCAGACGCCTGGAGAAGAACTGTAGAAACACCAAGACAACTGAAAACCAAACCACCTACAAGGACACCATGACGGACTACCACAACAAGATCAGAGCCACCAAGAAGAACTTCATCCACAACAAAATCCTGGCCAACTCCAACTCCAAGACACTTTTCCCAACCCACGCAGCAAAGCCACAAACATCACCCCATCCCAAGACCTCTACGACAATCTTGGAACCTATTTCCACCTCAAGATCAAAAACCTCCAGAAATACCAGCCAGCCCACCATCTCCAACTGGACACCGATCACGGCCGAAGACACCGTCTTGACCATGAAAAGCATCCACTCAGGGGCCCCGACTGACCCCTGCCCCCCTCACATCTACCACAGAGCCGGGGCCGCCATCGCACCAGAACTACAAAGCACCATCAACACCACCTTCAAATCGGGCACCTTCCCAGATGACTGGAAGCGCACAGAAGTCAGACCCCTGCTCAAGAAGCCCACAGCTGACCCCACCGACCTGAAGAACTATCGGCCCATCTCGCTCCTCCCCTTCTCAGCCAAAGTTGCAGAGAAAACAGTCAACAGGAAACTGACACGATTCATTCAAGAGAACGCCGTCCTCGACCCATCCCAATCCGGATTTCGAAGCAACCACAGCACAGAGACCACCCTACTCCTAGCAACAGACAACTTCCACACCCTCCTGGACCAAGGCCACTGCCCAGACCTCATCCTACTTGACCTATCAGTGGCCCTCGACACAGTCTCCAACCACACACTAGTCGCCAGACTTCGCGACGCAGGCATACAAGGAACAGCCCTGGACTGCATCCGATCATTCCTCACCGGAAGAAGCCAAAGGATCAGACTCCCACCCTTCCTCTCCGACCCCACAAAAATCACCTGCGGAGTCACACAGGGTTCATCACTGAGCCCCACCCTCTCACAGCCATCGTCTGACAACACAGCCTCAACATTGTATCCTACGCCGACGACACCCAGCTCATCCTCTTCCTCACCAAAGACCCCACCACATCCAAACTCAACTTCCAGAAAGGAATGCAGAAGTCCTCGTCCTCTGTAGCACCCCTTCTGCATGGGGCAGCATCTGGTGGCCGACCGCCCTCGGAAGCCCACCTACCCCCTCAGATCATGCCAAGAACCTCTGCATTGTACTCGACTCATCACTCACCATAAACCGTCAGGTCTACACCGTCACCTCCAGCTGCTTCAACACCCTCCGCAAGACCTTCAAGTGGATCCCCCCTGAGTCAAGGAAGACAGTCACCCATGCACTCATCACCAGCAGACTGGACTATGGAAACGCACTTTACGCCGGTATCAACAAGTCCCTACTCCCCAAACTCCAGACAATACAGAACACTGCCACCAGACTCGTCCTCGGCATCCCCCGACACAAACAAATCAGCCAACACCTACGAAGTCTCCACTGGCTCCCAGTGGAGAAAAGAGTCACTTTCAAAATCCTCACTCACACCTACGAATGCCTACACAACAACGGACCCAAATACCTCCACGACAGAATAAACTTCAACGTACCCAAAAGAAACCTCCAATCTTCCAACCTTGCACTGGCCGAAACACAGCGCATCCACAGAGCCAGAGCAGGCGGAATATCCTTCTCTCACATTGCAGCTAAGACCTGGAACGAGCAACCGGAAGACATCAGACACGCCCCCTCCCTAAACACCTTCAGAGAGACCCTCAAGACCTGGCTCTTTGGCTAAACAGATCTGCGGACCCTCCCCCCCCCAGTGCCTTGAGACCCTCACAGGTGAGTAGCACACTTACAATTCCCTGATTGATTGATTGATTTACAATTCTGAGGGCAGGGTGCTTGGTTCTAAGTGAGAGGGTGCCACTGCATGAGCAGAACACCCCTGCAGCCTACGGAGTCCATTCTACCGGGTTGTCAGTGTATCAGCCATTTATGACATATAGAGTGGCATTATGCGACCGCGTGATGACCAACTCTAAAACGGATGAAAGTAACCCTATCGTGTTTGGTGTCAAACATTGTGGAATCATACCCCCACACCGGTAACCGGTGTGAGAGGTATGATTCCACCCCTCAGAAACGAGCTTCGTTAGGTCCCTGGTGTTCCCGGTACCGGCCTTCTAGTTCCGGGCAGCACAAAATGGTTGCTGCCGACAAGAGACACATTTCTGCCCTTCTGCTACTGAGCAAAGCTCGAGCAGGAGAAGGCAGAACAATAGGCATCTTTTCACAGGGAGATGTGACAACCTCTCGGACAGGATTTAGTGTATTAGGGCTGGGTGGGTGCACTTGCCAGTGACCGAAAGTCTGCATGAGGGGCACATTTGGTGTCCCTGTGCATAGTCCAGTTCAAACCAGTCCTGGGTGCCATTGGCTCCTGCTCTGGCGCAAAACTGGACACGGACATGGGAGTAACTTCCCCCCTGTCGAGACCCTCCCCTGGGAGCGTCCCCTGAATCTGTCCAACCCTCTGCCGTGGGTACAAAAGGGCTTACCTGGCTGTTGGACCCTAGATTCGACGTGGCCCAGATTCTGAACCAGTAACCACTGAATTTCAACCATCTGGACACACTGGACTTCGCTTGGGCCCAACTTCGTCTCCCTCTCAGTCTGAAGCATCGTCCGTGCGGTACACCGTACAGGCTCCGTGCAGGACCTGTGGAGCATTAAGGACAACTGAAGATATCTCCCTTGGAGTGAAGGAGTCACTGCCCTGCATCCACAGACACCACATCACGACTGACCCGTTTGCTCCTGAGCTCCTACAGACAGCAACACAAGAGGTGAGTTCCTACGTCCCTCGAGGTCCAAGCTGCCCTCTTACCAAGTTTGAGGCTGGAATCCCTTGTAGGGGTTGAAGTACCCGTACCTCTGTGCACCGTGTTCATGTGCAAGTGCATAAGCTTGTTGGCGTTTCCTGAGCAAGTGCACTGGGCTCCGAGTAGCCCCAACCTCTGGCATCATTTCCTACAAAGAACTCCGGCCTCCTCGCACCGAGTGCTCCGTGGACTGCTGCTTTGTGAAATCGCTCGAGGTACCCTCGCAACTCCTGTGCCTCCCGCCTGTGGGTCCAGTTGAGGGTCATCTTTTCTTTTCTTGGGCTTCTCTGGTTGCTCTAGCCCTGCCCTGACTCCTCTGTGTTTGGTGAGTCTCCTGGACCTTGCTGGTCTGAACCGTGACCTTCCTTGACCTGCTGTGTGGGTTGCCGTTGCGAAGGCTTGTTGGTGCTCCCGCCGGACACCGACCCCTCAGCATGCAATATCCTTCGTGGGACAGCTCGTATCCAGCTCCTGGTCGTCCTCGACATCTCCTGGTCCCTGTAGCTGCGGAGTCAAGAACTCCATCAAAGCACCTGAAGCACCCGACACTGGTGGGCATTCGTCTACTGAGCCCCTGGTCACGCCTGAGTGACCCAGACTCTGTCCCCTCTGCTTTCAGGTACTTTTCAACAGGAATCCACCTTTGGATTCCAACGGACACTTTTCTTCCTTCCAACAGCGGCTCTTCTTCGAAGTCCTCCATTGGGTTCGACGACGGTTTCCGACGCCACTTCAGACCTATGCACCTGGCTTTTCTGGGATAGGTAACTCTGGTACTTCAGTATTCACGGGAGGGGTGGCTCTCCAACCTCCTAACTTCCACAGGTTTTCTTCTAAGTCCACTGAGAAGGGTCCTTAAACTCTAAAACTTCAACCACGACTTTCCCATAAAATTGTACGGAGCACGCAGTTGTGTTCCCACACTGCACCGGTCCTCTGTGGGGTCCCTAAGTACTCACCTTGGGTGGTTCCTTGGGGTCCCAGAGATTCTACAACCTCTAGACACTGTCTTGACTTGAGTTGTGGTTCTTATAACACTATTTTAGTATATGGTTTGGTCTCCCACTGGGGACCACTGTGTATTTGTGCTATTTACTTTCATTTCTGTGCTGCAGTATTGTGTGCTTTGTGAGTATCTTTGTGAAGAAGATACTGTGTCGTACTAGTGAATGTTATATTAATAAATAATTTTTTTTTATAACTACTGTGTGGTTCTCCTTTCATTTAACCAATACTATAAGGTTGCATTCTGGTAAAACAAGCTGCTTAACATTCCTTCAAGACTAAGTCTGAAGCCTGCTCTCCACAGCTACCACTTTTATAGCTTTCTAAGGTTATCTTTGACCTCTTAAATCACCATAAGGGTTGTTTGGACTGGTGCAAGGTGCCCACTTTAATTAGTGGACAGCATATACCAGGCCAACTTTTCACATGCGCGTTTGAGGTGGTTTCTGGTCAGCCAGTTGTACGTTTTTTGCAGAGTTGTGTTGAGTAAACAGATATCATCCGGGATTATATTTTTACGTATAGTTGGGTATCATACGCATACATGGTGTAATGAACATTGGAGAGTTTCAGAATTTCGGTTAAGGGGTCCATGAATAGATTGAAGAGGGTAGGTGATAAGGAGGAACCCCGAGGGACTCCTAGGGTGACCTGTGTGGTAGTGGACAGCGATTGGTTAATCTTGATTCTTGGAGTAAGCCTGATTGGAACTGGTCAATGAGGTGGAATTGAGCTATGAGGCTACATAGTTGGGAATGGACGCATTTCTCCAGTAGTTTTGCTAGGGCAGGAATAGTGGATATTCGACAGTAGTTATCTGGGATTGTGTGGCCAGCTGTGTTTTTTTTAGCATGGGGGTTACCTGTCTTGCTTTTAGGCAGTTCGAAAGGGTTCCTTGCAGTAGTGAGGCATTCACTATCTTTGTCCAGATGGGTATTAGAGATGTTTTGATATTGCTGAAGATGTTGGCTGGAAGAGAGTCACAGAAGTCATTTGATGATTTAAGTGTTGTTAAGATCTTGAGAATGGCATTTTCGTCACAGTTTTTTAAAGTGTTCCAAGACGCTTAGTTTTTTAGGGTAACTCCATGTTAGTTAGGGGGTTGTACAGACCGCAGCATGTGGGGGAATAAGTGAGGTGTAATTTGTGACAGGCATCATTGTGATTTTTCAAGGAAGTAGGAGGCAAATATGTTGCAGTTTGGTTACAAGTCAGGACCTAATGTGGGGGAGCTGGGTTGTTGAGAGAATTGATGTTTGATATTATTTGAACAGTTTTCTCGGGCGATTTCCGGCATTGTTTAGTTGAACTTTAAAGAAATTCTCTTTTGAGATTCTAATGTGTTTGTTGTAGGTGCTCCTCTGTGATCTCAGTTGCTTAAGGTGCTCTAGGGACGGTGAGGATCTCAATGCCCATTCAGCTACTCTCAGGTTGAGTCTTTGCTCATTTAGGCTCCCATTGTACCATGGTTTGGAGTCTTTAGAGGACAGTCTTTTCAGCTGAAAGGGCACAACTGCGCCAAGAATGCTAGTCATCGAGTTGTTATAGTGGGTTGTGAGGCCGTGGACATCTGTCATGTCCGCTGGCGGTGGTAGTACGTTGTTGCTGAAAGATGTCAAATCATTGTGGTTAATGTCACAAGTGTTCCTTTTCCGTTGCTTGAGTTTCTTAAGTTGGGGTTTATGTGTCTTTGTTGGTTTGGTGATAAGGAATGTGATGCAGTGGTGGTCCGTCCAGTCACATGGGATGATCGATTCAAGTTTGATAGAGTTTGTCCTAGTAGTGACAAGATCCAGTGTTGTACGCAGGTTGTGCATCGAGCTGTCCCAGATTTGGACAAGGTTGAGGTCAGTTAGGAAGGATTTTAGGCTATTAATTGTGGGGTCATTGTGGTTGTTCCAACGAAGGTTGAAGTCTCAGAGGAAGATTTGGGAGCAGTGTTGCCCCACATTGGAAGAGATGATTTCCATGATTTGTGCGATGAATGCGGGGCAGTTGCCTGGAGTGTGGTAGTTCAAATGTAATTTACATAGACTGTTGCTGCTCACAATGCATATGCCTAGGTATTCGCAAGTGGAAAGGTCGATGGTTTGTGACTGATTCACCATAAGGTTAATGCAATGTATACAGGCTATGCCACCCCCAGATCTTTTAGGTCTGTCTGTTCTTATAATGCCTTAGCCTGGAGGGATTAAGAGGGTTGGTGCAAAGTCGTTTTTTAGCCATGTTTCAGTTAGAAGGACTAGGTCAAGATCATGTGTAAGGATGAGGTGTGCTATGTCTGCTGCGTGTTTCATGGGTGATCTACCGACTTTGGTGTTCCTCCTGTGGGACCCCTGCGCTCACAGGAGGCCCGGAAAGGCAGTGGCACGCCCGCCTGCCGGATTCTGAGTTGAATTCAGGGCAGGTGGGCGGTGTGGCAGTGGTCTCACTGCAGTGGTATGTCAGGCTCATAGGAGAGCCTAACATGCAGACTGCCGCCATGAGATTGTCAACGGCACATTCCTGCACGGTGAGGCATGCACCATGTCGCACATGCCATACCGTGCAGGAACAAATCTGCAAATGCAGGGGGCACAACATGTGCCTCCCCACACGCATCCCCATGTCCAGATGCAACCAGACCTGTATCTCCACCACCCTTTTCATGGCGGCCTCCCCGCCATGAAATTGGTGGTCAAGAAACAAGTTGTAATATGTTCCGGAGTGCCAGCATCGGCACCACCGGCATATTACTTCCCCTATCTACATTGCCACCGCCGCAGGATCCTGATCCCAGTGGAGGCGGCGGTCCTGTGGCAGTCCGACCGCCACAGTCAAAATACTGTAGTTGCTGGACCGCCACCTTGAGTACCGCCGTCCTCAGGACTGCCATACTTGTAATAAGCCCATAGTCTCTTCTGCAAAAACAAGCAGAGAAAAGTCTATCCATTTCTGGGATCTCATTATAAGCTACCACAATGTTTAAAAACAGGAACAAACCAAATTGCATATGCATAAAAATGTATACTTTGGTCGTTAGGGAAGTTCCCAACTACAGGTAAGCAGATAATGCATAATATAGGTCTTTTTTAAAACAATCTTAACAAATGTGTCTTAACAAATGTGCCCCAGTATTACATTCCTTGATATGCAAACAGAGATTTTAAAGTAGATTTTCGAAGGTGCATATTCCTCATAACCACAGTCTTAACTTTTCTAAGCACCCTTTGATAATACTTACTTTATGTCGCCAAGTGCTTTTGAATGCTCGTTTCTTACTAGTGAAATGAAAGTTCCACATTGTGCTCAAAACAGATTACAGATTATTCAACCAGGTGAAAAGTAATGTTTGACTTCAAAGACCGAAGGTTCATTTGGCTTAGATGTTACATGCGCAGGCTAGAAATAAGCAGAGTTTTTTTTTTAAAACTTTATTTTTCATTTTGCAACAATAAAAACATATTATCAACGATGCAGCATATGGGTTCATACCTTCATTTTCGTTGTTGGTACTTGGTACAGGCAGCAGCAGTGGAGATAGACAATCCCAATAGGGGTACATAATCATCCTTAAATATAACACAGTGAGGAACAAGCTTGGGATATACCAAATACAGATCAGCTCTACACTTCTAGTATATAAGCAGAGTTAATAGAAATGAATACCTCAATATCAAATGAATCCTTAATCACAGCAGGCAATCCTACTCTAGATCTCTCAGTTAGATTATTTAGCTGGCAAATGAAAATGCAAATAGGCCAGTGTTTGTGTGTGCGGGGAGTGTGTGTACACTTAGGTGAGCATTTCAGTGACAATAACGTTTTAAACTAAAAAAAACACTGAAATTCACCAGTTATTGTTATCTCGAATAACTATAATTTGTTCCCTAAAGTAAATATAACTCGTGCCCTCACTATGCACAGCCTTGTTATTAATAATGTAATTTCAAATGTTGCAATTATGTTATCAATGATGTTATAGAACATGTTATGAATGATGTAAATTGTGGACATAATTAGCTGTGCATGGTGAGGGGGGGACTTTTGGTGTTTTATTGTTTAAAATGTTACATTGTCACTGATATTTTCACCTAACTATATTGTCACTGTAACCTTTGTTTTTTCATTTTTTTTAAAGTATTTTTATCATAAAGTAATATTTTATTATAATATGTATAGCCACCCCCCACCGCACTAGGCCTTCTGGCATGCGCAGCATGCGGTTGGTCTCACAAGACTTGGCTGCACTCAAATAGACTTACTGACTTTGCCAAAGAGTCACAAAACCAAAATATAAAAAGTAACCCTATTATCGTCTTGCTAAAAAAATCACCAATATTTTCAATTTAGTGTTCATTTCAGTAATGCACACAATGCAATGTTTAATAATAGTGATTAATATAAAAAAAATTATAACTTTTTAGGTAAAAAAAAAAAAGCATGAGTCTTTCTTTTAACTTAGTTTTTATTATTGCATTTTGTGGGCTGAAAAAGAAAGACTCAGAGACATGTTTTTTTTAATTAACAAAGAAACCCAACAATATGTCCTTGAGTCTTTCTTTCCACATTTTTAATCCACAAAAATGCATTGATAAAAGCAATCACAAGATGGCCCTGCACCAGCGGCGGTTCCTCCATATGAGCGGAGAAGTGTCAGCCCCCCCCCTCCCCCCCGCTGCGTAGAAAGCTAAAAAAAAAATGGTATTAATATTTTATTTTTTCTGCTTTCTGCCGAATGGAGAGTGTAGGGAGGGGCCAGTGCGTCATTGCTGCTGATCGGCAGCAATGACGAGTGGCCCCTTCAGCATGAATAGCGCATGTCGGTTAGGCTGGCTACCTTGCTATGGGCAAAACCGACATGTCCAATTCATACTCTCCAAACCGGCTATCTTAGACAGCTAGGTTGGAGAGCAGGCATTCGCCTTCAGTGCTCTTCAGAGCGTTGAGGCAGCCTGCTCCAGCCAATCCAGATGCTTCACTCATGCTAGTGAACAGCATGAGAGCAGCATCTGGATTGGATAAGGCCATGTAGGAGCTGTGGGATCTTGCGCTCGGAAGAGTGTGGAAACAGGGACTGGACGTACTGCAGGCTATGGTAAATGTTTCTTTTCTGTTTTAGTTTTCAAATGTTTCTTTATGTGTATGTGTTTTTGTATTCTGTCTATCACGTTGTATAAATGATTGTATCCATGAATGTGTGAATGGAATGTGTTGATTAGCGCCATATGTGTGAGCTATACCCAACCGTCGCCTCACCATTTTTGCCAGTCACCAATTGCCACTGCCTTGCACTCCAGCTGAAGAGCATAGAGCTCCAGCTAGGGATGCTTTTAACAAATATATGGTAAGCTCTCCCGGAGTCATTGTTTTAATGATCCAGGAGATTTATTGTTTTCTTTGTTTTTTAATATTGCTGCCCCAAAACATTTTAAAAAACTGCTAGGTGGTGCCCCACCCTATTCTAGGGGCACCATCAAGCTTAAAAAATGAATTAACAAAAAAGCCCTTGCGGGTCAGTATGGGATGTTTATAGAAATTCGGCCTCTCATTTATTATTCATTTTGGTGTTCTGGTGCCCATTCAGGACAACCCCTTTTTAAAACAAATATTGGGAGGGTGGCACGCTGCCACCCTCCCTGAGCCTTTATGGCCTGGGGAACCCATCCCCGTGGGCCTTTCTTTTGTATTAAGAGGTGGGGGCACACAGCCCCCTCCTCAAGCCACTTCAGGCCCGAGGACCCAAATCCCCAGCATCTTTATTTATTTTTTAATAAGTGGAGAGGGGTGCGCTTCGGGCTCCTTCCCAAGCCACTTTGGGCTCCGGGGACACCATCCCCCTGGGCCTTTCTTTAGGGGGCAAGTGCCCCCCTCCCCGAGCCGATAGTGGCCCCCAGGGACCCCATCTCCTGGGCCTTGGATGGGTGATCCTGTGTCCACCCGGAACACCTACAAATCACTATTTTGAAAGGCTGCGGGGGCCCCCGAAGTCCCCCATGGCCCCAGCTGGCTCCCCAGCCAACATCACACTGGGTACTGGTGGGAGCCGGCAACTTTCCTTTGCTTCTGTCCAGGCAGAAGCAGCGTTTTTTACTACTCCCATGATACTGCTCTGTAATAGTTCAACAAATGTGGATGAAAATTTCCTGACAAAAAACACCAGCTTCCTGGGGTTTTGCATAGCATGATTGGTGCAAATCCATCAAGTGGGTGACAAAAAGGGGGGGGGGGGGTGAGATTTTTCCAATTTAAGTCCAATAGAATACTTTATACTCTGATAGGAAAAAAAAGTGAATGACCAGAGCTATACCAAACTTAGTAAAAAAAAGTACATCTTTACTGAACCAAGGAAGTGCATTTGCTTGGTTTGGTCTAAATCCATTAAGTCGTTTTTGAAAATTTTGCATTAGAAAAGTGTTTTTAAGGTTTGAAACTGAGCCATGCTGACAATCAAAAAAGAGATATCTTGACCGTTACTATGGAGATGGTCCACAAACCTGGGTTTGCTGACAATCCAAAATATTTGAAGTACTCAAACCGAATTGGATGAAGGAGTTTTTTCACCTGTCATCCATTACAAGTTTGCAAACCCAAAGCTAGGTCCGCATATCCGATGCTCTCTAATTGTCTAGTCACAAAAAGAAGAACAAGCATTTGCAATGCAATCGGTCTCGCATTTGTGAAAGTTAGAGCTATTGGCTTTGTAAACTAATGTTTTAGTTACGTTTTTTGTTTGAAGAGTTGTATAGAATAGATAGAAAGGAAGATTGAGAGAGATAGGTAGGAATAGGTAGTTTGTGCACGAAGTGGTGAAAAAAAAGTTTCTTCATGCAAAAAAATGCTCATTTGCATCTTCGATGTGCCAAAAGCAATCTGTGATTTATAATTAACTGCCCAACCCTTTTAGTGAGTAGTCTGTAGATGAAGTGCATCTAAAATAAGTGTTAACCACATATATAAGCAAATTAATAGTCAGGGCTTTAAGTGGGCCGGGTCTTAGCGGTGTTCAGCACCAGCAGTTCTATAAAGCAAGTGGTGAGACCGATCCCTGGCATGCCAAGGTAAGGTTGTGCTGATTTTCTTGGGGGGTTTTGCAGTTTATATAGCGCGAACGTGGCCCAGGGCCACTAGAGTGCTTTACATGAAAACAATATGTGTTTTTACATGAAAACGGCTGTGCAGGAAGAAATGCTTCAAGTGTGTAATCAAGGGGCCCGATTCATAGAACTAACTTAAGACAAAATCCTAAACGTACTACTTTTGGTATTCACAGAAGTTAGGATTTTGTCTTAAGTTTGTCTTAAGACAAACTTAAGACAGACTTAAGACAGACTTAAGACAGACTTAAGTTAGGATTTTGTCTTAAGTTTGTCTTAAGTCTGTCTTAAGTCTGTCTTAAGTCTGTCTTAAGTTTGTCTTAAGTCTGTCTTAAGACTGTCTTAAGACTGTCTTAAGTCTGTCTTAAGACTGTCTTAGGTCTGTCTTAAGTTTGTCTTATGACAAACTTAAGACAAAATCCTAACTTCTGTGAATACCAAAAGTAGTAAGTTTAGGATTTTGTCTTAAGTTAGTTCTGTGAATCGGCCCCAAGGTATTGGAAGATATATTTTGTTAAATGCCAACATTATTAAAAAGGCATTGTGCGAAAGCACAAATGTTATGCGAGAAAGGCAAGGGTTTTACTTGGATATTCTGCTTTAAACACAGGAAAAAGTAGAAATCGGGCCCGATTCACAAGGGTAAACTGACACTTTTGTGTAAGTTTATTACTTTTCAGTATTCACAAAGGTAAACGTAGACCAAAAGTCTAACTTTACCACTTTTCTGTATTCGCAAAGGTAAGTTATTACTAGTCAAGTTAGACTTTTGGTATAAGTTTACCTTTGTGAATACCCAAAAGTAGTGAACTTACACAAAATCCCTCAAGATGTCCAACAAGTGTGCGAGTTTACAAAGGTCTGCGAATGCCAAAATTAGGAATCTGAAAACCATTAAATGACTATAACCTGGGTAAAGGCCAAATCAATGTGGACTCGGTTTGGGGACTGAGACTTACTCTTCCTCATTTGACTTTGACCCGGAGCAAGAGAGAGAAAGGCAGACAATTGATTAAGAAAGAAGGAAGAGAAAAATAGGAAAAGGGTGACAAAGGAAGACAGCAGGAATGAAAAGGAGCCTGTAAGAGAGAGGAAAATAAATAGGAAGTGTAGGGTGGTGAAAGAAAGATGCGTGAGGCAAAATCAAGACATGGCAGTTTTGGCATTCAGCAGTCTCGGTATATCATAATGCCACTATCATACTATTTTCTTTTTTTTTTACAAAGCACTGAAATCGTGGCTGACTTAAAAATGTCTCTTGAGACTGAGGTAGTGTCTGCTGAAGTAAGGTTACCTCAGCTACACCTTGCATCACGGGTGGCTTCAACTGCGCTATTTCTGATGTCTGGCTTCTAACTTGTTGAAACAGACCACTACATGGACTCCCCTTATCACCTTGTGGATCCAGTATACACCAATCAGAGCCCTGCTATTTTAGAAGTTTATAAACACACAAATGCCTCTGACACCATTGATTACACTATTTCTTTTCTCACTAGTCCTTTTCATTGACTGTGAGCTTCAATTTTTTAATTTTCTTTTTCACATTTGTTTTCAAAGAGAATCACTTCATCATATAGACTTTTTCACCTCCCTTCTATATATAAAAAACACACATATAACTTATACACTTTGTGGTGCTATTTAAACGGACTCAAAACAAATTTAGACTTAGTGCTGTACACAATAAATTACAAGACAAAACATACTAAGATGAACACATTATTAGAGCAATAGGTCTTATCATTTGCTGAAATCAATTTTCCTTTATATGTCCTACTGGTTTGATTTTTGGAACCGTAACTTTCTTGGTCCTCAAAACTGTCCGTTTCTTATGGTCCAAAACAGGGTCAAAGAATATATTTACATAGCTGATATGAGACAACAAATCAATTAATGTTCATGATGTACGGAAAACAAGGTCGCCGTATTGTTTTCCTGATATAATCTGAACCGCTGTATGTTTGAAGCCAACGCGTTTCGACCTTTTTATATGTTGACTAAGCACTTTATTTACTATAAGGTCTTCCTCAGGGCTGCACAAGAATCGAATAGGACATCTTTTACCGTATTGTTATTGTTATTTTCTATTGTTGTGTTGAGATGACCATATTTTCCTGTCCGGTCTGGTATGGTTGTGGTATTGGCGTTTCTTTAGCTGTAATTGTTCGTGGATTTATCGCGTTTCTTCTCGGCTCTAGGACAGCCTGCAGTCTCGTTTTGTGGTGGAGATCTGCTTTTCTTCTTATTTCTTCTTTCTTCGTTCAAAATCCCTCTCCACTCCGAATCGTATCAATTTTTCTATTTTAGAAGATCATCTTAAATGCCAGTGGCGGCTCCTCCGATATGGCGGAGAAGTGTCGTCCCACTACCCGCAGAGGCAAACAAAAAATAAAATGCAGATCATTTTATTTTTCAGCCCATAGCAGAGTGTTGGGGGGGCAGGGCCACAGCACTGCAGCAGAGGGAGGGGTGGTGGGCACTGGTATCAATGCACATGAAGGTTTGGCCGGCCATCTTAGGACGACCAAACCGTCATGCGCACTGACATCTCTCCAACCCAGCTGAGGCACAGGCTCCCAGCTCAAGATGGAGGACAAAACAAGCCTGCTCTGCTTAATCTCGACAGTACACTCATGGGTATGAGAGCAATGTCTGGATTTGCCGGAGGGGAGGCTGGGAGCTAACAGAAGACCGTTGAGCAGAAGTTTTTTTACTTGTTTTGTGTATTACAACCTGCCCCCCACGTGCCCCCCCCCCCCGGCCCACACTGCCCACCGTATTTCCCTGACACCACTACTGCTAAATGCTGTTTCTGAGATCAAGGATGTGAGCTCATTGAACTGGGGACTTAATTATGAGAAAATTGTAGATGGCCTTTTGGTTTGTTGAAGAGACTTCAGGCCTTATTTAGAGTCAGGCAGATGGGATACTTTGTCACAAATGTGGCGGATATCCTGTTCATCGTATTACAAGTGCTATATGCTATAATGCACTTGTACAATAGTGGGTAGGACATCTGTCACACTTGTAACGGGGTTACAAGTGTGACAACTGATCCTCACCAAGAGTAATAGCATTTACGAGGTGTGGTAGATACCTCACCCTATTATGTCCACTTGTAACTAGAACCAAAAGCGATAACTAAAACAGTCCAGGATATTCTGAGTGCCTCACTATTCAGTGTGGTAACACCACACTCATTAAACGTGGTGGTGTGGTAGTGTCATATCGTTTTGAAGGCTAAACTTAGGTATTGCATGCACTATTGGATTTTGTTCATCCAATTAGAGTGTCTTTTTTCTCATTTCCACCTTTTTCTCAGGTACATTTCACTAGATTTTTCCTGGCAAAATGTGTCTGGTGAAAATTTAAGTTGTGTTGTAATTTACGCGAAAATCTGAATCCTATGCAGGCGGTAACTCCCAATCTGTATTTGAGGGCACTTGGTATGTTGATACAAATAGCGTAAAAGGCCTTGAGTAGTGGAGAATATAGAGTGGTGTTTCTTGAACCATGTAAGGACCATTAGCCCAGGGTGGGATATTTACTGGATCCAATAAATAACTCCTTCATTTTGCAGGGGTGAATAAAGCATAACATGTGGAATGGTTCATTATTGCACTGAATTCCACATTCTTTGCCTTTTTTTTCGGTCCATTTTACCCCCAATAAAGGCTGCTGTGTTTTTCCTGCAAAAAGAACAATTGATGAACAGAATGCTGAACAGCGTGATGCATTCACCCCAGTAAAGAGATCTGAGCCTAAATCCATCGTTTTTTTGCTCCCCATGTCATTCCAGTTCAGATCCAGCCATATGCAAATCAGTCTTGACCCTGTTCCCCATGTGAACAGTCCAGCCCGAACTGCCAGGCCAGGTCCTCCCTGGAATGGTAACAAGCATCCTAGGACCGGTTTCGAGGTATCACCCCTCATTAGCCAGGCTAGCTTGACTCGAGTGGCATGGAGAGCACGGGACCCACATCTGGGCATACTTGTCTTACTCAGGGTGACAAATGCAAAAAGAACCATTGAGGAACAGAATGCAGAGCAACGTCATGCATTCACCCCAGTACGGAGATCTGGGCATAAATCCATTGTTTTTTTTATCCCCATGCCGTCCCAGTTTAGACCCAGCCATATGCAAATCAGTCTTGACCCTTTTACCCTGGGAGCAGTCCAGCCCGAACTGCCAGGCCAGGTCCTCCCTGTACTGGAAACAAGCATTCTAGGACCGGTTTCAGGGTATCACCCCTCATCAGCCAGGCTACTTGACCCCAGTGGGATGGAGAGCACAGGACCCACGTCTGGGCATACCCGTCCCACTCAGATATGTGACTGCGGGTCAGTGTCTGAAAGGTTTCAGCACTCCGTCCATCATCTCCTTGTGTTTGCTTTGTTTGCCCTAAGTTAGCAGGGTATGCCCAGATGTAGGTCCATTATTCACTTTGCCACTGGATTCACGCTAGCCTAGCTGATGAGGGATGTAACCCCGAAACCGGTCTTAGGATCCTTGTTTCTGGTTCAGGGAAAACCTGGCGTGGCAGTTAGGGCTTAACGGTTCCCATGAGGAACAGGGTCAAGACTTATTTGCATATGGCTGGGTCTGAACTGGGGTGGTAAAGTGAGCTAAAGAACAATAATGGATTCAACCCAGATCTGTGACTGAGGGTGAGTGTCTGTAAAGTTTCAGTGCTCTGCCCATCATCTTGTGTTTGCTTTGTTTGCCTTCAGTTGACAGGGTATGCCCAGGCTTGGGTCCCTTGCTCACTTTGCCACTGGATTCAAGCTAGCCTGGCTCATGAGGGGTGTTCCCAGGATCCTTGTTTCAAGTCCACGGAAAACCTGGCTTAGCAGTTCGGGCTGGACTGTTCCCGTGAGGAACAGGGTCAAGACTGATTTTCATATGGCTGGGTCTGAACTGGGGTGGCGAAGTGAACTAAAGAACGATGAAGGATTCAACCCAGATCTGTGACTGGGGGTGAGTGTCTGAAAAGTTTCAGCCCTCCGTCTATCTCCTTGTGTTTGCTTTGTTTTACCTGGCATAACCTGTTTGTGATCCCTGCACAAGCATCTGTTTGTGAAGTGATCAGAGCTTATTCCACAGCACAAAATCAGTTCCCAGGAGTTACAGCAAGCAGGCATGACGGTGGGCAGGCTAGACTGGCTTGCAGGCTCCTCTCGGCCCCAAGGCGCTGTTTGTCTGGAGCAGGTACCCCTCTGTCTGTATCCAACTGTGTGTATGTTTCCCGGTCTATCTCTGTCATTACCGCTTTGTGACTCTGTCTATCCATGACCTCTTCAGGCTGCCCACAGGTAGGTTTTCAGGCAGATTCTCTGGGTAGTCCGACGTCCCCGCAGGGGACCCCCATAAGAGGGCAGCCCCTTTAGTGCCACAGGATGGCACACTGGACAGCCTAGTGTCCGGAGACCCCTTCGGGGTCCCACTCGTCACTTCCGGCCGAGGTGGGGGACGGGGAGAGGTATAAATTCCTCCCCCGCCCACCTGGTGGCCTCTTTGTCCCTCACCACTAACGCTGTGCTGGTCAGGCGTCGGGGTTTGGTGGCTGCATCCGCTTGTATCATTCGTCGTGTGGTGCAGATGCGTTGCGGTGGCCGGCCTCTTTGGTTCTCGAGGTGAGTGCATAGGGGTTGCTGCGGGTGAGCGGCCCCCACCCTCACCGCTGTAAGCAGTGCCCGGTTGTGTTGGTCTTGTCACGCTCGAGATACCAGTGTCTTTGGTTGTGGTGTGTTTGGGCCTGCGTGGCAGGTGCTCTGCTAGTCCGACCCCTCCCCTCTTCGCTTGGAGGCAGTTACTCGGCCTGGTTCGATATTGGGGCAGAAAATCTGCAGCAGAGCAGGGCCCTCGTGTTTAGTGTGTTGCGAGTTTCTGGGTAGGCCTCAAATGGGCTCAGAAGTAGGGCCCGCTCAGTACAGAAAAGGGCTGGACACAAAATTGTTTTAAGTGCGGTTGCGGTGGGGTTTTCGGGTTACACTGCCACCGATTCACGGCAGTCGCAGCGATGCAGGGTTAGTGGCCTGCTTGCGATCTATGACTCAGTGGGAGGTCGGACTACTCTGCTTTGTTGGAAAGGGGTGTCCAGTAATTAAGGTTTCATAGGTCAAATGGGTTTTGTACACGTAAATGATGGATAACAGTGTACGGCTTGTGGTGAGCGGGTCTCCAGTCAAAGGGCAGCTTTTAAGTCTTCATTTTGTGCCAATTGGGTTAGTGAAACATTTTACAAAGGCTTCTGGAAAAGTGAAGGGGGCCGGGAAAGGGGCTCGGGGTAGTGGCAGTCCTCCCCTGGAGCCCAGTTGCGGGGGGGCCTTCTTCGCTCCGGGTTTACATCTTGGCCAGGGAAGGGCTCATGTATCGGTTGTCCTCCTCATCCGACACGCAGTTGAGAGTGAGGGGTGGCGGCCTTACGCAGGCCCGGTTGATCTCGGGTTCCCCGCAGTGAGAGGGTGGCTCACCGGGCCGCCGCTGAGCCGCGG
The DNA here is from genome assembly GCF_964204655.1 of Triturus cristatus. NCBI lineage: Eukaryota > Metazoa > Chordata > Amphibia > Caudata > Salamandridae > Triturus > Triturus cristatus. Next base: position 63,901,743 of record NC_140593.1, on the reverse strand, counting down.
TAGCTAACCTTAATATGGGGTGGGGGCTTGCCAGTTTTGCCAAAGGGTGCCTTGGAGCAGTACTAAGGGGGGGAAGGGGAAGGAAGCGATGGCTTTCCCCGCTGCACAGCCGTGTTTGTGGCTCGCTGGGCGGTTGTTTCGTTTGTGTGGCTTCGACTTAACGGGTTGGGGCGCCAGGCTGCGCAACCAGAGGTGGCGGAAGCTTCGATCCCCGGGCCCCCAGAGTGGGCAAAATGTTGCACCGTCGGACCCCCACTTGGGTTGTGGAACGAGGGAGGCTGCGGGTTTTGTTCGGGCCATTTTCACACCTCCCAGGATAGAGTGTGGGGCCTGGCTCGCAGAGCTGACCGTCTCGGGGCATAGCAAGCTGGAGCTCGCTTGCACCCGGCTTGTCCTTGAATCCTGACTTCTGGCCAGGGCCGAAGCAGGTTGCAGTGCTCAGAGGAGCGCACGCCCTCGTGCCAGGAGGTTGCTTGCGTGAACTTGTTCAGGTACGGGAGGAACTGCTTTTAGGTCGGGCGACATCACCAACGAGGCGTTGGAGGTGACGGGGAGTCATGGTGCAGGGGCATTGTTGCTGCCTTGGAGTGGGGGCAGTGATGTAGTCATATGCGGGTACGCTTTCATTGTCAAGTGCGGGAACCCTTGCAGGGCTTTCCTCCCCTGTTTGCCATTGAATATGCCCGGGAAAATCTGTTTTAGGTGGCCGCCGGTCCGGACCCCGGACGTGGTATGGGGGTTAGGTTGCAGTCCCGGCACCAGCTCAGCTAATATTCCTTCCCCCCTAATCAAGAAGGGCCCAGTCCACGCTAGACATCGTACAGTTATTGCCTCTGGCTGGGCTTGGGTAGTTGCATGCTTTCGTTTTCATGCAATACTACACACGTTTTATGTGGCAGCGGTCAAGTGTGGTAAATTGAGTTCATCATCTTCACCATACGCGGAGTGGGGATTTTCCAACCTTGAGGCCACCTTCAAGGCTCTTACCCGGATCACGGTTGGTAATACAGATCTTGCCCTGCCTCAGTATTCCTGAATTGAGGCATTTCCAAAGTTTTTCATCGAAGCCATAATAATGGCTTAATTGCGGTTACAACTACCCTCCATTGACAAGGTCTACAGCCCTGGCTGGCTATAGGTGGAATTTTATGTGTTATATAGCTGCAGGCATTGACGAAGGAAGCAGAACAAGGCAGCGCACTATGCCAAGCAAAGAAACTGAGTAGCTAATGGCGGTTAGTGTATGTTCAACAATTTCCATCTGCACTGTATCAGCGCCTTGAGACCCTCACAGGCCAATACTAATTGATTGTCAGGAATGTAATGACGGCGGGTCGTATAGTGCGAGGAGAGGGCAAAGGCCGCGTATCCAATGAGAGATCGATTCATATTTAAGGAGCCGAGGAGCCCGTAGCTTTACTCCTGGGAACATTTACTTAGAAGCGTTCAGGGTGTCAGCAAGCACCTCTTTCCCCTTGGGCGGTAGTTTTGAGTAACTGATCTCAAACAGAGCAGCTGCACCCCAGCAGTCGGGCACAATTTTCAGTTATTGAGACATAAGTTTTCTCGTCAGGTGAAGGAAAAAAAACAACAACAACAAAAAACGCGTCTTTGGTGTGGGTGCGTTGAAACCTCAAAGGCATAGTGGTGAATCGTTGGAGCTTGGGGTCAGTTGAGCCTCTCACGAATTTTACAGTACTTAGGTGGGGCATGTTGTGCACCACCTGCCATGATACCTTCTTCCCTATATGAGCTAGTGTACAAGGCACCGTAACATTATGCTGGTGAAATAAACTGGCATTTCCACCTCCTGTAATATTTCTTAATTATCCGTTGTGGGTACAAGTCACCTGCCTTCCTTAACATCCAAACTGTTCTCGTTCAGGCTGTATAGTGATTTCGATGCTGGGTGGACTTATGTCCCGGTTTTAAGTGGGATTTATGAGGGTGCACTTTTGTCAAATGTTGTGCATCTACACATTTCTCTCTCCCTTACACACAGCGCGCAAAAGACAATTACTCAATTGTTTTAAGGGGTACCCGGCGGGGCTGCCTGGAGACATGTATGAAGTACAAAAGGTATTGAGAGGTGTCCAGTGTTGAGGACACTCCAGCATAATACAGGACTGACCTGCCTTCCTCTGTCTTCATCACACTAGATGGAGGATAGGTAGGGAATAATTTTCCTCGTTTGAACTTGCCTCATAGGTTTTATCTCACTTTATGCATGGCATTGATTTTAATAAAAGTAAGTGCCTGGGCACTCGCAAGTAACGACTCCAGCTGCTGCCCAATACATTACTTTAGTCTCGGGGGCCTGGACCAGACTGAATCGCCACACTGGCTCACGTGTTAGGGTGTAGGTGATGTTTCAGGGGGTTTGGCTGCACGGAAGGAGCAGTGTGCGGTGCAGCCGGGATTGGCCTCCTGCCGTCAGCCCGTGCATCTTGTGGGTCATGTGTCAGGGTTGGTAGTTGGGTTGTTATTTTACCTGCAGCTCGCTGGCACTTTCCCTGCATTGGGGATACATAAGGATAAGTTCCCTGTTTTGCCGCAGACGCAGAGCTCTCGGCCTTGTGCCTGCCCCAGTTTTGTGTTCCTATGATAATTTACCATCATCCCCGTGGTACATCTTACCGCCTGGTAATGCACAGCAGTTCTTGGAGAGACAACTATTGTACTATGCAGACCGCTGATGTTTCTGTTAGTTGCTTATTATAAATATTAGACACATGGGTCATGTCTCTTCAACCTAATCAGTTAAACCTCCATGGGCAGGGCCATGGAATTGATGGACATAGGACAGAAGTGCTAGAGACTACAGCCTCGGTCGCCGGTCCCTTAATTAGATGCAGTGTGATGTACAAACATGACTATCGCATTCATTTATCTTCAGATCATTTTGTTGATATACAATTGGGAATTGAATAATGCAGAGGGAGGGTAGCAAACATATATTCCACCCTGCCACAAATAGTTCACAGTGATGGACAACTTCATATGTGACCAGGCTTGATATTTACAGCCTCTTGTTTATACCACACTGAAAAAGTTGCCCATGGACATTAATAAAGTGCTGCAATGGCCTACTACTGCCATATTCAGCAGCTAGTTTACCTGGCTATTTTGGACCGGGTGGTTTCTGGTGCGCGGCTAGGAACAACACAAACAGCCGGGAATTTTATTCATGCGGTCCCTACTTAACCCCAGCTCAGTTTGCTCCATCGCGCGGACAACATTATGAATTCTTTAGAATGTTACACCAAATAGGTCAATAAGTGATAGGGGGTTGGTCAACTGGTGGGGTTGTCCAAATTCCAGAGATCCTCACTCAGAACTGACGGATTTAACTTTGCCCACATTAACTTAAGTTGTATCACAACATCACCATTTTCTTAGACTCAGGGCTACTGGCATTATGGGGAGGCAGCAGCAAGTTGCACAAACCTTGGGGCCTGCAGTAGCCTCTCATATACCTCCTCATTCTGGCCCACACTTAGTCCATTCGGCTTTGAGTCCACTATTGGTCTGGCTGATACAACAAAGCCTTTTATTTGTTTAATCTCTTTAACTTTAACGGTTTGTTTTAATTTCAGTTGCCCAGATTACAATTTTACCATGGGCAACGTGTGAGAAGATATTAGTTATCTTGCAGAGCAATATTGTGTGCTTCGTACAACAACAAAACAGTATCCTAAAACATCACAGGACCTCAAATATGAAGGGTTGGGGGTCATATATGATTGGCCGTAATATTAGGGAGCTACTGCTGAAGTACCGTAGAAAACACGAGTCACTTTCCCTGAATATTGACGCAAACACAATTAGAACACAGGGGCCAGCAGGCGGGGAAGATTTCCGCAATAGGAGGAGCAGGCTTGTTAACCTATACTTTGTCCGATCTGAAGAATTGCATATACTTGAATATGAACTGTCGATTTTAACACTGCCCACAGTTACATAAGTTGTATCACAGCATTGCCAGTGTCTTATACTCCGGCCCAGTGGCATTATGGTAATACGGCAGCATAGTGCACAGAGCTTTAGGCCTGCATTAGCCACACACACCTCCCACAGTCTGACCCACACTAAGACCATTCAGCTCTGGCTCTACTTTAGGTCGGGCTGATACAAGAAAGCCTTTAACTTGTTTAATTTCACTGGACACATATTGGCATGTTTATGGCCATGTAGGGTTGTGTCTTACCAGGAGGGCCTGCGATTGGTATGGATGGTTTTACTTGAAGGGTCAGAATGTGGGCAGGCAAAAACAGTCTAAAACGCAACAACAGGGGTTCACACGCAGTGGAGGTGCACTAGTAATCTTTCTACCTGAGACAGTATTTATTTAGTGGTTATTCAGGTACTAAGGTGGGGAGACCTTAGGCAGTATTTACATGCCTGGAAGTACGTAGTGAGGAAGTAATAGTGTCCCAAGTTGCCCAACATGATTAATAAATTTAGATAGGATGCTTGTTAAAAGCTGTCTCAGGTCCAACGAGTGCCAGGCAAACAGGCGACTTGTCAAGAGACAAACATGAATAGTTACTCTACACGGTGTGTTAGAAGGGATGTTGTCTAAGCAGGTCTCAAACTAGCCTTAAACGCATGATGGAGACAATTAGTGACATGCCTAAAGAGGTAAACCTTGTGTTAAAGGGATGGTATGCCAAGGGAGATATCTTACCTGTTTCACAGGATCCCCTCAATCCAACACGCCTAAAGTAAGCGGGGAATGCCGAGTGATTTGTTCGGCCTGTTATTAGTCTTATTAAACACACCAAGTACTGTGAATTAGTGACATTTGAACTCATCAATGGTACTCCCAGGGCACAATTCCTTCAGTACACACACCGCCAGACAGGACTCCTCTCCCCTGGAGCAAAGGGAAGCAAAAAACCATATACGGCATAATGCCAATGTCGGGAAGCAAGAAAGATGGTGCTGGAGTGGAGAGCAATGAATCTTGGTCTGCTCGCACAGGCAGGCGATTTCTGCAGGGGCTTAGCTAAAATTTGCTGCCAGGCAGTGGTCTTTTCCAACTAATGTGATAATGGTATGGGTTGCAAGCATGCACCAAGAGATGGATCCTCGAGACCATCCAGGACTTCAACCTAGTTGGAGTCAAGCCAAGGAGTGGCCGGGTGCCCCCAGAGAGCTGGAGATGGTTGGGTGGGTTGGCATGCTTTTACAGAAGTTTGTGGCAGGCTCGCACATGTGGTTTTTTCCGCTGAGTTTGGGGGCAGGTTGGCATGCTTCACCTTGTCTCTGCCAGAGCCAGCAGACCCCAGGGGGACAGAGCGTTCCAATACGCATCATGTTGACACTTATTTACAGGACTCGTAGGCATAGCCGCAGGTTCAGGCTTCAAGGATAGAGTTAGAGATCTGAAGGACCAATCTCCAACTCCATGGCCTCAGATCCAAAAGCTGCATGATACAGGTTGCTTTAGTTAAGCAAGATATCCTTGGGAGTGGTCAACATCATGCAGGAGGATTGATACAAATCCAAAAGTGTAAAAGGTACATCCATCCGCAGCTCCCAAGGGAGTGGCTGGAAGTCAGGTTAAGTGTTTTATGGACAGACGAATGGAGAGTATACCATAGGCACTCATGTGAGGCATGCGCTGGAAAAGCTTCTGTATAAGCTGCGGCACGGGCCGGGGGGTGTGTCTCCCCTCCCATCACTGTGGTCTGCCACCAGGGAGGCAATGATGTGACTTTCCAGGGTAGGAGAAGGATAAATAGCTCCATGCGGTTTCCCAGACACAGTTTGCCAGGATGGGGTTCCCCGGAGTGTGATGGAGCCGCCCCGATCAGATCAGGGCAGAGACTGGCAGGGGGGAAGGTTTCCCTAACAGCGTGGTGAGCCACTTAGGGGCCCCCGACCTCACGGCCATGGGTAAGGGGGCATGGTTGCAAGCAATGAAGGCTGACCTAGGTCCTGGGATTACAAATTATTGAAACGAGAACTGTATTGAGCATCAAGGGTCACAGCTGGTTAGCAGGTATGTGTGTATCGGTGATCAAGCTTTAATTAAGCAAGCCTGGTAGGTGGTGTAAGGTCATTCCAAATGGTTGCTGTGTCTGCAATAGTGTGCGCAATGCGAACAGCCCAGTTTGCATTGGTTTAGTATCAAAAAGGTCTGGCACATGTCGGGTTAATGACAACAAAGTGGAGGCACTTGGCTCCCAGGACGGGTAACGGGTTGCTTCAAGTTATGCATATAATGCCCGCCCACATAGCAATAGTAATAGGCTGGGTGGAAGCGGTCCATTAAGCAGGTGTGCTGCTGTTCCACATATGCGGGAACGAGTGTTGGGGAACACGAAATGCACATGTAAGTAGGAATGCCGGCCTTGGTGGGGGGCCCTGGCTGCGACGGTCGCCACACCCAGGGCTGTGGCGGAGTTACAGGGCGATCCAGACGCGGAAAGGTACTCAGGGGTACCCTCTTCAGGAGCACAAAGGGTGCTGAGGCCTAATATCCCCGGGAAGTCTTTGCGGTGGACCCTGAGGTGCGACAGCGCCCTGTCTATCCTACGGGCGGTTGGAAACCTGTACAACCGGGGGTCGCTTGAACGCTCCGCCCCTCGTAGGGGGGGGCGTGAGTAAGGGGTGGACCGATGGTTCACCGGAAGTGGGAGGGGCTATCCCCTCACCACAACCACTAAGCACCGATTGGCTAAGGCCACGATGCAAGTTGGCCCATCAGGTGGTAGGCCGCGAGGGGCAGCTTGCCTTTGGATCGCCTGTAAGATAACCCACCATGTTGGCATAGTTGGTATGCTAATAAACCTGCAGCAATTTTCTCCACCAAAAAGTTGTCTTGTCTGCTTATTTATGTTACCCATATGTTGCTGCATGAGGGCTGGTGAGTGTGGCCGATATTGGCGCTATGTCCCTGTACTGAATGAATCGGACGCACTCATGTGGGATGAATGTGCAGTGAGGTGTAAACCGGGCCCTGCTCTGTATCTGCTGTACCTCGCTGGGTCTGTAGCTCGCTGGGTCTGTACCTCGCTGGGTCTGTGTATCTGTCTTCCTCTCTGTCTGTTCCGGCGTGCACTGTCTCTCTCTTCGTAATTCTCTGTCTCTCGCAGTATCTGGCCTCTCTCTGTCTTCCTCTCTGTCTGTTCCGGCGTGCACTGTCTCTCTCTTCGTAATTCTCTGTCTCTCGCAGTATCTCTCTCTGTCTTCCTCTCTGTGTGTTCCGGCGTGGACTGCCTCTATACCCATCTCTGAATATCTCTCGGTTTTCCCCTGTATCTCAATCTGACAGTCTCTATCCGTGCCTATCTGTATTCCCTCTCTGTCTGTCTAACCTGACCCTGTTCTGTCTGTCTGTCTGCCTGCCTATATATCTCCACCTCTGTCTTTGGCTGCATGTCGATGTATCTGTCTGTGTCTCCTCTTCATCGCTGTGAACTTGCCCGCGTTTTCTGTCTCTCTGTCTGTGTCCACCTCTTCTACCCGTCTGTCTCTCTCTCCGTCTTACTCTCCCTGTTACTGACTGTCTCTCTGGCCTTGTCCGTGTCTACTTCTGTCGCCGTCTCTCTGTACGTTTCTCGGTGTACGTCTGTCTGTCCACCTTTCATATCTGATGTAATCAGGGCGCGGGGAGAGAAAGGCTGCTCCGGACCCGCCGAGGGTCCCCTGCCTGCTGTGCACTCCCGCCCGGGGCTGGAAGGGTTAAACCGGTGCTTGGCTCTCTCCCCGCAGGAGGGAGAGGGGACTGAGCGCGGTCACTCTCCCTCCCTCCCTCCCAGAGCCCACTAGGGAAGGGTCTGGACAGGAGCACCGACAGCCTGTGCCAGCCGAGGACCCGAGGCTCCTGCCAGCGCCACCCCGGGCACTCCGACACTCCGCGCCCCGGCCCTAGGATGGTGGCCCCTAGCCCTGTGGCCACCGGATTTTACCTCCAGCTCTTCCTGTGCCTGGTGCTCGCACAAAGCCCCCTCATGGAGGGCTTCTTCCCGCTGCCAGGAGGTAAGGAATGAGGGCAGGGAGGGCCATTGGGGGGGGGGGGGGCGTGAGGTAAGGGACGAGGGGCAAACAGGGCAATGGAGGGGGGAGGCCACCCCCATCCTAGGAATGAAGAAATGTGTGGGCAATGGGAGAGGGAGGCCACCCCATCCTAGGAATTAAGAAATGTGGGAGCAATGGGAGGGGGCACCCCCATCCTACTGGGTATGGAATAATGAGCAGAGGGACCAATGGAGGGGGGGGGGTGGTATGGGTTAAGGAATAAGGGGCAAAGAGAGCAACTGAAGGGGGGAACTCCGTCCTAGGAGGGGAGGATTGAGAAGGCAATGGGAGGGGAAGCCCACCCCCATTTTAGGGGGTAAGGACTGAGAGTGGGGCACTGGAAAGGGTGGAGGATCCCTGTCCTGTGCAGTAAGGAATGAAGGGAGGGGGCGAGGGATGAGAGGGCCCCCAATCTATGCGATAAGGAGTGAGGTAGGAATGGAAGGGGTGATGCCACCCCTTTCCTTGAAGGTAAGGAAAGAGGAGAGGTGGGCAGTGAAGGGGCAAGGGCACCCCCATTATATAAGATAAGGAATAAGGGGCGAGGGAGTGGTGGAAGGGGCGGGGAGCCACATTTCTGAAAGTAAAGAATTAGGGGATGGGGTAATGGAGGGGGGTAATGGAGGGGGTGAAGTCACCCCCATCCATCCAAACAGGTAAGGAATGTTGGTGTGCGAATGATGGTGTGTGAGGGCAGTGGAAGTAGTGAGGGCACACCCGCCCAAGCATGTACGGAACTAGAGGATGGAGTAATCGAAGGGATGAGGGCACCCCCATCCAAGCAGGTAAGGAATGAGGGTGTGAGACGGAAATGAAAAGGGTGAGGACCCCCCCATCCAAGCAGATAAAGAGTGAGTGTGGTTTGGCAGTGGAAGGAGTGAGGGCACCCGACACCAATCATGCAAGGAATGAGGGTGTAATATGGGGGTGGAATGGGTGAGGGCATGCACCCCCCCGCCTAGAAGGGAATGAACGAGGGGAACAAGGAAAGGGTGAGGGCACCCCCTTCCTGGGAGGTAGCGAGGAGACAATAGAAGGGGCGAGGGCACCCCATCCTAGAATGTACGAAATTAGGGGATAGGAAGGGGTGAAGGCATCCCCAGCCAAAAAGGTGAGGCTTGTGGGAGCAAAGAAAAGGGGTGAGGGCACCCCCTTCCTGGGAGAAAGGGTAGTAGGAAGCGAGGGGACAGTGGAAGGGGCGGGGGCCCCATGTCCTATAAGTCTAATAATAAGGGGGGAGAGGATACAATGCAATGGGTGAAGGCATGCCAGTCCTGGGGGGTGAGGTATGAGGGAGGGAGCGTCTGGCCCCCTTCCGCTTCGCCCCGGCGGGGTTTGCCTATTCTGGGAGCAAGGGACGAGACGGCGGGCAGCAGTGGGGCGACCGAGAGGACGAAACTTACACATCTGGGAGGAGGGGGGTAGGAATGAGGGGCTTCGGCGCCCCAGCGGGTGAGGGCTGGGGAGATGTTAATAGAAAGGAGATAGCTGGCAGTGCCCAATCACGGCAGGTAAAGGAAGGGGGCAATGGGGATAGGAAGGGGGGGGGGGGAGGCGAATGAGGGTGGGCTTCTTCCTCATCCTGTCAAAGGCGGGGGGCGGGGGGGGGGGGGGGTAGGCGGAGGGAGAAGGAGAGGGGGCACAGCAGATGCGTGCATGGGACTCAAACGGCACAGCAGGTGCATGTGTGAGGTTCATATGTTAGCACAGCAGCACTTATAGGCAGGGAACTCATTGCATAAAACGATCTAAGTTTTTCCATGGAAGTAGAGGTTCCCCCTCCCCCTTGAGGGGCCACTGTTTGCCTTTATTACTCGATTACTCAGATCCCAGGGTTACTGGGCTGCCACTTATTCTTATATATACATGGTGTCATATAACAGCAGATGTGTGCATGGAACTCATACGAAGCCACAGCAGATGAATGCGTGGTCGTATGATGCCACAGCAGGTGTATGCATGCCACAGCAGACGGATACGTGCGGTTCACATATTACCACAGCAGATGTGTGCATGGAACTCATACGGTGTCACAGCAGATGGATGTGTGTGCTTCTATGATGCAACAGCATATGAATACACGTCACAGCAGATCACTGCTCGGTTCAATTTTTGCCACACAAGATGTATGCATGAACTCATACGGAGCCACAGCACACTGACGTGTGCGGTTCATATATTACCACAGCAGATGTGTGCATGGAACTCATACGGTGTCACAGCACACTGATGTTTGCGGTTCATATATTACCACAGCAGATGTGTGCATGGAACTCATACGGTGTCACAGCACACTGATGTTTGCGGTTCATATATTACCACAGCAGATGTATGCATGGAACTCATACGGAGCCACAGCACACTGATGTGTGCGGTTCATATATTACCACAGCAGATGTATGCATGGAACTCATACAGTTCCAGGTAGATGGATGTGTGGGGCTCACATATTAACAAAGCGGTTCCTATATTACCACAGCAGATGTATGCATGAACTCATACTGACCCACAGAAGATGAATTCATGACAGCAGATGGATGTGTGGGGACCCTATACACAGGAGGTCTGCACGTGTCTTTCTTTTACGTGTACCTCCGGGTTTCTTTTCGCGGTACCCCAGCAGCGGACAGCGCCACAGCACACTGCCCGCCTTTGAAGGATTCTGCTAACGCTCCAGGGTGTTGGTCTCAGCCGGATGGAAGGGGCACCTGCTGTCCTCTACCCTATGATTTCTGTACTTAGGGGGTCCTAGCGTACAAACGTCAATCCCGCAAATAATTTCGGATGTTGCCGGTCTTCTCCACTCCTGCTGAAGTGATGTAAAGGGCCCACAGTGCCCCCACCTGTCTATTTTGAGCAACAGGATTTAATACCAGTAAAAGTAAAGGGGGGGGGGGGTTCTAAAATGTGACTAGGGGGTTGTTCTGCAATGTCCATGTTCTATTAATATGCCCCGCCACAGCAGGGCGCTCGCCCACCACGCTACACTCTGTCTGCACCCCCTCCCCGGGCTCCCCAGTATACACACCCCTGTGCAGAGCAGACGCCGTATATCGACTCTGTGTAGGGTATATACCCCTATCCTGCAGAGCACATAATGTACCTCTGTGTAGGGTATATACCCCTATACTGCAGAATACACGCTGTACATCGCCTCTGTGTAGGTATATACCCCTGTCCTGCAGAGCACAATGTACATTGCTTCTGTGTAGGGTATATGCCCCTATCCTGCAGAGCATACGCTGTACATAGTCTCTCTGTAGAGTATATACCTCTATACTGCAGAGCACACGCTGTACATCGCCTTTGTGTAGGGTATACACCCCTATCCTGCAGAGCACAATGTACATCACCTCTTTGTAGGATATATGCCCCTATCCTGCAGAGCACACACTGTACATTGCCTCTGTGTAGGGTACATACCCCTTTCCTGCAGAGCACAATATACATCGCCTCTTTGTAGGGTATATACACCCATCCTGGAGAGCCCACAATGTACATCGCCTCTGTGTAGGGTATATTCCCCTATCCTGCAGAGCACAATGTACATTGCTTCTGTGTAGGGTATATGTCCCTATTCTGCAGAGCATACGCTGTACATAGTCTCTCTGTAGGGTATATACCCCTATACTGCAGAATACACGCTGTACATCGCCTCTGTGTAGGTATATACCCCTGTCCTGCAGAGCACAATGTACATAGCCTCTTTGTAGGGTATATGTCCCTGTCCTGGAGATCACATGCTGTACATCGCCTCTGTGTAGGGTATATTCCCCTATCCTGCACAGCACAATGTACATTGCTTCTGTGTAGGGTATATGTCCCTATTCTGCAGAACACACGCTGTACATAGTCTCTCTGAAGGGTATACACCACTATACTGCAGAGCACATGCTGTACATCGCCTTTGTGTAGGGTATACACCCCTATCCTGCAGAGCACAATGTACATCACCTCTTTGTAGGATATATGCCCCTATCCTGCAGAGCACACACTGTACATTGCCTCTGTGTAGGGTACATACCCCTTTCCTGCAGAGCACAATATACATCGCCTCTTTGTAGGGTATATACACCCATCCTGGAGAGCCCACAATGTACATCGCCTCTGTGTAGGGTATATACCCCTATCCTGCAGAGCACATAATGTACCTCTGTGTAGGGTATATGTCCCTATTCTGCAGAGCATACGCTGTACATAGTCTCTCTGTAGGGTATATACCCCTATACTGCAGAATACACGCTGTACATCGCCTCTGTGTAGGTATATACCCCTGTCCTGCAGAGCACAATGTACATAGCCTCTTTGTAGGGTATATGTCCCTGTCCTGGAGATCACATGCTGTACATCGCCTCTGTGTAGGGTATATTCCCCTATCCTGCACAGCACAATGTACATTGCTTCTGTGTAGGGTATATGTCCCTATTCTGCAGAGCATACGCTGTACATAGTCTCTCTGAAAGGTATACACCACTATACTGCAGAGCACACGCTGTACATCGCCTTTGTGTAGGGTATACACCCCTATCCTGCAGAGCACAATGTACATCACCTCTTTGAAGGGTATATGCCCCTGTCCTGGAGAGCACATCCTGTACATCGCCTCTGTGTAGGGTATATTCCCCTATCCTACAGAGCACAATGTACATTGCTTCTGTGTAGGGTATATGTCCCTATACTGCAGAGCATACGCTGTACATAGTCTCTCTGTAGGGTATATACTTCTATACTGCAGAGCACATGCTGTACATCGCCTTTCTGTAGGGTATACACCCCTATCCTGCAGAGCACAATGTACATCACCTCTTTGTAGGGTATATACCCCTATCCTGCAGAGTGCACAATGTACTTCACCTCTGTGTAGGGTATATACCCCTATCCTGGAGAGCACAATGTACATCGCCTCTGTGTAGGGTATATACCCATATACTGCAGAGCACAATGGACATCGCCTCTGTGTAGGGTATATACCCCTATCCTGCAGAGCACACGCTGTACAAAATCTCTCTGTACAGTATATACCCCTATACTGCAGAGCACACACTGTACATCACCTCTGTGTAGGGTATATACTGCTATACTGCAGAGCACACGCTGTACATCACCCCTGTGTAGGGCATATACTGCTATACAGCAGACCACACGCTGTACATTGCCTCGGAGTAGGGTATATACTGCTATACTGCAGAGCACACGCTGTACATCACCCCTGTGTAGGGTATATACTGCTATACAGCAGACCACACGCTGTACATTGCCTCTGAGTAGGGTATATACTGCTATACTGCAGAGCACATGCTGTACATAGCCACTGTATAGGGTATATACTGCTATACTGCAGAGCACACGTTGTACATTGCCTCTGTGTAGGGTATATACTGCTATACTGCAGAGCACATGCTTGATTAAAAACACAGGCACACAGCCAACGCGATTCGTTCCCTTGTGCCTTGGGAACTTCGTCAGGGCTTACTACAGGTATCAAGAGTGTTCAAACCAACCAAAATTAAGGTAACTAATGAATGGGTTCACCGGAATCTAGTTTGATATTCAAGTATGATAGCTGTCCGTTCCATCAATATACGACAACTGAATAGAGATACCGGTTGGAGATTTCCACACCTTTTGCTTTGTTTGTTTTTGAAAACATTGAAGTAGCGGTATATTGAAGTCATAATCTATACCTACTAAGAATTATATGTACTTGCGACTTTGAATATCAAACTAGATTCCGGTGAACACATTGATTAGTTACCTTAATTTGGGTTGGTTTGAACACTCTTGATACCTGTAGTAAGCCCTGACGAAGTTCCCAAGGCACAAGGGAACGAAACGCGTTGGCTGTGTGCCTGTGTTTTTAATCAAGACGACAAATAAAAGAAGAAAACTATTTCTACTACAAGTATTGGTTTTTCATGACTCGCAATAGAGTGCACCTTCCTTTCTTTTTTGTGGACTTTGCGGGAAACAAGTATCTTTAAACAGCAGATACTGGAAGTTGTTGCACTCGTATGCTTATATGGATGAATAATGGAACTTTAAGTGCTTGACCTAGGTCAGCTGTTTGTTTTCTTTGTTGTTTTATGCAGAGCACATGCTGTACATCGCCACTGTGTAGGATATACACTGCTATACTGCAGAGCACACGTTGTACATTGCCTCTGTGTAGGGTATATACTGCTATACTGCAGAGAACACGCTGTACATTGCTTCTGTGTGGGGTATATACTGCTATACTGCAGAGCACACGCTGTACATTGCCTCTGTGTGGGGTATATACTGCTATACTGCAGAGCACACGCTGTACATCACCCCTGTGTAGGGTTTATACTGCTACACAGCAAATCACACGCTGTACATTGCCTCTGAGTAGGGTATATACTGCTATACTGCAGAGCACATGGTGTACATTTCCTCTGTGAGGGTATATACTGCAGAGCACACACTGTGCATTGCCTCTGTGTAGGGTATATACTTCTATACTGCAGAGCACACGTTGTACATTGCCTCTGTGTAGGCTATATACTGCTATACTGCAGAGCACATGGTGTACATTGCCTCTGTGTAGGGTATATACTGCAGAGCACACACTGTGCATTGCCTCTGTGTAGGGTATATACTGCTATACTGTAGAGCACACGCTGTACATCGCCTCTGTGTAGGGTATATACTGCAGAGCACACACTGTGCACTGCCTCTGTGTAGGGTATATACTGCTATACTGCAGAGCACACATTGTACATCGCCTCTCTGTACAGTATATACTGCTATACTGCAGAGCACATGCTGTACATCGCCTCAGTGTAGGGTATATACTGCTATACTGCAGAGCACATGGTGTACATTGCCTCTGTGTAGGGTATATAGTCCTCCCCTGTGGAGCACACACCATATGTCAATAGCCCTATATTGGTTATATATCTCTATAGTGCAAAACGCACTCTGTATATTGTCCTACATAGGGTATTTAGCCTTATACTGCAGCGAAGAGTTCCCTCCCCCCAAGGGCCTGAGACCCATACGGGTGAGTTGTTGTGCTCTATAAGAACCATGATTCATTGATCACACTGCAAAGCACACGATGTGCATTGCCTCTGTGTAGGGAATATACCCCTATACTGCAGAGCACACACTGTATATTGCCTGTGTGTGAGGTATATACTGCAGAGCACACACTGTACATTGCCCCTGTGTAGGGTATATACTGCTATACTGCAGAACACACACTGTACATTGCCTCTGTGTAGAGTATATACTGCTATACTGCAGAACACACGCTGTACATTGCTTCTGTGTAGGGTATATACTGCAGAGCACACGCTGTACATTGCCTCTGTGTAGGTTATATACTGCTATACTACAGAACACACGCTGTTCATTGCCTCTGTGTAGGGTATATACTGCTATAATGCAGGGCACACGCTGTACATTGCCTCTGTGTAGGGCATATACTCTTCCACTGCAGAGCACATGCTGTACATTGCTTGTGTAGATTATATACTCCTACACTGCAGAGCACACGCTGTACATTGCCTGTGTAGATTATCTACTCCTACACTGCAGAGCACACACTGTACATTGCATCTGTGTAGGGCACATACACGCTTCCACTGCAGAGCACATGCTGTACATTGCTTGTGTAGATTATATACTCCTACACTGCAGAGCACACGCTGTACATTGCCTGTGTAGATTATATACTCCTACACTGCAGAGCACACGCTGTACATTGCCTGTGTAATTATATACTCCTACACTGCAGAGCACACGCTGTACATTGCCTCTGTGTAGGGCATATACACGCTTCCACTGCAGAGCAAATGCTGTAAATTGTCTCTGTGTAGGGTTTATACAGCAGAGCACACACTGTACATTGCCTCTGTGTAGGGTATATACTACTATACTGCAGAACACACGCTGTACATTGCCTCTGTGTGGGGTATATACTGCAATACTGCAGAGCACATGCTGCACATTGCCTCTGTGTGGGGTATATACTGCTATACTGCAGAGTACATGTTGCATCTGTGTGGGGTATGTGCTACTATACTGCAGAGTGTGTAGGGTTTATACAGTAGGGCACACACTGTACATCACCCCTGTGTAGGGCATATACTGCAGAGCAGACGCTGTACATTGCCTCTGAGTAGGGTATATACTCCTATTCTGCAGAGCACATGCTGTACATTGCCTCTGTGTGGGGTATATATTGCTACACTGCAGAGCACACGCTGTACATTGCCTCTGTGTAGGGTATATACTGCAGAGCTCACGCTGTACATTGCCTCTGTGTAGGGTATATACTGCTATACTGCAGAGCACATGCTGTACATTGCCTCTGCGTATAGTATATATTCCTATACTGAAAAACACATGATGTACATAGCCTCTGTGTAGGGTATATACTGCTACACTGCAAAGCACACGCTGTACATTGCCTCTGAGTAGGGTATATACTGCAGAGCACACGCTGTACATTGCCTCTGTGTAGGGTATATACTGCTATAATGCAGAGCACACACTGTACATTCCTTCTGTGTAGGGTATATACTGCAGAGCACACACTGTACATAGCCTCTGTGTAGGGTATATACTGCTACACTGCAGAGCACACACTGTACATTGCCTCTGTGTATAGTATATACTCCTATTCTGAAGAGCACATGATGTACATTGCCTTTGTGTAGGGTATATACTGCTACACTGCAGAGCACACGCTGTACATTGCCTCTGTGTAGATATATATACTGCAGAGCACACGCTGTACATTGCCTCTGTGTAGGGTATATACTGCTATGCAGCAGAGCACACGCTGTACATTCCTTCTGTGTAGGGTATATACTACAGAACACACACTGTACATAGCCTCTGTGTAGGGTATATACTCCTATTCTGCAGAGCACATGATGTACATTGCCTCTGTGTATAGAGTATATACTCCTATACTGAAGAGCAGATGAAGTACATTGCCTCTGTGTAGGGCATATACTACTATACTGCATAGCAAACGCTGTACATTGCCTCTGTGTAGGGCATATACTGCGGAGCACACGCTGTACATTGCCTCTGTGTAGGGTATATACTGCAATACTGCAGAGCACATGCTGTACATTGCCTCTTTGTAGGGCATATACTCTTCCAATGCAGAGCACATGCTGTACAGTGCCTCTGTGTAGGGTATATACTACAGAGCACTTGTTGTACATCGCCTCTGTGTAGGGTATATACTGCAGAGCACAGGCTGTACATTGCCTCTGTGTAGGGTATATACTGCAATACTGCAGTGCACTCGCTCTACATTGCCTCTGTGTAGGGTATATAGTCCTCCACTGTGGAGCACACACCGTATGTCAATAGCCCTATGTTGGTTATATACCTCTATACTGCCAAGCACACTCTGTATATTGTCCTACATAGGGTATATAGCCTTATACTGCAGTGCACAGTCCCCTACCCCCAAGGGCCTGAGACCCTTACGGGTGAGTAGTCGTGCTCTATAAGAACCATGATTCATTGATTACACTGCAGAGCACACGATGTGCATTGCCTGTTTGTGAGGTATATACTGCAGAGCACACACTGTACATTGCCTCTGTGTAGGGTATATACTGCTATACTGCAGGGCACATGCTGTACATCACCCCTGTGTAGGGCATATACTGCAGAGCACACGCTGTACATTGCCTCTGTGTAGGGTATATACTGCTAGACTGCAGAGCACATGCTGTACATTGCCTCTGTGTATAATATATACTCATATTCTAAAGAGCACATGAAGTGCATTGCCTCTGTGTTGGGTATATACTGCTACACTGCAGAGCACACGCTGCACATTGCCTCTGTGTAGGGTATATACTGCTATACTGCAGAGCACACACTGTACATTCCTTCTTTGTAGGGTATATACTGCAGAGCACACACTGTACATAGCCTCTGTGTAGGGTATATACTGATATACTGCAGAGCATACGCTGTACATTGCCACTGTGTAGGGTATATACTGCTATACTGCAGAGCACACACTGTACATTCCTTCTTTGTAGGGTATATACTGCAGAGCACACACTGTACATAGCCTCTGTGTAGGGTATATACTGATATACTGCAGAGCACACGCTGTACATTGCCTCTGTATAGGGTATATACTGCTATACTGCAGAGCACATGCTGTACATTGCCTCTGTGTATAGTATATACTCCTATTCTGAAGAGCACATGATGTACATTGCCTCTGTGTAGGGTATATACTGCAGAGCACACGCTGTACATTGCCTCTGTGTAGGGTATATACTGCTATACTGCAGAGCACACTCTGCACATTGCCTCTATGTGGGGTATATACTTCTATACTGCAGAGTATATACTGCAGAGCACACGCTGTACATTGCGTCTGTGGGGTGTATACTTCTATACTGCAGAGCACACGCTGTACATTGTCTCTGTAGGTTATATACTGCAGAGCACACGCTGTACATTGCCTCTGTGTAGGGTATATACTGCAGAGCACACGCTGTACATAGCCTCTGTGTAGGGTATATACTGCTATACTGCAGTGCACGTGCTGTACATTGCCTCTGTGTGGGGTATATACTGTTATACTGCAGAGCACACACTGTACATCGCTCCTGTGAGCGTATATACTGCTATACTGCAGAGAACACACTTTACATTGCCTCTGTGTAGGGTATATACTGCAGAGCACACGCTGTACATTGCCTCTGTGTGAGGTATATACTGCTACACTGCAGAGCACACGCTGTACATTGCCTCTGTGTGGGGTATATACCGCTATACTGCAGAGCACACACTTTACATTGCGTCTGTGTAGGGTATATACTGCTATGCTGAAGAACACACGCTGTACATTGCCTCTGTGTAGGGTATATATTGCAGAGCACACACTACATAGCCTCTGTGTAGGGTATATACTGCTATACTGCAGTGCACTCGCTGTACATTGCCTCTGTGTGGGTATATACTACAGAGCACCTGCTGTATATTGTCTCTGTGTAGGTAAATATTGCTATACTGTGGAGCCCACGCTGTACATTGCCTCTATGTGGGGTTTATACTACTATACTGCAGAGCACACACTGTTCATCGCGCCTGCGAGTGTATATACTGCTATACTGCAGAGCACACGCTTTGCATTGCCTCTCTGGAGGGTATATACTGCTATGCTGCAGAACACACGCTGTACATTGCCTCTGTGTAGGGTATATATTGTAGAGCACACACTGTACATAGCCTCTGTGTAGGGTATATACTGCTATACTGCAGTGCACTCGCTCTACATTGCCTCGGTGTGGGTATATACTACAGAGCACCTTCTGTATATTGCCTCTGTGTAGGTAAATATTGCTATACTGTGGAGCACACGCTGTACATTGCCTCTATGTGGGGTTTATACTACTATACTGCAGAGCACACACTGTTCATCGCGCCTGCGAGTGTATATACTGCTATACTGCAGAGCACATGCTGTACATTGCCTCTGTGTAGGGTATATACTGCTATACTGCAGTGCACACACTGTACATCGCCTCTGTGTGGGGTATATACTCAGTGGTCAAAGTGGGCGGGGTCGGCAGGGCATGGCGTGCCCCTACTTCTTAAATTTCAAAGAGTCCGTTTCCCTACTTTCTTATTTTAAACATGCCACAAGGACAGCATTAGTCGCTAAGGCCGATAGTTAAGACTCGGCTTTTGGGGATGGGAGGAACGGGCTGAGAAGGAAAAGGACTCTGTCTTTTCCTTCGTGCCCAGAGAAGACAAGGACAGTGTCCAGTTCTCCTGCCGCTGGCAGCTGCCCCCCTTCTCTTTGTTCCCTCTCTTTCTGTCTGGCTCCTCCTCATTTAGTGAAAACAGAGACTTCAAGAAACAGGTATTACCCATAGCTGCCAAGGTTTCAGAAAGCTATGTGTGACATTTTCAAAATTTCAGTCTAATTATGAGTGACATTTCAACGACCATGAGTGACACTTTCTCCGGAGCAAAATCAAGCAATAAAGACTGAGGGAAACATAAATATCAGAAATTACACCTATCTGAGCAACACGAAACTCTAAGAAGAGTCACATCATAGGTCACAGGCTGTAATTAAAAAAGAAAGAGGGTCATCAATAAAAACCATTAAGTGACTGAGGGGTCTGCCCTGTTCTGCTGCGCCGCCTGCTAGCTGCCCAGCCCTGCAGGCGGTGCAAGCACACCAGCTGCAGCCTGCCACACAGAGCTACAATACATACAGGCTCTGCGTTAGTCTAATGCCTGATGCCCGATACTTGGCAGGGCTGTTAAATGAGGCTGGAGCATGCGCTCAATATTTTTGTTTTATTCTAAAAAAAACTCTTATTGCTATAGCAGTGCCTGCCACTGAAAGGGGGTGATTTCTGTATTGATGCATTCCTTGTGAAAGGGCAGAATTCTGCTCCTCACAGTGAAGTTAGCAGTAGCTGAAATGGGCTTACCCTCACCTTCTCTTTCCTCCTTTCGTTTATTTGCTCCCATATGAAATGGATCCAAAAAAACAAAAACCTTTTTCTGGAAATCTTTTTCTGACATTTTTCTATTTGTAAGTGCAGTTTCGGGGTGGAGAGGAATAAAACATTCAAAATATAAAAAATAACTAACTAAAGCAAGATAGAGTGGTTGCAAGGTGGCCAGATTGATTTATTCACACCTAAACACATTAGCGCCACTACAGTGTTTGCCAGTGAAGCGCTACTTTTGTTTTCTCGTCTCTCTTTGACAAACATTGCTTTCCCTGGGTGGGAAAATGCACTATTTCTGGAGGTACTGAAGTACCTGCTTCATTGGTGAATTGGTAAACAAAATGTACCGCGGCTCTGTGTTCACGAATGTGGTCTTTTTAAACCATACTGCTTATGTATTGTAAGGAAATAAGCAATGGGCATTGAAAGGGGTCCCTGCTGGGCCCTGTCGTCATGGCCTTAACTTTTCAGGCAAAAGGACTCACTCATTTCTGAATATTGAGTGTAAAAACAAAAAGGTAACCATGTTATTCCTGCTAACATTTCACATGCTTTACTTAATCTCGCATTCCCTGAGTCTTTGCCTTTGAGGTCTCGGCCTGACGTAAGCAGCGCATGCACTGCTCTCGTCTTACGAGCCTTCTTGGAATCCATACGATTCCAGAAGCCTCGTCTCAGCTCTGCCTTAAGTTTTGATTTGTGCGCTTTGTTTTGCATCACGAATTATGCCAAAGGCAGTGCAATGATTGCACTGAAGGCATGTCATTAGGCGCTTGTTGCCACCCTGTCTACTTTAAGCCCCGCCCACCGCGATTTGATCTTTTACTTGAGGCGGGAGACAGTGTCTCCTAATTAGCCGCTACGCACTTTTTTGTGATCATTCCCCTTTGGCAAAGGCAGCGCGTGTTTATAAATGCATAGCGCTTTCACTTTAAGTGAAAGCGCAATGCAATTATAAATACGCTGCTGCCTTTGCCAAAGCCGAGAGCTTTTTATGTATTTTTATTTTATATTTCTACTCTTCTCTCGTTTACTTTTAGCGCGCGCTTGTTTTTGAATGGCCCCAGTAAAAGACATCCCACTCTAGGGTGTTTGACGCGAGATCATGCACCAGACGTACAGATGGTCACTGTCTGCCCCACCCACAGGCTGTCCTGTGCCGGCCTCATGGGTACGGCGGCCTCCTCGGCAAGCAAGTCATCTTTCCACAAAATCGTAAATGTAAATGCATTTACTTCTTCCTTAAGTTTGCTTATACTCGGACAATGTTGGCTTGCTCACTGTAATAATCGCCTTTCATGTAGCGCTACATATCGCATATCTGCCTCTTCTAAGCGCTGCACATAACACACTATTATTACTAAATAATGTATTTCCGGTGGCCAAGCAACATGGCCGGCGGGACGTGAGCTCCCTCGACTCCTGGCCAGCCAGCCACTAAATCCTGCAATATCCTGTCTGCCGACGTCTACGACAGTCCCTGTTGTGCGGCTGGGACTCTGCTCGCTGCGGGGGCACCCTTGGGGGAAAGCAGGACGGAGGAAGTGCCCGGATTCGGCAGCAACGGCTCTGCGCCTCCCGACCGCGCGGCTGAAAATCACGCGAGTCCGGGGATGAGGCCTGCATCAGCCAGAGGGCTGAGTGGTGGCGTGTTTCCTCCCACTTACCCGGCGCCTTTGATAGCTGCTCAGGAGACGCCCCTGCCGTCGGGGGCCTCCTGATACCCACTAGCCCCGGCCCTTGCTGTTGAGCCTTAAGAAGTTGGACGGGCCCGAGGGGCCTAACGACACCGAGGATCGGCCTGGGGTGCGACCGGGGACCGGGCTCACCATCGCCTGCGACGGAGGCTCTGGCGCCCACGGCTGAGGTGTCCGTCGTTGCTGCAGAACCCTCCACTGGAACTGTGAGTGTATGCCCCCCCTCACCCCTGCCGGCCCTGCAGTGTGTTGCGGGACGGGCGTCTATGAGGAGCGGTACTTGTCGGCAGCCGCCCGGAGGAGGCGGGCGGCCGTGTTCCCCTCTTGACCTGCTGGGGAGTTCCTGAGGCCGAGGGGGCGCAATCGGCCTGGCTGGACTAGTGGCTGCTGGAGGCCCGCTGAGTTGCCGCCCGGCTGGGCCCTTCTCTCTGCCTGCCCCTTGTGGAGGTTGCGGGGGTGCCTGACCACCCTTGGAAAACTCCCATACGGCCTACCTGCTTGAAGACAACTACTGGCTGCCTGTCTGGAGAAGATCGCAGAGACGTCTCTGGGGTCTGGGAGAACTGTGGGGGTCTTCGCTGGTGGACGACAGATCGGGTTCCCTCGCCCTGGCGCCAGCTTTGAGGTGAGTAGCCCTGGGGTCACTCCTGGACGCTCGCTCAGCCCCTTCCTGGAGGGGTAGCGGACTTGGGCTCCCTGGTTTTGCTGGACGGCAACGAACTTGACCTGGCCCCCCTTGCTCCTGGTGGCATCTGAGGAGGGACGTAAGTCCGCTTTCGTTCGCCCTGTGAGGGGACATTGTGTTGGCTGATCGTTATACTTGCGGATGCCTGGCGTTCCACTGGGGCCTCTATCATGGGCAGGGACAAGCTGCCTCGTGCCTCCAACCCAAACACCATCACACAGTACACCACACAACGCCTTGCCATGCAGCGAATCACTCGTCAGACGGGCCCAGAGGGTGAGGGTGATACCCCCAATGAGTCGCCTCGAGCCGAGCTCCTGGAGGCGATACAGGGGTCCCGCAAGGCCTTGGAAAAACAAATTGAGACTGTCTCTATTGATGTTAATCTACTACGGGCAGATCTGTGGAAGGTGGCGGTTAAGGTCTCCACAGCAGAAGGTGACATCGTCCAGCTCCAGGGGGAGGTGGCCACCCTGCGGCAGCAGGTTTCCCAGCTCACCAACACTACCGGAGCGCTGGAACGACGTGCGGAGGAGGCAGAGGGACGGGCGCGCCGCAGTAACATCAGAGTCCTGGGCATTCCGGAGCGCTCGGAGCAGGGTAATGTGGAGCGCTTCCTGGAGAACTGGATACGTACTCCGCTATGCCCCACCGGTCTGTCGGAGGTCTTTGTGGTTGAGAGGGCCCATAGGGCACTGGTCCCTCCGCCGAGGCCGGGGGCTCCTCCCAGGGCCCTCATTGCTAAAATCCTGAACTATCAGGACAGGGACTGTATTTTTCAGGCAGCGCGAGAGGCGCCTGACCTCACTTTCGACAACGCCAAGGTCTCCATTTATCCGGATTACACCCACCAGGTGCAGGAACAGCGGAAGTCTTTTCTTGGCATCAAGCAGAAGCTGCGAGAACTCCACCTACAGTACATGCACAAAACTCAAGGTGCTCGCGAATGGGAGGGCTCATTTCTTCGAATCTCCAGAGGAAGCATGGGAGTGGCTGGAGATCAGGGGGGATGCCCTCCCCCCACGCGAGCGGAGGGGATCCCGGCGAACCTGGGGGACTAGACCTTCTGGAAGCCGCAGGGACTGACGCGGGGGTATAGCCGTCCCTGATGCTCCGGTGGAGGGACAGCGGATCACGGTGGGAGACAACAGCGCCCTGCGGGTGGAATCCACTGACTCCGACGATCCTCCCCGGGGACTGTGGCGGGGACTCCCGGGGAGAGCTTGGTGCCGGAGACTCCCCTATCCACTTCCCATGTGATTCCAGAAACAGTCATGGACCCTTCTGCGGCTGCTGCAGCATCGCCCTGCAGTTGATATCCTTTTTCCTTTTTCTTTTTTCCACTGTTGGGGGGGGAGGGGGCCGGTCCTTAGAGGCCTAGCGATTCTTTAATCACGGGGATCTGGGTGCCTTCCTTGCAGAATTTGTGCTGCTGTGGCACGCCTTTGGTAGGGTTTCGCGGTTACTCAGACCCGGGGGTTCCTCAGGTACATGCTCAGGCAGTCCGAGACTTTGAATTATGCCATGAGGTGGCTGGTCTGAGCCGGGAGTTGGACTTGGGGGAAGGGGGTTTTCTTCTCCTTTTTGTTGGGTAGTTCAGCCCGTTTGGGCTCATGGGTCGGCTGTGCACGTCCTGGCACCGGCACGGGGAGGGCATTTCGGCATGTTACATTATTGTCAGTAAATTGCTCGTGGGAGGGTGTTTTTAGGGGAGGTTGTTGGTTCTTTTTAAGCATCGTATGTACAGCATTTCGGGCACAGGGCCGGTGTAGCTACACGGGATGCGGAACACGAAGGGGTAGGTCACTTCACCACACATGGGGTATAAATTCCTGAGCAGGAACGTGAGGGGGCTGGGTACATGTACCAAGAGATATAGGGTCCTGTCCTCCCTTCGCAGACATAAGATCTCGATAGGATGCCTCCAAGAAACTCACCTTACAGACGACGGGGCTCAGAAATTGGGGAAAAAATGGTGGGGACAGGTTTTCCACTCTTCATTTTCTACATATGCCAGGGGAGTCCTAGTGTGGGTGGCTCCTGGGGTCCCATTTGCCATCCAATATGTGGAACCTGACATCCATGGGAGGTATCTACCCCTTAGAGCTAAACTGGATGGTAGGGATGTGGCTATACTGAACACCTATGCCCCAAACACGGACGACCCAGACTTTTTTCAGTCCCTGCAGGAGGTCCTGGTCTCGGAGCTGGAGGTCCCACTACTTTGGATGGGGGATTTTAATTGTGTCTTAGACCCTGTTCTTGACAGGTTCCCACCCCGTGCTGGCACAAAACCACGAATGACAACGAAACTCCGGGAGGTCATGGGGAATATAGGAGCCCAGGATGTATGGCACCAGAGACACCCAACTCTGAAGGTATACACCTGTTTTTCCTCCACTCACAATACACATAGTTGCTTGGATAGGGTCCTACTCGCGAATCCGGATGCCACTATGTCCTTTGAGGTTACCCATCAAGCGCGATTCCTATCTGATCATTCCCCTGTGGCATGTGTGGTGAATTGGGGAGGCCCGATATGGCGCCCACGGACTTGGAGGTTGCTGACTGAGATTCTCGAGGACCAGGTGGGGAAGCATCACCTAGAAACTGCCATAACTGACTACATTGACCTGAACTGGGGTGGGGCAGACCTTTCACTGGCCACGAAATGGGGTGCCCTGAAGGCGGTGGTGAGAGGGGAGTGTATGAGCCTTACATATGGGGTCCGGAAACAGCTCCAACGAGAGCTACAGGAGGAGGAACGCCACCTCTTGGAGGTACAGACGTCTGAGGCCCTTGACACTACGGAGAGGGAGGGGGAACATGACATCCAGACACGCATCCATGACATTTTGGACAGGCTCGATAAATATACCCTCACACAGTCCAGGCAACGTCTCCATAGGGAAGGGGATAAATCAGGTCGACTTCTGGCCTGGATTCTCCGGCGGGAAAGAGCCCCAGATGTAATTGTGGCTTTACGGGAGCCTACGGCGGGCCTGGTCCACTCTGAGGTGGGACTGCTGCGGGTCCTTAAGTCTCATCTCCAGCTGGTGTATACCGCGGACCCTGCCGTTTTCGAGGCGTCCTATCTCCCTTACCTTCAGGATCTGACCCTACGGTCTATCCCCACGCGGGCACAGGAGGACCTTGACGAACCCCTAACACTGGGCAAGGTACGATCCGCCCTGCAGCACCTACCGAGAGTCAAGTCCCCAGGTAGTGACGGGTTCCCTCCAGAGTTTTATCAAGCATTCGAGGGTACGCTTCCCTGACTCCTGTTGCAGGTTTATCTCGAGGCATTTGATTGCGGAATTCTCCCACCGAGCATGACGCTGGGGAAATATGCATGATCCTGAAGCCGGGAGGGGATGCCCACGAGCCTTCCTCGTATCGACCGATCACGATGATCAACACGGACGTTAAGATCTTGCGCAAGCTCTTGGCCTCTCGCTTAGCGCCATACATGACTTACTTAGTCCACGAGGATCAGTGCGGTTTCACGGCTATGAATCTGCGGCGGTTGAATCACATTCTACATGAGGTGCGGGGTCGGGATGAGCAGATGGTGTTGGTGTCTGTTGACCTTGCCAAGGTGTTCGACACAGTGGATTGGGGTTATCTTTTGCATTTTGTATACGGCCCCCCGTGCTAGGGTGAAGCTTGGGGGCGCGAGATCAGAAGAGTGGCGACTGGGTCGGGATACACACCAGGGGTGTCCTGTCTCACCGTTACTCTTTGTCCTCGCCATAGAGCCCTTCGCTGTCCGGGTTCGGACCGACATGGAACAGTGGGGAATCAGGGTGGGTGACACGTGCAATGTTATCTCCCTGTATGCTGACGACGCTCTGTTTTATTTGGCTTCTCCCAGGAACGCACTTCCGGTATTGCTGCACCACTTTGACCGGTTTGGGGAGGTCTCTGGATTACGACTTAACCGCGGTAAGTCACTGATTTTTCCACTGGCGGGTCTGGACTCCGTGCCCCTGGGGGACCTACCAGATCTTGGGCTGCGCTGGAAACAGGTAGGGTTCCGTTACCTTGGGATATAGGTGGCCCCGACGGACACGCAGGCGCTAGCCCGGAACGTAGATCGCATAATCGCATCCTTACAGCAGTCGGTGTCCTTTTGGAATTCTCTACCGCTTTCATTGATGGGTCGGCTGGCCATCGCTAAGATGGTAATGCTCCCTAGGACTTTATATGTACTACAGAACTCACTATGTCCGTTGCCGCCACGAGTTTTCAGAACTCTAAACACGTTACTTACGTCTCTGCTATGGGCGGGCCGGCGCAGTAGGGTAGCTCTTCACACCATTATCCGCAGCTACGAGGAGGGGGGCCTGGAAGCTCCACGCTTCGACCTATATTATTCGACGGCCCATTTACAACATGCGGCACGTTGGCTTACAGATACAGACAATTGGGAGACATGTCTTCTCTCTGGTAGGGTGGACACCCTGACGCTGCAGGAAGCACTGATGCAGGGTAGGGGGTCAGACAGGTCCCTTCCCTATATTGTGCGACACACGGCCGGTATATGGCAGCGGTTCGTTGAGAAGGTCTTACGGAGGGCACCCTTTGACAGGGAGCTTCCGATCTGGATACTGGCCCCCTCCATCGACATGGGGCAATATATGTCCTTTCAATCTTGGAGGGAGGGTGGGTGTGAAGTTCTGGCTGACCTTTATCCCAACAAGACCTTCCTTACCTACGAGCAGGCGGAGGAGACCTTTGGCCTTGGACGGGGACAATTCATACACTTCCAGGGACTCCAGGAGGTGGTGAAGGTCACCTGGCCCTAATACCTGGACATTCCACTACTGACACACACCCTGGATGTCCTACTTTCATGCGGTAAGGGTCGTAAATTGATCTCTCTTCTGTACAAAGCCATGAAACAGGATTCAACCCCCTCGGTACCGCTGTCTCGGGCAGCCTGGGAGACAGATCTCACCACCCCGCTGGAGGAGAGACAATGGGCACGCATAGGCTCCCTCACACGCACAGTTTCATGCAACGCCAGGTTTAAGCTGACGCACTTCAATTTTTTACACCGCACCTACCTAACCCCAGTATCCCTGAAACGTATCTCTGGGGACAGGGGAGATAGATGCCCTAGATGTGCCGCTGAGAAAGCAGGCTTTTTACATTTGGCTTGGGACTGTCCATTGGTTAGGCAGTTTTGGGTGGGGGTGGTGGATCGGATAGTTGCAGTCACAGGCCTTCAGATGGCACCTGAACCATTGTATTGTCTGCTTGCATTAGTCCGGAAACCCAAGAAAAAGAAACTCCCGTATAAACTCCTACAATTAATGCTGGTAATGCGCAGGGTGGCAATAACTTGGATGGGGCAGAAGGCCCCGGAGGTGCCCATCTGGCTTAAAGATGTCCGTGAGTGGTCCCTAGCCGAGGAAGCCCACATGCAACTCACTCGAAGGGATGAAAAGCTGCAGGACGACCTAACGGCTTGGCGGGTCATGTGTACTTCTGGATTGGCAGAAGGGGAGCCCTCCCCACAGGATACGACTGACAGTGAGGGAAGTGGGTTGGATCTATCCATTGGGTCTGGGCCTGACGGAGAGCAAGAGGGTCGGCCCCAGTAAAGTCCACAGTGCGACAAAGTGCTGTGCCCGGTTCCTTCCTCACGGTGTTCTGTTTGCACATTATTTATTTTTTCTTTCCCTATGGTCCCGTTCCCTCCCTGATGCTGCCTGTAGTCCTATGTGCCGTCAACGATATTGTAGATTTGCCTGTATACAATTATCTGATGCCAGTTTGTGTGTTTTTGGTTTTTCTAACATGTAAACTGAAAAATAAAGTTTATAAAAATAATAAAAACAAATGTATTTCCGTTGACCGACTTACGAAGGATGGAAGGCTGAATGTGCACAAACAGAATT
Source organism: Triturus cristatus (assembly GCF_964204655.1). Classification (NCBI taxonomy): domain Eukaryota; kingdom Metazoa; phylum Chordata; class Amphibia; order Caudata; family Salamandridae; genus Triturus; species Triturus cristatus. The sequence continues at coordinate 63,872,936 of NC_140593.1, read as the reverse complement.
CGAACTTCTGCATTCCAGAACACCGCATTTGTCGGCGTCGAGTTTTCGAATCCGTGAACTTGGGGAGTATGGAGTTAGTGATTACGGAACTACATCCATCCCTTCTCCCTGATGTCAGTGCCTGATTACCCGCCCTCTGCGCTTGAGTGACTGCTTCCCGTGCCTCCACCTACGCCACGTCTATGTGACCACTCACCGAGAGACACCAGGCCTGCACAAGGTTACGAGTCTTTTCACTCTCTGGTCCTGGGACTTTCTCTGGCCCTTCGTGGGTCTTTTCTGCTCCGAGGGCCGCGCGTCTCCCCCCTGAGGGGCTTTCCTCGGTGGAGGACTGCAAGCCCTCACCTCAGCCTTGTGTCTCCTCACCCCGAGGTGTCTGCCTGGGCTGCGTGCTCTGTGCCCTTTGGGAGCCCGGACTGAGTTCAGCGCTGTGTCGCTGACCCCGAACGAGGGGTCCCGGCAGAATCTCTTGTGCTCATGCATTACCGCCTCTCTCCACCGCCCCTCTGCCACCCTCAACATCACAGCTCGCGTTCACTTTCTGCAGGTGAAGCTCGGTGGGCGGCTCCAGAGGGCGCAGTGTTGAGTCTCGGCCCACGAGGCATTCCATTCACGCCCCTGGCTCCTGCCCCTGAACGCACACTGTGGAAGACAGGTTCCCCGTGGTGGCCTGTGGTGAGCGTGCTGTCTTGTCCCCCTGTCTTGACTATCTTTGACGCCCCTCTAGCAGTGCTTTGAATGATTTCTGCTACTGGGAGGTAGTGGTGCCCCTCATCCCCTTTAAAGCATACTGCATCACTGCTCAGAGGTACTGGCAGGTGCTCTCCCTTTCAAATGAAAGAAATACAGACATTCCACTTACCGGCACCCACACTTCGGGTAGGTGTGTACGGGAAGCCTGGTGGTGAGTGCGCTTTCTTGGTCCCATTTTATGTACCCGTGACACCAAGTAGGCACATGAAACAGGATGATGCATGTATGAATCTGCCTTTCGGTTAAAATGTTACCCTGGGAGCTATTTTAACTGATGGTAAATGAAAGAACGGACGAAGTCCTCAGCGGGGTGAAATAACTTTGCTTTCGGCTATAGTTAAAGCCCATTGTGCATTATGCCACATCCTTTTCTCATTTAGAAGAACCGCAAGGTAATGTCTTCATGTAAAACATGACCTGGCATGCTGGGTAACTACTGATTGGACTGCCTAGTACAAGCTGGCATCTCAAGATATGAGGCTGTGAGCCGGAAGTGCCTACTTGAGACTGGCACCATTTGGGTAACTTTTTTAAATCAGTTTTGAATGTGTTTTTGCTTGTATCTGTCGTTTTGTGTGCCTGTCTCTATTTCTCTGATGGTGTGCCCTCTTCGGGTGGGTGTCTGGTTGAGGCATGAGTATTTGTCCAGGTGCGGCTGTTGTGCAAAGCACAGTATATGGAGCTGACTGCCAAGCCAAAGCATTTTCTTTGCTGTAAATCTGCAGTTGTCGTGCGAGCGGTCTCCTAAACTCGCCCTTTATCACTCCTCCTCCCTCTCAGCTGGCAAGCTCCTGTTCACTGTGCTGTTACGGAACCATTTAAATGGCCTACTTAAGGGAAAGTATCAGCACAGTGGACTTGAGTAAAATCCCTGCAAATAAGGTTCTGCTGAATGTTGCTGGGAACGGCTACTTATTCTCATCCCTGTCGGGTGACACATTAACGCTCATGTCGTTCCCCTTACCTCCTAACCATCTGAATCAGTAACCCCAATGCTTCACCAAAATAGCCATCTAATATTCTTAGGTTTTTTTTTTCACAAAGAGACGTTTTTGGAAACAAAATGCTGAAAGTGCCTTTTTTGTTTTATTGGACAAATGTTTTTTATTTGTTTTAGCCTGGATGGCTTCTCTTAAGGTTATTTGTATTCTTTTTCACTCAATCTTTCATCTTTTCTTTGCTTTCTTGTTTTACCAGTAGTTACTTTTTAGGTCTCATTGTATAGCTGTATGAAGACCTGTTCTTACCAGTTCTTTAAAAGATACAGAGTGGGGTTTAGTTCCAGTTAGAGGAGTATAACTAGGGCCACTGGAAATATGCGATTGTGCGGCTGCAGCGATTTCTGCATAATTGCAGATTTGCCACATATTGCATCATTACTGCATAATTTGCAGATTTTAACAAAAAAAGTGTTTCTAGCTCAAACGGTCCCAAAGTTAGTAAAAATCCAGCGACACATGTTGCTGCGTAGTGAAAGGCCCTTTGGTTAACTGGTCACCTTTCTATAACTTATTGCTATATTTGGGTGTTAAACTGATACTAATGATTTACAACTAATGCGTATACAGTGTTAACAAGCTTAACAAGCATTAAAAATGCAATAGGTCTCGTCCTTCATTAAGTTAAAGCCATTTGCTTTGCTATACAATACCATTAGCAAAGCAAATAGCTTTAACTTAATCAAAGGCGAAACCTATTGCATTTTCAATGCTTGTTCTAGGATGTTATTCATTTTTTTTAGGCAGCATATTGCTCTTGTGTAGTGCATAATTTGAATTGAGTCACATCCAGGTGTTTTGTAGCAGGTCAGTGAGTTTCTTTCAGCAGGGCAGTATGGTGTTCAGTGGGGGAGAGGATGTGGCACTATGGTCAGACCTGCTGAATTTATTTGGAACTGGGAAACCAGGTTCAGCCTTCATGACCAGTCCACCAGACCACTCCCCCTGAGGGAGCACATGCTAGACCTTAGAAGGGCCCACAAGATATTAAAGGCCCTGGTGTCTTAGCACCAGCAGGTGGACCCTAGCAGTGGCAAGTGTGGGTTAGCCTTGATGGCCTGTCTGCCACAATTCATTCTGAAGTTCACCTCCAGTCTTGCAGGCAGGCGGATAAAGCAGCACACCATAGAGTGGCAGTGACTCTATCACTGAGGGCACAGGACCCTTGAGCAGGGTGGCTCTAGGTCTGTGCGACCGCACCAGGCGCTGACCAGCATCAGTCCGTGCAGGTAACAGCGGTGGGGCAGAGGGGCTGGGTAAATAATTAATTTTCACTCTGCATCGTCCCCCACCGCCCCACTTCTGTTACCTGCACGGACAGCGGCTGGCGCTAACTTCAGGAGGGGGCGTTGTGTTTGCAAGTATAATATGGTTTTAAAAGCACTTGCTGCCTCCTTCCTGGCCTCCAATAATTTTCAGCAACAATAAAAATGTAATGATAACTCCAGTGAATAATGATCTTAGTAGAGAGAGATGGTGTTTTGTCTAGTGGACGTTTTGACTAATGGAAAGGAAGCGCAGAGGGTTAATGTGCCTGCTGCTAATAACATGTATCATGCAGATCATCAAGTGCACATAATGTAAATAGATCAGTGGGTTACTGCTTTTGTCCGAGAGACCCTATTGTTACTTGCAGTTAATAAGTTAAAATCCTAACATAAAACAGTGAGCTATTAACTGTCATGTAAGAGTTGCAGGCAAACTGCAAGGTAAATTAGAGCGTTATGTTTTTTTCCCCAGTCTTTGATTATCCTAATGTTGCAAAAAAGGGTTCATCTGGGTAGAAATCAATTCTGATTATTAAAGAGAACCCCCAACCATGGTATTACGTTTTAAATTCTGAGTTTGTGTTTCTCCAGACCAATCACTATTAAACTATGCTGCCTACTAGTATGGTTGTCATGTGACTCGTACACCTTGTAGTCCTTTGTCTTATGTAACATTTCCTATACAGTGATTTAGACACGTATGATCAGTGGCGGCTCGCCAAGGGAGTGCTGCGGGGCGGTAGGTCGGTGGAGGTGCAGGATGGGGGGGTATGAAGTTTGACATACGACGGACAGGAGCAAGGTAAGTAATTAAATAAATAAAAAATGTACCTTGCGCTGAGTTGGCGAGGCAGCGCGCGCATGGTAAATTGTTTCATTTATTTAATTACTTACCTTACTCCTGTCTGTCGTATGTCAGACTCCACTACCCCCACCCCGCACCTCCCCCGCCCCGCCCTGCAGCACTCCCTCTGCGCACCGCCACTGCGTATGATTGATTGTCTCTGTGTAATATGCGTGATGTAAAGTGCTATGACATCCTACACTGGTATTAGTGGTGCTGTACATTTTCTGATACTTTATCATTTTGACATTTTTACACATTCTCTGCAAATATTTTTCCTCATTATCACCAGTGGAACATACAACTGCAGCAGTGAGAAAGGCGACCAGTCAACCTTTGCAAAGAGCCCTCCACTTCACAGCAGCACAAGTCAAATATTTTAGTAACTTTTGATCCGTTTGAGCTATAAACAATTTATTAGTTAAATTCGTCAGATTATGTAGCAGATGATGTATTATGTGGCAAATATGGCAGAGCCATAATTATGTGGAAAACATTTGCAAACTACGATATTTTGCCATTCACGTTTGAACTGCTCTTGTGGGAAAAGGGAGGAGACGTGCTGATGACAGAAACTCCATGGCTCGGAGACAAATGGCTTGCGATTCCACTTTTAAGGATATTTGGGACAATCTGTGAATGTATTTTAATGTCAATAACTCAGATTAAACCTTAAATGAACATGTGTATCCATTGGTTAAATTAAATAACATAATAAGCTGTAACCAGTTAGTGAAATGGAAAACAAATACTAAAAATTGGGATATTTTGCTCTTTCTGCCACACCTCTGACTCCGCCCACTGACCCAATCCACGGGTTAGTCCCGCCCTCTGATTCTCCGCTCACAGTTTCCTCACTTCGACCACTGTATATACTGCTATACTGTAGGGCACACACTGTACATTGCCTCTGTGTAGGGTATATTCTGCGGTGCACACGCTGCACATTGCTTCTGTGTGGGGTACATACCTCTATACTGCAGAGCACATGCTGTACATTGCCTCTGTGTAGATTATATACTCCTACACTGCAGAGCACACAATGTACATTGCCTCTGTGTAGATTATATACCCCTATACTGCAGAGCACACGCAGTACATTGCTTCTGTGTAGGGTATATACTTCTATACTGCGGAGCACAAGCTGTACATTGCCTCCGTGTAGGTTATATAATTCTTTACAACAGAGCACACACTGTACCAGGGGTCTCCAACCTTTTCTGTATTAAGAGCTACTTATCTTCAATGAAAAGCCTCCTGGGCTACTAATATTATTAGAGATGTAATGATTGCCACATCAGACAAGATTAGATTAATGACCAGCATATGCAAAGTGATTCCTTCAGTTCATCAGACACAGATGCCAGCAGTAATGTAAAAATACTTTCCCCATGTGTAATGCCTCTACATGGGGAGTACATAACAGCCACAGCTGCAATGCCCCTAAAACCAAGTTAATAATATTGGTAATGAGTCTCCCCAACACCCTTTACTTTTATCGCTCAAATATAAGCATTAAATATATTTTGGGAATCCAGCCATTTTACTCCAAACATAAGCTTCTGAGATCTGAAAATACACACACTTTAGTCTATAATATCTGCTTATCCTTTTTGGCATAGATATATTCATTCAACATAGCAAAAGCTTCCAAATGAGTTGACTAGGCTGCACACAGAAGAACTGTGTACAGGTAGGTGGAGAGCTACCAGTACCTCACGAGCTACTCGTTTGAGAAGCCTGAGCAATACAATGCCTCTTTGTAGGTCTGTAATTAACCAAATCAGACTTTTGACTGTCAGTTGGGTGCCCGGGTGAACAAGGCTGCACCCACCTGGAGCACTGCTCAATACAGTATACAAACTTGTGCAAAGTCATCCCTATTGTTTTTCCTGTTTGACATTTGGTACTTCCTGAACACCTTTCAGACTGCTGTGAAGGCCTTGGGAAAGCTTTAGGGCTCATGGAGCCAAAGAGAAACACGTGTCAAACGACAAACTCCCACGCTCAAACCTTGAGCAACAACATCTGCTTCTTTGTAAGATATGGTGTAAGAATACTGTGAACAAAAATACTGTGCGCTCAATATCACTTACAAGATAATAATAGAAACTCTCACCCAGTGGAACAAAATATTTGGAAATGATATTTAGGGTATAGTATTTAAGTCAGAATATATTTTTCTATCCAATATTCTAACGTACAACTGTTTGTCACAAAAAATATTTATTAGAATAAAAACAAAATGGACATGGCCTAGCGGTCCAACATGGTGGACACGCTCTAGACGAGCTCCCGCAGCCCCTCAATTATCCGTCATATATCCTGCCCTCCCTGGCTTTCATGCACACTCACAATCCTTGGGAGAGCTCCTGAGTCCTGGCAGCACTTGGTGTGTCGTGCCTGACCGGTCTGCCCTGCCTGGGTGCGCTTGGGCCCCGGGGGAAAGCTGTGGCCTGCTGATCCCCGCCCTTGCATTGGAGGTTTTACTACGAGTGGGCGGAGTCGAGAAGCTGTGAGCACCGCACTGCCTTGCTGTCCCTCGGCAGACCGGAGATCGAGGGGAGCAGCATCTGAGCAAAGCCCTACAGATCAGGCGGCTGTGCCAGGCCGCGGAAGATCGCGTTCTCTCGGCAGTCGAGAGAGCCAGAGGAAACAGGCGGCTATGCTGGGCCACGGTCGACCCCCTCCCACCTGGGGAGGCCGTGATACTTGCTGGCCGGTGGCGTCAGCGGTGAGCCTGACTTTTGGAATGCCAGGTCGTTGAGTGCCTGTGGGCCCGCGGCCTGGTGTGTGCAGGTGTCCGGGGCCTGGTAATCTGTAGTTTGCAGCAGTGCGGTTCTGAGTGGTGGATGTGAATACCTGAAGTGCCGTGGCCATTGGAAACGTGGAGCGGGCCGCTGTGTGTGACCTAGCGAGACTCGGCAGCCATACCGGACTGAGGCGTGCCTGCGCCTGCTTGGGGCAGCTTGGTGCGTTCCGTGACTTGTGGTGCCTTTTCCTGGACAGCGCTCTGTCTCCTCGGCTGGCGGGTTTCCCCTGAGATGACACCGGTTGGCCTTGGATGTCATAAGGCCCCCGCATCGACCCCCCTGACATACTCTGTATTGGAAGGCGGGCCCTTGAGTGTGCTGGAGTCACCAGAGTGAACCTCTTTGACTGTGCTGCTTGTGCCTGGGTGTCTGGGCCCTTGGGGTACCCGTGGACTGTTTTGACTCTATTCTTGGTGGAGTCCTGCTGCCTGTGTCTGTGCTGTGCCGGCTGGGCCGCCTGGTCGATAAAGGCCATGCGAGGTTGGTGCTTTGGCCTCTTAACAAGGGATACATACCCGGTGCCCTTATCCAGAGGGAGGGGCGGGGACAGACAGAGCGGGGTTGCCTTAGTTGATGCTGTAGTAGTCCCTACCTACATAACTTCCTACATTGTGGGCGCTCGCTGTGCCTTGATCCAGCTGGCCTACTGGACAAGGTCAAGCGAGGTGCCATCTTGCGCCAAGCTAAACGTTATGGCGCACACATCCTACTCTTGCAGGAAACGCACCAGCTTGGGATAGACTTCCATGTTTGACACAATTCGGGTTTGTAGAGGCCTTCAACTCGAGATTCACTAGAGGCTCACGGGGTGTAGCGATACTAATCCACCGTAGAATACCTTTCGTACATGAAAAAACATGGACAGACCTTCAAGGTAGATATGTCATATTTGGGGGCTCATTGGACGGACAATCGTTTGTCCTCGGATCTATAAATGCTCCCCCACTCCTCACATGGAACATGATGGAACGCCTGATGCGATTATGTGTTGAGATAACGGCTCGTGGCGCGAATGGGTCTGACTCGCGTAGGCAGTTGCTCCATACCCAGCAGGTCTATGCCGGTGAGCTGCTGGATGAGGCTCGGATGGCCTGGTTGGCTACCCATAGTAGAATATATCAATGGGGTGACAAATCCAGTGCTTTACCGCAACGCCTGTGTCAGAGAGCACTCTGCCCCACTTCCATCCCAAGTCTGTGCAATCCAGACTGGAGGGTTCTCACGGATCCCCGACAAATTGCCGCACGCTTTGCAGATTATTATGCAGTTATATGCTCCCCCGGAGACTATATCACCCCAGCTGGTTCAGAAGTTTATTGATGGTTTACCTCCGCGTACCCTTTCGGACCAGGTGTGGGATGACCTTGATGCCCCCATAACGACAGAGGAGATCCAGGAAGCATTGTCTGGGCAGCGCTCGGGCAAGGCTCCCGGCCCAAATGGCCTTCCATGCGAATTCTATAGGAAGTACCAATCCCTACTTATTGCTCCTTGCCGCAGTTCATGCTGCCTCAGCTGACCGATCTCTTCCAAAGGATTGGCATCACGCTGAGATAGTGGTGTTCCTGAAGCCGGGGCGACCACCCGACCATCACTCTTCATATCGTCCGATATCGCTTCTCATCGTCGAGGCAAAGCTACTTGCCAAAATCATCGCCAATCGTATAGTCTCACATATCTTCGATCTGATCCACTCGGACCAGGTGGGCTTTTTGCAGTGCCGCGCCACCCACCATAACATCCGACGTGTCCATAATGCTGTTGCCTTGGTGGACCGTCTGGGCGAACCGGCAGCTCTTTTGTTGGCAGACATGGAGGGCCTTTGACTCCCTGAGCTGGACGTATTTTTTGCGCTTCTTAGTCGTCTTAATTTTGGTCCTCGCCTGATAGAATATATCCAACTCCTCTACACTGATATCACGGCCTCCGTCCGTATGGCGGATACCGTCTCAGCGACCTTTCCTATCGGGCGTGGCACCCGCCAGGGCTGTCCTCTCTCTCCATATCTTTTTGCGCTTGGTATGGAGCATCTGGCAGCATGGGTGCAGGTAGACGCGCAGCTCAGGGGGTTTGAGTGGCCGAGGGCAGTATCTGATCGCATAGCACTATATGCGGATGATGTTGGTGGTCCGAGGAGGTTGCGGTGGTGCGGGATGGCTTTAAATATCCGGGGGTCTTCCTGGCTGCCTCGCAACCCTTGTCTTCAGAAACAAACCGAGCACCTTTGTGGATGCAAATCAAGGAACAGACTCACTCTTGGTCACATCTGCTACTCTCCCTTTTCGGGAGGTCGCCATTTTTAAGATGGTCCCACTGCCTCCTCAATTGTATCAACTCCAAAACTACCCATATTTTATATCACCTAGTTGGTTCACACAACTTAACTCTACTCTCCAATATTTTCTTTGGGTGGGCGGCTCGGCTTGGGTGGCGTTAAAGACGTACTTTCAATCAACGTATTGCGCTGGACTGGCAACACCGGATTTCCAGGCATATTTTGTGGCATTGCATCTTCTCAAATTTAACAACTGGTGGTATGGTGATAGATCGGACCCTGCGTATACGCTCGAGCGTTGGCTGATGAAAGCCGTGCCCCTTCATACGTTCCTCTATTCGGGCCCAGCCCGGAGGGCCTTGCCTCCGGCGACTGCCACAGTTTTTCAACTGTGGAAATGCACGCTCCGACAATTGGGTTGGTGGGGCAGAATAACAAAAGAGGCTCCACACTGGTACAATGGCCTTATGCCACAGCTTGCTGGGCTCCCAGGCTTCTTGGGATGGGGGGCCATAGGAATTTCAACTATGGGGGATGACAGGGGTGTGGAATTTATTAAAATATCTACTTGTCCATAGGGCAGGTTGCTTCAAAAATCTACTTGTCCTGTAACAAAATCCACTTGTCCCTTTGGTGCCATGTTGTGCGGCGACAAATTATGGCAGCAATCTCATTATATAAGAGCTCTTATATAGCCTCTCTGATTATGCCAGGGCTCATACCATAATAGTGTTTGAATACTAGCAATCCCTTTCCGTTTCCGCAGATCTACATACTGGGACTGAAGGTAGGGGTAAACAATAGTTCCACGGTTGGAATGCCCTTATGAGTGTGTGCAAACTTACTAACTTGCATGTTTTAAGGGTTTTCAACAACTCTTCTCTAATCTTTTCCAATACTGAGAAATGTTGGAAATTTACTCCTGACAATGGCAGAAGTAAACCTTCTTCCAGAGTTGGGGAAAAAGTGGTTGGAGGGAAAATAAACTTGCAAACACTCAGGTTTTCGCATGAGCAAATCTACACGTGCATATTTGCTCATGCTAAAATGCAGTTCACAAATATTTTCTAGGAGTACTATCTCTTGCTTTACTGCTGTAAATTCTTGTGAATTCACGAAAGCCATATTGCTGCCCTTAATGCAAGGACATATATCAAGGGTGCACTTTTGAGACTTTCTTCAATAATTGGGACCCTAATTTGGTCTGGCGTTAACCATGACCATTTGTTTTTATTAAAATTCTCTCTCTCTCTGTATCGGCTGGCTTCACGGTGAGTGACAGCAGTCTGCTCTTTCACAAGGAGCATATTGGCGCACAAATTAGTTTTGTTCAGTGACAGTAACTAATGTGGCAGTGTGTGCTTTTTTGAGACCCACATTTTTTTTTGCTTTTGCTAATGTTTGTTATAATGGTGAGGGTCCGGCAGCTCTCACATCAATAAGGTTTTACAAAAACCATGCCAAAACAAGTCACGCATTGCTAAAACTAAAAAGCTGACCACCATTTCAGACCTATTGGCTTTGCCGATGCTTGTTTATTTTTATGTTTCCCAAAATCTTATTGAAACTAGTTACACTGATTTTCTAATATGAATATTTTGGGGACATACTAGCATGCATTTTACTAAATGATGCTGCAAAAAATTTTTTTCCCTACTTTCATTTATTAGTAACATTTTATATTGAAAGCAAAGAATCATTAATCTTGCTCTCAAGCTTCTGCAAATATTTGCATCTAATCAGAGAGCATTCTGGGAGCATTATGCATAGCCTCATATTGCTAAACTTTGAAACCGTTTGTACACATTTTTATACTGGAACCACTGTCAGTAGTGCAGTCAGAACTTACATTTACTGAGAGCGCTCACCCTAATAATAAAGGCTTTCAATTAATGAACCATAAATACAAGATTGAACAGCTTTAACATTTGTGCACAAATATTAACTTAACTGCAGGCAGTCCTTTTCCCTGATCCTTAATGGGGTACTGCAAACTAGCAGCAAAAGGGTTTGTGCTGCAGGGGGTTGGGCCTGCTTGTCCCAAGGACAAAATGCACATTAAAACTTGTTGCCCTTGACCCCAAACAATATGTCCTGGGCGTCAAGCTATAGGAATTCCATATGAGGCTATGCAGAATGCTCTCTGATTAGATGCAAATATTTGCTAAACTACTGTAAAATTTCAGCTACCATTTTTTTGCAGCATCATTTAGTAAAATGCATGCTAGTATTTCCCCAAAAAAGCACACACTGCCACATTAGTTACTGTCACTGAACAAAACTAATTTGTGTGCCGATATGCTCCTTGTGAAAGAGCAGAATGCTGTCACTCACCGTGAAGCCAGCCGATACAGAGAGAGAGAATTTTAATAAAAGCAAATGGTCATGGTTAACGCCAGACCAAATTAGGGGCCCAATTATTAAAGAAAGTCTCAAAAAGTGCACCCTTGGTATATGTCCTTGCATTAAGGGCAGCAATATGGCTTTCGTGAATTCACAAGAATTTACAGCAGTAAAGCAAGAGATAGTACTCCTAGAAAATATTTATGAACTGCATTTTAGCATGAGCAAATGTGCATGTGTAGATTTGCTCATGCGAAAACCTGAGTGTTTGCAAGTTTATTTTCCCTCCAACCACTTTTTCCCCAACTCTGGAAGAAGGTTTACTTCTGCCATTGTCAGGAGTAAATTTCCAACATTTCTCAGTATTGGAAAAGATTAGAGAAGAGTTATTGAAAACCCTTAAAACATGCAAGTTAGTAAGTTTGCACAGACTCATAAGGGCATTCCAACCCTGGAACTATTGTTTACCCCTACCTTCAGTCCCAGTATGTAGATCTGCGGAAACGTAGCAACATAAAGGGATTGCTAGTATTCAAACACTACTATGGTATGAGCCCTGGCATAATCAGAGAGGCTATATAAGAGCTCTTATATAATGAGATTGCTGCCATAATTTGTCACCGCACAACATGGTACCAAAGGGACAAGTGGATTTTGTTACAGGGCAAGTAGATTTATGAAGCAACCTGCCATATGGACAAGTAGATATTTTAATAAATTCCACACCCCTGAAGAGTATGCGATGCCTCAATCACAATTCTATAAATACCTCCAGTTCCGTCATGCCTTCTCTCTATATCTGGCACTCCAGGAGACCATACCTGATTTCAGCCCCCTTGGGGCGAAAGCCAACATGGGAGAACTGGGAGAACACAAGAGTACCAAAATATATTACATGCTTGTCACAAATAGGCACAAAACACTGTCTAATACATGGGAGGCTTGGCAGACAGACTTGGGCCCTTTAGACGATGAGGACTGGACCGATGCACTGGCATCCCCTCGAAGTGCCGCCATAGCGACTCAGCTACGATACATACAGTTTAAGTACCTACACAGGGTATATTATACTAGGCATCGACTCTGACGGGCTGGTCTTCACTCTGTTTGCGATGCCAGGCATCCAAGGGTACTTTTTTTCATACTATATGGCTGTACACATCTCTCTCAAGATTCTGGCACGGGGTTATTGCATGTATGTCGCAGGTCTTGGGTTGGGACATCCCTCATTCACCCCTACTAATTCTTCAAAACATTACTGATGATATTGGTGGTAATATCTATAAACGCCATCTACTGTTACTGTGCCTCATATTTGCGAAGTGAGACATTGCGAAGGCCTGGAAGGACACCTCAACGCCCTCCTTTGAAGCCTGGAAAAGGAGTCTAGATTTTTGTATGGGGTTAGAGATACCTATATTTGTTGCGCAGGGCTGCCCCCAGAAACATACCAAGATATGGAGGAAATGGGCATATTTCCGGGGAATTTACCTAGAACCTACACCGGATCGAACGGTAGATTGACATTTCTCATGACTACCACTGGGTTGGGTGATTGAGGTATTAACGATTTAATTCTTCACTCTGGGGTTGACTCGACATGTGTAACATATCACATATTGGATATATGACACTTCAGTTGATTGTTAATTTAATATGTTGTTATGCATATGACTTTCTTTTGCATATTTGGACACAAAATGTCAACATCAATACTTGTACAAAATATATCTTGCTGCTACGATATATGGCCTTAACGGGCATACTCTGGCTGTTGACAATAATATTTTGTTGTGAAAAAAGAATAAAAACAACACGTTCTATCCATTAATTGATTTTGGAATATCCCTTGCCAACATATGTAGAGAGTGTCATCATCTATTTGACATTTATAGTTTCGTATTTCCCTAAGTACATCTCACTCCCCCAGGAAACGAATACCTTCGAACTTCATAAACTACACATGTCTATGGTTCATAGGCAGTTCAAGCCCCTGTCTTTTTTATGAAAATAAAACCAATCTAGCCGCAACCACTACCCTTTATTCAAGCCAAATTGACGTGTTCCCTGCCACATCGCACTCAGAGATCTAAATCAATGAATCCACTGCAAATACCAAGATCAAAGGACAATAAAATCAGAATAGGAGGCAGATCTTTCTCTTCCCTGTCCCTCAATCAGTGGCAGATCCTTCTACCAGCGATACACGCATATATCAGTTAACATTGGTAAACACCCCTTACTACGCATCCGTCACCCCGCATGTTGGTACAGCGCAGTCGTTACAACTACCTCGTTGAAACAACGAATACCATTACCCCGCAAGTCGTTACAAAAACTTGCGGAGGGGAGAGAAGGTGTTGGATTTAAAATCCAACACCTTCCCTACTGTCTGCAAAAACTGGAGTTGGAATAGTAAATTATACTATTCCAACATCCAGCGCCCCTCTCCGCAAGTCGTTGTTACGACTTGCGGGGTAATGGTATGCATTGTTACAACGCGTTCGTTGTAATGACTGTGTTGTAACAACATGCGGGGTGAGGGAATGAGGAAAAAAGAGGCATATTCTTTAACCCCTTCAGCGCTGGGCGAATTCCGCCGCGGTGCTGAAGGGTTCGAGCGCGGGCGGGACCATGACGGAACGGTTCCGTCATGAGCACAGCTCAACCGTGGCTCATGACGGAACCGTTCCGTCATGAGCATGGAAGGGGTTAACATTGTATTAAGGTAAACAACTGAAAACTTGACGTTATCTTCAAACCTCTTTGTTTTTTGGGTGGAAAGGGATTCTAATGGGCCAGTTTTCTTCTGCCAAGCTAATGCCTGACGGCGTATCAGTGTGCTACATGAAACCCACAGATTTGAAATGTAAATGTGTTAGATTCATGGAAAGACTCATAGGCAGCAAAGAAGATTCATGTGTTGACGCTGATGGCCGCATTATGGCTTTCAGCCTGTCATATGTTTGCAAGAGCTTCAATGTCAATGTCTTAAATATGTACAGACAATACTGAATCGTAACAGGAATTCAAGCTTCCACTCTTTTAAGAATGAGACAAGCGGCCCACTTGGTCCTAAAGTCATCACATGGCCTAGCCAGCTGCTTCTGCAAGGTATTATATAAATACCATGATAGCTGTACGTTCACACCTGTATGTCAACCGGCATTGTAGGATTACTTTCGCCACGACTCTGCCTGACCCAGATGGTGGCAATCACATACGTCAATGCTCCAATCAATCAGCATTTATAAAGCACAGCTAATCACCCCATAGGGTATATAGGCTCTTGCAGGTCCCGGAGGCTTATTCGAACAGCCAGGTCTTGAGGGCCATTTGGAATTCCGCAAGTGGGGTGATGGGCTGGAGGCACACGGGGAGACTGTTCCAGGTCTTTGCTGCAATAAGAGAGAAGGAGCGTCCTCCACTTCTGCTTCAGTAGATGTGGAGAGTATGGTCAGGTGAAAGGGAGGTGGAGCGTAGTCTTCTCGACGGTTGGTGGAAGTTCAGGTGATGGTTAATAGGTCTTAGGGTCCTTGGTTATGTAGCGCCTTGTGTGTGCGGGTCGGCAGTTGAATTGGCTGTAAGGGGAGCCAGGGGAGTTGCCTGAGGTGGGGTGTGATGTGGGTTCATAGGGGATGGCCGTGGATGAGTCTGGCTGGGGCGTTCTGTATGTTCTGAGGTTTCTGTAGGAGGTGTGTGGCAATTCCTACATAGAGGGCGTTGCCGTGGTCTGATCAACTGGTGATGAGGGCTGGTGTCACGGTGCGTCTCGTGTGCAGTGGTAGCCACTTGAAGATCTTACATAGCATGCGCAGAGTGAGGAAGCAGGCGGAGGACATGGCGTTGATCTATGATTTTATGGTGAGCTTGTTGTCAATGATGATTTGGAGGTTTCTAACATGGTTGGAGGGAGTGGGTGCGCATCCTAGGTCTGATGGCCACCAAGAGTCGTTCCATGTGTTGCTCCATGTTCTTTGAATTGCCACGGTCCATGCTCAAAGTTTTTGAGCAGTTGCTTGAATGTGTCCAGCTTGCCTTGCATGTACACATCTCACACTTGGGTGATGCCAGCCAGTGTCCAAGAACATATATCAATGGCTGTGGTGATCTCCTTGAGTCCTGGTGTAGCCCAGATCAGGAGTGATGCTGAATAAGGATGCAGGGCGCCTCGTACCCACATTGTGGGACTGAATTTGCTGGTGGCTCTGCATGACCCAGATGGTGGCAATCGTGTGCCTAAAAGCTGCATGTTCTATGGATTGCCGAAGTCCAAGCCCAACGTTTTCAAGCAGTTGCTCGAATGCGCCCAGCTTGCCCTGCACGTACATTTCTACCACTTGGGTAATGCCAGCCAGCCAGCGTCAAGGAGTAGACATCAAAGGCTGTGGTGATCTCGACTCCTGGTGTAGCCCAGATCGGGAGTGATGCTGAATAAGGACACAATGCGCCTCTTACCCACAGGTACCTAACCCAACAGGTCTCTGTGAGATTCTGGGCACACAGTCCCCTGAAGGGCCGTCTGCTAAGAGCCATTCTGCAATGTTGTTGTGCCTTAGTGAATTGCCTTCCAGGCCCTCCAGGATCTGTAGCCACTTCATGGGCCACTGCAGCTGGGCTGCCGCATAATACCACTTTTAGTTAGGAACCTCCAGACCATCGCTCTCAAATGGGAGCTAGAGCTTTGGAAGCGCCACTCTCTTGTGTTTACCACCCCAGATAAGGTCAGATAAGAGTGTTTTCAGATCTGAAATATAGGAGCGCAGGACAAAAAACGGAGGTGTGGAGAACAAATACAGTAATCACAGGAGGATAAGCATTTTGGAAATGGTTGCCCTGCCAGCTGGGGATAATGGCAGCTCACACCAGAAAGATAGACAGTTGTTCGATGTTGCCGGCACTCTGCCCAAATTTCTCTGCACTAGGTTTTCATTAATATTAGCCAGAGTGTTCCCAAAAGCTGTCCAAAATCATCTTAAGGTCAGGAAGTGAGATGAAAGTGTTGTGCTAGTACAATAGTGCGATGTCTGAGTACAAGATCGCATACCAAGTGCCACTTTGGGGGATACCACAATCTAGTGCCCGCTGACGTACTAAAAATGCCAATGGCTCAATTGTCAATGTGAAAATGATGGGAGACACGGAACATCCCGATCTCGTGCCAAGTGCTATTTCGAATGACTCAGAAACAACCTTCCAAACATGCACGCTGGCCAGTGGTTTTGTATACAGCAGTCTAACCCATCGTAATAACTCCTGTCCCAGCCCCAGTCTCTATACCACCGAGTGGAGGTAGGTCCAACGGAACGTATCAAATGCCTTCTCCATGTCTAAGGACACTGCAACCTCATCTCTACCCATCGTTCCCACCACATTCATTACTGCACACAGTCTAAGTACGTTCAAAAAAGTATTGCATGTCGGGACAAACCCATTTTGATCTGTGTGTACCAAGGTCTGCAGCAATGGCAACAACCTGTTGGCCAAGATCTTACTTAATATTTTATAGTCCTGGTTTGAAAGAGATAGTGGATGACAGGAGCACACATCCAGTGGGTCCCTCGCCTGTTTTGGAAGTATTACAATGAGGGCTTCTCTCATGGAGCATAAGAGTTCCCCCTTAACACGAGCTGCCTGATACACAGAGAGCAACTTACTTGCCAGCTCAGTCCTGTATGTAATGTAGAACTCCAATGGAAGTTTGTCTAGACCAGGCGTCTTGTTGCACGCCATTTAGGAGATTGCCGCATGCACCTCATTTATTGGTTCGTCTAGCTCCTGATCCTGGAGCAGATATATTACAGGAGTGGGAATCTCATGCACATACCCCTGCAACTGGACGAGTGCCATAGTGCTGTGTGCCTCATAATGGGTTCACTAGTAGTCAACAAAGGCCTCACAAATGGCCTCATGCATATTTATGACCACTAAATCTTGATCATGAATTGCTCGCTCCGATTTGAGGCCTAGCGACCATCAACCTGAGGAGCCATGCAAGCATCTTGTCAGCTCTGTCCCCCTCAGCATGTTGGGCGGCTACAAAGGTTTTATAGGACAGGCAGCTTAACTGCCTCTGCAATTCAGAATGTCACGTCTGCAATTCTGTTAGGGCCCAATAAGTCGCCACCCGCACCTCGCTGTGCTTCTTCCTCCCTACTCCCTCCAGTTCAAGTAATTCTTTATGCAGTACCCACTGTACGCTCCAAATAGTTTTAATGCAATGCCTCAGAGTGACTACCTTCAAGGCATCTCACTCTATTGTGCCGTCACAGGCTGTCTCCTAATTTTTAGCTAATTATTGGGCTATGCATGTGCTTATTTGTTCACGATAGAGGGCATTTGCTAATGCCTCTGCCTTAATCTCCACGTGGGAACCCTAGTGCGGTGTCCACCCCAAGACAGTACCATCTTCAATGGATTATGGTCTGAGATTGTGCATCCCATATATTCAGTATCTAGAATCTTTGGGCAGATATCATGGGGGCAAAGCCAATAATCTAGTCTGGAAGGCAGGTAGTGGACCGAACATTAGGAGTTTTCCCTTGTTTCAGGGTTCATGTGTTTCCAAATGTCCGTCAGGTGTCTATTCATCAGCCACTCGTCAAAGTAGCACACCACGGTGGGGGCGAGAGGTCAAGAGCAAGGTCTCTCACACAATTAAATTGCCCTCCCAAGAGACTAGGGACATTTGGGTCATGAAGTAACAGTAGAGACAAGGCATCAAAGAAGCCCCTCTTATGCACATTTGGGGCGTAAACTGCAATAAATAAGAGAGGTTGGCCATCCAGCATACCTTTGGCCACCACATATCTGCCATCAGGATCTGCCAGTGTGCGCTGTGCCGTGAATAAGACCCCCAGGTCAACCCATACCAGCACCCCATGGGCATATGCATGGTCCTCTATACCTGCCCCCTACATCTTTTGCTCAACTTCTGCAATTCAACCCCACCTGCGCTCTGGCCTCAGCAGCTTCCTCCTGTGTGTGGCGCTGACCGCGACGCCTCTGTGGGCGACAGTGCTCCCACAATCGAGCCTCACGGCACGGCACCGGGGATATACTCATGCCCTTTGTCAGTAGCCAGTCCCATGCTTCTGAAGGAGTGGCAAAAAAGAGGACTTTGTCATTGTCAGTAACCCTGAGTTTAGCCCGGAATCTCAGAGCATAGCTGATATTAAACTTCCATAGTTGTTGCCAAATTTCGGTGTAGTTGGACCGCTGGCGCTGAACAGCATTGGGGTAGTCTGGATATTGACCTCCTGTCCGCCCATGGGCCAGGGGTTCTTAGAGTGGGAAACTTGCAGAAGTTCTCTGTCTCTGAAGTTAAATAGGCGAGCTAAGATTGGGGGTGGGTACATCCCCTGCGGGGAGGGCAGCCAGGCCCTCTGTGAGCTCTCTCGACAGAAATGTTTTTTTTTATCTTACCTTGCAGCACTACTTGCGTAAGCCAGTCTACTATGAACAGTTCAGTGTGTGCTGCCTTCCTCATGTTCAGGTACCCCTACTAGTCTCACGTTGCTGCGCCTTGAATACCTTTCAGCTTACTCTGAATGAAGATGGCGGGTATCAATCTCTTTCTGCAACTCAGTGCCTGCACCATTGGTCTAATTGCGGTGAGTGTAGGTTCTGTGTCATCAACACTGTCTGTCAGTTTTTTGTGGTCTGCCCTCAGGAGGATAAAATCTAAGTTGAAAGAGTCCATTTTGACTACCAGTGAGGTATTGGCTTCTCGTATGGCCTGCAGGATACTGTTAAACTTGCTGGTGTGCAAATCCAGTTTTGATTCCATTTGACTTAGCAATGCATCTTACAGTGGGGGCCGGGGGCTGCGTTACCCCAGGCTTTGCATCCTGCATTGGTTTGGACTGCTTGGTTTTACCCATTTTGTCAATTGATCCCTTCAATGGGTACATGTTCTGCAGGGGTACTCTTGTGCTAGTCATGAGCATCTCTGTGATGGGTAAAGTAGTGCCCTCTTAGGCCTGACGGATGTCCCAGGGCTCAGCAAGGTCCACTGTCCTCTTCTGCTGGTCTTCAGAGCCTGGCACTCTGCCCCCCCCCCCCCGGTTGCCGCAGGATCACTCGTAGATTGAGCCTGCTGTCCCGCTGGAACCCACAGTCACAGGGCGTGACTTTGCTCCATTTGTTGTATGTCCAAGTCTCTGGCGAACAGGGCTTAATGCCAGCCACTATGGCGCAATGTCCACTGTCCTGGGCGGGGTCGAGAACCCACGACTGATTGTGGTCGCAGGGGGCCCATGCAACTCCTTTCCTTATGCTGCTTGTCACCCCGGCTACCCCATGGCACTGAACCTCTTCAACACTTATTAGGTCCAGAAAAACCTAGCCGGGTCAGTCGCCCTCACAAAATACCTTCACTTGCCTCCTGGGTCCTTAGGGCCAACTGCTTCCTTTCACCATGCACGGATGTGGCTAGCCATCACAGCAACTCCAGCTGTCTTGGGGTGCGATGGTCTTTCAGGCCCCCGAGGCTGTTCTGCTTCACAGGACCGTCCCCAGGTACTGTGCTCCATCTCTGCCACGCCCTTGAGCAACAATGCAACAACTCAGCCACAGAAGTCTCCCCTGCCATATTATATCAGTAGTATGACACCTCAGGTCCTTCTGCATCTCTAGCCTTGCACCTCCTCCCAGGCCACTGCAGCTAGTCACTTGGGTCCAACTCTTTGGTGCCACTACAGGCAATAGGAGGATTCATTTCCGGGCATCGCCATGCCGACAGTGGACAGACACACTTTCCGGGCGGCCAACCAAGGGATGGTTGGTGACATGCAGGATTAGTGAACGGGGATATGTAGGCCGCACCAGAGCTCATCACGGCACATCTGCCCGAGCCTCCATCTTGGCTATGCCCCAAAATCAACTGTCTTTGAAAACATCAAATTCTTTCATAAAGAACTATCTTAAATCTGATCTGGTATGAAAGAGTACACTCTAAACTCAGAGACGTTTTAAGGCTTGGGCAAAGTGGGCTCTGGCCCAGGGCCCCAGACCTTTAGGGCGACCCTGACAGAGCAAGCCCTGTTCTGGAGTCTTGTCCTGATGACCTAAATAAGATTGTTTGAAATACTATTTTCCTTCATTTGCTTTTAATATTATGGGTGAAGTTTGAGAGTCTATTACAGACATTTTGTAGAGAACTTTGCATTTGTTTCGTGCAACATCCATAACAAATGTTCTTTTAGATCAAAAAAGGACATCACATATTCATATATTACAGAAACTATTTGTAGTAATATTAGTGAGCTGCTGCTGTGGTACAGTATTGAAAACACACCTAACAATCCCTAAAAATTAAATGTAAATACATTTACAATTTGGCCCCCTTGCCTGTGCACTGTCAGTGACCTGGTCAAAAAGTGCACGAAAGAGCTGAAACTGGATCAGAAATTCAAAGCTGTTCCGAATAGGGGCCAAATGCAAAAAAATACGTTTGGGCCAGGGTCCGTAAAATCCTTAAGATGTTTCTGTCTAATCTGTATCCAGCTTTTGGTTTTCACTATTGTTCGAGTCTTAGGAACACTTTTGGATTCTTTGAACGTTTTTGCTTTTGGTAGATCCCGTTTTTGGCTTGGGGGACTGTTTTTGATTCTTAAGTAAAATTTTTGGCTTTGATGATTGTTCTTGCAACTTAGTTCAGATTTTGGTTTGGAGGCTGGTGTTTAGTTTTTTACTTTGGTGGCTGTACTTGTGGTTTATGTTCAGTTGCTTGCTTTGCTGATTGTTTTTGCATCTTATGTTTAGTTTTTGTCTGGTGACTGTTCAAGTGCCTTACTTTCAGTTGTTAAAAACAAACAAGTTCCTAGACCAAACAATCCGGATCATGTATTGAGCCAAAACCTATCATAGTATAACAAATCATATATCAATTCACAATAGCAAATACGTAAAGCAGAAACATCAAATAAGTAAAATTCAAATTTCAATTTTATTCAAAATTATTAAAAATGCTTAATTTAAAAAATGTTATCAACAAGCTAGACATGCTTTAAACACACACTAACTTAAAAGCAATCCATAGATTACAACACACAGTGTTGAAATATAAAAAACATAAAGAAAACTACACAAAAGGTCGACGCAACGTTTCGGTATGGCTTGATGAAAACACCTTCTTCAGGACAGGAGCTGTCTGAAACAATTTCAAAAGTATATTAGCTTCTTATATATATATCACACGTCTAGTATCCAAAAGAACAAAAGTTGTGCAAAAAGTGATCTGAAATACTACTTACATTTTACATGGATTTGTCTATTTATGAAAAGACATAGATCAGAAATACTGTTTACATTTTGCATAAATTTGTCTATGTTATGAAAAAACACCTGCGACATATTCATATCATACTCCCAGTTTATGACTCTAAAGTCTCTTAATTATTTTGAAACAACACATGATCCAAAATTAGCTTGAACACCTACCTAATTAAAAATTCAGACGAATTTTAATATCTTTTTCCGAATAGAACGTTCTTTGAAGATCGCTTAAGGCTGGAAATTACCTATAAGTAAAGTATATTATGATTTTTGAGGGACATTATTAAATTATGTCCATGCGTGGCGAGCTTGACTAATTATCTCAGAGACCTTATAAGTACCTTTTATGTGATACTCGAAATTGATGAATAAGTTGTGTGGAGCCACCGATACAGTCAAGAAACTGTTTTTTTATCTTGAGAGAAAAAGAAGGGAAATTTGAACCATTAATTATCTCTTTCTGTTAACATTAAATTGTTTTTAATATCTCTGTAATACTAAGGTATGCTTACCATTAAAATGATTGCTTTACCACGAATAAAATAGGTGCACCGTGTTTGTGCCACCAAATCTTATTCGATCCGTACTTAAAAAAAAAAATTAAGACGGAGGTAGAGCTAAAACACAATAAATTTAAAAGATATCAAATCCATATATGCAGAAACGGCATCCTCAAACTCAATGATGTTCATAAATAAGTCATAATTTACCTGCTGTTGTTGCTTTCAAGATATGCAACTTTTGAAGATAAAATCTGAAAATTACAACAAAAGTTTTTATAATGTTTTTCTAGTTTGGGTTGTACTAAATCAGGAGTATCTATATCTACCTTTTGGAAGTGTGTGGTTTATTAAACCTATGCGTAACACAAAACGGTGGGGATGTCCATACTCAGTGTGTTGGATTTCCTCAATATTTGTGGACTTCTCTCTCTTATAAATTTATACAGTAGTTCAGTGTCTTATTTATGTCCTATATGTTTGCAGTCTTGTAAGTAGGAACCAGACCCTGACTTCTCTCAGAACATACATCATTATATTTATTATTAAATACATCAATAGTCAAACAAAGTAATCCTATACTACAACTCGGTAATCGTTATTATTACATACCGAGTGACAAACAGAAAGCATAAAGGGGAGCTTAACCCTATCTTCATTCAGAACCTGAAATGTCATTTATATAATATCATTACCAATGTAAATAGTCAGGCAAAGTACTCCTATGCTTCACCGCGGTGATTATTGTTATGGTAAAACCGCGCAACATGACATGTGTGATATATATAAGAAGCTAATATACTGTTAAAATCGTTACAGAATACTCGTCCTGAAGAAGGTGTTTTCATCAAGCCATACCCTAACGCTGCATCGACTTTTTGTGTAGTTTTCTTTATGTTTTTTATATTTCAACATTGTGTGTTGTAATCTATGGATTGTTTTTAATTTAGTGTGTGTTTAAAGCATGTCTAGTGTGTTGATACCATTTTTTTGATTAAGCATTTTTAATAATTTTGAATAAAATTGAAATTAGAATTTTACTTATTTGATGTTTCTGCTTTACGTATTTGCTATTGTGAATTGATATATGATTTGTTATAATATGATAGGTTTTGGCTCAATACATGATCCGGATTGTTTGATCTAGGGACTTGTTTGTTTTTTGCTGTTACCCTGTCCCGATACTTAGACAGCATTGGGTTTCTCCCTTTTTTTCTTCTTAACTTTCAGTTGTTGACTTTTGTGATTCTTCTTGTATCTCGAGCCCAATTTTTATATCTGGTAAATGTTTTTGTGTCTCGGGTCCAATTTTTGTCTTTGGTGCCTTGACTTGCATCTTTGCTTTGTGCAATTTGAAAAAAGAAAATTTGATGGTTACCGGAGACTAATGACATGTGGAATTTTCACTGGTTTATGGTGCCCATTAATATAACGAACACCAAATATTTTTGCAGAAATTGAGGCTTCTTATGGCACAGTCTGAGACAGTAGCAACTGGTTTTGGATTGTGGATTCATGTATCCTTACCAGTGTGTGATCTGACATGGAACTACGCATTTTTCCATAGCATAGGTCAGTTCCTCAATAGACTTATTAAACCCAGGATGTAATTTCTTTGCCTTACACCAGCATTTTGTCTGCACAATTATACTGAGGAGCTTCACGACAGAGAGGGAAGCAATCTTTATTGTGTATTCCATTAATTGAATTATTTCTTGGCACTTGAAGTGTGGTGTCATTTTTTTTAACTATTCAGTGGTACCCAGTGACTTCCGTACACTCAGTGTTAAGAGACAAATTACCAATCAAAAGACAGAATTTGAGGTCAAAGGTAGATGTCCACCCTCCCTGCGTCGTTGCATTCCCCTCCAACTCCAATCGGTTGTGATTAATAATGTCCTTTGTATAGGAAAGGCCAAGGTGCAGCCATCTAGGTCTGAAAACAAGTGTTGACACGCCTGTGAGGTCCCCATCTCTTTAGAATTGCTGCTTGGCAGGATGCACCTGGTATGTATTAAAAGCATGGATGTGTCCAGAGGTTATTTATGAGGGGTACGGATGTAGTGGGATCCTACTTTAGTTAACTTAGCCATTCAGGTAGAGAGGCTGAATTTGCTAAAACGTCTGCTCCTTTATATTTACTCTTACATTAAGAGCAGATTTCTGACTATTTAGGAATTCCAGAAGTAAGCCAGAGGGTCTATACTAGTTGTAGATTTCAGTAGTTCTCCAGAGCATAGAGTGTACAAATGCACAATTACCACTTATTCCCGTACTTGCCTACATGTGTGCAAATGTTCATTATCACGTGTAATTTTAGGCATTTTTAGTGGGCAGCATCCACTTGATTTCCTGTATTTAAATAGCTTTATAATTTGTATGTACTCTTGCAAATGAAGAGTCACAGAGTGTCTGGTGCTGTATATGCAGGGCCACTGGAATTATACGATTCTGTGGTCGTGTATGTTTTTAGCATAGTTAATAATTTGCCGCATTTGCCTCATCATCCATCATCTGCTACAAAAGATGCAGCAGATTTCAGAAAAAAATGCTTCTAGCTCCAACAGTTCAAAAGTTTCTAAAATCGGTGCACAATGTGTTTACACGCTGTAGAAGACCCTTCACAAAAAGTTAACTGCTCACCTGTCAGTTACTTATTTGTTTATTTGGTTAAGCTGTTACTAATGAGGTGAAATCTTTGCTTAGTCCCTTATTACCATGGGATAAAATTACATACGTATTAAGTAATGCTTATGTAATTTACCGAATTCATGCCACATCTATTCCCTCAAGGAAGTTTTTCCACTATAGGAAATTCTGTCCTCCATGCGTATAGAAGTGCCTTCCCAGTGTGCTCTTGTGTTTGGAGTGACTGCCACTCACTGCAGTATTATACCTCTATTTGTATCCAGTGTGCTTATGTAACATGCACACTTGTCACTCTTTCCTCTTGTAACGTATCGTTTTCTACCTCAACTTGTATCTTGTTTACTGTTGTTACTTGCACAATTGTCACTTTTTCCTCATGTAACGTTTGCTCTTGTACAATGCACACTTGTAATTTTCTCCTCATGTAACGTTACTGTTCCTATTGTGAAGCGCTCTAACACCTTCAGGTAAAGTCCGCGCTCGATAAAAACGCATAAATAAATGTGCAGCGCATCATGACACATAATCTAGCTTTTCTTGCCAAATAACATAGTCAACCATGTAGCATACCTTGGTGCTCCACAGGCGCATAACTCCAGTGGCCCTGTCGTTTAAATCAAATCAAAGTAGACTAAATTCATTTTAGGGTTCTAAGCTGAGGCCATTTCCGCTTTCAGCACAGAGATAAGCACATTATACTCATCCATTCTTTCAATGCTTGTGCTTACTGTCCACACCAGGAACACCTGTGGGACAATACCGTGTGAATAGTTTGTTAATATCATGCAGATTTCATGCACAGTCGTGGCAATGGGATTGTTGGTCTAGAGTCTGAACAGCTCATTCAATGGATTGGCTTGTTTCAGGCCGCAGCATGCGCAGGTCAGGGATACGTTTCGGTTGTGGCTATGCCTGTGTGCGCTCTGTTTATATTTGTGAGCGCGCAGAGAGTGGTGTGTGATACTCTCCCCCGCCCGCCTCGCACGGCTATCTCTGTCCACATTTTCCATACCTGTTGTTCAGCTCAGATTCCTGGTGACCACCTTGCGACCCCCTCTGACCCGCTGCCACCGGAATAGCCGTGTGTTTGTGATGGGTTTCCACGGCGCCGAGGCATGCGGCGCTATAAATACCGGGTGTCCTGCCGCCACGTGGTGCCCGGCCTCGCAGGGGGGCGGCCATGTTTATTTTTACCTCGCTGGGAAAGACGCGTCACGCGCCAAGAGCGGCGGCGCGGGACGCGTCATGCGTGAACCCGTGGCGCGCACGGGGCATCGCGCACGCGGGCCAGGGTTAGCACCTTTCCCAGAGTAAAAGTCCCAGTGTTGTGTTTATGTTTTAAGAGTCTCAAAGGACCCGGATATGGTACATAAATAGAGCTTTGTAAAAAATCTATCGTGTGTAATGACTGGCCTTTCATTCTTTGTTTAGTTTCACGATCCACCAGGGACCATTAAGGCAGGCATAGAACACATTTTACAGTGCTTTAGTGCTTTCTTCTTATTTTTACTGTTTAAAGTATGTACTGATAAAGGGAAAAAATAACGGCTTTAGGTGATTTTTTAACTGGGACATTCAAATACAGGTATTGCCGGTAAAAATAAGCAAAAAAACAAAAAAACTGGTGGTACACTAGTGTGTGCAATGCAGCTGTCTGTAAAGCTGTGGCTGCTGGCATATACTACTTATATGATAACGTCTTTAACTATTCATGTAGCTGAATCAAAAGATAATGTAACCGTGATAGGAGAATGGGACCTTCCAAAATCCTGGCCTCACTCTGCCCATCAGAACATGAATAGTTCCATACTTAAGCCTGGTACTGCATTTACTCTCCTCGTTTACATAATAAAGACTACACGTATGTGGGAGGTTGTTTTTACAGATGTCAACCACGTTTCAAATTATGAAAGCTTAATATTTGTATGAATGACACACAGCAGCTCATTAGTTCACATATTAATACCGTAAGCGGCACAGCCGCCTACATGTTTAAAGGGCCGCTGGAATTAATGTGGCTGGGAAAGGCCACATGTTTGCTGCAGGGTTGCAAAAATTATCAGTCAAGAAAAGGCAAATTATGTGGCACACTGCGGTGCATTTTGTGATAATATTACTTCATTGTTTTGTCACTTTTAAACTTGTGAACAGTGTGTGGACATTGGTTGTACCTCATTAGTACCAGTTTAACACCCAAATCTAGCAATAGGCAACAGAAAGGTGCCCAGTCAACCTTCACAAAGGGCCTTCCACTGCACAGCAATACATTTCACTACATTTTTAGTAACTTTTCAACCGTTTGAGCTAGAAACAATGTTTTGGTTGAAATCTGCAGATTATGCAAGAGATGATGGATTATGTGGCAAATGCGACAAATCTATATGCAAAAAAAAATGGTGGCCGCATAATCGTATATTTCTAGTGGCCCTGCACCTATACCCGGATTCTTAATTGCTAAGAGGGTGATCCAATCCCTGCTCCAGATTGTGAGAGGATGGTTAGCTAGCAACACTCCTGTCAACTTTGTTACCCTCAGGTCATTAATACACAACTCAAGGGTAGTTATTTTATAGACAGTAGAAGGATGATGCCCTGATGTGGCCTGCAAGGATTTAGGCTTGTGACTTGCAAGTTGCTCACGGATCTCTAATGGAATTACATTATCCCATGGTGCTATTGTACTTGCTGAAAAAAACCATAAATCCCTTCTTCCCCATAATGTGATAAACACCATATAGTTTTTTGAAAGCTGCAGGAATCCAGAACTCTTCTGACAAGCTCAAGAATACACAATCTTCTGTAATGAATAAATGCCAAGAGTTCCAAAAATGACACAAATACTCTTGACCTTTGATCACAAGGCTGTTACCTTGTCCCACCGTGAGCCCCCTCAACATGTATTTACTTCTTAGGGTTTAGGATCAGGGAAAGGGATGGAAACTTCAAGTAGTGATGCAGAACAGTTCACTTTATTTTACTGCTGCTAATTTCCTGATCCTTGAGACCAACCATAGAAAGGGCTGTGCCAGGGGTAGCGAAAGGCAAGTCAAGCTGTAGCCGATGATGCCCCTGGCTACCACTTATTGACACTCATACCTACAGTCTGCTTTTATGGCCATTACCATATACCATAACGGTTTTCATTGTTCTTGACTTGTCACGGCTTCGGGGCACCTTTGTCCTATTGCACAGCCATAACTGGCACCTTGCACTATGTTCACGGGTAGCAATGAGTAGTGAATCGTACTACAGTGAGCTATGACAGATGTAGGTTTAAATATACGTTTTAGCTTAATACAGTGACAACAGAGTGTGTTTACACGTACATAAGATACTTCAGCCTTGTGGTAATGTGTGCATTATAGGTGAAATTGGTACAGGTGAGATAGATGATGGTTGACTGCCAGTGTGTAAGTCTGAAATCTACAGCAAACAAGCATTGACATAGCCAATAGGTCTCGCCTTTGGGACCTTATAAGTTTTTAGCCATGCAACAGTTGATGTTATTGCACCAAGGATATGTGCTGCATAACTAAATACTTATAAGGTCCCAAAAGTGAGACCTATTGGCTATGATTGATTGCCTCTGTGTAATATGTGGGATGTAAAGTGCTCTGACACCCTACAGTGGTATCAGTGGTGCTGTACATTTTCAGATACTTTATTATTTTGACATTTTACACACGCTAACAGTCTCTAGAAATTGTTGGCCTTATTAGTACCAGTGGAACATACAACTGCAGCAGTGAGAAAGGTGACCAGTCAACATTTGCAAAGGGCTGTCCACTTCACAGCAGCACAAGTCACATTTTATAGGAACTTTTGATACGCTTGAGCTATAAACAATTTACTAGTTAAAATCGTCAGATTATGCAGCAGTTGATGTATTATGTGGCAAATATGGCAGAGCCATAATTTACGTGGAAAACATTTGCAAACTATGATATTTTGCCATTCATGTTTGAACTGCTCTTGTGGAAAAAGGGAGAAGTGTTGATGACAGAAACTCCATGGCTGGGAGACAAATGGCTTGGGATTCCATTTTTAAGGATATTTGGGACATTCTGTGATTAAAAACGTATCCCACTTTGTGAATGTATTTTAATGTCAATAACTTATATTTAACCTTAAATAAACATGTGTATCCATTGGTTAAATTAAATAACGTAATAAGCTGTAACCGGTTAGTGAAATGGGAAACAAATACTAAAAATTGGGATATTTTGCTCTTTCTGCCACACCTCTGACTCCGCCCACTGATCCAATCCACAGGTTAATCCCGCCCTCTGATTCTCCGCCCACAGTTCCCCTACTTTTTTTCCCCCACTTCGACCACTGACCCTATGTCACCACTATCACTGTATATCTTTGAGACTTAAAACATGCTAGTGCGAAGATAAATGTTAATGCAGCTTTAATAGACCCGGGGGCACCGGGCACCCCATCAGATCGACTACCCTTATAGGGGCACAGCTCGACGACGATGAAGCAAGCATGCTGAGGTGGTCCTTACCAAGAGTAAAGATGGAGACAGAATAGTAAATCAGCTGGGTCTGCCTCTTGGCTGGCTGAAGTAACAGACGTGTTGTGACTTCTAGGTGTGCTTCTGCAAAGGATGTTGAACTGGTAGCCGTGAATCATTCACACAACTATACAGTGAACATGATTTTGTTCCCAAAGTTGGTTCCTGATATGGTGCATTCCTTACACGCCAGTGCTCATTCTCCACTTATTGCACTGTTTTTCGCAGCCATTCATGTCCATATATTCAGCTCAGCTCCTGTGTGCACCGAATTCAGATATGCCCAGTCTGTGTTTGAACAGCCCTGTAACATCATTTACTGTGATGGTAAACTCAGTCACAAGTAACATGGAAGCCGGAAGGGGAGGTGCCTTTACATTAGATTTGACTATCAGGGGTTTATGGTTTGAACAAAATTACAGGCAGGTGCTTTTCCAAGCCACGGTGTGTTAAGCACGCAAAGTGCCAGGGTTTCAGAGAATGGACTTTGCAAACATGGGCAGAAAGACAGCAAAATATGAACTGTATCAATACCACACATGTTGACACTGGCCACGGTAAAGAGTCTGGGCCGTAATCAGACTATAAACTTTCCGTGGGTACTGCCCTGCACCAGCCCAACTTTGCACGGATTGCAAGATACACACATTGCTGAAGCAAAACGAATACCCTGGTAACTATTACTGCTCAGCACTTTGTCATTTATTGTTCTGAAGCGAACCTCAAAATCAAGGAACAGTTCTCAGAATATACTTTTTCCAATAACTGAAACTCATACTTGTTTTAAAAAAAGAACCTGTAGGGGCAAGCCAGCTATGCACATTCCTAGGACCTGGAGGTACCATAGTAGGGCATGAAGTGCCAGTTTAGACGGAAGTGACGTCTTCAAGATCGCGATCTCCCAAGTTAATGGTTGCTGTGGCGGCCGACTCCTCCTGGGCGGAAAGGAGTTCAAGCTGCCTTACGCAGTACGGGATATGGCCACAGAAGTACATGTATATCCAGGGGTTGGCGCAGCTGTTCAAGTTGCCGAGCAGTATAAAGATGGTGAAGGCTGCTCCTGAAAAGAGACAAACACAAGCTGCTAAGGACAAAAGTACTCGCTTCCAGGAAGAGGCGCGCTTTCTCGAAACAAACGCACTGGCACAGTGTAATTCGCCGCGATTTGCTGGAGGCGCTATTCTACGTTTTTTTGTGAAAGAAGGCTTGAGGCATGCATTATTGAGACAACTTTTAATTAAGGGGACGGATCAGATGGCGTTCTTGTGTAATGCAATGTGATTGAGACTTTATTTCAGGAGGGGGAGGCAACCGACTGTCGCGAGCATGTTTAAAATAGCCCAGCAAGGCATGTTCATGTTTTAGCAATGCTTTCACGATCTAAAAGTCCCAGCAACAGAAGTCTGGATTCTTTCTTATGAGCTTGGCAAATTCGCAAGAGCTCAGGGACATAATTTAAAGACATTAGTTTTAATAAACATTGCAGCCTTAACGTTGCTTCTGCGTCAGTTCGCAACACTTCCTGTATTACGGTAAAAGGGGCTTGGCACTCTTTTTTAAACTCGTGTATTTAGTGTTGTTTGAAGTTTTCCTCAATAGAAAAGTTTGATTATCTGCTGCCCTCCTATGGCTCAATGTGGAATTTTCCGTAGAAAAACACATTTTATTGGCTTCTGTGCTTTCAGCAACTTTAAACAAGCACACGAAAAGAAAATGTGAAAGTGATCGCGATCACGCAAAAAGACAAAAAAAGTGAAAGTGATCGTGATCAAAGACAGATGGCGGCTGCGCGCGTGCACGCTCGTGTGAATGCAAGCGCTAGGCCACCAAAAGCTTGTGGCAGCCCTTTGAAAACCCACACACTCAATTTCTCGCAGTGCAGCGCATGCGCTGACTCAGCGAGACCTAAAAAGCGTGAATAGCCTGTCTGCAGTCTCTGCCTGACAACAGATCCCTGCTCCCCCAGTACCTGTGAGACGTTTCTCGGGTGTGTGTGGTCTGTAAAGTGAAATGGGATGGAAGATTCCAGAACAGAAAGTTATCCTCCCCAACTCTTGCTCCGAATACCAGTACTTAATTTGAACTGGTGGTTTCCGGTGCTTGGCACCAGGACTTAATTGTCAACACTGGCACTTGTGACACCGCCAAGGTGGTGCTGTCTGGCTAATTTAGAGATGACCACAACAACAGGCAATTATTAATTCAATATACATTCAAAATGACTAGTACCTGCCTCCCAAGTTATTCTTATAGCTTTGGAGGCCAGAAATAGTCCGAATTGTCACACTTGTAGGAGTGTGATGGTTAGTAGTTGTGTTGTTATTATTATTGGCAGCGGTGGCAGTGGCAATGGGTGGTGTATACTACAGTGGCCTCCTGACCCGAGCCTTGGCACTTATTATTTTTTAATAAATTAAGCACAGAGAATACCACTGTGGTGCTGCAAGCAGGAATCCTTTAGGCTGGAAGGAGTGCCAAACTATCCTAAGGAGAGCCCGCCCCTCTGCCACCACTTCTTTGTTAGAATATCCTTGGAGGAAAAAAGGAGGGAGGGGACTTTAGGAGCTGTCAAATGAATCTGTTAGACATAATCTTTGATCTATGTATTGCTAGACATAGTCTGAGGCCTCATTCTTTGAATTTCTGAACACACTCACTGCATACATAAATGGCTGAACATACGCACTTCTCCCATGAGTGGCTGGACATACTCACTACATCTCTAAATGGCTGAACAAACTTGCGACTCCCATTATTGGCTGGACATACTCATGTGCCAATTGGCTGGATATACTTGTGTCTCCCATGATTGGCTGGTCATAATCATGTGCCAGTGAATGGCTGAACATACGTCTCGCATGATTGGCTGAACGTATGCGCTTCTCCTGTGAAGGACTGGACATACTCACTACTCTGAATGGCTGGATATACTTGTGTCTCCCATGAATGGCTGGACATACTTCTCCCAAGAATGGCTGAACATACTCATGTCTCCCATGAATGGCTGAACATATGCACTTCTCATATGAAGGGCTGGACATACTCACTAATCTGAATGACTGGACATACTCGCGTCTCCCAGGATTGACTCGACATACTCATGTCTCCCAAGAATGGCTGAACATATGCACTTCTCATATGAATGGCTGGACATACTCACTAATCTGAATGACTGGACATACTCGCGTCTCCCAGGATTGACTCGACATACTCGTGTCCCATGAATAGCTGAACATATGCACTTAGCCCGAACACCGAGAGGTCTCCAGATCTTGCTGGATGGGTTTGTCAGCTTTATGGCCAGTTTTGATCTTTCAGCTAATTTAGCCAAGTCATATGTACTGTCGGCAGGGCCTAAACCATGTAAAAATTTCTGTTTTAAAATTGGCACACATATAATGGAACAGGTTAAATCCTTTTCCTATCTGGGTGTTTTATTCAACGGGCTTTTAAATTTTAAGTTTTTAACTGAAGGTAGAAGTGCAAAAGTAGTGGCCTCTACAGGGGCCATAATGAGTTATGGACATAGGCTGGGTAGGTGGTCACCTGAACAGGTCATGCACCTGTACGGCTCAGTTTGTTGCCCCAAAATAATCTATGGGGCAGAAGTTTGGGGCTTTGCAAACCCCGCATCAATTCAAACTGAGGAAAACAAATTCCTTAGGAAAATCTTACAAATCCCACAAAATACGTCAGCCTATATCACACACGCTGAATTGGGAAGGGTGTACATAGAGGACCTGATTAAAGTCAGACCACTTATGGCCTGGCTAAGAATATGGACCAATAGTGAGGCAGGTCTAAGTAGGCAGATAATTAGTGATTGTATGGGTAGAGATAAGGGGATGGACATCCCATGGCTGAGTTACGTAAAGGGTGCTCTGATTAGATTAGACTGCAAGAACCTCTTTACTGATCCCACAACAATCACTGCTGAGGATAAAACCAATATTAAAAGATCTTTTTTGGTAAAGGAGGCTGCTCGTAGAGCTGCCTCAGAAGAAAGCAAGTCTACTGTCCGCACTTTTAATTTAGTCAAGTCTGTAGAAGGCATGGAACCCTATCTTGCCTTGCTATACAATGCACAAGATAGATTTTTAATTACTCGTTTTAGGCTCAACCTTTTACATCATCTTTTGGCTGACCCGTTTGGTTTCACGGCCACGGTTGAGCAGAAGGGTACCTGCGGCTGCGACAATAGGTCTCCGCAGGATACCCTTCATTTTGTACTTCTTTGCCCTTTTTATTCAGTTCCCAGACGTCGTTTCTTAGTAAGGTTTTTAAAACAAATGAAATTCAGACATGCAAAAGTTGCTCTGCTATATTTACAAAAGGTTGGGAACCCATTGACGCTAGCTTGTATCACGAATTTTATTAGAGTTGCTTTAAGACTGAGACACACTAGAGGGTTACTTTGAATGCTTTGATGCAAATGGCCCCTTTCTTTATGTCAATATAAAATGAATTGTATTGAAATGTTTTTAACTGTATTATTGTACTTTTATGATATTTTTTAAATATCGAATAAAGGATTTTGATTGATTGAATGGCTGGATAAACTTCTCCCAACAATGTTTGAACATACTCATGTCACCCATGAATGGCTGACCATGTACACTTCTCATATGAATGGCTGGACATACTCACTACTCCCATTAACGTCTGGACATACTTCTCCCAAGAATGGCTGAACATACTCATGTCTCCCATGAATGGCTGAACATATGCACTTCTCATATGAAGGGCTGGACATACTCACTAATCTGAATGACTGGACATACTCGCGTTTCCCAGGATTGACTGGACATACTCATGTCTCCCAAGAATGGCTGAACATATGCACTTCTCCCATGAATGGCTAGACATACCCATGTCTCCCATGAATGGCTGGACATACTCACTTTCCCAAGAATGGCTGGACATACTCACTTCTCCGAGTGGCTGGACATACTCACTATTTCTCTGAATGGCTGAACATACGTCTCCCATGAATGGCTAGACATACTTCTCCCATGAATAGCTGGACATACTCACTTCTCCCATGAATTGCTGGACATACTCACTTCTCTCATGAATGGATGCACATAGTCACTTCTTCTCTGAATAGCTGGACATACTCACTTCTTCTCTGAATGGCTGGACATACTCACTTCTCCCATGAATGGCTAGACATACTCACTGCTTCCATGAATGGACGCACATACTCACTTCTCCCATGAATGGCTGGACATACTCACTTCTCTGAATATCTGGACATGCTCGCGTCTCTCATGAATGGCTGGACATACTCACTTCTCCCATGAATGGCTGTATATACTCAATTCTAACATGAATGGCTGGACATGCTAACTTCTCTGAATGGCTAGACATACTTACTTCTCCCTTAAATGGCTGAACATACTCACGTCTCCCATGAATGACTGGACATTCTAACTTCTCACATAAACGGCTGGGTATATTCGTGTAGTTACATCATATCTTTAAATAAGGTTTGAAGTATTCCAAGGTCAGCCTTCCCTTGGGGCTCAAGTGAAGAGCCCAGAGATAAGAGGTGGTGTTTTACTTGAAATGAGCAGTGACAGTTTTCAGTCTGGGAGAGTTTGCCTGTTTGGACTTTCAGATAGTTTGCTGGCTGGGTGTGAGGTGGGGAAGAACGGTGAGAGACTTAGGAGGGAACTGAGGGATTGGGGAGATAGGGGCGTAAGGAAATAATGTAGTGCATGTATGGGAAGGATGACAGGAGGAAACGGAGGAGGTTATCTAAGGGAGTTTGAATAGAGATAGGCCTACACATGCTTTTGACTTGCATCTTTGGACTTAAAACTTTGAAATAATGTTTTCAATTGCAGCATTCTTGAATGCACCTCACTAAAACGTAAAAACCCACATTCCACAAAATCAATCCGCTTGAAACTGTGAGAGATCTGTACGTTCGTCACTTTAAATCACTTTTCAGCACATACTAGTGAGTAGACTTGGAACAGGGGGTCCTGAGTTAACTCATGTAGGATAGTCAGTCGTGCTGGGATCTTTTTATTCTTATGAATGATTTGCCCCTGAAGAGCTGGTTCAGAGTCAGTCATTTGTCATTCTAGTGACTCAGAGCCTGATTCGCAAAGGGCCTCCGCACTCGTGGTGAAAGCCTGCACTCATGGTGAAGGCCCCGCAGTCATGGGGGAATCTCTGCAGGTGTGGCGGAGGCCCTGCAGTCATGGGAGAGTCTATACACTTGTGGTGGAGGCCCCGCAGTCATGGTGAAGGCCCCGCAGTCGAGGGGAGTCTCCACACTTGCGGCGGAATCTCTGCAATGAGATTTCTTATTGTGAAGATTCCGCCCGAGTGCGGAGACTCGCCCGTGACTCATTGTGAAGATTCTGCCCTGAGTGCGGAGACTCGCCCACGACTCCTCGTGGAGATTCCGCCCCGAGTGCGGAGACTCGCCCACGACTCATTGTGGAGATTCCACCCCGAGTGCGGAGACTCACCCACGACTCCTCGTGGAGATTCTGCCCCGAGTGCGGAGACTCGCCCACGACTCATTGTGGAGATTCCGCCCCGAGTGCGGAGACTCGCCCACGACTCATTGTGGAGATTCCGCCCCGAGTGCGGAGACTCACCCACGACTCCTCGTGGTGATTCTGCCCCGAGTGCGGAGACTCGCCCACGACTCATTGTGGAGATTCCACCCCAAGTGCGGAGACTCGCCCATGACTCATTGTGGAGATTCTGCCCCGAGTGCGGAGACTCACCCACGACTCCTCGTGGTGATTCTGCCCCGAGTGCGGAGACTTGCCCACGGCTCATTGTGGAGATTCCGCCCCGAGTGCGGAGACTCGCCCACGACTCATTGTGGAGATTCTGCCCCGAGTGTGGAGACTCGCCCACGACTCATCGTGGAGATTCTGATCCAAGTGCGGAGACTCGCCCACGACTCATTGTGGAGATTCCGCCCCGAGTGCGGAGACTCACCCACGACTCCTCGTGGAGATTCTGCCCCGAGTGCGGAGACTCGCCCACGACTCATTGTGGAGATTCCGCCCCGAGTGCAGAGACTCGCCCACGACTCATTGTGGAGATTCCGCCCCGAGTGCGGAGACTCGCCCACGACTCCTCGTGGAGATTCTGACCCAAGTGCGGAGACTCGCCCACGACTCATTGTAGAGGTTTGTCCCCGAGTGTGGAGACTCCCCCACGACTGCGGGGCCTTTTCCACAAATGTAGAGGCCCTTTGTGAATCAAGCTCTCAAAGATTAGTGGTGAACACAGTCAGTGTCATTTCAGGAGCACCTCTGGAAAGGCTGGGGCAGAAGACTTAGGGCCTAATTTAGATCTCGGCGGACAGATTACTCCGTCACAAAGGTGATGGATTTCCTGTCCGCCGAAATATAAATCCCATTATATCCTATGGGATTTATATTTCAGCGGATGGGATATCCGTTACCGTTGTGCCGTAGTAACCCGTCCACCAAGATCTAAATCAGGCCCAAAGTGACTGACTTTCAAACAATATTTCAAGTGAATACTACATTTCCCGCAGCTTTCTAATCTCATGCATGTCCTGCAGATGCCAGGCTGGATCTGGATTATTTTTGCCCCACAAAGGTTCTCCGGTACCGCCAGAGGGTGCCATGAGACTTCAGCTGCAACGCTGCATTCCCCGGATGTGATACGACTGGAGTATATAAATTGCAAACTAGGGCACTGGTGTCAGTTTTTGATACTTATTCCACTCCCTATCAAGGTGTGAAGAGAGGAACACAGAGTGCACAATTTGTTTGCAAATGATGGGATCTTGTTAATTAAGGCCTTTACTCACAGGGTAAATGTAAATGTATGTGTCTTGTAAAGCGCACTGCTGCCCTGAGGCGTCCTGGCGCTGTAGACCGCTGGGGAACCCATCCTGGCTATCCCTGTGAGATGGTCCCTCCTGGGTATCTCCAAGGTGAAACCAGGCATCCCCGGCGAATGTGGGGGGCCATTGTGGAGATGAGGCAAGCTAATGCCCAGAGTTGCCGAGTGTGATCCCTGGTTAGAGTAGGCACCGAGGCGAGAATTATCGAGTCCGCTGGCCCTGGTCCACGACCCTGCTGCGTCAGGAATTGAACCCTGGTCCCGGGCCGTCCTCTGCTTCTGGGTCTGCTGCCTCTAACCAGTAAGCCACACCACTCCACTAGGGTAGGAGGGAGAGCCGTGGGAAATCTTCTGGAAGATATGTTTTTCACCGGGAATATTGGTGCCAAAGGTTAGTTACTTTTTCCTTTTTATAGATACTTGTAGTGGCTTAGTGGACTAATACTCCACTGTAGGGCCCTGTGTTTGACCTCATGGTCACAGGTTCAAATCCCAGAGGGTCCACTCAGCCTTTCATCCTTCTGGGGTCGATAACATGAGTGCCATCAAGTTGGATATTCAGTACCAAGATACCCTCAGGTGAATGTGCGCTTTACAAATACACGTTATGTTATACTTCTTCCACCAGATTTCTCGTCTTATTAATAAGTCCCAAAGCAATACCATTTCTGTAGGAAAGAAGTCCTGGCTCGAACAGCTAGTTTATCAGGGCAGAATACAGTGAAGCGTGGCTGGGCCTAGAGGGCCTGAAGTCCACCAAATGTTATTGCCGCTGAAAAAACAGTCATGACCATTGATCTAGTCACAGTGCCAGATGGATCCAAGCGTGATTCAATTTTGCCAACTCCCACCTGGCATTGACATATTGGCCCAGCTGGCACTGCGCGAAGGGCGAGGCTACCACAGGCAACCCGTTTTCAGCTTATAGAACCAAGTCTATTAGATTCTCCATCCAGAAGGGCCACAAGAAAGGCATTTGGGTTCATCTTAGTGGAGGAGGCTTGGACCATCAGACTTGCCAGAGAGGTACATGATGACAAAAGATTTGTATCCCAAGGGGCGGGTATGTTTTGTCAAACAAACTCTTGTGGACTTGCCTGCCAAGAAGTTTTCTCACAGGTAGCTAATACTAGCTCAGTTTGTGCCAAGGTGAAAGGTACCAGAGGCTCTGACATTGCAGACGAATGCTGAAAGATTTCTGTCGAAATATCAATTTTGCCCTCAGTGGTGGGCAAGTTTAATTCTGACATTACTGCTTTTCGTTTTCGTACCAATGAAGTGAAAAAAGATAGTTCCTCTGAAGGACGCCCACAGGAATAATAGCTGTCCCCTCATGTGTCCAAGCCACTTGCATTTTGTAAGGCCAGTAACAGGCTAGCATCTAAGTTGTAAGACGGGAGGAACTTGTCAGTCTCCGAGTCATCATTTTTTGGGGAGTTCTATATAGCGCATACTCGACCTGAAGGTATCAGAGTGCTCTACATGAGCACTTGTTGCATTGCAGAGGGACACAGAATCACAGGATGTTGAGCGTCCCTGCTGAGACTCGAACCCGGTTGCCCAGCTCCGAGGTCGACCGCTCTAGCTTAGCCCACATCCTCGCGCCTCGTTTATCATCCTATGTATAGCCATAATCTTTATTGGGTATAACAAGAGCACTGGCGCCAGATCTCAAAAGTTCCTCAATATGAGCAAAACACTGGGCCCTTGGGAAGGGTTGTGCTGAAAGTTTGTCATCAAAGCAAGCCCAAACTTTGTCTTCCACTCAGATATTCTCAGCCAACTTCAAACGTTTGGAGGCACTGCTGAAATCGACTCCAAAGGCGGCAGGGGTGTCAGCATCCTAGGTGGCACCCAGGGCATGAAGATCAGCACCTTGGCGGGCAGTGGCTTAGTTGAAAGTAACAGGAAGGCTGGAGCATGTAGGCATTGGAAGCCAGGTGTTGTTGCTAGAGGAGGTGCTGGTAACGCCAAACCCACTGGAGTGGGCCCGCCCATTGAAACCTGGCCTAGACAGTAGCAGAGCCGTCCTGAAGGGCTCTAGGAAGGCCTGCTGGTAGCCCTTAACTTGTCCAGGTGCAGTTGATAGAGGCGGTAATTCTAGAGTCATCTTTTTTTTTAACATCATAGTTGGCTCCAACAGTGATGAAGAGCCTGGCGTTGGGGAACGGTGTCGAGTCTCCAAATGGGCTCAGGAGCAGAACCCTTTACTTGAGAAAGAGTAGGATTTATCCTTCCCATGGTATTTCTTGTAGGAAGACCTCTTGGGAGACCATTACCCTTCAGAAAAATAAACTTCAGCCATGGCCATTAAATATGTTGGCCTCCGCTCTCTGATGGTCAGCAGATGGATCAATAAACACGAGTCACAGGAAGAGCAGTCATGTTCTGAGGCTAGCCACCATGTGAAGGACACCTATAACGGGCTTTAAACAGACACGTTTGACCCAGTTGCTGTTGAAAGCTGAGGAATCTTGTTGGTGAAGCACCGAGGAGAGCTCGAGATCCCTGCCGATGAGGCGGCGTAAAAAAACAGGAACTTATCAAGGGTGCCAGTTAGTGCCTTATATACTCCAATGTCATCGCATGCGGGGTGGGAAGAGTGGTGGCTGAGGCGAGGCCCCATGATGCCACCTTGCAGCACAGGAGAGCTGGTGTTGAGTAAAATATTTTCCTTTCTGCTGGAAGATGTATCCATCAGAATCAATCATATGTCAGTCATGAAAGTGAAAGGGCGATAGAGTTAGGGCAAAGTCAGACAAGTCCTGAACACCTCTGTGCACCCCAGCTCTGCTGATTTACGTG
The DNA here is from genome assembly GCF_964204655.1 of Triturus cristatus. NCBI lineage: Eukaryota > Metazoa > Chordata > Amphibia > Caudata > Salamandridae > Triturus > Triturus cristatus. The sequence continues at coordinate 63,833,037 of NC_140593.1, read as the reverse complement.
ATGAATAATAAGCTGCAATGATTTTGACAAATCATTTTTAGATATTCAACAACTTGTACTAAAATGAGTGTGTGTGTGTGCGTGTGCGTGTGTGTGTGTGTGAGAGTCCAGACCTTGTGGGTCCAGAAGCTTCATCAAATCACTCATTCACTCGAGAGGCTCGTGGCACGGTGTTGATTTTTCAATCCCCCAGATACATATTTTGGCAGCACCCTGGCAAAGAAGGATCCCATTCTGGTGGTACCTGGCACAAGACCTGTCCAGAGTTTGAAGTCTGCTAGCAGAGCTGTTCATCTGCTGCTCTCCTCTGTTGGAAGACATGTCATGGGTAGTTTCAGGGTATATCAGGCTGTATCAGGCATACGTGTACTGTGGCATGTACACGTGACTGCCATGTAAAAAGGGTTTCTACCAGGCACAATGCAGTACTTGGCAGTTTTGTCAATAGACCTCATGTCACAAGATCATACCTTTTCGAGTCCTGAACTTTCTTTGTAGAAATTATTGTTTTCAGGTCTGACAGTCCAAACATGTTCAGTAAAACTAAGCCAAAACCAAAATACAATGATGTGGTAAATCACAAAGCCGTGGCCGGAAATCAGGTGTCCCAAGATATGGAGTTAGTCAGTGACACTTTTTTTAAATTCACATCACACATCTATAGAATCACACAGAAGAACAATATTTAACAAAATAAACACACACCTAGATGATCAGAAAAACACATTAAAACAATTGTACAACTGAATATCCACACCAACAATACAATAGCGCGCTAATATTGAAGGAAAAATAATATGAAAGATAAATGCATCTAGAGAAGTATAGATTTACTATTTCTAAGTCCATATCTATGTCCCCTACAGATGTATGCGCCTTGTAGGTACATATATGTGGAGTTAGATATTAAAAGAATCTAGACTTACTTACCTGTCAATATTTTATTTTATTCTGTCCTCGATAATGTGACCCATTGATATCATTGATTCGATATCCAGGGTGCAGGCCCTTTATAGCACAGGGCCAGATGTATCGTTCCCGTTCACAAACCATGGATTTACAATTTGCACATTGACTGGTTTGCGAATGGGAATACTGTTTGCGATGCAACCTTTGTACTAATGGAGGAAAACAAAAAAGTGATGGGTGGATTCCTTAAATTAAGCTCAGTCACTGGCAATTTCTCTGGGCTGCAATCCAGACCATGGTTTTTTTACTTGCATGTTGAGCAAAAAAACAATGGCCTGGATTCTGGCCCAGTGGTATTACCAGTGAATGAGATTAAATCAAGCATTCCATCCATCACTTGTTGGTTTCCTTAGTGTGACTCCCTAAATGCATCGGGTATTGCCAGACTTGGGCCCAGTGCTCACTGTACCTTAGGACTCAGGCAGCACCCCATCGATGAGGCCAAAGTAGGCTGAAACTGGTCTGGGGTTACTTGAATTCCCCTTCAGAGAGGCCTTAGCTGGGCATTTTGGTCTGGACTGTTCCTATTGGCGTAGGATTAAGGCTGATTTACATATGGCTGGTTCTTATCTGAGGTGGCACAGTAAGCACAAAAGATGGACTGGATTATGTTAAAGGGACAGCTGCTGCTTTAAAAAACAAATGTTTCCGTTTGGGAAGACAGTGGGGTGAGCAGGCAGACGATTCATGAAGAATACAACAGTACCATTTTTGGGCCGTAGAAAAATCTAACTATGCTACGTAAGACTCACATAAAGCGCTTCTTTGAAAAACAAATGTTAAATAAACCTCTTTTATTCAGGAATTTGAAAGAAGTAGAGGCAGGAAAGGTGCACCCTGTGGGTAGACTGCAAAGCTTAAACTCTAACTTCACCGCGTTGGCTTGCCGTTGCCAAGGCTTGTTGGCTCTGTACTCCAGAGATCTTCAGGCTACAAGAAGCACAAGCATCCAGCATCTCTTCCTGCCAAGATCTTCATCCTCACCACATACTCTGCACCGTGGGCCTTCACCTTTGGTGAGCTGCTTGAGGTCCTCTTGCGACTCCTAAGCCTTTGGCCTGTGTCTTCTAGAGGGTCTTCTCTTGCTTCAATGGGCTCCCCTGCTTGCTCAGGGCCTGCTCTGACTCTCCTGCACTTCGTGAGTCCCTACGTTGCTCCTTCATCATTTTCCACGTCTGTTGCTGCTGCCAAGGCTTATGGGTGCTCCCACCGGACACCGACCCCCTAGTTCTCGACTACCGACAAGTCAGCTTCCACCATGGCTCATGAACATCTCCTGGTCTTCCACAGCGCTGCCTGGTTCCCGCAGCTGCAGCGAGAAGTTTACTGTTATTACTCCTGCATCTTCCATCATTGGTGGTCATTGCTCTTCCGCCCTAAGTGGTCACCTCCGAGTTGCATAGACTCTGTCCCCTCTGCTTGCAGGTTCTTCTCTTCAATCAATCAATCAATCAATCAAAGCCATTTATAAAGCGCACTACTCACCCGGAGGGTCTCAAGGCGCTAGGGGGGGGGGGCGCTACTGCTCGAACAGCCAGGTCTTGAGCTTCTTCCTGAAGGGGAGGTGGTCTTGGGTCAGGCGCAGGTCGGTCGGGAGGGAGTTCCAGGTCTTGGCGGCCAGGTAGGAGAAGGACCTTCCTCCTGTTGTCGCTCTTCGGATGCGGGGGACGGCGGCGAGGGCGTGGCTGGTTGATCGGAGATGGCGTTTGGGAGCGTAGAAGTTGAGGCGGTTGTTGAGGTAGCTCGGGCCTTGGTCGTGAAGGGCTTTGTGTGCGTGGGTGAGGAGACGGAAGGTGATTCTCTTGTTGACGGGGAGCCAGTGCAGGTCTGTCAGGTGTCCGGAGATGTGGCTGCTTCGGGGGATGTCGAGGATGAGTCTGGCTGAGGCGTTCTGTACCCGCTGGAGTCTCTTCTGGAGCTTGGCGGTGGTTCCGGCGTAGAGGGCGTTGCCGTAGTCCAGTCGGCTGGTGACAAGGGCCTGGGTGACCGTCTTCCTGGTCTCGGTGGGGATCCACCGGAAGATCTTCCGTAGCATGCGCAGGATGTTGAAACAGGACGAGGAGACGGCGTTGACTTGTCTGGTCATGGAGAGGGAGGAGTCCAGGATGAAGCCCAGGTTTCGTGCGTGGTCTGTCGGTTTGGGTGCGGTGCCCAGGGCGGGGGGCCACCAGGAGTCGTCCCAGGCGGAGGGCGAGGAGCCCATGATGAGGACTTCCGTCTTGTCTGAGTTCAGTTTCAGGCGGCTGGTCATCATCCACTCGGCTACGTCTTTCATCCCTTCGTGGAGGTTGGCTCTGGCGGCGGCGGGGTCGTTGGTCAGGGAGAGGATCAGCTGGGTGTCGTCGGCGTAGGAGATGATGTTGAGGTTGTGTTGGCGTGCGATGGCCGCAAGGGGGCTCATGTAGACGTTGAAGAGGGTGGGGCTGAGTGAGGATCCTTGGGGGACGCCGCAGATGACTTCGGTGGCCTCTGACTTGTACGGTGGTAGGCGGACTCTCTGTGTCCTTCCGTCGAGGAAGGAGATGATCCATTCCAGTGCCTTCTCCTGGATTCCGACGTTGATCCACGCTTTGATTCCACCGGACTCTTGCACAGTCTTTGCCAGCAGCATCTTTACTGAAGTCCTCCATTGTGGTCTGTGGCAGTTTCTGACATCACTTTGCACCTATGCACCCGGCTTCCCTGGTGTAGGTATCCTGGTTCCTGGGGTATCAACGGGTGGGGTGACTCTCCAATCGTCTGTCTTCCACAGGTTTTCTTCAGGGTCCCCTGGGAAAGATCCTTCTTCTTCAAAACTGCAACAGCGACTTTCCCTTTGACTTCTATTGAGTATGCGGCTGTGTTTCCACTCTGCACACAGCCTCCATGGGGTTCCTGGGACTTACCTTGGGTGGTTCTTTGTGTCCCCAGCTCTACTGAGTCTCCTGGTCTAAGTCTCGACTTTGGTCGCAGTTCGCATTCCACTTTCTTAGTATATGGTTTGGTCTCCTCCTGGAGACCACTGTGTATTGTGCTTACTTACCTGTTTACAATTAAAGTATTGTATGTAGTTGTGTTGATATCTCCAGGTAGGAGATATGCCAATGTGTTAGTGAGTGTTGTATAATAAATAGACATATTTTTTATAAATAGACTGGTGGTTCTTTTCCATTTAATCTACACTACATGATTAGATCTGGCAAACCAAGCTGCTTAACACTCCTTCTGCACTAAGCCTGAAGGCTGCTTTCCACAGCTACCACTTAGAGAGTTTTCTATGGTTGTCTAAGACGACTAAAATCACTATAAGGATTGTCCGGATTAGTGCAGGGTGCTTCATTTAACCCTTCCCCGCTCATGACGGAACCGCTCCGTCATGAGCCACGGTTGCCGTGTGCTCATGACGGAGCGGTTCCGTCATGACACGACCGTTGGCGGCCGCGCCGCCCACGCGGCGCTGTTTCCCCGCCTGTGCGGGGGGACAACGCAATTGGGCGGAGTCATGACGGAACCGCTCCGTCATGTGCACAGCTCAACCGTGGCTCATGACGGAGTGGCTCCGTCATGAGCACAGCGCCACCGCGCTGCCCCCCCCTGCACCCCCCAGCGCTGCGGCGGAATTCCCGCCGCAGCAAAAGGGTTAAATAAGTGGGCACCATATCCTAAACCAGCCACCTACAGTAACCCTCTAAGTTACATGCCCTTGGTACCAAGTGTACCATATACTAGAGGCTTACAAGTAAGTTAGCTTAGGCCCATCTGGTATAAGCCAATTCGACATACATGTTTCAAGGTCAGGGCACTGACTTTGAAGTCTAATTAGCGGGCCTCTCGGAGTCGAAAAACCAGCAGCATCCGCTCAAACACTTGGGGGTGACAATGCCAAAAGAGAGATTTTCTTCCTACATGCCTCTGCTAGTGTTCAAGGGTGCCAGCGTTCTGCTTTAGTCCTGGCAGCCAGCAGCTGCTCTCCAGGCGTCATGCCCTGGTGTCTGTTTTCATGTGGTTTAAGGAAAGGATTCCCCCAGCCACTGTGCAGCAGATCAATCCTGTAAACATGTCACTGTTTTCTATCAGGTGCCTGTGGTGTAGGCTCACACTGGAAGGGGCGCCACATGTTCAGCATCCGACAGGTCAGCTTCCACCATGGCAACGAATGGTGTTGTTTCATGATTTCGCTTACTGTCTATTGTAATATTTACTGATTTATTTCATGTTGTCACAAGGCCTGGCAAGAGAAAGCTTCAGCTCTCTCTAGCCGGATCTAAAAATAGCTTGTCAGAAGTCTCGAGGGTGGGAGGGAAAACACAGAGCATACTACAGCAGTCGAACACTAGTGTTGTGTTACAGAAGATAAACCCCAAATATGACAACAAACCTCAAAAGTGATGCATTGCACATGCATGTGGAATGTGGCTGCACTTGAGCAATGGGGGGCTGCTTTGAGATGGGTGGATTGTGTGCACAGAGGCGGTCCAGGGTACAGATGGGAGACCCTGAGTATACTGAGGCGGGCCCTGCATTGCACATGCATGTGGAATGTGGCTGCACTTGAGCAATGGGGGGCTGCATTGATGGGTGGATTGTGTGCACACAGGCGGTCTAGGGTACAGATGGGAGACCCTGAGTATACTGAGGCGGGCCCTGCATTGCACATGCATGTGGAATGTGGCTGCACTTGAGCAATGGGGGGCTGCATTGATGGGTGGATTGTGTGCACAGAGGCGGTCCAGGGTACAGATGGGAGACCCTGAGTATACTGAGGCGGGCCCTCAGTAAACCAGACACCCCCTGGCACCGGATTGGGGAACCAGGCTCCATTAAGGACCCTTCTGGGTACAGGAGAAGCCTGGGCCTCGAGTGGTCTCTGGGCAGTGAATCCCAGGCCACCCTATCAGGGAGCAGGCGTGCTTTAGCAATCGATATTCATCCATAGTTATACAAGCAGCATAAAAGAGTAAAGGGTAGTTGATCCCCAGATGCTCCTGACATTTATATGGGTACATTAATAACTGACGTGCAATAGGAATACCCCTGGCCATGGGCATGAGTTTAAATTTGATGCCCTTCGATTCATGCGGGAGAGCCCTGGGTAGTCTTTGTACCGTAGGATAGAAAACAACAGGTTCTTTGTACAGTACGGACCCCCATAGGTACACTAGGCCCACCTCTGGACAAAGGATGGAGTACCCGTCCCTGGGCACAGCAGCGATGCCCCTTGACACTATTGGTGGGCAAGCCACTGAAAGCTCCTGGCAGAAGTCAGGCTCTGACCCTCGAGCCCAAAACGAGCTGAGCTTTATTGCGGCTTTTACCTGCCGCCCTCGCTCTAACCAAATGCACAAAGAATTCAAAAAGAAACCTTGACCTTTGATGGAAAACAAGAGAGGGAACTAGATACCCATCACAGCTTCCCCGCTTGACCAAACCGCGTAATCTTAGGCAAATACTTTATTTCACCATGCTTCCTTTTTGCCTTTGAGATCTCCTTAAAATATGTGAGTTTAGAGGGGCATCTAACCGGACTAGGGGGCATCTAACCGGACTAGCGGCGGACTCACCAGGTACAGGCACACCAATTGGGGGCAGACCACTGGACCACCAGGACGTTTGCGGGTTGCTGACGCTGTTGTTCCCCTCGCCGCCACTTCCTCGTTGGCCGCAGCGGGGGGGAACTACAGCTCCCGTCATACCCTGCTCCCTACCTGCCTTCCTTCCGGGCAGCAGCGCGCCCGGAGGCGCTACAAAAACAGAGGCTCCCTCTGCGTCGCGGGACGCGCGCGGGCGGCGCCGGGCTGAGCCCGGGCAGAGGGCGGGCCGTCTGTGGCCGTCAGGGGCAGGAGGAGGCAGGGCGGGGCCATCCCCCTGACACCGGACATCAGAGCTCCTGCCGCTTTACAGGTATTGCTGTTGTACGCTATACTTTCTGCTGCGCCCCTTGTCCACTGTTGTGGTGTTGTGCAGTAGAGACGGACTTGTGGCTATTGTCCGGATCCTGTCGCGGGGACTGCCAATTCCATGATGTCAGGTCCCAAGAAAAATAAGGTAGTCTCGGGGGCGGGCTCAATGAACAATTTTCTAGTGAAGAGGGTAACCAAGATTAACGAGGATAGAAGAGCCTCTTTGGGTAAAATAGACGATATGGATCATGCCCCCTCTCTAGCAATAACCGCTACATTGGAGGACTTCTCAGATGGCGATAGAATCACGGACTGTTTTCCACAAGATCATAACGTTACCGAACTTACTTGTAACACAGTAGCGCCTATTGCCCAGGTGCAGGATAACGCTGCAATGGTCTCCATATTCAATGACACGTTACGCCCTGACTCTGAGGAAGACTCAGAAACAGTGGAAGAAACTAGGGGCAAGAGACCAGTTAGATCATGCAGAAGGCTTCAAAGTAAGAGGGGGGGTAAGACCACCCAGAGGAGAAGGGTGGAAACTCATCGGCCAGATAGACACAGTTCTCCCAAAACCAACTTAAATGTAGAGCCTATGAAGGATCCCAAGACTACTTTGAGCCTAGATCAGTTTGATCTGTTAATCGAGCGTATTGAGGCTGCGGTAGACCTAAAACTTAAAGCTTGTATCGACTGTCTTACAGCCAAACTGGGCACTGCTAATGCGGAAATTAAAAGACTTGGAGATTTACTGGATCGACAACTGGTTAAATCTTCTCAGGCGAATCCCTTACCCTCTCATAACAGTTTAGCTAACCTCGAGGTGATGGGATGTAGTGTTACAAAAGCTCCCAACTCTTCATCTATGACTCGTCCTGTTGTTAGTTCAGGCCATAATCTTACTGTCCCCGTAGTAATTCATCCCCCATCAACAGATGTGGATTCCGATCAGGCGAGGGGTTTGCAGAGACCTGGCAATAACATTAATGCTGCACAAAGTAGACGCGCCAATACTATTAATTTGCCCCCGGAATGCGCTCCATACGTCATCGTACTTGCAGACGTCCCACTACTCGACCCAGGCAACTCAGAACCGCAAGTGGAAGCGCATGAATCCCTTAAAAACAAAGTGGTGGCCTGGTTAGGCGCTAAATGCGATTTTCCTCCCAAACTTGCTGGAGATATAATCACGACAAGGAGAGTGAACTGGATTGGCCCATCAAGGACATTTTGTAGAGGGGACTGCATGGTTGTGAATTTTAAATACCCACAACACGTGGCTACTGTCCTCCTGCGGGCAGCATCTTTGCTGGAGGAGAGCAACAGCATCCGTGTTCGCCCATTGGGGTATTTTTACAATAAGGCCAATTTTCCCTCCGCGTCGAGACCAAGACTTTATCCATTTACCCCGGTGGGGCCTAATCGGGCGCAGCAACCTTCTTTGCAGTGCCGTGAAATTGCCAGCTCATGGGGTCCCCCCATCTCAACACATAACAGGTTTGATGTGCTCTCAGGTCTCGACCTCTGTGATTGACGGGAAGAGGGAGAGGGTACAGAGGTCGCTGCGGTTGCGGCCCGAACATCTACGGTCCACGTACCCTCTTCTGTGGTGGTCGAGAACATTTTACCTGAGATCGTTATTAGTGACTTTGGGGGATCGGTTAGGCTGCTATCTTGGAACATTGCTGGTTTGCGGGCCAAGAAGGGAGACCCCAGCTGGGAAAGCTTTGTCAAGAGTTATGATGTCATTGCCTTGCAAGAGACTTGGGATTTGGAATGTGACTACTGGATAGATGGCTTTACATCTTTTTTTGTCCCTGCCTTGCCTTCCCCAGCTGGTCGGAACAAAGGCGGCCTTATGATGTTGGTCTCAGTGAATATAAGAGGCAAACTGATTATGTTAGACTGTGCCTCCAAAAATTTTATTTTTCTGGAGTTAACCGTTGAGGATGGTGGTAAATTGTTGTTGGTTAACTGTTACAATGCTCCCAATAGTAATCCAGAATCCTCGCATTTTAACTGGTTATTAGATTTTTTAACCCTCTATGGAGACAAGCAATCCACTTTGTTTCGAATTATTCTAATGGGTGATTTTAATGTCCATTTGTGTTCTAAATGTGTTATGGTTGATATGGAGGGCCCAGGCAGTGTGTCACCTCCTCATTTAGAACACACACTGAATGGTCGAGCACTTGAAAATGTATTGCTGCTAAACGAGTTATTCGAATCTGAATTTTCTGATACTACCACACGGGTTGCCACTTACACGGGCAGGGCTAGCGACTCGATTATTGATTTTATCTTTATTTCGAGATTCTTTCTTAATTATGTGATTACTTATAATGCTATTGATATGCCCATGAGTGATCACAACCCTGTCGGACTGGTGCTAACAAATAGTGCCTTACTGTCAAAATTGGTTGTCCTCCAGCAGACTATTTTGCCTTTAAAAGTAAAGGATCAGGGGAGAAGACTCAAATGGGAGGCGGTTGTACCAGAAAATTTTTTTGTAACTCTATCTAATTCGGTTGCAGATGAGTTACGGGTGTGTGCTACTCCTCTAGCCGGGCACAATGATGTTATATCTTCATTTGAAGGTATTTGCAGGTTTGTGTCTAGCAGTCTTCTAGCCAAAGGGCAGGGGGACAAACAATATCAGGCAAAAGGCTGGTTCGATAAAAACTGTAGTAAAGCCCATAACCGCCTCAAAAAAGCCCTTAGTGCCCGCCCAAGGAACAAGGAGCTTGTGGCACGACTGAGGAAGGATTACAATACGGTCATTTCTCTACGTAAAAAAGAATTAAAAAGTAAAGCTTGGGAGGACCTAAGGGATAAAGCTACCCTAAAAAATAGTGCTGAATTCTGGACAATAATAAATTCTCCATTTCTCACAGGCGCCCAAAACTCAGTACAGGAATTAAACATCTCAGAAGTTGAGTGGCTGTCTCACTTTGAAAAAATATATGACAGTCACAGAGAGCTGGACCCTTTTATAATCCCTGTAACTGGTAGTCCAATGGAACCTGTGAGTTTTGAAACCTGTGAGGTACTTAGAGCCATAGAGGAAACAGCTGGGCGTAAGGCACCCGGTCCAGATGGAGTACCTGCAGATATGTACAGGGCAAATCCACTGTTTTGGGCAAATATCTTAACTAGAGTTTTTAACGCTGCCGCAATAGTGGGTTTCCCTGAGTCCTGGTCCCTCGCCACAATCGTCCCTATTTTTAAAAAAGGGCAGAGAGGAGATCCAAAATGTTATCGACCCATATCGCTCCTGGACTCCTCGGTCAAAATTTTAGGCAAGGTTGTCCTGGCGAGGATCTCCGCGTGGGCCAGGGGAAATAACATCTTATCCGAGGCTCAATTTGGCTTTAGGTCAGGGAGGAGTACTGAGGACCAATGCCTCAACCTCCACCTTATATTGTCCAAATACACTAAAGCAAAGGGGGGCAGCTTATTCATGGGTTTTATGGATCTGTCCACAGCTTTTGATCTTGTTAATAGATCAAAACTGTGGGCAATGTTGTTGGAGATGGGCCTCGATAGCTCCCTGGTGCACTTTCTAGCGGAGCTTCACAAAGATCTGAGGGCCCGCATAAGAATGACCACCGATGGAAAGTGCACCGAGAGCTTTAGATCCACTAGAGGGGTCCGCCAGGGGTGTATCCTGGCTCCAATGTTGTTCACGCTCTATGTAAACTCTTTGGAGGGTTACCTAACGTCTGCTACAAAAGATTTTCCGTGCATGGGGGGTGCACCAATCCCGGTGCTCCTCTACGCCGATGACGCGGTACTCATAGCTAGGACCCCAGTTGCCCTACAAAAGTTATTAGATGCCTTTTGTAATTTTATGAGTAGTCTCGATCTGGTGATTAATAAAAGTAAATCGCATACCATGTCTGTCGGTCGTGGCATGCGTAAAGAAAAATCTTTTTTTTGTGACGGAGAGGTGATTACTAGTGTTAAGGTCTTCACCTACCTGGGTGTGATCTTTGATCAGAGGGGATCTTGGACACCGCAGGTAACATCCAAAATTAATGCGGTAAGAAGTTCGTACGGTGCTATTTTGGGTTTTGCGAAAAGATTGGGGGGGAAACCTATGGAGGCCATTATGGCCATCTATAAAGCCAAGACAATTGCTATTGCTAGATATGGTGCAGCGATCTGGGGTTACGTTAACGTCATAGATATCCAGACAGAGGAAAATAATTTTTTTCGCTCATTGCTGGGGTTACCCCAGTCAACTGCTACCTTCTCAGTACATTTAGAGCTGGGAATGGGTTACATCTTAGACATTTTAAATCTAGCTCCACTTTTGATGTGGATAAAGCTTTGGCTAAACCCAAACCTTAGCCTAAATCACCGGATCATCAAAGATTGCCTCCAACTTGATCACAGAAGGGATATTCAGTGGCTGACATACATCGAAACTATGACAGCTCTTTTGGGTCGCCCTGAAATTTTTAGTTGCCCTGAAGCCTTGTGTAGAGCTGACTTAGAATGGGTGAAAATAAATTTTCTGAGAATTCGCACGGCTGAGCGTGAAGCACGCGATTTGTGCAAACCCTCTGTGAGGGCTCACGTTCTGATATCCCCGTCTTGTGAGCTGGCCCCTTATTTAACCATGGTAATTAATCCTTTCCATAGATGGCTTTTATCCAAATTTCGGTTCAACCAAATTTATACAGTGCTGTGGGATGTGAAAAACTGGTGCAAGCTGGAGGAATCGGCCCCATGCAAATGTGATGGTTTCTCTATTCAGGATAACGCCCACTTTTTGTTTTTTTGTTCCTTCTATCATGAACCGCGTACAAAATACCTAAAATCTATTCTGAAGGACTTGGGTTTTATCCAGTACAAGCCTGCACTGCTTTATTTACAAATGTTGCTCTCTCCTCTTATTATGTATTGCACTGCTAGTTTTTTAGCCGCATCTGTGCGATGCAAGAGAACAAGGCTTAGTTTGGAAGAACAATAGGAATTTGGACTTAGCTATATCGCCCAGTCGAGTGCTTTTTAATCTATTTTATGTACTTATCGCCCTTTTAATCTGCTTTTTAACCTATAAACTGTTTAATATTGTATTAAATTTATCAATTGTTTTATAGATGAACTTTTGATATTTGCTGTAGTATGCTTTTATGATTTTAATTAATCGAATAAAGTGGAATTTGACTTGACTTGACTTGAGTTTGTGCCATACATGCATCTCTCTTGTGTCCGATTTAAATGGACTGTAGTCAAAGTTCATGGATGCGGCCCCCCACGCTCCGGACCCAGCCAGGAGCTCTCAGGCCCACCTGTGCACAGTGCCGGTGGGGGGGCGCACCTTAGAGGCTGCAGGGCTATCGTTACACCACTGAGTAGAATAGGCCCACTCCGGCTCGAGTAGAGTTACCCAAGAAAAGTTTGGAGGATGGGAACCAGGACCTAGTAGAGTCGGCCCACTCCGGCTACAGTAGAGTTACACAAGAATAATTTGGGGGATCGGAACCAGGCCCTAGTAGAGTCAGTGGCGTAACAACATTTGAGGGGGCCTCCTTGCAAAGTTCATAGAGGGGGACCCCCACGCTCTGGACCCAGTCAGGAGCTCTCAGGCCCACCTGTGCACAGTGCCGGGGGGCGCACCATAGGGGCTGAGCGTGCAATAGTTACGTAACTGAGTAGAGTAGACCCACTCCGGCTACAGTAGAGTTACCCAAGAGAAGTTTGGAGGATGGGAACCAGGCCCTAGTAGTCAGTGCTGTTACGAAACCTGAGGGTGCCCCCGTGCAAAGTTCATGGAGGGGCCCCCCACACTCTGGACCCAGTCAGGAGCTCTCAGGCCCACCCGTGTGCAGTGCCGGAGGGGAAGCCCTGGAGCTCAGGGGCTCCCCCAGAGCCGGGGCTGTGGGGGCTATTGTTACGCCACTGAGTTGAGTAGGCACAATCCGCCCACAGTGGATTTACCCAACAAAAAGCTTTGAGGACGGGTACAATAATAGTACTCATGCATACATTGCCGAGGGGACACTTTACAGTACAGACACCTCTAGGTAAGTCAGCAACTGATGTAGGCCCAGGGTGGAGTACCATGGACACAGATGGGTGGACCCTGGTTATGGAAGAGACTCCAGAGGTCGAAGTGGGCGGGATCTGAGGAGCACAACATGCCTATACTTCTATAATTTGACAATAACAATTCCCCTAATTTATGTTAAAAGGCAACCTTCCCGGGACGGTTAATTCTGGCATTTGAAATGCCTCAGCTGAAGAGGAGGGGAAAGAGTCTCCTGTGCTGTGAAGCCAATGAAAAGCAGACAGCTGAACAAGAGACAAGCCTTCTTGCCAGGGTTCAGCTGCTTGAAAGAAATAGAAATGGGCGCATTTGGTTAATCTGCAAATGTGACGGCTGCTTGGAAGCCGGTATTAATTGATGGAGTCACTTGACGAGTATTCTTTTTGAGAGGTATTGTAAGGTGATGTGATGAGCTTTGGAGTGTGTGCTTTTAATGGACAGTTACAAAACATGTTTGCACTAGATCTATACTTTGGAAGCACTTTCTTTTATCTTAAACCTAAGTCTTTCATGCACTTTGTTACAGCCTATCCTATACTGTGTGTAATGCAAGTTTAAAAGAAGGACGTACATATTCACAGTGCTTTCTGTCACAAGCTGCGACCGCGTAACACTAAAAACACACATCACTATTTCCCACTGCACCAACCAGAATTCAATTCTGTGGCTCTTTTATCACACACACAAGATATCAGCAGTGATCGAATTAACCAACAGAGGTTTCACAAGGTAAAATAGTGCATCTCTCTTTAACTTGCATTTGCTACTAAATTAAGGGAGGACTTTGCAACCTTGTTGGTGGTGGACTCTGTGTCCCAGATTGCTTTGTTGCAGAAGGAGGAGGAGAAGCTTGCCTGAGTCGCGCTGTGAAAAGCGCTGCTTTTCTACAGTGGCGCAGGAGGACTTTGCAGACCTTGTTGGTGGTAGACTCTTTTTTCCAGCTTGCTTTGATGCACAAGGAGGAGGAGGAGCCTAGCTTGCCTGCGCCTTGTCGTGCTATGAAAAGCGCTGCTTTCCTACCACAGCAGTACAAAAGGGGGTGGTGATGGACGGAGCATCAGAACCAATCAAACACTCATACCCAGTCAACAGATCTGGGTTTGATCCATCACCATTCTTTAGCCCACTCTGCCACCCCAGTTCAGACATGGCCATATGCACATCAGTCTGACCCTGTGCCTCATGGGAACAGTTCAGCCCGAACTGCCAAGCCATGCCTTCCCTGGACCAGAATCAAGCTTCCTAGGACCGGTTTCTGGCATTTCAGCCGTCTTCAGCCAGGCTTGCTTGAATCCAGTGGCAAAGTGAGCAAGGGACTCACGTCTGAGCATACCATGCCAACTTATGGCGAACATAGCAGTACAAAAGGGGGTGGTGATGGACGGAGCATCAGAACCAATCAAACACTCATATCCAGAATGCTTGTTTCCAGTCCAGGGAGGACCTGGCTTGGCAGTTCGGGCTGGACTGTTCCCATGGGGCACAGGGTCAAGACTGATTTGCATATGGCTGGGTTCAAACTGGAATGGCATGGTGAGCAAAAAAACGATGGATTTAGGCTCAGATCTCTGTACTGGGGTGAATGTATGACATTGTTCTGCATTCTGTCCATCAATTGTTATTTTTGCTTTCCTACCACGGCACGGGAGGAGTTTGCAGACCTTGTTGGTGGTGGACTCTGTGTCCCAGATTGCTTTGTTGCAAAAGGAGGAGGAGAAGCTTGCCTGAGTCGCACTGTGAAAAGCGCTGCTTTTCTACAGCGGCGCAGGAGGACTTTGCAGACCTTGTTGGTGGTGGACTCTGTGTCCCAGCTTGCTTTGTTGCAGAAGGAGGAGCCCTGCTTGCCCGTGCCGCGTCCCTCTCTACAAAGCACTGCTTTCCTACTGCGGCGCTGGACGCTCGGATTCCATTTCTCATCTGGTACAAGGTAGGCTTAGCTGGGTTTCCTGCTTTAGACGGGGTACTAGCCACCCTCCTGCCTACCGTAATACATGCTGTGTATTGGTTCTTGTCTCCCTCTGTCCTTACGTAGCCCTGGGCAAGTCCAGCCAAGCCCAGGCAACACTGACCTGAGGTCCTTAACCTGTTGTCCTACCATCTTGCTTTTGACCTAAGGGTACCGCCATAACAGAGCCCTGTCTAATGGGGAAACGCAAAATGGCAGTGGCAGAACCCGTGGCCCCGGCAATAACTACAATGGTTTCTTTCTTACAGAGGGCAGCGGGGGTCCTAGATAAGGAAATCAAGCTTGTGGCACGTTGACTCTCCCTACAGAGGGCAGCGGGGGTCCTAGATAAGGAAATCAAGCTTGTGGCACGTTGACACTCCCGATCCCCAACAATCCACCTGCTCCCCCGTTCACTTAGTCCACCAAGAGGACAAGCCGCAGCTTCGCTTAGCCCAGAGCTGGTGGGATTGATGGAACCAACTGGGGGGTCTCCCCCCACATCCCCCTCGGGTAAGGAACAAGTTGGGTTAGCAGATGCTTTTGACGTCATGGGTGAGGCTAGTAGGGCACAATCAGTACCAGCGCCTGTGTCTGGCCGTAGCTTGAATATCTCCAAACCAGCTGTGCCCCGCCCTCTTGCTCTGTGGGGGGTACCGGCACTAATGAGGGCACCCGGTCTGGGTTCAAACGTAAGCGTTCCTTGACAGGGGGCAAGGGAAAGCGCCTCAGAAAGGAGGTCCCGACGTCCACCTCACTGGGCGTACAAGCCCTGTCCAAAGATGATCTGGCAGTTATGTTGAAAGCATTTGTGGGTTCCCTCCTGGCTGGAGGACTACATTTGATTTCCATTGAGGAGGAACTTCTTGATTTGGTTCAGAATAATGGTGGGGCAGTTATGTAGACAACTGCCCTGGGGCCACATCGGGACGTCTTGGCAACAAGGATCTTAGTCAACCTGGTTCCTATATCATAATCCAGGAGGACCTTTTGTCCCATCCCCCCCCCCCCCCCCACTTGCAGGAGTGCACCTCTCAATTTACATGGCTCCCATCGTCCCTGATCTCAAATGAAGGGCCGAAGGAGGATGCATCCCCCTTGGAGAACTCTAGAAGAAAGATTCGACCAGGCAGCAACAGGATCTTCGGGGGGGAGTCTTGGCTAGGAGGGGAACCCACCTCACCAAATAGAGCACTATAAATGCAGACCCAGGACCCAATTTCCCTCCACTTTCCTCCTGAAGCCACACTGCATGTTGTGGTCCTAGATAATGTACCCGTGCTAAAGCCCGGTGCCACCTTAGATTTCCATCAGTTAAAGAATAAAGTACTGCACTGGTTAAACAATAACACAATCTTGGGGTTAAGAGTGGAGAGATATATCAACATGACGTGGAGAGTTGCCTGAGTAGGGTGGTCTAAAAAGAACTGCAGTGGTGACTGTGTTGTAATCAATTTCAATCGACCACATCTTGCAGAAAGAATCCTGCATGCAGCCGGCTCCTGTACCACCTTGGGTCCTGTCACCTCCATTGTGGCCCTCCCTCCAGGCTTTCTTTTACAGACCGCGGTTACTTGCAACTTCTCAAAGTTTTTGGAGTCCAAGGAGGGCTCCTGGTTTGGCTGGTCAGGAGTGGCAAATATCGACCCCATCGGTTCAAGTCTCAAACGTTTTTGCCCCTCTGAGACTCTTAGAAAACTGTAATTGACTTCCACAGGCCCTGAGGCTGTGAACACGATGGCTCCCACCCTCAACCCCAACTCCATCCACCAGCTTGAGCAGGACAATCCAGGAGGGAACTCCCGAGGTGGTAACTTATGTAATCTCATCTCATGGAACACAGCAGGTTTGGCGAGCAAGCTCATAGACCCTGGATGGTGCCGTTTTGTAAAAACATTTGATGTAATTTGTTTGCAGGAAATGTGGGCTATTTCAAACTCATGCTTTTTGGAGGGGTCTAAGTCCTTCTTTGTGCCCCCTACCACTTCGAGGGCTGGTCAATCTAAGGGCGGCCTAGTTACTTACGGCTCCCTTAGACTAAAATACAGCATTGTTGTACTTACTACTGATAATCCTTGCTAGCAGACCTTTTTATTCTCAAATGGGACTTATAAACTATTGCTTCTGAATTTTCATAATGCCACATCGTCCCTCCCAGAGGTCCGTAACATATCCTGGCTCGGTGCTTTCCTGACCAATTTTAATGTCTTCATTCGCCACACGACTCAACTTGTACTGTTGGGTGATTTCAACATCCACTTATGTGGGGACCCAAGAAAGCGGGGTACAGGGGTTTTATCCTGTCCCCGTCTTTCAGGGATGCACCTAGAACACAGTGGTCAGAGTGACATTTTAAACACCCTAGTGAGGGAATTCGATCTCCCATCAGCAATGGGCAAATTGGATCCAGGTCAGTCTGATATCTCCCCCACCTTCAAAGGGAATGGTATTGACTCTTTTATAGATTTTTTTTTTGTTTCTACCCCTCTTTTCTATTTAATTTTTGAATTTACCATTGAAGCGAACATTCACAGTGATCATAACCCCCTGTGTCTAAAGGCTAGCTGGCCCTTACTAGGCCAGAATAAGGGGGGAGGAAGAGGGGGCTTATTGCAAACCACAGACAGGGGGATGAAGCCTTAAATGGGCACAAACTATTCTGATTCTTTCCATGAGACCCTTCTGCCAAATGTCGAAATGAGTTACAGATATGTTTGGCCATGCAGCCTGAGCCAGGAGAGTTCATTGTTGATGCCTTTGTAGCCATTTCCCTGATTTATTAAAGGATCCTGCCCCTAAAGGACACCCACACAGGGCCCCAAAATGGTTTGACTCTGCTAGTTTGTGTGCGGCTCATAAGATTAGGGAAGCCGTACGCACCACCCCAAGAGACATTTCCTTAGTCAGAATCTATAGAAAGCAATATTAAGAAGCCCTGGTGAGGCGTATGGAGGCACTGAAGGAGGATGCCTGGAGTAAGCTTATGGAGGCCAGTACCATCAAGAGTAGCGCCAAGTTCTGGAGCATTGTCAATAGTACCCTTCTGGCATTCGACACAGTTAACGCCCTTGATGCCTATATCACTGAGAAAGAATGAGTCAGTCATTTCGAGGAAATGTTCCGGTGCTCTCCGGCGCAGAGTAATTCCTGTGGAGCGGGAGCAGACAAATCAGCTCTGATGGTCTCAGAGGGTGAAGTTAGGATGGGTATAGCTGGGTTGATCCCCAATAAGGCCCAGGGACCACACGAAATTCCCCCCGATCTTTACATCTCCAATCTGGAGTTGTGGGCTCCTGTTCTTACCTCAGTTATTAATGTGGCCATCAGAATTGGTTCCCCAGTTTCCTGAGCTATTTCAATTATTGTCACAGTTTTTAAAAAAGGGAACAGAGACAGCACACACTCATATAGGTCCATCTCCTTGATATATTCTATGGTCAAAGTTGTTGGTCGCATTATATTAGACAGATGATCTAACTGGGTTTAAGAGAACAATATCTTGTCATAAGTCCAATACGGTTTTCGCCCTGGCCATTCAATCATTGACCAATGTTTGAATCTATTTATGATCGTGAATAAATATACAGTAGCTTGTCCCAGTACAATTCACCTGGCTTTCGTGGACCTGTCCTCTGCGTTTGACCGTGTGAATAGATGCAAGCTGTGGCAGACCTTGCTATCTCTGGGGATGGACGGGGACATAGTCCTTTTCTTACAAGATCTCCATCGAGACACGAAGGCTGCGGTTAGGTATTCTAGAGATCTCAAGGTTACGCGTCCGTTTCGTATTCAAAGAGGGGTCCAACAGGGCTGTATTTTGGCCCCTTTTTTATTTAATGTATATAAAAAAATCTTGAGAAGGTGTTACTGGAAACTAAGGTAGATTACCCTCAGGTAGGACGGCGTGGTCTTCTCGTTCATCTGTATGCAGACAATGTCATTTTGATGGCCAGAACGGAGAAGGGTTTCGGAAAAACTCTGTTAAACTCTTTTGCCCCATTTATGGAAGATCAGGACCTGCTGGTCAACAATTCAAATTCCTATGTGATGCAAGTAGGTGCACGTTCAAGCAGGCCCTACACCTTTAAGGTCGGGTCCAGTTTGGTCCCGATGACGAGTGTCTTTTCATACTTGGGGGTTCTGCTGGATGCCAAAATGACCTGGGGGCCCCTAAAAATCAGTAAGAAGAATGATCTTACCTGGGCCATCGCAGCTATTTTCAATTTTGCCTCCCGATTGGGAAAGGCCATGCCACAGCTGTATAGGGCCAAGTGCATTACAAAAGCGTTGTATGGTAGTGAAATAGGGGGCTACACCTCCCTTGATGACCTTCAAATTGTTGAAAACATCTTCTTGAAACGGCTCTTAGCTGTTCCCCAGGGTACCCCTCCTTTAACGAACATGAAGAGCTCGGTATGACCTACCTAACCGATCTGTTAGCCTACCGCCTGGTGTCGTTATGGCTAAAAATGTGGACCGGCAAGGAGTCATCATTAAAGGAAATGATCCTAAGGGACTGTATGGCTCTTGACCGTGCCTCCCATGTCTCGTGGCTCAAATATATCGAGGAGTGCTTCATGAGTCTGTGGAGAGGAGACCTCTTTGCTAACCCCAAATCACGCAACAAGAAGGACTTAGTTGACATCAAGGTGGCCTTCCTTAAACAGTGGTCAATAGC
Organism: Triturus cristatus; assembly: GCF_964204655.1. NCBI lineage: Eukaryota > Metazoa > Chordata > Amphibia > Caudata > Salamandridae > Triturus > Triturus cristatus. The sequence continues at coordinate 63,813,505 of NC_140593.1, read as the reverse complement.
CAAGGAAGATAAGGAGCACATGAGGCCTAACATGCGTCGCTTCATCATGTTAAGAACTACGCAGATGACTGAACTGTACCTATTAGGGTTCGTGAACGCGTACAATCGTTTTCTATTGACCAGGTTTCGGTTTGACCTCTTTTATCTTCTCCTTGCCCAACCAAGGGGGCTGAGTAAGGGACAGAGTATGCTGCCCTGTGGTAGCAACAGAAAGTCTCCACAGGACATGCTTCACTTTTTGATGTTCTGCAGCTTTTATGCCTCTTCCAGAAAGTCATTCTTTATCGCGATCTTGCAAAAGGCTCATTTTAGGCAAGTGTGCCCTGCTTATATTTTTTTAGGTCTCGCCTGACCCAGCGCATGCGCTGGTCTGGCAAGACTTATTGAGAGGGCTCCAAAAAGTGCTACCAGGCCAGCCTAGAGCTACAGTGCATGTGCGCGGGCGCCGCGCTTTTCCGCCATTACTTTCGGGACCTTATAAGTATTTAGTTATGCAACTGTTGCATGGCTAAACACTTATAAGGTCCCAAAGGCGAGACCTATTGGCTATGCCAATGCTTGTTTACAAATGCTCACGGGTAGCACAGTCTTTTATGTGCTTAGTTTTTTAAAATCTGCAGTCAATCTCAGGTCCAGTTGTGATTAATGAGTGTGTTTTTAACATATTATTTATGGCACGGTACATTGTGTAATGCTTTGCATTCTTTCCTGCCTACTTATTGGTTTTACTCGATGTAATTACTTGTAGTTAATTTGACCAACCCTTTTTTATTTGGCTTTGTCCTAGGGGCCACTTGTACTTTGTTCTTTACATTTAGTCTAGGTCATTATCTCATTTGCTATAGTTTATGAGGAGTGTTTTATTATGTGATCTTTTATGGTTTAACACATGAAACCGAATAAAGTTTAATTTAACTTTACAAATTTAAGGTGTGTGTTATTTTATATGCAGTTACTTGAAGATGAAAGGCAAAATAGTTACAAGATACTCTGTTCCTTTCAGTCACGGCTTTGACCCCGCCCCCATTAAAGTTAAGGATGACAGTTCCCATCCGTTTTTAAGGCACCCCGTCAGCAGGTACAGTCGAACCAGGAGGAGACCGAAGGGCTCTCACGTACGTGCGAGCGGTCCTGCGCGCAGCAGGAGGGACGTTTGCGCACTGCGGATCGATGGGATATTAAGAAGCTGTAGTTCAGGGGCGTCTTTGAAGGCGCTTCAGAGGTGTCGAGGTCACGCGGTCCGTCTGAAAGAAGAATGAAGGTCACGGAGTTTAATATTTAGTGGAGCAACGATCAGAACATGAATTCGGCACAGATGTACGAAAGGCCTTAAAGTGAGGGCGTCATCAGTGCTTAGAAGTGAGAACGCGCATCGGGGAGCTAGACTCGCCGCCAGTGCTTGGACTTGAGCCGTCTGACCTCCCTGTGCGGCTATTTCCTGCTTTCTTTATTAATAGTCCCGAGAGGCTCCCGGGGCCTGAAGCAGCTGCGAGGACGTGTCACTGAGAGAGCAAGAGGCTGTCAGGGAAGCCGTCTGTCTGCTGCACCTCGAGGCATTCAGCGCCAAGAGGGCCGGGCGGTGGTAGTGAGCGCTGTCTGTGGTAGTAGCGGTGACCCCACAAGAGCTTAGCAGTTACAGGGGGCAGAGCGAGCGAGGTCGGCCAGCATCAGGGTGGTTACTAGACGGGGGTGCCCACGCCATGGGTAGAGGCAGGTGACTATCAGAAGGGGGTGCCCATCCCATGGGTAGAGGCAGGGGGCTACCAGACGGGTGTGCCCATCCCATTGGTAGAGGCAGGTGGCTATCAGAAGGGGTTGCCCATCCCATGGGTAGAGGCAGGTGGCTATCAGAAGGGGGTGCCCATCCCATGGGTAGAGGCAGGTGGCTATCAGAAGGGGGTGCCCCTCCCATGGGTAGAGGCAGGTGGTTACCAGACGGGGGTGCCCATCCCATGGGTAGAGGCAGGTGGTTACCAGACGGGGGTGCCCATCCCATGGGTAGAGGCAGGTGGCTACCATACGGGGGTGCCCATCCCATGGGTAGGGACCGAACAGGAGACAGCGCCTTGACAGGAAGACCTCGTGTTGTTAAACGCACAGCATCCCGCAGCCCATTTGACCCTGGGGTCAGAACGCAGATTGTACGTGCTCCTCGCGCGGCACGCACCCGTGACGTCTGGTGTGACGTCAGATGGATAAATAGAATCAAGGCAAGTCAAGGAAAACTTTATTTCGGAGTATCTCCATAAAAGTACATAAAATGAGTATAAAAACATTTAAGAACAATAGATAAAATGATTAAAAATTGGTGCAGCCACAGGGCTAGATACGTGCTAGTTACATACAAATGAATCATATTGACATTTTTAAATACCTTTCCCGTTTGTGCCAAAGAGCCCCCAGAAATTTTGCCACAGCAAACACAATGTGATAAATAGAATCTCCTCGCGATCGCCTCCAGCAGTGGCAGCGGTTTGGAGTCAATAGAGCCTCGCGGTGGGGTGGCGCGAGATTTTGAGAAGCGTAGAGCACCCACCAGGGCCCGACTTCTGTGCCCGTGTCAGGGGTACGGTGACCCACTGGCATGGGTGCAAATTCAGGACCGTGTCTGTAAAAATTCAGGACAGATGGTCATAATTCAGGACAAAAATTCCGGACTGAAAGTCGGAATTCAGTACAAAAATTCGTGACAAAAGGTAAGTTTCACAGACACATCAGAGGAGGTCGCTCATTATTACACAAGTAAATAGACATCCAACACAAGCACAAGTCAAAATAAGTTTATATTGCGGAACAGTTTGTACCTACTGGATCGGAGAGGCTTAACAGTGGGCCGGGTCCGCTAGTGGATCCGTACATCCAGAGGGAGTGTTAGCAAAAGATGGGCTGTGTGTTGGGGATCCATTGGTCGGGACAGTCCAGGTCCTCCCGTTGGGGGGTGCGGGCCGTACCCGCCGCGACAGATACTTCACTGTGGTTGAGGTATGGGGTGGGGGGTTTGTTGGGAAGAGGGTGGTTTTGTTTGTTGATCGCACTTCACCGCTCAGATAGCCGGCTCATATTGGCACAACGAGTAGGATTCCACATCCCAGCATACGCAGTTAGAATACTACATGGCAGATGTACCCCGTAGGGAGCAAATTTCTCTGAGCTCCCTCCGTATTATCAGCTGGAATGTGAGGGGAGCCCTCGATAAAATTAAACGCGGGGCCATATTGCAACAGGCCAAAAGGGTGGGGGCAGATATCCTCCTACTACAGGAGACACATCTCTAGGGACAAAAGCCCTTTGCCTTCAACGGTATGGATATCAACAAGTGTTCCACTCCGGTTTTGTGAGGGGGTCCAGAGGAGTAGTAATTTTAGTTCATTGTAGGGTTCCTTATGTGAATAGTAGGCTTTGAACTGACACCCAGGGGCGCTACATATTCTTACAAGGCAAGGTGGGGGAGGACTCCCTGATCCTGGGCAGTGTATACATTCCTCCTCCGCTACAATGGAGTCTGGTGGAGCGACTTATGGCTCTGTGGGTGGACATACCAGATGGAGGGCTGTTTTTGGTGGAGATTGGAATGATGTCATGAATGTGGGCATGGACCGCTGGAGAGAGAAGGGTGTTTCTGAGGGAGGCGGCACCACACAACTGCATCTGCTGGCGACGGGTCTTGATTGGGTTGATGCCTGGCATCACTTGCATGGGGACGATAGAGAGTTTACGTACCGGCGGTCCACGACTCCTTCTCTAGACTCGACTACATATTTGCACCCCAAGTGATAGTGGGTAGGGTGATGGATACAGAGATTCTGCCGCGAGGTCTGTCTGATCATTCTCTGGTGGCCCTCACCATACAGATGGGGCGAATGAGGCAACCATTTAGGTGGCATCTTTCGGTGTGGCACTTGCAAAATGACGATTCTAGGGAACGGATGAGTGATGCTATCGATGAGTATTTGAGTGTGAATGTGGGGTCCGTGATCAGGGCAGATTCTGTGTGGGAGGCGATGAAGTTTACATTGAGGGGCACAGATATTTCCTGGTGTACAGCGGCTCGCAGATCACGTAGGGAGGCACTTATCCAGTCTAAGGCGAGTATCGAAGATTTTGAGCGTAGGGGATGAGGGGCGGGGGGCGTCCAGGCCAGGCGCCAATTGCTTTATGTCCAACAAAATTATGCCACACTACTTTTAGACGAGACCCGACAGGCCTGGCTGGCGTCACGCAGCAGAGTGTTTCAATGGGGGGACAAATCCAACAAGATGCTCCATCGGTTCTGCCAGGGGGTGTACCATGCCCAGAGTCTACCGGGCATATTGTTCTCAGAGGGTGTGCCACTCACAGATCCACGAGCCCTGGCGGAGAGCTTCGCTACATATTATGCGGAACTCTACGCCCCCAACGAATGTCTGCCTGCCGCCACGATTGATTGGTTTTTGTCCGACCTTCCGCCCAGAGCCCTACCAGATGCAGTAAGAGAAAATCTGGAGCTCCCGCTGACAGACGAGGAGCTGGGAGCTGCATTGGGGGAGCTTAAACCCGGGAAGGCCCCGAGACCCAATGGGTTCCCCAGTGAATTTTTTAAGCGATACTTCCCACAGCTGGGGCCTCACTACTGTGCAGTGGTGGAGGAGGCGCAAGATCGTGGCTCTCTCCCCCCGGATTGGAGGCCGACCAGGCTGGTTTTATGCCCCAGCGAGCGACTAGACATAATATTAGGAGGGCACATGTCGCATTGACGGCCATCCAGCACCTGGGAGCACTGGCAGCGTTGTTGCTAGCGGATATGGACAGGGCATTTGATTCTCTTAGTTGGGTATACCTCTTCGCCTTATTACAATGGTTGAATTTCGGGCTGCGGTTTATTTCCTATTTGTCTCTTTTATATACAGATCTTACGGCATCGGTACGGGTGGCCGGCATGGCCTCATCCGTGTTCTCAATTGGGCGGGGGGTGAGACAGGGATGCCCCTTATCTCCTTATTTATTTGCCCTTGAGATGGAGCCTCTGGCTGCGTGGGTGCGAATGGACGTACAGATACAGGGATTTGAATGGGACACGTGGTTGTCGGACAGGATTGCATTGTATGCGGATGATGTCCTTTTCTTCCTTACAAATGTGAATAGAACGGGGCCACGACTCCTGCGAATAATGCAAATTTTCAGGGAGACGTCTGGACTCTATATGAACCCCTGTAAGTCCACGCTGTGGATGCTTGGAGGCCGAGTAGATTTAGGCGCTTGGGCATCGTTGATTCAACTGGCAACAGGAGGACTGAAATATTTGGGAGTATTTATAACACAGGTGCCAGCAGTCGCTTGGGAGCGTAACTTAGTACCGGTGTGGGATCGGGTACGTGAAGATATTAAGACCTGGTCCCGCATGCCACTGACTATATATGGTAGCTCAGCCATATTTAAGATGGTCACGCTCCCTCGCTTATTATATCAGTTGCAGAACCACCCCTATCCGATATCTCCTCGCTGGTTTCAGCAGGTAAATGCGGCCCTTGGGCAGTTTTTGTGGGATGGGGGTAGGGTACGCGTGGCTTTACGGACGTGTTTCCTATCTACTTATTGTGGGGGATTGGCTTCACTGGACATCCTGTCATACTATCAAGCATCTCACCTGCTTGTATTGAATGAATGATGGTATGGCGATCGGGAGGACCCAGCATATGCACTAGAGAGGCGGCTCTTGGGAGACCACTCGCTGCACCGGGTATTATATTCGGCACTGCTACGGAGATCTTTGCCTTCCGCAACGAGGTTTGAGTTCCAGGTCTGGCGGCAGGCGCTGCGCAGGATGGGATGGTGGAACACGCTAACGCAGGAAACCCCCCTATGGGATAATGGGCGGTTGCCACAAATGGCGGCCTTGCTGGGATTTCGGGGCTGGGACCACATAGGGATATCGGTCCTAGGTGACGTCATGAGGGGTCTCGTGTTGAAATCCTTCCAGCACCTTCAAGCAGAATTTCATTTGCCGAAGTCCCAATTCTACAAGTACGTGCAATTTCGTCATGCTCTGCTACCTAGTTTGGTGGGATTTGAATCTTTAACTGAGTTTAGTCCTCTGGAAGACAACGTTTTTATGGGTGAACTACCGGATAGTAAGATCTCGAGAATGTATCAAACCCTGGTTATTCACTGCTCTTCCAAGCTCCAAAAACTCCGGGAGGATTGGGAGGGAGATCTAGGCCCCTTAGAGGAGAAGGAATGGGTGGAGGCTGTGGCTGCCCCGCGAGGAGCGGCCATAGCTGTGCGCCTGGTCCAATTTAAGTACCTACATAGGATTTATTATACACGTATACCGTCTGTGGAGGGCAGGGTTGATTGCCTCCACTGTGTGTCTTCGATGTGAGCGAGAAGAGGGTACATTACTACATACGGTTTGGCAGTGTCTCTCTTTAGATCGTTTCTGGAGGTGGTGGGCTGGGATCTTCCCCGCTCGCCGAAGCTAGCGCTCTTACATGTTATGGAGGGTATAGGCGGCAATGTCTATAAACATCACTTGTTGCTGTTGGGTCTTTCATTAGCCAAAAGAGACATAGCAAGGGTGTGGAAGGCACCGGGGCCCCCCTCACTATCTGCCTGGAAGAATGGCCTGGACTTCTGCTTGGGCCTAGAGAAACCCATTTTCATTGCCAGGGGGTGCCCCCTCAAACATTTTAAAATATGGAAAAGGTGGGCAGAGTATAGTGGATTGCTCCTGGATCCGGTCCCGTCAGAGAGGGACCCGCGTATGTAGGATGGGGTTCATAGGGGAGGTTTCAGAGAGAGGGATGGATGATGGAACCCTGATGGGTATTTCCTATTCTAACATTGGAACGCCTCCGACTGGAGTTGGTATATGTTGCGATCGGGGGGAGGGTTGGGAGGGAGGGGAGTTGGATTTTGTTTGTATTGCCCATCATTTTTTCTTGATACTATTTTGTAAAATGTCAATGTCAATGATAATTGCTTTTGTTTCTGCGGTTGTCCCTGGGGTACAGGGTCCTGCAATATATGTGCCACTTGACAATAAAAATTTGTTTAAAAAAAAAAAAATACGTTTTTATTAGGTTGAGATAATCTTGCACTGCATCTGTGTGTGCCAGTTAAACACCTGCATTTGCATATTAGAAAAAGAAAACGATCAGAGCTGAAGGCTTGTCAGATCTTACATGCCCCCTCTGTCCAATTGAAAAAAAAACACGTGATCTGATCAATCATGTGATGTGTAAAATCTAAGGGGGCTCTGGGGCCAGGGTAAACATGAAAATAATAGCACAAATGCAGAAACTTTGTTTTGTGTTGCAAAGTTACTAGGAATGCTTGATTAGCAAGCCTTCCTAGAATGTTTGTATTTAAGTGGCGGGTGTTAGGTAGGAGCTGTTGGAAGGACACCGATGGAGCTGGAGGTGCCTTCCTGCGCTCCTCAGCAATAAAGGGATATGCTTCATTTCTGAATCCAGCGTCATATTTAACACTGGTGACGAGCGCTGAGGAGCCGTGGACCTTAATCGTGCAAGATTTGCGCGTTACTGTGCTGCATCTACAATTTTAATTTTTACAATCCACGATCTGCCATACCGTGGATGCCCGCTGTACTGCTGTGACTAAATGGAGCTACAATATATATAACATGCGCCTCGCCGGGGCCTGTCAACTTCGGAACATTGATTTGGACCTTTTTGGTGACTTTTGGCCACTTTGGTGTATCGCGACGCTGTTCCGACGCACAACGGTGGTGGAATCTCACAGTGGTATCCAGGTGAGTGCGGCATCAGCGTTGCCTAGGAGCTTGTCGCATGCGGCAGTGTTGGGCTTCTGGCTTTGCTGAGCGACAGCATCTTCTTCATTCTTTGCTCCGTGCGCACCGCATTCTTGGCCTTTTGCGATTTGGAATCTACATTGATTGCGGTATTTACAGTGAACTGTTAACTCAAGTTTAGGATTTTTTGTTTATTTACGAGAATACACAGTTTTTGGTTGGTCGCAGATTAATGCTGTCTTAACTGTTCACTTCTCTTCTGTATGGTGAAGATCAGGACAGTGAATAGGACACTGAACTAGTTCATACAGCAACATGACCACTCAAAGTTATAACATCAGTGCACCTCAAGCCTTTTGGGCATGTGGATCTGAACCATCTGTGAAGTGGTCGGAGTGGAGAGCTTATTTCACAAACTATATTGATGCTGTGGATGAAACTGGAAAGATGGCTTCTGCTCAAAAGAAAAGAATACTTTTACATTCCTTAGGTCCTGCTGGGTTGAAAGTGTCCAAGCAAATTACTGAGGCTACTGTTTCTGGTGAAATTAATGTTTTTGACCCAGCTTTACTTCAGCTTGATAATTATTTTGCGCCCAAAGTTTGAATAGGCATTACAAGGTTCAAATTTTCCAAAGGAAACAATGTTGATTTGAAACTGTTGATGGTTATGTCTCTGATCTTAAAAAAATAGCTTAGGATTGTAAGTTTGGAACACTGCATGATGACTTTATAAGAGATCAGGTAGTTATGCATGCTTGCATTGCAGCTATTCAAGATAGGCTTTGGATGAATGAGGGGGGTGGCCAACAAGATGGCGGTGTAGGATGTGTGGTGCTGAGCTCCGTCCAACCACAGGGAAATCCGGCATAATCCTGGGGTGCTGAGCAGGCACTGACCTCACCTACAATAAACATTTGTTCTGGGGTGACCACGAGCCGCTTATATCCCCGTAGAACACTGTAGGGGGCGGCTGCACTGAGCGGAACGGCATGACCCGAGGACGAGAGCCGCCATCTTGCAGGAAGCGGCCTGGGTTTGAGAAGCAGGTTGGAGCCCCGAGACGCTGTGTTCTCCGCTCGCAGCATTACCGATGTGCCGTGGGGGCCTGCGGGGGCATCGGTGGAGGCAGCTGGAACCTCGGGCCCTAGTAGTCGCAAGGTAACGTGAGTGGCCGGCGGCAAAGGGCACAGACACGGTGTTGGGGGCCCGCATGTGATAAATAGAGAGTGGGGCTAGACGCCGCAATGGAAGGAGGAGAAAGGCATAGCACACATTCTGCCACAACCGGAATAACCTGGGGCCAGGAGAACAGGCAGCGGCGCTGAGTTATGTGTATGGCTGCGTAATAGGAGCGCTTGAAGTGGCCACGTCGCCTGAACCTCTCTGGCAACAAGCAGAGCCCCAAAGATACGAGGGCTACGCTACTTGAGGATCCTTCGTGAGGAGGCTGGGAGCACCAGGGATTGACAGTGAGTGAGCCTTGGGGCACCCAGAGAACGCTCTGCACGTGAAGTGGGGCCTGCTTGCTGGGCCATTAGCCGGAGAGGGGGCCGATCATTAAGACACAGGGACGTGGAAGTAGACACCAATTTATACTGAAGGAGAGCTGACTAGACCGCCTTCATCTGATGGCAGATTGGGTCCTGGAAAGTGGTCATAGCTGGACTGGTGCAGGAACAACAGCAGGTAGCTTGGGAGGCGCCGCAATGTGAGGTGTGAGACTTGGGTTGACACTGCCCCTGTCCTGAATGGAACGTTGAGGAGACCTATCTGTAGCCCCCAGATCGATAGCGGATCCTGTAGACATGGAGGGGGAACCATAGCATACATGAGGCATAACCGAAATAAGCTGGCGAGTTGGGAACCGCTGACACCGTTTTTGTCTTTTGCCTGGCCGGGAGTAATGTGAACTGTTCGGGGGCTGGGAGAGTGGTCCTGGGATCACGTGGCAGACTGCAGTCCTGGTTGTATACTGAGGGCCCCTGGCACTCGTACTGAGCAGCGAACGAACCCCTGGAGGGGCACCGGGTGAGACCCTGTATGGAGGATGCATCGGAGTGATACAAGGTAAAGGAACAGTGGGTGACGGCATGGTATTGTGCGCAGGTTGTACAGACCTGAGACAGCAAAACACTAACACTCACCATGGGGAAGGACAAAGGTGCTAGAGCGCAATTGAACAAAATATAAAATTACGCACAGCCTCTCCCTAAGGGCCCTATCCAAATGACGCACAAAGTGCAGCGGATGCAGAGACATGGCTGGATGGGGAGTCAGGGGACGCCTCTCTAAGTGATATTCTCGCGGCAGTACAGACGACAAGAGATGAAATGGTGACCAGAATCGATGCCGTGGCGATCGAAGTTAATCTCCTCAGATGTGACCTGCGTAAGGTCTCAGATAAAGTCACCACGACGGAACAAAATGTGGACGTCCTACAAACAGAGATCAGATTCTTACGGCACACAGTGAGAGACTTCTAGAGGAAAGCGATCAAGCTGGATGAGCGGGCTAAAGACCAGTAGGGACGCTCGTGGAGGAACAATCTGAGGTTCGTGGGATTTTTGGAGTGAGCGGAGGGTCCATCCACAGAACTGTTTCTAGAAGATTGGATAACGAAAGCCCTAGCTCCAGGCAAACCATCTAAATGTTTCAGTATTGAAAGGGCGCACAGGGTGCTGGCTCCTCCTCTGCAACCAGGAGCGTCGCCACATGCCATAATAGCCAGATTCTTCAACTATCAGGATCGGTGGGTGGGGGGGGCTATGGAAGTTCAATCTGTTTGGATTGTTACACACAGTTACTGAGATAGTTTAGGGAATCCTTGTCTGTCCTATGATACACAACAGCTCGTTCAGTCCAATCGGGTAGTACCGGGGTGGGACCGGTGGTGGGACACCAGGTCCATGGTTATATGGCTCCTTCTCTGATGAAACGCCTCACCTGGAATATTCGGGGGATGGCATCACTGGAAAAGCGTAGGCGGGTGTACTCCTATGTAGGAAGGTGGATATCTGACTATGGTTACCCCCAACTTTTTGCCTAGTGTCTAGCTGGTTTTTCGACTTAGTTGGCCTGAGATCCTGCCATTCAGGGTCTCAGGCTGTCTGCTCTCTCTTTAAAATGGACTCCATGTACCCTAGGTACATAACCAATTGGTAAGGATCACCTTATTGGACCCTGTACAGTGTACCCTAGGTACCCAGGGCATAGGTGTACCCTAGGCCTCCCAGGGGCTGCAGCATGTATTATGCCACCCCTGGTCTGGCCTTCCAATCAGACACAACTGGCTGATCACTCAGCTGGGGCAAGGTCGTGTAATCACCCCTTGCTTAGATATAGTATATCTATATCTACCTTATATATAGACACATGTGTACCTATCAGCCACTCCTATGGCAGGCCTTAACAATCCTGGAGGCAGAGTGCTTGGTAACATGTGAGATGGTGCTCTAGCATGAGCTGAGCCTGTCTGCAGCTTTCGGAACCATGTCCTTATAGCTGTTCTATGTTATAGCCTACCATATACTCTTAAAGTGCCTTATAATCTTAAACGGTTATGGTAACTATGGTTGGGCTGTATCAAAACATGTCGTGTAAGGTGTCTAACACTTTGGAATAATACCCCCATACCATTTCTGGTGATGAGGATATTATCCCTCCCTTCTAGAGGGAGAGACATGTTAAAATCCTACTTTGCTGTTTAACTCTAACCAAAGCCTCAGCATCACAAAATGGATGCTGCTGCCACGACACAAGTCTGACCTCCTGCAGCTGGGAGTGATCCCAGCCAGGGAGGCCTGGACAATAGGTTTCCTGCTTGGGGAGGTGCTAGCACCTCCCCAGACAGCCTTTAGTGTATTGGGGCAGGGTGGGCTGAAAGGAATGAGACATGCCTGGGGCACACAAGGTGTTCCTTGCATAGTCCAGTTCAAACCAGCGCTGGGGCACTCCAGCCCCAGCTCTGGCGCGAAACTGGACAAAGGGAAGTGGGTGTAACCACCCCCTCCCAGGTCCCACCCATAAGGCGTGACCTAGCAGGTATCCCAGCCCCCCAGATTAGTATAAGAGTGGGAGTTGGGCCTCAAGACTTTAGATTATCCTGAACCTGCAATCTTGAACAGAAACTCTGGACCTTCGACATTCGACGAAAGAAGAAGACTGAAGAATCTCCCTTGTGGCCAAGGAGTGGCTACCCTTTGCAAACAGGCACCATCAAGAGACTACCCTTTGCTTTGCCCACGTTCTACGAGGAACCGACTGCAGAGCCCGACCAGAGCCTTGACTTCCAGACTTCTCCGACCCTGATCCACATCCACAGCAGAGCTGAGATCCGTGGAGGCGACGAGCGACGTGGGACCGGCTACCTGGGAAAAGTGGCTAGTATCTTCAAGCGCAGCTTCTGAGGCACCCTCGAAGTTGTGCACCGGGGATTGAGAAGCCCCACCCCCAAGCACCATCTGCACCGAAGATCAGCCCCCCACACTCAACGAGTCCTGCGTGGGGCCCTTCAGCATTTTCCTGCTTGCCACGTCTGTCCGGTTGCTTGCCCGCTGGCTAGTGGCCTTTGTGACGACGCATCCCGTAATCTTCACCGCTGGTTTGGCTCCTCCAGACTGGCTCCTGCTTCTTTGAAAAAGAGAAGCACCCCAGACCTTCCTGGTCTGCACCAGAAGCAAGTCCTTCATTCTGCGTGGGTTCCGCTTGCCAAGGCTTGGTGAGTCCTAGTCCAACTTCGACGCCGCCGACAGCAAGAGCCTTCGTGGGACAGCTCGCCTCCTGGTCCTGGTCGTCCTCGACGCTTCCTGGTCCTCCTGGCTGCAGCGACAAGCTTCACCTTCACCTGCAACTCTTCACGACATCGTCTGGTTCCTTCCTGGTTCCACGTGGTCACTGGCTAGTGACCTTGACTCTGTCCCCTCTGCTTGCAGGTCTCCTCTCTTCTTGATCCCAGCCTTGGGATCCACCGGACACTCTTCACTGACTGCCTGTCAGCATCTTTCTTCAGGCATCCATAGGAGTCGACGACGAAACCCGACGCAACTTCACCCCTATGCACCCGCAGCCTGTGGGCTAGGTAACTTGGGTACTCCGGTGCTCATCAGGATAGTGACTATCCTAGTGTCTAAGTTTCAAGTCTCAACTTCCTAGCTACTCCGGAAGTGTCCTAAATCTATCTATTTCTAAACTGTACTATTGCTAGTGACTTTTACGCATTACGCGTGAGTGTTTCCACTCTGCATACGAATCCCGTGGGCCTCCCACTTCCTAACCTTTGGTAGTATAGTGTAGCCCCAGCGATTCCCTATTCCTAGGCCTATCCTATTTCCGTGACAGTGGTCCTTATACCACTTACTTAGTATATGGTTTGCGTGGCCCCTAGGGCCTAACTGTATTACTTACCTGTGTGACTTAATGTATGCATAAATAAGACTGTGTTGTACTTACCTCTAATCTCATAAAGAGTGCTGAGGGTTTGCTTAGAATAAATACACTTTATTTTATATATATATCTGTTGTGGTGTCCTTTCATTTGGTATTCAAGGGATTATATATGGTATCACAGCTGGCTTCACATGCCATTCAGAGTTTAGCCTAAGACTGCTCTTGTCCATGCTACCACTAGGATAGCTGGTCTATAAGGTTGACTTTACAACCAATCACCATAAGGGTATTTGGACTGATATAAGGTGTACACTATAACTAGTGACATCATACATCAGGCCAACTTCTCACATTGGTGAGCAGCGGTTGGGATCTGAGCTTGCTGTTGTAATACCATTGTAATCTTAAGATACTAAATTGAAAGATCACACAGATATTGTCTAGGTACATATAACATAGTTTATAATACTTAAGTCCTACTGGACTTAGTAGTTGTAGGTTGAAGGGAATAACACACCCTGACTACAACTACTAGAGAGGTTTAGTAGAAACAACTAGTGTAGGTAGGTGCACACACCACACCCTCACTAGATCATGTCTCTGAGAGGAGATCAAGGAGATGCTCTCTCAGGAGGGGCAGGTCTGCAGAAGACCCCCTCTAGATATGATACCTTAACATTCCAGGAGATGAGACATTTGTGTACCTCCAGAGGAATAAAACAGGGTGCAAACCCTACCCTCCTTCAGTTAATACAACTCCTAGAGGAGTATGATACTCTTAGGGCCTCTCAGGCAGGTACCCTAGGTACAGAGGAGGGTCTACCCACCACAGAGGAGTCAGATGGGGCTTCAGAGGAAGAGGTAGACAGCCAGGGCCAAGTAGGAAGACTTAGCCAGGCTAACCTAAGTTTACATGGGAGTTTGCATGGGGTCCCCCCATACAGACCCACAAGTAGGCTTACACAGAGAAGCAGGAGGGACAGATCCCCTTCAAGGGAATCCATCCACTCCCATGTCTCTAGCATCTCTAATGCTTCCTCTCACAGGGGAATGACTTCACCTGAGAGAAAGGAGCATGAAGCCAGAATGAGGGAAGCTAATCTGAGGATTCAGAGGGAAGAACTTGCCCTTGCCAAGGAGAAGCTTGCTCTGGCTAGAGAGCAAAAGTTAAGTGGGTCAGAACCCACTGGTGGCAGCAACATTCCTAGAGATAGGGATAGGTCTTATGACCATAGAAACCTAAGCAAGATAGTCCCCCCATATCAGAATGGGGATGACATCCACAAGTGGATGACTGCTTTGGAGAGGGCCTGCAAAGTACAGCAGGTACCCCAGAGTCAGTGGGCAGCTATCTTGTGGCTCTCCTTTTCTGACAAAGGTAGAGACAAGCTCCTCACAGTCAGTGATGAGGATGCAAACAATTACAAAGTCCTGAAGAGTGCTCTGATAGATGGGTTTGGCTTAACCACTGAGCAATATAGGTTGTTGTTCAGAGACACCCAGAAGACACAGACACAGGACTGGTCTGATTTTGTGGATTGTGCCACTAAGGCTTTGGAAGGTTGGTTAAATGGCAGCAAGGTGCAGGACTATACAGGATTGTACAACTTGATTATGAGGGAGCAGATCCTTAGTAATTGTCAGAACCAGCTTCTCCATCAACACCTGGTAGACTCAGATTTGACCTCTCCCCAAGAATTGGGAAAGAGGGCAGATAAATGGGTCAGGACCAGGATTAGGCCTAAAAATCAGGGTGGTGACCAAAAGAAAGATACCACCAAGCCTCAAGAGAAGGGTGGGGATAAAGCAAAAGAGAAATCTTCCTCAGGGCCCCAAAACTCCACACAGGGTGGTGGGTCCCAAGCTCCCTCCTCTACCACAGTTAAAAAGCCCTACTGCCATGAGTGTAAAACTCCTGGGCATTGGAAAACTGACAGCAGTTGCCCAAGGGCTAAAAACAAAACTGTTCCTCCAACTACTCCTGTCACACCACCTATTACTGTCAGCAGTAATCCCCCAGGTGGTGGGAGTGCCCCCAAAAATTTGGTTGGGCTTTCTTGGGGAACACAGGGGGATCCTGGCTTAGCCAATTCCCCTACCGCAGCTACTCTTGTCTGTGATGGTGGCATGGGGTTTGCCAACTTCACTGCCTGTCCCAACACTTTGGGTAGGTACAGACAGGAGCCCTACATCAATGGTAGAAAAGCTGAGGCCTACAGAGACACTGGAGCTAGCATCACTATGGTGGCCCATAGGCTAGTTCCCTCTGAGCAGCTTTTGCCTGGTTTCTCATACCAGGTGACTAACATTGATGGCAAACAGAACAGTCATCCCATGGCAGAGGTATGTCTCAGCTGGGGAGGTGTCACTGGCCCTAAAAGGGTGGCAGTGTCTCCAACCTTGCCTGTGGACTGCTTACTGGGGAATGACTTAGAACTCTCAGCTTGGGCTGGAGTTGAACAAGACACCCATTCCAAAATGGTAGGCCTTTCAAAAAAGGGTAGTGGGGTTGTGCCAGCCACAACCCCTGTCCAAGTAGATTTCCTCCCTGAAAAGGTTGGAAGGGCAGTGGTAGCCACAGCCCAGGCACAGACCGACTTCCCTGTAGAGATTGGCAGAGCTGTGACAGTCACAGCTCAAACACAAACTGAGTGCCTTCCTGAAAAGGTTGGCAAGGCTGTAATGGTCTCAGCCCATACTCAGACTGACATAGGTGTAGTGAAGCCTGAAACGATGGATCACTCCACACAAACAGAGAGTAGTGGGGAGGAAGAAAAGTCTCCCTCTCCCCAGACATTAGGAAAAGGTCAGCCTCCTCAGGGATCTGACCTCACCCCTTGTGAAGGAACTGCCCCAGAGGTAGCCAGGCCTGGCCTGGCAGAGCCTCTGATGTCAGTGGCCCCTTCCAAGGTGGGACCCAGTCTGGTGCAGGTAGCCTGCCTCTCTCTACCCTGCCTCAGTCAGCCCAGGGCTGCAGAGGTCAGGGAGGCCAGTGGACCCCAAGAGGGCCCCTGTCCACAAGAACCCCCCCATCAAAAGAATGAGGATTGCCTGGCTAGTGGCCCTAGACAGGTGATGGGTAAAAACATTCCTGAGGGATCCCCTTTACAGGTAGTTAGGGACCTCCCCCAGAGGGATTCTGTTGGGCACAGGCAAACATAGGACCTTAGGGCCCCAAACCTGACCTGTCCCTCCAGTAAGCCCACAAAAGGGACCCAGCCTCCAGCTTTAGGTAGCCAGAGGCTGACCCTGAGAGCACAGTGCAACTCAGTTAAAGAAAGAAAGGCATCCATGGTGGAGGATGATTGGAGGAAGCTGAGGCCTCACTTTGAGGACACTCACTTCAGTACTCCATCTCAACACCAGCCTTTTACTTTGCAAAGACACACCCAAGGTAGAGATTCCCTATGGTGGAGACCCTATGATACCTTTAGGATGAGGGATTGCTTAGTGGACCATGAGACAGGGGGTAACCATGCCAGTGCTGGTTCTTCCTTATATGGCCACTTAGGCGATAGAGGCTTACCTTGTCAAGGCCAGCCTTATCTCCTTTCGTTTGGGGGGGGGTTGTGTAGGAAGGTGGATATCTGACTATGGTTACCCCCAACTTTTTGCTTAGTGTCTAGCTGGTTTTTCGACTTAGTTGGCCTGAGATCCTGCCATTCAGGGTCTCAGGCTGTCTGCTCTCTCTTTAAAATGGACTCCATGTACCCTAGGTACATAACCAATTGGTAAGGATCACCTCATTGGACCCTGTACAGTGTACCCTAGGTACCCAGGGCATAGGTGTACCCTAGGCCTCCCAGGGGCTGCAGCATGTATTATGCCACCCCTGGTCTGGCCTTCCAATCAGACACAACTGGCTGATCACTCAGCTGGGGCAAGGTCGTGTAATCACCCCTTGCTTAGATATAGTATATCTATATCTACCTTATATATAGACACATGTGTACCTATCAGCCACTCCTATGGCAGGCCTTAACAATCCTGGAGGCAGAGTGCTTGGTAACATGTGAGATGGTGCTCTAGCATGAGCTGAGCCTGTCTGCAGCTTTCGGAACCATGTCCTTATAGCTGTTCTATGATATAGCCTACCATATACTCTTAAAGTGCCTTATAATCTTAAACGGTTATGGTAACTATGGTTGGGCTGTATCAAAACATGTCGTGTAAGGTGTCTAACACTTTGGAATAATACCCCCATACCATTTCTGGTGATGAGGATATTATCCCTCCCTTCTAGAGGGAGAGACATGTTAAAATCCTACTTTGCTGTTTAACTCTAACCAAAGCCTCAGCATCACAAAATGGATGCTGCTGCCACGACACAAGTCTGACCTCCTGCAGCTGGGAGTGATCCCAGCCAGGGAGGCCTGGACAATAGGTTTCCTGCTTGGGGAGGTGCTAGCACCTCCCCAGACAGCCTTTAGTGTATTGGGGCAGGGTGGGCTGAAAGGAATGAGACATGCCTGGGGCACACAAGGTGTTCCTTGCATAGTCCAGTTCAAACCAGCGCTGGGGCACTCCAGCCCCAGCTCTGGCGCGAAACTGGACAAAGGGAAGTGGGTGTAACCACCCCCTCCCAGGTCCCACCCATAAGGCGTGACCTAGCAGGTATCCCAGCCCCCCAGATTAGTATAAGAGTGGGAGTTGGGCCTCAAGACTTTAGATTATCCTGAACCTGCAATCTTGAACAGGAACTCTGGACCTTCGACATTCGACGAAAGAACTAGACTGAAGAATCTCCCTTGTGGCCAAGGAGTGGCTACCCTGTGCAAACAGGCACCATCAAGAGACTACCCTTTGCTTTGCCCACGTTCTACGAAGAACCGACTGCAGAGCCCGACCAGAGCCTTGACTTCCAGATTTCTCCGACCCTGATCCACATCCACAGCAGAGCTGAGATCCGTGGAGGCGACGAGCGACGTGGGACCGGCTACCTGGGAAAAGTGGCTAGTATCTTCAAGCGCAGCTTCTGAGGCACCCTCGAAGTTGTGCACCGGGAATTGAGAAGCCCCACCCCCAAGCACCATCTGCACCGAAGATCAGCCCCCCACACTCAACGAGTCCTGCGTGGGGCCCTTCAGCATTTTCCTGCTTGCCGCGTCTGTCCGGTTGCTTGCCCGCTGGCTAGTGGCCTTTGTGACGACGCATCCCGTAATCTTCACCGCTGGTTTGGCTCCTCCAGACTGGCTCCTGCTTCTTTGAAAAAGAGAAGCACCCCAGACCTTCCTGGTCTGCACCAGAAGCAAGTCCTTCATTCTGCGTGGGTTCCGCTTGCCAAGGCTTGGTGAGTCCTAGTCCAACTTCGACGCCGCCGACAGCAAGAGCCTTCGTGGGACAGCTCGCCTCCTGGTCCTGGTCGTCCTCAACGCTTCCTGGTCCTCCTGGCTGCAGCGACAAGCTTCACCTTCACCTGCAACTCTTCACGACATCGTCTGGTTCCTTCCTGGTTCCACGTGGTCACTGGCTAGTGACCTTGACTCTGTCCCCTCTGCTTGCAGGTCTCCTCTCTTCTTGATCCCAGCCTTGGGATCCACCGGACACTCTTCACTGACTGCCTGTCAGCATCTTTCTTCAGGCATCCATAGGAGTCGACGACGAAACCCGACGCAACTTCACCCCTATGCACCCGCAGCCTGTGGGCTAGGTAACTTGGGTACTCCGGTGCTCATCAGGATAGTGACTATCCTAGTGTCTAAGTTTCAAGTCTCAACTTCCTAGCTACTCCGGAAGTGTCCTAAATCTATCTATTTCTAAACTGTACTATTGCTAGTGACTTTTACGCATTACGCGTGAGTGTTTCCACTCTGCATACGAATCCCGTGGGCCTCCCACTTCCTAACCTTTGGTAGTATAGTGTAGCCCCAGCGATTCCCTAGGCCTAGGCCTATCCTATTTCCGTGACAGTGGTCCTTATACCACTTACTTAGTATATGGTTTGCGTGGCCCCTAGGGCCTAACTGTATTACTTACCTGTGTGACTTAATGTATGCATAAATAAGACTGTGTTGTACTTACCTCTAATCTCATAAAGAGTGCTGAGGGTTTGCTTAGAATAAATACACTTTATTTTATATATATATCTGTTGTGGTGTCCTTTCATTTGGTATTCAAGGGATTATATATGGTATCACAGCTGGCTTCACATGCCATTCAGAGTTTAGCCTAAGACTGCTCTTGTCCATGCTACCACTAGGATAGCTGGTCTATAAGGTTGACTTTACAACCAATCACCATAAGGGTATTTGGACTGATATAAGGTGTACACTATAACTAGTGACATCATACATCAGGCCAACTTCTCACATCCTATATGCGGAGATATAAAATAGCTATTGCAGGACTACAGGAGACACGCGTGGAGAGACACACTGCCGTATATTAGATGACGGTGGCGTGGCCATCTATATGCCACTCCCTTCTCTGGATTTGCTAGGGGGGTGTTGATCTGGGTGGCTCCGGGGACTCCTTTTCAGCACCTACACATCTTGATCCTGAGGGACGCTACGTGACATTACATTGAAGGCTAGATGGGCAGGAGATATGCTTCATAAATCAGTTTGCACCTAATGCAGATGCTCCTTCCTTTTTTTACGACATGTTGGTGGCAGCCAATCCATACCTGGGCGGGGACATTATTTTCTTTGAGGATCGCAACCCTCCCCGAACGAACATTAAACCGGGCATGACGGGCATTAATGGATGTAATGAGAGAGATGGGGCTTGTGGATGCACGGCCGGTTAGACAGCCAGATACTAGGACATTCTCATGTCACACTCCCGCTACTGATACACTCAGCAGACTTGATCAGGTCCTCCTGTCACAGAATCTGATGCCCAGAGTGGAGGAAATAGTATATCTTCCAAGATACATCTCAGATCACTCACCATTACTATTAACTTTAAATATGGGTCGGCAAAGGGCGGTAATTCCCACGTGGCAGCTTCAAACAGAGGCACTCACTGATCTGCCATTTGCCGTGAAACTCGAGGAAGAAATCTCTAACTATTTCACAGTGTATTGGGGTTCGGCATTGTAGGAAGGTGGAATCTGACTGCATGGTTACCCCGACTTTTTCCTGGTGTTTTGCAGGTTTTGCATTCTCCCTAAATTGGTTGTTCATGGACTTTAGGTACACTCCAGATTGGATTCTGGGGTACCCTTATCAGTCCCTAGTATATAGTATGCTATGTACCCAGGGCATAGGTACCCCAGAGGCCTCTCAGGGGCTGCAGCGTGTATTATGCCACCCCTGGGAGACCATTCAAAATGACACAACAGGTCTGCTACAGCAGCCTGTGTAAGGTGGTGCATGCTCCCCTTACTTAGATATAGGTTCGCTATATCTATCCTTATCACTGCACATATCAACCTATCCGTCACCCCTATGGCAGGCCTTATCAATCCTGAATGCAGGGTACTGGGTTTTATGTGAGAGAGTGCACCTGCATGAGCAGAGTCCCTCTGCAGCCTTTGGAACCTATATTCCTGGGTGGCTTGTGATGCAGCCAACCATATATACTTAAGTGCATTATAACCTTGCGGTAAATGCTAACTTTAAAACGACTGCATGGAAACATGTCGTGTTTGGTGTCAAACACCTTGGAATCATACCTCCACACCAGTAACTGGTGTGGGAGGTATGATTCCACCCTACTAGAGGGAGAAATATGACAGCACCAATACACCCGGTACCAGCTTTACAGACCCTGGCATCACAAAATGGATGCTGCCAGCCACAGACACGAGTCTGCCCTCCTGCTGCTGGACGAAACCCCGGCAGGGGAAGGATGGACAATAGGTTTCCTGTCACAGGGAGGTGTGACCACCTCCCAGACAGGCTTTAGTGTATTGGGGCTGGGTGAGTGCACTCTGAGAGTGCTTTGATGTCTGCACTGGGGGCACATTTGGTGTCCCTGTGCATACTCCAGCTCAAACCGGTTGCATGGGCTATCAGCCTCTGCTCTGGCGCGAAACTGGACAAAGGACATGGTTGTACTCCTTCCTTGGGTATAAAGTAGGAACCCCTGGCTACAGGACTTAAGATTTACCTGGACAAAACTCTGCTACAGAAACCAAGTACTTGGACTATCTACACTACGCTGGATGACTGAGTTACTCCCCTGCAAGGCAGGCACCTGAAACGCATCTGACCGGTTTGCATCTATGCAGCTCCTGAAGGACTCTGAAGATTTTTGCAACACAGGAGGTAGGTTCCTGTGGTCTCTGAGGTTGATCCGTGCTCTCAGCAATTCTGAGATCCGCATCCCTCGTGGGGACCGTGCAACCCGAACCCCTGGGCACCGTGTACATTTGCAGCAGCATATGCTTTTTGGCAACCCCTGAAGCTGTGCTTTGGGCTGCATATAGTCCAGACCGAGCAGTATTTCCACTGAAGATTTCCGGCCTACACTCCACGAGTGTTCCGTGGGCTGGTATTTTGTGATTCAGCTCGAGGTCCCTTCGCGATCCCTGGTTCGTCGACCTGTGGGTCCCTGAGACGGGATCTTTGACTTTAAGTGGGCATTCCTGGTTTCTCCAGACGTGCTTTGACTCTCCATCGCTTGGGGAGTCCCCCGGACCGTGCTGGTCCTCACCGAAGCATCTTTTCTCTGACCGCGTTGGTTGCAGTTGCCAAGGCTTGTTGGTGTTCAATCCGGACACGGACCCCCCAGCACTCGACATCCTTCGTAGGACAGCTCACCTGCAGACTTTGGTCATTGTCGACGTCTTCTGGTCCCCGTGGCTGCCAAGCTTCACCTCATCTCACCTGAGACACCCGACATTGGCCGGCATTCGTCTATCGTGCCCCTGGTCACTGAGAAGTGACCCAGACTCTGTCCCCTCTGCTTTCAGGTTCTTCTCAGCTCCGATCCAGGCTTGGATCACACCGGACACTTCTCATCTTTTCGGCAGAAGCACTTCTTCACATCATGCCATTGAAATCAACAAGCGTTTCCGACACCACTTGAACCCTATGCACCCGGCTCTCCTGGGATAGGTAACGCAGGTACGTCGGTACTCTCAAGGGTGCTGGCCTTAGCACCTTCTATGTTCCAAAGGGTTTGCTTGAAGTCCTCTCCTAAGTGTCCTTAATCGTTAAAATTCCAACCGCGACTTTTCCATAGGATTGTACGGAGCTCGCACCTGTGTTCTCACACTGCACGCGTCCCCTGTGGGTCCCCTGTGTCACTACCATGGGTGGTTCCTTAGGGTCCCAGTGATTCTACGTGCTCTAGGCACTGTGTCAAGTCAAGTCGTGGTTGTTATACCACTTTCTTAGTATATGGTTTGGTTCCCCCCCTGGAGCCCACTGTGTATTGTGCTATTTATGGTCGTTCTAGTGCTTTAATATTGTGTCCCTTGTTCTCTAATCTCATAAAGAGGTTAGTGGAGAGTGTTTAGTAATAAATACATATATTTCTTATATACCTTGTGTGGTTCGCCTTTCATTTGGTCATTCAGGAGGTTATAATCTGGTAAACCAAGCTGCTTTACATTCCTTTGAGACTTAGCCTGAAGGCTGCTCTCCATAGCTACCACTAAAATAGCTTTCAATAAAGGTTTGGTGCAAGGTGCCCATTATAACTAGTGGACAGCATATACCAGGCCAACTTCTCACAGGCATCATCAAGATGTATGGAATGGGAGGCACTGAAAGTAGTGGTACGTGCGTGTTCCCCTAATACCCACCTTTGGGATCCGGAAACAGCTCAATAGAGATATCGAGGGGGTAGAAAAAAGATTGGCTGAGCTGAAGGGGGCACTACCTATGAAACCTGACCGACTGAATGAATGGCGGGAGGCAAGGGAGCAATTGCTAGCGGCGTCGTGTAGACCAAAGAAATTTCGATATACCACGTACCGACAACGCCTACATGCAGAGGGGGAATCGCTGTGAAGTGCTTCTTGCAAAGTTGATCCGTAATGAGACGCCGATATGAACTATTGTCCAGATGAAGACTACTGCTGGGCGCACGGTGTACAGCCAACAGTTAATTTCAGACACTTTGGCGGACCATCTGGCCGGGGTATACGTAGAGGGACCGGGTCCGGCACTGGAGGAACTGGAGCAGTTCCTTACTGAGTTGAACCTACCACAGTTATATTATGAGGCCAGTCAGTTGCTGGACGATCCGGTTGCAAAGGAGGAAGCAATGGGGAGCATTAAGTCCCTGAAATCAGCCAAAAGCCCCGGAAGTGATAGCCTTCCGGCCGAATTTTATAAGATGTACGCCCAGGTTTTGGCAGACCATCTACTGGAGGTATATAACGAAGCGATACAAAAACATACACTCCCGCCCTCCATGAACGAGGTATAGTGGTGATGCTTCCCAAAGTGGAAAGGGATGTGCAGTTTCCGGGGTCAAATAGACCCATCTCCCTGTTAAATATTGACATGAAGGTCCTTAGCAGGATCATGGCAGCATGTCTACAACCATACATGCAGCGGCTAATACATTCGGATCAGACAGGTTTTATTCCCAAACGCAACACAACCCTTAACTTACGGATATTGGCTCATGTATGGCATTCACCCACGCCACAACAGGAGGACTGTGCCCTGGCATTGTTAGATATCGAACAAGCGTTCAAATCCGTGGGATGGGAATACCTCTGGGATGTGCTGCGGGTGATGGGGGTAGGAGAACAATTCCTGCAATGGGCATGGTAGTTATACTCGGAACCAAAGGCTAGGATTAAAATGGGAGGGTTGGTATCAAAGGCATTTCGGCTGCAACGCGGCACTAGACAGGGATGTCCTCTGTCGCCGTTACTTTTCGCTATGGCCATGAAGCCTTTAGCAGCACTCCTGAGGGAAAAGCTGGAGGCTTTTGGGATTCAATTGGGTGAGACTAACCATGTGGTGTCTCTGTACGCGGACCACACTTTGGTATACGTCCAGGAGCCTATACGGGTGATCCCAGTTTTGCTGGATGCCCTATAGCGGTATAGCCATGTGTCGGGGCTGCAGATTAACCGTGAAAAATCTAAACTGATCCCATTGGGGAGACCAGCTGCACTTCCAGATAAGAAAATACCAGAGGTGGGGCTCATATTGGTAAGAACCGCGGCCCGATACGTAGGGGTCAGCCTGGCAGAGTCAGCTGAACAGTATTTGATGCTTAACATAGGTAAAGTAATAGAAGGGTTGCTTGGGTCGGTGCGTTTCTGGCAAGAGCTGCCTCTGTCTCTCATGGGGAGAATAGCCCTGATTAAAATGGTGGTTTTGCCCAGGTGCCTGTATGCAGTGCAGCACTCTCTCTTTAGGATTCCTTGCCACGTCTTTATCATACTGGACAGGTTATTGACTGACCTATTGTGGGGACCCAAGCGTAAAAGGGTCACTGCAGAGAACGTGGCAGAATGGGGGTTTGGAAGTCCCATGTTTGGAATACTATTATGCAGCCTCGCACCTACAGCATGCAGTACATTGGCTTGAAGAAAATGATAATTGGGAAAAGACGCTGCTGGCGGGGACACTCGGTGGCAAAGATCTGCCTGAGCTATTGATGTTGGGGGCACGGGCGCCCAAGACTATCCCTTATATTGTTTGACACGTGGTGGGAATATGGGAATCGATAGTCCGGAAAGTGGTGACAAGAGCCCGGTATGCCCCGGAGATGCCATTATAGGTTGTCCGACCCTTCTAGCAGATATCTGCGACCATGTCGGTACAGATGTGGCGGGAGGGGGGCTGCTTGACCATTGGGAATCTTTATGATAATAATCAGTACGTGACACGTGACCAGGCAATGGAGACCTTTAAACTAGGCCCAGGACAGTTCCTACAATATGGGAAAATAGCAGAGCTGGCATGGGAGCTATGGCCAATGTTTCCAGATGAGCCCCCTGTTTCTAAGGTGTTACAGACCCTGTTAATGATGGTCCAAGGGCACAGACTGATCTCACATCTCTATTGGGTGATCTGAGAGGACGGGCTGTCAGGGCACTGCCAGTACAGGCGAGATGGGGGGTCCTGACATGGAACCCCATCGCTGAGAACGACTGGGTTGAAATACATGAAG
This sequence comes from Triturus cristatus, assembly GCF_964204655.1. Lineage (NCBI taxonomy): Eukaryota > Metazoa > Chordata > Amphibia > Caudata > Salamandridae > Triturus > Triturus cristatus. The sequence goes on along the minus strand of NC_140593.1, from coordinate 63,788,335 downwards.
GGGTGAAGCCGGTGAGTGCGAATGTGAGGTTTAAACTAATCCAATATAATTACATACCCCAGGTATATTTGACACCCAAGATGCTACATAAGATTTACCCAGAGTGTTCGGGGCAGTGCCCCAGATGCGGAGAAGCAGATGCGGAGAAGCAGACGTGGAATTCATCCATATGGTCTGGTCTTGCCCGGAATTGCAGGGCTTCTGGACAGATGTCCTGACTATGTTGTGTGGAGTGACAGGGTGGGAGATAGCAAGAGAGATTCAGGTGGTGCTGCTAGACTTGCTGCCCAGACCAATGGGAAAGGCCTGAGTAGGAGATTCGTCCTCTTGGGACTGGTGTTGGCAAAGAGGCAGATTGCCATATCATGGCTGAGCGGACGACCGCCCAAAACGATGCAATGGAAATGAGAAATGACGGAATGGGCGACAGCCGAGATGCTTATAATGCAACAGACTAGGGGGGATGAAAAGGTGGAGGATGACGTGCGGGCATGGAGGGCGATGTTAGGTGAACTGGCAAAAGACAGCATGGATAGTGAAATAAGCGAGGAATATTGCGGGAATGCACAGGCAGAGCACGGGTCAGCGGGTACGCAGGAGATAAGGGAGTCAACCCATTAGGACTTATTGGATATTGAATAAGATATGGACTATACGGATACGAGATAAGTAGTTATACTGAAAGAGAATATACCAGACATAGCGAGGGAGGGGTGTTTGTAGTTGAGGGTGGGGGGCTTTGGAGGGGGCATTACTCAAACACTGGCCGGCCCCAGAACTTAATAATGCGGACTACATGGGACAATTCATGGGGGCTGGAATGGGATAAACAAACATATATGCCAATGGAGCGCTTTTAGACTATGATTGGTTTGGAAGATATTAGATGATCAAATTAAACTGTACAAGCTATTTTTAGTCAGCTTTGATGCTCTGCATATTTGTTCGCGAGAACATAGAAATTGTATTTGAAATGGTCGCGCAAAATGTCAATAAATATATATTTAAAAAAAAAGATACATTTTGGATCAAAGGTGATGCACCTCTGGATGAAATCCTTGCCTTGGTTCGCAAGGCGGAGATGTCTAGTAGGTGTGCTGTTGTTCTTAAAAATGATACACATGACTATTGTGGGTAAAGTCAATTTTCATTCTAACGAAAGATTTGACAGGTTTACTACTCCTACTAGGTTTGACATACCAGAACCTTCCAGATTTGGTCGTGGGAGAGCAAGACCTAAGGAACAAGCAAGATGTTATAGATGCGATAGTTTAGATCACCTGGCTCATAGCAGCTAAACAAAAGTGTAGCAATTGCGGCATCATTGGTCACTTTTTAAAAGTTTGCAAACGTAGGACTTCGAAAGTAAAATTTGTGACTGATACTAAAGAGGATTGTAATCTACAGAATAGATATGAGGAAGATTCTCTGGTTAAATACCTTGTTATGAATGTTAGAGGCAATCTAATCTGGTGCTTAACATTGCTGCTACACTGTGCAAGAATAAGCCTGAATGCTGGATCAGTATTGGTGGTGTTAAACTCCAAATCTATGCGGACTCTGGTTCCCCTTTTACCATCATTAATGAGGATTTGTTGAATTTCTCATTCATACCAAACATTGGTAAACATTTGATTGAGCCAGATATTCATCCTGAGGGATACTGTGGGGAAAAAATTGACTTACTTGGTTATAGATGGTTCACATTTGAATTCAAGAACAGGCAAAATCGAGGAAAACTTTATGTGACTAAAACTGGTCCACCTGTTCTAGGTTGGTTGGATCAAAAGAAATTACATATTATAATGGATCCCACCAGTAAAGAGCAGGTACTCATTGTTGATGAAAGTAGCACCTTAGGGAAAAGGATGCAAGAACAATTTCCTAGTGTGTTTAATGATAAGATGGAGAATCATTTGGGGTTCGAAAACGTAATTTGCCTCAAGGATAATGCCATTCCCAAAGTCCATAGGTGTAGGAATGTTCCATTGCTTATAAGAAGTGAAGTTGAAGGTAAACTTAACAAATTAGTCAATTTGTACGTAACTGAGACCATAGAAGCTTTGGATTGGATTTCTTCATTGGTTATTGCTAGACGGAGCAATGATAAAATTAGGCTCTGTGTGGACCTGCGCCATTTAAACAATAACATTGTGGTGGACAGGGTTCCCATACCAAAAATCAATGGAAGGGTCACACGTTTGAACGGTGCTAAATGGTTTTCCACCTTTCGTCTGCTTACCACCAAATTTCTTTATCACCTGAATCAAGAAAATACACTCCATTCATAACTCCTTTTGGCTGCTACCTATTTAAGCAAATGCCTTTTGGCTTAGCTTCAGCGGCAGCCGTGTTTCAACACCTCATGTTCCAATTATTTAATGAAGTAGAAGGCATTACCTTTTTTCAGGATGACATCTTAGTATTTGGTGCAGATAGAAAGGAACATGAATCTAGGCTACTTACTGTATTGATGATTTTACAGGAAAAGGGCCTTACTGTTGAACATTCGAAATGCAATTTCGCTCAAAATAGTGTTACTTATTTGTGTCATGTGATTGTTGAGAATGGAGTGAGACCTAAGCCTTCTCTTGTATCTGCAATCGAGAATGCTACCACACTACTCAGCAAGGACGATGTAAGATCCTTTTAAGGGATGGCTGAGGTTTGCGCTAAATATGTACCCAACTTTGCAGACAAATGTTACAACATTTGCAAATTACTTAAAAAAGATTGTACATTTGTTTGGTCTCCTGAGTGTGAGAATGACCTTATCCATTGCTAAAGCCACTGCCCTATGCAGTTTTGACCCATTAGCTGATAGTGTGGTCACTACGGATTCCAGTAATAAAGGACTAGGTGCTGTGCTGTCTCAAATTGACTCTAGAGGAAAACAACACATTGTAGCATATGCTTCCAGGTCTTTGTCTCCATGTGAAGAAAAGTATCCTATTATCGAAAAAGAAGCACTAGTTTGCGCTTGGGCTCTTTACCATTTTAAATCATTCGTTTGGGGGAAAGTATGCACCCGCCGATCACAAGCCATTAATCAAAATTTTGACTACGGAAGGTTCAAATAACATTTCCTCTAGACTAGCTAGAATATCCATACAAAGCTTCACTTATAAAATTGTTGATACTGCAGGTAAAAGTAATGTTATGGCTGACTTCCTATCCAAAATGCCGATCATGCTTGAAAAGTGTAAGGATGATAAATGGAATGATTTCCAGGTTGCATTTATTCATGATCATGGAAATTCTACCGTAAAAAAAGTTGAGTGGGAACAAGAATTCAAAAAAGACGTGGTTTTGCAAGAAATAATTCCTTAGGTTATGAATGGTTGGCCTCGAACGTTCCTATATTGATGTTTTTTTGTTACGTGGTGAGAAGATTGTTCCACCTGAAAGTTTGCGTGTGTCTATTGTGGAATTATGTCATGAAGGTAATTCCAGAATATGTAGGACCAAGTCACTGTTGAAAAGTTTATTTTGGTTGCCTGGCTTAGAATTGTGAGAGAGTGCAATGCTTGTTCTTGTGCTGATAAATCTTTACAAACCTTACGTCCTCCTATGTGTGAGTGAACTCTTCCTAGGGATCCTTGGGAAGTTGTGGCTAGTGACATAATGGGTCCAGTTGTGGATCGTCTCCAGGGTTCACACAAGTATGTTATTGTTCTCATGGATTTGTTTTCTCGTTGGCCTGTGTTGAAGGTGGTGGATAGTACTGAGATTGACGTGGTGTTGACATTTCTGGATGACATTTTTGTTTTAGAGGGCATTCCTGCGTGTTTGCTGAGTGACAATGGAGTTCAGTTCCTTTCTAAAAAGGCCAAATCTTACTTTGAGAAACTTGGTATCAAACATAGAACTACCACCCTATATAATCCTAGCGGAAACGGCATGTTGTAACATTTTAACCAGGTGTTAAGGGCACTATCCAATTGGCTATCAATGCTTGTGAAGTCTGGATCACTCAAATTGGTAAGATGGTGTGGGCCTATCGTGTCACTGACGCCACAGGGCTATCTCCTTTTCTGATAATGTGAGGACATAAATCTAGGTCCAAATTCAATCCTGATTGGTTATTCACTTCTGGTGTGGCACAGTGGTCACGAGGAGAAGTTTGGAGTAGAATGGAAGGGGTACTTGACAGAAGCAAGAAGTATTTTGATGATAAGCATGGCGTTTAATTTCCATAGATTGCTGTTGGTGATTGGGTACACATTAAGAAATCAGGATTTGTTTGTAAAGGCAACGGTTGTGTTTTTTGAGTCTGAGGAAGTGGTGGAAGTTCTGCAAAATTCTGTACGGCTCAAAGATAGGAAGGTTTGAAATTTAAGGAGAGTGGTGAAGTCTGGTAGTGGGAATGATAGTGGTGTTGCCAGTAGTTGTTTTGATTGGATCCATGATGGTGAGTCTAGTCAACCTGTTTCTAATGCGGGTCAGTCTGCACCTTTTGCTCCTATCACTGAGGATGCACCTTTTTCTACTGAAGCTATGTGTGATGCTCCTCCTGACAATCAGGATGTTGCTCAGAAAGTTGTAAGAGAAAGGAAGGCTCCTGGTTGGTTGAAAGAGTTTGTGGTGAGCAACTCATAAAGCTTACTAGAACCATTCTGCTATTCCATTGTACTTTTACTGTGCTGTATTACTGTGTTATCAAATTATACTTCATTGTATTTGTTTTTGTTTCTTTTCCTTTCCTTTAGCTGTTTTTCTTTCTTTTTTTGTGGTTAATTTATTTTCAATTTAAGGATGGGGTGTGTTGTGTGTTGCTAAGTTACAAAGAATGCTTGATTAGTAAGCATTCCTAGAATGTTTGTATTCAAGTGGCGAGTGTTAGGTAGGAGCTGATGGAGCTGGAGGTGCCTTCCTGAGCTCCTGAGCAATAAAGGAATATGCTTCATTTCTGAATCCAGTGTTATATTTAACAAACGTGTGCACTATTGGAGCAAAATAAATAAATATTAAAGTACTATTGTATTTGTACCATTATCACTGCTTGTGTGACACTTTAAGAGGCACCTGAGTAACATGCACCACAATGAAACCTCCACCTCCCCAGAGCTTGGCCCCTGGTGAGGTGACAGGAGGCCATAAACAAAAGCAGTTTGCCATGCCCTGAGCTCTGGCAGGAGGAAGCCCAGCAAATGCTGCCACTGTGCAGAGAAGCCCATTATCATTCTGTAAGTGATAATTAGGCCGACATACAGAATGATAATGGGCCGATAGCTGCCTGTGCCAGGTCGGGGAGGGGCTGCTGCAGGCCACTGCCACAGCTGGAGCGCGAGCTGGCCCCTGCAGTGAGAGGTACAGAGCTCTCAGGCTGCTTGCAGGGGGCAGCTCGCTCCAATGTCTAAAATTAAGGATACAAGGCGTAAGTGAAAGTATTCCTCATGGACAACAGACAAGAAGCATAAATAACGGGCAGTCAGTGAAATTTACAGACAGTTGGTCACCCTAGTCAGAGGGGGGCCAGAGCACCTACTGGGGCCCGCTTCTGTGCCCGTGTTAGAGGGAGCCTGGAGCACACACCGGGGCCCACTTCTGGGCTCCTGTCAGAGGGAGCCCAGAGCACCCACCGGGGCCCTGCTTCTGTGCTCCTGGCAGTTGGAGCATGGAGCACCCACCAGGGCCCACTTCTGTGCTCCTGTCAGAGGAGGCCAAGAGCACCCACCGTGGCCCTGCTTCTGGGCCTGTGTCAGAGGCAGCACGAGGGCACTCACCAGGGCCCCCCATCTGTGCTCCTGTTAGAGGGAGCCCACAGCACCCACCATCTGTGCTCCTGTTATAGGGAGCCCACAGCACCCACCAGGGCCCCACATCTGAGCTCCTCTCAGAGGGAGGCCAGAGCACCCACCAGGGTCTTTCTTCTGTGCTCTGTCAGAGCGAGCTCAGAGCACCCACTGGGGCCCCACATCTGTGCTTATGACAGTGGGAGCCTAGAGTACCCACCCGGACTCTTCATCTGTGCTCCTGTCAGAGGGAGGCTAGAGCACCCACCAGGGCTCCGCTTCTGTGCTCCTGTCAGAGGGAGTCCAGAGCATCGCCAGGGCCCTGCATCTGTGCTCCTGTCAGAGGGAGGCTAGAGCACCCACCAGGGCCCGCTTCTGTGCTCCTGTTAGAGGGAGTCCAGAGCATCGCCAGGGCCCTGCATCTGTGCTCCTGTCAGAGGGAGGCTAGAGCACCCACCAGGGCCCGCTTCTGTGCTCCTGTAGGAGGGAGCCCAGAGTACCCACCAGGGCCTCGCATCTGTGCCCGTGTCAGAAGGAGTCTACAGCCTACATGCCTTTGTGGCCTGTGCTTCTGTCAGAGGGAGCCTAGAGCACACACCTGAGCACTGCTTCTGTGCTTCTACCAGAGGGGGCCCAGAGCACCCACTGGGGCCCTGCTTCTGTGCCCGTGTCAGCGGGAGCCCAGAGACCCCCCCCCCCCTCCCCCCCCAGGGCCCGCCGCTTCGGAGTTCCTGTTAGAGGGAGTCCAGAGCACCTGCCGGGGTCCTGCTTCTTTGCCTTGTCAGAGGGGGGCCTAGAGCATCCACCTTTGCCCCGCTTATGTGCCTGTGTCAGAGTGAGCCTAAAGCACCCACCAGGGCCCCACATCTTTGCCCCTGTCAGAGAGAGCCTAGAGCACCCACCAGAGCCCTGCTTCTGTGCCCATGTCAGAGGCAGCCTAGAGCACCTACTAGGGCCCCACATTTGTGCTTCTGTCAGAAGGAGCCTAGAGCACCCACCAGGGCCCCACATCTGAGCCTGTGTCAGAAGGAGTCAACAGCCTCAAGTGCCCCCGCTTCTCCTCCTGGCAGAAGCAGGGTTGGCTGGTAACCTCAAAAATTGGTGGGGCAATAAAAGTGTCCCGAGGCTTCCAAAGAAATGAAATAAAACCCCTCCTCCGTCCAAAAGCCCAAAATAAAATTGCACTAACACTTACAATAAATAAAATGAAAATAAAAGGTATTTACCCACTGCAGCACGTCCTCCATTGTGTTCTGAAACTGCAGTCAGCTATGGAGATCCCTTAACCAATCGAGAAGCTGCTCTCGTGCTGTTACCAGCATGTGAGAAGGGCCAGGATTGGATGGAGAGGGTTGGCCTGACACTTCTTCATGCCTTTGTGGCCTGTGCTTGCTCCCCTCCCAGCTGTCTAAGACAGCTCGGGATGGAGAGCTTCAAAGTGAAAATGTTGGGCTGTCCGTTGAAAGACAGCTGGCCAAACTGACGTGCACTTTGAAGCATCCAGCCAGCCACTGCTCCTGTTCTGCATGCTGTCAATCGGCAGCAGAGGAGACGCCCGGATGTCTTTTGACTCGGGGCAATTCATTGCTGTTTTATTTTTTCACCCAAGGTTTGCAGTGGGTTGGGGGGTGATGCTCCCCACCCTTCTGGGGAAACCACCGCTGGTCAGAAGGAGTCTACAGCCCTCCAGGACTTGCTTCCATAATCCTGCCGAGGAGAATCTAGAGCCCCCAAGACCGTTCTTCTGTCATACGGAGTCTAGACCTCTCAGGTCCCTGCTTCCGTGCTCCTGCCAGAGGGTGTTTAGAGCAACCACCAGTGCCCTGTGTCTGTGCTCCTGTCAGAGGGAGTGGACAACCCCACAGGGAACTGCTTCCGTACTCCTTCCAAGGGGAGTCTAGAGCCCCCAAGACCATGCTTCTGTTGCAGGGCGTCTAAAGCCCTCGTGGCCCCATGTCTGTGCTCCTATCGCAGGGAGTCTTCACCCACCCAGTACCCAGCTTCATGCTTCCACTGCCTCTGTCAGATAGATGCTAGAGGACTCAGGACCCTGCTTCCATTCTCATTGTCAGAGGGAGCACCTATGTCCCCTCTTCATTGTGCCTGTCTGAGAAAGCAGACAGCCTCCAGGGCCTCTGTTGGGTGGCTCGTTCACTGGGAATCTTAACGGTTGAGTTGTGAACAGACTGAAACAGCACAAGTTCAAGAAGTAGTTTTCTTTGCAAATAATGAGGGTGTGTCTAATGTTGTTGAATGAATGTATGTATCAGGTTGCTTACTGTACCAGTTGTGTACTACTTAGTGTGTGTCTATTCAAGGAGTTCAGTCAATGCATGACTGTACAATATTTCAATTTTGGGGAGGCCTCCGTTTCCAGCTTAGGACCGTTGGTGTGGTGTGGTTTGTTGCGTTGGAGTGCCAGAGCGGCTGTTCGGCAGTCGACGTTTAACTTTGTGCTTTGGACCGAGCCGAGCTAAGCCAAGCAGGGCATTGAAGCGGTGTCCACGCCGGGGCGAACTGCTCGTGGCCTATCTGTGGCCGTGTCCGCGTGTCTGCAGCCGCCGGATCGACTCTCCGCGGCCCTGTCCGTTGCAGGAGGCAGAGGCAGAGGCGGTGGCGGTGGCGGAGCAGCTGTGCGACCCTCGCATCCCTACGGCCCCCCGCTCGGCCCGCACACAGGAGGAGGCAGGAGACGACGGACGGGCTGAAGTTACGGGCTGTGGTCAGTGGCAGTCAAAGGCAGCGGCGGCCAGTGGTGGGCGGAGGCGGCGTGCATAATGAAGTACCTTTGAAGCCTGAGGCAGGCGGACACCGAGCACTGGCAGATGAATACTGTTGTGTCTTGCGACTAGCACTCACTTGAGCTGCCTCGTGAGCTAAGTGGTAGAGGTAAAGCGAACCACAAGTCCTATCTGAAGTGGAAGAGGCCAGTAATTGCGTCCCGGCGCTCTGCCCACAGTTTTTGCTGCTGCTGCAGCTACAGTGAGGGGTGAAAAGAAAAAGAGTGGGAGCCAGGAGTTGAGTAGGTGACTTCGAGGCCCCGAGGCTCTCTGTGGACTTGTGACCTTGCGAACCTGTGACCTTGTGGTCCGGTGCCCCTTGCACTTTCCAGCACTTTTCAGCACTCCCTAGTTAAGGTCAGTTGAGGGTCGAGAGCACTGATTTCCCCTCTTCTCCACACCTATTACCCTTACACGGCCAGGTAAGTCGCAATATCTTACAAAGGGCGCGGTTAATGACTGTGGGCGAGGTGGTGGGAGTCGGGGGTGTGAATCCCTCCTCTTTGAGAGAGTTTGTGGAGCTGGCGGAGTAATTGTAGGAGAAGTAGAGAACTGGACTTCTTATCCTTCACACTCCCTGCCCAGTGGGATTCCAATGGACTCTCATAGACCATAATAGAATATAATTTAGTATTTTGTAATGCCATCCAGGTGCTTGCGCTCAAACACAACAGTAGAAACAGTACCAGGCCAGTCGGGGCCATCAGCCAGCTCAGTAAGTCATTATACAAACCATAGTAGTCCCCTTAAACTCCAAAAAACCATCCGGCGTAGGAGAAATAGGGATCACCTTTCACAGTTGAAAACGTACCCATCGGTGATGTTGGTGCTTATAAAAGGTGTAAGGTGCTCCAAGCGTGGTAAGGGGTTAAAGGAAGAGAAAAAGGGGGCCCAGGAAGATGTGGAGATGGACACCCATGTAATATCAGAGAATGAAGAGGGCTTTCAGTTCACTAACCCAGAGGTTAAAGCAACCCTTCATCCCGCCGTAATTATTCAACAGAACAATAATGGTGAACATATTAAGTTGTCGTCATCTACACAGCCACCCGGCGAAACTGTTGTTGTTCTACAATTAGGAGGAAGGAGGATAATAAGATGGAGTTGGATCTGGTGGTAGGCAAAGTAGAAGGCTCCCCGAAAGAGATCTTGAATAGAAAGAAAATTCCACCATTTTCACCATTGGCAGGGTTGGTATCTCTGTTTGACAATTCTCAAGCCAATCCAGGAAGTACGTTCGGATTTAAGTCAGGTCTCCCCATTTTAAAATTGGGTGAGCTATCACTAAAGGTACCAGATTGCATAGAGCTTACTTCTAGCTCTGAAGTGGAGAAAACGGAGGACTATACTCTACCGGATATTGCTAAACAAATGGAAAAAAAGTAGAACGGATGGCGCACATGAGAAAAACAAACGTCATGGAGATGGATCCGGACTTGGGAGTGTCTCCGGTCTTATTAGCTGGTCAACCACATATGCCTGTATAGTAGTACCCCCACTAGTTTGTCGCATGCTTATTCATTAGAATTTCTCGCTGAAGGGACATCAGCAGTATTACTGGACAAGGGGGCAGAGAACATCATGAACTCATTTGAGAATACACGGAGGGGGGAAACCTTGGAGATTGTTTATGCATTGGAGAGAATTCTCTCCTCAATTTTATCTTTTTTAGAAAAAAGTATGGTACATTCTGATCATATATTGGAAGTCCTCTCTCCCATATTAATAGGGGTCCAAGAACTCAACCTGATCAATCAAGCCATAAATAAATTGGTAAATGTTCCTGAGGTAGCATGTCGCCCATGTCAGATATGTAACGGGATGCCAAAAAGTGGTATTAAATTAGAGGATGGGGAAATGAAGGAAACGAATGAGGGCTCTAATGTTGTCCCGCTCAGAGGTAGCCCAATTGTAAGTTTATCCCCAGTTAAGCAACATCCAGAGAGCTCCCAGCATTAAGCCAAGGGGGAAACTTAAATTTAAAAGTATCTCCGGTTACGCCCCCATTACGGGTATACCCTATATTTAAAAATAAAAACCTTAAAAAACTCATGCTTACAGATAATTGAAGAATCAACAAATACTTTAGATATTGCACCCTTAGGTGAGGTCCCCGTATTCTGAGAAAGTAATATCAGACTTGGTCGGAGGGGTAAGAAGAAGAACAGGATCCGACGCATTCCAAAACGGAAACAGAAAGAATTGTGGTTCCCTCCCGTAAGTGAGGAGTTAAATAGTACAAAATCTCCTCCAAGTAGAAAGGTTTCCGGGAATTTGGGGCAATCCATATCGAATACGGGTCAAAAAACTGGGCAAGATAATGATAACCAGTCGATCTGCTCGAACTTGGTGCTGATTAACTCACAGAGCCAAGAGGGACATGAAGAAAGTGGGATTTCTAAAGTAAATATAGGCGACAGCGAGAGTCAGAACCAGAACCTTCCCCGGAATATTAACTTGGTTAATTATGAAACAAGTAGCGACCCCACACCTGGAAACGTATTTGAAAACTCACATGAGCCTGTAATAGAACAAGTCTTAGCTACTGGAGGTGCCTCTCTTCGTCCCTGTGGGCGGGATACTTTCCCAGTACAGTTTGGTTCCGGCTAGGGGGAAGTCAGGGAGGGGGACTTGATTACAGTTTGCAATAGTAACAGGGCTATGATAGAGAGGGGGGTCCGGTCTTAGGGCAGCCTGGTAAAAGTTCAATAGGGAATACAGGGCCAGTAGTCGGGCAGGTGAGCAGGACCTTGCTCTTTATTTCTCTTTTTGAAACTGAATCAGGGGAGAGGAGTTGGCCTAACGGCTAGGGCGCTCGACCTCGGACCTGGGGAACTGGGTTCGAGTCTCGGTAATGACGCTGAACATCCTGTGATTCTGGGCAAATTACTTAATCTCCCTGTGCCTAACCAAAAAAAAAAAAAATAATGAATGTGTGTCCTCATGTAAAGTAACTGGTGCTATGTAAAGCGCTCTGATTTCTGATTGGATTTGGGTCAAGTTCGCGCAATATAAAACTCTGCATAAAAAAATAAAAAATATCAATGTTACTGAATAGAAGTGCCCTTCTGCAGTTGTTAACAGAGATAAAGGACTTGGGTCCGATAACAAGCAAAGACCTGGACTTGGTCTACTTAGATTGGAGGAGCACTCCCCCAAGTACTAGAGTTACATTTACATCAGGGGTAGTTTCAATGTTGGTAATAGCTAATGTAGATTGCTTTAGGAAAAAAGGTATAGATGTGTTCTCTAGTGTATCCCCTTGTCTTGCTCCATCTGAAAGCTCAGGAATGGTTCATCAGATGCAAGGGTGTGGGTTCTCTAATAACAGGGGCGCAACAATCCCTATAAACCTGAAAGACATTGAAATAATGTTAGGGAGAAATCAACAAAACAGAGAAATTAAAATTTTAGGTCCCGAAGTCCGAAGGCTTAGTAGTTCCAATGTGGAGGATGAGGTGGCTAAGTGGAGTTGGGTAACTGGTACCCTGAATGGGTCCAAAATAACCACTACAAAGCCCAAAGCGCGGGGGTAGCCAATTGGGAAGGATCCTATCCTGGAATGTTGCGGGGGTAGGAAAAAGGTGCTGCAAGCTTAAATCCTTATTAGAATATGACCCCAAAATAATTTGCCTCCAAGAAACCTGGATGCGGGAGGATTTTCAGTTTGAGAACTTTTATGTGTATTGTTGTACAGCAAAAAGATCTGTAAAAGGGCATGCTAGTGGTGGGTTAGCTATTTTACTCTGCTGTGCCATGAGATGGGATCCGGTGATCTATAAGCATCCCTCAAAATGTTGCATTGGAGTGAAGTTGAAGATTGGTGAAGATAACTCGGGGCAAGCAGTTTTTCTTTTACTGGTAAACCTGTATATTCCTCCTGGGAGAGCATCGAACCCATTGGTCGATTCAATCTGTACTTTTGTGCAAAGGTTAAGTAACACTGAAGAATGCTCATGGATTATGATGCTGGGTGTCTTTAATGCCAAATTATCCAACAGTGCAGTTCTGTCCTTTTCAAATCTTGAGTTGGAAGAAGTATGGTTCACTCCGGATTCTGTATTACCAGATCATTTAAAATCAGATAAACGAGGCTTGTTACTTTTGCATAATTTCAGAATTTTAGACCTAGTAACATTAAATGGTAGATTTCCAGAGGACTCCCCTGCTGTTTATACTTTTCGGGGCGCATATGGTCACTCCTTAATTGATTACATGGCGTTATCTTACCAACTATTTAATGTATGCACACAATTTAAGGTATTGTCCACAAATATGAGTGACCACAGTATTTTAGACGTTAATGTAGATATAGAAATTTAGAAGCCTGAACTCTGGAATCAGAGGGATGAAAAGGTCTTATACAATCGTAATAACGGGTGCAATTGCTGGTCAAATAATGCGCTCCCAAATTTTAAGAAGGTCCTTGAAAATACTGCCTTTGCCTGCACCCAAGTTCACAAGTTTGAGAGAACCTTGGCTGCAATTAGAACCTTTGGAAGAAAGAAGCAAGTCATCAGTTTTGCACCATTAGTAACTATATCAAGGGAAATCAAAAAATTGAATCAGGAAATTAACACTTTAATTAGAGATCAATTTAGGGTGCCCACGGTACAAAGGCAAAGAGAAATTAATAGACTGAAACAAGTATGGAAAAGGAAAATGATATAGGATCGTAGAAGGGTTGAAGACTCAAAATGGGTTAAACTTCGAGAGGTTGCCCTGTCTGGAGATACTAGGAAGGATTGGGCACTGATTGCAAATCTGTGATTGGAGAGAGAAGTCAAAACCTATTTTAATCCCAGAAGCAGAATAGTCAACGTACATTTCCCAGCTTTATGCCTCAAATCCCGCAGTTGGACAGGATCTAGAGGTTAGCACTGTCCCGACCATAGGGAGCGATTATGATGCACCATCATGTTTAGAGATTGAGGGTTGCATTAAAGGGGCATGCTATTCCAGTGCAATGGGCCCAGACGACGTACCAATTTCCTTGATAAAACAGGATGGTGAAGAGTGGGAGAAATGTTTGCATCCGGTGTTTGTCCATTGTTATACCCATGGTGACATCCCACAATCTTGGAAGGGAAGTATAATTGTTCCGCCGTATAAAAAGGGTCCAAAAAATTCACCTGCCAGTTTTAGACAGATTTCTCTCCTGGATGGAACTGGGAAAATATTTGCAAAGAGCATCCTTACTCATCTGCAAGATTGGGCTTTTGGAAATAATTTCATTCCCTTAGAACAAACATGATTTTGTAAAAATAGTGGCACTTTGGATAATATCACTGCCTTGCAAACCTTAACAAAAATATCCAGGAAGTCGGGGAATGCCGTTATATGAGGCTTTTATAGATTTCTCCACAGCATTGGACAGGGTAGATTGGGGAAAGCTGTGGAGGAAATTGGTCACCATGGGGATACCAGGGAATCTTTTACGATTAGTTGTTGCACTACACTCTTCCACTTGGACTCAGGTTTTATTAGGGGGAACACAAGGCCTCTCGAGAAAAATAGTAAATAATAATGGGTTAAAGCAGGGGCGCTTTTTGAATTAGGAAATTTAGAGCTGAGCTGTATGCTATATGCAGATGACGCCATAATAATGGATTTAACCCCAATTGGACTAAAAAGATGACTTGCTGATTTGATCAGGTATACCGAAGAGTACTATTTAAAAATAAATATTTTAAAGAGCAAAGTCATGATTTTTAGTTATCAAGGATGTAAGGTCAAAAAAAACTTGCATTGGTTTTTGGGAAAAGAGAAACTGGAAGTTGTAACATTTTATCCATATCTAGGAAAAATATTCACAAACAGGTGCTCAGCTAGCAATCATATGGATCATTGCAAAGGCAAAGCAATTTCACAAGCCTTTGCAATTAACCGTTTGTATACACACTACGGGAAAAGACACTTTTCACATATCATATCAGTTTATAAAATTCCACCCACACTGAACTATGCCAGTGAAACAATAGATCCACAAGAGTGGGACAAATCTGAGAAAGTGGTACCAAATTTGTATTTTGAACCGCGCTGCACCAATTGCAGCGCTTAGGCTTGAATTTGGTTTACTCTCCACTTATGTGCTATCGATGGCTGCGTGCTTGAGATGAGGTGATGCATTGTCAAATGGCTCAGAGAACCCGCTACGGGTAGCACTGTATAGAGAAATATTTGCATATGGTCTTTTTAGGAATTATCTAAAAGCTTTAACAATGTTCGGCTTAGATAAGGATGGGGCGGCGGTCCTCTGTAAAAGGGCTCTGAAAATCAGAATTAAGAAAACAATCTATGGGGTCTCTCATGACAGAGATATTAAAATGTGCACAGAGAATAGTAATAATGACTGTTTTGTGGGGAGTAGTATTGCAAAAAACCCCAACCTTATGTTTTATGGAACCTTAAACATGGAGTACGTAGGGTGATTCTGCTGCTCATACTGAATTTATTTCCTCTAAGAATTATAACAGGAGCTTGGGAGGGCATTCCTAGACATGAAAGATATTGTCATCTATGTAATATCTGTATACGGGACTTAAATCATGTCCTATTCATCTGTCCCTCATTACATTTAATACGTCGCAGACACCTAAGGAATTGTTTTTTAAAGTATAATATCGCCACAGCAGAAGAGGCCCAGAACTGTCTGCTTTCACCCCCATCTAAACTTATGTGTTTTAAAATTTTTAGTTTTTTAAAACAATTTTTAAATATATATTAGAGCAGTATTGATCGATTTAATATGTACGTTCTGAGCACTTGCACTTTTTGACCTTTCAGCCTTAAGGTTAAGGAAATGTAGGGGCTGATTTATTATGTACGTATCTGAGCATGTGCACTTTTACCAACTTTGTTGCTGCTAGTTACGTGTCTTGTATGATCATTTGAACTTTAGTCAATCCTTGTTTTGCTGCTACTTAGCGTGTGTTTCACGTCGAAAATGGCCCTTTAAAGTATTTAAATACTCTTGCACTGCTATTATGCTGCTGATTATCTTGTACTGTTTAGTGAATAGACAAATTATTGTTTTTCAGCACATGGTTACTCTGCTCGTTATCTAGTACTGTGTAGCGAATTGTCAAATTCTCGCACTTTATAATAAGGTTTTAATTCTGAAAGTTTTATGATAGTATTAGATTATACATTTTGTACAAGTCCGCAAGTATTCATCCATGGTAATTTGATTTTTTATGGTTCACTCCCCTTGGCACTCGAACATTTATAGAATGGCTGCTATTGATATGCTTATTTGTGCTTTTATATGATATGTTATGATGAATTTAGTACAGTAATTTTTATGGAAGGTAATGTTGTTCTTAAGATGCATTTTTATGTGGAATTCTTTGGAATTCCAAATCATAATAAAATTAATTGAATTGAATTGAGTACAGTATTTCCTCAATGCTCTGGTCTGTGGGCTTCCTTGATCCTTGACAGGTGTAGTCTATAAGGTTGAGCTGCTAAGTGGTAAGAGGATGGCTGGCCTAGCTTATAATTGAAAGTCAATTCGGATTCGACTTCTCTGGTGGGACACTGGGAGGAGGGCTGAGCCTGCAGCTTCCATAGAGAGGAAGAAGATAAAGAGTTTGGTTGATGTATTGAATGAGATGAAAGATATAGATGCCCCGAAAGCTAGCGCACAGAAAAAAGCCAGCAATGATGTTTGCCGATGACACTATGTGCTTTCTAAGTCACCGATGAGTATTCAGGGGATTCCTAATGGCTTTGGAACCTTTTGCAGAAACCGGGGACTGGAGATCAATATACAGAAGACAAAGTACATAGTCTTCAATCCGGCTAGTTCGTCCCGTCCCAACCCGTACATGAATGGTGTCCTGCTGGAGAGGGTCTCGGTCTTTGATTACTAAGGTCTTAACCTAACTGAAAAAATGGACTGGGGGACTCAAAAAGATAAATAGAGCCTTAAGCTTTCGCATACACCAGGTGGGCTGGCCAACTTATGCAGGAATTCATTTCACAAGCCTGTAGGACCAGTCGTGGAGGTTTATAAAACTCACATTAGGGGTGCTGTTATGTATGGGGCTGAATTGATGGGTCACTGTCATTCAAAAAACATCATTAAGGCAGAGAACAACTTTTTCAGGCAGCTTTTCGGTCTCCCATTGAGCTCCCCACTTACCCCACAGCGCTTGGACCTAGGGATAAGGCCGATTGTGGAGGAAATGGGTTGTAGACCCTTATTATTTTGGCGGCGACTGTGTTCGACCCCAGAACTGGCCGAATACAGGGCAGAGTTAAAAGCGTTTCTGGGACTTACGGGTATAGGAAAAGTGGCATGGTTTGCACACATTTAGGATAGGTAGAGAGAGCCTATGGACCAACCCAGAGGTAGCCTTCCTGCAATATCCTGTAATCAACTAGTCAGGAGCTATAGGGGATGGGGGGCAAACTTACCCAATTGCATGAGAGGCCAGCCACCGGCTCACTAACAGTTAACTTCCTAAAAATAAAGGATAACTACAATCTAGAGCCCTGCCTGGATGAAATGCAACCAGCATTAGCCAGGAAATTATACATGCAGTTTAGGCATGTGTCTCTTCCTCTGCGTGCATTCTCTAATAAATAGACTGGTAGTTCCATCTTACTATGTCCTGCATGCAGTAGTGAAGAGGAGACTGAGCTCCATGCATTTTTTTCTGCTCTGGATACAAAATAGCTAGGCGAAGATGGCTGGTACAACTGTGCAGGGACTTAGGCTCGAAGTGCTGTGAAGAGACTTATAGGCTACTGAAATATAACACCCAAATCAAAATTGTATTTGCTGTGTCACACTTTTTAACCTCTATGTAGTTGGCACACAAGTTGTTTTTAGTAATCAATTAATGGCCCTAATATTGACCAACTCTTTTATTGTGTCTTGTCCCACACACATTTGACATGTTTTTAGATGTGTCTTTAACCTTTTTTTTTTACATGTTTTATGTATGGTATGTATATTGCACATGCACTTTTATGGTCCGCGGACCGAAAATAAAGTATACGAATGGAAAGGATAAAGAGTTTGAGTCTGACCTGCAGGATAGAGTAGTAGGACTAAAGAGGTAATTTAGAATTTGGCAGAGTGGGTAAACCTCCAGAAGTTGATGGTCCCCCCACCATACCTGTCGGCTCACCTGGCCTGGGGGTTGTCTTGTACCTGGCATCCTCCCGTTTTTAGGTCTGGCTTGACTGTTCTCTCTTGACAGACACGATGTGATTAACCCAAAAGAGAGATTTCAGGAGTACTACAGAGAGAGGCTTTGGCTCCACCCTCAAGTTGGTGTCCCTGGGTACAAGATTTGATTGGGCCGAATCTCTGTGTGGTTCCACTAAAAACTGCATGTATTGCACCTTTTTTTCTTGTGGCAAAGCTCATACTCAGTACGACAGGACTGAGTTGGTTATGGTGGCAAGCCATTGATCACGGCTATAGGCCTGATCTGCTTATTATGAAATATTATGAAAAAGGTAGTAGGCCTCATACATTTATTGTTATAACAAAGCCAGTAGGCCTGTCTTACTCATTATGAAAGCATGTGTTAACGACACTCAAATGGGTGAAGACGTATTCTCAGTACAGTATGCCTAAATTGGTTATGATGACAAGCCAATGATAAAGAGCTATAGGTTGGGTGTGTGTGCAGGGAAATGTAATGCCCAAAACATAGGTCTGGTCTGTTTATTATGAAAAGTTATTACAAAGGCTGTAGGCCTAGCTTATTGATATTGAAAGGCATATGCTAATGTCAATAGGCCACTGACAATAATTGTTTCACGTTATGATAAGGCTGTAGAAAGATAGTTGTTTACGTGCAGTATCACAGAATGCCATCATAGGCAAGGGTATTGGTGTTGGTCACCCACTCTGACAAACCCTGGGAGTAGAATTTGACTGTGATGATTATTCTTAGATTTTTTACCAACTGTAAATTGGAATATATTTTTAATTTTATAAATATATGCCTAGTGGTTGCCAGCTCATGCACACTTCCATAGCTCTGTGTTGTATGTAGTGTCAAGCTGTTGGTAAAGGCTGGATGCTCTATCAGTTCATTGGAAAAAGTTATGTCTGACTTTTTAGGTGTGATTTGTGTAACGTTATAAGAAACAGGCATTGTGAAAATCATGTGTTAAAGTTAATAGGCTTTTGAAGCTATTTTCTCATTATACTGTGCTAAAGTCTTTAGGTAGTATTTTGTTATACGGAATCTCATAGTTTATCGTAGTAGGCAAGGGTTTGGGTGTTGGTGAGCCACATGAACAAACCATGGGGACAAACGATTTGCACTACGGTAATCCTTGTTAGCTTTTATTAGTAGGGATTTTTTTAAATTGTTTTGACAACTTTAGTTTGTATTTATTTGTATTTTAATACAAAATACCTGATGGTTGCCTTGTGGGAAGTCTTACGACCAACACAGTAGATCTGAGTTGGTTATGGTGACGCACCAATGATAAAGACCATAGGTCTGATAGATGGAAAATCACAGTAAAAGCAGGAGGCTTGACATACTGATTTTGAAAGCATATGCTAAAGTCAATAGGCATTTAAGAGTACATTTTAGTACTCTGTATTAAAACCTGCCATTTTGCTAGTTGTAATCTCACAGTTTACGGAGGAGGCAAGGTTTTGCTGCTGGTTTCCCATCTACCAAACCGTGGGCACAGGTTTGCACTGTCGAAATCCTTGTTGGGCCCTCCTACAAGAGATAGTATTTTGCTTTGTACGTTGTATACTCAGTAAGTTTGTGATAGTATACCTGACGGTTGTCATATGAGAACCCAAGAAAACAGCTAGAGACCTGATTAGTTAACTAGGAAAAATATTTCCAATGCCGTAGGTCTTATCTGTTCATTATAAAATGTTATGATAAAGGCAGTAGGCCTGACATGTTAATTGAGAAAATCAAATACTAATGTCACCCGGCATTTAAGGATGGATTCTTATTACTGTGTATTAAAGGTATTTTGTTACATGAAATGTCTCGAATTACCTTTGTAGGGAAGTATTTCGTTGTTGGTTACCATCTCTGACAAGCCCTAGGGGTAGAAGCTTTGCACTTATAATTCTTGCAAGAAAATCTTAGCGGTCTACCAGGAGCTTGTCATAAAAAAATCATAAAAAAATACATGCATATATTTGTAAAAATCTTCAGTGAAAAAAACAGAGGTTAAAGTGGAGTTATATGTGAGGAAGATAGTAAGATTCTAACTTACGTTAAATATTTTTTAGAAATTCACTGAAAAATGGTTACACTTTAAAAAACCAAAAAAAGGACAAATTTGCCAGTTATATGAAGTTGACATCCTTGCACCTGGACTGCCCCTCAAGAGCAAGGGAGTTAGGGAAGCTATCCCTACCCTGTGTCCTTTTATACGCTTTTGAAAATGTTTTCAGGACTTGGGGACTAAGTCCCAGAATATTAAAATGGCGGTAATTATACATTTTTCTTCATGTTGAGGCTGCCAATCAGATTGCTCAGTCCCGCAACAGGACATGTATACATTTTGAACTGTAATTTCTCTAAAATGGCTTAACAGAATTATACCATATCATGCTTTCCAAGTAAAGATCTAGCTTTCTGTCATATTTGTTTTAATTCTATCCCTGTATCATTGTCACAGTTCTCCTATGGAAAATGCATGCGGGGAGGGGAGTGTTTTGGGATGCCCCCCTTTTTCTTGCCCCTGCTCGAAGGCTCATCCTGAAAGTTTACAGGAAGGAGTTGAGGGGGATGAACTTTTTTGGGAACGATTTGTCAAACTGCTCCAAAGTTCTTAGTAAAACAAAAAAATCTCTTCCTATGGAAACTCTGACACATCTAACTACACAGTGGCAGCTGCCACTGTGTAACAAATCCATTTAGGTACAATGATTTTTTTATTGATTTTTTAGTCCCAATATGACCATCATGCTATGCCATCAAAGAAGGACGCTAGTACAGGACGTCCGATGCAATGAATATCAGTCTATGACAAGAGTACATGTTTCAATATGAAATCAACTCACTATCAAACAAACTAAACTAGATAGCAGATCACATGTACAGTTTAAATATTTATAATGTCCGCATACATTATATCTTACAGTCCGATCATGGGGTTAATGATATCCAGCATAAAAAACATAAACAATATTCAACATACTTCAATGTTTGATTCCAGCGCTCTCCCCTCACCCCCTGTCAGGAAATGGAGACAGAGGGCATCCAACCCATTAAGAATAGCAGAACAGTAGTACTGCCTCTCTGAATTTGCCATACCCTATTGGGTCACAGGTGAAGTTCAGGAGACCCCGACCTTCAATAACCATTACCCATCCGGGGGAGCATCCTGTGTGTCCGGGGGAGCATCCTGTGTGTCCTGTAGTTCTTGTAACATTGTCTTCCATTATTCAGCAATAGGAACCCTACAGAGACCCCTAGCCTCTTCCCTCCATAACATAACCGCCTCGGCCCTGTCCCATTTGAGTGTCGCTATGTGCCAGTGCTGTATTGTCTGGAGTGTGGTGGCTTTCTAGTGCACCGCAATGGCACAATGAGCGATGAGCATCACCAAGCCTATGAATTGGTTGATTACTTTTTTGCATTTTTTTTGTCCTCATTCGCCATCAATCTCACTTCAAATCGCTCTCTAGGTGTCTGTACTCTCTCTCAAGAACTGAGGAATATAGGCTGTTTGAAGTGGAGCCCCGCCTACTGGTACCAGAAACACCTTCGGGATCAATAAAGAAACCACTGAGATACCTCTTCTGCCAAGCTCTAAGAGCAAGATGACTTTCGCCGATAGAACGTCATGATACCTGGAAATACACGACTTAGCCCGAAGAGTTTAATGGCATAATCATAAGACTCAGAGAGAAAAAAAACATAAAACCTACCACTTGAGATTCCCACGATTTTATTTCGTCATCTGAGCCGCCCATCTAAGTTGCAAAGGCTTCCAAAATGCCTTCTTCTTGTCACTTCCTTGTCTGACCAAGTCCAATTTTTGCTTTTTTGCTTTTTTGCACCTGATTAGCCCCAATAGTGCTCCCTCTAAGGTTTGGAGGCCAGCATGACTTTTCAGTGTGGTAAATGTATTCATGACTTCAGTTCACAGCGCAGCTGCATCTGGGCATGACCAAAACATGTGTATGATATCCCCTTTTGCCCACAAAGGTACATTGATGCTGTTTGCGTCTACTCTGTTCTGCCATTGTCTGTCTGAGATTTATTCACGCTCTGCTTCCATCCATGACAGTGTACTGCATGGGTTAATGATTCAGCCCACATCAGTCGTTAGTTTTCTTGTCCTGTGAACAATGGCATTTTCTGGTCACATGTATACATCCATGTTAGACCTGGCACCATTGGCGTGGGTCACCCTTCCATTTTTGTCTGTGCCTCAATGTGTTTTTGTGTTGGTGTTAGCTGCTCAGGGCACTGTGCCACTGCCATCCAGTGCCACAGTGCAAGTGCTCCCTATGGTAAAATGTATTATGTGAATTGACTTCCACGTTTGGTTTATTTGGTTTACTATCAGTCCCTAGTAGAGTGCACCAGGGGTGCCAAGGGCTTGTATATCCAAATGCTGCTAGTGGGCTTGCAGCACTGGTTGTGCCACCCACCGAAGCAGCGGGGTAAAATGTGTCTAGGGTCTGCCACTGCAGAACCTGCGCGCGGTCTGGTACCGTCGCGCTGACTGAGCAAGTGTCCCCACTTACCAGTCTCTAAACCTTCCCATAACTACATGTTAGTCACCCCTCTGGTAGGCCTAAGCGCAGGGTGCATTGTAGGCATAAGGTAGGACATGCCCTGATGTGTGTGGCATGTCTTAATAGTGAATTACAGCCATTTTCGTTTTTCACTATTGAAGGCTACCTGCTCTCCATAGGCCAGAATGGGCTGCTGGGATCGCTACACGCTGTGACCCCAGTGGACTCAGAGAGCATGGTAGAAAGTCATGTTTAGTATGCCTGAACTCGGGATAATAAAATACATCTTTTAGTAAAGGTTATTTTAATATCCTGGGTTTGCAAATGCTACTTTTAGAAAGTTAGCCTTTGCGTGCCTAACCATCTCAGTCCGCCTCTGCTGTGTGTGTGTGTTCTGCCTAGCAACAGTACAGGAGCAGGGCTGGGGGATTCCAGGAGACAGGTTGGCTGCCAGGTGGTGGGTAGAGAGATTACACCAGGATGGGTGGGAGGAGTGCACCCTGACTCTTGAATAGACCTGTGCTCTGCCACCACAAAGCCGGCGCCGCCCCCTGTGGAGCGGCTGATGTCTCTGCCCTGCTGCTGAAAGGAACAAGCCGAGTCACCACAACAGAGTGCTCCAAAACTGGACTGAGCCAGGCCCAGGCCCCCTGGCGCTAAAGAACAAAAGAATCCCTGTATAAAAGTAGGAGCCTGGCTCCTAAGAAATCAGATCCAGATTGAACCACGAAGGAACTCTGCCTGACTAGAAGGACCTGGAAGAAGCTGAAGGAGGAGTAACTTTCCCTGACCTGAGGGACTGGCCTGCAGTAGGTGCCTTGATAAGGAAGGAGAGGAAAAAGACTGAAAGAGACTTTTGCACTTTGTTCTTCAACTATCTCCAAGGGCTTGGAAGAAGAGCTTGCCCCCTGAACTGAACCCCAGGACCAGTGGGTTCACCGTGTCTCCGCTCGTCTGAGAATTCGAGCCGTGTGCTTTCTCCCGCCGGAGTGCCCTGCGCACCTTCGCATCCCTCCTAGGGCCGTGACACCCAGAAGCCTGGCCGCCTCCACTCGCCGAGAGCCCCGCTCTACCTGAGTCGCTCTGGACCCATCGAGTCTGGCCGTCCCGCTTCCCTGTCACCTGCCTGCTACTGGAGCGCGCTTGGTGCCCTTTCGCCCTCCCGCCGGATTTCTAGTGGGGAAGTGAAATCCAGCCTCGGACGGCCGCCCGTACGTCGTAACGTATCCGGCCGCCCCGCTTCACCTCCCAGCCTGAGTCTGACCGTGCCGCCCTCCGCAGTGACCTCCCGCACAGTCCGTGTCGGAGGCCCTGGGCCGCACCTGTCTACCGAGAGCCGCCCGCTGAATTCTTGATCCGGAAGACCCACGAGGTGCAGAACCTGCATCTCCCCTGAAGACTCGTCCAGGCACATCGCACGTTCCCAGGTACAGTGAACTCTCTATCGGACTCGGGGTCCGCAACGTTCTGATTTCCCCGTATCACTGTATCCCGGGTACGCTGCGCATCACCGTGACCGGACCGACTCAACCGAGCCCTGTGAAGTGCTCGTAATCGAATAAGTTACCAAAGACCAGAACAGTGCCTAATTATCATCTTGTGGCTTCCATTTCGCAACCGTTATAGATGGTCTTGTACATGCCTGCGTAACAAAGAATCTTTTATATAAAGCATCCGTATTTTTGATACAACTTACGCCTGGTGTCCGTTTGTGGGGGATCATTGTGGTTTACTGTGTGTGATCATAAATGCTTAACTGACTAGCGCCCTGAAGTTTAGCCCTGACTGCTCGCGCCACACTACCTATAGGGTGAGCAGGGGTTGTTCTGAAGGGGTAACTCTCTCGCCCTGAATAGAAGAAGGGACCACTGCTTGTCACAAGTACCTACCTGTGCCAAC
This sequence comes from Triturus cristatus, assembly GCF_964204655.1. Classification (NCBI taxonomy): domain Eukaryota; kingdom Metazoa; phylum Chordata; class Amphibia; order Caudata; family Salamandridae; genus Triturus; species Triturus cristatus. The sequence continues at coordinate 63,764,219 of NC_140593.1, read as the reverse complement.
CAGAGGTTCCCCATTCTAACATTGGTGGCAGCGGTGGGATTCCGAATTTGCATTTATGATTTACATACAGTGAATTATTGATCACCACGTAGAGCAGACCTATAACGCAGCCACAGATTGATCGACAGTTGTTGCTAAAGAAGAATCTCCACCTTAAGAAACCATGCCTAGCTCAGTCAACGGAGGCGGAGCGTCCTCTGTATTCTCTGGAGTGGATGACATCGATTGGGAGCCCGAGGCACTGAAGAAGTGCACCAATGATGTCCTGAAAGGATATCTCTCCAAGTACAGAATTAAGCAAAGCGGGCTAACAACCAAGGAACAGTACGTAAAAGCGCTGAGAGCCTGGCACGAATCAAAGTTCCCAGAGAATGCACCGGAGGTGATACCCCCAGAAGGTGTTTTTGAGCCTAGCAGAGGCCTGTCGCCAGAGGAGATGGCCGACAGGAGTGCTGCCCGGGCACACGAGGTGGAGATGGCAAAACTGCAAATGGAGATGGAAAGGCAGAAACTGGCCATGGAGCATGAGGTAAAAATGAGGGAGTTGGATCTCAAGGCCAGGAGTTTAGACAACTCACCCTCTGGTGGCAGCAATTCAACAGAGTCAAGGGTGCACATTCCTAAAGATGTAGTCAAGGAATATTATAAGCAGGATGATATTGGGCAGTGGTTCAGGGCCTACGAAGTAGCCATGTCCTCCCACCGGGTCCCTGAGAAGGATTGGGGAGCGGGGTTGTGGGGAAGGTTCCTGAGTGAGGGGCGGGACACACTGCTAGACCTCCCCTCTGATGTCCACACATCCTATCCACACATGAAGGAGGCTCTTATGACAAGGTATGGGTTAACTCCTGAATTGTACAGACAGAGATTTAGGGATTGCACCAAGAAACCTGGTACCACTTATGTAGAATATGTGACCTTTTTTTGCAGAGCGCTGGATGGTTGGGTGAAGGGTAGCAAAGTGAATGATTACCAAGGGCTGTTTGATTTAATTGCATGGGAGCACTTGTCGGATAATTGTTTTCCTGAGCTACGCCAACACCTGATCGATAGCAAGCTGTCCAACCCGAGGAAGCTTGCTGAGGAGGCGGACCGCTGGATCAGCACCAGGGTCCACAAGGGTCCCGTAGGAGGCCCCGCCAAAGGTGTTCAGGGTCCCCAGCAGAAGAGTGGGGGGGACAAGGGTAAACAGAGGGAGTTCTACAGAGGGCCCCAAAGTAATTCCCAAGGGAACCAAGGGAAAGGTTCTCAGCCACCCCCACCCCCGAAGCAGACCGGGGCCCCGACAGGTAACCCTGTTCAAAGAGGGCCCCTCCGATGTTACAAGTGTAACAACCTGGGGCACATTTCCGTGGATCCCAAGTGCCCCCTGTATGGTAAACCAGCACCCTCTGGTGCTCCACCTCCCAAGCAAGTGAATAGTGTAGCCTTGGGGAGGGAGATAGATGTCCAAGGGGCGGGGGATCCCGTACAGATGACCCTAGTCTCATTAGGAGACAGTGAGATGGTCGCTGAGGCCCAGCTGCCCCCCAATACTCAAAAGTATGGGCAGTGGGTGACCATAAATGGCAAGAGGGTGGGGGCTCTTAGAGATACAGGAGCCAGTGTGACTGCTGTCAAACAACACCTGGTGTCTCAAGAGCAGGTTGTCCCGCACGCATTCTGCCGTGTTGTCAACGCCGACAACACAGAGAGTCAGTGTCCAATGGCTCAGGTTCCCTTTGAGTGGGGGGGGGTCTCTGGTACTCTGCAAGTGGCTGTGAGAGAGGCCATGCCTGTTGATTGTCTCCTAGGTAACGATTTGGAGAGCTCCCCTTGGGAAAAGGTGGAGAAGACAACTCACCTGCGGATGGTGGGCTTGCCTGATTGGGCGTGCGTGACCACCCGGTCGATGGCAGCCGGTAGGGGTGTTGAAGGAACCCTGGAGCCTGAGGGAGAGGCCCAGGAACCGGCCTTAGAGAGAGGGCAAGGGAGGCACGGGAATCCGGCTCCTGAAGTTCCCACGGCCCAGGAGGAAGCAGACCTTGAGGGGGATGCCCTGGAGCCTACCGGGGAACAGATAGCCGAACTGGGGGACCTGCCTGAGCTGACCCATTGGCAGCAAGAAGGAGGCCCCACCAGGGAGGAATTCTGCAGGGAGCAGAAAGAGTGCCCCTCTCTAGAGGGTATGCGGCAGCAGGCTGCAGCCCAGGCCAATGGTGATCAGTCCGGAACTCACTTGATCTACTGGGAGGACGACCTCCTATACTCCGAGCCTAAGGTTGCTGAACCTGGGTCAGCCCGTGCGCTGGTGGTACCCCAGAAGTTCAGAGCCTTCCTACTGGGGCTGGCTCACGACGTACCGTTAGCCGGACATTTGGGGCAGGACAAGACCTTTGAAAGGGTTGTCACCCACTTTTATTGGCCCCAAATGCGCAGGAGTTCTGACACTCACTGCAGGACATGCCAGACTTGCCAGGCAAGTGGCAAGAGTGGAAGGAAGCTGAGAGCTCCACTCCAACCTTTCCCTGTGGTCAGTACCCCATTCCAGCGGGTGGGGATTGACATTGTGGGGCCACTGGACCCCAAGACAGCCATGGGCAACAGGTTTATCATGGTCTTGGTGGACCATGCCACCCGGTACCCTGAAGCCATCCCTCTGAGGACAGTGACGGCCCCCGTGGTGGGACGGGCACTGATGGGAATTGTCTCACGAGTAGGATTCCCTCTAGAGGTGGTGTCTGACAGGGGGACCAACTTCATATCGAAGTATATGAAGTCCCTTTGGCAAGAGTGTGGTGTAACCTACAAGTTCACCACACCTTACCATCCCCAAGGAAACGGGTTGGTTGAGCGCTTCAACCGAACCCTGAAGGGCATGATTATGGGTCTCGAGGAACCCATGAGGCGTAAGTGGGACGTCCTCTTACCATGCCTTCTCTTTGCGTACCGCGAGGTGCCACAAAAGTCTCTAGGGTTTAGTCCCTTTGAGCTTTTGTATGGCCACCCAGTACGAGGACCTCTTAGTCTGGTCAAGGAAGGCTGGGAGCAATCTCCCAGGAAACCTCCCCAGAATGTATACAGTTACATGCTGGCTTTCCGGAACCAGACTAGGCGTTTCAGGCAACTTGCTGAGGCAAACCTGGAAGCCAGCCAGGAGGAAATGAAGCGGTGGTACGACCAGAATGCCACTCTGGTTGAGCTTCAACCTGGCCAAAAAGTGTGGGTCCTGGCCCCTGTGGAGCCTTGTGCACTCCAGGACAAGTGGACAGGACCCTTTGAGATTGTGGAGCGCAAGAGTTCTGTCACCTACTTGGTGAACTTGCGGTCTCCTAGGAACCCCTTAAGGGTCCTACATGTCAATCGACTGAAGCCCCACTTGGAGAGGTCCGAAGTGGGCATGCTCTTGGCCACCGATGATGGGACGGAAGAGGAGTCCGAGCCTCTTCCTGACCTCTTGGTAGCCTCAGAGCGAGACGGGTCAGTGGATGGAGTAAACCTCTCACCCACCCTGACCCCTGAGCAACAGGGTGACTGCCGCGAGCTGCTGGGGCAGTTTCCTGACCTGTTCTCCCTGGTTCCCGGTATCACAAATTGGTGCGTCCATGATGTGGATACGGGAGACAGCTTACCTGTGAAGCACAAGGCCTACCGGGTAACTGACAGGGTCAGGGCCTGCATCAAAGAGGAGGTCTCGAAGATGCTTGCCCTAGGGGTGGTTGAGTCCTCCAGCAGTCCTTGGGCCAGCCCAGTGGTCTTGGTCCCAAAGGCTGCAGCGCCGGGTGCCACGCCCGAACTCCGGTTCTGTGTGGACTACCGAGGACTCAACTCAGTCACGAAGACTGACGCGCACCCCATCCCCAGAGCTGATGAGCTCATCGATCGGTTAGGGGCTGCACGGTACCTCAGCACGTTTGACTTAACGTCTGGGTACTGGCAGATCGCCTTGACTGATGGGGCCAAAGAGAGGTCTGCATTCTCTACGCCAGATGGGCATTACCAGTTCCGGGTGATGCCCTTTGGGATGAAGAATGCCCCTGCCACCTTCCAGAGGTTGGTCAACCAGGTGTTGGCTGGGCTGACCGAGTTCAGCGCCGCCTACCTGGATGACATCGCAGTGTTCAGCGGCACATGGGAAGAACACCTGCAACATCTCTGGGAAGTGTTGATGGCGCTGCGCAAGGCAGGCCTCACGATCAAGGCAAGCAAGTGTCAGATCGGGCAGGGTTCAGTGGTGTACTTGGGACACCAAGTGGGGAGCGGCCAGGTGGCGCCCCTCCAACCCAAAGTTGAAACCATCCTGGCTTGGGAGCCCCCAAAGACCCAGACGGAGGTGAGGGCCTTTTTAGGACTCACCGGGTACTACAGGAGGTTTGTCAAGGGGTATGGCAGCATCGTTGCCCCCTTGACAGAGCTGACTTCGAAGAAGCAGCCCAGAAAAGTGATATGGACTGACACCTGTCAGAAAGCCTTCGACACCCTGAAAACTACCATGTGCACGGCGCCCGTGCTCTTGGCTCCTGACTTCTCCAAAGAGCACCTGGTGCAGACGGATGCATCAGAGCATGGTGTAGGGGCTGTTCTCTCACAGATCACTGAGGAGGGCTTTGACCAACCCGTAGCCTTTATTAGCAGGAGGCTACTTCCCCGGGAACAAAGGTGGAGTGCGATAGAACGAGAAGCATTTGCTGTGGTCTGGGCGCTGAAGAAGCTAAGACCCTACTTGTTTGGGTCTCACTTCCGGGTTCAGACCGACCACAGGCCCCTCAGATGGTTGATGCAAATGAGGGGTGAGAACCCAAAACTGTTGAGGTGGTCCATCTCCCTACAGGGTATGGACTTTACGGTGGAGCATCGCCCTGGCACAGATCACGCCAATGCTGACGGTCTGTCCAGGTTTTTCCGCCTTAGTGATGCAGAACTCCCTGGGGTAGGGTAGTTCTCCCCACTTTTCAGCTGGAGGGGACACGTGTTAGACCTGGCACCATTGGCGTGGGTCACCCTTCCATTTTTGTCTGTGCCTCAATGTGTTTTTGTGTTGGTGTTAGCTGCTCAGGGCACTGTGCCACTGCCATCCAGTGCCACAGTGCAAGTGCTCCCTATGGTAAAATGTATTATGTGAATTGACTTCCACGTTTGGTTTATTTGGTTTACTATCAGTCCCTAGTAGAGTGCACCAGGGGTGCCAAGGGCTTGTATATCCAAATGCTGCTAGTGGGCTTGCAGCACTGGTTGTGCCACCCACCGAAGCAGCGGGGTAAAATGTGTCTAGGGTCTGCCACTGCAGAACCTGCGCGCGGTCTGGTACCGTCGCGCTGACTGAGCAAGTGTCCCCACTTACCAGTCTCTAAACCTTCCCTTAACTACATGTTAGTCACCCCTCTGGTAGGCCTAAGCGCAGGGTGCATTGTAGGCATAAGGTAGGACATGCCCTGATGTGTGTGGCATGTCTTAATAGTGAATTACAGCCATTTTCGTTTTTCACTATTGAAGGCTACCTGCTCTCCATAGGCCAGAATGGGCTGCTGGGATCGCTACACGCTGTGACCCCAGTGGACTCAGAGAGCATGGTAGAAAGTCATGTTTAGTATGCCTGAACTCGGGATAATAAAATACATCTTTTAGTAAAGGTTATTTTAATATCCTGGGTTTGCAAATGCTACTTTTAGAAAGTTAGCCTTTGCGTGCCTAACCATCTCAGTCCGCCTCTGCTGTGTGTGTGTGTTCTGCCTAGCAACAGTACAGGAGCAGGGCTGGGGGATTCCAGGAGACAGGTTGGCTGCCAGGTGGTGGGTAGAGAGATTACACCAGGATGGGTGGGAGGAGTGCACCCTGACTCTTGAATAGACCTGTGCTCTGCCACCACAAAGCCGGCGCCGCCCCCTGTGGAGCGGCTGATGTCTCTGCCCTGCTGCTGAAAGGAACAAGCCGAGTCACCACAACAGAGTGCTCCAAAACTGGACTGAGCCAGGCCCAGGCCCCCTGGCGCTAAAGAACAAAAGAATCCCTGTATAAAAGTAGGAGCCTGGCTCCTAAGAAATCAGATCCAGATTGAACCACGAAGGAACTCTGCCTGACTAGAAGGACCTGGAAGAAGCTGAAGGAGGAGTAACTTTCCCTGACCTGAGGGACTGGCCTGCAGTAGGTGCTTTGCTAAGGAAGGAGAGGAAAAAGACTGAAAGAGACTTTTGCACTTTGTTCTTCAACTATCTCCAAGGGCTTGGAAGAAGAGCTTGCCCCCTGAACTGAACCCCAGGACCAGTGGGTTCACCGTGTCTCCGCTCGTCTGAGAATTCGAGCCGTGTGCTTTCTCCCGCCGGAGTGCCCTGCGCACCTTCGCATCCCTCCTAGGGCCGTGACACCCAGAAGCCTGGCCGCCTCCACTCGCCGAGAGCCCCGCTCTACCTGAGTCGCTCTGGACCCATCGAGTCTGGCCGTCCCGCTTCCCTGTCACCTGCCTGCTACTGGAGCGCGCTTGGTGCCCTTTCGCCCTCCCGCCGGATTTCTAGTGGGGAAGTGAAATCCAGCCTCGGACGGCCGCCCGTACGTCGTAACGTATCCGGCCGCCCCGCTTCACCTCCCAGCCTGAGTCTGACCGTGCCGCCCTCCGCAGTGACCTCCCGCACAGTCCGTGTCGGAGGCCCTGGGCCGCACCTGTCTACCGAGAGCCGCCCGCTGAATTCTTGATCCGGAAGACCCACGAGGTGCAGAACCTGCATCTCCCCTGAAGACTCGTCCAGGCACATCGCACGTTCCCAGGTACAGTGAACTCTCTATCGAACTCGGGGTCCGCAACGTTCTGATTTCCCCGTATCACTGTATCCCGGGTACGCTGCGCATCACCGTGACCGGACCGACTCAACCGAGCCCTGTGAAGCGCTCGTAATCGAATAAGTTACCAAAGACCAGAACAGTGCCTAATTATCATCTTGTGGCTTCCATTTCGCAACCGTTATAGATGGTCTTGTACATGCCTGCGTAACAAAGAATCTTTTATATAAAGCATCCGTATTTTTGATACAACTTACGCCTGGTGTCCGTTTGTGGGGGATCATTGTGGTTTACTGTGTGTGATCATAAATGCTTAACTGACTAGCGCCCTGAAGTTTAGCCCTGACTGCTCGCGCCACACTACCTATAGGGTGAGCAGGGGTTGTTCTGAAGGGGTAACTCTCTCGCCCTGAATAGAAGAAGGGACCACTGCTTGTCACAAGTACCTACCTGTGCCAACCAGAGGTTCCCCATTCTAACAATCCACCTTAATTAGTGCACCTCAGTGTCCTGGCTGGTTGGCCAGTCCTTTTGTTTTCAATTTTCTCATTTTATCATTCCCCTTTTATTTCTTTGCTTCTCCTCTTTTTATTTTAATGTTTCTTAACAGGATACTAGAGCTTTCTTGCTGCTCATTTCATCTGCAGTGCAAAACATCTGAGGTGGATGTCTCCTAAACCAGGAGACCATTGTAGAATGCTGTTGCCCATAGTGTATCATTGTTTTACCATTCCAAGATGGCCAACACAGTGGTTCTAAATGTGGAGTCCACAACGCTGCCGATGGAATTTATATTTCAACGGACAGGATATCCTTCACCGTTGTGACAGAGTAACCCATCCGTCGAGATCTAAAGCAGGGTCTTAGTCTTCGGAGCTGTGGGTTTGGTTCTGAAGGGTTAGTGAGTAACTTGAAGGAGAGAAAATTCTCTAAATATATGCAGATGGTTACTACACAGGTAAGTGTAGGCCAGAGTCTCTGCTGATTTTTCAGATCGCCTGCTAGAGTCTAAATGACCCAGTGACTCAGCAGTGCATAGATGGCAGGGAGACAAAATAGATTTGTCTGCATGGAGGCACACAAGGTAATTAGTTTGAGCCTGGCCTCCACATATGGGAACAAGACTAAGTCTGCCTCGGTGCTAGGATAAAAAGAGTTGGGTTTTGCAGGGGATGGGGATAGAATAGACTGGTTTGAGGGCGCACCTTCAGATGGATCTGGGGAACAAGTTGATGTCTGGTGCTCGTCAGTAAAAATCCCAGGTGATGACCATTTGCTTCGATAGAACACTTATCTTTTCTTTTTCTCATGTCAGGCTGTAGTGTTTGCCCATTGGGGTATTCTACAGTACCTATGGTATGTCTGCTGAAGTTATTGAGTGATTTATCTGAGTCACTGAATTGTAGCTAGTTATTTCTGGCCTGCTCAGGCTATAATATGCTGATCTAGTGAGGGTAGGGGTATAGCTGGTTTCCTTCTTGATGGGCTTTGACTTTTCTATGTTGGTTTGGGTGACATTGGTTTTATAGGTTGTGGCTGGTTACCTTTTCAACTTGCTATGATTGCCCTGTATTGGACTGGGTGGGTTGTTATGGGATGTAGCTGTGTTCTCTCTATACTGTAAGCAAATGTCATTAGTTGGTCTGCCTGGCTTGTTGTGGATTGACACCAGTTTCCCGCTGTCTTCCCTGTGAATTTTCTCTGTGAACTGGGGTTAGCTTAGTGCCTGTATGCCGTTGTCCTTCCCAACAGGCTTTACACCGAGAGGACGCTCTTGGTGTCATTCCCATTTAAGTCAGCTGCATAACCACCCTGTAGTAGCCTCCTCCGATTGAATTACTCACGCCCCTATATTTGGCGTTTTCTAAGTATCAAGTTTCTGATATGCAAGCCATTCAGAAAGAAGCAGATTATTTAGTAACCGGAAGGAAGCAATGGGAATCCTTTTCCGTCCCTGAGAAGGCCAGACAGACGTCCGGGATCCCATATCACTTTTACAGTCTATGCTGTGTCTATAAATGTTTACATGTGAAGGCCCTTATAGTATTATCACATGGCGTTGTCCGCGTCTTAACTTTCCAGTCCCAGGGTTTTGTTTATCAACCTAATGCCTTTTGGGAGTTGCAGTCCTGGCTTACTTCATTTGTACTAAAACACCATGTTATAATGGCTATAAATTTGCAGAATGGGCAGATAGAAACCTGGCGACTGTCATTTGAAGACTCTAGTTAAAAAGAAATCCACACTCCTCTGCTGGCATCCAAACCTGCTCCAGAGCATGTTGTACCTTGGAAACCCATCGAGGGGAATGCAGAGGTGCATTGCTTGAAAGATATCTAGCATTAAATGAAGCTAGTTGGAAATGGAACCCATTCCAGAGCAGGGATTGTGTGGGTTGTAGTCTTCTCCTCCCTTGTCTTGAGGGGGCCTGTATTATACGTGTATTGGGCGGCGGGGTGTCTCTTGGGCATTTTTCATAGCAATTGTAGAACTGGTGCTCCGATCATACTTGCTAATTTTGCTGGGTTGACTGTGCGATGGGGTGTGGGTTGGGGGGTGTTATTTGTTTTGTTGTTTCATTCTGTTGTATTTCATATACATGTCCCTTCATTATTTTGGTATTGTATGAGAAAACTGTCAAAGTCAGGATATTGTTCATTGATGTTTTGGAAGACTCTGGGATACAGAGCTCAGCTGTATGTGCATTTGACAAATAAAATTTGTTTCCAGAAAAAAAAATGAAGCTGGTTGGCTCTGCCTCCACGGCCCTAGAACAGAGATTCCATCTCTGGTCTCAATGGATCACTCTCACTTCTCTTCTGTGCGTCCAACCTCTGTGTTCACCTTTGTGCCAAGACAGAACACACGATTTGAGAATGTTGAGAAAGAGCCCCCCTTCACAAACTAAAGTAAATGCATTCTCCAACATTGTACACCATTGGCTACTGAATCCTGGCCACATTTTGTCCTCACAAAATAGGTTTCACTTTTGCAGTAGTTACCACAGAGCTGTGATACTGAAACAATATTTACACAGAGGTACCTAAAAATCATCTTGTTAAACTCAAGGGATTGCAAAGCCTGGTGGTCCCGCTAAACTACCAACTAAGACATCTTGATCCTTTAAGCACTTCAAAAACACCACACTTGCTTGCTATCAAAGATTGATCAGAGTTAATCTGAATACATAGGAGGCAGTGTTGTCAGTTCAGCAAACTCACATACTCATCACACTAAGATTCAAATGGCTGATGCGTTGCAGAAGCAGGCCATAGGAAATCCAGGGACCAAAGCTCTGAAATGTTATGAAGTCAGTGCTCAGCTAAGAACCCACTGTTTTCCAATTCACAAAATTGTGAAAACAGATCTATTCATTGATGCCTTTGGCTAACTGGAACCAGCTCAACGTAGACCAACCCACATCAGGCTGACCTTCCACCGGTCCATGAAAAATAACACGCAGGGCCATTATTTCCTAATGCCCCACACAGCGGGCATGATTCGCAAAGATAAAATACACATGTATATTTACTCCTATACCTAACTGTAACTCTCTCCTTTTTTACTGTTCACCATTTCTGAGTGGAGATTGACACCTAGGGACAGACTTGCATGTCTTGACCCTCTCAAATGAGAGGTGAAGTCTGCTACAACAGAAATTACAAGTGTAAAATTACTAGCAGTAACTTTCCACCTGTTGGTGGAGCTCTCCTTGTGGGAAAATGCTTAAACTTATTAACGATCATTATTCTTAAAAAAATGAATACACATATTTTAATGTATAATAATAAATGCAAGGTTAATATTAAATATTTATTATTAACCTGGAATAATAAAATACAATTTGACAGCATATTAACTAAAATATACATAACTAAATATAAATAGTAGTGAGGCTTCAAAACAGAATACTTTTTGCATCTGTTCTATCTGGTGAGAAATCTGGTGCAAACTCTATGAGAACCACTACTAACAGACTCCACTATGTGTACAGCTAGGCTAAGACTATATGTTAGATACACAACAGATATTAGCAGTGCACATTCAGAAAAATGTGTCATGTATGGAAAAATGCAATTGGTTTAGTCCAAACTAATCACAGAGATTCTGCAGTTTCAATCCATTTGTTCATTCTTAATTCATGATTCCAGACATTGAAAATATTCAGGCAGGCAGTAGATTTGGTTCCATCTAGGTATTACTTCAGGAGAATATCGGGCATTGGCACGCATTGCTTCTCCTCACATGCCTTTACTCCATGAACATTACCACAAGTTGAACTTTGCAATGGTTGTAATACCTCAGAGCATTACCACACTTGCCTTCGCCATGCAATTCATTCGTACTGACTCCCCTTCACACCCACACACACACACACACAGATGTATGTGTATGTATATATTTTTGGGGGAGCATATATATTCATTTATATATATATTTATATTTAGGGGTTACCCCAACCCTTTTTTTTTTACACTTTTTTCCTTTTCAGTTTGTAGCTCCCCAAAACCACCCGTTCTTTTAAAATCTCTTACCTCTTTCTGCCCCTGAACCCTAAAAACCCTACCTTCTATACCTATACTGGTCCTGAACACTAAAAACCTTAACCCCCCTTTACTTCTACTACCCATAAACCCTAAAAACTCCTTACCTGCCCTTACTCTGCTAGCCCTTGAACCCTAAAAACCCTTAAATCCATCTTCCTCTATCAGCTTGTGAACTCTAAAAACCCTCGACCTCCCTTTACCAGTACTCTCCTCTGAACCCTAAAAATCCTTTGCCTGCCTGTACCTCTACCAGCCCCTGAACACTAAAGCCCCCTTACCAACGCACTTTAACCCACCGTTGAACCCTAAAAACCACTTTAAAACCCTTTAGGACACTTTCCCATCATCCTTAAATCCCTCCGTTCTTTTTTTACTTACATAATTCTAAATACTTACCTGCGTGTTAAAGTACCAAAAACAGGTCTGCGTGATTCGTACTTGTGTGATACTTGGTTGCATACGTCTTCAGGGCTATCAAACAGACAAGGTATGGAAACTAGTTTCTGAAATGTATGGGAACAAACCCCTCACTCTCATAAAGTTCAAGGTTTCCAGTTGGTGAACGTATAGAGGATTGCATCTCGGGTCCCACGCCAGAATTCTTTTGAGGGGAAGTGTACAAAACTGATAATGGGCATTTCCCCCGTTTAGGACACCAAGGGGCGACCTCTGTTGATCTCGATACATTTATTTTGCTGTCTACCAGTAATGGACTATCAGATCCTTAGCAGTCGATGGCCAGCAACGAAGACAAATCACAAATCAGTGTGTCCACCTCAGAATGCCAGGGAAGGTAGATGATGCCACCCTACTGCAGTAAGTAGACCCATTCCCTCCCTAGTGTAGACCTGCCTGGTGGAAACAGGATGGCAGATACTGACCAGAAACTAAGAGCAGATTCTGCAAGCAGTGATGTCTGAAGGGAAAACACACTGCCCGCTACACACCTATGACAAGTGCCCTGAGGTGGGGCAGCAGATTGCAAATCTCCTGTCACCAGGGGCTTAGCTTGGTCAGTAAGATGGGAGGGGGGGGGGGAGTGTGCGCTTCAGATTTCCCAACTATATAATGTTAAAATACATTCCTCCACAAGGAGGGCGCAAGAGAGGGTCTGAAGGGGCAGTGGAAAGGGAGATGACCATTTGCTTTGATAGAACACTTCCTTTTCTCATGTCAGGCTGTACTGTTAGCCCACTGGGGTACAGTACAGTACCTATGGAATGTCTGCTCAAGGTATGAAGTGATCTCTCTGAGTCACCGAGTTGCAGCTAGTTACTTCTGGCCTGCTCGGGCTATAAAATGCCGGAAAGGGAGAGGAATGCAGATCGGTACGATTACTAAATTAGAGTAAACACAATATTTTGTAAAAAATAACCAACATTTTTTAGGACATTACATACACAGAAAGGGAGAGAGACTGTGTGTGTTTTTGTCACTCTGTATGTAAAAATACTTGATGAAATCTGACAGACACCTCACCATAACCGACTGAAAGCACCTGTTGTAGGAGAGTAGAATCTGCTTCTTTTAGTTACCCCCACTTTTTGCTGATGTTTCACTGTTTTCGACTTAGACTGGCTGGGATCCTGCTATCCCGGACCCCAGCCTAGCTGCTTTCTCCTCTAAATTGATTGCATGTACTTTAGGTACACTCCAGATTGGATTCTGGGGTACCCTTATCAGTCCCTAGTATATGGTATACTATGTACCCAGGGCATAGGTACCCCAGAGGCCTCTCAGGGGCTGCAATTATGCCACCCTTGGGAGACCATTCAAAATGACACAACAGGTCCGCTACAGCAGCCTGTGTAAGGTGGTGCATGCACCCCTTACTTAGATATAGGTTCCCTATATCTACTCCAAATTACTGCACATATTAACCTATCAGTCACCCCCATGGCAGGCCTTATCAATCTTGAAGGCCGGGTGCTGGGTTTTATGTGAGAGGGTGCTCCTGCATGAGCAGAGCCCCTCTGCAACCTTCGGGAACCTATATTCTGGGGTTGTTTGTGGTGCAGCCAACCACATATACTTAAGTGCATTATAAACTCGCAGTAAATGCTAACTTTAAAATGGCTGCATGGAAACATGTTGTGTTTGGTATCAAACACCTTGGAATCATACCTCCACACCAGTAAGTGGTGTGGGAGGTATGATTCCACCCTCCCAGAGGGAGAAATATGACAACACCAGTACACCCAGTACCAGCTTAACAGAACCTGGCATCACAAAATGGATGCTGCCAGCCACAGACACGAGTCTGCCCTCCTGCTGCTGGACGAAACTCCGGCAGGGGAAGGCTGGACAATAGGTTTCCTGTCACAGGGAGGTGTGACCACCTCCCACAGAGGCTTTAGTATATTGGGGCTGGGTGGGTGCACTCTGAAAGTGCTGTGATGTCTGCACTGGGGGTACATTTGGTGTCCTTGTGCATAGTACAGCTCAAACCGGTTGCAGGAGCCATTTGCTCCTGCTTTGGCACAAAACTGGACAAAGGACATGGGTGTAGCCAGTCCCTGTCCTGACCCTCCCATAGGTGGGTCCCCAGAGTTTGTCCCACCCCTTCCTTGGGTATAAAGTAGGAACCCCTAACTACAGGACTTTAGATTCACCTGGACGAAACTCTGCTACAGAAACCAAGTACTTTGACTAGCTACACTACGCTGGATGACTGAAGAATCTCCCTTGGAGTAAATAAGTTACTCCCCTGCAAGGCAGGCACCTTAAACGCATCTGACCGGTTTGCATCTCCCGAGCTCCTGAGGACTCTGAAGATTTCTTCAAGGTGGGTTCCCAAGTGTCCCCGAGGTCGACTAGTACTCTCAGCAATCCTGAGACCCACAGCCCTCGTGGGGACCATGCAACCCGTACCCCTGTGCCCCGTGTCCATTTGCAGCAGCATATGCTTTTCGGCGATCCATGAGGCTGTTCTTTGGGCTACGTGTAGTCCTGACCCCGAGCAGTATTTTCACTGAAGATTTCCGGCCTACACTCCACAAGTGTTGTTGGCTGGTATTTTGTGATTCAACTCGAGGTCCCTTCGTGATCCCTGGTCCGTCGACCTGTGGGTCCCTGTGAAGGTAACTTTATATTTCTGTGGGTTTTCCTGGTTGCTCCAGACGTGCCCTGACTCTCCATAGCTTGGAGAGTCCCCAGGACCTTGCTGGTTCTCACAGAAGCATCTTTCCTCTGCTCACGTGGGTTGCAGTTGCCAAGGCTTGTTGGAGTTCAATCCAGACACTGACCTCCCAGCACTCGACATCCTTCGTGGGACAGCTCACCTCCGGACTTTGGTCGACGTCGTTGTCTCCTGGTCCCCGTGGCTGCAGAGTAAAGCTTCACCTCTTCTCACCTGAAATACCCGACATCGGTGGGCATTCGTCTATCGAGCCCCTGGTCACTGTGAAGTGACCCAGACTCTGTCCCCTCTGCTTTTAGGTTCTTCTCAGCTCCAATCCAGGCTTGGATCACACTGGACACTTCTCATCTTCCCGGCAGCAGCACTTCTTCGCATCACACCATTGAAATCAACGAGCGTTTCCGACACCACTTGACTCCTATGCACCTGGCTCTCCTGGGATAGGTGACACTCTCAAGGGTGCTGGCCTTAGAACCTTGTATGTTCCAAAGGGTTTGCTTGAAGTCCTCTCCTAAGTGTCTTTAATCTTTAAAATTCCAACTGCGACTTTCCCATAGAGTTGTACGGAGCTTGCGTCTGTGTTCTCACACTGCACCCGTCCTCTGTGGGTCCCCTGTGTCACTACTTTGGTTCCCAGTGATTCTACGTGCTCTAGGCACTGTGTATAGTCAAGTCGTGGTTGTTATACCACTTTCTTAGTGTATGGTTTGGTCTCCCCCTGGAGCCCACTGTGTTTTTTACTGTTGTTCTAGTGCTTTAATATTGTGTACCTTGTTCTCTAATCTCATAAAGAGGTTAGTAGAGAGTGTTTAGTAATAAATACATATATTTTATATATACCTTGTGTGGTTCTCCTTTCATTTGCTCATTCAGGAGGTTATAATCTGGTAAACCAAGCTGCTTTACATTCCTTAGAGACTCAGCCTGAAGGCTGCTCTCCGTAGCTACCACTAGGATAGTTTTCAATAAAGGTTGTCTTTAACCTGATCATCAATAAGGGTCGTTTGGACTGGTGCAGGGTGCCCACTATAACTAGTGGACAGCATATACCAGGCCTACTTCTCACACTTGTACTTAAATATTTACCACAAAATGCATGTATTAGACGTAGGGGGGTGATGTGACACCCTCCCCCCACAAGCTACACCCTTCTTGTAACACAGAGAAGTTGCAAACGCAGTCTCTCCCTATCTGCAAGTATGCATCGGTATTAAGGGCAACTCTTGCAGGCAAGGGAGCGTAGGATCTTTAAGGAAGGAAAATTCAAACTTGTGCTGAGTTGTAAGGGGATAAGAGAGTCTTCACGTCATATTCACAAACCAGAGAAGTCGGAGGGTCCAGAATGTCGGAGATGCTTGAAATGAGCCTTTTCTGCAGTCCTGTTCTTCTATTGCTTCGTGTACACAGGTGGAACTCTTTATCCGCTCCTTTGTGCACTTAGTTTCTTGGCTCCAGGTGTGACGTCGGCTGATCACTTTTGGGGCCAAGTATGCTTCTGTGTCAGTCTTCTCGCTGCTTACTGGGTTAGCTAACTTTGCTTGTTCTGTCTGGAGATGTTTCTAGACTCAGAATTGACTATGTTATGTTATGTTATGCTAGTTTATATTTATAGAGCACCAAATCACCAAGAGGTCTCCAAGTGCCTGCAGCATAGACCAAGAACCCGGGAATCCCTTAATCCTGCTGGACTCAGCATAAATTAGGGTGCACTTATCCAAATGCCTCAGTGAACACAATGGTGGCTTCCCTGCGCATACTATCCAGTAGCTTGTTCCTGAGCTGGAGAATCACAACTGAGAAAGCCCCCCCCCCCAAGATAGCTCTATTAAAGCACGGGCAGGCCAACAAGATAGACTCAGATGACCGGAGACATCGTCCGGGCACATAGGGCTTCAAACAGTCTTTGATGTTATTGGGCGCCACTCCATACTGTGCTTTATGTCCGATGCACAGGCCCTTAAACCTGACCCTCTGATTGATAGGGAGCCAGTGTACCTGTTGTAGCAGGGGGGTGGCATGTGCTCTTCTTGGCAGTTGAAAAATCATCCTTTCCGCATCATTTAGAACCACCTGAAGTTTCCCCAGAAGTTTGTAAGGAAGCCCTCTGTATACTGCATTAACGTAATCCAAGCGTGAAAAGATTAGTGCCGTCACAGCGGTACGCATGGTGGAAAATAACAATAGGGTCCCAAGTTTCTGGAGTTGCCGCATCAGGCTTGCACAGCTCCCCACTACAGCAGACACCTGATTGTTTAGAGTTAAATTGGTGTCCAAGCTTTTCATGGCTGGCACCGGTGTCCGGGTAGTGCCAAGCTCTTGTGCCAGAAAAGGCTGGACCAGGGAGAAGCCCCTGTTGTAAGATCAAGTGTCCTCTGTAAACTCGACCTGTACCTTTTACTGGCAGAAACTGTGCCCCATTTGCTTTTGCTTACTCTGCACACCAGAAAAACCTTTCCGTTGGCATTAATCGGAGCTGGACTGGACTATTGTTGTAACGTATTAAGATAAATGACTCTTATGCACTGTTGAATACATTATTTTATGCTGTGTTGTGTCAGGAATTGGCACGCTTATGGAAATAGCAATTGGCCTATTAACTGTCTATGGGCACGAGTTACTGTGGTAACAACTTGAGGTGCTACTGCGACTTCCCCTGCGTCTTTCCAAGTGTATATGCAGACAGTGCTACATGTGTTGTATCTTTCTTTAGAGCCTGTTTCGCTGACAGGCACAGCTTAAAAGAGATCCTGGAAGGTGCACATCCAGACAGGCCACTTGATTCTGTGTCTTCCCTTAGAGCCTGTTTCGCTGACAGGCACAGCTTAATAAATCATTTAAGGTGCATATCCTGACGGTACTACATCAACACCTTTGTGGGACTCTTGAAGAGGCCTTGCTGGAATCATCAGCTCTGTAGTCTGTACTCTTCACTTGTTGACAAGAAACCAGTACCATTTGCTATAGTTTTCTCTAGAGGCGGTACAGAGACCGTTCCAACGGTGTGTTCTTCCTTCCATTCATCATGGCAACAGCTAATATGAATTAACCCCCCCTTCCTTCTAGATAAAATGGGGGAACCTATTATAGCCTGGAAGGACTCAGAAAACCTGTCTCCTATCTCATTGCAATCGGGGGAGAAATGTTCTCCCCTTTAAGGAAACAACTTATCCTCCTGCATAATATTAGCATTCAGGGTAGGAAAGTTTATGAGAATTTATCGGATTTTGATAGTGATTCAGATGGTGAAGACTCTCATGATGTCTACAACACAACTCGACTTAAGCTAGACAGACACTTTGGACAAAAAGTGAATGTGGTATAAGAGAGACAATGTTTTTTGCAGAGTGCTAGCAAAAATTTAAAACGTAATGTCATACATAGCTGTGTTGAGAGGCCTTGCGGATTTGTGACTTTTGTGCTTTAGGTGACTCTCTCATTAGAGATCAGTTTGTTCGCTGCACAAATAACACGACAATTCAAGAGAAGTTACTGACTGGGAACCACGATTTAAAAGTTGCTGTTGAAATTTCTAAAGGTATTTAACATACAGCTGAATGTTTTAAGAAAATGAAACAAAGCAATGGGGGCAAAACTATGCAGGTAGTCAAGAGCAAACCTGACCCTGATTCGGTTGAAAGGGAGAGTGGCTTAAATAAAAAGGGCAGTGAACTTCTTGGTAGGACATTTTTGTAGGATAAGAGAGGGGAAAGACTCAAGTGTTTCCGATGTGGAAATTGCAATCACCTGACCAACAATCCAACTTGTCCTGCTCATTCCATAGTACGACGGAAGTGTAACAAAATAGGACATTTCTCTTGAGTGTGTAGAAATATAAATATGGAAAGGAAAAATGTCCATGCAATGTTGCGGACGGTGTTAACAACATGTATGTCTTTCAAATCGACATGGGCACATCTGGCTTGGGTAATGATTATCCCAAATACAACATTTTACTTTATGAAATCGAGTTTAATGTGTTTGTTGACTCCTGCTTTCCCTATACTCTAATTGATTATGATGTTCTTAAAGAAAATGTCCAGGGTAGGTCTTATACATTATTGTCCACTGATAAAGAGCCAGGTGATTACAATAAGGATCCTATTCCCCTGGAAGGCATGTTATCTATGCAAATTACGTTCAAGGATAAATTGACATATGGAAAGATTTCTTTGACGAAAAGGGGATTCTGTTTGTTGGGGTGGGCTCACCAGAAGGATTTAGGTATTAGGCTAAACCCCAATAAAGTTGAGACAGTGTTTTATGTCGATGAAGGCAACCAGATGCTCAAAGCCATTTGTGATGAATTCCCTGAAGTATTCAGTGAATAACTCGGTCACCTGAAAAGTTTTCAGCATAGAATTAAAGTGAAAGACAATGCGGTTCCGGTAATTCACAAAGTCCGTCGTTTTCCGTACTGGACGT
The DNA here is from genome assembly GCF_964204655.1 of Triturus cristatus. Lineage (NCBI taxonomy): Eukaryota > Metazoa > Chordata > Amphibia > Caudata > Salamandridae > Triturus > Triturus cristatus. Next base: position 63,745,361 of record NC_140593.1, on the reverse strand, counting down.
CCCTTCACGCTTACTCAGATAATGTTTAACACTAAAATGGGTACCAACTCTGTTATTGTGGGCCACACAATGGGTGCACATTCCTACGAGAAGGGTTGTCGAGTCTCTGGGATTACTCTAACCAGAGCTTAGATTCCATTGAACATTAAAGTTGTGGACTAGATTTTTATTTTTTATTTTTTATTGAGCATTTTACAATACAGAAAAACAAACAACAACCTTGCCAGGTATCATCATTAGCGTGGAGCATACAGCATGCTAGTAGGTGTCATACAAAAGAAGTTGTGGACTAGATTGAAACATTATGGAGTATACACTTTCTTTAGATGTGGGTTCTAATATGAGCTAAATAATTATGGATTTGATTGACTCCTGAGTGATTGATGTCTTTCTTTTCAGAGAATTAGAATAACCAACACTTACATTTTTGCCCTGAAGAAGTCCCTCGGGTCTGGGACGAAACACGTAGGCTGTACCTTGATATACATGTATATTGTAATGAAGATTTATGAATAAAGAAAAGAAAGAGGATTCAGACTTACCATAAGAAACAATTTGCTGTGTTGTTTTTTTCTAATCTAGAAGTGTCTGCTTGCTTTTTCTCAAATGTGTTTTGTGCTTTTATAAGATAATAGTTCTCTATCAGATCAAATTTATATACAGTAACTGTGCTCCTCTACTCTTGTTTCCTGCACTTTATCTGTTTTTTTTTTTTTTTTTTAAACGGTTGACCCAAAGAGTGAGCACTGTGTAATATTCTGAACAACATTGTGTGGCAATGGTATACCATAACCGATTGTTTTAGTAGTACATTCATTGTTTTCAGTATCTTTTCGCTCAGTTGCAGTCAGTCTGCAGATGGGAAAAGTGTTTCCAGTTTCCTGTTTTTTAGGTCGAGCCTAGTGTAGCGTGCATGCGCTGCTCTATGGGAGGCTTCTTGTGAGAGCTCAAAACTTCTCCATGGGGGTCTGGCTCCTCCCACACATCTGATTGGCCTTTGCGTGTGTCTTTCAGTAATGAAAGCACGCAAATGGCCAAAGGCGGGTGCATGTCCCGCCTCTTCTTTAAATGTTCACTCCCACGGCGTTTTGCTTTTGGGAGTGAGAAGCGGCGTGCAGGCTGCCAGCTGCATTCCTCATATCCTCCGATTCCTCGGATCATGTTACTAATTAAACACAGCGCGGTCGCTTTCACTTTCGCGCCCGCCCTTGTTGTTTTGTGTGGGCTTTTTGCTCTCAGTATTTTTTTTTTTTTTTTTGCATACAGAAATGAAAAACTTTTCGCGGACAGTAACAAGGAGAAAGAACAACAGCGGCGTGTCAGCAAACACTGGAAACATTAGTTTTTTCACTTGCAAAGGGGCAGAGGCATTGGTTTTAAAATGTGACACTTTTCCAGGGCGCCCTTTGCCGAAACCCGACTCCAAAGTGTGTTCTGTTAGCTGTTGTCAGCAGTTTAACTGATTGCAGCGAGACCCCATTAACCCCCTCCTCTCGAAAATCCTTTTATTCTTTTTTTTCACGGGCAGCTCGCATTTCTTATCGCCCGCATCCATTTGCAAATTAAACATCCAAAGATCTGACTTCCAACTAGCTGAACCCATCCAGGGTCGGGGGGTCTCCCCTTTGTTGCACACCAACTCCTGTTGTACGGATGGTGTGTGGTCAATTTAGGAGGCAGTGGGGAGAAAGTGGCTTCATTGAGGGATTACTGCCCGGCAGGACCAACCAGAGCACAAATAGTTTGGTATATTTCATAACAGTTTTGAAGGTGTTTTTTAGCTGATGCTTTTGCCAACATATAAATGACATATTATGTCAGATAACTACAATTTAACATTTTTTTTTATCATTGCACCCATCCCGAGTGCCTGCATTACAGCTAGGGAGATGCAAATGGTAATGTATGCAGCCCAAATGGAATGTCCCTTTCTCATCGCGCATTTCCATATGTAATGGCGATGTTTCCATCTACTTTTACAGCCAATTATGAAGGAACAAAAGCTATATGGTTGGTTCACACATTTATTACAAAATGCATTAAAACGGTTCTGTCAGCATGTTCCATTGAGCTGTGCGTTCGGTGTAAAAAATACTTTTCAAGCCGATCACATTTATCAAAACATAAATCCACTTAAAAACCCGGCTCTGCTTGGTCAGCTGTGCTTAGACAAATAATGGCAGATCCAGAACTAAATATGTGGCTGGGGAAATCACACAGTGCCCTGTTCAATGGGAAGGCCACCCGGCCGGCGCTGCTGTTCATGCAAATATTTATGAGCGAGGAGGAGATGTCAACCCCAAAATAGAAAAGTCTTTTTTATGTTACCGGGAAAGCCTTTCACGATCATGTCAGGGGGAGGGATTGTCACTGCAACAGTTTATCATTGGTTTTATTCGTATTATTGTTAGTAACTGTAATATTATTACTATTGTAGCGGTCTAGTAGTTGGCCGCTTCACAGATCCCCAACCCGGAACTTCACACAAACAGTGTATCACCTTCTGGCCAGGCGTGGCCAGAAGGCTTTAAATAAAGGGACCGTAGTCGCTCGTGACTTCCGGTCCATACCAGTAACATATGCGTCTACAGTGTCCTTATTTGCTGCAGTACTGTATTGTGCGTGCCCCCCTACTAGGTCCCAACAATGGCGACGAGGGTGTGAGAGCGAAGAACCCCTCACCTCATCGGCTGCTTCCCCCGTCTGCTGTGGTGCACGCTCCAGCCGCCCGCCTGCGCCTCTCCATGCACGAAGCTGAATGGTGAGCGGATCGTCGTGGAGAACATCGCCCGGCGGTGATAGAAGGTATCGCCACCACCTCCTGTAGAGAGCACGCGGTTCACTGTGACCTGTGCAGCGCGTTACCGAGGTCCGTGCGGTGATTGGGAAGCGCGCTGAGGCCTACGTGGCATCCAGAAGTACGCGCATGCACAGAGGCGTTCTGTTTATTCAAGCGGGCCGAGAACGATTCATCACAGCAGCAGCACCTGGCGGCACCCGTCGGCCCCCAAGCTCGTGTAGGAGTGTAACCAGAGACAAGGAAACAAGCACTGGCAAGGTCCTGTATATCCCTGACATCAAGCATTGGCAGAGGTAATGGGGATTACACTGCCAGGGAGTGCATGGGAAGACACAAGAGGGAAATAAGCACTGGCAAATCCGGCCCCCAGAGTTATTGAGCAGTGGCAGACTGTGAGTGCTAGTGAACTGCCAGAGGCCACACAGGAAAAAAACAAAAACAATTAATAACAGACAAACATTTGCAAGGCCAAAAAGGGGGCGGTCTAGTCAAGTCAATCAGGAGAAAAACAGCATCACAAGCAACAGCAACTACGGACGGGGTGAAGCGCGTCAAGCCACGCATCTCAGAGGCCGACAGGAAGCAGGCAGGCAGGCAGGATCACTACGCCTAGCCATGACAGACCAAGCAGGGGCAGCAGCAGCTCCATAGCAAGCAGCAGCGGCAGCACCAGCAGTGCCCATACACTCTCAAGTTAGCGCACTACCACAGTTTAGCGAACTGATTGATCCCGCCACTGCATCCCCAAGGTGGAACGTGTGGGTCGGCCGGCTGGACAATTATTTCATCGCCACCAGGGAGACGGATGGCGCCGTCAAGAGATCATTGCTACTGCATTTCGCAGGAGACGAGATATACAAATTATTTCCACACCTACCAAACACCGGGCCCCCCACAGATTACGACGTGGCGGTGAGGGCACTCAATGCTCATTTTGACCCTCAACTAAATCCCGATTATGAACGGTTTAAATTGCGGCAAGCCCGTCAGAGAGAGGGGGAGTCGATGGATGCGTTCCATGCACGCGAGGGAAGACTTGCGGAATTCCCAACCACTCCTCCAGCATATGCCGAGGGGGTATGCGAGGCAGAGGAAGTGCAGGACGACGACCACCGACGAAAGCAGTGAGACACCTCTCGGTTGAAGAACCCAACATGGCACGGGCGCTGAAGGCATCTCCGCAACACAGAACGTACCTCGAAGACCTGTCCACTGACGAAGAAGAAGAGTGCCTCCTCATATAATTCGCAAGTGACCTAAAACGGAGACGACGTCCTCAACCAACATGTGCTATTGAGATTGCAGGGTCCCCAGTTACGGCCCTCATTGACACAGGAGCCTCAAGTCAATGTGATGGGGAGCCAACACTACAAGAAACTAAATCCAAGACCTCAACTAACACCATCCAAAGTAAAAATTCTCACGTATTGGAGTCAAACGCCTCTACCGCTGAATGGTAAAATGACTGTACAAGTAGAGTCAGAAAGTCATGAGGTAACAACCATGTTCTATGTGGTCGATAGAGAAGCGGATATCCTAGTGGGGAGTCATACCGCCGAAGAACTGAGTTTAATGACGTTCGCAAATGCGGTAAGAGTACTACAAACTGAAGATATCCTAGAGCTATTCCCTCAGTTATTCAAAGGGCTAGGGAGCATGAAACGACCCCCGGTGCGATTGCACATTGACACGTCAGTAAAACCCGTGGCCTTGAGACACAGACGCATCCCATTCCATCTCCGACCGTTGGTCGAGCAGGAGCTACTTAAACTTGAACAAGGGGTGATAGAGAAAGTAACTGGACCAACCCCCTGGGTGTCACCCAGGGTCATTGCTCAGAAGCCGAAACAGCCTGGAAAGATCAGGCTCTGCATAGATATGCGCATGCCCAACCAGGCAATACGAAGGGAAAGACACTTAACACCCATCGTGGATGATATCCTGGCTGATCTACACGGGCCCAGGTGGTTTTCTAAACTTGACCTCAACGCAGGATACCACCAGTTGAGGTTGGCGGAGGAAAGCAGGTATAGAACTACCTTTTTGACACATCTTGGGCTCAGACGATATAAAAGACTACATTTTGGAATATCATTGGCTGCCGAAATTTTCCAAAACGCCGTCAGGGAAGTCCTGTCTGGGCTCCAAGGAGTATTAAATGTCAGTGATGACATCTTAATTCACTCAGCAACTTTAGAAGATCATCAACGGCGACTCAGGGCCACTCTCCAGCGGCTCGCAGAACACGGAGTGTCTCTCCATAAAGAAAAGTGTCTGTTTTTCAAAAAGACTATTGAATTCTTTGGATACGTTTTCAGTCAGGAGGGTGTTAAAGTGGATCCCTGAAAATCGCAAGCAATCCAACTGGCTCCGGCCCCCGCAACGGCGTCAGAGGTTCGGAGTTTTCTAGGTATGGCAACATACTGCGGGAGATTCATACCCAATCTTGCAACGGTTGCAGAGCCGCTACGAAACCTGACCAAGAAAGACAGCGTGTGGAAGTGGGGCCCGGAGGAACAGGAAGCATTCTGCAAGGTGAAGTCCACGTTGTTGGAAAAAACAACCATGGCATATTTCGATATGAAACAACCAACTGAGCTAATAGTGGACGCCAGCCCTGTAGGCCTCGGAGCTTTGCTATCCCAAGAAACAAACCCCGGAACGTGGGTCCCATTAGCGTTCGCTAGCAAGTCACTAACAGCAACAGAGACAAAATATTCACAAATCGAACGGGAAGCGCTGGCCATCAAGTGGGCCTGCAACCCTTTTCATCTATATCTGAGTGGACACACATTCCGTGTGGTAACGGATCACCAACTGCTTGTTCCGCTATTCAAAGTAACGGCACCCCACCCCCCGCCACGGATCGAAAGATGGGCGATTCAACTCCAGCACTATCAGTTTGACCTAGTATACAGACCTGGTGCCAAAAATCCAGCAGACATCTTATCACGGCACCCTGCCGTTGCCCCCGAAGATACCTCTGACCAAGAACAACTAACGGAAGAGTTTGTCAGCATGGTCACACAGTGGGCATGCCCAAAAGCCCTAACGGTATCCGAAATTGAGACTCATTCCCAGTCGGACAGAGTTTTAAAGAAAGTGCTGGAATCAATACGAAAAGGCTTGTGGACCAAGTTTCTCCACAACGTCAGTGGTTGGACCGAAATAGACCGAGCCCACCTCGGGAAAGTGTGGCGAGTTCACAAAGAACTAAGCTCCGCAGCCAACGGAGTGGTGTTGAGAGGCTCGTGCATTGTCATACCCCTGACCCTCCAGGATCGGGTGACCGCTCCAGCCCATGAGGCTCACCAAGGAACCAGACGGATGAAAGCCAGGTTGAGGGAGAAGATTTGGTTCCCGAACCTAGAGGAGACTGTAGAAGACTTTGTACGTAGGTGCCGGGCATGTCAACTTACGGGAGGCCCGGAGGCCCCAGCTCCGGTTATAACAGAAGACCCAGCCCCATCTCCCTGGTCGTGGGTTAGTCTCGACTTTGGAAGTTTTCCTGACTGGTGAGTGACCGCCGTCCTGATAGACGGGTACACCAAGTGCCCGTGGTGGAAGTATTACCATCGACTGCGTTTGACCACCTACTACCGAGGCTGGATAAGACATTTGCACTATTTGAACTACCTCACGTTGTCAAAACAGACAATGGACCCCCATTCCAAGGGCACGAATTTAAGGACTTCCTGGCGCACCTCGGCGTCAAACATCATCGCATTACACCGCAGTGGCCACAAGCAAACGGAGAGGCAGAGAGATTCATGCGGACACTAAACAAAGTGTTACGCATATCTGTGGCTGAACAGTCCGACCCGGAAGTTGCTCTCCAGAGGTTCCTGAGGAATACCGGAGCACTCCACATTGCACCACTCAAAGGTCCCCGTGGTCACTGATGCTATCTGGGCAAAGGCGAGACAATATCCCCATAGCAGACAACTGGGAACCGGAACCATATGACCCGGCAGGTGCGCAAGCCAGGAGGTCAGCCAACAATGAGAGAGCGAGCAGGCGGAGAAGAGCCCAGATCCGACCGATGGCGCCAGGGTGTGTGGTCCTTGTAAGAAATCATCGCAGTGGAGGAAAGTTCTGCACACCCTATGAACCAGGATTGTGGCTAGTCCAGGGCGTGAAAGGCACGGCTGTGACAGCTGAAAAAAATGGAGAGGTCATCACTCGAAACATATCTTGGTTCAAGAGAGTGCCTAGCGCAGAGGTGGAGAGACCAGTAGTCGAGGAAGTCCCCGACGGAGGCAATGGGCAGCTAGGCGAAAGCTATAGTGCCACAGGTGGCCCGAGTGGGAGCGTAGTGGCTCTGGAAAGTACGAGGGATCTCAGGACAGAAGAACGGTCAGTGGCAGAAGAGCCAGTGAACCCGAGAGGTGAAATTCAGCGACATCGTTACAATCTAAGACCTCATCCGAAGCCCAATCAAAGGCTCACTGACTATGTGTGTTAACTTTATTTTATGTTGGTTTGAACTGATTTGGGATGGGATGCAGCGGTCTAGTAGTTGGCCGCTTCACAGACCCCCAACCCGGAACTTCACACAAACAGTGTATCACCTTCTGGCCAGGCGTGGCCAGAAGTCTTTAAATAAAGGGACCGGAGTCGCTCGTGACTTCCGGTCCATACCAGTAACATATGCGTCTACAGTGTCCTTATTTGCTGCAGTACTGTATTGTGCGTGCCCCCCTACTAGGTCCCAACAACTTCACATTATTGTCATCGATACCAGTTGTATTGTCATTATTTTGTCATCCTCCTCTTTAGCGGTTTTGAATGCACTTGTGACAACACAACATGTTTTATTTTAGTTTTATATAGCAAAAACCCAAAGGTATCAGAGCGCTTTACATGAGCACCCGTTACCAGCAGAGGGGGGCGAGTATGCGGGAATGCATTCAGGGGCGGAGGCGTTTAATGTGTGGCATGAGAAGTGGACACAGTACCACTTTATTATAACTTTTCAACATGATGGGCAGCAGCCACACTGCTCTACTACATAGCCTGAAGACATTGCATGCGTGGTAAGGCATCTACGTGGAAAAGACATGCTCTGGCGAAACACTTCTAAAGTCCCAAAGGCGAGACCTATTGGCTATGCCAATGCTTGTTCTAGGCAGATGCTGTTTAGGTGTTTAGCGCCAGTGAAGCAGCTGTGGGGTCTCCTGTGACTTGGAGGTCTTCCAAGGACGTTAGTTTGACATTTCTTTGACAAAGTTTTGATGTGAGTCCAAAGCGTGCTCTGCTTGTGAGCGCCAGCAGAGGGAATGCAGCAGATTAGTTACTAGACTAGTGTGTGGGGAGGGGGTTGTCACCATGTTCCTATGATGAGAAACCTGCGGATCCAGTGCGCGTGGTTTAGATCAGAGAAGGCCTTACAATTTATCTATGAGCTGTGTGGGGAGCAGTGGGGGGGGGGGGGCGGTGAAGAACTCAAAGTAGAGTAGAGATTGAGGTAGTGAGGTTGTGTTGTGTCTTCAAGAGTTAGGCAGCCGTTTTAAGGTGAACTACCTTACCGCGTCATGCAAGGTGCCTCCAAACATTGAAGTGTTCAAGCACTTTTTGTCTACCCGGCAGGCAACTGCACCTGTCAGCTACTTGGTAAGTGCCACACAACATTCATTTGCTCATCCACTCGCAATTTTTAATGGCCTGTCGAAGTCATTGCCAGTCGTACCGCTTCACCACCCTGCTGCACTGCCTCTTACACGGTGCTCACTCCACTGACCACATTTAACATGGCAGTTCTAAGACTTAATCAGGAGACACTGTCCCCAGCACTTTGCCACCCATTATGAACCTCTGTGTCCTGCCACCACCTCACCAGCTGCTCCCTAAAGCTGCACTCTTCATTTCATGGGTCCCTTAGCAGTGCCATCCCTTTCCTGTATTTGATTCCACAGCTCCCCCCCACCCCCACGCCCACCCCCCAGCAGCTGGACCACTCCACCAGTGCCGGCCCTTCCCCACTCCTGTGTTTGATCCCACCCCCGTGCCCGTGCCCCTCATAGCTCGACCACTTCACCAGTGCCATCCCTTTCCTACTCCTGTGTTTGATCCCACCTCCCCTCGTGCCATGGCAGCTCGACCTCTTACCACTGCCAGCCCTTCCCTACTTCTGTGTTTGATTTCACCTCCCCTCGTGTCCCTGGCAGCTCGGCCACTTCACTAATGCCATCCCTTGCCTACTCCTGTGTTTGATCCCACCTCCCCCGTGCCAGCCCTTCCCTACTCCTGTGTTTGATCCCACCTCCCCCGTGCCAGCCCTTCCCTACTCCTGTGTTTGATCCCACCTCCCCCGGTGCCCCTGGCAGCTCGGCCACTTCACTAATGCCAGCCCTTCCCTCCTCCTGTGTTTGATCCCGCTTTCTTCCCCGTGCCCCTGGCAGCTCGGCTACTTCACCACTCTGCTGCGTCTATTGTTTTCTGCCTCGTCTGTTGGTGTATTTGGTACATGCTGCGGCCCTTTTACGGTTCACAATAGTGAGTTAAACATGTGATCCTTTCCATGGAGCATTTACTATAAACTACACCAGGTGTTTCACAGTTGCACCCTACTATGATTGGAAAAGAATTGCTTACTATGTGCAACACCGTGTGCAATGTTGTGTATCATTTATTGGAGTTTCTGTGATGTTTATTATGTAGAACACGTCAGTTACCTATGGGACATTTTCTGCAGTCCCATTTACTACGTGTATGGCGCCCCTACTATCTGCTACAGCTCGGCACAGCTAGTACTAGCTGCGATGCGGCTCATGTCTGCCACACACTGCCGATGGCTTGCTGTGATGCGGGCAGCATGAGCTTCAGCGAGGCTTTGCTGCGGTATTTTGAGTATTGGCTCCTTCTCAAATACCATTGGCAGCATCCAGTTGACTGTGCTTTGTTGCATTTACTGATAGCTGTTGTGTACTTACAGGCCTCATTTCAATGTTCTCTAAGTGCTGATGAGGGTTGTGAACCCGAAACCGGTCCCAGGATGCTCGTTTCCGGTCCAGGGAAGACATGGCTTGGCAGTTCGGGCTGGACTGTTCCCATGAGGCACAGGGTCAGACTGATTTGCATAAGGCCATGTCTGAACTGGGGTGGTGGAGTGAGCTAAAGAACGGTGATGGATTAAACCCAGATCAGTTGACTGGGTGTGAGTGTTTGATTAAACGCTCGCCCATCATCCCCTTTGGTATCCTTTAGAATGTGCGCTGCGTTCCTTGCGTTATTACATGTACTGATTGCTTTGGTCCATTTACTGTTTGCAATCGTATGTTTCCTCTTTGCTGTGCTGCATTTCCTGTTGTTTCACTGTTGCCTGTAACTCGTTGTCAGGTGGGTAGTGCGCATTCGGAGTCATGTATAGCCAGCTTGTGTTAATGTTGGCGTTAGCACATCACATACATACGCTCTCATTCACAAACTCTGCTCAGATGCTCCGGCGCTTTTATGAGGCCATTGGGGATGTAACGCTATCTAAGGGTCCTTGCTGTTTGCGCGGGGGTGTCGTGCTGCTGACAGACAGTAGGGGCAGAGGGAGGGCAGCCCAGCACGAGCCGGTGTTAACAACACTCCTTGTTAGTGGTGGTGACTGATGGAATCGGACGAGGCCTGCACACACGGCCCAAAGCCTCAGCCCGGCCACCGTGCCGCATAATCCGGCCTTTGGGAGACTTCCCAACCTGTGTACCCGAGGCAGAGCACCTGCTGGCGGGCCCTGTCCAGCGTGTGTGCCCGAGAATGGGCACCCGCCGGCGGGCCCTGTCCAGCGTGTGTGCCCGAGGCGGGGCATCCGCCGGCGGGCCCTGTCCAGCGTGTGTGCCCGAGGCAGGGCACCCGCCGGCGGGCCCTGTCCAGCGTGTGTGCCCGAGGCGGGGCATCCGCCGGCGGGCCCTGTCCAGCGTGTGTGCCCGAGGCAGGGCACCCGCCGGCGGGCCCTGACCAGCGTGTGTGCCCGAGGCAGGGCACCCGCCAGCGGGCCCTGTCCAGCGTGTGTGCCCGAGGCGGGGCTCCCGCCGGCGGGCCCTGTCCAGCTTGTGTGCCAGAGGCAGGGGCCAGGCACCTGCTGGCGGGCACCTTGCAGCGTGTGTGCGCGAGGCAGGGCACCCGCCGGCGGGCCCTGTCCATCGTGTGTGCCCGAGGCGGGGCACCCGCCGGCGGGCCCTGTCCAGCGTGTGTGCCCGAGGCGGGGCACCCGCCGGCGGGCCCTGTCCAGCGTGTGTGCCCGAGGCGGGGCTCCCGCCGGCGGGCCCTGTCCAGCTTGTGTGCCAGAGGCAGGGGCCGGGCACCTGCTGGCGGGCACTGTGCAGTGCGCCCAGAATCTGGGCCGTCGAAGGTCTTTGGGGTGATGACAGAGCGACATTGTGACCCTTTCATGGCCGCAAACAGCTTGACGCGTGAGTAGAAGGCAGAGGGACCCCATGCAAAGGAGCAGTGTTGCGAAGGGGAGAGGGAGGTGGAGAATAAACAGGGAGCTGAAGCGGCGCACAGAAGGAACGGAGGGGAGAGGGAGGTGGAGAATAAACAGGGAGCTGAAGCGGCGCACAGAAGGAACGGAGGGGAGAGGGAGGTGGAGAATAAACAGGGAGCTGAAGCGGCGCACAGAAGGAACGGATGGGAGAGGGAGGTGGAGAATAAACAGGGAGCTGAAGCGACGCACAGAAGGAACGGAGGGGAGAGGGAGGTGGAGAATAAACAGGGAGCTGAAGCGGCGCACAGAAGGAACGGGAGAGATGAAGGTAGACGGAGAGGAGATGGTTGAATAGAAAACAGCAGCGATAGCTGGTGCAGAGGCAGGGGGAGAATACAGGTGTGTACGAGCGGCAAAGGAAAGCAGCACGCAGCAGAGGGGAAGAAAGAGAGGACTGGCACAGGAGAGTAAACCAGTACCCAGAGAAGGAAGAGAATGCAAGGGCATAAGAGTGGATGAAACTGGTGCTAGCAAAGAAAAGGCGTGAGATGAAACCAGGGCATAGGAGGGGAGACCTAATAGACAGGGGAGAAGATATATGTGTTTTGGAGGGTGTTATGTTATGTTTGATTTGAATCTTATTTGAAGCATGACGAATCCCTGAAGGCGTCTTGGCACTATGTTTTACCCGGACAATACTGCTGAGACGGAACAAAAGCATGGACATTACAAAGACTGACCGCAGAGCCAGGCTTTTGAATGCTTTTGAAAGTCAACAAATAAGGTTGACATCTCAGGGGCAGAGGCATTTAATTCCAAATCAAAGAGTTGGCATGAACAAACCGTCTGCCCCCGACACCCAAGTAGTTTTAAAGATCTTGTGCACTTGCATCATTTTAGCCAAAGCTTTGGTGTCTGGCTTAGGGTCATAGGGCCATTACATTATCAAGCCCTACCATAGTGTTTTTAACCTTCCCTCTCTCTCCACTAATAAAGGATACTTTAGGAGTGGGTGAGGAATTTTATCTTTGATGTTACGCCCCCATACACCTTTTTCTCATAAGTGCTCCCTGAAACATGGTTGAACCCACCACGACCTTTAGGAGTTGGGGTGAGCTCGATGAGGAAGCCATTAGTAGAGTGAGTGAGGGCTATATTAAGAAAAAGGTTTCTTTCCCTTTCCACCCACAATAAAAAAAAATCTTGTTTTAGAAGGGGCAATATGTTTCTTATGGACATACATAATAGGAAGGATGTGTCCCTTCCTGCCCATTTTGTGAGGACCTCTCTACCCTTCCAGGGCCCTTTTGGGTTCCCTGACCTTGTAATACAGATAAGCTCAGACAGCCATTGCTGGTGAATATAGTGATTTAAAACGGGCCTATTCCCGGAGTTTTTCCCAGGACGCTACAGTGGAATGACCATGTTAACTTCTTTGTTCGTAGTAAGCTGCTTTGACCACAGGGCGCACACCAGAGGAATAGGGTTTGCCACATCGCGCTGCCCTGCCAAGTGTGCCATGTATTTCTGTGGGTGAATGCAGTAGTGTTCAAAATCCACTTGTGTTCAGAAATAGTAAAGTTCAAGATTAAGGGCAGGTATCCTCTACATTTATATGTTAGGGTCAGCGTCTCGTAGGAAATTCAAGGATTTTTTTTCCCCCTGGGAGTTTATTAAGTTGAGTGGTTAGTGTTTGAAAAACACTTATTTAATAGAATAGTTCTCCAGTATTGAATCTTTCATAGATTCACATGCTTGTATCTTCCCCGTCGTCATGGTTGGAGTCTCACGGTAAATGAATAACCATAGCAGTAAAAGAAAAATTGCGTAGAAAACCATAGGGAAGTAAGTGTTTGGTATCCTATCATCATTATTATGTGGTCCAAATGCCAGCCAATCAGCTATCAGCCCTGAGATCACACTCCCCAGCAGAGCCACCATACCTCAGAATTCCAGCCCCAAGTGTGAGCCAAGGATTTATCTAGAGATTAAAGTGGTCTACCTGAGAAAACGGGGAGGCGGGTGGGCCGCATGTGAATCTATGAAAGATATTAATACTGGAGAACCATAGTGTACAGGTAAGTAACACATTTTTTCTCCAGTATTGAATCTTTCATAGATTCACATGCTTGTATCAGAATAGAGAGCAGTACTTATACTTTGTCGCTTTTCCAGGATCGAACCCTTTTTTCTTAGAGCTCTACTCCTTATTACCATAATACCATAAAGGCTTATAAGAAAGAAAACGTTTGTTGTCTCAGTGTATATCATATTGGGAACATGATACCTGAAAATACCAACCATGCATAGTAAGATCATCCAATAGAAACGTAAGAGGAAAAAATTAACAAGAAATAACATAGCATGTTAAATATAGTCTGAGAAATACCATAGCGAAACAGGTGCCGTAGAACTGCTTGTCCCACCGCTGAATCCACTTTCCACACTTTGTCCAGACAGTAATGCCTGGTAAACGTGTGCGCGTTTGTCCGTGTTGCCGCTCTGCAGATGTCCGGGAGCGATACTCCCGCGATCAATGCCGCTGAAGTTGCCATGTTCCTCGTTGAATGAGCACGAACTCTGGCTTTTTCATGGCATAACTAAATGGCAGAGGATATCCATCTAGAAATACTAGACCTTGACAGAGCCAAGCCTTTTCTGGGCCCAGCAAAGGCCACAAACAATTGGTTTGTCTTTCGGAAAGATTTTGTTTTGTCGATATAGAATTTGAGGCATCTTTTGATGTCCAGTGTAAACAGAGATTTTTCCGCTGCAGGAGATGGGTTTTTAAAATATGTAGGCAACACAATAGGTTCATTGAGGTGAAAATCCGAGGGGACTTTGGGAATGAATTTAGGATTTGTTCTGAGAATGACTTTATCTCGTTTGAATTGAAGAAATGGTCTAGCTGTTTCCCAGGATTATCAAGATTAAAAAAGTATCACTTGCAACCATTTGATAGATAATCTAGCATTCCAGATGCTACTTCTACCTAATTGTAAAAACAGTGACTTTTGAGTGATCATAAAATGCTTTTCTGCCATAAACCATTTTCCATAGCCAACAGCCTCAATTTGAACTTGCTTACATGCAGAAAGTTGCCTGCAGTTATTTGTTGGCAATCGAAGCTCGTGTCACACTTTTGAAATAATGGTTTATTTTACTTCTAGATTTTGTCCATAGCTAGTGGCATCCCATAGCAGATCTATCCAGTAATCGGTGTCGAAACGATGCCTATCAGCGCTTTTCATGGAAGCTATCAACTCTTTCCCTGTGATCATAGCCCTTGTTCTAAACAAAGAGCTTCTCCACCTGTGCTGGATGGAAGCCCTAGAATATGCTCTAGACCCATCGGGCGTTTCAAAATCAGACACCCTCTGTTGCAAATCCTGAAGGTCATAGAAAAGATTTTTGCACAGTTGTTGCATGATATATCTTAAAAAATGGTACTCTAGTTAAACCACAGCATTGTTATGTTATTGAAATTCTTTAAGCGCAAACAAACACCCAAAGGATCTGAATGAACAACACACAACCATCCTTAATTAGAAAATAACCACCTTTTTAATTCCTTCCTAAAAGCTAAAAAGTTAGGTTTGTTTCTGTGATGGCGGGGAAGTTGGTTCCATTCTTTTGCGGTTAAAGTTACAACACTTCTTCCGCACCAGTTGGTACGTGTGAATCTGGGCACCCATAGTTTCTGAGCACCAGAGGAACACAGATTTCTTCCAGGACAGTACCATTCAAAGACTTGCATCTGATGGCCTAGACCTCCCCATGAAGAGCTTCATAGGCCAGGCAAAGGCCTTTGGATCTGATATGCTGCCTTACGGGGAGCCAGCGTAGCTTGATAATATCTTGCATTTGTGCGTGCCTGTCAGCACACTGGCAGCCATGCTCTGCAAGATCGATAATTACAATTTAGTAAAGCCATTCAAGACTCTTTGCCCTAGTAAGCACCTATTGAAGCTGGTCCCCCACAGCCTAATTTACTGTATAAAACAGTACCCTGGTGCTTATACCTACAGACTACCTCTAGTTTGATATTATTTAGAAGCCAACTAGGTAAAGGCTTTCTGTGCCCCGCTTGAATCATGTACGTCTTGTCTGTATTGATTATCTATTTGATTTTTTTGCATTTCGCAGTAAGACTTTAGGGCAAGTAGTTCATCTTGGAGTCCAATCAGTGCATGGTCTAGAATGCCCAAGTTATCCGCATATAGTAACGTGTTTAAAGGGAATCCATGTCATTGCAGAGGTTCACCTTTCGCAGAATAAGGCAATGTTGGAAGGCCAAGAATAAAAATGGAGAACAAAGATGGGGCCAAAATGCACCCCTGTTTCAGATCTTAAATATAGAAACTTTAACTGTTACCTGTCTGTGATGCCCCGCATTCACTAATGATCAATTATTTGTTCGGAATGCAATTAATAATGATAACAGTGCTTTAGGGATCCCTACGACGACTAATTTAGGCTACAAAAAATGTTGATCTACCACATCAAAGGCGGATTTAAAATCCACAAGATAGATGCATAATGAACTTGTGCCTGCTATTTTAATTAAAGTAAATATATGATGTAAAGTTGATTGATTCAGCCTGAATGTCACGTGCTCTCTTTGAATTAGTTTTAAAGCATTTGATCAATACTCAAGTGTTTGCAGCAAAATCTCTGCAGGAAATTCTGAGACCACATCCCGAAGGAAGATAAAGTGATAGAAGGCCTGTTAGTTTTATCTCCCTTCCTTAAAATTGGAGCGATTAATAAACATCAGCAGCTATCTGGAATCTTGCATGTAACCTGAAATGTGCATGAAATATGGGCACAAAAATCTCACCCATGCCTGAAGATCTTTTATGCATGCGATTCTGCTAAGTCTATTCCAGACCACTGACCTGCTTACTTTTAAGCTGGTAATAACTTCCTCTGGTTCTAGCTCACTGAAGGCAAGTTCTTAATCTAAAATGATTGGTTAAGTACGTGCAGAATTTATATTTGGAGGGGAATATATGTGTTTTAAATACTCTTCCCTCTGCCTGTTTTAAGTAGTCATATCCTCACGACCCTCAGATGAATGAATCTCTTTAGAAGCTATCTGGCTGCAGTGGCGTCACTAGGGAGGTGCGGGGGGTGCAGACCGCACCGGGTGACCCCCTTACGGGGGGTGACACCAAAGGGCCAGTCCGGTCGGTGTGTCTGTGGTGCACTGCAACCGTCCGTGCAAAATTTTATTGAAACCAACCAGTAGTCCAGAAACCGAAACGCAACGACGCGCGCAACCTAACCTTCAACAGGAGGTGCCTGTGCGCAGCGCGCACTGTCTCCTCCTCCGCCGCGTCTGCGCGCCTCGGCAGTGACGTCACGTCGTCACTAGAGGGGTGCAGTCGGGCTGCGTTGTTGGAGGAATCCGAATCCCGCAGCATTGGGCCCCAAGTGCGCGTGACTTGGCATCACGACGAGGGACGAGGAGCGGAGGTGAGGAGGTCTCAGGTCGCCACACTGCCACAGCGCCACTATAATTTAATTTTATTCCTTCCAACTGCAAGGAGGAGCGGAGCGGAGCGGAGTCTGGTTTTTAGGGCTAACGGCAGCGGGCCGCCGACCGAGATAGTCCCCCCCCCTGTCTGCCACCACCAACTCAGCAGGTGAGTGGCCTAGTATTGCCTATTCAGTGCAGGGCGGTGGGCGATCCCATGTGTTTCTGCGCTGTAGGTTCAAGCACTGTAAGGCATGGGTAAATAGAACCGGTCTCTGTCTCTTGGTGGGATATGCCAGTTCAGCCTGTCAGTCGTAGCATATGTGCCTAATTTTGCTTTTATGTATTCAATCCTCTGTACTAAACTAAGTATTCCGTTTGTGTGACTTGCCTGGATCGCTCTATTCTATGCAGTGTCAGAGGTTATTTCAAAATATTTCAAGACGTTTCATCCAATTGTTTTTTCGTAACTTTTTTCCCTCAGTATGGATAGAGGAGTGTTGTCTTTTGCAGGACTGAAACATATGCTATCACATACTTTACAAGTATTCTAACCAGGGCTTTAAGTATAATGAAAAAAACTTGGGGGGGTCTCTACAAGGGACGTGGTCGATGCAATTAAGGGCGTGGTTTAAATAAATAAGCTGAAAATCTTTGCTTAGCATATCGTGACGCTCATCTGATATAATTCTGCTTCTGAAAGTTGCACTGGATAGCCCCTTTGACATACAGCAATTGGCACTAAGCTTGAATGGTGTTATGCATATTATTGAATGTGGTACTTTATATTGGTGTTATGTGGGATTAATTGTGGGTAATGTTTTGATCTTTCGTTGGCAGATAGTCTTAGCATTGTACAAAAAGAGACTCCTAGTTGGAATTACTCTTGTTTTAAAAGCCTGCAAGCGGTGCGTAAGCACGCAGTTTGCACTTCTAGTCCTTGCTCACCAGAAGCGGCTGACAGTAACAGGTGCAGTTACTGCCAGCCTTGCTTCTGGTGAGCAAGAACTAAAAGTACAAACTGCGTATTTACGCACCGCTTGCAGGTTTTTAAAACACATAAATAAAAGGCATTGTCATTTACAATGGCAATAGCTCAAGCTCTCGCAAATGCGAGACTTATTGCATTGCAAATGCGTGTTTTACCTGTATTGACAAATTCAACCTACTTGGACTAAGCCCTTCCCAAGTGGCAGAGATGGACTTTGAACCCTGTTGTGTTTTATCCCCCCCCTCTCCCACCCATCCCCATGTCTGATTTCTGGGCAAAGTGGCCTATCTCTAGGACAGGCAGAAGTCAGAGCATGTGACTTCTGTTGCTAAATAAGCAGAATCCGAGACTACACTCTATCGTGGTGTTCCTATACACACTTTGCATTTATCACATCCTATTTCTTGGTAGTGGTGCTGTGGCGCACTCAAATTCTGCAGTGTGCACGCGCTTCCTCTTCTCTAATGCCCGGGTTCCCTCCCTCCGCCGACAAAAGCACTAAAAACACACGGGACACCGATAACAGAGGTCAAGCAAGGAAAACGAATTACAACAAAGAAATGAAGAGGAAATGAAAGGGAAAGAAAGCAAGATGGAGGGAGAGGGAGATGGGTGGGAGGAAGAGGGAAATGAAGGGCATATGAAAATAAGGAAGGAACTGTGACGAGAAGGAAGGGTAAAAAGGATAAAAGGATGAATGCATGGGCAAATGGGCTGATGGATGAAAGGACAAAACAATATTTGCATGAGTGTGAGAAAGAAAGTGGCTGGAACGATAGAAGTCTGGATGAATGGCCGCCTGGATGGAGGTGTGGAAGGATGGACTGCTGGACTGATAAAAGGAGGGTGAATTGGTGGATGGATGAAGAAGAATGGATTGAAGAATGGATGGGTAATAGGATGTATGAATGTTTGGAAGTGTGAGCGAAAGGATGGATGGATGGATGGAAAACTAATAATGAAAGGGTGGATGGATGGAATGGTGAAAGGATTCATGAAAGTATGAAACGATGGATAGATGGATGTATACATGAAAGTCTTAAAGATGAATGCAAGGGGATAATTAGGGACCTCATTACTATTTGTTTTTATTTTAAAAATCTGCACAGGCCCAGCAAGGCACATCATTATCATGGCCATGGATGCAAGGCAACAATAAAACATGTCCACAGAACTGGTGATTAATGATCCTGCTGGAGAGCAGTCCTTTGCCTGTTGGTAGTTTTGAAATGCAGATAAACTGTATTTTATTTGGATAGCTCAGTGGGTTACTGCCTTTGTCACAGAGATTCTTGTGTTACTTGCAGTTCAAAAGTTACAATCCTAACATAGGACAGTGGCTATGAACTGTCATCAAAGACCTGCAGACAAACATGAATGGTACAGTTAGAACTTCACTTTTTTTGTGTTACTATAAAGTTAGAAATTCCCCAGTCTTTCATTATTTTAATGTTGCAAAAAAGAGTTTGGGCCGATATACATTTTTATTAGTAAAGCCAAGCCCCAACCACTACGGTATGCTTTAAATCCTGAGTTTGTGCTTCCCCAGCCCAAACCCTCTTTAAATTTACTGCCCACCAGTATGGATGCCATGTGATTCCTACATCTTGTAATCCTCATTGGCTCATGTGACATTCCCTGTAGACGGAATTACATACTAGCGATAAAACCGGCCCTGTCATTGCCTTTCTGTTTTTATTTAATTAGCAATCAAGTCATTAGGGCAACTGTGGAACATATTTGTGCGTGCTAATTATATTTACTGCTATATTTAATGTTTTAAGTTTGAAGGTGATTTTGCTAATGTTTTTTACGGGAATAATGAAAGTAGAGCTGGATGGGGCTGATATGGGGCTGGGGCCCGAAGGTCAGCTGTGAGATAAGGTACACAGGAGCGGGATGGTCGAAAAGTGGATAATCGGGCCTGGAAGTAAGTACTTGTGTTAAAACCTGGCCTGTTGGAATTTGAGGGTTTGCACTTACATCCAGACATCGCTCTTACTTTCAAATAACTCTCCACATGCTCTGTATACACACAGAATTGATCCGTTGTATACTGGTGACTGTTTGCAAGTAGATATAATCTAATCCAGGGCTTGTAGGCTAGCGGAGTCGGAGCGGAGGAGGTCCATGCGGTAAGTCGTGAGGGGGTGACACCATGAGTTACCCGCACCGGGTGACACCAACCCTAGTGACGCCACTGTCTGGCTGAATTGTGCATAGTCTTTGGACTGTACTACCCTGGCCATAGTGTCTCATGCCTTCACCTTATCTTCCTTCTTTTTAAACAGAGTCTTGTAAATATTTAGCTCAAATCAATTTTGTGCATATGACAATTCTGTCTTTGCGCTTTAATGGTTTCTCAAAACCTATTGATGCTTCTGGCATTTTTTCATGCGTTCATTGTCCAACCATGTATGAGGTGTGACAAGTTTACATGTATCTGTAAGAGTATCTGAAACAGCATTTTAACTTACATTCTACTGTAGACCTGTTCTCAGAGTTTTATTCATCTGGATTCTGCTGGTCACGTTTTAACTCTTTCCTAAATTATCTCCAGATCACAATTTCACTATTCTACTGAACAACTGTTCCATTATTCGAATTGAAATTAATATTTTTAATTTGATAACTATTTGTCAGACTGGAATGTAATTTCAGTTTGAATGTGATTGGGAGATGATCACTTCCATAATGGTTCAATGCTCTGAGCGATGATGTACTTTTTTTAAAATGCCCACGCATTCACTATGTATCTTGTATATCGGGTCGTTTATGGAGCTTCTGATAAATGTTTTCCCCACTGGTGGGTTGCCTACAAAGTGACTATCTAACACTACCACCCATAGTTTAGTCAGACATTCCTCAAACATTTCCCCCCATTTATACCCACTGTCTGTAGAACAAAAAGGGTGGATAACATTAAAAACATTTGTTAATGGTCATTTTCCCTTCTGATCAAAATCCAGATTTTCTGCTCAATGTCTTATTGTTTAAACCCCCGCCCCTGTGGACTTGATTTCTCAGTTCATTAAACATTTATGACTAATGCGCAACAACTATTTAGAAGGTAGATGAATATTCTAATATATACTTACACAGACAATTTGTAATCTTGGAGAAATACTAAAATCTAGAAAAACAGCACAAATATTATGAACGCTCATTAAAATACTAGTATGTTTGATGTTTAAGTTAATCAACTTTGTGAGGGAACCCTCAGGGTGGCCCCTTTTGCCAAATACTGCATGAATCCAAAAACAATGGAATCCAGGAAGTAACACCACATCTAGCCTCCGTTTTTATTGTAACTTAAAAATGCCCCAATTTGCAGAAAGAAGACTCCAAGGCAGTGAACCACCTATTAACTTCATGAGTGCTCTAGGAGGGAGCATCTGTTGGTGCACAATTTCTAATGAAATCAGAAATGGGTCCCCTGCTGCGAATGACTTTAGGTCAGAGTCACGCAGCACACTTTGTGCCTAGTGAGTGGGATTGCCAGATGGTAATTGCCAATTCCTCGTTTGAGACAGTTACCGTCAGTCTTCTGTGAACATAGATCATCTTCTCTTGTAGAATGATTATACCCGCTACCCTTCCTATCTAGACATTCACTTATGTGAAACAATTGATCCATAGTTGTCTGGCCACTCATACATAGGTTGTAATGATGCTGTTGGCTCTCATTGAAATGTGTTATTAAGCGTACTCCCCAACAATGGAGGCATCCACTTTCAGCACTGTGTTATAAACTCACCTTGATTCAAAAAACAATCTACCCTGGTTAATTCATTGCCTTTATTGTCAATAACAAAACTCACTCTATAAATGTTATTGTTAGATATATCTGAGAGTTTGATACAGTGTCCCACCACACCCTCCACCAGATGAAAATACAAAGGGATGCCCTAAACTGGATCACATCTTTCCTTAACAGAAGAGCGTCTGCCTCCCACCCTACACCTTGGCCAATGGAATATCATATGCGGTGTCCCACAGGGATCTACACTGAGCCCTACCCTGCTCAATGCATACACACAAAAATGAGTGCTTCCCGCACCTGTAGAGTACGCTAATGGAGGTGCAGATTCTTCCACTGGGGAAGTGGTCTCCTCGGTTTTGGTCTGATGTCAGCCCAACCCTTCCATTTGTCTGCGCTGAGTCTCTTAAGCCACCTAACTTAGAAACCCCAACCAAACTGGTCCCCCCTCCCCACTCCTCCCTCCTTCCAGCAATTCTCAGCTCTTGTGGGTGGCTCCTCTTTAGAGCCCCCGTAATGTTCGCAGCTGGCAGGGACGCTTCCCAACCCCCCTCTCACCGATCTGGGCCCATTGATCGACTCGGGTTCTCCCCTGCACCACCATCTTTGGTGTCAAGAAAGGCAGCTACCCGTTTCGTTCCCCCTGTGGCAGCCCACACCGCCATACCTCACTGCTGGCTGATTCGGATAGCCGCAATGTCCCTTCAAGCTCTTCTTCAATCAATTTGTGGAGGCGCCGCTCCGCCGACTATTGTCACCATCTTGCGGAGTTCTGGCGCGTCTCCGTCGCTGACACTCCAGGTGTTAATTTCTCCGCTCTCGGGTCACCCGACCACACCATTGCAGCGTCACTGGTGGCACAGTAGCTTGACCGTCGACTAGGTGAGGGTTTAGCTAATCTTCACATGTTAATTCATATGCGGACAGGAGCGTGGCTCCGGAGCCGAGACGAATCACGTCCGTCCAGCCATTTTGTCCGGCCACGCCCCCCGTCATTGACCTTATTGACTACACTCAGACACACCCAAATACCTGAACTCGTAAGAGCTCATAGGCACAATACAGTACAAACTACTATGTCCCACACAAAAGAGAGGGGAGTCCTTTAAAGAGGACGGAATCCCATCACCCACCAAGGTGGCATGCTTCATCATCTGGGATCTCCTCTTAGTTGCAACGCCTAGTTCAACCTAGGGCTACAACCCCCTCACTGTGAGGGAGGAGCTCAGGGATGTTTTGTTTGATCAAGAAGAGGGATCAACTAAAAGCCATAAGAAGTGGAGCTAGCACACCATTTAGGGTAATGGTTGCAGTGCATGTGTAGATATGTGATTTACAATTGACTACTGAGAGAGAAAGCGATTTATTGGGTACCTCTTAATGTCAAAAATAAAAACAGTGCAGGTGCAGTACAGAAAATAATGACTGCACTAGTCCAAGAAAACAGGTCTACATGTTTCAGCCATGACAATCAGATTATGATCAAGGCCTTCCTCAGGACCTAGATATTGATTGCTACTACAAAACTAGAAAAGTGATACAGGTGTCAATGCAATTATGGTTGGAACAACTACAACCTATACAAACTTGTGGTCTCGGCTTGTAGAGATATCACAAGGATATAGACATCACCTGTGAAAAAAGAACAGAAAAAACACACAGTGACATGAATTCCTGATACTTGTACTGTATAGCGTGCTTCATGTCTGGGTCACTGCCCAGCATGTGGTACCTTAATATGTACCTAATACCTTTAAAGTGTGCAGTAAACTATGTAGGTTAATGAAAAATGCTTACCCGTGGTTTTATGGGTGCACATCTCACCTGACTTGGTGACAGCTCAGGACGTGAGGCACCGCTCTGTTTAAAAAGGAAAATTCTTATTACAGATAAAACTCGTAATCTGTAAAAATCATCATCCATATATTTTGACATCAATTCATACATTTAGACGGAATACTTGTTAAGGTGGCCAGATCGATAGAAGCACTTAACTGGCAGTTTAAATTTCAAAAGAAGTGGTAGTGATCCTGATGCCATACCCCTTCTCCAAAGAAGTGAGCATGTGTATATTGCTGGTAATTACATATGGCATGGAATGTAAAATATGTTAAAACATTTTAGCCGTAACCTCCAAAGCTTGATATACAAGGGGAGAGGTACAGCTACCGTAATGTAAGTCTTATCAGTTCTTGAGGACTTTGTCACACACTGGTGCGTTTGCTAGTATGGCTTATAACCACCACCAAAGGAAAAGACTTCATACTAAAAATAGCAGAATTACATCACTAGAGTATTGAAGTATAAAGCAATAAAGCAACACTTCTAAACGTCTTAAAGTGTTTTGGAACTGTGCTTGCTTCTGGGTTTTAGTTGATCCCTCTTCTTGATCAAACAAAACCTCCCTGAGCTCCTCCCTCACATTGAGGGTTGTAGCCCTAGGTTGCACTAGGCGTTGCAACTAAAAGGAGATCCCAGATGATGAAGCATGCCACCTCGGTGGGTGATGGGATTCCGTCCTCTTTAAAGGACTCCCCTCTCTTTTGAGTGGGACGTAGTAGTTTGTACTGTTTTGTGCTTATGAGCTCGTACGAGTTCAGGTAGACCCGCGGATACTCTTGGTATGATAAATTGTTGTTTATGGGGAATTGATTTGCGCAAGTATCTAAATCTTTCCCTTAGGCCCTCCTTGCATAAACTGTTGTTTTGTTACACCCAAATACCTGCCAACTGATGACGTAACTTTGTGAGGAGTAACCCTAGGACCACAAAGGTCCTACTGCTCATGATCACACGACACTGCAGGCAGCAACATGGCAGGACTTCCCATCTGCCCATTGGCTACAATGGGGACCACACCTGTTCCATGCAGTGGCATTAGTTGTAGACAAGGCATACATGACTATGGTTGTGCAAAATGTGCATATTTTCCATTTGCATAATCACTGATCAATTTGGAAAATTGTCGCAAAATGCTAATCTGGCAATTAGTGCCCTAAAAAAATAGCGCAAAAACACAAGTGCTCCGAATAGCAGCTGGTTGCATTCTTTTCGTTTACAGTCGTTCCCGTGCTCCTGCAATAGGATCTTTACTCAAATAGACTTGAAATAGCCTGGCATAATGGTGTAATGTCGGGAATTTGCAATAACCATAACAAGTGTATTGAGAAATGCCACAAATTGCGTGAGATTACACCAGTGTGGAAAAACCTTTGTCTAGGCCTATGCATGCTGCAACAGGGCAGAGCCTGTCCTGTAAACGTGGAGCATGCCACAGCCCACCAACATGCACACACACACACATGCGCACACACACCCATACACACAGCCATACACACACACATGCGCGCACACACACCCATACACACACGCACACCCATACACAATCACACATGCACACACACACCCATACACACACCCATACACATGCGCACACACACCCATACACACACCCACACCCTTACACACACGCACACCCATACACGCACGCACACCAAACACTCACACCCACACACACACACACCAGACACACATACGCGTAAGAGGGCCTGGCTCCAGTTCACAAGATATTGATTTTCTGTGTCTGCGGCTGGTAAGTCTCACAGGGTCGCTTGAATTATTCTATTCGATTGCAGGCTTTTAATTTTCATTGTTGCAGATCAATACCTTCGGAAGCTCTGCAGCTGGTGAGATGGCGCTGACGTTTACTTGTCAGGAGATGATGTGTGCCAGCTTCGACCTTCCAAGCCCTGCTCTCCATGGAGCTGGCCTTCTGCTGCCCTAGCAATGGCTGTGTGCCCTTGGGTGAACATTGCTCCGCGGATGTCTTTGTTTTGCTTGTCTTGCGTGTGTAAGGGAAGCTTGCCATTATACTCCCTGTTCAGTCCGCGTCTTTGAGTGAGAATCCTCAGCTGCTGCAGCATGTGCTGTACCTATGTTGTGTATGTATGTGTTTGAGAGTAAGGCCCTTGCCTGTGCGGTGTTTTTGTGTGTAAAGGAAGCTTGCTTTGCTTCTTTCTGTGCTGTGTTCCCTTTTCAAATATTTGGGGAAGGGATGTTCTTCTTCTGTCTGTGATGTACATATTCTTTGTGTGTGAGGGATGCTTGCTTCCTGTGTGGTAACTGGTGTGTGCTTGTGTGCATCTGAGACAGTGTGTGTGCATGTAAATATGTATAGGTGGGGAAGCTTGCTCTGTTGCTGTTCTTGCCCACCCCTCAGTAATCGAGCTTTGTAGGGTGGATTTGGTAGTGTTTTAACACATTGGCGACCTTTCAAACTGGGACAAACCACGTGCAAAAATGTTTATGGTTGTCAATAAGTCTGTCGTTGGCAAGTGTTCATTTCACCTAGCTTCTCTTGGTTTATTCTCCACTTCGATTTCGTGGGTTCAGCCAAGCTTTGCCTTTTTTGAGGGCAGTAACCGTGGTTGGTGCTCCTCCTGCGGTCTGGGCCTTCTGAATGTTTTTCCAGTGGTCATGTATGTCCACGGGCGAATGAGCTAAGCGTAAGGAGTCCAACGGAGATGTGTCTTGGCTCTCTTTTTATCTCCTTTATATACCTGTTTACTGACGGGCTGGCTACTGCAGGCACAGTGTGGCCCCCTAAAAATGGTCATTAGTTCTGTGCTGCTACTGCTTGTGGCACATGATACTGTGGTAATTTGGCGGTCTCATAATAGGATGGAGCGAATAATGTACAATGATGTGCTTAAATAAGTAGGGACTAAAACCGGAGGTAATCATAATTGGCACTAAGGGCCTGATCACGATCCTGGCGGAAGGGTTACTCGGTCACAACCATGACAGATACCCCGTCTTCCGAAATATAAATCCCATTATATCCTATGGAATTGTAATACAGCAGGCGGGATATCCGTCACTTCTGTGATGGCGAATCTATCCACCAAGGTCGTAATCCGGCCCTAAGTCAACGAAAAGAAAAAACATAAGGGTCGGCCATCAAGAGCTCAATCTCTTACCAGGGCGAAGGGATTTGGAATTTTGAGTTCAATTTAAGTTGGACTCCGCTTCTTACTGCAAGAACATTACGGGTAGCATGGGTCAATTTTTTAGGGCTTTGCTGAGATCTAGGAGAACTTTGGAGGGTGTCATAATGTGGAAAAGTTAATATATATTTTTTTTAAACAGATTTTCTTTGTCAAAATAGCATATATAATGCAGACCTCTGAATCCCAGAGACAACTGGCGCATAAGAGACACAAAAAAAACCAATGACTTTGACCGTTTTACATAATGAAAAGCAGGAGAATATGAAAGGCGATACAAATAGAATCAATTCCTTTAACCAACCAACCAACCACCCACCTCCCTCCCCACCCCCCAGTGCACCGTCTCCATATTCCGAAACAACATATAGCTGACCCAGGCTGCTATCGGTCCACACAAAAGCTCAACATCCACCATACCCTTATCAATTGATGGATCGTGAGCCACACATAGGGAAATGCAAGGAACGGGAGAGGTCAACCGGCTACTCTGGGTCACGACCCCGGTCCCCCCTCGGGGGTTCTAGTTCCAGACCCCGATAATCTGCCAAGCGCCTCCAGATCTCATAGTGCTTCCTAGGGCACCCTCTAGCCTCAAAGATGGGGAGCTCGAGGACCATACTAAAGTCTAGGCCATTTTTCCAGGACAAGACCGATGGGGCTACCACCGCCTTCCAGGCCCTAGCTATATCTCTCTTTGCTAATGTGAAGGCTAGGAGCAGGAGATGTCGCTTATAGATGTTGTCCCCGATCCCTTCCATCACATGGAGGATCACTAATTTCGGTGAGTGCGTAAGCTCCCACCCCAGAACCTCCGAGAGACAAGCTAGTACCCCCCTCCAGAAGCGAGCCAGCGCCATGCAGTGCCATATGGTATGTATCAGGGTCCCCTCCTCCTGCCCGCAACGGAGACACTCCGGGGAAGCCACTAGGTCCGCCCTCCAGAGCCTAACCCTGGAAAAGTAAACCCGGTGAAGATATTTAAAGTGGATAAGTCGCAGGCGCATCGCAATAGCCGCCACACATGGGGAAGCCAGAGCTTCTGTCCAGTCCTCCTCCTCTAACTGGCCTACATCACCCTCCCAGGCCTCCGGCAGACGCTGCAAAGAGGGGCAACAATGCGTAACCAGAGATTGATAGATTTTGGAGATCTTGTGGTCAAGGAGGTCCCCCATAACATTTTTTGCTTCCACCGGACTAAACTCCGGCAGTGAGTCCAGGCCTTCTAGGCTGAGAGCAATGGCATGCCGAACTGTAAATATTAAAAAAATGAGACTTTGGCATCTGTAAAGCCATCTGGATGTCTTGGAAGGATTTTAATACCGTGCCGCGCATAACATCACCCAGAGTAAAGATCCCGATGATATCCCAATCGCGGAACCCGGGGAGGCCCAACAACTGGGGAAAACGGCCATTGTGCCACAGCGGGGTCTCTTTAGTCAGTCTGTTCCACCATCCCATCTTTCGCAATGCCTGCCTCCAAATCTGAAACTCCATCCGCGTGGCAGGCGGAAGAGGATGTCTCAGCGGGGCAGAGTAAAGGATAGTGTGCAGGGAGTGATTCCCCATGCAGCGCCGCTCCACGGCGTATGCCGGGTCAGCCCTATCTCCATACCACCACTCATTAAGGACAAGTAGATGCGATGCAGCATAATAGGGCCATATATCGGAGGTTGCCAGCCCCCACAATACGTAGAAAGGAAGCACGTCCGGACAGCCACCCTAACCATGCCACCCTCCCAAAGAAACTGTCCCAGAACCGAGTTCATCTGCCGAAACCACCGCGGGGGAATCGGATAGGGATGGTTTTGTAACTGATACAATTATTATTATTAGCGATTTGTAAAGCGCCTGGTGACCCGGAGGCATCCCCGCGCTGAAAGGGCTAGTAATGCTCAGGGGAGGGGAGGAGGAACTATTTGGGGAAGAGAAAGGTTTTCAATTCTCTGCGGAACCGGAGGTGGCAGGATTCCAGACGCAAGTGGCGTGGAAGTAAGTTCCATCCGGAGGACGCCTTTACTGCGAAGCGTCGACCACCAGAGCGCACCTTCCTGAATCTCGGAACGTTGGCCAAACGCTCATTATCAGAGCGCAAGGATCTGGAAGCCTTATAAGGAGTGACCATGTCTCTCAAGATCGAGGGGCCCTGGCCGTTGAGGAGTTTGTGGGTGGTACACATGGCCTTGAATTCAATCCTCTGACGGATAGGGAGCCAGTGAAGGGCCTTAAGTGCTGGTCTGGCAGAGGCTCTAGTGGGAAGATTCATTAAGAGTCGGGCGGCGGCATTTTGAGCTCGCTGCAATTTTACCAGGGTGGATTCGGGGGGCTCCTAAATAAACGGCATTACTATAGTCGAGACGGGCAAGGATAAAGCCTTGGACAAGAAGTTTCCTTGATAGGGGAGGAAGTAGCGGGAGGATCTTTCGGATGGAGCGCATGAGTCCGAAGCAGGTGCCTGCTGTTTTGGCTGCTTGGGTCTTCATGGAGAGATCAGGTTCAAGCCAGACTCCCAAGGTCTTGATTTCCTTCTTCGGAGTGGGTGCCTCGCCAAAAACGTCAGGCCAAACCGATGAAGGAATAGTAGCCCATTTCTTGCCCATGAGCATGACCTCAGTTTTGGATCCATTGAGCTTAAGTGATGAATCGCACATCCAGTGATGGATTTCCTGGAGGCAGTTCAGCAGATTGTCTGGGCGGTGGTCAAGATGTGAGAGAGAGACGACCAATTGCGTGTCGTTCGCATAACTCACTATCTTGATACCGAACGGAGCTACTACATCCTCCAGGGGGGCCATATAGGCGTTAAACAAGGTGGGGCTTAGCGAGGACCCCTGGGGGACTCCGCTAGAGAGAGGAAATAAGTCTGAGCGGGAATTGCCGTCCCAGACCTGGAAGGAGCGGCCCAATAGAAAGGACTCTATCCAGGCAAACGCAGTACCCCTAAGACCTGCCCTGGCCAGCCGATGGAGCAGGACACGGTGGTTCACCGTGTGAAAGGCTGCACTCAGGTCCAGGAGGATCACTGCCACTGACCCTCCTGAATCGAGGATACACCTTGCCTCCTCGATGACTGTGAGGAGGGCGGTGTCCGTGCCGTGGCCAGGGCGAAACCCTGTTTGGGATTGGCGCAGAAGGTTGTTGGATTCAAAGAACAGGGACAATTGGGCATTGACGAGTTTTTCGGCAATTTTGCTAATGCCCGGGAGGAGCGAGATCGGCCTGTAATTTGCCAGGTCGGAGGGGTCCAGTTGAGGTTTTTTAAGGAGGGCCTTGACTACTGCACCCTTCTAGCTCGGAGGGACAGAGCCTTGGGACAGCGAGATGTTGATCAGCTCCGTAATAGGAGGTACAATGACCGGGGCAACTGTTTTCAGGAATCTCATGGGGGCGGGATCGAGAGGAGATCCGCTTTTCATTTTGGCCAAAGTTTTTTCCACTTCGTCCAGGGATACAGCCCTAAACGCAGTTAGCTGAGGGTGAGAGATGTTTCCAGTGAGAGTAGTAGACACAACGGTGTTGCTGTGGGTTGGCTGACTGGGAGGTGGGAGAGAGGCCAAGATGCGGGAGATTTTGGAGTCGAAGTAAGTTGCCAGTTCATTGCTTCTGCCCAGAGGGGAGCTGTTGGAGGAGGGGGGTGTTGGTATATTCAAAAGCTCTTTGGCGATAAGGTACGACTCTCTCGCCGAATTAGTGGCGTTTTTTATTCTGGCATCGTAATATGAGGCTTTAGTGAGTTTCAGGGTGGATTTAAAGGTTCTCACTGCCTTACGGTAGGTATCCTTACACGAGTGGAGCCAGTCCTTTCTCCACAGTCGCTCCGCTTTTTTGCATTCTTTGCGGAGGATTCTAAGCTCCTGGCTAAACCAGGGAGCTGATCCTGTCTTTCCGTTTTTGTCCTCACGATTTTTGATGGGTAGCATCGAATCCAGGGAGGTTGAAATCCACTCTCTGAAATTTCTGTCCGCTGTGACCGGGTCCTCTGACGGAGTGAGGGTCATCGATTTGAGAGTTCTGGCCCAGTCTTCTGTAGAGAGCTTGGGCCAGGCCCTGTCCCTGATACGGATAGCAGGCTTGTGGGATTTCCTAAATACTCCTGGTAGGAAGAGAGGGACCAAAAAATGGTCTGTCCAAGGAAGGGGAAGAGACACTTTGGATTGGAGGATGTGAACATTGGTGAAAACTGGGTCTAACAGGTGGCCTTTGGTGTGAGTGGCTCCAGGGTTAATCAATTGGAGGCCGTAGGCTGCCAGGTCTAGAGTCAAATCGGCGGCCCCTAAATCTAGGGGGTCGTCGAAATGAATATTCAGGTCTCCAAGTATGGTAAAATTGGAGGTAGAATAGGCTAGTGAAGCTATTGATTCTAAAAGGGCACTAGCAAACGGGCCAAAATGGCCAGGGGGGCGGTATACTAGGAGGCCCGACAGCCAGCTTGTCGGGGCCAGCTGGAGGGTGAAATGGCAGCTTTCTGAGTCTAAGATGTGGGCGTCATTAATTCTGCAGGAAAAGTGATCCCGATGGAGGATAGCTAATCCACCTCCTCTGCCGGAGGGACGTGTTTGGGACTGAATGAGAAAGCCTGGGGGTAAGGCTATAACAACATCCGAGTCCGAGTGAGCGGTGAGCCACGTTTCTGTGAGAAACAGAGCATCGAGGTCGTGGTCTACAAGTAGATGATTAATAAGCAAAGCATGCTTAGGGAGCGATCTACAATTCAAAACGGCTAATTTGAGGCCAGGATGTAGGGTGGGAGAGTCGGTGAGCTGAAGCCGGACTGGATGACAGAGTGTGCAGCTGGAGAAGGGTCCGTCACCTTCATAAACATACGTGCACAAGGTGTTGTTAGTGGGTCTAAGACTCAGGAGAGCTCGGCGAGAGTAACTAATTGTTTTGTAGGCAGGTTCCGGCATGAGTTCTGGCCCTAGGCCCGGTCGGGCGCGGACGAGCGCAGACGAGCTTGCCTTAAGCGCGCCTTCGGCGCGCAATCGGCGCGCCCGCTGCGCTCGTCCGCTGCGCTTCCGGAAGCTACACATTTATATAGTGTAGAAAGCGTCCGCGGGGCGTGGCCTCGGAGTGGGCGTGTCGCTGTCTGGGCGTGGGGGAGGCAGATGGAGTGGGACGGCGAATTCCCTTACCAGCGTACGTCACGTTAAGCTGGGGGATGCCTGCACACCAAGAGCAAGTGACGAGGAGAGGGGGTGAGTGAAATTAAAACAGTCTTCAAGTTTTAAAAAGCAAAGCAACAAGCATTAGGCAGCAGGCGCTAACAGCTGTCTACTCCCGGCTGAGCCTCAGGAGGTTCCAAGCAAACTAACTATCGCGCTCGTGATTCAGCGCGTAATTAGTACAAGTTGCGAGGGGCGTGGCCTCGGAGTGGGCGTGTCGCTGTCTGGGCGTGGGGGAGGCAGATGGAGTGGGACGGCGAATTCCCTTACCAGCGTACGTCACGTTAAGCTGGGGGATGCCTGCACACCAAGAGCAAGTGACGAGGAGAGGGGGTGAGTGAAATTAAAACAGTCTTCAAGTTTTAAAAAGCAAAGCAACAAGCATTAGGCAGCAGGCGCTAACAGCTGTCTACTCCCGGCTGAGCCTCAGGAGGTTCCAAGCAAACCAACTATCGCGCTCGTGATTCAGCGCGTAATTAGTACAAGTTGCGAGGGGCGTGGCCTCGGAGTTGGCGTGTCGCTGTCTGGGCGTGGGGGAGGCAGATGGAGTGGAACGGCGAATTCCCTTACCAGCGTACGTCACGTTAAGCTGGGGGATGCCTGCACACCAAGAGCAAGTGACGAGGAGAGGGGGTGAGTGAAATTAAAACAGTCTTCAAGTTTTAAAAAGCAAAGCAACAAGCATTAGGCAGCAGGCGCTAACAGCTGTCTACTCCCGGCTGAGCCTCAGGAGGTTCCAAGCAAACTAACTATCGCGCTCGTGATTCAGCGCGTAATTAGTACAAGTTGCGAGGGGCGTGGCCTCGGAGTGGGCGTGTCGCTGTCTGGGCGTGGGGGAGGCAGATGGAGTGGGACGGCGAATTCCCTTACCAGCGTACGTCACGTTAAGCTGGGGGATGCCTGCACACCAAGAGCAAGTGACGAGGAGAGGGGGTGAGTGAAATTAAAACAGTCTTCAAGTTTTAAAAAGCAAAGCAACAAGCATTAGGCAGCAGGCGCTAACAGCTGTCTACTCCCGGCTGAGCCTCAGGAGGTTCCAAGCAAACTAACAATAGTCGCGGGAGCGTCACCATCTTGAATATGGCTGACCGGCCGTAAATGGACGGGGGCATGTGGCACCAGGTCTTAACGTCCTCACGCACCCGCTCCCACAAAGGCGTAAGATTGCGTTCCCAGGCCGCGGCGGGATAATCGGATAGGTATATCCCCAAGATACTTCAGGCCCCCTTGTGCCACCTGTACAGACGACGCCCAAGAACCGAGCTCTCCCCGATCTCCCAGTACCCACAGAGTGGACTTCCGGGGGTTCATATATAATCCGGAAGTTTCCCCGAATATCTGCATGATACGCAACAGCCGCGGCCCCGTTCGTTCCAGGTTGGTAAGAAAGAACAACACATCATAGGCGTAGAGGGCGATGCGGTCAGACAGGCCATGCGCCCATTCAAACCCGGACACCTGAGCATCCATCCTAACTCAGGCAGCCCAGGGTTCCATAGCCAAAGCAAAAAGGTATGGGGATAATGGACACCCCTGCCTGGTGCACCGCCCAATGGAGAATGCAGAAGAAGCGAAGCCCGCCACTCGCACCGATGCCGTCAATTCCGTATAGAGCAGGGTGAGGTAGGACAGGAAACGCAGTCCGAAATTCAGCCGCCACAAGAGCGCAAATAGACCCAGCTCAGGGAGTCAAACGCCCTGTCCATATCCGCCAAGAGAAGCGCCGCCCGTTCCCCCAGACCCTGAATAGTTGAAACTGCCACATGCGCCCGCCGAATATTATGTCGGGTTGCACGCTGGGGCATGAACCCAGCCTGGTCCGGGTGAACCAGTGAAGCTTTATGGGGGCGAAGACGGTTCGCCAAAGCCTTGGCCAATATCTTGGCCTCCATGTTCAGGAGGGAGATAGGGCGGTATGAGGCATGATGTTCCGGCGGTCTGCCGGGCTTGTGAAAAACTACTATCTCTGCGTGTCGCCAATCACTGGGCAAACGCCCCCGATCCCTGGCCTCCGCCACCACCCTGCGATAGTGTGGCCCCAGCTGCAAGAAATATTTCTTAAAGAATTCGCATGGAAAGCCATTAGGGCCTGGGGCTTTGCCAGAATTAAGATCACCCAGGGCTGTCCCCAGCTCCTCCTCAGTAAGCGGGCCCTCTAGTTCCTCTCGAACTGTATCTGAGAGTGCCCTCGGAGGGAGATCATCCAAAAAACGAAAAGTTAATATTTTGCATTTGATGTGTTCCTCCTTTTATGGTTGTTTTATCGTGATTGGTTTCAAATGATTTATGTGCACTAACTGTTAATCAATTAAAGTTACCTTGATTTTGTCAGACAATATGTTTATTGTAAATATGTTTCTTGGGGCTGGATGTACAAAGCATTTTGGTGGTGTCAATTTGCCTGATTCTGTGAATCAGGTCATTTGTGACCTCAAAAATGATTTGTTAAACGTACAAACACCAAATTGCAATTCGGTAACTTGTTACCAAATCGCATTTTGAGTTTGCGACCAAATACCAATTCAGGATTTGAAAAAGGCGTGTTTGGTGAGTCATTTCCAAATTTCGAATCGTAGTAGTATGTATTAATGTTTTACGACCAAAATGTGGTTGCAATACATGAATATTTTACCAACACCTCAAAGGAGGTGGTAACCTGTTCGCAAACAGGAAGGGGTCCCCAAGGGAGCCCTTCCCCTTTGTGTATGTTAAGAAAATATATTTTAGGAGTAGGCAGTAGTCTAGCGGATCACTGCCTACTCTTAAAAAATAAAGTGTACACTTTCATTTTTTTTAAAAAATGCATCCCATTTTCCATTAAGGAAAATGTGTTACATTTAAAGAAAAAAAGTTGCTTTTTTTAAGCAATCGCAGAGATGGTGGTCTGCCACCATCCCTGTGATGGTTGCAAATCCCAGTGGGTCACAATATGCATGCTACCTCATTAATAGTCATGAGGTAGGTCAAATTGCGACCCACTACGAATCAGTCATTTTCAAAACGAACTATTAGCATATAGGTCGCTTTGTAAATTACCACACTGGTCGCAAAAATACTGGTCCCAAATTGCAACTGTTATTTTGCGACCAATTCTGCGAGCATCTGTCTCTATATTCTGTTTATGGTTGGAAATACTTTGTTTATTGAAGTGAAATCTGTGCAAATTAGTTTTTACCCCACTTCAAAGGGAACATCCCGCCAAAACCTCCTGAGCTGCACCCTTTCTGTTGCCAAAACATGCGCTTTATAGCATAGTTATGTTATGTTGATTCTTTTAGTGTCCTTTCACCCATGAGGGTATCCTGGCGCTTTGCATGTATGTGTATCTTGCCTCGAGTGGCCTTATTTGAAGAGCCAGGTCTTCAGCTTCATGTAAAATCGAAGAAGCGATGAGGAGGCTCTAATGTGGGGTGAGAGGTCGTTCCATGCTTTGCAAGCGATTTGTGAGAAGGCACGACCTCCTGCTCTGCGCATGCTTGGTACATGTGCTAGTGAGAGTCCGGCTGAACAGAGTTCCCTGTAAGATTGGTGTAACTGTTTGCAGCTGCTTAGGAAGGCAGGACCTCTGTTGTGTAGTGAATTTTATATGTGGGCGAGGAGCTGATGTATAGAGAGCCAGCATACTTTCTTTAGGTGTGGTGTGCTGTGAGATCAGCATGGAAGGTTGAGGACCAGTCTAGCAGCTGTGTTCTAGATTGTGTGAAGCCTTTTTGTGGGTTGGGTAGTGATTACTACGTAGAGGGTGTTGCCATAATCTCAGTGCTTAATTTCAATAGGTGGTTCCCGGTGCTCGACACCGGCGCTTAATTGTCTGCACCGGCACTTATGACAGTTCGCCACATGGTGGTGCTGTCTTTCAAATTTTTAGATGAGCACAACAAAGTTGTTAAATAATTCAATATACATTAAAATGACAAAATATCTGCCACCCAATTCATTCTTATAGCTATGGGTGCCCAGGAATAGTCTGAAGTGTTGCTGTTGAAGAAGTGTTAATGTTAGTAATTGTGTTGGCACTGTCATTGGCAGCGGCCATAGGTGGTGTAAGCTGCAGTGGCTTCCTGACAAGGGCCGTATCACT
Organism: Triturus cristatus; assembly: GCF_964204655.1. NCBI lineage: Eukaryota > Metazoa > Chordata > Amphibia > Caudata > Salamandridae > Triturus > Triturus cristatus. The sequence continues at coordinate 63,709,669 of NC_140593.1, read as the reverse complement.
TTTTTCACAAACTAAGCACTGTGTAGTACAGTCTGCTGGTGATGAGGGTTTGAGTGACAGTTTTACTGGTGTTGTTGGGTACCCACTTGAATAGCTTTTTCAGCATCCTCAGGGTGTGGAAGAAGGTCACAGTGATAGCATTGACCTGTGTGGTCATGTCCAGCTTGCTGTCAATAATAATCCCGAGGAGGAGGAGCCTAGCGCGCAACCAAGATGGCCGCGTAGGTGCGAGGCTCCCGAGGACCTCCGCGACCTCCTGAATTAATCCTGGCGATATCCTGTCCTTGTTGAGGGGACTGTGTCGGGGAACCCGAGCTGAGGCGCCACCCGTTTTTTGGGCTCGAATCGGACCCCGAACACCGGTGGGAGCATCGATCGAAGGTTGCGGCCTTCTCCTCGCCGGCCCCCCGGATTGGAGTGGTGGGGCGATCCGGGGACAAAGTGAATAACAGCGGCGAGCAGGGCTGGGCGACTCGCGTACCCCGCACTTTCGCTTTTGCGCCCTCCTTGCTTCAAGCGGGGTCGGGCTGCGGAGCGGGGTGCGGTGGTGTGGCCTTGTCCAGGTGCCCGGCTGACCCGCCGGCGGTGGGTTGACCCGCGGCCCGGTGGTCGCCCCCGCCCCCCCCCTGACACCCGTGATTTGGTGTGGCGGCCCGTTTGGAGATCTTGGCACGACGGTGGAAGGGCCAGCATGTCCACCAAACAAGATGGCGACCGGGCGAAGATGAAGACAACCCGCCGTGGCACGGCGCACCAGGCCAATAGTATGGATCGCTACACGCTCCAGAAGGGTTCTCCGGAGACATCGCGGTCATCCCCGGTGGGCCCGACGGAGGCATCTGCCCATCCGGTGGATCTGACCCTCCGGGACGTCATGGGCGCCATCGCAGAGATGAAGGCCTCAGTGGACCAGCGTTTCGATACCTTGGCGCAAAAAATTGACTCGGTCCTGGTGGATGTGGGCCTTGTGAGGGCAGACTTGTCAAAAACAAACGACCGAGTCGACTCCCTGGCCCACACCACAACGAGCCTCACGACGGACGTGGTGGCCCTCCAGAAGGAGGTGCGCCGGCTTGGCCAGGTGAGCGCCCTGATGGACCGGCGACTGGAGGATTCCGAGGGTCGGGCCCGGAGGAATAATGTCCGTATTATTGGTGTGCCGGAGGGCCGAGAGGCGGAGGCGGCGGATCTCTTCGTGGAAGAATTGATCCTGACCCATCTCCAGCCCCGGGGGCTGAGTAAGCTTTTTGCGGTGGAGCGTGCCCACCGGGTCCCCGGGGGCCGCCCTAAGACCGGTGCCCCGCCGCGGCCTCTTATTGCCCGGATTTTTAATTTTCGGGACAGAGATGCCATCCTCCAGACCTCCAGGCAACAGGGACCGGTCAGGCTGGACAACATGGATGTACACTTCTACCCAGACTTTACTCCGGCGGTCCAGAAGCAGCGACAGAGCTTTCTTGGTATTAAACGTCGCCTAAGGGACCTAAACCTCAAGTACTCAATGCTCTTTCCGGCTAAGCTGAGGGTGGAGGTGGATGGCCGTACGCACTTCTTCGACCGGCCCGAGGCGGCTGGGGACTGGTTAGACACTTTGCCTGGAGATCGGGGCGGGGGGGGCGCGGCTGGCGAGGAGGGCCCGCCGGATCAGAATTGAGGGGTGACTGTATAGGCCTTGCTCTGGATGTTGTTCCTTTACCATATATTGCTTTCGTATGTTCCCCTCCCATGGAGGTCGGGTGGGGTCTGCTGGGGGCTTCCCTCCTCCTCTGGGGGACTAGTTAGTACTTAGCTATGGGGCGACAGGCACACTGCACTTTGGGGGGGCTGTCTGGGCTCATGCAGGGGTGCAGGGAGGGGGGAGTTCTGTTGGGACCGGGGGGTGGGGGGGGTGTGTTGTTTGTTAGCACCGCAAGGCAAACCCGCAACTGTTTTGTTGTTTTTAAGATGCTCGGTGGGGGACGACCGATTGTTTCGACGTATGATGGGGGGTAGGGATTTGACTGTGTTGTCATGGAATGTTAACGGCCTGGGGGATAGGATTAAGCGTGGTGTGGTCCTGCAGTATTTAAAACGTATTTCACCAGATGTTGTCTTCCTGCAGGAGACGCACCTTATAGGTAACACCTTTCATGCAATGAATCGGCGGGGATATCGTTTGGCGGCCCACTCCGGCTTCACTTCGGGCTCGCGGGGGGTGGGTATTATGGTCAAGAACTCGCTCCCGCTGGAGATTGACGAGGTGCGCCATGATGAGAGGGGACGCTGCACTGTTCTGGTGGGACGAATGGAGGGTAGAGTGTTTATCTTTATATCAGTGTACGTCCCGCCTGGGTTACAAGCCACTACATTTGCGGACCTGGGGCGCCTCCTTCTGGACCTTCCGAGTGGCCTGTTGGTGGTTGGAGGGGACTTTAATGCGGTTGCATCTGGGTCTATGGATCGCCATCCCCCTAGGGACCTCCCCCGGGCACAGGCGTGGCTGCCCGGCCTTTTAGACACGCTGGGCCTGGTGGATTGCTGGCGCTTAAAGCATCCTGTATTGCAACAGTACACCTTCCACTCGGGGGCCCATGGTAGCCTCTCGCGGCTTGATTACATCCTTGTCCCGGCGGCCCATGCAGGGAGGGTGGGGGAGGTGCGCCATTTGGCACGGGGTATCTCAGACCACTCCCCATTGTTGTTGCATTTCGATGTCTTCCCGAGGGGGGATGGCAGGGTGGCCCCGATTAATGCATGGTATTTGCGCGACCCCACCATTCGTGCCGACTTGATCAAATCCTTACAGCGCTATTTCGATGAGAATGTGGGGTCGGTCCCGTCTGCCATCTCCCTGTGGGAGGCTTTCAAGGTGGTTCTTAGAGGGGAGGCCCTCTCCTTTATTTCCAATGCCCGGCGACGCGAGCGGGAGGAGGTGACCCGGGTTGAGGCCGAGATTGCAGAACTGGAGGGTGACCTGGGGAGCGGGGTAACAGACGCCAAGTTGCATGTTTTGCATTTAAAGCAGGCGGCCTATCGGGCCCTCGTCACGGAGGCGGCCAGGGGCCTCGGTAGAGAGCAGCAGGGGCGATTGTATGATGTGGGTGACAAGGCTGGCAAATTGATTGCGTGGTTGGATAAGAGGGAGAGAGCGAGCCGCGTGGTGCCTTTGATTGAGAGCGTGGATGGTGTGTGTGTCACCGAGCCGGAAGCCATTGTCTCCTGCTTCGCGGACTATTTCCGCGAAGTCTACTCCCCGGTTTCTCCCTGCTCGGAGGAAGATTCCCATGCCTTGCTTCGGGACATCGCACTGCCCTCCCTTACGGTGGAGGACAGGGATTCGCTGGACGCCCCTCCCACCTCGGACGAAATTGCCTCGGCTATTCGCTCGGTTGCATCCGGCAAGGCCATGGGCCCCAATGGTATTCCCATTGAGCTATACAAGCTACGCCCGGATGTGTTGGCGCCCCACCTGCGCGCGATGTTCCTTGCGGCCCACTCGCAGGGCTCCCTCCCGCCGGACCAGCGTCTGGCTACAATTGTGGTGATCCACAAGGAGGGGAAGCCCCGTGAACGGGTCACATCCTATAGGCCGATTTCGCTTTTGAACGCGGAGCCCAAAATCCTCGCCAAGGTGTTGGCCAACCGGTTGGTTGGCGTGGTGGGCGATTTGGTCCACCAAGACCAATCGGGCTTTATACCACACCGCAACACGGCGCTTAATCTGCGGCGCTTACACGGGGTGCTCGCGCGTGTCCCATTTGTGCGGGAGCCGGCCATCTTGGCGTCCTTGGACGCCACCATGGCGTTTGATACGCTTGAATGGCCATATATCTGGGCGATGCTGGCGAAGTTTGGGTTCGGCCCGGGTTTCGTCAGCTGGGTCAAATTGCTATATTCGGGCCCGTTGGCGCAGGTGGTGGTGAATGGGCGAGTATCGGCCCCATTCGCGCTGGGGCGGGGCACGCGACAGGGTTGTCCCCTGTCGCCTCTCCTGTTCGCCCTGGCCCTGGAGCCCCTGGCGGAGTGGCTGCGGTGGCACCCTTCTATCCGTGGTCTCCGCTGGACCCCCGAGCATGAGGACCGCGTGTCCCTCTATGCTGACGATATCCTTTTGTATCTCGCCTCCCCGCGCAAATCACTGATCGTCCTGGTTGATGTTTTGCGCTCCTTCGGTCGCAACTCAGGCCTGGTCATCAACTGGGCGAAATCCTGTGTCTATGTGCTTTCCGGGGAGGCTCCGGTCCTGCCACGGGACTGTCCGATCCAGATTGCCTCCCAGGGTTTCCGGTACCTGGGTATATATATCACTCTTGACCCGGAGGCCCGCTATGAGCGGAACTTGCTGCCCCCCCTCCAGCGTTTGAAGGAGGACGTGGTGCGCTGGCGGCGTCTGCCGCTCTTGCCGCTCGGCCGAGCGGCCTTATTTAAAATGATGTCCCTGCCGCGCTTCCTCTACGCCCTCCAGAATACCATGGACTTGGTCCCGGCACGCTACTTTCGTGAGGTGGAGGGCCTCCAGCGGCGCCTGTTCTGGGACGGGAGGCCGCGTATTGCTCTGGCTAAATTGACGCTCCCGTGGTACGATGGAGGGGTCGCCCTCCCGGACATTAAACGGTATTACTGGGCCTCCCAACTAGCTGCAATTAATCATGGCCTTTACGGGCCCGCCTTGAACCCGGCATTTGAGATGGACAAGATGCTCCTGCCCGGTGGCGATTACAATCGAGCGCTCTACTCTGGCGCGCCCGACTCCCGTCTGACGGGACCGACGCGTGTCATGGTGCGTGTCTGGCACGCGGCTAATGCAGCTATGGGGTGGAAGGATCGTTTGACCCGGGCGTCTCCGCTGTATGCATCTGAGAGGTTGGGCTCCCTGTGGACGTCGAAGGGCTTCGAGAAGTGGGACACGATCGGAATCAGCACGGTGGGAGATCTCTGGACGAGGGGGGGATTCAAAACTTTTGAGACGCTGCAGGCGGAGTTTCAGCTGCAGGGCAGTGAGTACTTTCGGTACCTACAGGTCCGCCATGCGCTGGGCTCCGTCTTCCCGGATGTTGCATCCATTCCGGAGTCTTCCCCCCTGGAGGACAGAGTGCTAGATGGCCATGTCCCGGACAGCACGATCTCCCTCATATACAAAAAATTGATTAACGATAGATCGTGCCTGCTGACTAGTCTCCGCGAGGCTTGGGTTGCCGACGGGCTGGAGCTGGACGACGAGGATTGGATTTCCGCGGTGGCCTCTCCGAAAGAGGTGGCCATCCCGGCTCGCCTTCGTTTCGTCCAGCTCAAGATCCTTCACCGGGTCTATGTGACGGGGCCAAGGCTTCTACGTATGGGTTTTGCCGGTGATGGAATGTGTAAGCGTGGCTGTGGTGCGTTGGCGACTTTCATGCATATACTGTGGGAGTGCCCGAAGGTGGAGCGATTCTGGCGTGGTGTGCATGAGGTTCTACGAGTGGTTACGCGTGTCGCGCTGCTGCCTGAAGCGAGGAGATGCTTGCTGAATGTCTGGGAACCTAATGACTATTCGGTCCCGCAGACGCGGTGGGTGACTCTGGGATACATGATAGCTAAGCGTGATATTGCTCAATTGTGGGGATCCCAGAGGCCCCCTGCGGTGTCGGCCTGGAAAGAGCATATGGATTGGTGTATGTTTCGTGAAAAGGTGGTGTATGTGGCGAGGGGTAAGCCTGGGGCGTGGATGAAACTCTGGGGCCCCTGGAACGCCTACCGCGGGGGTATTTGTGAGCCGCCACTACTACCGGCTGCCTCGCCTGCTCCGTCTCCCTAGATGGCCCCCCTCCCTCGGCCGCGGGCGCGCGGTCCCCCAGTCCCTGATCTACTCCCGTCCCCCTCTTCAGAGTTTTGCTGCTGGTTTGGATCCCCCACTTATGGAGCACGTGTTGTCACTTTGGATCGCGGGTTGCCTTGCGGTTGTGGTTTGTTGATGTTGTTTTGCTTTAAGAAAATGGAACCGTACTGTGGGCATGGAGCTATGAGGCCTGCACCATTGATTACTCCTGTTTTCCTACTGTGCACCGCTGAGAGACTTTTTGCTGTATGTATGTAATATGCTTTTGATGCTCTAGCGGCCGGCCGTGTGGTTGTAGGCCCATACCTGTAACTTTTATAAACTGCAATAAACGGTTTCAAAAAAAAAAAAAAAAAAAAAATAATAATAATAATCCCGAGATTTCGTGCTTGTGTGCTGGGAGCAGGGGTGGGCCCTGGTACATAGGCCACCAAGAGGAGTCCCATGTAGAGGCATCCTTTTCTAAGATCACCACTTCAAGCTTGTCCATGTTAATTTTGAGTCCGTTGGACTTCATCCAGGTGGCCACTTTGGTCATGCGTGAGTTTAAGTTGTTCCTGGTGTTGTATCCATGAGACAGTACGAGTTATGTGTCATCCACATGGGTGAGTATGTTGATTTTGTGTGTGTGAATGACATCAGCCAGCAGTGTCATGTAGATGTTGAAAAGGGTTGGGCTGAGCGAGGAACGCTGCGGGACTCAGCAAATGAGTTTCTGGGCTACTGAGGAGTAAGGAGGCATATTGCCTGTTTGTGTCCTTCCAGTAAAAAAAGTGCACATCCATTGGAGGGTACGCTCTTGGACTCAAGCCTTGTGAAGTCATCGGATCATGATGAGATGAGAGACTGTGTCGAAAGTTGCAGAGAGGATGAGTAGGGTGAAGTCTGCAGTGTCTCTGAGGTTGAGAATCATTCGGATGGCATCTGTTGCTGCTATGAGGGCCGTCTCTCTACTGTGGTTATGTTTGAAACCTGATTGAGTGGTGTCAAGTAGCTAGTGGTTGGCGAGGTGGTCAGAGAAGCATCTATTGATGGCTTTTTCTAGGACCTTGGCTGTGTATGGAAAGAGGAAGATCAGTCGCTAGTTTATTAGTTAGACTGAGTCTGCTGGGGCTTTTTCAGGAGGGTGTTGATGGTTGTGTGCTTCTGGGCTTCTGGGACCATGGTTATGTTGATGGAGGTGTTGAGGATGTAGAAAAGAGCTTTGCTGATGGGGGCTGAATGTTTGCTGAAGGTGTGGTAGGGATAAGGGCCAGACAGAGTCCTGGAGTGGATGGTCTTCATAATAGCCGTGGTTTCCTCTGTGGTTATGGTGTTTCATATTATCAGGATGTCACTTTTGTGTGATACCAGAAGACTTATTTCAAGGTTGACGGGGTCTGGTTGTGGGACGAAGGTGGTGTAGATGGTTGTGATTTTGTTGCAGAAGACGTCTGAGAGGTTGTTGCCCAATTCTTGGGTTGGGGTGATGTTGCTGATGGTAACTGCTTGTGTCATGAAATCCTTGATGATAGTAAAAATGTATTTGCGGTTCGAGCTTTCAAGATGTGCTCTGCTTGAGCCTACCTTTTTGATTTTTCGGATTTGCTGGTGGTAGCGTCTCTGGGCAGATCTGAATGTTTCCTTGTCCGATTCTTCTTGCCTCGCTCTACATCTCCGTTATAGTTGTTTGCAGTGTCTTTTGGCCATTCTGAGTTCTTCTAGGTACCAGCTGGCTTGTATTCCCATTCTTACTATTTGGCTTCTTTTCCGAGGAGCCAGGGGGTTGGTGCAGGCAGCAATCCAGTTTTTAAAGTTATTGACGTCACATGATAGGTGGCCTGTGGGATCTAGTTTGTTTTTGTGAAGGTCAAAAGCCCAGTCCACCTATAACAGTTTGTTCCAGTGTCGGCAGTCAGGACCAGTCCTGGTGGTTCTTCTGATGTGGGTGATGTAGAGAAGCTGATGAAGATGTGGTTGGTCCAGGTGAAGGAAGTTGGTGTTTTGATCGTGATGCATTTGAATGATGTGGAAAATGGGTCCAAGATATGTCCGGTGGTGTGGGTTTTGGGGCTGATACATGTTGCGTGAGTTTGAGGCTTTAGAGGAGTGTAGCCGAGTTAGGGTTGGTCAGGTCTTCTAGTGAAACTTAAGGTCTCTTAGGAGGATTTAGGCACTGGACTCACTGGCTACTAGGGTGATAAAGTCTGAGAATTTGCTGGTAAAGTTAGCTCAGGGTCTCTCAGGTCGCTACATCATGGTTCCGCTTAGGGTGGAATTGATAGTTGTTTGTAGTTTGAAGTTGAGGTGTTCTGTGTAGTCGATTCCAGTTTCTGAGTTGGTGCTGCAACTGATGATGTGCATGAAAATTATCGCGATTCCTCCTCTGGGTCTGTGTTGGATGTCCAGTCTGATGATCTTGCAGCAGGCAGGGTTGGCTAAAGCTATATATGGTGTTTGTGTTATGGTCAGCCATTTTTCTGTGAGGACAAAGATGTCCATGCAGGCTTTGCCTAGTAGGTCCCAGATCTTTGAGCATGTTTTCTGTGAGAGTGCTCATTGAGGAGCATGCATAGGGGAGGAGCAGGGAAGTAGTGCTGGGTCAGAGGAGGACCCGGATTTCTGCTGCTGGGTGTGGTGGATTGGCCTCTATTAGGTAGGTCCTGGGATGGGAGGAGTCCAGGGGTGGTGGTGGGCAGAGATGGGAGGTGGGAGCAAGAGACAGTAGCAAAAGGAAGGAGCGTGGCAAAGAGCAGAGGAGGGGACAATAAGAGCCGACGTATGGAAAAACGGGTCAAAGCAATGGAAAGACAATGGCAAGGAATAAAATAAAGGCAAAAATGAGGGAATAATAACAGAAAAAAGGGCAGAGAAAATCTGGTGAAATGCACAGAAAAATGCTGGCCCAAAAACAAGAGAAAGGCTGAAACATGGTAGAGTAACGGTCAAAAAGTGCTGGAAAATGGGTAAAATGTACAGAAAAATGCTGGCGCAAAATGAGAAGAGGGCTGAAGCAGTGCAGGGTAATAGACAAAGTATTAGATAAAATGTAGTGGAAAGGAAAGAGAAATGAGCAAAGAACTGTGAAAAAACTGGTAAAAGCAGCAAGAGATGGAGAGAGAGTGAGAGAGAGAGAGAGAGAGAGAGAGGAGCGAGGCGGGAGCTGGCTCCAAGAGGGCCATGCACGGTCATTTGACTGGTCGCAGGTAGGCTCTAGGGGGCTCGTGACGCCACCTGCTTAATGTACCCAGGTGAAGTAATTTACCCACTCTAGAGATATTAGGGCTCAGGCTAGATAGGCTGCTGTTTATGACTTGGAGTGATCATGTTATGTTAATTGTACCACACTGACAACTGTGGACAATCTTTTCTTTAAAGCTGCTGATGTAAATTTAGCTTCCTTGGATTTTGTCAGACCAGTTTTGTATTAGGTTTTGCATACTAAAGATTTTGTGTTACTTCGAGGTGCTTTAGAAGAGGTGATATTAATGAAAGAGGCAAGGGAGCTCCCCTTGCTGAATCACATTTTTAGCACTCTGTAGAACTTGGGGATCTGATAGAGACTTCTAGCTGCAGATTCCTTACCATAGAATTTCCCAGGCGTCAGGCTGGATCCGGAAACGTTTGCTCGAGCAATACCCCTTGCGCGCGCTGTCGGGTGGCTCTATTCTGCTCTGCGTGCGTCGTTAGCATTGGTTATAACATCTCGGTCACCTATATAGGCATCACCTAGCCGCGTGGACGTCAGTACTTTTCTTTCCATGCCAGTTAAGTGCCAATCTGGGAAGAGCTAACCCTCTGTCACTTTTTGACAGCTTTTTTTCGACTTTTAGTCGACTTCAGTATTTGTTACACACAAAAGAGGGGTGCTGTTCCCCCGGGGGGAAAGGGGAAAACCCCAACCGCAGCAGGGTGATCCAGAACACTGAACAGAAGGACAAGGGGGAGTAATCCCAATGATTAGATCTGAATGCCCTCACACACCCAAGGGGGTGTCATGATTCATCATAGGGCGCTCCTTGTCGAACCAGCGCTGCAGTGCTCAACTGGCCCCTTAATGGGGGCTCTTTAGCAAAGATCTTTTGATTTAGCAGTATGGTGAGTGCAAGTGAGTGGGTACGGGTGTAAGGTGGTGCTCAAGTGAATTAAAAGATTCTAAGGGTAATGCAAGAAGGATTTAAGCTAATGGTCCCCTTGACACAGTAAAAACAGTGGGGCTATCTGTAGTAATAATGTAGTGAGATAGCTCAAAAGGTCAACATGTTTCATGCCTCGATTCCAGGAGGGTCAATGGCATTTCTTCAGGACCAGGTAACTGTACCTACCCTACCATGGAGTGGGACCAAGGCAAACTTGCGGGTAACCAATCCAAATGAATTCTCCTGCACCTGCTGCGATGCAGGAAGGAGGATCCAACCTGTGAAGGGGAAAATGGTAAAAGACCATCACAACTTATGCCAAGAGTGGGAGAGTCTGAAAAGCAATGCATCAGCACTATGCTCCTTATAGGTGCAGTGAGTGCCTAAAGCCGCTAATTATCACACAGTGTAGTCGTTTCACGTTTTAACACACCTATCCATAGAACATATATTTTTAATTCATGACACATGTGAAACAGAGGTTAAACTAAACAGTTGGCAATAATATGTAGTAAGCATGCTAGCACTGTAATTTGTGAGGACGCCATGTGTACAGTAGCATGTTTATAAAACAGGGTAACGCAAGGTAAAGTAATGGTAAACACTCTCTCTTCAGTAGAGATAAAGAAACCCCCAATGGAAGCCAGAGGGTCGGGCCTTGCAGCAGAAAACCAACTAAGTATAAAGCAATATCAATAGTAAATACATAGCCTAGGGAAGGGTAGAGAAACAGGGGATTTGTTTGCCAGAGACAAGTTACTTATGTGAACCCCACAGTATGTTCGCCGGGATCTATCCTCTTCTGCCGACCAGTAGGTATGGAGTGAGGTCTCAGGCAAGTGTATATAGTTGTCTACAGGTCCCTGATTTGGCAGGTGCTTTTCTAAGTTGCCAGGAGAGGGGCCAAGTTACTGTGCAGGTGGTGGAATTCTAATCATAGTCAGCTGTAAGCCTAAGAATGGCTGAGTGGGCGCTGTGCAGCTGTGATTCGGGTTGGCCTAGTGGGAATGCTGCGTGTAGAGCGTGCCTCCCTATAGCAGCCATCTTGGAGTGTGAGCCTATATTCGCATGCAGCGCGCAGCGTGTTACAGGATGGCCAAGAGGGAGCGCTATGGGTAAAGCGTCCCTTGCGTTAGGGTGGCTATCTGTAAGTGTGAGTATGCATGACTGGTATAACTGCACTATGACGATGGAACTGGGGTACACAAGTGATGCCCTGGTGTTGGCATAGAAAAATAGAGGTGCCAAGTTACCTTATCTGTCTTATATGCCATCTCAAGTTGTAATAACTAGGTTTTGAAGAGATAACATGGGATGAGAGGGTAAAATACTCAGGAAAAGAAGGCGCTCATAATCCCATTGATACTTCTTCCCAACTCACATATAGGAATCATGTGGGGGCTTGCATCTTCTGGCAAGTGTCACTCGTGTTTGGAGGGTGCCATATTATGCATCCTTGCTATAAACAATTGGGGGTTCTAAGGGCCCCTATATTGCTCACTGCTATGTTTTCTGTTGCTAGAATAATAGTCTATGGGGAAGGGAGATATTGCACCCACTCTCAAGTGAAAGTGGATACCCAGATACCACTGGTATTATTGGAAGTGGACACCCCCTCCACATTTAAGGACACAGAGGTAAAGAAGCTCCAGACAGTGTTGTCATTGACACAGACAATGACACTAGTTCAATTCCTTCCATGGTATGTCATCATTTAGCCCTCTGGTATTGGTAGAGAGGCGGTAGACCTAGAATTATTCTTTTATGAAAAAGGTGTTTTTGTCCCAACGGTTATTGGCCTCTCTTATGGTCCTTTTTAGGTTGTCTGGAGAATGACGTTTCTCAAGGAAATGCACACACATCTTGGTGGTACTGTGTAGACATCTGATATTACTCAGATGTTCTGCGATTCTTGTCTTGATAGTTCTGGTAGTCATTCCAATGTAGTGGAGTGAGCAAGGGCATTGGATAAGGTATACACAATTCTTTGTGTGGCTGTTTGTGTGGCCTCATTGAACGCATGTATGGGTATCATCCAATGTGATCTCTTTGGTTATTTCCCTAAGGTGGCAGATGGTGCAGGAACCCCAGGGAAAGTGACCTGTGACTGGGGGGAGATGCCATAGAGTACCTTGTTCATCTGATTGGAGTTGGGTGTAAACGTGGAGACACAAGTGATGATGCCATCTTGTTGTCTGACCTTAGGTTCCAGTAGGGCTTCCCTGGTATTATTTCAGACCCTCTTCCGATATCTGTTGACAACCTGTGGAGGGTAGTCGCGGGATCGAAGATTTTTGGTCAATTTACTAGCCTGGTATTCATAATCCCTGATGTTGAAACAGTTACCGTAGAGGTGGAGAAATTGCCCATATGGGAGGTTGTTACGGAGAGCCTTTGGAGGATGACTCTTGTAAAGGAGAAGGCTGTTGTAATTCCTCTTCTTCTTATATGTTGTGATAGATAACTTACCATTGTCGAGTTGTATTTTCAGATCATAGAATGGGAGTTCCTTGCTAACAACAGTCTTGGTGACTGCCGCCACACTCGCCACCATTTTATGTTGGCATTGTAGGGGTTGGTGTCTGTAGAGATTAATTGGCTGATCTTGAGCGCCAGTTCATCTCTACAGATACCAACCCCTCCAATGCCAACATAAAATTGTGGCGACAATACATTGATGGTATTTTCATCTTTTGGAAGGGCGAATTGGATATGTGAGAGGCCTTTTCTGAGTGGATCAACTCCCTGAACCCCTCCCTGAGATTCACCAAGACCGTTTCTAGCTCTGTCTGAAACGGAATGATGCGTTCAGTTTTGTTGTGTGGAAGGTACGAGTGTTGCTGATGCATTAAGGACAGCTTTCAGTGACATGGGTGTAGTTTGAGGTTTTCTTAAAAAAGCAGCTCGCTCCACAAGAGCGTCTTGTGTGCATGTGGAAGAACGCGATGATTATGATAATTCAAGCTCCATCACCAGAAAGTTTTCCATGTTCCCACAAGGAATAGGAGAAGAAGGTCCAGCTCATGCTCTTTCAGCACATTTAATTTGCCAAAACAGCTGCAGTTTTCTTTTTTAGTGCTATACATACTGAGAAACGATAAATGCAACCGTGGTCCTGTAATCGTAGTCTCTGTAGTCTTCACGGAGGAAATATACAGAGCAGAAAGATTGCTGCAGTTCAATTTACAAGCTATATCATCACAGAGATTGGAGCGGTGAGGCCACTGTCAACCGCTAGATGGCATCACTGCAGAAAGAGATGCAAAGGTGGGATAGTGTCTGGGATGTCATCAATGTCACAGGTGATGCCTTATGTGAAGTCATCAGTGATATCAATGATACAATTTATGATATAATATGTTTGAAATATGACCCGTGTCTCAAATATATACCCTGCATTTCTATTAAATGTGAATATCCATAGCATGTGTGAGACCATAATATGTTTTGCCTTTGGCCTTGATACAGCATCTGGGTTGTGATTACTGAATGTGCAGGGTATCACCATAGTTTGGGTCTGATAAGTGGGTCTGCTGTTAGGTACATGGGTAGATGGATTGATCAGGAGGTTTTGAAGCCTATTGGAAAGGCTGTGGTAGGGGCTGCGACTCTCTGTGAGCAGCACTCCCTACCAGCCTCATGTGATCTCTTTACCCTGCCGCAGTACTTGCCACTCACTCTCTTCCTTTTCCCATGACAGCCTTCCCTTCCTTTGGACAGAAGAAGCGCCTTGGCCAAAGCTGCTGCATGCTGACCCCACCGCCCCCGCCATTGTTCCCACCCCCACCTTACTACTGGGAGAACGGGAACCCGGTAAGTCGTTTTTCTTGTCCGTACGACTCTCTCACAGCACCCTTCCTTGTTTGTGTCCACGCTGTCTTCCACTGAGCATTATAAGGTATCAACTCCCAGCACTGTGAGGCAGTCCTTCTAACGCTTCGTCTTGGTGACTTATGGCTCATGAAAAGTGTTCCCTGCTCAGAGGAAGTGCATTGAAACAAAATCCCACAGTTCAACTTCTCAGCTATAGAAAAGGAGAACCAGTTCTACGACTTTCCAGATTTTAGCAAGGATAAAATAGGAGAAATAGTAATGCCGCCAATCTTCAGCACTCACAAAAGTCTCCAACTAGACAGCACTAAATGACTGACAGGCGTATGTGTGCTATTCCTCGCACCTCTTCTCACCTACATGCCTAGGGATGCACCCAGTGGGAAATCAAGGCCAGGGCACATATTTGGTCATCGCGCACACACCAAAACTCTTCCTACATGGTCTATGCTGCCATTCAACAGTCGTCCAACCAAGCACTGCCCTTTGGTTTTTATGCGCTACCCGTCCGCTGATGCGCCTTGTGGGGGCATAAAGCACTATATCGATGCCGTACGATACAAGGCAGATAGCACAAGTCACGTCTGTCCACAATGGATCCTTCTGCAGCACAAAAGATGGGGCTCACCAGTCAGTCTGTCCTGCATCTGAGGCAGGTACCGGGTTTAGTGTCGTGCTTTGTGACATGTTTGGCCAACACCAGTGATAACATATATGTATCATACATGTCTGCGTGTATTTTGGTCCGCTTGTCTTTAACCGCTGTGGTGCAGTGAATTGAGTGTAGCAGGTCACTAGCTCCTACTCAGACCATCAATGTTCCATCTCATTCAGAGGGTGAGGTGCAAGTGCCCCCCTGAGCTTGCCGTCATTGACTGGCTCCAAGTGGTGTTCAGGCCCCCCAAGGCCTGCTGGCATTGTCATTCTTGCTTCCCCATTTCTCCGCTTCCATCTATTTGGGAGCCTATGGTTGGAAGGCTGGGTTGCTTCTGTTATAGGTAACCAGGTCACAGACAGGGCGCTCAACTTTCAATATGGGTCAAAGTACCAAATTACAGTAAGTACATAACGGTGCTCACAAGGGAAGAAAGGTTGGTTACCTGCACAACCCCACCTTTACCCGCACATCCGGATAAAAAGACTAACTAAAAATTGGATCCTCCCTGAGCACTCTATTAACATGGCATCCTTTGTTTGTGATAATATAGGACATAGCAATGGGTTTTCGTTTTAAAAGTGAAGAGGCTCGCATCTGTTACTAGTTACGATCTCTATTTTAAGTATACTAAACATGAGATCAGATCATGTAATTGGGGGTTGATCTTGTTGTAACTGGAGTTGTATTTGATATTATGACTTTGACTTTGCAGATAGTGAGTGAGGCATTCTATACAGGAGGATATCAATATTTTCTTACTTTGGCATTCGACTTTCAGGTGATTTTCAAGGACTAAAACGTAATCTCTGCTCTTGAACTTTCACGCACTCGGGTGTTGAAGCGGGAGAAACTCAGTGCGCTGATTTTTATTTAAAGTTTTCTTTAAGACTTTATTCTTTTTCACAATGGGTGATGGTCTACTATGATACCTTGAATATCTTCTTGTTGCATTTTTTGTCTCTTAATTGTATAAGGATAAAGGTGTAATAACATGCATGTATATAATTAAGTAAGAATTGTGCTTATATTGTGCTTATTTGGGTTTGCAGCCCTGAAGAAGTCAGGGATGCTTGATTTAGCATGACGAAACACGTGTTGGCTGCTTTGAAAATTGTTTATATCTGAAGAAATACCTTATTGATTGTTTTGGATGCACGGACATGAAACTTCTGCTGTACCAAATGAAGGATATCTGATTTAAAGAAAACAGAATAAATTGATGGACATTGAATACTGTATTTGTGGATCATATCATTTTAGAGAGCTCAGGGAGGATCCCATTTTTAGTTTGCTTCTGTTATAGACTAGCTTTGCAGCCTTGTTGTTGGCACACACACAGACTCACAGTGCGGGTGTCCTGTAGTACCTCACTAACAGAACGGGGTGAATCAGTAAACCATCCAGATCCCTTCTTCTTGCACCCCAAAGTCTGGCTGCATGACGCCTGCAGTGAGATTTCATTACCCTCTTTTTTAATGAAAGGCTTCATTAATATTTTTTTAATGTCTCATACACATCAGTAGCATTGCAACACTTGCAGCATGTACAGATAAGACAAATCGGACCTGCTCCTTGGTCCCCATCTGAGACGGGGTGCCTTCACTACACGTCACAGGTCATTTGTGCATTGATTCATTGTGCAGAAATAGCTTTGCCATGGGCTCCAGATTTGCTGATGCTTAAGCATACTACCATATGCCTCATAAATGGGTATTTTAAGCATTCTTGTTATGTCCCTGCCTATTCCAGGGATGTCTGGGTTGACAAGAAAGTCATAGATTAAGAAAACAACTTTAATGTATCTATTAAACTCCAACTCATACATGTTGGTGGTGTCATATTCTTAACAATCTGGAATCCAGGCCCATGCATGTGCAGATCAACAATCTTATTTTCCTATCCAATCCTGTTGCAGAAAGGAGCAGTGTAGCCGGACCCAGTGCAGGAAGTTATGCGGGGTGCTACTCACTGTAGTTCCTGGTAGCCAAGAAGGACAGCTGGTTTGAACGGATTCTAGTTTTAACTTCACAAGAAAAATATAAAGATTCTGTCCATAGTCCAGGTGGCACTGGAAGCAGAAGACTGGATGGTGCCCCCTTTGGCTTGCAGAATGTGTATTTCCACATAGTGATTGAGCAGTTGTACAGGAGGTACATGCAGTTTGTGGTAGCTCCCACCCACTACCAGTTTGCTGTCCTCCCATTTGTGTTCACATTGCCCCCCTGAGTCTTCACGGCGGTAATGGTGGCCATTGCGGCACATGTTTGAAGGTCGGGGAATGCTGTGTTCGTGTCAATGACGGCTGCTAGTGAACAGAAGTAGTGGGCAAGTGTGGGGGGGGGCTATAGGGGAAGAAAAAATAAAAGACCATTTACCTGCTGGTTGCTGCCTCTCCTCTGTCCTCTTCTGTTCCTGACTCCTGGCAGCACACAGGCTCCCAGAATCCCCTAAGCCAATCATGACACTGCTGTTATGCTTGTAATAATATTGCCGGCATGACTTCAGCGTTGTAAATGGTCTGAGTTGCCTGGTTATGCCGTTTCTGGTGGCTCAGTGCACTGATGCGTCCACTTAGGGGCCTGGGTTTGACCTCATGGTCACAAGTTCAAATCCCGGCAGGTCCACTCAGCCTTTCATCCATCTGAGGTTGATAACATGAGTACCATTGAGATGGGTAACAATAAACATCCGTTATTCAGGGCCTTGATACCCGTGGGTGATACGTGTGCTATACAAGTACACATGTTACGCTTGCTGCTTAGACAGTTCCAGGGAGCCTGGGACTGTTCTCCACCCAGCTGTGCAACACAGCCGGCTGGAGAAACGCCAAGTGAAGTGCACATGTCAGTTTGGCTGTCCTAAGACACCTACCAAACCGTCATGCACACTTATGGTGCCCACCAGTCCGCCTTTCTGCGTGACGACAGCCCAGCCCCACCCTAAACGGACTCATTACCTTAATGGAGGAGCCACCACCGGTTCCTGCACCTCACCAATTTGCTGCTCAAGGCAAGCTTGCTGCAAGCTTATGTTGAAAACCTATGGGCAATGGCATCCCTTTTGTTTGACCTTGGCTTTTCCATCACCTACCCTTCCACTGTCTGATGGTCATAGAAGATGTACTGTACACAACATGTTTGAGAACTTTCAGTCCTTCTCAGAGTATTTGGAACATTCAGGATGTGATTCTGATATTTTAGGAGGAAGCTCAAATCCCAATGCTGACGTCTCTTTGCCTGCTGGTTGTTATGCCTTTCTGCATTCTACTTGCCACATATGCACTTTGACAGATGTGTACTCTCCAGTGGGGCCTTCATCAGTAGTGGCCTCACCATGGGGCAAAAATATCATATCATCAAGATCTCCCCAGAAACTGTGGTGGATTTGCGAATGGAAGAGGAGCACCTTATACAAGCAAAATCTTCTGTCCCCTTCCTGCTGTGTCCACAGATGGATTGGAGACATCCACCTTGGAGTGGGAACATACTTTGTGGAGCTGGAGATTAGAGGCTTTCAGTCTCCAGACGAGGAGAAGGTCTTGAACATCAACCTGCTCGAATTGTGGGCATTTAGCCTGGGCCTCGAGGCCTTCCTGCCTACACATGGTGGCCATTCTATCCAGATCTTGACAGACAGTTGGACTACGATTTATATCAACAAGCAGAAGGAGAGAGATCTCATCTTCTTGGCTTGGAAGCTGTGACACTCTGGGTTTGGGAATGTGTGCCTGGGGTCTGGCTGATTACCAACCATATGTGAGGCTGTCTGGACACCAGAGCTGACTGCCTGAGTCAGCATCATCTGGCTGACCACAAGTGATGTCATCATCCAAGAGGTGATCCTAAACATCTTTGCCCTTTGCGATGCCCCTCATTTGGACTTCTTCGCCATTCATGAGAGCCAACACTGCTCACAGTTCTATGCTCTTTAGTATCTTCTGCAGGGAGTCTTGGGGGACGCATTTTGGTTGAGGTGAAGTGTTCCACTTCACTATGCATCTCCTTCTAAACTCTTGAATCCTCAGTTCTTGAGGTAGCTGCATCAGGACCAGGCCTAAAGCTATTCTAATCACCCCAAACTGGTCAAAGAGGGTGTGGTGTGCAGATGTTGTGAGACTCGTGTTTCCCCCACTCCAACTGCCTCTCAGAGCACCTCCTCTTCCAGCCAGAGGGGCAGGTTCTACACCCCAACCTCAGCAGCCTCCACCTGTCCGGGGATTGAGAAGGAGCATTTGAGCTTCTTCCACTTGCTTCTGGAGGTGGTCACTGTCACTCTTGCCAAGCCACAAAATCGGTCTATTCCAGAAGTTGGAATCGCTTTGTCTCATGGTCTGCGGAGCAACACATGGACCCACTGAAGGGGCATCTGTCGGATGTTCTGCACATTGCCCTCTCATTAGCCCAGCAACGTTGGGCTGTGGACACTGTTAAAGGTTACATCACTGCCCTTTTGGCAGTTGTCCTACTGACAAGCCTTCTTTGTTCAAGTCCCTGAATGTTCTCATATTTTGGAAGGAGCACAGATATGTTTCCCAATAAATCCTTTGTTGTACCTATTGAGACATGATTTTGGTGTTGACATTTTTGATGGCAACCCTGTTAGAATGCCTGCACAGCTGTCTATTGTGTTTCTTGACGCTAAAAACTTTTTTTCTTGTCGACCTGACTTTGGCATAACACAATAGCGAGTTACAAGCCTTGTATATCCGCCCTACATCCACCTTCTTTTAGCAAGACAAACAGGTTTTAAGGACTAAAGGGACTTTCCTACCTTCTGGGGGCACTCCATTAATCTCCCCACCTTCTTCACTGCACTCCATCCAACATCCCATCTCTTCGGTAACAATGTTTCTCGTGGATACTCTATCATCATCAGGCAGCTGCGGTACCTGTCTTTCTGGCGGCTTTCTGTTGCTCCTCACTTGAAGGGCGAGGTGCAGTTCACAACGAAGACTGCTCCCGGAGACTGGGAGACCCCATAAGACACGGTCCACCTCTGGCTTCACTTCCGATGGTAGTCAGCTTCTTCTGGGTATTCCTCACACCGGAAACACTGGGCTTCTCCTCCTGGACAGCCTCACTTCCTACAGGACCAGGCACTCTTCTTACCTATTTCAGAAGGGAGGTAAGCTTCGAGGTGGTAGGCACACATGTAACTTCTCTAGCAGAAAGTGCAGACCAGTTTATGCCCCCTTGCCCTTGGCAGACTGGCTATCATGCAGACACTAGCCCTGGCCATGCTGCAGTCCTTTCATGTACTCTGGCGCACTCCCATCCTTGGTCAAGAAGAACTTGGAACTGTAACAAAGTGGGGTATTTTGGGTGTCACATTTATACTAATTTTCCAGGAAAGGAATGTGTATCCACTGTGTAAGGCTGTGGAACTCATTTTATCATTTCTCATAGCAGGTAGCAGTGATGCTGGCTGGAGGCAGGCATATCTAAAACAGGGGCCTTTTAACTTTCTCCTGGCTGCAATCAGCCTTTCTGAAGCAGTACTTGTAAGAAAACAGCTCTTCTTGCAGGTGTCCCCCCACTTTTTTGCCCCCATTTGGACTACTAGATGCTGGTTTTCAACTCTGACAGTGTACGGCCACCTACTGACCAGGCCCCAATGCTAGTGCTCTCTCCCTAAAACTTGGACATGGGAATTGGCAACCCCAATTGGCAAGAGCTTTAACCCGCTTATAAGTCTCTGGTAAATGGTACCAGTGGTACCCAGGGCATGAGAGCTAAAGGGGTCACCATGGCTTGAAGCACTGTATGTGCCATCCTGAGTGACCCAGGTAAACAGGAGCAGTGCAATTTTATTGTACTCAACTTTGCCCTCATTGTGTGTGGCAAGGTCAAAGCACTATTTTTAGTATATGCCAGTCGCCCCTAAGGAAGGCCCCCTGAGCTCAGAAGCAGGGTGCATTATATTAAAGGTGAGGACATATAAGTGCAAGCCTATATGTCCTTATAGTAGCCTTTTTTATTAAGAGTTACTATCAGTGATTAGTGCTCCATAGGATAGCATGGGCTGGCAATCTGGCACCCCCAAGGTTGGCAGCTTCATTATGGTATCACCGAAATATGTCATGTTTGATATCAAACTACGTGCCTCATCATCCCTGACATGATTCTCGTGTCGAGGTCTATGTGGCCTGCACCCATGTGGCTACCTTAAAGGTTGCCCACTTGGTTGCCCAGCCTTTCTAGTGCTCTGGATGGCAGCCCACAGTTGCTGCTGACAAGACAGGGATCTGACCCCCCCTGCCAGAAGGTGTGAATCTCCCAGGAGTCAGAAACAATGGCCTGTATGGGAAGGATGTCATACCTTACTCCCTTACACGATGGCTAGTGAAGTGGCACATCAGGGTGCTGGGCCTCAAAGCTAACACTGCCTGTGATATGCAAGTAGGCTGCCTCCCAAAGGAGGAAACAGTCCCCCCAGTGGTGTAACAAATCTTCAGGACCCTCCCTCTGCAAGATACATGGCCTCGCCTCCGTACTCAATCAGGAGCTCTCGGGGCAGGGTACTGTGCTGAGGGTCGGCCCCTGGAGCTTGCCCCCCACACTGCAGGGATCGCCAGGGCCTTTGTGATGTCACTGAGCCCTCCATGAGCACCCAAGCACATTTGCACCTGGGCAGACATGAAAATTATGTAGTAAAGTGGTATACACCCCCAGAAGGCTAGCCATACCTCAAGGGTGGGCTACCTGGTCTGTAGAGCTAAGAAAGGTTTCTGACATTTTTAAAAGTGGCAGAATAGAGGGTTCTCTGTAGAAAAGGTGACACACACCCCTGGATGTGGTCACCTCAGGGGCGGATTAGCCGCTGTGGCAAGTAGCCTATTGGCCACTTGCACCCATACCCCTAACACCCCTAAATCTAGGATTTCAGGGTTTCCCCTAACACCAAAACCTCAGTTCTGATCTGACTTGCAAAAAAAGACAAAGAAGAGACCCGAATCTGTGACAACAGGAGCTGCACAAACCAAAGGTGTGATACGCTGCACCTGTGGCAACCTTCCTGGAACTGCACGACTACGACTCATCTCAGACCAAAGACCGGTTCCCCCAGATAGAGGGATCCCTATAAGAGCCAAAGGCAACTCCAGTCTCCCTTGGACTAGTGGCATTAGTCCCCTACAGTCCGCAGGTGAAAACAGCATACCGGAACCAAGTACTGCTGGCCATCAGACCCTCGGAGGGATCCCCCAAAAACTAGATGGTCCAGTTCATTGTGGGAAACATAGTCCTGACCTCCATTATGTTTCAGACAACTACTGTTTTCCCCTAGACCTCCGTACATCGAAATAACCTTTTGCTGAGCTTAACGCTTTTAAGGCTTGTTGGTGGCCCATGTGGCAACCACTACCCTTACTCGATGCCGCAACCAGAGGAAACACTGCATCCGACACCAGCAGTGGCCTCGCTGTCGACTTTTTACACCTCTTTCCTCAACAGCACTGCGTTAGCGGTAAAACCAGCTCCCCTGCTGCTCCCAATTCCCAATTCCAAATACCCAATCTAGCACCAAGGACAGACAGGACAACTTTGCGCCCGGGCTTCTCGAGCCAAGTAAAATCAAACTAACTGTTGTGGTCTGGTCCTGGGACCTGCATCACCTTAACCCACAGTGGGTTCCATGCAAATCAACCTGCAAGTGACCGACTGTGACTAGTACTTTTTCCCATTGACCGCAATGCTATAGGTTTTTTCTTTTTTAATAAAGACAAGATTGGACAATTCAGATGGCATACATACGTGAACAATTACAGCATTATACTGGTGCATGACGGACAGTAAACCCAAAAGCACATGTTCAAGCATTACGTTAATCACGACTCCCCATTAAGCAGGTGCAATGCTATAGTTTTGCAGTACTGTTTTGCGCAGATTTAATTTTGCTTCTAAAATCTATGACTCTGGTTATAGATATCTGATTGACTTCATTTTGGTGTCTACATTTATATAAAAATGTGCCTTATTTCTATAAATTAGTGTTGGATTCCTTTGGACTTGTGTCAATTAATTGTCACAGATCTGTGTTTAATCCATCATCATTCTTTAGCTCACTTTGCCAACCCAGTTCAGACCCAGCCATATGCAAATTAGTCTTGAGCCTGTTCCCCATTTAAACAGTCCAGCTGAACTGGACTGGAAACAAGCATCCTGGGACCTGTTTCAGGGTTTCACCCCTCATCAGCCAGGCTAGCTAAAATCCAGTGGCAAAGTGAGCAAGGGGCCCACGTCTGGCCATACCCTGCTATCTTAGGGCGAACAAAGCAAACACAAGTATTGGCAGGGTCCAAACTGAGGTGGCATGGTGAGCTAAAGAACGATGGATTAAACCCAGATCTCTTGATTGGGGTGAGTGGTTGAAAAGTTTCAGCACTCCGTCCATCATCTTGTTGTGCTTGCTATGTTCGCACTAAGTAGCTAAGGGTATGCCCAGACATGGGTCCCTTGCTCGCTGTGCCACTGCATTCAAGCTAACCTGGCTGATGAGGGGTGAAACCCCGAAACCGGTCCCAGAATGCTTGTTTCCGGTCCAGGGAGGACCTCACCTGGCAGTTCGGGCTGGACTGTTCCCATGAGGTACAGGGTCAAGACTGATTTTCATATGACTGGGCCGATACTGGGATGGCATAGTGAGCAAAAGAACAACGGATTAAACTCAGATCTCTTGACTGTGGGTGACTGGTTGAAAAGTTTCAGCACTCCGTTCATCATCTTGTTGTGTTTGCTTATGCAAACTCAGCCCTTTCACGGAGTCGATGGAAGGGGCCTATTTTCTTTCAGAGGAATTTACCAACTGTCTTAACAGACATACTGCCACAATTATATGCAGCAATATAGGGCACCACTACCAGCATCCTATCCTAAGCAGGCCCCCAGAAGGAAATCTGGGAATCAGTCACGAGGCAATGAGCATTCAAGATGTCAGTGACTCTACGGCAGGGATGGTCACAAACAATCCAGAAACACCCATACATGGAAAAATCTCATCTTGTTACAAACAATGGGCTGAGTATACGATTGGATTGCAGGGTATTGGACCTCATGCAGTTTGGCCACACACTGAAATTCATTCAAAAAGGCCCATAGGAAAGAATGGGAATTGCATGCGCAATTTACGAGTACCAAATAGGAACTCGCAAATTGAGCATGCAATTTCAAGGGTGCAAGGGTGCCAAAAGGACACCCTGATACACCCCTAAAATTACCATGTGACCACATGTTGCGCACACACATGCCCCAAGGACATGTGTGTGTGCAACATGGAACTTTGAAAAATGCACTTTTGTGCATTTTTCAAAGTTTTCACAAATAACCTTCAACTTTGAATTGATGGTAATTTGCGATTTCTATTTGCAAAATCGCACTTTTCTTTTTCATCATGCATTTCAATTACTTAAATTGTGATTTTGCATTTGGGTTGCTGCATCCCAAATGCAAAAAATACCGGTTGCAAAGGGGCAGATTAGGCAAATCTGCCCCTTTGTGACCGGTATTTAGAATGATGCATGTGCTCCTTAGTCTTTTATTCTCGCTTTTTCCCCACAAAAAGAAATTGGGATAATGGAAACTGATTCTGAATCCATACAAGTTTCTCAAGAAACAAACATTTCACATGGTAACTTTGCAAGACGTTCCTCCACTGTTACAGTAAGGGGATTACATGACATCTTTCGACCTACAATATGCATACTTTCATATACCAATTTATCACAATCATCGCAGCTACCTGAGATTCCCAATGGCCGGTCACCACCATCAATCAATCTATCACGTGTTTGTTAAGCGCGACTACTCACCCGTGAGGGTCTCAAGGCACTGGGGAAGAGGGGAGGTGCAGGTTCCAGTCCATCAAGGAGGGGGGTCTGTTGAAGAGCCAAGTTTTGAGGTTTCTCGTGAAGATGGGGAGTGATGTTTTATGTCTGAGGTGGAGTGGTAGGGCTTTCCAGGCTCTGGCCACGAGGAAGGAGAAGGAGCGGCCTCCCGATCTGGTCTTTCTGGCACGGGGAACCACGGCGTAGGAGAGCTGGGCTGATTGTAGGGTTCTTTGGGGTGCGTGGAAGTTGAGTCGGCTGTTCAGGTATGCTGGTTCGGTGTTGTGGAGGGCTTTGTGTGCGTGGGTGAGGATCTTGAAGGTGATTCTAGTCTTGATGGGAGCCAGTGTAGTGTGCGCAGGTGCTGGCAGATGTAGCAGTGTCTTGGCAGTTTGAGGACCAATCTTGCGGTGGCGTTCTGGATGTTTTGTAGCTTGCAGGTGAGGTTTTTGTTTATGCTGGCATAGAGTGCGGGGTGTTCAAAGTCCTCCAGTTGGACCTTAAATCAGCCCTGAGGGTTTTCACAAAGGGCTTGGCTACAGTAGCAGCACAACTGTTAAAGCAAAGTCATAAAATGTTCCCATATCTAGTAAGGCCACAAAAGCATCAACAACTCGCTGTGCACAGCTTCTTAACAGATTCTTTAAACAAGGACAAACTGTCTTAAATCCTGCACAAAAAGTAAAAATATTTAGGAGCAATACTAGATACATTTATGCACAGAACCTTTCCATCCAAGGAGTGAGTGAATGCCTCACTACATTGGCCAAGAAGTTACACAAAGAAAAATCAGTCGCTGTACGGCTCTTCAAGTCCTTTTTTGGTATGTTGTCCTCCTGCATCCCCTTGATCCCAAACTCTTTTTGAGAAGAGCCCTACAAAACAGTGCCTACAAATAGAAGGATCTTTCGACTGTGTTATAAAAGTGACAAGCCAAATGAGGGAGGCCCTACTTAGTGGGTGCAACACAGCAACACCAATGTTGGATTGTCTTTTCTGCAGGAGTATACTCAATTTGTTATGACAACAGACTCCATCTGTGGAAATATGGATTTTTATGATCAGTTATGTCCCCTATCTTGGACCCCAACGGTTTCATGTATAAATCATAAGTACATGTATGTTCCCTCCAGTTCCAGTTATGAAGACGCAAACACATGTGTGTCCACCGTCAACATGTCCTCTTTCAGACCCGCCATGAATGGGCCGGATACTCTATTCCTAAGTATGAAAGGCCACCGGCTTTATATGGTTCACTTATCCCATTTTACAGTCCAGGCGAGTAGGCCCTGATTCTGCCATCAAGCCTTTTCTGCCTTCTGCCTCTGAAAGCTCCAGTCTGAGCTCGCATCTGTATCCATGAACTTTGTCCTACTCCCTGCGCGGCTAATGGTGCCTGACGCAACCTGTCTGCTTGCCAAAAACTGTATTTCACCTTCAAGATTATCTGCTCTGCTCCGCTCTTCACCCAATGCATTCCTGTCTAGTAGTTTAAGTAAACATTCTTCCAGCTACCGAGCAAAAAGGCCCTGCTCCTCTGTCTTTATGCAAGTAATTCATAGCCCTGTTACTATGGAAGATTTCTGCCCTCGCATCTAGTGTAGACACTTAGACGCTTGTACACGCACTGACAGTCAGTATAGTCAGTATAGAATAAGATTCTATCCTAAGAGACCTTTCTTTTTGGATAACACAGTTCTTTAAACATAGGATGTTAGATATGATTTGGGATTAGGTTGACACAACCCCAGACTTCTGTCTCCACATGTAGAGCTAAATGTCAAGTTCCCTTCACCCCCTAGTTGCACGTCAATCACACGTCATGCTGCTGCGCGCGCATCTCTGCCAAGTATTTCTGCTGACATTGCGAAATTCTTCCGTGGAACCACCCATTTATGACATCATATACAATGACGTTCTTTAAGTTACGCCCAGTTACACCCATTTTAAGTTACGCATGTATGTTCTTATCTTTGTTATCAACTGTTACGCCTCCTGCATCTGTTTCACTGTAATGCCTATTGTATAAAAATGATTACTTGTCAATAAAGTTTGTTCTTCACTTCCTGAACCTTCGTGGTGATGGAATATGGAGTCCTCAATTCGAATTGATTTTGGAATAAAGCCCGTTCCGAACCTCTAATACCACGGATTCTGCCTCTTATTTTACTGAGCTATTACTATAGATTTTCCGCATCAAATTAAGTTCCGGTAATTAAATTATTTACCACATATATGGCGCCCGAACAGGGACACTTTCTCATCTCACGCGCCGGAGGTGCGTTGCAGGCCCGGTCTCCTGCCACAGCTGGACGGACAACAACGCGTACCCACAGGATTTCCTGTATCTCCCTCCTGCCGAGCGGGGGTAACTGAGGCTGCGATCAACACCCAGACGAGGCGGTGAGAAGTGCGAAGTATCCCGACCAGAGCCTAGCTGAGAGAGCAAGATCCGAGGTATACAGAGGCCCACCAGGTTCCGAAGTTCTGAAGTTTCGAATCGAGTCCAGTCCGGTCCGAGTCCAGTTCAGTTCAGTTCCGAGGCCTTCCGTTCCGAGCTACCCGGTGAGTACCATTGTCGGGGAGGCGTTCTGACGTGCACATAGGTTGTGCCGGTCAAGACGGGTTTGGGTACACAAATCCGGTCTGCACTGTTTCAGCAGTGTATCTGTACTGTTTAGCAGTATATCAAGTATGTCTAGTATATAGTATCATGTTTAGTGACTAATTCCCTAAATGGCCATCATTGTTGTTCATTAAATGTTAAATGTTAAAATGTTTTAAATACGTTCTGCATATTGTGGTGTGAATGACTGTTCATTATTGTGTTTTGTTGTATTAAACGTGTTCAGAACTAGGTATCAGATCAGATCAGTTCTCAAAAATGCCGCTCTTTTCGAAATTAAGACAGATAAAAACTAGAAAAGGGGTACTCGAAGAAGCTGTTCCCATTCCTCCTAGGGACACTCCAGGGTACTTCATGCATCATAAACATGGCCTAGACGCCATATTATTTCTTGATTTATGGGTAGACTACACCAAGGAATTACCAGAAAGTCAGAGGTGGCCCGCAGCTGGGACCTGGGATGCAGATTGCATCGTGAAAGTAGAGGAAGAATTATGGAAAAAGAAAGCTAGACAATCACAGAAAGATGCCATTGAGTTATGGCGTAAAGAATCGTATAGACGTACAGAAAAAGCACGTAGACAGGAAGAGAAGAGTAAGGAGAATTCAAATAAAGTTCGAGAAAATCTATTAATTGAAGAAGGTACTCGAGTAAAATCAGAACAAGTAGACAGACAACGAAATGCCCTTATGAATGGTATGTATCCTCTTCTGGCCGAAGGGTTACCTAAGGCTACTCCGGAGATACCAAAAGACTTGCCACCCCCATTGTTCCCGATAAAAGTACATCCCAAAGGGCATCCCAGAACCGCAGCAGATGTTTTTCTTTCCTCTTATTTAGACGACGCAGCTCCCGAGTATGCTAATGCTGCGCCACATAGACCGCCTGCCGAGGGGGTTCAACGCCAAGACCCTCCTCCGTCTGTACCGCCGCAACAACAAACTCCGACACAAGTTCCGGCAAGCACATCTGTTTCTACAGCTGTACCCACATCTATGGTTGCTATATCACGTTCAACGAATCCTTTCACATCCAGCACCCCAGGTGGTGCTACGGGAGGTACAACAAACATTTTTTCCACGCCACCCAGAGTAAATAAACTTTCCTTTCAAGAATTAGCACACCAACGTACGCCCAAACTAGTAACTCCCGACACGCTTAAGGAACTTCTAATAGATTGTAGATATGACCCTGTGCCCGGAAAAGAGGATGAAATGCTGCTGGCATCATTACGTATCCGACGAGCTGCAATATATTTAGGGAGGCTACCAGGAATGACTACACATTTAGAAAATATATATCACTTTGTCCAGTCAGGACGAGATTCTGAAAGTATTAATAGAGCCTTGGAGTACCAGAAAGTGGAGATACAGGGAGAATTGTTACGTTTCCTCATAAATTGTGTGATCAGAAATCAAGACAGACCAGGGGTAAATCCGGAAGAAATGCAAATTCTTACCACATGGAGTCGGAATATATCAGAGGGGAGACATGATAAACGATCATGTATAGTAGCCATGTGCCGCAAGATCCGCAAAGAAGTAGAACGAATACACGACGAAAGATTAGCAGTAGACGAGCCTGAACAAACCGAGGAGGAGGGAGAATTAGAACTGCCCACAGGACAGTTAGAAACCATGGCCTATGTAGGTAGAGGAAGATCTTGTAATAATACTAGAGGCTTTACTGATCCGATACGTCCGATACGTCCAGATAATAACAGAAACTTCCAAAACCCAATAATAAATATAAGGTTCCCCGAACATGCGTTCCAAGCCGCTGACAAATTGCTCCGAGAACGAAGGGGTTATCATATACTCGATTCTATGGACGAACAAGAATTAGCCAGGTCAGCCGTTCATTGGGTTGATAGTCCCGGAAAATATAGTGATGACACATTAGCGCACACGTTTTTGAACCTCACCCCAGATGAACAGCGTTTAGCTGGTATCTATATGATTCAACAACTCCTTATATTATATAAAAGCCAACACTCCGATCCTGATCCCTTACCTGATATATTGACCAAATTACTCACGAACAAATGGAGAGGTTCAGGTACTGAGCTAATTAGAGAAATACTAGAATCCAGAAAACAGTACATTCTTTTTGTATGTCCCGAACATGTCTCGCTGCCCATAAAAGAAAGAACGACGTATTATATGGATAGACAGAACCCCTTACGCGAAGTTCACCCGATAAAAGGTGATGACAATCAGTTTAAACGTGTGTTTGTATACACACCCATATCTAAAATAGAACTATTAGAAATGAAGAAAGTGGTACCCAGTCATGACAAAGACCCAGCAGGTTTCCACCGTGAAATTAAAGACATGTTGCTCATGGGAGAATATACCTATCCCGACATTATGACAATATTGAAGGTATTAATGCCCGTGGGCATTTACGAAAAACTCAAGGAAAAGGATTGGGAGGTGGGAGACCAGAAGATAGATTGGACAGCATTAGAAAATGAAGAAAAAGCTCGAGGTCCAGGTTCAGGGCTTGGGGATAAGACCAAAACACTACCAGGTTTACTAGTACAGGTACTGCCACGTTTATTAACTACGAAAAAGGAAGACTGGGGTGCAATCTCAGCCTGTAAACAAAAGCACGATGAGGACACTAGTGATTTCTATGCCCGATTCGAAAAATGTTTTGGTATAAATAGTGGAATAAAAGCAAGTAGCGAATCGTATCCACATCTGTTTGTGACAAAATTAGTTGAAAATGCCCTGCCCCAAGTTAAGAATAGAGTATTGAAATTCGAGAGTACATGGCAAGGTAACACTCCGTCACAAATGTTACAAATGCTACAGTACCATCACAATAGAATTAGAGAGGAACAAGAACATGAACAAAGACGCATGAAAGACACGAAAATGAAAATGCTAGTTTCCCAGACAGTTCCAGCTGACGGTCATAAAAAGGGTATGACACAGTCTAGTGTTTCAGCAGGTCCTGTAAAAGGGACATGCAATTATTGTAAACAGCCAGGCCATTATGTACACGATTGTCCAGTTTTAAAACATAATATCGCCACAGGTAATACAAAAGAAAGACCACGGCCACTTAGACAGGATCAGAACCAACAAGGAGCTCCGCAGCATGCACAGTCCATGCCAGCTCCGCAACAGTCTCTGCCAGCTCCACCACCGCAGCCTATTGCTGCCACACAAACAACGACACGACAGATGTACCAGACCGCACAATATGACTATCCTGATTATCAACGATACTCATGAAACAGCCTGGAGAGGGAAGTTGCCTTACCCCTTATCGAGGTCCCTGTAGATCAAGAAGGACCTTATGTACACAGTGAACTATTAGGCCAAGATAGAAAATTTTTACTTGATACAGGGGCAAGCCGAACAACTATAAAACGTAGTGAAGTTCCAGGGGCACCTCTCTCAGGCTCACAGAATATTTCCCTTGGCTTTTCAGGAAAACCTATCGTTAACGAAGTATCACAGCCTCTACCCCTTACGATTGGTCCCTTGACACGAACTACAGATTTATTGCTTACTAAATCATGTCCAGAAAACTTGTTAGGTATAAAAACATTGAAAGCTCTAGGAGCTATAATATGTTGTTCTCCGGAAGGAGTAAGATTGTTTCTACGTGATTTCAAAGGGCACTATGTGTCCCGAGACATGGATCACCGACTGCAGACTTTACCCACACATTTATGGGCACAAGGCCCTACAGATGTTGGTTGCATGAACATTACACCATATCGAGTCACACTAAAGGCAGGAGTGGTACTACCACGAAGGCGACAATACAAGTTACCCCCAGATGCTGTAGTGGCTTTACTGCAAATAATTGACGAGCTCATTGGCCAAGGAGTGGTTGTGGAAACCGACTCCAATGTATGTAATTCCCCGATAATCCCGATTCTTAAACGAACTGATCCAAAAGCCCCGCCAGTATATCGATTGGTTATTGATCTGCGCGAATTAAATAAATGTATTGTACCACAATACCCCGTAGTTCCAGACATTTCTTCATTACTGACAGCCATTGATTCCGAAGCAACATTCTTTACTGTAATTGATCTCAAGAATGCCTTTTTCAGCGTCCCAATAGATCCGGAAAGCCAATACTTGTTCGGATTTAGTTTAAATGGACGAAGCTTTAAATTCACACGCGCACCTCAAGGATTCACAGAAAGCCCCAGCATCTATAGCCAAGCACTGAAACGAGAACTTGACAGTATCCACATGCCAGTCAACACTGCCCTGCTTCAATATGTCGATGATCTGCTGATCACCGCTAGAAGCGAACCTGAATGTGAAAAAGCCTCACTGACGGTTTTACAATTCTTGGCCGAAAAGGGGCACAAGGTGTCCCCTTCTAAGCTGCAATTCTGTGTCCAGCGAGTTGTTTACCTTGGTCACTCGCTGTCCAAGGAGGGAAGGCAGCTTACACCAGATCGCATCCAGTTAATTGCTAACATGCCAATACCCAAGACACAAAAGGAGGTGCGGGCTTTTATAGGCCTCACTTCATATTGTAGGCAGTGGATCCCTCAGTATGCATTTCTAGCAAAACCACTCATTCAGTTGACAACACAGGAGGCGGCCACATCGACTGTCCTCCCTTGGACTCAGGAACATACACAAGCTTTTGAAAGCCTAAAGAAAGCTTTATGTCAAGCACCTGTCTTAGCAACACCATGTTACAATAAACATTTTACACTCTTTGTTACAGAGCGCGAAGGTACTGCTTTGTCAGTACTCACACAGGAACAAGCAGGATCACACAAACCATGTGCTTATTTTTCTAGTACATTAGATCCCGTAGCTCAGGCTTTGCCTGCGTGCCTGAAATCAGTGGCAGCGACAGCTTTAGCAATCAGACAAAGCGATGCCATAGTGTTAGGACATCAATTGACAGTACAAGTACCACACGCAGTAGAGGTTCTCTTGAACCGCACACAAACACAACACTTGACTATAGCGAGACTCACCGGTTACGAATTGACATTGTTTCAGCCACACATAGAAATCAGACGTTGTAGTACATTGAATCCTGCCACACTGTTACCAGTAAACGGAACAGACCCATTAGCGCATGATTGTATTGAAGTTATTACTATCACGACGAAACCTAGACAAGACTTGACAGACGTCCCATTGACAGATCCAGACCTGACGTTGTATGTAGATGGTTCATGTATGAGAACAAGTACAGGAGAGCTAGTGGCCGCGTATGCAGTCACAACAGACACTGAAGTCATTGAAACAAATCGTATTAATACCTTGTCAGCTCAAGCAGCAGAGCTCATCGCTCTGACACAAGCCTGTATTCAAGCCACAAATAAGAAAGTCAACATATACACTGATTCACGTTATGCATTCGGAGTTGTACATGACTTCGGCGTGCTGTGGCGAGAGAGAGGTTATTTAACTTCTCACGGTGCCCACATTCAGCACGGACCCCTCATTCATGCCTTATTAGATGCAATACATCTACCCACTGCAATATCAATTATGAAATGTAAAGCTCACACGAAAGTTACTGATATCATCTCCCAAGGCAATGATCTAGCTGACAGAACAGCTAAACAGACTGCTCAAACTCACACATCTGACATGACAAAGACAATAGTTCCGACACCAACACATTGCATGATGGTTAAGGATCCCGCTCTTGACGTAATTGACATACAGACACATGCTACACCAGACGAAATAAAGAAATGGACTGAATTAGGAGGGATCCAAACGGATCAAGGATGGATGACGAAGGAAAAATCTGTATGGTTTCTTCCCGACTCAATGGTCCAAGTTATCATTAATACAATACATAGTCCAGCACACCTAGGAGAAAAGGCTATGCTAGACAGCATTCAACACATTTGGTTCAACAAACATTTACGAGCAGCAGCTAAACAAAAAGTCCGTACCTGTATGATCTGCTGTCAGTTTAATCCAGGTAAAAGCATTCCCGTAGAACAGGGTGGATTTCAGCCTCCTGATCACCCTTTTGAATTCCTCCAGATGGATTATATCCAGATGGAACGATGTCGAGGATTCAAATATGTTCTCGTAGTTGTTTGTGCTCTGTCCCGTTGGACAGAAGCATACCCGGTTTCAGATTACACTGCCCCGACTACTGCCAAACAGTTAGTTCGAGAATTCTTCCCACGGTACGGTTTACCACGTGCTGTCTACTCAGATAACGGCCAGCCGTTCTCATCCGAACTAATGAAACACGTTTCACTTCTGTTAGGATATCAATGGAGGTTTCACTGTGTCCGACATCCCGAGGCAGCAGGTCTCGTGGAACGACATAATCAAACTCTGAAAATTAGATTGTCCAAAATATGTAGGGAGAAAGGTGTAGATTGGGTAGTAGCCCTACCAGTTGCACTCTTTTACATGAGAATGGTAGCGCACTCTCGAACAGGGCTATCCCCTTATGAGGTGATCTTCGGTAGACCACCAAATATGTGGGGGACGCCTATACCACGCAAAATAACTGATGTAGACTGTAATATGCTGACAGATTACCTAGCTTCCTTGATGTCTGCACTACAATCTTGTCGTTCACAGGTGGCTGCAGCCTTTCCCGACAACACCGAGGTGAAACCCCACGACGTAGTTCCGGGGGACTTGGTATTAGTGAGGAACTTTGACCGGAAGTCTCAGCTGGATCCTAGGTGGAAATCGCCTCAACTCGTACTGTTAACCACGAGGACAGCCGTGAAGATCGAAGGTCGAAAAGGCTGGATACATTCAAGTCATATCAAGAAATTTCATGGACTACCATCCGATATAGAGACTAAACCCTGTATTTCCTCAAAGACAGACTCAAAGCTCCCCTTGGTTGAGCAAACGAGCTCAGAACTATATAGACTAAAATTGAGGTCCAATCAGTCAGACAATTTGATTGTTTAAGTCCTCTCCAAGGTGAATCGGTTGAATTTGTCTCTGACATGTATCCTCTGGACCGGAATAGAAAAAGAAATAATCAAATCCAGTTGAAAAAACATGCGTACTGTAAATCACTGCGTAGTCATTGCACAGTGACGTTATTAATTCTGTTTTTCTTATGTCTTTTAATAATAGCTGCAAGTATATTGTTGCACATATATTATCCTATTTCTAAACATGTTTATAATGTTACTGCTGAACATTCTTTTAGTGAATTTCCCCTGCATGAGTTGTCATATAGATTTGCGCTGCGCAATAACACTTTTATTAGTATGTTACATCATTCCCATCAGGCTAGCAATGCTACAAATTGTTGGATATGTGGCCGACTCCCTCCCTATCAGAACTATAAGGGAATTCTGCCTCTCTTTCCATATCCGTTCACACACAATGGCTCCTGTGGAGCATGGTTTAGTTTAATTAAATCCCTAGATTCGAATTCCGCAGTTTATCAAGACAACTGGGTTTGGGGAAACCTGAACTTAGTCTTGCTTAAAGTCTGTTACCCTAACAAGGAAGGACTTCCCAAAAGAACAGGAACTGATCTAGAAAATGAAGTATATGGATTAGGTAATTTCACGCTTAATCTCATGATCCTGAATGTCGAATCCGAAGCTGCACCAATTTTGCCCACCATGTCAGTATTTCCAGTTAAAGGTAAATTGTGTATAAGAAAGAATGGCTCCATACACATGGGCCATAGTAAATGCATCACTGTAATAGAATTCAGTGATCAAGGCAAATCTACATTTAGAGCTTCTCGCCATTCCTACTTCGTATGTGGTCAGACTGCATATATACGTTTGCCTCTAGATTGGGATGGTACCTGCTACATCGGATTCCTTTTGCCACCTGTTTTCCTAGCTCCTCCTGATTATCATAGAAATACTCATTTAGTACACAATAGAGAACGGAGAGATCTCCCAATAGTCGACTATACTGAAACAGCATGGGAAAAATACACAGATTTCAATAAGGGTTTCTTTCCTTATATAGGTACAGTCACTAATAGTAAGCTGATACGTAGATTAACCAGAACCCTTGAAGCAGTAGTAAACGAAACTATTTCCGCCTTAGGCAATTTAACAGAAGAGCAGTCTGCTATGCGGATTGTTGTGCTTCAAAATCGTCTTGTCCTTGACGTCATCCTGGCCGATAGGGGCGGAGCTTGTAGGGTCATCGGATCAAATTGTTGCATTTTCATACCAGAAAATTCGCCATCTGTGTATAAAGCCATAACTCGCCTTCATAAGATTGTAAGCCAGATACACCAGAATCCAGGCACCTGGACTTGGTCCGGTTGGTTTTGGAGTGTATTATCTACCTTTGGATGGAGGGTCCTATCCTTCCTAGGTATTGGCTTTCTCATACTATTCAGTTGCTGCTTATGCCTACAATGTGGGCCAGCGATTTGTGGTCTATGTGCCACCTCGTGTATCCCACACCCAAGTTTTCATTCAAGATTCCGGAAGAAGAAAGAAGAACAAATGATGTTATATGAACAAATCAACGGATTGATGAAGATTGATATCTCTTAAGGGCAAGTAGGGGACAAGGAGGGAATGTGGAAATATGGATTTTTCTGATCAGTTATGTCCCCTATCTTGGACCCCAACGGTTTCATGTATAAATCATAAGTACATGTATGTTCCCTCCAGTTCCAGTTATGAAGACGCAAACACATGTGTGTCCACCGTCAACATGTCCTCTTTCAGACCCGCCATGAATGGGCCGGATACTCTATTCCTAAGTATGAAAGGCCACCGGCTTTATATGGTTCACTTATCCCATTTTACAGTCCAGGCGAGTAGGCCCTGATTCTGCCATCAAGCCTTTTCTGCCTTCTGCCTCTGAAAGCTCCAGTCTGAGCTCGCATCTGTATCCATGAACTTTGTCCTACTCCCTGCGCGGCTAATGGTGCCTGACTCAACCTGTCTGCTTGCCAAAAACTGTATTTCACCTTCAAGATTATCTGCTCTGCTCCGCTCTTCACCCAATGCATTCCTGTCTAGTAGTTTAAGTAAACATTCTTCCAGCTACCGAGCAAAAAGGCCCGGCTCCTCTGTCTTTATGCAAGTAATTCATAGCCCTGTTACTATGGAAGATTTCTGCCCTCGCATCTAGTGTAGACACTTAGACGCTTGTACACGCACTGACAGTCAGTATAGTCAGTATAGAATAAGATTCTATCCTAAGAGACCTTTCTTTTTGGATAACACAGTTCTTTAAACATAGGATGTTAGATATGATTTAGGATTAGGTTGACATAACGCCAGACTTCTGTCTCCACATGTAGAGCTAAATGTCAAGTTCCCTTCACCCCCTAGTTGCACGTCAATCACACGTCATGCTGCTGCGCGCGCATCTCTGCCAAGTATTTCTGCTGACATTGCGAAATTCTTCCGTGGAACCACCCATTTATGACATCATATCCAATGACGTTCTTTAAGTTACGCCCAGTTACACCCATTTTAAGTTACGCATGTATGTTCTTATCTTTGTTATCAACTGTTACGCCTCCTGCATCTGTTTCACTGTAATGCCTATTGTATAAAAATGATTACTTGTCAATAAAGTTTGTTCTTCACTTCCTGAACCTTCGTGGTGATGGAATATGGAGTCCTCAATTCGAATTGATTTTGGAATAAAGCCCGTTCCGAACCTCTAATACCACGGATTCTGCCTCTTATTTTACTGAGCTATTACTATAGATTTTCCGCATCAAATTAAGTTCCGGTAATTAAATTATTTACCACACATCCCTAGAGGTTTGGGATGCACACCTCCAAAACTTAGCCGATATTGTCAGTTGGACACACAAAGAAGCGCAACAGCAAATTATTATTGTGAAATTGAGAGCCAAAGTCCCAGGCCAACATTCTCTTCTCCCAAGAGTAAGAAACTCCTCTGTATTGGTTTGGACAGACAACACATCAAGCATGAACTAAATTAACAAGCAGGGTGGAACATGTTCCCAACTGCTGTCCAAGGAAGCACAGCATATGTGGGACTAGGCCATTCAAAACCATATTCAAATCAAGGCTGGGGATTGTACGAGGTATAAAAAATACTTGAGCCAACATCAGCAGAACACCAAAAGAGTTTTACAAATGGGAGTTGAATCAAATGCAACTGAACCACATTTCCCTCTTCTGGGGCAAAACAAATCTGAATTTATCCACAACCAATCTGAACCAGATGTTCCGCTATTCTGCCAGCAGGTATGCCCAGCCCAGATCAGGGGGATATCCATTTTCTTGACAAAGATGAGAAGGGCGTTGTGCTGCTTCTTTCTAATAGGCCCTAAGTGGCCGAGACAGTACTGTTCACAGAGCTATTTCCCCTCTCAGAACACCCTCAAATTCTGCTGAACCGAATGCCGAAACTACTATACCATGCAGCGACCATGGTCTCCATCTGGATCCATGCTCACTGAGCTGGTTGGCTTAGCTCTTGAATTCTACAAATGTTACTACCTAAACATCTAAGAGGACTGCAGAGACATACTATTTAAGCCCAGAGCATTTTCAACAAATAAATGTAACTGGCATGGCAACAACTATTTGCACCCAGTGATAAGGGGACCGTTATTCACACCACTGGGGTTTAAAGTGGCTGCCTGTCAGAAATGCTGTGCCCTAATAGACTTGTTAAAGATTTCTTTCAAGGTTTTGGGTCTTGTTTAGAGTTTAGCTGATGTGTTACTCCATCACATACGGATATCACATGCATTCACTTTATTACAAGTGCATTAGAGTCTATGGCACTTGTTGTGAGGAGTTGGCCTGATATATGCTGTCCACTAGTTATAGTGGGCACCTTGTATCAGTCCAAATAACCCCTTTTTGGTTATAGGTTAAAGACAACCTTTATTGACAGCTATCCTAGTGGTAGCTATTGAGAGCAGCCTTCAGGCTAAGTCTTGAAGGAATGTAAAGCAGCTTGTTTTACCAGCCTATAATCTCTTGAGTCACTAAATGAAAGATATCCACACCAGGTATATATATAAAATATATGTATTTATTACTAAACACACCCTCCTAGTGTTTTTATGAGACTAGAGGTCAAAACACATAAGTTACACTTCAATAATCACAGTAAAATAGCACAAATACACGTCAGGCCCTAGGGGCGAGACAAACCATATACTAAAATAGTGGTATAAGAACCACGACTAAACTAGACACATGGCCTAGAACCTGTAGAATCGCTGGGACCCCAAGGAACCACCCAAGGTAGTGATACAGGGGACCCACGGGGGCCGTGCGCAGTGTGTGAACACAGCCGCACGCTCCCGTTAGCTTCTATGTGGAAAGTCGCGGTTAGATTTTTAAAGATTAGGGACACAACTAGAAATGAGTCAGGACCAAACCCTTTTCGACTTAGAAAGTTCTAGGGCTAGCACCCACGGAAGCACCGGAGTACTCGAGTTACCTCACCCAGGGAAGCCGGGTGCATAGGTGACATTTGGTGTCGGGTCGCGTCGTCGATTTCAATGGGAGCTGGCGAAGAAGTGCTGCTGCCGGAAAGATGCAGAGTGTCCGAAGAGATCCAAGCCTGGATCGAAGATGAGAAGAACCTGAAAGCAGAGGAGACAGTGTCTGGGTCTCTTGCCATTGACCAGGAGGACAATAGGCGGATGCCCACCGATGTCGGGTGATTTCAGGTGAAAGAGGTGAAGCTTGACTCTTCAGCCACGAGGACCAGGAGGCGTTGACGATGACCAGGAGCTGGATTCGAGATGTCCCATAAAGGATGTCGAGTGCTGCAGCGTTGGTGCCAGGATTGGACACAACAAGCCTTGGCAACAGCAACCCATGCAGAAACAAGAAAGATGCTTCGGTGCAGACCATCAAGGTCTGTGGGACTCACCACTTGGTAGGGAGTCGGGGCACGTCTGGAGGAATCAGGAAAGCCCAAGGAAATTCAAAGTTACCCCCTCAGGAACCCACCAGTCAACGGACCAGGGATCACGAAGGGACCTCGAGACGAAACACAAAATGGCGGCCCACGGGTCTCTTGGAATGACCAGGCCGACAATCTTCGGTGGATTCAGTGCTCGAGGTGGGGGCTACAAGCCAGCTCAAGCACGACTTCAAGAGACGTCGAGAAGTCAATGCACTTGTAAAATTACACGATGACCAGGAGTTCTGGTTCCACGCTACTTCTAATGGCTGCGGGTCTCAGCTTTGCTGGGGACTCGGGTCGGCCTCTGGAATGTCTGGAAATCCTCTTCCTGGGCTGCAAATTCTTCGGAGTTCGGCGGGAGCTTCGATAATGCAGATGGGCAAATTGCTTTGTTGGTGCCTGCCAAGCAGGGGAGTCACTCCTTGACCCCTAGGGAGATTTCTTCAGTCCTCTGGTCTTTAGCAGAGCGTCGAAGGTCCAGGATTTGGCTTCAGAGTTTCGTCCAGGGTAATCTAAAGTTCTGGTTACAGAGGTTCCTTACTTATACCTAAGGAAGGCGTTGGACTAGGTCTGGGGACCCACCTATGGGAGGGTTTGGAAAGAGGGATAGCT
This sequence comes from Triturus cristatus, assembly GCF_964204655.1. Taxonomy (NCBI): domain Eukaryota; kingdom Metazoa; phylum Chordata; class Amphibia; order Caudata; family Salamandridae; genus Triturus; species Triturus cristatus. Next base: position 63,670,360 of record NC_140593.1, on the reverse strand, counting down.
ACACCCATTTCCTTTGTCCAGTTTCACGCCAGAGCAGGGGCTGGAAGCCCCTGAACCGGTCTGAGCTGGACTATGCAGAGGGACACCAAATGTGCACCCAGTGCAGGACTTCAAAGCACTCAGAGAGCGCTCCCACCCAGCCCCAGTACACATAATCCTGACTAGGAGGTGGTTACACCTCCCTGTGACAGGAAACCTATTGTCCAGGCCTCCCCTGCCGGAGTTTCGGTCAGCAGTAGGAGGCCAGACTTGTTTCTGTGGCTGCACCATTCATTTAGTGATGCCAGGGCTCTATTAAGTTTCTACCGGGTATACCAGTGCTGCCATGTCTCTCCCTCTAGAAGGGTGGAATCATACTCCCACACCAGTTACCGGTGTGGGGGTATGATTCCAAGGTGTTTGACACCAAACACGACATGTTTCCATGTAGCCAGTCCAAAGTTAGCATTTACCGTTGGTTATAATGCACTTAAGAGTATATGGTCAGGCTGCACTACTGACAACCCCGGAGAAGAGATTCCGAAGGCTGCATAGGGGCTCAGCTCATGCCTGGGTACCCCCTCACATATAACCAAGCACCCTGCCTTCAGGATTGATAAGGCCTGTCATAGGGGTGACTGATAGGTTTGTATGTGCAGTATATGGTGAGATATAGTGAACCTATATCTCAGTAAGGGTTGCATGCACCACCTTGCCCAGGCTGCAGTAGCAGACCTATGGTGTCATTTTGGGTGGCTTTCTAGGGGTGGCATAATACATGCTTCAGCCCCTGGTAGGCCTCTGGGGTACCTATGCCCTGGGTACACAGTATACCATATACTAGGGACTTATAAGGGCACCTCAGATCCAATCTGCACTGTACCTAAAGTACATGGAATCATTTTAGAGAGGAAGCAGTTAGGCTGGTGCCCTGAATAGCAGGGTCCCAGCCAGACTAAAGTCGAAAAACAGTGAAACACCAGCAAAAAGTGGGGGTAAACATGTGAAGCAGATCCTACTCTCCTACACTTGTAATGTGGGAAACGGGATAGCAGTCATGTTTGTGTTGTAGTAAAGTGTCTTGTAACCTCTAAATAAGGCCCAAAACTTTATGTTATGTTATGTTATGTTGAATTTATAAAGCGCACGGCTACTTAAAGTGTCCCGGCGCTTACTCCAGAAAAGTAAACTGCATACCAATCAAAACAAGATAAGTAACGTTTTGAGTTTTTTCCTAAAAAGCAGTGGGACCTGAATGCCCCGGAGTGCCAACGGAAGCATATTATATGCCAGGCCGGCTTTACGGACAAAAGAGCACCCGCCAAGCCTTCGACGCTTGAACCTAGGAATCTGTATCAGAAGCTGGTCGGACGAGCGAAGCTGTCTGCTAGGTATATAAAAAGAAAATCTTTTTTGAAGATAAATAGGACCTAAACCATAAAGGGCCCGATGTGCAATAGACAGCATCTCAAATTTCAGCCGAGATTCAACTGGAAGCCAGTGCAGGCTAGGCAAATGGATCCGAACACTATGTGTAGAGGAGAGTCCCAATAGCAGTCTAGCTGCTGAATTTTGGACTCCTTGCAATTTCCTTGTCAGGTAGCCTGGACCACCAACCAAAAGAGCGTTGGCATGGTCCAAACGGGATAAGATCAAAGCCCGGTCCACGGTTTCCTTAGCACTAACAGGCAGAAGAGGGAGAAACTTCCTCAAGATTTTCAAAGTGCCAAAACAGGTCCCTACCAGTTTCGTCACTTGTGTTGAAAAGGTCAAGTTTTCATCAAACCAGACACCGAGGTTTTTTGCAGTGCCCTTGCCCATAGTAGGTCGAGGAAAATCCGGGGACCATAGCCTTTCCCTGAAATCCACTGGGAACGAGCCATACAAGAGCACTTCAGATTTTCATTTATTGCACTACAATTGTGCACTCGCCAGCCAATGGAACACAGAGGACAAACAGTGCTGCACCGCCCCAACAGTGTCGTCACCCTTCTTCCAGGAAAACAGAAGCTGAGTGTCATCTGCGTAGGCCATCACCTTAGCCCCTAGTGACTCGGCAAGATAAACCAGCGGTGTCACATAGATGTTGAAAAGAAGAGGACTAAGGGATGACCCCTGCGGTACACCAGTTATCAGCTGTATAGGCATGGAGGCGCAAGGTGGAAGCCAAACCTGCTGCAACCTATTTTCCAGGAAGGTACTGATCCAGCACAGCACCGATCCAGAAATACCAATTTCCTCTAGGCGATCAAGGAGCAGAGAATGCGGCACCGTATCGAATGCCGCCGAGAGATCAAGCATAACCAAGGCTGCTCTCCCGCCGTCATCCAAACACTCCCGGATCGCTTCAGTCACCTCCAGCAATGCTGATTCCATACTATAGGAGGCGCGGAAACCAGATTGTGCAGGATGAAGCAAACCAGACACCTCTACATAGTTGGTAAGCTGAGACGTAACAACCGTCTTGCATACTTTGGCCAAACTTGGCAAGAGCGAGATAGGACGATAGTTCTCAGGAAGCAGAGGGTCAAGTGATGGCTTCTTGAGGAGGGGGAGAATCAGCGCCTGCTTCCCAGATGATGGAACACAAGCCTCGCAAAGTGACTTGTTAACCATAAGGTTAACTTCAAAATTAATTGTGTCTGCCACTTCTGACAGAAGCCTCACTGCACATGGATCCTTAGGTGACCCAGATTTGAGTGCCTCAAGAATTCTAAGGGTACAAGATAAATCAACAGGTTAAAATGCAGAGAAGATGGAAGTAGTTTCTATCATCTGCTTCCCCAGCGAGGCAAGAGTAAAATTCTTGGATGCGGTAGAAAAAGAATCCTGTATGCTGACTATTTTGTCCCTGAAAAGTGTTACAGTAACTAATCCGCTCTTAGTGTCCTGTGGTCATCCTTGGAAAGGTTAATGTCACTGGGTGTCTGCAGCCATGATCTTTTATCAAACACAAGAAGTGTGCCTACATCCACACCCTCCTTCGGTGGCCTGCTCCTAGCGGACATTTGCAATGCAGCAACTTGGAAGAACAGACACACCTTTATACAACATTGCTGCCTGGAGATGCAGCTGTGGGTCAGGCGGTAGTTTGTCATCTCTTTAAATAAGGTGCGCCCCCTTTTGTTTCTTGTGGTTAAACTGTGCTGTACATTTGCTGCTTATGAAAGATCCAAAATTGGAAAATGAAAAGGCTGCTTACCTGTAACAGAAGCTCTCCAGTATTGGTATCTTTCATAGATTCACATACAACTCACCCTCCTCCTAACCTCAGGCTCACCCATGTTACGTTATAATATGGTATGTTATGTTGTGCTACAAAATCTTACCATGGTGATGTGGGTAGGGAAGGTTGAAGAATGTAAACAGGCTATTTCTGTGACTATATCAGAGCTTTTCTGCCTATGTTCAACATTGCTCTGCTCTCTATGCACTGTGGAACTCCGAGCTACTGGAGAACTACAGTTACTATGGACAGGCCTAGTCCTCTTTGCACATGCTAGATTAGCGTGGGTACTGGTTCAAGCAAAATCAGAATACCACTGTCAGATGCAGTCGGGCAGCTAGCGGCAGGGGTACATTCCCATGTACCATGCAGGCGTCATTCCCATCTCAACAGACAGAACTCTCAAGTTTCCTGGTCCATGCCTGAGTAGCATACTAAGTCCATTTGATTTGCAGAAGTCTCCATACCATACAGAACACCGCAGCCAGACCTGGACCTCCCCAAATGGACCAGCATCACCCCCCCCCCCCCACGAACCTCCACTGGTTCCCCATTCAGAAGAGATGCCAGTTCAAGATTCTCACGCATGCATACAAAGCCCTACACCAAATCTATTCTGGGACGGTAGAGACCGCGCAGACCTCACAGAGCTATCCTTGACCTTTAACTCATTTTCTTTGTCGTTAGCTAACAGAATTTGCCTTGAAAAAGCCCCTGGCTGTCTAGACATTGGGTGAAACGCGTGTCGGCTGTTTGTTTTCTTTTCTTTTTCTTTCTCGTTTTGCACCAGCAACTTGCCTGCACATGACAATAAAGAGAGTATTTATTGTCCTACGAACATATATTGTATGAACTCTATTCCCGATCAAATCATTGCATGTTTAAGAAGGGTACGAACCTCCAACAACTACCTACACTATTTCTCTTCCAATGGCTTTTGGGTGTAGCCATTTGTGAGGCACGTACCTACAATAAATTGGGTCTCAAGAAGAAGTGTGTGAATCCCTGTTGCACACCCTGGTTTTTACCTTGTACGAAAGCCTTCGACTCAACTTCCACCTGCCTGCAAGACACCTGCACTCCTCTCTCTCACTCACCCTCACACACACCCCTGCATCTGTTTGAGCCGCAGCTGGGGTTAGTCCTTCTCCTACATCGTTGCCAAGACATGCAACGACCTGCCCCTCCACGTCTGAACAGCACCCTCCCTGGCAGACTTCAGACATAAACTCAAGACCTGGCTTTTCGACTGAGAAGCAGCACCCCCAGCTCCCAGATACCCCTAGCGGTGACAGTGCTGTGCTATCCAAATGCTGACTGATTGGGTTTGATTTATATTCATTAAGGGACTTGTAGACTTGTATATCCATCTGGAAATTAAGACATACAAGTGTGAGAATGTAAAAAAACGCCTGGACTGGCTGCTAACACAAGTCCCAGAATGTTCAGAAACCACTAGAACTGGACGAGCTACTCATACAAGTTTCAGAATGTTCAGACACCACCTGGCCTGGGCAAGCTACTCACACAGGTCCCAGAATGTTCAGAAACCACCTGGCCTGGTTTAGCCACTCACACAGGTCCCGGAATGTTCAGAAACCACTAGAACTGGACGGGCTACTGACACAAGTCCCAGAATGTTCAGACACCACCTGGCCTGGACAAGCTACTCACACAGGTCCCAGAATGTTCAGAAACTATCTGGCCTGGCTGAGCCACTCACACAAGTCCCGGAATGTTAAGAAACCACACGGCTTGGACTAGTTACTTACACAAGTCCCAGAATGTTCAGAAACTACTCTGCCTGGACGAGCCCCTCACACACAAGTCCCGGAATGTTTAGATACCACCTAGCCTGCATGAGCTACTCACAGTATTCCCAGAATGTTCAGAAACCACTAGAACTGGAAGAGCTACTCACACAAGTCCCAGAATGTTCAGACACCAACTGGCCTGGACAAGCTACTCACGCAGGTCCCAGAATGTTGAGAAACCACCTGGCCTGGTTGAGCCACTCACACAAGTCCCGGAATATTAAGAAACCACCTAGCCTGCATGAGCTACTCACAGAATACCCAGAATGTTCAGAAACCACAAGACCTGGGCGAGCTACTGACACAAGTCCCAGAATGTTCAGAAACCACCCAGCCTGGATATTTTTCTCTCTTATGGGAAGCTTGAGTTGTCTGTATTGTCTGTGCTCTTAAGGGGGCGGTTGTGATCATAGTCGGGAAACGAAGATGCAGGCGGGCTGCTGCAGCAATCCAACGTGTGCCAGTGAGCTGGGTGGTTGCCCCCATCTTTAATCAAGGTGAGAGACTTTCAGGATGGGGGCCATCTCTGGGGGCAAGCAGTCTCCTGGCTCCGCATTGTTGTCTCTGAAGAGCGCCTGGGATGGGATCGATGCAGCCTTCCCTGCTCTTTCATTAACTACAGCACTGCTTCGTCTCGTCAGCAGTCTGTGCAGAGCCCTGGGCTCCCTGCCAGGGCAGGATGCCAGGTGGCCTAGCCAAAAGGGATACCATCCCAGGAACGTGAGATGCTCAAAATGACGAGCCTTCTGCAAACCGTGTTGAGGGGACAGCTATTCCCACAATGGCTGCCTGTCAGTTCAGTAAGGCCACTGCAGAGGTGCATAGGCCATGATCAGAGCGGCCCTTATACCCTTATCTCATTGTCAAAGGAGGTGCTTTCAGTGGCGTGTGTTTATCCCTCTGCATATAGAACCAACGTCTATGTTCGCCTGCTGGCTCTCACTCTAGGTACGAGGTGCCAAGCGGCTCCCATACTTAGCGATCTTTCTATAACCAGAAAGAGGCAGGTTCCAAAACCGTGAACTGGCATACTGATCACTTTAATGGGGGAGGCATGCTGAGGATAGCCCTGTGGTGGAAAGCTACAGTGGTCGTTTTAAGCCCCCCTCTATGATAGGTTTGCATCAGCACCATAACACCGACACTCAATGCATGTGAGGTGAATGAGGAACAACAATCATTGTGTTGTGAATAATTAGAAATTAAAACGTTTCAGTTGTGAAAACAGGGACTGTGAATTAAACATTTCTGAGGTCTATAGAAAGAGTAGTGGTCTTCAAAGTGTCTCAGTCACTCCTGTTCCCCTCACACCACCTTGTCTTGGTTAGACTATTGCCCATTTTTTCTCCTGAAGTCTTTCTGATACCCTCCACGTGTACCTCTCACACCCAGGGCCTCATTTGTCGGATTTTGGCATAGGGCAGAACGCCTCCTTGCTGCGCTGCCCTATGCCAAAGAGAAAGGGCCGGAATGCACCATATTTAAGCAATGTGGTGCAGTCCTATCCTCTCCTCCTGCACTGGATCCGTTTCGGCAGCCTATCGCCAACATAGTCACCTATGCACCATGGTGGAAGCGTGCCACCGTTGCATGCAGGATTGATTTTGTGCATGAAAGAGCACCTTCCTGCACACAAACAATCCTAAGAGGCGGTTTCCTCGTTCTATGTGTGTCACAGAATACAGCACACATAGAAAGAGCTAAAAAAGGAGGAATAAACATATTTCTCCTTGTTACGCCTCACCTCGGGAGGCGTAAGGATTTGGTGCTTCTCCAGGTTTACATGATTTTGTAAATCTGCGGCAGGGCCACAATCCATGGGAGTTGTGTGGAAACACCCACCGCAACGCCCATGGAATGCCTCCAGAGCACAGAGTAAGGTGGCGCAGCGATTTGCGCTACATCGTGTTCCAGATTTATGAGGCCACTCAAAGCCACGCAGGGTAGCTTTACCTGGCTTCAGAAATCTGATTTAGAGCCCTGCATCACGCATGTAACACTTTATGTGGTGCAAAAGTGATGCAAGGCTCTGACAAATAACCCCCCTAGGGGCATATTTACAAAGAATTGGCATAGGGCACCACCACAATTCATTTTGCTGTACTGACATGCTCCTATTCGAAAGGGCAGGAATTCACCATATTTACAAGATACAGTGCATTTCTGTCCTTTCAGCCAGCACCCAATTAGCAGCTGTGCGCGAAAGCAGGCGCCCTTGCACCAGGGTGCAAGAGTGTCTGAGTTGTTGACATGATTATTTTTGTGCAGGAAGGGACACCTTCCTGCACAAAAACAATCACGAGAGGCGTTTTCCAAGTTCCATGTGTGAGACAGAATGCAGCACAAGTGGAAAGAGTAAAAAACGAAGATAAATGCAAACATTTCTCCTCGTTACACCTGCTCTGAGGAGGCGTAAGGTTTTGGTGCTGCCCCAGGTTTACGAGATATTGTAAATCTGGGGCAGCATCAAAATCCATGGGTGTTGCATGGGAACATCCACTGCAATGCCCATGGCACGCCTCCCTAATGCAGTGAGAGGCAACACAGCAGCTTGCGCTGCTTTGCTTTACTACATATCTGCAAGGCCATGAAAAGCCACGCATTACTCCAGTATTGGAGGCTTTCATAGATTCACATGCCTGAATCATTCCCCGTCGTCGAGACGGGAGTCTCCGGTACATAAAAAGGCATTGCTTAGTATTATAGCAAACTGAAAAAAAGGCTAGGCCCATTTTCCTTTGCAACCCATAACCTTTGTTATGTAAAAAAGGACTAAACTTGTCCCTGAACCAATCAAAGCCTCTCACCCTCTAGAACACTCCTGAGAGAACCTTCTGCCCCTCAGATTTTCTACCGCACGTTGTGCTAGGGAATCTCCTTTGAGCTTTGCTCAAATTCTACAGTTGGTCTAGATTGAGGAGATTTTTTCAACTGAATTTTCTACATCATCTTTTGGAGAATGGCTGATAAGGAGAAGAAAGGCTTGTTTAGGGCCTGTGCCACCTGTTCAAAGAAGAGATTATATACTGACGATCCTCATAAAGACTGTATATACTGCCTTTACCCACACCACCAGGCGAAGGAGTGTAAGGTATGTCGTACCTTTTCTAATAAGACTCTGAGGGATCGTGAAGGCAGACTGTTAATTTGGCTCCAAAAACTTAAAACTAGGAAGGACGTTGTGTCTAGTGACAGTGATGAGGCGTCAACTGTTTCAAGGAGGTCTCAGAAGAGAGGTAGATCTCCTCAGGCTCATACCTCAGGGGAGAAACCTGAGAAGGCTCTTAAAAAGACCACTTCTGGGTCTTCAGAGCGCAGTCCCTCAAAATCTCCTAAAATTAAGGAAAAGGAGAGCAAGGGTCATGCTTCAGGGGTGAAACAGTCAAAGAAAACAAGTTCTGAGCCTTCAAAATCACCCCTTAAAATTAAACATACGCTTAAAAAGCCAGCGTCTACTTCACCTGAGGAGAAGTTAGAAAAATCTACATTGTCGACGGGATCGTCGACGAAGAAAGTAGCGTCGTCGACGAAGAAAAGTGAAGTAAAGGTCATTATTAAACCTATACCCTCGTCGACGATGGCATCGTCGACGGCAGTGTCGACGACGAGAGTGTCGACGACGACGACAATGACGACGACCACAACTACGTCGTCGACGGCACCGTCGACGACGGTGACAACTGCATAGTCGACGGCGACAATGACGACGATGTCTACAGCGTCGACGGCGGCATCGGCGACGACGGTGTCGTCGGCGGTTACTATGGCAATCTCGTCGATGGGCACGTCGACGAGGGAAAAAACCCCAGAAAAGCTGGATTTTGCAGGAAAAGAAGGATTACCCCGGATATTACGTCTCCTAGTAAGGTAACGCCTCTGGTTCCATCCCATTTATTGGAGGAGGAGGATTCGCAGGAGGATGATAATGAGGGTCCGTTTGGCTATGCAAGTAGCCCCTCTCAGTTACATGTTAAATGTCAGGAGGATGACTGGGAGGATGAGTATGGGGGTTATCAGGACCGCCCCCGACAACATGATCTGGAAGAGATGGTGAGTGTTCCAGCTTCTCTACTGACGGATTTGCAGTTCATGTTGGATGATTACAAGAGGAGGCATCTTTTGCCTCATTCTACCCAAAGGATTCCAGTGGCTCTGTCGCACTCTGTTCCATGTACACCAGTGCGAAGACAGGAGGTACCGGTTCCTGGGCCAATATCACCTTTGCCACAACCGGTTCTAGACACATCTGACGATGAAGAGCAGGAGGAAGGGGAGATAACAGATCCTAGTAAGGAATGGGATGAGTATCTGATTCCGTCCCCTTCATCTCCGTCACCGAGACCTGTGGATTCCCCTCCGGAGGACGTTGGAGGGTTCCATAATGTGATGGAGAGAGCTGCGCAGAGATTTGCGCTCAATATGTCATCAGATAAAGCAGAATGCTTTTCATATGATTTCAAAGAACCGTTTCGCAAGAAGGTTAGATCTCTTCCAATTGTGAGTCATCTATGGGAGGAAGGTCTGGGAGGAAGTTATGGAGACGCTGGCAACGGTTACTCCAGTGCTTGCTAGGCTGGACAAAAAATACAAAGCGCCTTCGGATGCTCCGGCTTGTTTATTAGGTCACCCCAAACCGGACTCGGTTATAACTCAAGCGGCGCAGCAAAAATCGAGGAATCCGTCTGCTCCAATTTCAGCGCCACCGGACAGAGAGGGTAGGCGCTTGGATAATGCAGGGAAGAGGTTTTCGTCCATGTCTGCTCTTCTGGTCAAGGCAGCAAATGCCCTAGCCATCCTGGGCAGGTATGATAGGCAAATGTGGTGCGACCTATCACCATACATAGACAGCAAACCTGAAGCGGACAGACAAGAGGCCAGGAAAATCCTCCAGGAAGGTGAAAGGACTTCGGCTGAAGTCATAGATTGTGCAATGGACATTGCAACCACGGCCTTCAGATCTCTGGGAGGAGCGGCTGTTTTACGCAGACAAGGATGGTTGAGAGCAACATCTTTTAGGCCTGAAGTCCAGAATAAGATCTTGGATCTTCCGTTCAATGGGGAAGATCTGTTTGGAAAGCATGTTGATGAGGCCTTACAGAGTATCAAGAAGGATACGGAAACAGCGAAATCTCTGGGAACATTACAGTATAGAAAAGTTCCTTTTCGTGGCTCACGAGGTAGGGGCCAAACTTCTTATAGAGGAGGTTATCAACAAGGCCGCTATTCTTCCTACTGCACATCATCTCAGCCATATCGTCAACAATATACACAGAGAATTTTTACTGAGGTGGGGTTGCTATGGTTTTCTTAACTTCTTTTCCGCTGATCAGACTCCTTTTACTGTTTTTTCTTCATTTATTAAATTCCTACATCTTACTTTATTTATCAGACAAAGGGTAACCTCCCTTGGGGTCGGTTCAGCGATATATAATAGTATCAATTACATTAGCATACACACGCAGGACCTTTTAGTTCCTATAAGATGGCATGTACTTTGGTTCAATTCATAGTAGTTTGATCCCTTTCCAAGATGGCGCTCAAATTTAGACGCCCGGATAATATAGCCCTAACTTTATTTGTTGAGTAATAGGTTTTTGTTTTAGAAGTCGGTTTAGTGATATTTGATACTTTCAATAATTTTTTATATATATACGAGGGGCGTCTCAGCACTTGTAATATGGCACATAATTTGTATCTCTATACAGTAGGTAGTTCTTTATCCGAGATGTCGCTTATATTCAGACGCCCGATATAATTACATATGACTTTGAATGTTTTTAATACTCTGCGTATTGGCTATTGAATCCTTCAACTGTTTCTATTGATTTAACGTAATTACCAGCTCAATATGGCGCCCATACCAGGAGTTAGCACCTAATATGTAGTCCGTCGTCAGTCAGTCTATATAATCCCATACGAACATGGCGCCCATTGCAGACGCCGGAACTTTACACGAGTGGTCATGATATAGGACCCTTCGCTTTACTATCAGGTATTTATGAGTGTACACGTATGATGATTTCTATTTGATTGTGAAACTTGAATATTAGCTTAATATTAGTTCTTAGATGTTAGTATATTTAATCTATGGTCCATGTTGCTGATATATTAGTGATGCCGTCTTAGAGTTCTGTTACTAGGTCACTAATTCTACTGTTATATTTAATTCACCAGCAGCTTCCTTAGTATTTTCTGGTGAGATTGGTAGACATTTATGCTTGTACATTGGCTGACAACGTGAAATTTAGTTTAACTTTCGTTCTAGGTTACTCGAATGACACCTTCTACCGAATATTTGCATCAACTGACCTTGCTTTAATTAGAATATATTGGATATCGTGGAGCCGTTTTTTCGAAGTTTGATTGGTATGTCTTTAATACCTACTTGTTGTAGTTTACAACAATTTAGTGAGTTGGATTGATTGAAAATATTATTTTACATGCAGGTTGCGATCGCTAAGTCCTTGGCTCCTGGACTAACTATACTTATAGATTGACAATACCAACATGGTGAGTCCTTAGCCACATATGTTTCGTGTACAGGTTTTTAGAGAGTTTCTCACACTGGTGGTTAGCTGCAACTTTGGTAGCTTTTCTTCGTATGGTTTGTCTTGGTTCTAGAGACACTTATTTACATTTGTGCTTGGATTATAGCACGGGTCTCAAGTGTCACTTCTTTTCTTTCCACTTAATATTATTTCCCTTTATTTCTTTCTAAATTTATCTTATTATGGTACTCAGTTCACTGGGTTCGCTCTCTCCTCTTACAATTAGCACCTCTTTTCTGCAGGTTCCCTTCTTTCCTCTGCACACAATTTGCGAAATTTAAATGTTGTTTGACAATTTATCTCACATCTTTGCTCCAACCACGATGTTTACCTATTAGGTTTTGTAATGCCCTAATAGCTCCATATTTTGCCTTAATGTCAGACGTCACTATGTTTATCTACTTTCTGTTGTTACATTTAAGTAATTTCGTTATGAAACTCGGTTATTTCTTTGTTTCCAGCCCTGATGAAGTCCATGACCTATTAAGTCAGGACGAAACACGTGTTGGCTGGCAGTGGGCTTGCATCCAAGAAGTTTCTTTCAAGAAATAAAGAGAAAATATGAAAACCTGGAATTCAATTTGAAATACTTTGTTCGATGTGCACTTGCACTTTCACATGTTTGTTGACTCCCTAGAAAACCCTTTTGCTCGGTTTCCAAACTTGTTGATGTTTGTGGTTAACTGTTGTTAGCTTATATTACGATGTTAGTGGTCGTCGTATTGTTAACCTGTAGCAAGGGTTTGTATTGATATATCAATTTGACTCATCATTTCTTTGCGCAATTGTCCCTACCACTGAGGGTTTAGGTTGTTTCATATTTGGGATTGCTGCTGGAAGTGAGCTACTTAGCTTAGACACTATTGTTAATATGAGTGCTAGAAGTGATAGAAGCAAAATAGCTGAGGAACTTTTTAAAAACCTTCACGCGGGAATTTCTGTTAACAAAGCTGTCTCGCAAGGCAATGTAAAGGTTAATGAAGGATTAAAAGCCAAATTTATGCGATTGGAAAGACTTAAAAAAACCGAAATAGGCAAGTGGTGAAATGGAGCTACACTCAAAGAATATATTAGATTGGAAAGAATCCCACGAGGTTTGAGATCTACTATTTTCCCAACATATGACGACCTTGAGGAGGATTTACTTCTCCTCTGGGAAAAAGAACTTACAGGTAATTCTATGCGTCTCATGAATATCTTGATAGAAAATGCAGAGAGAAAAGTTCAAAAGGCTGCTGAAGAAGCAGACCTTTTGGAGAAAGAAATTTCAGAAATTAATTTACCAGAAGTAGCCAAAAAAAACTATGCAATTCTGGAAAACGTTTTGAATAAATTTGAAGAGGAAACTAAAGAAAAGAAAGCTCGTAAACTAAAACGAGATGAAATAGATTACCGTAATGGCAGAGTATTCACCTTTGCCAAAAAATTTGATAACTTGGTCAGACAAGATCAACAACTAACGAGCAGTAGATCATCTTTACTCAGTACAGTGAGTTCTGCTTCGTCTAGTAACAAATCCCTATCAGGAACGGAGGCAACTGCAGAAGGAGTGCCCAATGTACTCCCGGGTAATAGTTTTTTACGGGAAGTACAACGTATAAGGATAGGCAACAAAGAAAACAACAACAGAGTGAGAGAGGACTTAAGAGTAAAACAAGGAGAGGCAGTAGGGGGGGCGTCAAATGTAGACATAAGAGAAAGAGTGAACACCAGATCTTGGAGCAAGGTGAAACAATAAATAAAGACAATGATAGTATTCAGGTTATCAATTTATCAGATACTGTTTTGTCCAGTGATATGATTTCGGTTCTTAGCAAAGGTATGGGATTCTGCCCTTCCTCTGTATGTGATATGACCAATGTGAAAATAGACTTGTTTAGATTTTCAAGAAACCTTAAACTGAAGAAGTTTTTTGCCACTAATATTGTTTCTAATAAAGAGGGTACCACAGATACAATGGTTGGTGATTTGTCTATCCAAGACATTAGGGACAGGGTTGTACTTTTGTCCATCACAGAAAATGAGCAGGATCCCATCACTATGCATCAGGTACTTCAAGATCTTGACTGTACAACGAACTTAAGGGAGGACAGTGGCCTTAAACTAAAGTCGAAATGGGTTCCACACCTTGCTTCGGGCAATAACATTGATCTCTTTCACAAGATGGTTGAGAGGGACCTAGATGTCTTAGAAAATAATCTCAATCATCGGAAACCTTTCCCCCATGTTGACAACTTAACACCGAAAGAAAGATTTGCATTGAAGCAGTTAAGGGCGGATACATCTATTACAATCAGAGAAGCAGACAAGGGAGGTAATATCGTAATAATGTCAACTGAATATTATGTACAGGAGGCCCTCAGTCAACTTAATAATACAGCTTGGTACAAGAAACTCCCTAACAATCCTATTTTATCTATTAAGACAGTGATCAATGAACGACTCAAAGAGTGGAACACTGAGGGACTCTTAAGTGATGATGAATTCCGTTATCTTTTGATTGACAAACCTAGATTCCCTTGTCTATATACAGTGCCCAAAATACATAAAAATGCTATTTCACCCCCCGGCAGACCAATTGTGTCGGGTATCGGTGGACCAACCGAACGTATCTCAGAATTTGTGGACACTTTCCTGCAACCATATGTCCACAATTTACCATCTACGATTCGAGACACCAAACATATTCTTAACACACTAATGGACATCACATGGGATGAATCTATGACTCTAGTGACATTAGATGTGGTGTCTCTTTACACCAATATTGCACATGAGCTAGGTCTACAAGCATTACGTTATTACCTGGATAAAAGACCAGTTGAATTTTTGGAACACTCACAAATGATTATTGACATGTCTAGACTAATTTTAGAACATAATGTATTTCTATTTGGGGGAGAGTGGTACCAACAAACGTGCGGTACTGCGATGGGTTCCAGATTTGCGCCATCCTTTGCCTGCCTCTTCATGGGGTGGTTCGAGGCGAGGCATATCTGGGGCCCTTCCGGTGCCAGCTGGCAAGAATACATAGTGTTCCTTGGTCGCTACATAGATGACTGTCTATTAATATGGACAGGGAGCATTGATGAACTCAATAGCTTTTTTGAATATTTAAACAACAACCCATTTAACATGAAATTCACGATGACTCACAGTAAACATAGAATCGTGTTTTTAGATGTGGAACTTTTTGTTGAAGACATGTGTATTTATAGCCGTATGCACAGAAAAGAGACAGCTTGCAACTCAGTATTGCACGCAGCGAGTGCTCATCCTAGGACGCAAATAAATTCTATTCCCTATGGAGAATTTCACAGAGCACGCCGCAACTGTAGCAAGGACATTGATTTCATTAAAAATGTTAATGATATAGAAGTCAGATTTTTGAACAGGGGATATGATAAAGATATAATCAATAGAGCAAAAAGACGAGCAAATCAACTGAATAGAAATGATACTTTGAAAACATATCATAACCCTGATGATACACAAGTACATCAAGTGAGAATGATTACAAACTTTCACCCTTGGTCCCACAAAGTGTTCAATATCCTCAAACGACATTGGAAACTCCTAACATCAGATCCTGATCTTAGCAAAATATTGACTAACAGCCCTAGTCTTGCTTACCGGAAGGGTTTATCTATTCGAAATATGGTTAGCCCAAGCTATCCAAAGAAAAATGTGGCTACTGTGTCTTGGCTCCATAGTAGAAGTTTGGGTTTCCATAAATGTGGAGACTGTAGTATGTGCAAATATGCCTTGTCTGGAACAAAAGAATTTTCTTATAATGGGTCAAGAAAGTTTCACATCACTGAGTACATCAACTGCAATACGAAGTATGTAATTTATGTTATCATTTGTAAATGTTCCATGATTTATGTGGGTAGCACAGTTAGAAATCTCAAAACCCGTATTGCAGAACACTTCAGAGCGTTGAAAAATATGGATGATAGATACCCAATAGTACACCATGCACTAGAATGCTCAGAGCAAAATCAACAACAGAGCTTTAAATTCCATGCTCTGGAATCGGTATCTAGTGACATTAGAGGTGGCAACCGTGAACTAAAGCTGCAGCAGACTGAAGCTCGATGGATCTTGAGGTTGCATGCGGTTAAGATGGGAATTAACATTGAAAATGAATTACAGTATTTCTTGGGTACTTAACTTAATGGTAATATTCCAATCATTCCCATTTAATGACAATTTAAGGTTGTGAAGTTGAATTCAATCTGTTTTTGTAAATATCAGCACTTATATTGTGGCATGTTTTTGAAGATTTATGATGTAATTCTCTCCTTATGCCTAACCTTGGTTTACCAGATAATTGTATAATTTGTAAATTTGCAATACTTACTAATTGATTAAGTACTGTACATTACTTGAATCTTGTATATGTATGCCCTTTCTCACAGAATTTTTACTGAGGTGGGGTTGCTATGGTTTTCTTAACTTCTTTTCCGCTGATCAGACTCCTTTTACTGTTTTTTCTTCATTTATTAAATTCCTACATCTTACTTTATTTATCAGACAAAGGGTAACCTCCCTTGGGGTCGGTTCAGCGATATATAATAGTATCAATTACATTAGCATACACACGCAGGACCTTTTAGTTCCTATAAGATGGCATGTACTTTGGTTCAATTCATAGTAGTTTGATCCCTTTCCAAGATGGCGCTCAAATTTAGACGCCCGGATAATATAGCCCTAACTTTATTTGTTGAGTAATAGGTTTTTGTTTTAGAAGTCGGTTTAGTGATATTTGATACTTTCAATAATTTTTTATATATATACGAGGGGCGTCTCAGCACTTGTAATATGGCACATAATTTGTATCTCTATACAGTAGGTAGTTCTTTATCCGAGATGTCGCTTATATTCAGACGCCCGATATAATTACATATGACTTTGAATGTTTTTAATACTCTGCGTTTTGGCTATTGAATCCTTCAACTGTTTCTATTGATTTAACGTAATTACCAGCTCAATATGGCGCCCATACCAGGAGTTAGCACCTAATATGTAGTCCGTCGTCAGTCAGTCTATATAATCCCATACGAACATGGCGCCCATTGCAGACGCCGGAACTTTACACGAGTGGTCATGATATAGGACCCTTCGCTTTACTATCAGGTATTTATGAGTGTACACGTATGATGATTTCTATTTGATTGTGAAACTTGAATATTAGCTTAATATTAGTTCTTAGACGTTAGTATATTTAATCTATGGTCCATGTTGCTGATATATTAGTGATGCCGTCTTAGAGTTCTGTTACTAGGTCACTAATTCTACTGTTATATTTAATTCACCAGCAGCTTCCTTAGTATTTTCTGGTGAGATTGGTAGACATTTATGCTTGTACATTGGCTGACAACGTGAAATTTAGTTTAACTTTCGTTCTAGGTTACTCGAATGACACCTTCTACCGAATATTTGCATCAACTGACCTTGCTTTAATTAGAATATATTGGATATCGTGGAGCCGTTTTTTCGAAGTTTGATTGGTATGTCTTTAATACCTACTTGTTGTAGTTTACAACAATTTAGTGAGTTGGATTGATTGAAAATATTATTTTACATGCAGGTTGCGATCGCTAAGTCCTTGGCTCCTGGACTAACTATACTTATAGATTGACAATACCAACATGGTGAGTCCTTAGCCACATATGTTTCGTGTACAGGTTTTTAGAGAGTTTCTCACACTGGTGGTTAGCTGCAACTTTGGTAGCTTTTCTTCGTATGGTTTGTCTTGGTTCTAGAGACACTTATTTACATTTGTGCTTGGATTATAGCACGGGTCTCAAGTGTCACTTCTTTTCTTTCCACTTAATATTATTTCCCTTTATTTCTTTCTAAATTTATCTTATTATGGTACTCAGTTCACTGGGTTCGCTCTCTCCTCTTACAATTAGCACCTCTTTTCTGCAGGTTCCCTTCTTTCCTCTGCACACAATTTGCGAAATTTAAATGTTGTTTGACAATTTATCTCACATCTTTGCTCCAACCACGATGTTTACCTATTAGGTTTTGTAATGCCCTAATAGCTCCATATTTTGCCTTAATGTCAGACGTCACTATGTTTATCTACTTTCTGTTGTTACATTTAAGTAATTTCGTTATGAAACTCGGTTATTTCTTTGTTTCCAGCCCTGATGAAGTCCATGACCTATTAAGTCAGGACGAAACACGTGTTGGCTGGCAGTGGGCTTGCATCCAAGAAGTTTCTTTCAAGAAATAAAGAGAAAATATGAAAACCTGGAATTCAATTTGAAATACTTTGTTCGATGTGCACTTGCACTTTCACATGTTTGTTGACTCCCTAGAAAACCCTTTTGCTCGGTTTCCAAACTTGTTAATATTCACAGAGACAGACAGGAGGTTTCACAAAATCTACTCCTAGAGGTCGAGGAGGTCGCCAAGTGAAAGACACCACCCGAAGACAATGACCGTCTGGTGACACTTATTCCTCATATGTCGCATATTCCCCTGGGTGGAAGAATTTCCTATCATCATCAAAATTGGCAGCAGATAACGACCGACCAATGGGTCCTCCACATAATACAATTCAGTCATACTCTAGAGTTTCTGGAAATCCCCCCTTGTACACCACCCAGATTTCAAGAGGTCAAGTATTTACATCAGATGCGTCAAGAAATTCGGACAATGCTCCGAAAGGGAGCAATAGAACCGGTACCGAATTCCCAGAGAGGAAGGGGATTTTATTCCCGTTTTTTTCTGATCAAGAAAAATATTCTTCAATGGCGCCACATTTTGGATCTCAGATCCCTAAATACTTACCTCAAGGATCAAACCTTCAGAATGATCTCCCTCCAGGAAATTCTGCTGCTATTAAACCCAGGGGATTATATGACCAAACTGGACTTACGGGATGCGTATTTCCATATCCCAATCCATCCTTCACACAGGCAGTACCTTCGGTTCGTGGTGGCCGAAGATCATTACCAATTCAAGGTGCTTCCTTTTGGTCTGAAATCAGCCCCGAGGATTTTTACAAAATGCCTGGCTCCAGTGGCAGCCGTTCTAAGGAGACAGAAACACCAAGTGTTTCCTTACCTCGACAACTGGCTAGTCAATGCTCCATCTGCAGCGTCAGCCCGGTTGTCAACAGAGGCTTGCATAGCACTATTTGCCAGATTAAGCCTCACTCTAAACGAGGAGAAGTCAACTCTGCAACCGTCCAGAAATATAACTTTCTTGGGCGCAATTCTGGATACGGTGGTAAACAGAGTGTTCCCCTCCGAGGAGAGACAGCGGGGAATAATATCTCTATCCCAGGCGTTTATAAAAAGAAGGTCTCTTTCAGTACGCAAGTACAAGTCATTGCTGGGAACGATGTCATCTTGCATTCCCCTCGTACCTTGCTGCAGACTACGGATGCGTCCGTTACAAGAGCAGTTGGGTCTTCAGTGGCATCAAGCGACAGGATCCTTCGAGGATATAATCAAAGTGACGCCGATCATGATCCACGCGGCGACATGGTGGACCCGAAAACGAAACATCTCGCAGGGTCTTTCTTTCCTGACTCAACCAGCTCCATTGGTGGTTACGACAGATGCGTCCTTGGAAGGATGGGGAGCATTCCTTCAGGATCTGCAGGTCAGCGGTCGTTGGAGAGTGAACGAACAGCAATTGCATATCAACCTTTTGGAGCTCAGAGCCGTCCGCTTAGCATTGTTGGCGTTCCTGCCAAGGATTCAAGGTGCAGCCGTGTTGATAAGAACAGACAAAACAAAGCAATGCACTATTTGAACAAACAGGGAGGAACAAGATCACTCTCCCTGTCTCGGGAAGCCCAGTGGATATGGGAATGGGCTCTACGACACGAAGTATCCAGGACAGCGGAACATCTTCCAGGGGACCAGAACACCAAGGCGGATACTCTAAGCAGACTAAAGTCTGTCTGTCACGATTGGGAAATCGACAACGAGATTTTGAACAACATCTTCCAGAAATGGGGAACTCCGACAGTAGATCTTTTTGCGACAAGGGAGAACAGAAAATGCCGGTTCTTCGCAAGCTGGCTTCCCCAACGGGGATCTTGGGGGAATGCGTTTTTGATGACATGGTCAGGCATCTTTGCCTACGCCTTTCCTCCAATTCCCCTCCTGCCACGGGTTCTTATGAAGTTCAAGAAAGAACCATGCAGGTTAATCCTGATAGCTCCATGGTGGCCCAGACAACATTGGTTTGCGGAGCTTCTTCTACTGTCAGAGGAGCGCCCGATTTGCCTGCAGCCAATACCGTCTCTGCTGACAATGTTCCAGGGGGAAGTTCTTCATCCGGATCCGAAATCTCTGCATTTAGCAGCCTGGCTCCTGAATACTGTGAATATCAGCATCTGAACATCCCTACGGAGTGCAGGGAGATTCTATCTAGAGCCAGAGCGGATAGTACAAACAAAACATATCGGATGAAGTGGAAAAGGTTCTGTTTATGGTGCAAAAGGTCTAACATTCATCCGCTGCATTCAGAAGCTCACAAGATTATTCCATACATCTTGCTTTTGGCTAAGTCAGGTTTGGCTCATGCATCTATAAAGGTACACCTAGCTGCAATTTCACGCTTTAGAAGAACGGCCTCTGGTCCATCTCTGTGGTCTGCTAGAGTCATCAAACAATTTATGAAAGGTCTGTTCCGAGTTTTCCCTCCAATAAAACCTCCACCACCTCTCTGGCAATTGAACGTCGTTCTTTCCCAGTTGATGAAACAGCCCTTTGAGCCAATCCACAGGGCGGAGCGGAAATTTCTTTCGTGGAAAGTTGCGCTTCTCATTGCACTCACTTCAGCCAGGAGAGTGGGGGAGATTCAGGCTCCACGGTCCAAGAGCCTTTCTTGCAGTTCAAAGAGGACAGGATAATACTCAGGACTAATCCAAGATTCATCCCTAAAGTTCCAACTGACTTTCATTTGAACGAACCTTTAATTCTCAAAAGATTTTTTCCACAACCATCAACAACGACGGAAAGAGCTCTCCACTTTCAAGTTCTATTTGCAGAAAACTAAGCCTTTCCACAAGTCTTCACAGCTTTTTGTTGCCTTCAGCGCACCCAGGAAGGGTTTCCCTTTGTCAAAGAGGGGAATTGCCAGATGGATATCCAATGCCATAGAGTATTGTCATCAGGCAGCTGGCCGACCTCTGAATGCACGAGTCCGTGCACATTCTACAAGAGCAGTCTCCACCTCTACTGCTCTATTCGCAGGAGTACCGATCCAGGATATCTGCGGGGCGGCGACCTGGACGAGTACACACACCTTCACCAGGCATTACTGCTTGGATGCAGCCACAGGGAGAGATGTGGCGGTGGGAGAAGCGGTGCTGAGGAACCTTATCCAGTAACGATGAGCCTTCTTTACCATCCCTCCTTCCTTTATTATGTACTTTGGCACATTTTATTGTTGTTTATTGTATTACCATTTGCAAAGAATTTTTGATATGTGGAATTTGGTTTACAGATACCATTTTTATCACACTGTATATGTTTCCTGGATTCACTTTCTAGGTAACAAAAAATGTGCATTTATTTACTGCTCGCTATTCTGATTCAGGCATGTGAATCTATGAAAGGCTCCAATACTGGAGTAAGAAAACAAGTTACTTACCTGTAACTGTAGTTCTCCAGTATTGGACCTTTTATAGATTCACATGCAACCCACCCTCCTCCCCTGAGAGGCTCACCTTGGTTTTAGCACAAAGGGTGTTATTGCACAAGTGCATGAAAATCTGAGGGGCAGAAGGTTCTCTCAGGAGTGTTCTAGAGGGTGAGAGGCTCTGAGTGGTTCAGGGACAAGTTTAGTCCTTTTTTACATAACGAAGGTTATGGGTTGCAAAGGAAAATGGGCCTAGGCCTTTTTTCAGTTTGCTATAATACTAAGCAAGGCTTTTTTATGTACCGGAGACTCCCGTCTCGACGACGGGGAATGATTCAGGCATGTGAATCTATGAAAGGTCCAATACTGGAGAACTACAGTTACAGGTAAGTAACTTGCTTTCTTGTGGCTTTACGTGGCCTTATATATATGGCTAAGCCCTGTGCGCCACCAGAATGTTCCAAAAAGTGACCTTCCGGCAGCCACAGGGCTTGTAAATAAGCGCCCTAGTGCTTAATTTGAGCTGGTGGTTGTAGGTGAGGAGCAAAACACACAAGATGATCGACGGAATGTTGCACATTGGCAAAACATTCACCCCCAGTCACAGATCTTGGTTTAATCCATCGTTATTTTGCTCACCACACCACCCCAGTTCAGACATGACCATATGCAAATCAGTCTTGATCCTGTGCCTCATGGGAAGAGTCCAGCCCGAACTGCCAATCCATGTCTTCCCTGGACCGGAATCGAGCATCCTAGGACCAGTTTCAGGGTTTCACCCCTCTTCAGCCAGGATAGCTTGACTCCAGTGGCGTAGTGAGCACGGGACCCACGTCTGGGCATACCCTTCCCACATAGGGCGAACAGCAAAACACACAAGATGATGGATGGAATGTTGCACATTGGCAAAACATTCACCCCCAGTCACAGATCTGGGTTTAATCCATCGTTATTTTGCTCACTACGCCACCCCAGTTCAGACATGGCCATATGCAAATCAGTCTTGACCCTGTGCCGCATGGGAACAATCCAGCCCGAACTGCCAAGCCATGTCTTCCCTAGTTAGCAGGGTCTGAGCGTGAGCCAGATTTGTATATGGGATTTAAGATACTTCCTCGCTGGTAGTCTGGGATCGTGCCGGATGCTAGCACGTGTGTGAAAAGTGGGGTGAGGATACCAGACCAAAATGAAGGGTCATGCCGGAAGAGTGCATTTGGCAAGCCGTTGGGCCCTGGAGCTCCCTATGGCCTTATATTTTTTATGATTTTGAGGACCTGTTCTTGTGAGATCTGCGGGGAGAATTCTATGGGTTCTAACTTGGGTGTATCGTGGGCCATTCCTGCTGTGGGGACTCCGTGGTTTGTGACGACTGAGGATGGAATAGCATTGTATGTATGTTCAATATAGGTTCTCCAGGTGTCCTCCATTATGTCCGAGTTGAAATGTCGGTTCTACCCCGGCTCCAAACTCCTAGCTCCCGGCTCCCAGCTCCATGCTCCTGTCTCGCGGCTCTCGGCTCCGTGCACACCGTGAGCGGAAACTCCTCCTCCGATTCTTACAACTTCCGGCACAATACCACTCGTCTGGGACTCTCCGATGCAGCCTTTCCGCATTAACAAAGCCAAAAGGCTGGTAGCGAACACCAGACTAAAATTTAAATAAATAAAAAAAAAAAAGAATAGTGCAACTAAACGAATCTAGTTGTTAATGGATAAAACTGCCATCCCCAAGAAAAATCACGCATGCGCAGTGATTCAATCTTACCAGATGCTGAAATCCCAACCGTACTTGTCTGAACACTTCTCACATCATAAAAAGCACTATCTGACGATGTTGCGACTGGGGTCATTCCCCTTGAAAGATTTGACCCCAAAATGGAAGTGTACGTGGCCGACAAAAGAATGCCGCTTGTGTGGACAAGGAGAAGAGACACTATTACGCCTCCTATGCATCTGCCCCTCGCTTCTAGAAACTCGTAAAATTGTCCTTTGCGAGATCTTTAGGAAAACCCAAATATGCAGAACTGCAGTCATACAATGCATTGGAGGCCTGTCAATCCAACTGTCCTGCAAAGCCACTACGTTCTGGAAAATGGCAGCCAAAGAATTAGACAATAAAAATGAATTCACTTAAGTGGCTTTGACAAGACTGCCTGGACTCTCTTCATCTGCACTTGCACTATTTTCAGATTTTTCCTCATTGAACCGCCTCGCATCTTTTATAAATTGCACTGATTACACATTTAATTTTACCTATTTTAACCATTGATGACGATTGAGTACACAACCGCATTGTGTTTTTATCTTTTGTACCTTCCAAACTCTCATTTTAAACCATTTTGTATTATGTGCCTTTTCCATTCTTTTATGAGTTTTAACGAAATCCAATAAAAGTATTATTGACTTGACTTGGCTTCATTTTGTTGGGGAGGCTCCCCGGCACTCGTCATTTGAAAAAACAAAAAATATATATATATTTTGCTCCAAAAAGCACGCATTGTCAGCGTAGTCCCTATCACTTAGTGCGAAGTAATTTGTGTGTAGATGTCCTCTCTGTGAACGGGCAGAATGCCGTCACTCACAAAGAAGCTAGCCGATGGCTGTTGTTGTCTGACCCCTTCCCCTATTCTGCTGTGGGCAGATGACTCAATAACAGACCAGTGGATGAAGGGGGCTGGCCGAAAGCCACTGTAAATATAATAAACATGTAAGTTTACTAAAATCAGAAGAGCTTGGCCAATGCCAGACATAAAATCTTGAATGGATAAACTATTCAAGCATGACTCCAAAAACTGAAGAGCCTTGGGTTCTCTACTGAGTGTAGCCTAACTCTGAGGAGTTCTCTTGGTGCAGGGCAGACCTCGGGGAATTACCTAGTGCAACAGGCCGCAAGGGGCTTTCTGGATACACACAACCCTCAGGAACATAGGAGGGTGGGTTACTTGACATAGTGTAGCTCTGGTGACGGGTTCAGAGCACTTTGGTAAGGAGCCCTCAGGGGCAAACATTGGACAGTGTATCAGGGCTCTCAAGTTTCTGAGGTCCATCCAAGAGTATCTCAGCCAGTCTATGGTTTTTATCTGCGATTTGGGACTTGTAGTTCAGTTTATACCATTATTAAATCAGAACTACAAGCCTAGAATGCATATTACAAGCCTAGAATGGATAAAAAAAACATTCATGTACTCAAGAAACTTGACAGCTCTGGTGTGAGTACTTTGGTGAGTACTTTGGTGCAGCCATTGTAATGCACCGCAGATCTAGGGAGGGGCTTCCAGTATTTTTAACTGGATCATTCAAGAAAACATTACAGTCCTGATCTTTTAACACCCAATGCATTCTAGGAGCTTTAGTCCAGGTTCACCTCCATGATATCAGTTGCACTAAAGTTGTAAGTTGCACTTGGTTGCAGAAGAAACATACATTAGCAACACCAGTAGGTCTGGCATTGGTTGCAGCATTTGGATTTGCCAATGCTAGTTTTGTCATCTTTTTTGTAAAACTTTATTGGTCAAGCACCTGTTGGGCCCTCACCAAATAAAAAATAAAAAATGGGTTAACAAAAGTATTTTTTAGTCTCAAAAATACACATTGCCATAATAGCCCCTGGCACTGAAGTGAACTACAGAGGGCCTGATTACGAGTAAGTCAGTGTATTCCGACCCGTGTGAAAACCCCTGTTTGCGCATGGGTCGGAATTAGGAGTTGAGAGTTATTTATCCCCTGTATATGCACATCCACATCCACCAACCAACCAGACATCTTAGATCAGTTTCCTTCACCCTCGCAGACACCGCACAGATCTGTCGAGCCAACAGCAGAGGACGCTCGTTCTCGCACCTTTCAGCCAAGGCTTGGAACAATCTCCCCCTGCACCTCAGGACTGCACAGTCGCTTCAGCAATTCAGAAGAGAATTAAAGACCTGGATGTTTGAATGATCAAACCTCCATGCAGCAGTAAACATCTCCAGTGCCTCGAGGCCCTCATGCATGATTTGCCACGCTCTATAAATGTTTGATTGATTGATTTATCGCATCTGATAATTATTAAATACCTCAACCTTAGTAAAATTTCAGCAAGTCAAACCTACCAAATTTAACAGAAGAAATGTGCTTGATATTTACCAAGCGGATTTTGGTGCATTAACCCCCCAATTCTGCATGTAATTCCCCAAAAACAGGATATACACCGTAGGGTATCTTTATTTCAGAGGTGCACTATATAGCACCTTGTTTTCCGACCCACCCGTAATCAGTTCTTTAGTATGTGGATATGCTCCTTGTGAGAGAGGAGAATGCTATCGCTCACAGGGAAGTTAGCCAATGGCTGAAGTGGGCTGACCTATTTCCCCATTATCAGTGACACAGTAATAAATCAATAGATGCAGAGGGCTGGCATAAAGCCCTCTATATAGTGTGTGAAAGAGCTGGTGGCCTTTAAGGGACGGCAGACCACTATGCCTATCTTCGCATTCCAAAATTCAAGCCCTTTTTTTCCAGCAGCCCAATTTCTGTACTCCCATTGATGCTGCTACCCTAATTAGCAAAGGGGAAGTGGTCCCATATGGACCTTCTCTCATTTGCAAATATGATGCCATCCCAATATAGGAGTCAGCGACTAGTCAGTGGGTGCACACCATTGATACCTAGGGTACCAGTTCATAATTTGGAAGAAATGCCAACAGCATGCTCTTCCACATTGCTATTTGGTATCCTTTTCTAAATCCATTTGAGGAGTTGGTAAAACTTTGCTTATTCCAAAACTGGGTAAAGTAGGTTCAAAATAACTTTTTAGAGGCAGCCAATATTCTTGATTTTGCAAATCAGGGTGTTTGCAACGTCTCAGATGTTGAATACATCTGTTGGTATATTATCAGTGTAATTCTACTAAAATCAAAAGGTCTAGGCTTTCACCACACCTATAAACTAAACTGGAATCTGGTGTCCACAATCACATGTATTCAGTGAGTAGAGGAGTGATGCTGGAGTCACTCCACAGAGCTCCAGTGCAACCATTATTGGAATGCATTGCATCCCTGGTGAAAGGACAGGCTGAGTGTTGTGCAGCCCTGGGTTGGTGGATAGCCTCTGAGTGTCTTATAAAACAGCCTTCAGAGCACTCCATTGGCTGTTGAATAATTAACTTGAAATATGTCTGTATTGTCCACAAAGCCTATTGGACAGGAAAGCACATGATGCAAGCAGCACTTTGCTCCTTGCTACATCTCAGCCAGAATCTCTTTTGGTTGTATTACGCCGTATTGCTCAACAAACTCTCAAGAATCTAAAATACAAGGCAGATTCTTTTGACAAAGATCTGAAACTGGCTTTCAGGATAGAACCTAGCTATCTAAACTTCAGAAAAAGCCTGAAAACTGAGTTGTTCCGAGGATCAGTGGATATACGCCATGCATCTATCCTACTTGGGCTCCTACTATGGACAATTGCTTGACATCTACCTCTGACCTGAGATGTACTAGCCAAAAGGCAACACAAAGAGCACTTGAAAACGTTTGTGTAAAATAAATACAGTCCCAGTGAGTGGTTTACTGAGAAACGTGGTGTCCTGATGAAGAGACTGCAAGATGCAGCACAGCCCTTGCAAAGACTGTGTAGGATTATTCTTCTAGGGCCTCTGTAGATGAATATGTCCTCAGAAGAAGCTGTGATTAGAATGGGGGTGTGTACAGCCGCTTGGGTATGTTTTTTACTCACATACAGTGACAACTGCCTATCTCTCTGAGTTAGGCCTGACTGAGCTAGGGTTCTGCAGTGCAAGCAGAAAAGCCTGGAGTGCCCTAGCATGCACTCTCTTTGACTATCAAATGTCCTGTTCCTACTACTAGCTCCTCATTTCTTATGTTTTTTCTGCATTTGGACCTTGGTGAGGGCTGCTTTTGTTGAGCATCAGCACTTCCCATGGCTGAAGATGGTCTCCAAAACATAGTGCCTTTCTATGTCATTGTGTTGGCCATGGTAGAACTCATGTTGTAATTAACAGCTTTTCAGGGAAGATTTGAATCAATCAATGCAAATGTGTGTGCATTTTCTGAAGAACCGGATGGTCCACTGTCGGGGGAAGACTACAGGGCTGCTCTTGGGAATGAGTAGCCTGCTATGAAGTGTTTTTTGGCCACATGTTATCCGCACCTTATTGAAGTGCACACACCCAACCAGGCGCCCAACAGCCCAGTGGCTCACCTGGCTCAAACCAGGATCCTTTTACAGGGAGTGTGTTCTTCTTGGCAGGAAAACAATCAATGTGTAGAATGGAGCCCCAAGAGCATGTAGTGCCTTCCTGGCAGCCTCTTGTACATAGCGCAGCTCAGTTACCTGTGAGTAGGAGGGTGTAGAGAGGAGGAGAAGAGAGAGGGGAATGGGCATGCTGAAAATGATGCTGTCCTTGTGCTACTTCTCCTGACATGGGATTTCTTATGGTCATTTATTTCCATTGGGACACACTATGTACGCCAGGCTCGATATCTGCACCCATATTTTGTACCTGGCAGATAGTTTCTTTATAGGCATTTTTGATTTGGTGAAACATTGATCTTGGGTACTGTGGCTAACCCTGAAGTATTGGGAAAACATACTAGTTCTCTTCCAGGGAATGCTCAATCAATAGTCATAAGCATTGAATAGTCCCGCACAAGTGTGGGGATCCCGGAGCACTTTTAAAAAGTATATGTATGGATTTTTTTTAAACAGACTTTATTAATTTTCAGCCATTTGTTAAGAGTGGAATACAGGCAATTTGCACTGTTGGCGAACCAGAGATATTAACAAATACACATATCATTGTAGATGGTAACAGAACGTTATAATTTACAGTCCCAGGATTAGGAATGATACATGAATGATACACGAAAAAAGGAAAACACAGTTCCACAGCAGCTGCAATACCATTTGTCTGTCACATTTTTAGAACTTTATCTAGATTTTATCCAAACACCACGAGACAGAGCACTCTATATACAGGTTAGAGAGTTAACTGCCGGTTAGAGAGTTAACTGCGAAATGGAGCACCCCATACCAGACACCATTAGGGTGCCCCTGTTGCAAAACACCGATAGAGAGCATAGCCCATTTCATGTTTGCCTGCCCTCCTTCTCCGTACAAAAGCGCAAGAATGAGATAGCTTAAACCCATTTGCAGAGAGTTGAGCACGCGCGAATATCGCACTGCTTTACGTATTTTAAAGGCCGACGCGCGGACTCTCTTTGCTTGTGGTGTAGCCAAATACCTTGGTTGTGCTTGGATTGTAAGGTTCAAATTTTTGCGTGGAGTTTTTTAATGAATTATGCTTCTATATTTTTAGCTCTATGGTTTGCACATGACATACTGCACTGTCACTTTATTCCCTGTAAATGGACTAAGAATAACCCAAAGGGGGGGTGGGGGGTGGGGAAATAAATAAAAGGGGGTTTTATGTGAAGAAGGGCTTGCAATGGATTCTTATATAACATTGATTCAAGATTATTCTTGCTACAACCACTTTTTATAACTTTTAGGGCAATTAGAAGTTGATGAATTTAATGATTTAATGTTTTATCGGATTTTATATTTTCAAATTGTTGTCTCTTTTTAATATTTTTTATGGATTATAAAAATTGAAAGTTGTGAATTTGGAAATGCTTTTAAGATATTGGTTATCGAAATAAAGCAATTTTGACTTGACATTTGTCTCTCATAGTTTATACTCAACCCTGTTCAAAATCCCACCCACCCTCCCTTAAACTGGACATCTCCCCTATAAATTCACTCCAAGGTGCCGATCACGATCCGGCAAAAAATTCCCGACTCGTATCGGGTCTTTTTACCGTACGAATCGTACAAGTGCCGTACGAACTGGCAATCACGATTCGCATGGTAAAAAGTCCATACGAACCGCACTGGGAATCATTCCCCACACGTCCTCGGGTCAGAAAATGTGTCCGACACGTCCTCGGACGATTTACCTTACAAACGTGAAAATCCAAGTCCGACCGAGGAATCACGATCCATCCCGTGCGTCCGAGCGTACAACCGTATGGAAAAAACACCGTCCGCACCGAACACCTATAGCAACCATGGAGACATGTGCCCGCATACGCGCCCAACACTCCCCCCAGCCCCCGTACGTCCGACACGTACCCCCCGTATATGTATACCCCCACCCGTCTAGGTACACCCCAGTACGTTCCAGTCGTACCCCCACCCCAGTACGTGTCGTACCACCGTCAATGTACACCCCCCCACCCCTGTACGTGTCGTACCACCGTCTATGTACACCCCAGTACGTTCCAGTCGCACCCCCACCCCAGTACGTGTGGTACCCCCCGTGTACCTACACCCCAGTACGTTCGAGTCCTACCCCCACCCCTGTACGTGTCGTACCACCGTCAATGTACACCCCCCCACCCCTGTACGTGTCGTACCACCGTCAATGTACACCCCCCCACCCCTGTACGTGTCGTACCACCGTCTATGTACACCCCAGTACGTTCCAGTCGTACCCCCACCCCAGTACGTGTCGTACCACCGTGAACCTACACCCCAGTACGTTCGAGCCCCACCCCCACCCCAGTACGTGTCATACCCCCGTGTACCTACACCCCAGTACGTTCCAGTCGTACCCCCACCCCAGTACGTGTCGTACCACCGTGAACCTACACCCCAGTACGTTCGAGCCCCACCCCCACCCCAGTACGTGTCATACCCCCGTGTACCTACACCCCAGTACGTTCCAGTCGTACCCCCACCCCAGTACGTGTCGTACCACCGTGAACCTACACCCCAGTACGTTCGAGCCCCACCCCCACCCCAGTACATGTCATACCCCCCGTGTACCTACACCCCAGTACGTTCCAGTCCTACCCCCACCCCAGTACGTGTCGTACCACCGTGAACCTACACCCCAGTACGTTCGAGCCCCACCCCCACCCCAGTACGTGTCATACCCCCCGTGTACCTACACCCCAGTACGTTCCAGTCCTACCCCCACCCCTGGACGTGTCGTACCACCGTGAACCTACACCCCAGTACGTTCGAGTCCTACCCCCACCCCAGTACGTGTCGTACCACCGTCAATGTACACCCCCCCACCCCTGTACGTGTCGTACCACCGTCAATGTACACCCCCCACCCCTGTACGTGTCGTACCACCGTCTATGTACACCCCAGTACGTTCCAGTCGTACCCCCACCCCAGTACGTGTCGTACCACCGTGAACCTACACCCCAGTACGTTCGAGCCCCACCCCCACCCCAGTACGTGTCATACCCCCCGTGTACCTACACCCCAGTACGTTCCAGTCCTACCCCCACCCCAGTACGTGTCGTACCACCGTGAACCTACACCCCAGTACGTTCGAGCCCCACCCCCACCCCAGTACATGTCATACCCCCCGTGTACCTACACCCCAGTACGTTCCAGTCCTACCCCCACCCCAGTACGTGTCGTACCAACGTCAATGTACACCCCCCCACCCCTGTACGTGTCGTACCACCGTCAATGTACACCCCCCCACCCCTGTACGTGTCGTACCACCGTCTATGTACACCCCAGTACGTTCCAGTCGTACCCCCACCCCAGTACGTGTCGTACCACCGTGAACCTACACCCCAGTACGTTCGAGCCCCACCCCCACCCCAGTACGTGTCATACCCCCCGTGTACCTACAGCCCAGTACGTTCCAGTCCTACCCCCACCCCAGTACGTGTCGTACCAACGTCAATGTACACCCCCCCACCCCAGTACGTGTCGTACCAACGTCAATGTACACCCCCCCACCCCTGTACGTGTCATACCACCGTCCATGTACACCCCAGTAGTTCCTGGCGCACCCCCAACACAACCTCCTAAGTACGGAGCGCACCCCATGCCCCAACATCACAACCGCATGTACGAGTCGTACAAAGCCACACACAAGGACATAATCGTACAACCAAATGGCCCATGTACACACCGTACACACGCTCAAAACGCACGTACACAACCAGGACAAAACAAAACAACACAAGAATACACCATTCGAAAGGCACAAAGCCACTAAACATGGCCAACAACCACTAAAATAACACAATCACTGACCTGCAACTGCCAAAAACAAACAGAGGCCCAATACACCACCACTCCTTATAACACACCCACCCAAAATTCAAACACTGCCACACCCACCCATGGACCAATAAAAAGGGCCCACACACACAAACCATGAGCCTTTGCAACAGACTCACTGCTGCCAGACACCACAGAACCAGACTACAAGCTACACCACACCTTACACTTGCACACCTTCACACAACCACCCTCACAAACACCCTCTCATCACATTCACACACACACACAACCATCCACACCCCCCCCAACATCCACACACCCCCCACACCCACACCATCCCCACCCACACCCCTCACCATGCCCACTACCAAGAATCCAAAGTTCAGTCACCGAGAGTTGGAGGTCCTTGTTGATCAAATCCTCAGAGTCGAGCCACAGATCTTTGGAACATTGGTCAGAAGCACCAGCCAGGCAGCCAAAACAGCCATGTGGCAGACCATCGTCGATGCTGTGAATGCCGTTGCGGACACCAGGAGGACCAAGCAGGATTGCCAGAACAGGTGGTACGATCTGCGGAGGAGGGTCAGAGCCAAGAGGCAGGAGGAACACGACCAGGCCAACGCCACCGGAGGAGGGCCCTCCCGCAGAGCCGTACAGTACCATCCCTGGGAGGAGAGGGTGATGGCCATACTGCCGGTGGAGGCAGTTGAAGGAGTAGAAGGACTCCGAGACCCGGGTGAGTACACAAACAACGCACCTCACATGGGGGGAACTGCAACCACAACCAAAATTACTAACAGGCACGCAACCACCACAAGCCATCGCATGACTCAACCACACTCCATGAGCAGGCACATGCCACTGCTGCCACCATGCCCCATGCACCCAGCTGGACAATGTCAAGTCACAGGCCACAGAAGACAACAACACATGACACGGTAACCCGGATGGCGGGAGGCTGGGCACCAAAAATCACATAGTGCGACTCCAAAGCAGACAACAATGCCCTCTGCCCATATGGCCTAGGTCACAGCCAGACAAACAGTGTGTCCCAACACAGGAATGACTTGCCAGCAAATGGCGGACGCCTTGCATCAACACATGGGGGTGAAGGCACTGTTTTGCACATGACAGCAGCTAATGAACAGCCAACATTGTGAAAGAGTGGCAGCACACACCACCACAGCAGCAGCGCACAGACACACAGCAGACAAAATGGGTGCCTGGAGATCAGAAACAAACTCACATCAACAGGCCAAGGGCCACTCAAAGATCTGCTAACAGTGTGTGCCCAGGAAGCTGGGCCAAGGTGACAGAGGGTGACACACGGAGGGAGGGAGAGGGGGACACAGAGGGAGGGAGAGGGGGACTGAGAGGGAGGGAGACGGACAGAGGGAGGAGGCTGACACACGGAGGGAGGGAGGAGGCTGACACACAGAGGGAGGGAGAGGGGGACAGAGAGGGAGGGAGAGGGGGACAGAGAGGGAGGGAGACACAGGAAGACGGACAGAGGGAGGAGGCTGACACACAGAGGGAGGGAGAGGGGGACAGAGAGGGAGGGAGAGGGGGACAGAGAGGGAGGGAGACACAGGAAGACGGACAGAGGGAGGAGGCTGACACACAGAGGGAGGGAGAGGGGGACAGAGAGGGAGGGAGAGGGGGACAGAGAGGGAGGGAGACACAGGAAGACGGACAGAGGGAGGAGGCTGACACACAGAGGGAGGGAGAGGGGGACAGAGAGGGAGGGAGAGGGGGACAGAGAGGGAGGGAGACACAGGAAGACGGACAGAGGGAGGAGGCTGACACACAGAGGGAGGGAGAGGGGGACAGAGAGGGAGGGAGAGGGGGACAGAGAGGGAGGGAGACACAGGAAGACGGACAGAGGGAGGAGGCTGACACACAAAGGGAGGGAGAGGGGGACAGAGAGGGAGGGAGAGGGGGACAGAGAGGGACGGAGACACAGGAAGACGGACAGAGGGAGGAGGCTGACACACAGAGGGAGGGAGAGGGGGACAGAGAGGGGGGGAGAGGGGGACAGAGAGGGAGGGAGAGGGGGACAGAGAGGGAGGGAGAGGGGGACAGAGAAGGAGGGAGACACAGGGAGAGCAAATCAGTCCTTTGGTGTGTGGGAATGTCTGCTCGTCAGCAGGTGGACTGCGTGCATGTAGACAAGGGTGGCCAGTGCCAGAACCCACCCTCTTCATCATGGCAAAACGCAGGGCCATGTCACAACCTGTACACGAGCACAAGGACAGCTACCTGCATCATATAAGTGTGTGGATCCACTCCATGTGCACATGTACAGTGCTACAAGGAAGGCGCAAATGCATGGCTCGCCACACCTGCACACTCCACTGCTGACTGCAGTCACACTTGACGCAGCAAGTAAGACTGTGCCACACATAGTTAAAGGGGCCAAATTGGTGCCCAAGGGACACACCCATGCACAAGTGCACTGTGAGTGGAATGCAAGACAGATCCTAATTCCAAGAGGAAATGTGCCAACTTTGAAACGGATGAAACATGGATGTTGCATGGACCAAAATTAACATTTTCTCTCTCACACACAGGTCAACGTCGTGCTGCACCCCCCAACACTGGGGGGGAACACTCACAGGACCCGGATCTGCAGGAGACCGATCCCACCGGCAGCGACCACTCTCACCACTCTGCGGACGACCCCGACCGACCTGGCCCCTCTGGTGTCCAACCACCTGCAGCACCTGCGTCAGGTACAACCGTGCCAACCACCACCCCCACTCCTGCCACATCCCAGGAGACACCCAGGATCCCTGCCCCAACACCACAATGCAGCCAGGCTCGCCAGGAGGGACACGGTGTCCCGGGCACCCAGGAGGAGGCAGGCGACAACGCCAATGCCACCCCTCAGGGGTCCCGGAGACCCGATGTGCCCACAAGTGCAGGCCAGACGCAAGTGGGCAGGGGTGGTAGGAGTGGAGGACGGCGGAGGCGCGAGCCTGACCAGTTGGCTGGGGATCCGGTATTTTCCCATGTCCGTAACATCCTGGACTCATACCGGCAGGACACCACGGGCATGGCCCAGGTTGTGTCCGTCCTCGAGGGGATCAAGGTCCAGCAGGCCCAGCAACATGCGGAGCTAATAGCCTGTCTACTGGTACACCAACGGAGGATGGAGGACAGACAGGCTGAGCAAGTGACGGCGTTCCAGGGGATTCACGCTACACTCCGTCGGATGGCCGACACCATGGCCGACCCTCCCTGTGCCAGAAGGCGGAGAACATCACCACCCACAGGGAGGGATCAGGAGGAGGAGGAGGAAACATCCGACGGAGCATCCCAGACGTCGTCACGGCCTGCTGCTGAGGTTCCCCGCAGGAAGCCGGGTCGTCCACGGAAAGGACCGTGAGGGTGGCTGCTACATCACCATCTCCCAGGACACCTGGCCTGGCACCTGGCCCACTGGAGCAACAGCATCACAGCATCAAGAGACATTCTCTGCCACATGGCCCTGCTGGTCACTGGCTGACCAATGTTGACAAAGACTGTGGCATGGACTCTGAGGATTTCCAATGGCAAGGACACCAACTCCCCTACTGAACTTTGGATTCCCTAATCCCGGAAAGCCCCTCACTTTGTCTCCCCCCCCCCCCCCCAATAATAAATCACACTATTAAGAGTAGATGCCTGCTGGTAGCATTATTACCTAACATGTGTCTTGTACAGTCTAAACATGCCTGAGTCATCTGTTCACTTCAACCATCCACACCCTGGGGCCTGAGTCTGGCACAGGACACATGGGTCACAGTTTATTAGGCAAGACAGACATGGAGCACCATACACACCCGTGATGGGCAGAACCAGCTGAGGGGGTGGCCGAACAACCGTGCTGACAGACACATTGAGTACAGCAACAGTCATGCGCAGAGGTCAGGGATCCTGGCCAGTGTCCTGGGGGGCACCCAGGTATGTGTAGACAGGTGGCAGAACCATGTCCTGCAAGCTTGAGTCCGGTGGATGCAGAGAATGGGGTCATGGACAACGTTGGATGCATGGGGATGGCACATGTCACAATACCCACACAGTCATGGACATCATGCCCAATACACAGTCTCAGCACACACACACAGCTTGCATCTTGCCACTCGACACATTGACACATAGCCACAATCAGGGAATACCATGGCAGACATGCAGGATGCACCGTGCCAACACACCAGCATTGACTGAGAAGATGCACCTTGGAGGCATAGGGACACCTTTATTAGTCATGTTTTTGGGATTGCAGAGGCAACTTGAATTACACATGAACACATCATGTGGAGTAACATGTGGGTCCAACACTGGCACCCCCCTTCTGCAGCACAAATGCGTGATAGCCATGGAACTGGCACACAAGTGTCGGCTAACAGCTAAATACCCACAGCTGCACA
The DNA here is from genome assembly GCF_964204655.1 of Triturus cristatus. NCBI lineage: Eukaryota > Metazoa > Chordata > Amphibia > Caudata > Salamandridae > Triturus > Triturus cristatus. The sequence continues at coordinate 63,634,723 of NC_140593.1, read as the reverse complement.
CGGAGAGCCTGACATACACCATAGATCCGCTGATGTGGAAGTCCCACGCCATGTCAAGACAATGTTAACCGTATGTGTCCGAGGGCAGTGTCACACACATTGATGCCATCATCACAATCCACTATCCCATCACTGATGACTGACAACCAGGCAGCCCATCTATTCAGGTGTACCCAGCTGCATGTCGTGTCCCATGGGGATGCCACATGTCTGCAGAGGAACCAAACCCCGACCGGGGCAGTGTGCACACATCGTGAACAACTGCCACACCCAATACACCCCAGATGCATCCCTTACCCCATGGAGACTTCCAAACGTGTCCGTGCCTGTAACGCTGAGTCAGCCCACGATGTCATGTCCATGAGGAATAGCAGTGCCACAACAATGCAACCAGCAAACTGCATGCGCAGGTACCTGGGGAAGAGAGACACACAAGAAGTCAGCCACAAAAAGCACAGCCACTTGCATGTGCATTTACTCGACACATGTATGGATGACAACATGCTAGGTCACAATTATGACTGGGGAAATACTACCATCACTGCCACCATCACTCCAGTGACACACCCACACACACCTCTGACCCACGTGCCATACATGCAGGTGGAGACACACATCACAACGCATGCCACACGGGGACCAATGCGTGCACACTCAGACACTGGTACTCACCACTAAGCAAAGAAGTCGCGTATGAGCCGAGTCCGGATGTCCTCTTGCGGCTTCACATCCTCCACATCACTAGCCCCATTGCCAAGCCCTTCGTCCTCCACGGGTGGATGGTCCTCGTCATGTTGATTCAGGATGAGTGGCACAGCTCTTTCAACTGCCATGTTGTGCAGCATGCAGCAGACCATGAAGATCTTGCAGACCTTCGCCGGGGCATAAGGGAGTGCACCGCCGGTCTTGTGGAGGCACCGGAATCGGCTCTTCAGCATGCCAAACGTCCTCTCTATCACTCGCCTTGTCCGGCCATGGGCGGTGTTATAGCGGAGCTGGGCCGGCGTGATGGGGTTGCGGAGAGGTGTCAGCAGCCAAGGCATGTTGGGATAGCCAGCGTCCCCTACATGGGAAGCACATGGACATCGTTAGAACTGGTGAAGCGGTCGTGCTGGTCGGCTATACAGAATACAGGACAGACAGACTGTACCCACCAACAACACATGCCCGTTCGTTGCGCAGCTGCATCATCATATCAGGCATCCCGCTACGCCTCATGATGTAGGCATCGTGTGCTGATCCTGGGAAACGAGCACAGACATGTGAAATCACCATATTGGACAGACACACCACAAGGGCATTGATGAAGTGGTAGTGCTTCCGATTGCGGTACGCCACCTCCCGTGCGTGTGGTGGTACCAAACCTACATGTGTCCCATCTATGGACCCAATGACATGGGGCATCCCTCCCAGGGCATAGAATCCACGCTTGACCTCAGTCATCTGTTCAGGGGTTGGGAACTTGATGAAGTCATCCAGGTGAATCAACATGGCCTCCAAGAAATCATGCAGCACACCGCTGAACATGCTCTGGGACATGCCACCAACATGAGCTATGGTATTTTGGAAGGTACCCGTGGCAAGAAAATGTAGGGCAGCCATTACCTTCAGCTGGGGTGTCAGTGCCGTAGGATACCTGTGCTGCGGTTGCAGGTGTGGTGCCAGTCTCGCCGTCAGCTCCAGAATCAACGGTTGGGTGAAGCGGTAGAGCCGGATCCTGTCATTCTCCTGCATGGTAGCCAAGTCTGGAATTCTTCGGGCAAGAGGCGGCGCTCTGCAGTAATTTGGAAGTGACAAGGAAGAGTGAGTGCACTACGAGAACAACTCATGTCTACTGAGCACATGTAAATCTGGCAATACACACATGCTACATAGGGAGTCAGGTATGTGCTACATGCCCAGGACACGTATGGATGCAAGGTGACACTCCTTCCAAGACCCAGCTACACACGGTGATTGAGAACCTCCCCATGCCACGCCATGGAAATAGCTGTGTCCCAGTGCAAGTGCACAGCCCGACGCAAGACAGGAGTGACATACACCCACACATCAGCAGAAGTGGGATGCCTATTGCAGAGACTGGTAGCGGAACACTGGAGCCACAGGTCACATGACATTACACTAGTCCAGCCCACACACCTTGCCATGAAGGTGCACATGTCATGACTCACCACACATTCCTTGTGAGGATGCTGACATGGCCTTGTCACGCTACTCCGTGTCCCATGCATACATGTGCACCTCACATCCGATAACACATGTGGCATGGTGTGCGGAACAGTGTGCAATGACAATCTACACACAGCCACATGTTGGTTGCTGCAACGGCTGCAGCTTTTGAGGGTGCTACAACATCAACCTGATGTAAATCCCGGACACATATATGACATAGTCACATTGTGCACTGTGGGTAGTGACAAGTCATGTGTCATGACCCCTGTACCGGGCATCATGGGACACTTCCGTGTGTTGGTGTCCGTGCCATGCCAGTGACGCTCACCCCAAGTGCGCAGTCCCACATGCACACATGTCAAAGGAGTCAAGGGCATGCCTGGCACACATTGCACCCTCACACGGTACACCTGTACACATCTCATCACACATCTGGTGCCTTCTCCACTCAGGAGGCATGTTCCACATCACAGCCTGTGACACCTGTGCCCCACACATGTAGTAATGCACAGACGATGCCTTGATGTCCATTCCTGGACAAGTATGTCCATCCATGGACAAGTATGTCCGCCCTATTCCTACCTGTGTGTCGCCTATCACCACAGTGATGTGTAAAAACCGCCGTACTGCTGCTGAGAGGGCCTGTGTATGTTCCCAAATCACTGTGGGAGTGCTGCCGTATGTGTACCCATCGTGATGGCGAGCGTACAGGCATTTGTACGGTCCGTAGCACTACGAGTACGCATACGCGTGCAGACCCATAGTGATAGGGCCGTACACACGCATGTACGCTCACTATCACTATGGGTCTGCACGCGTATGCGTACCTGTAGTGGTACGGACCGTACACTCGCATGTACGCTCACTATCACTACGAGTACGCATACGCGTGCAGACCCATAGTGATAGTGAGCGTAGATGCGTGTGTACGGTCCGTACCACTACGAGTACGCATACGCGTGCAGACCCATAGTGATAGTGAGCGTAGATGCGTGTGTACGGTCCGTACCACTACGAGTACGCATACGCGTGCAGACCCATAGTGATAGTGAGCGTACATGCGTGTGTACGGTCCGTACCACTACGGGTACGCATACGCGTGCAGACCCATAGTGATAGTGAGCGTAGACGCGTGTGTACGGCCCTATCAATATGGGTCTGCACGCGTATGCGTACCCGTAGTGGTACGGACCGTACACACGCATGTACGCTCACTATCACTATGGGTCTGCACGCGTATGCGTACCCGTAGTGGTACGGACCGTACACTCGCATGTACGCTCACTATCACTACGAGTACGCATACGCGTGCAGACCCATAGTGATAGTGAGCGTAGATGCGTGTGTACGGTCCGTACCACTACGAGTACGCATACGCGTGCAGACCCATAGTGATAGTGAGCGTACATGCGTGTGTACGGTCCGTACCACTACGAGTACGCATACGCGTGCAGACCCATAGTGATAGTGAGCGTAGATGCGTGTGTACGGTCCGTACCACTACGAGTACGCATACGCGTGCAGACCCATAGTGATAGTGAGCGTACATGCGTGTGTACGGTCCGTACCACTACGGGTACGCATACGCGTGCAGACCCATAGTGATAGTGAGCGTAGATGCGTGTGTACGGCCCTATCAATATGGGTCTGCACGCGTATGCGTACCCGTAGTGGTACGGACCGTACACACGCATCTACGCTCACTATCACTATGGGTCTGCACGCGTATGCGTACCCGTAGTGGTACGGACCGTACACACGCATCTACGCTCACTATCACTATGGGTCTGCACGCGTATGCGTACTCGTAGTGATAGTGAGCGTACATGCGAGTGTACGGCCCGTACCACTACGAGTACGCATACGCATACGCGTGCGGACCCATAGTGATAGTGAACGTAGGCATGCATGTACGGGCCGTTGCCATGCATTTGGGGTGCCCTAGGGCCCCGAAACGCACCGTACCTGTGTGTGATGCTCCAAATTACATAGGGGACAAGTATTAAGGCCTACATGCATGCTGGTTGTCATGGAGACCAAGTTCAAATTTCGAAATTGTTCTGGAAGGTGCACAGCAGAAGTCAGTTGGAATTCTTCTACTTTGTTGCAATGTGTTTGTGGGGCTGACATCATGCAGGAGAATGAAACCGATAGAGAACCCACAGACTGCTAGGTTTGAAGGGATTGGTGGAAACATAGGATGCAAATGTGAGTGACCAATCACTCTGTACTCCTGTGCATGAGACTGGGCAGAAGGGCACATATAAGGCAGCCAGGTCCCATGAGGGAGCACTTGCCTGCACATCTTTGCATTCGTCGACCCAGCTGCTGATACAGATTCCCTGGAACCATGTCAAGGGCTGTGGAGAGGACACAGCCATTCACCCTGGAGGAGAACATGGCTCTGCTGGATGTGATCCTCCCACAGTACTCCATGCTGTATGGGCGACCAGGGTATCAGGTGAGTGCATAGGCCACTGCCACAGACTGTCCCTATGTTGTGACTGTGACTTCTGCCATTGTGTCCAGGTGTAACACACATGCCATGTACTGTCGGGGGGGTCCCGGGGGGGGGTGCCTGATGTCTCCCAGCAGTGCCCTGAGACAGGAGGGGTGGGGGCCTATCACTCACAGCAGTGCCCTGAGCCAGGAGGGGTGTGTGCAGAGTCCTCCCAGCAGTGCCCTGAGACAGGAGGGGTGGGGGCCTATCACTCACAGCAGTGCCCTGAGACAGGAGGGGTGGGGGCCTATCACTCACAGCAGTGCCCTGAGACAGGAGGGGTGGGTGTGATGCACAGTGTGAGCCTTGATCATTGATTGTGACATTGCCATCATTCCACCTGTGTACCCACTGTGGCACGTACTGCTTTTTCCCTCACCAGGGGATGATGTCCCTATGACAAAGGTGCAATGCGTTGGCTGCATGACATGCCTTGTTGTAACCAGCTAATTTGTACCCATATGTCTCTCTGTGACATGTGGCTGGTGTATTGATGTGGTGTCACTTGTTCCTCCTCACAGGTAGGCGCCACTGCCAAGGAGCAGATCTGGCTGACCGCCGTCAGTGCCGTGAGGGGTGTGGATGGTCGGAGGCGGAGCCTGCCCCAGGTGAGGAAACGCTGGCAGGATATCCGGTGCTGGACGCGGAGGATTGCACGGCTCCTGCTGGGGGACTCACCTGAGAGCCACAAGAACCGCGGCCGCCGCCGTCTGAGCCACCTCCACAGGCGTGTGCTGCCGGTGGTCTTTCCAGACCTGGAGAGGCGCTTACAGGCGATGCAGCAGCCGGAAGGGGGTAGGTACATGTGTGTTTGTTGTGTGTCACCTGCATTTGTAAGGGCACAGTAGCATGAATTGACTGGCAGGGTTTAAAGGTGCTGTGCAGATCCTGTTTGCCCCATTATAGCGCTGTGCCCCTGCCACCCTTCCCCTCCTTGCAATGTGTTCCCTGGTCTGTGTGTAGTCACTCCTTCACAAGGTAATGTAGGCTGGCGCTTTGTCCACGAGAACAATGACTGTAGCATCATGTGTGGGGGTGGTGTGTAACAGGTTGTGGGACCTTGCCTGTGCACTGTCAAGTTCACTGCATGTGGGTTCCATGTCAGTTGGCACTGATGCTGACTCCAGACATGGGAGTTGGTCTCTCATGTGTCATGCCTTACAGCGCGCATGTCCTATGTAGTGGCCTGTGACATGATGTGCATGAGTGTGCGATACACATAGTGCAGGGATGGTGACGTGTGTTGCAGTCACTACCATTCAGTAGCATGTAGTTGCGTGCCCACTACTGTCCCCTGGGGCACCTTTTCCTCAGTGGTGTATGTGTCATCATAAACGTGGCCAATCTCAGTGTCTACAGCGTAGGTTGTGCTCTGTGCCATTGTCCCCTGTCACCATGTATATAGACGTGCTATTTTGTACAGGTGTCCACTGTGCAGCCTGACCTGATTGTCCTTCTTCATACTCACAGTTGCCAGTGCCTGTGTGTCTTGTTATACTCATCTGAGGATGGGCACTGGTACCTCATTATTTGTACAGGCGCACCTTGGCTGTTTGGCGTCCAATCTTGCTTTTTGCCTGCCCCTGTGTGTATCACCCAGACTATGAGATGTTGGTGCCACCTGTGTCTCAACAATTTGCCTCGTGTAGGGTCTTGTTGGGGCGGGCAATGCCTATGTGTCAAATCCTGATTTCCACTTGCTGGGTCTGGGCAGTGTGTGATGTGTCTGGACACACACGCAATGTGCAGTGACCGAGTCATGTTGGGCATGTGTTCAGCATTACCTATGCAGCATGTGTCTCAAGTTCATGGATATGGTCCCTGGTCATCGGTATTTTCGCCAACGCTGTGTGGTGCAGATACAGTGCTGGATTGTCCCCAGGGCCTGGGTGCTATGTCAGACTCCGTTTCCTGTGTTTAGCTATTGTCTCATGCTCTCCATGGTATTTCAGTGGCATGGTGGCTCAACCAACTGTGTGTTTCATGCCCTACATCGGTACCCTGTTCAGTAGATGTTAGGGATCTTCCTTTTCAGGCTATGCAATGTTACCTATGTAGATTGGACTCATGTGACAGATGTGTACAGGTGTCTGATTAATTTCTGTCTCTCCACCCTGCCCACAGCATCGTCGGGGGACACAGAGGGAGACATGGACACAGACCAGGCGGAGGGACCGAGCACCAGTGCCAGCCGTGACATCGGGTCTGGCACATCGAGTGGGACAGAGGCGGAGGAGAGTGTGGCCGAGGACCTGTCGACTGGCACATCAGACTACGAAGCTGACAGGTCCGAGGAGGATGTCTCCGAGTGGGCGGAGGCTGCACCAGCAGCTGACAGCGGAACAACACCTCGCACCGCCCCCTCAGTTTCCATCAGCCGCCTCCCACTTGCTCGTGTCCCTTCCCAGCGTGCCCGGTCACAGCATGTCTCCTTCCTGCCAGGCACCGCACCCCCTGCCCCTGTCTCCACTGCTGCCGCCAATGCAGAGTCTGTGGACATCCAGCGGCAACTGCAGGTTGGTCAGGCTGCGATCCTTAATGTCCTCCATGCCCACGGCAAAACCCTCACCAACATCGAGGCTTTCTTGGAGGGCATTCATTCATCGCAGGCTGACCAACGCAACTTGCTGAGGTCCATAGACTCCACACTGACTGCAGCAGTGGGTCTCCTGCAGCGCGACCTCCCCCCACCTACCCCTGCCCCATCCACACTTCCCACTCCCATGCCTGTCCCACGTACACCCAGACGTCGGCATGCACCCACATCAACGGACACGGGCACCACACCAGCAGGGAAGGTCCACCGCACTCCTCCTGACACGCACACACAGGGTGAGGTAGGCACACCCACTGGGTCGGGGGGCAAACGTGTGACACGCAGCCATAGTGGGAGTCCGCATTCCACCCAGTCCACTCCCTCCAAATCCCCTCCCCTCAGCTCTCCTGGCCACATCTCCCCCAAGGACTCCTTCATGGCCGCTCTGTCCCTGAGCCCCACAGTTACACCACCACGCAAGCGGTCAAGGAGGTCCCCGGTCAGGGTGGTTGAGTCTCCCCCCCTGTCTCCACCCTCCCCCGGTGGCGCTGCGACCCATCCCTCTGACCCCCCCCCCTCCTTGGGGCCTGAGGTCCCTTCGGGTGCAGGGGACTCCCTGGAGGACCTTGCAAAGGTGTGTAGTGCCATCCTGGCCTCCGCCTTTGGCACTGATCCACCCCCTGTGGTGGAGCCCTCCATCCCTGCACCCACAACGCCGCCCCTTTGCCCTGATGTCCCTGCGGTGCCTGTTGCTTCCCCCCCCCCCCTGATGCCCTCACCAGTGTGGAAGACGATGCCATTTGACTGTGCAGGCAAGGTAGGGGACACGCATCCCACTGTGTCCCCCATCCAGCTGAGAATCATTGACTGCCCTATGGGCTTTGTGAAGATTGAACTGCCTGCGATCCACGGACATTGTGCTCATGCTGAATAAAGCTTAATTTTGTTTTCATTATCACACTACTGCTATGCTGGTATTGGTGTTGGTGGGGCTGCTACATGGTTTTGGGTGGTGTGTAAGGGTTTGGGTGTGTGGGATATGTAGTAGTGTACTGCTCATTGGTGGGACCCTGGGATCTGTGTGCCATCACAAGGTGTTGGCTAACTTTCTTTGTTCATGTAAGCAGTTACTGCATGGTGCACTTGTCCCAGGGTGTATTCCTTCCTCTGTGTACCCAGCTTTCTTCCCTGCAGGGTGTTCCCAATGTTTAGCGCAGAGCTGTGTCTACATGAGCTGTGTGTGTGACGGAGCCCTTCTACTTTGGCCATGCATGCAGGGCCATGTCTCCACCTGCAACAATCGTGGCATCCTTGGTGATCACTGTACTTGTGTGTGGAGTCTGTTGACATGAGTTCATGGGGACATGTTCCCTTGTAGCCAGTATGCATGTGGATAATTCTGGCCTCACACACATGTGTTACACCCCTCCTGTCTCAGGGCACTGCTGTTAGTGATAGGCACCCACCCCTCCTGTCTCAGGGCACTGCTGGGAGGACTCTGCACACACCCCTCCTGTCTCAGGGCACAGCTAGGAGGACTCCACACCCACCCCTCCTGTCTCAGGGCACTGCTGGGAGGACTCTGCACACACCCCTCCTGTCTCTGGGCACTGCTGGGAGTGATAGGCACCCACCCCTCCTGTCTCAGGGCACTGCTGGGAGGACTCTGCACACACCCCTCCTGTCTCAGGGCACTGCTGGGAGGACTCCACACCCACCCCTCCTGTCTCAGGGCACTGCTGGGAGGACTATGCACACACCCCTCCTGTCTCAGGGCACTGCTGGGAGTGATAGGCACCCACCCCTCCTGTCTCAGGGCACTGCTGGGAGGACTCTGCACACACCCCTCCTGTCTCAGGGCACTGCTGGGAGGACTCCACACCCACCCCTCCTGTCTCAGGGCACTGCTGGGAGGACTCTGCACACACCCCTCCTGTCTCAGGGCACTGCTGGGAGTGATAGGCACCCACCCCTCCTGTCTCAGGGCACTGCTGGGAGGACTCTGCACACACCCCTCCTGTCTCAGGGCACTGCTGGGAGGACTCCACACCCACCCCTCCTGTCTCAGGGCGCTGCTGGGAGGACTCTGCACACACCCCTCCTGTCTCAGGGCACTGCTGGGAGTGATAGGCACCCACCCCTCCTGTCTCAGGGCACTGCTGGGTGGACTCTGCACACACACCTCCGATTTCAGGATATGTACGCTTGGAACATACACGGTGGGGGTACGCTCAATGCATTCGAGGTGAGGGTACGAGTCTACTTACACTGGTGTGGTGGGGGTACGCTCCATGCATACGCGGGTGAGGGTACGGGTCGTACTTACACTGTTGGGCCGGGGGGTACGCTCCTTGCATACGCGGTTGGGGTACGGGTCGTACTTACACTGTTGGGGTGGGGGTACTGTGGTAAATATTCTTTTACCTAGACTGAATTTCATACGGAATCTAAAATAAAGTAAAATAGCTCAGAATAATAAGAGGCAGAATCCGTGGTATAAGAGGTTTTCTGAATGGGCTTTATTCCAAAATGGCCGACTCGAGTGGCGGCCTTCAGGTTCCGTCACCACGAGGGTTCAGGAAGTGAAGTACAATACTTTATTGACAAGAAGTAACTTTTATAGGTCATACATTACAATGAAACGAATGTAGAAGGCGTAACAATTGATAAGAGAAATGACATAGTAAATACGTAATCGAAACTAGGCGTAATAAGGAGCAAAAAGAAACATGATTGGCTCTGATTATCATACATAGGTGGATCTATAAGATAATACTTAACATAGATGCGCGCGCAGCAGCATGACGTGTAATTGACGTGCAACTAGGGGGTGAAGGGGACTTGACATTTAGCTCTACATGTGGAGACGAAAAGTCTGGGGGGTCAAGTCAACCTAATCCCAAATCATATCTAACATCCTATGTTTAGAGAACTATGTTATCCACAAGGAAGGACTCTCGGGCAGAATCTATTCTATACTGACTGTGAGTGCGTGTTCAAACGTCTAAGTGCCTATATGAGATGCGAGGGGCAGAAAACTTTCCATGGCAACAGGGCTATGAATTACTTGCATGAGGACGGAAAGGCCGAGTCCTTTGCTTGGGAGCTAAAGGAAATGTTTACCTAAATCACTAGACAGGAATGCATCGGCTGAAAAGCAAAGTAGATAATTCGAAGGTGAAATACAGCTTCTTGGCAGGCAGGCGAAACTGGCCGAGGCAGGCATCGTTAGCTGCACAGGGAGTAGGACAAAGTTCATGGATACAGATGCGAGCTCAAGCTGAAGCTGTCAGAGACAGAGAGCAGGGAAAGGCTTTGAAGACAGAATCGGGCCTATTCTGCCTGAACTGTAAAAATGGAGTAACTTAGCCATATAAAGTCGGTGGCCTTTCATACTTAGGAATCGAATATCCAGCCCATTGATGGCGGATCTGACAGAGAACATGTTGACGGTGGACGCACATATGTTTGCGTCTTGGAAACTGGAACTGGAGGGAACATACATGTACTTGTAACATGCATATAGAACCGTTGGGGTCCAAGATAGGGGACATAACTGATCAGGAAAATCCACATTTCCACATTCCCTCCTTGTCCCCTACTTGCCCTTCAAGAGATATCAATCTTCATTATTCCATCTATTTGCTCATGGAGCATCATTTCTTCTTCCTTCTTCTTCCGGCATTTTGAACGAGAACCTTGATATGGAATGCACGATGTGGCACACAGACCACAAATCGCTGGTCCATATTGCAGGCATAAACAGCAACTGAAGAGCATAAGAAGGCCAATACCTAGGAATGATAGAACTCTCCATCCCCAGGCTGATATCACACTCCAAAACCACCCGGACCACGTCCAAGTGCCTGGATTCTCGTGTATCTGGCTCACAATCTTATGAAGGCGTGTTATAGCTTTATATACAGATGGCGAATTTTCTGGTATGAATATGCAGCAGTTGGATCCGATGACCCTGCAAGCTCCGCCCCTATCGGCCAGGATGACGTCAAGGACAAGACGATTCTGAAGAACAACAATTCTCATCACTGATTGTTCCTCTGTCAGATTGCCTAGGGCGGCTATAGTCTCGTTTACTACAGCTTCAAGAGTCTTGGTTAGTCTACGTATCAGCTTACTATTTGATATTGTACCTATATAGGGAAAGATACCTTTATTGAAATCTACATACTTGTCCCATGCCGTCTCAGTATAATCGACAACTGGGAGATCTCTTCGCTCTCTATTGTGTACTAAATGAACATTTCGATAATAATCAGGAGGAGCTAGGAAAACAGGTGGCAAAAGGAATGCTATGTAACAGGTACCATCCCAATCTAGAGGCAGACGCATATATGCCGTCTGACCACATATAAAGTAAGAATGGCGAGAAGCTCTAAATGAAGATTTACCTTGATCACTATATTCTACTGTAGTAACGCATTTGCTATGGCCCATATGTATGGAACCAACTTTTCTTACACATAATTCACCCTTAACTGGAAATACTGACATAGTGGGCAGAATTAGTTCAACTTCGGATTTGACATTCAGAATCATAAGATTAGGTGTAAAATTACCTAATTTATACACTTCATTTTCTAGATCAGTTCCTGTTCTACTGGGGTGACCCTCCTTATTAGGGTGACAGACTTTGAATAAAACTAGATTCAGATTTCCCCATATCCAATGTTGTTGATAAACTGCTGTGTCTGGGTCTATGGAATTTAGTAAACTAAACCATGCTCCACAGGAGCCATTATGTGTGAACGGATGTGGAAAGAAAGGCAGAACTCCTTTGTTATTCTGATAGGGAGGGAGTCGGCCACACACCCAACAATTGGTGGCATTACTAGTCTGATGGGAATGATGTAACATACTAATGAAAGTGTTATTGCGCAGCGCAAGTCTATAAGATAATTCATGTGGCGGTAGGTCACTAAAAGAATGTTCAGCAGCAACATTATAAACATGTCTAGAAATAGGATGATATATGTGCAAAATCACACTCGTAATAATTATTAAAAGACTCAATAAAAACAGAATTAATAATGTCCTCATACAGTAGCTACGCAGTGATTTACAATAGGCCTGTCGTTTCAACATTTCTCGGGTATTTTCTCTACTCAGGTCCAAGGGATACATGTCAGAGACAATTCAACCGCTTCACCTTGGAGAGGACTTAAACAATCAAATTGCTCGACTGTTTGGGCCTAAGCTTTAATTTATAGTTCTGAGAGTCATTCTGTTCAACAAAGGGAAGTTTTGAATCAGTCTGTGAGGGAGTGCAGGGCACAGTGTCTATATCCGATGATAGTCCATGAAATTTCTTGATGTGGCTGGAATGTATCCAGCCCTTGCGGCCCTCAACTTTCACGGCTGTTCTTGTGGTCAACAGGACTAGCTTGGGTGCTTTCCACCTGGGCTCCAACTGGGTCTTTCGGTCGAAATTCCTCACAAACACCAGATCACCCGGAACAACGTCATGGGGTTTCACCTCAGTGTTGTCAGGAAAGGCTGCAGCTACCTGTGAACGACAAGATTGTAGTGCAGACATCAAGGAAGCCAAGTAATCTGTCAGCATATTACAATTAACATCAGTTATTTTACGTGGTATAGGCGTCCCCCACATATTTGGTGGTCTTCCGAAGATCACCTCATACGGGGATAGCCCTGTTCGAGAGTGTGCTACCATTCTTATGTAAAATAGTGCAACTGGTAAGGCTACTATCCAGTCAACACCTTTCTCCTTACATATTTTAGACAATCTGATTTTCAAAATTTGATTATGTCGTTCCACGAGACCTGCTGCCTCGGGGTGTCGGACACAGTGGAATTTCCACTGATATCCCAACAAAAGTGAGACATGTTTCATTAATTCGGATGAGAAAGGCTGGCCGTTATCTGAATATACAACACGTGGTAAACCGTACCGTGGGAAGAATTCTCGAACTAACTGTTTGGCAGTAGTCGGGGCCGTGTAATCTGATACTGGGTACGCCTCAGTCCATCGGGAGAGAGCGCAGACAACTACAAGAACATATTTGAATCCTCGACATCGTTCCATCTGGATATAATCCATTTGGAGCACTTCAAAAGGATGATCAGGAGTCTGAAATCCACCCTGTTCTACGGGAACACTTTTTCCTGGGTTGAACTGACAACATATCATACAGGTACGGACTTTTTGTTTAGCTGCTGCTCGTAAATGTTTATTGAACCAAATGTGTTGAATGCTATCTAGCATAGCTTTCTCCCCTAAATGCGCCGGACTGTGAATTGTAGCTATAACGGCTTGGACCATAGAGTCAGGAAGAAACCATACAGATTTCTCCTTCGTCATCCATCCCTGATCTGTCTGGATCCCTCCTAGTTCAGTCCATTTCTTTAATTCTTCTGCAGTAGCATGTGTCTGTATGTCAATTACGTCAAGTGCGGGATCCTTAATTGTCATACACTGTGTTGGTGTCTGAACTATTGGTTTTGTCATGTCGAATGTGCGAGTCTGAGCAGTCTGTTTAGCTGTTCTGTCAGCTAAATCATTGCCTTGAGAAATGATATCAGTAACCTTCGTGTGTGCTTTACATTTCATAATCGATATAGCAGTGGGTAGATGTATTGCATCTAATAAGGCATGAATGAGGGGTCCGTGCTGAATGTGGGCACCATGGGAAGTTAAATAACCTCTCTCTCGCCACAGCACGCCGAAGTCGTGTACAACTCCGAATGCATAACGTGAGTCAGTGTATACATTAACTTTCTTATTTGTGGCTTGAATACAGGCTTGTGTTAGAGCAATAAGTTCTGCTGCTTGGGCTGACAAAGTATCTATACAGTTTGTCTCAATAACTTCAGTGTCTGTTGTGACTGCATACGCGGCCACTAAATCTCCTGTACTTGTTCTCATGCACGATCCGTCTACATACAACGTCAGGTCTGGATCTAACAATGGAACGTCTGTCAAGTCTTGTCTAGGTTTCGTCTTTATTTCAATAATTTCAACACAATCATGAGCTAGTGGGTCTGTTCCAATTACAGGTAACAGTGTAGCAGGATTCAATGTATTACAACGTCGGATCTCTATGTGTGGCTGAAACAATGTCAGTTCATAACCGGTAAGTCTTGCTATGGTCAAGTGTTGTGTTTGCGTTCGGTTCACAAGAACTTCTACTGCATGTGGTACTTGTACTGTCAATGGATGTCCTAACACTATGGCATCGCTTTGTCTGATTGCTAAAGCTGTTGCTGCCACTGATTTCAGGCACGCAGGCAAAGCCTGAGCTACGGGATCTAATGTACTGGAAAAATAAGCACATGGCTTGCGTGATCCTGCTTGTTCCTGAGTGAGTACTGACAAGGCAGTACCTTCGCGTTCTGTAACAAAGAGTGTAAAATGTTTGCTATAACATGGTGTTGCTAAAACAGGTGCTTGACATAAAGCTTTCTTTAAGCTTTCAAAAGCTTGTGTATGTTCCTGAGTCCAAGGGAGGACAGTCGATGTGACTGCCTCCCGTGTTGTCAACTGAATGAGTGGTTTTGCTAGGAATGCATATTGAGGGATCCACTGCCTACAATATGAAGTGAGGCCTATGAAAGCCCGCACCTCCTTTTGTGTCTGGGGTATTGACATGTTAGCAATTAACTGGATGCGATCTGGTGTAAGCTGCCTTCCCTTCTTGGACAGCGAGTGACCAAGATAAATAACTCGCTGGACACAGAATTGCAGCTTAGAAGGAGACACCTTGTGCCCCTTGTCGGCTAGAAAATGTAAAACTGTCAGAGAAGCCTTTTCACATTCGGGTTCGCTTCTTGCGGTGATCAGCAGATCATCGACATATTGAAGCAGTGCAGTATTGACTGGCATGTGGATACTGTCAAGTTCTCGTTTCAGTGCTTGGCTGTAGATGCTGGGGCTTTCTGTGAATCCTTGGGGAGCGCGTGAGAATTTAAAACTGCGCCCATTTAAACTGAATCCGAACAAATATTGGCTTTCCGGATCTATGGGGACGCTGAAAAAGGCATTCTTGAGATCAATTACAGTAAAGAATGTTGCTTCGGAATCAATTGCTGTCAATAATGATGATATATCGGGGACCACAGGAAATTGTGGCACAATGCACTTGTTTAGTTCACGCAAATCAATAACCAATCGATATACTGGCGGAGCAGTAGGATCAGTTCGTTTAAGAATCGGAATTATCGGTGAATTACATACATTGGAGTCTGTTTCTACAACTACTCCTTGGACAATTAGCTCATCAATGATTTTCAGCAAAGCCACTACAGCATCTTGCGGTAACTTGTATTGTCGCATTCGTGGTAGTACCACTCCTGCTTTCAATGTGACTCGGTATGGTGTAATGTTCATGCAACCAACATCAGTAGGGCCTTGTGCCCATAGATGCGCTGGTAAAGTCTGTAATCGGCGATCCATGTCTCTTGATATATAATGACCTTTAAAATCACGTAGAAACAATCTTACTCCTTCCGGAGAACAACAGATAATAGCCCCTAGGGCTTTTAATGTCTTGATACCTAACAAGTTTTCTGGACAGGATTTGGTAAGTAATAAATCAGTAGTTCGTGTCAGGGGACCAATCGTAAGTGGAAGTGGCTGTGATACCTCATTAACGATAGGCTTTCCTGAAAAACCAAGGGAAACATTTTGAGAGCCTGAGAGGGGTGCCCCTGGAACTTCACTACGCTTTATTGTTGTTCGACTTGCCCCTGTGTCTAGTAAAAATTTCCTGTCTTGACCTAATAATTCACTATGTACATAAGGTCCTTCTTGATCTACAGGAATCTCAATAAGGGGTAAGTCAACTTCCCTCTCTAGGCTGGTTCATGCGTAACGCTGATACTCAGGGTATTCATACTGTGCGGTCTGATACATTTGTCGTGTTGTGGTTTGTGTGGCAGTAGCAGGTAACGGTGGTGCAGCTGGCACAAACTGTATTGGCTGTTGTGCGGCTGGCATGGCCTGGGCATGCTGCATAGCTCCTTGTTCATTCTGATCTTGTCTGAGTGGCCGCAGTCTTTCTTGTGTTTTACCTATGGCGATATTATGTTTTAAAACTGGACAATCGTGTACGTAATGACCTGGCTTTTTGCAATAATTGCATGTCCCTTTTACCGGTCCTGCTGAATCGGAATGTGTCATACCCTTTTTATGTCCTTCAGCTGGTACTGTCTGAGACACTAGCATTTTCATTTTTGTATCTTTCATACGTCTTTGTTCGTGCTCTTGTTCATCTCTAATTCTATTGTGATGATACTGTAACATTTGTAGCATTTGTGACGGAGTGTTACTTTGCCAGGTACTCTCGAATTTCAATATTCTATTCTTCACTGGAGGTAATGCATTTTCTACTAATTTTGTCACAAATAAATGTGGATACGACTCACTACTTGTTTTTATACCACTATTTATTCCAAAACATTTTTCAAATCGGGCATAATAATCACTTGTGTCTTCATCATGCTTTTGTTTACAGGCTGAGATTGCACCCCAATCTTCCTTTTTCGTAGTTAATAAACGTGGCAGTACTTGTACTAGTAAACCTGGTAATGCTTTAACTTTATCCCCGAGCCCTGAACCTGCAGTTCGGGCCTTTTCTTCCATTTCTAATGCTGTCCAATCTATCTTTTGGTCTCCCACTTCCCACTCTTTTTCTTTCAGTTTTTCATAAATGCCAGCAGGCAAGAGCACCTTTAATATCGTCATAATATCAGGATAGGTATACTCTCCCATCAGTAACATGTCCTTAATTTCTCGGTGGAAACCCGCTGGGTCTTTGTCATGACTGGGTACTACTTTCTTCATTTCTAACAATTCAATTTTTGTTATGGGTGTGTATACAAATACACGGTGAAACTGATTGTCTTCGCCTTTTATTGGGTGCACTTCTCGTAAGGGATTTTGTCTATCCATATGATACGGCGTTCTTTCTTTGCGGGGCAGCGAGAAAGAATCCGGACTTACAAAAAGGACATACTGTTTACGTGACACTAATATTTCTTTAATTAACTTGTTACTAGAACCTCTCCATCTGTTCGCGAGTAGTTCCGTTAATATATCAGGTAAAGGACCAGGGTCAGCATGTTGGCTCTTATATAATATAAGGAGTTGCTGAATCATATAGATTCCAGCTAAACGTTGTTCATCTGCACTGAGGTTAAAAAACGTGTGTGCTACGGTCTCATCACCGTATTTTTCAGGACTGTCAATCCAGTGAACGGCTGATCTGGCTAATTCTTGCTCATCCATGGAATCGAGGAGGTGGTAACCCCTTCGTTCTCGTAGTATTTTATCTGCGGCTTGAAACAAATGTTCAGGAGACTTCAGATTTATTACAGGCGTCGGATACGTTCTACTATTATTTGGACATACAGAGTGTATGGGATCAGAAAAGCATCTAGTATTATTACAGAATCTTCCTCTGCCTACGTAGGCTATGGTCTCTGACTGTCTTGCGGAATTCCCTGATTCGGACACTTCATCTTGCTCGAACTCGTCTGTTTCCAATCTTTCTTCATGAATACGTTCTATTTCTTTACGGATTTTTCGGCACATGGCTATTATACAGTTTTGCTTATCGTGTCTCCCTTCTGATATATTCTGGCTCCATCTTGTAAGAATAAGCATTGCATTCGGGTCTACCCCCGGTCGGTCTTGATTTCTGATCATACAGTTTATGAGGAAACGTAACAGTTCCCCCTGTATCTCTACTTTCTGGAATTCCATAGCTCTATTAATACATTCTGGATCTCGCCCTGTTTGAACAAAATGATATATCTTATCTAGATGCGTAGTCATTCCTGGTAACTTTGCTAAATACCCTGCGGCTCGTCTGATGCGTAATGATGCCAGGACCATTTCGTCCTCTTGACCGACCACAGGGTCATATCTACAATCTATAAGAAGTTCCTTAAGCGCACGTTCACTTACGAATTTGGGTGTACGTGAATGCGCTGATTCTTGAAAAACAAGTTTATTTATTCTAGGTGGCGTAAAAGTATTGCTAGCACCTCCCGTGGCCCCATCTGGGGCGTCGGGTGTGAATGGATTCGTCGAACGTGACACAGCAACTATAGGTGTCGATACCACTGTAGAATCGATTGCGGAGACAGATGCGGAAACAGATGTGCTTGCCGGAGCTTGTGTCGGGACTTGCTGTTGCACGGGGACAGATACCTGATCCTGACGTTGAACCCCTCCGCCAGACGGTCTATGTGGTGCGGGGTTAGCATACTCGGGAGCTGCGTCATCTAGATATGAGGAAAGAAAAACATCTTCTGCGGTTCTGGGATGCCCTTTAGGATGTACCTTAATTGGAAATAATGGGGGTGGCAAGTCTTTTGGCATCTCTGGAACAGCCTTAGGTAGTCCTTCGGCTAGAAGGGGATACATACCATTCATAAGAGCATTTCTTTGTCTATCTACTTGTTCTGATTTCACTCGGATACCTTCCTCAATTAATAGATTTTCTTGAACTTTCTTTGAACTTTCTTTACTCCTCTCTTCTTGTCTACGTGCTTTTTCTGTACGTCTATGAGATTCTTTACGCCATAACTCAACAGCGTCTTTCTGTGACTGTCTGACTTTTCTTTTCCATAACTCTTCCTCCACTTTCATGATGCACTCTGCATCCCAGGTTCCCGCTGCGGGCCACCTTTGGCTTTCTGGCAATCCCTTGGTATAATCTACCCATAAATCAAGAAATAATATGGCATCTAAGCCATGCTTGTGATACATAAAATGCCCTGGAGTGTCCCTAGGAGGAATAGGAACTGCTTCTTCAAGCACCCCTTTTCTAGTAGTAATCTGTCTTAACTTCGAGAAGAGCGGCATATTGACAACTGATCTGATACTTACTCTTGAACTCACTTAATACGAAAAAAACACAATAATGAACAGTGAACAATGAACAATCATTCATACCACAATATGCAAGACATTTGAACACTTTAAACATTAAACATTAAACATTTTAAAAATGACCGACAATGATGACAGTCTGCATAACTAATCACCAAGCTGAATTCTTGACAATAACTGAATACTTCGGAATACTTGATATACTGCTAAACAGTACATATACACTGCTAAACAGTGCAGACCGGATTTGTGTACCCAAATCCGTCTTGACCGGCACAACCTATGTGCGCGTCAACACGCCTCCCCGGCGATGGTACTCACCGAGTAGCTCCTTGAAACGGAAGGCCTCAGAGAATGGACGGGACTCGATGACTGCGGACAGTGGACCCTCTGGACATCGGGACTTCGAAAACCTGGTGGGCCTCTGTATACCTCGGATCTTGCTCTCTCAGCTAGGCTCTGGTCGGGATACTTCGCACTTCTCACCGCCTCGTCTGGGTTGATCGCAGCCTCAGTCGCCCCCGCTTGACCGGAGGGAGCTACAGGAAATCCTGCTGGTACGCGTTATGGTCCGTCCAGCTGTGGCAGGAGACCGGGCCTGCAACGCACCGCCGGCGCGTGAGATGAGAAAGTGTCCCTGTTCGGGCGCCATTATGTGGTAAATATTCTTTTACCTAGACTGAATTTCATACGGAATCTAAAATAAAGTAAAATAGCTCAGAATAATAAGAGGCAGAATCCGTGGTATAAGAGGTTTTCTGAATGGGCTTTATTCCAAAATGGCCGACTCGAGTGGCGGCCTTCAGGTTCCGTCACCACGAGGGTTCAGGAAGTGAAGTACAATACTTTATTGACAAGAAGTAACTTTTATAGGTCATACATTACAATGAAACGAATGTAGAAGGCGTAACAATTGATAAGAGAAATGACATAGTAAATACGTAATCGAAACTAGGCGTAATAAGGAGCAAAAAGAAACATGATTGGCTCTGATTATCATACATAGGTGGATCTATAAGATAATACTTAACATAGATGCGCGCGCAGCAGCATGACGTGTAATTGACGTGCAACTAGGGGGTGAAGGGGACTTGACATTTAGCTCTACATGTGGAGACGAAAAGTCTGGGGGGTCAAGTCAACCTAATCCCAAATCATATCTAACATCCTATGTTTAGAGAACTATGTTATCCACAAGGAAGGACTCTCGGGCAGAATCTATTCTATACTGACTGTGAGTGCGTGTTCAAACGTCTAAGTGCCTATATGAGATGCGAGGGGCAGAAAACTTTCCATGGCAACAGGGCTATGAATTACTTGCATGAGGACGGAAAGGCCGAGTCCTTTGCTTGGGAGCTAAAGGAAATGTTTACCTAAATCACTAGACAGGAATGCATCGGCTGAAAAGCAAAGTAGATAATTCGAAGGTGAAATACAGCTTCTTGGCAGGCAGGCGAAACTGGCCGAGGCAGGCATCGTTAGCTGCACAGGGAGTAGGACAAAGTTCATGGATACAGATGCGAGCTCAAGCTGAAGCTGTCAGAGACAGAGAGCAGGGAAAGGCTTTGAAGACAGAATCGGGCCTATTCTGCCTGAACTGTAAAAATGGAGTAACTTAGCCATATAAAGTCGGTGGCCTTTCATACTTAGGAATCGAATATCCAGCCCATTGATGGCGGATCTGACAGAGAACATGTTGACGGTGGACGCACATATGTTTGCGTCTTGGAAACTGGAACTGGAGGGAACATACATGTACTTGTAACATGCATATAGAACCGTTGGGGTCCAAGATAGGGGACATAACTGATCAGGAAAATCCACATTTCCACAGTACGCTCCGTACGTCCGCGGGTGGGGGTACGGGTCGTACTTACACTGTTGGGCTGGGGGGTACGCTCCTTGCATACGCGGGTGGGGGTACGGGTCGTACTTACACTGTTGGGGTGGGGGTACGGTCCGTGAGTCCGCGGGTGGGGGTAGGAGTCGTACTTACACTGGTGGGGGTGGGGGTACGCTCCGTACGTCCGCGGGTGGGGGTTTGAGTCGTACTTACACTGTTGGCATGGGGGGTACGCTCCATGCATACGCGGGTGGGGGTGCGGGTCGTACTTACACTGTTGGGGTGGGGGGTACGCTCCATGCATACGCGGGTGGGGGTACGGGTCGTACTTACACTGTTGGGCTGGGGGGTACGCTCCTTGCATACGCGGGTGAGGGTTCGAGTCGTACTTACACTGTTGGCATGGGGGGTACGCTCCATGCATACGCGGGTGGGGGTGCGGGTCGTACTTACACTGTTGGGGTGGGGGGTACGCTCCATGCATATGCGGGTGGGGGTACGGGTCGTACTTACACTGTTGGGCTGGGGGGTACGCTCCTTGCATACGCGGGTGAGGGTTCGAGTCGTACTTACACTGTTGGCATGGGGGGTACGCTCCATGCATACGCGGGTGGGGGTGCGGGTCGTACTTACACTGTTGGGGTGGGGGGTACGCTCCATGCATACGCGGGTGGGGGTACGGGTCGTACTTACACTGTTGGGCTGGGGGGTACGCTCCTTGGATACGCGGGTGAGGGTTCGAGTCGTACTTACACTGTTGGCATGGGGGGTACGCTCCATGCATACGCGGGTGGGGGTGCGGGTCGTACTTACACTGTTGGGGTGGGGGGTACGCTCCATGCATACGCGGGTGGGGGTACGGGTCGTACTTACACTGTTGGGGTGGGGGGTACGCTCCATGCATACGCGGGTGGGGGTACGGGTCGTACTTTCACTGTTGGGGTGGGGGGTACGCTCCTTGCATACGGGGTGGGGGTAGGGTCCGTACATATCCGTCCCCACGCTATGTGATGTTTGTGCGGCCCGTACCCAGGCCTTTGCCACGTGGGTGCGATCTGTCCCGCCATTGTTGGGGTGACGTGTGTGGGCGTGGTCCGACTCGTACCAACGCTCTTCAGGCGTGGGTACGGGACGTACCTGTCTGGTTGTGTTGCCGGTTCGCGTGGTGACGGACTTCCGTTGTGGCGGTCGCTGGCTTATCAGGACACGCCCCCACCCCCTCGTGGTGACCAGGGCATGGGAGTCAGGTATGTCCAGGCCATGTGTGGTGTGTGACTTATGTGGTTGTTTTGTGGCCTGCCCTGGTCCTGCCACCCCCACCCCACCCCACTTTCCCCCCTCCCTTAGTTATTCTGACCTTCTGCGGCGTCTGCGTCGTAACCTGTAGAGGAGGTGGACTGCTATGAGGGCAGGGATGACTCGTAGGTTCGGGTCCATGTCTGTCCGTCGCGTACTGGTACTCCTTGCTCGCGTCGTCCTGTCGCGTACGGGTCCTCCTTGATCGCGTCGTCCTGTCGCGTACGGGTCCTCCTTGGTGGCGTCGTCCTGTGTGTCCGTCACGTACTGGTCCTCCTTGTTCGCGTCGTCGTCTGTCCGTCGCGTACTGGTGGTCCTTGTTCGCGTCGTCCTGATTTCCCGGCAGTTTTTGGCTGCCGCAAAATATTCACCGTGCGGGGTGACGTCGGTGCGAATCGTGATTCCTGGGTCGTGAATGGCTGGCTGCGGGCGTCCCGACGTCAGGTCGGCGCTTTCCCGGATCGCATTGGTAGGTGTGTTTTTGTTCGGTCGGGCTTTTTTACGATTCGTACGGTAATGGTGTACCCGTGCGAATCGTAATTCCTTGTTTGTAAAAATTGACGACCGGGTACGCGTCGGGCGGAGATTGTGCTCCATCCGACGGTTCGTACCCGGTTTTTGCCGGATCGTGATCGGCACCTAAGTGTAATATGTGAACATGGATCCAGATGGTGTACAGCAATATCTCTGAGGTCCTGGAATGTTGTGATGTACAAATCATGGTAGTATCGTGCAGCATAGATGCCAGGGCACCCCTAGGGTTTTGTACCAGGTGCTCAAAGTGTTATGACAGTATTGGAGCTGTATGAATGCATAAGTGTTACATGGCCCCTGTAGGAAAGGGATTAGATAGCATGAGTATCTTGAGCCTTAAAGTGTTCCAGTAATGCGTCCCACTCCATTGCTATTGAATGTTTTCGCAGACCTCTATGCTCTTCTCTGCATAAAGCTCTACTGTCCGCCAATCCCCACCTCTCTACTTCCTCCCTCCACTGTCTTATAGTGGGCACAGTCACAGAAAGTATACATATGTATAACAAGACATTGTACCATGGTACTTTATATATGTTTGCAACCTAATGAAGGCAAAAAATGGCCAGATTCCATTGAAGTTTTATTTTTAAGAGAGGCCAGTTGCATAGACATGCGTTTCTATAAAAAGTTGACCACAGAAAATCTTTCACAAACCTTTTTAAAATTGAAAAGAATGGGGAATATGAGACATTGATAGCCAATTGGCTGAAATGAAAAGCACATAATAGAAAACTGGCACTTTGCCTTTAAGAACCTCATAGTAGCCCCAATATCCCATTATGTCTCACAGGTGACAGGTTAATCAATACTTCTGGCTCCTGGAACCAGGATCCTGGGTCCAGGATCCTGGGTCACTCAGCTCTGCCTTTTTGGCAATAATCTTTTGGAAATCTTTCCAAATGTTATATCTAGAGTTTTCACTCGACGTCCTTTGCCATTTAAGAAGGATGTATGTCGTTACAACGCACACTTTTACAACGCAGGCACTTACAACGCATTTTTTACAACGCAAAATCCATTACAACGCATTCCATTACAACGCATGACACTACAACGCATTTTTAAAAACTACCTTTACAACGCATTCCATTACAACGCATACTACCTTTACAACGCATACCATTACAACGCATAATATTAAATTGCATTTAAGGTAAGTATTAGATAGTATAGGGGTAAAAATTACTTTTCTAACTCCAGGGGGTGCAACAGTAGGGTAAGTGTTGGATAGTATAGGGGTAAAAATTACTATTCTAACTCCAGGGGGTGCAACAGTAGGGAAAGTGTTGGATAGTATAGGGGTAAAAATTACTATTCTAACTCCAGGGGGTGCAACAGTAGGGTAAGTGTTGGATAGTATAGGGGTAAAAATTACTATTCTAACTCCAGGGGGTGCAACAGTAGGGTAAGTGTTGGATAGTATAGGGGTAAAAATTACTATTCTAACTCCAGGGGGTGCAACAGTAGGGAAAGTGTTGGATAGTATAGGGGTAAAAATGACCATTCTAACTCCAGGGGGTGCAACAGTAGGGTAAGTGTTGGATAGTATAGGGGTAAAAATTACTATTCTAACTCCAGGGGGTGCAACAGTAGGGTAAGTGTTGGATAATATAGGGGTAAAAATTACTATTCTAACTCCAGGGGGTGCAACAGTAGGGTAAGTGTTGGATAGTATAGGGGTAAAAATTACTATTCTAACTCCAGGGGGTGCAACAGTAGGGTAAGTGTTGGATAGTATAGGGGTAAAAATTACTATTCTAACTCCAGGGGGTGCAACAGTAGGGTAAGTGTTGGATAGTGTGGTGTAATATTATGCGTTGTAATGGTATGCATTGTAAAGGTAGTATGCGTTGTAATGGAATGCATTGTAAAGGTAGTTCTCCAGTATTGGGGTGTCTTTCATAGATTCACATGCTTGAATATTCCCCGTCGTCGGAGTGGGAGTCCCACGGTAAATAATATAGCAATATATACATTGATAATATATATATATATATATACCTATACATACGTAATCATATAAAAACAGAGATATAAGCATATAATAACCTCAAGAATGTCCCTATATGAGATTTCCATAGAGATACATGGAAAGAGAAAAAAGACATTCGCAGTCTATCTCTGTCATTATGTTAGTCCGAACTCCGGCCAATCAGGCGCCAGCTCCTCTCTAGAACCTTCTCCTCAGAGCTCCTCACCTCAGATTTTCTACCGCACGTCGTGTGAAAGGGAGTCTCCCTGAGCTCTGCTCAGTTTTTTCTCTTCAGGATGACTTCAAGTAGAAGTCTTTGTTTAGACCTTGTTCTTTTGTGGAAAGCTACGTTATTCTCAGAAGATCCACATAGTAAGTGTATTTACTGTCTTTACCCTAACCATGAAGTGGGTGAATGTAAATTCTGTAGAATTTTTTTCTACAAAAATCTCTGAAAGACAGGGAAGGCCGTCTCTGGTTGTGGCTCCAGAGACTTAAGGATAAAGATGAAATAATTTTCTGAGGTAGAAAACTTTACTTCTGGCCGTTCCCACACAGCCTCAAAACGCAGTAGTGTACAGGAGTTACCTACTCCTTTCCTTAAAAAGAAGAAAATGTCTCTGACTATGACATCTGCCACTTCTTCTTCTTTGAATACTGCTGTGTCACCCACGAGACATAGTTCTCAGGCTAGTGAGGTTTTCAACTTTCCAGTTTCTCAAAGATGGCTTCATCGTCTACGATGGCTCCGTCTACGATGGCTCCGTCTACGATGGCTCCGTCTACGATGGCTCCGTCGACGGTGGCTCCGTCGACGGTGGCTCCGTCGACGATGGCTCCGTCGACGATGATATTCCGTCGACGATGATATTCCGTCGACGATGATATTCCGTCCACGATGATTCCGTCGACGATGATTCCGTCGACGATGGCTCCGTCGACGGTGGCTCCGTCGACGGTGGCTCCGTCGACGGTGGCTCCGTCGACGATGGCTCCGTCGACGATGGTTCCGTCGACGTTGGTTCCGTCTACGGTGGTTCCGTCTACGGTGGTTCCGTCTACGGTGGTTCCGTCTACGGTGGTTCCGTCTACGGTGATTCCATCGACGATTGTTCTGTCGGCAATGAATCTTTCGATGGTGGTTCCGTCGACGATGGTTCCGTCGACGATTCCGTCTACGAAGATCTCTTCAATAGCCTTCTATGCCTCAGAGCCCGTCGACTGCAGTCTCATCGGTGAAGACGACTTCTGCACAGAGGTCATTAAAAGATCCAAATCTCTTCGACGACTACTTCGTCCTTTGCTGCTGTTCCTTTATTACCATTACCACCGAGTACTTGACAAGATATGTCGGGTGAGGTTATATCGGTGGAGGATTCCCGCCTTCCTTCACCATTGTTTTACCACTGATTCAGATCAAGATTCATAAGAAAGTTTAGCTGAATCGGTTGTGACAACTATAATCGGCGGTTTTTCCTTTATCACCACAAGTGTCTGTGGTTCCGCTTACTCCAGTGGTGCCAACAACTATATCGGAACCGGTACCGGCTCCAATACTTTCTGTGGTAATACCTACAGTACCGCTGAGACATTCTTCAACTCGGACAGTACCTCCTCATGATACTGAAGAAGAAGAAGAAATTCCACAGGACAGGGAGGATGGTGAGATTCTCGATGATGGTGGCGATGCTGATGATGATGATGATGGTATGGCGGAGTGGGATAACTATCATGCCCAAACACCATCTCCCTCTCCGGTGCTATTTGGTGACTCACCACCTGTTGATATGCAAGTTCCACCAGTTAAGGGATAGGACAGCACTAACGTTCAAATTAACGAAGGATTATTTCCTGTACGATTTCAAAGATCAGCCTGTTAAACAAACACATACAATCCCTATAATCGAATTTATTGGGGAGGAAGGCAAAAAGATTATGGAGGCCTCATAGTCTTCCAGCACGGGTGCCTAGATTGGAGGAAAAGTACAAATCACCATTAGGAGCACCAGCGTGCCTCACTGGTCAAGCGAAGCCAGATTCTGTAGTCACACAGGCAGCGCAACGCCGGGCTAGTACCCCTGCATCTACGATCACTGCACCACCTGATCGTGGTTGATGTCGTTTGGATGCCATAGGGTGAAAATTCTCTTCGATGGCTTCCACCATGGTGAGAGCAGCTAATGCTTTGGCCATCCTGGGTCGTTAGGACCGTCAAGGGGCGGATATGTCAACACTAGTTGAGCAACTGCCGGAACCGTCAAAGACCATGGCATATGACGAAGAAGAGGTTTATTCGGAAATCAGGTGGATGAAGCTCTCCAATCGATAAAGAAAGATACAGATACTGCTCGCTCTCTGGGCACATTGCAATTTTGAAAACAACCCTTTCGGGGTGCACGCGGACGCGGCACCTCCTCTAATTTTCGAAGAGGAATCAATCAATATCGACCTTATAACCAGGGTTCAAACCGATATTCCTCTAACCAACCGCAAACTTCTCGACAGCAGTCTTCCAAGACTTACAGAGGAAAATCCTCTTACAAGGGTTACACTCCTAAGAGACATGACTTCCATCAGTCCCAGAAAATTGGGGATCGAATCTATCGGTACTATTTTCAATGGTCCTCCATACAAGGAACCGTTGGGTTTTGGAAATTATAGAAAGAGGTCACACTTTGGAGTTCATCGAATTCCCTCCACCCACACCACCTACCGGACTGCCACAGGCTCATATCGAAGAACTGTTACAACAAGTTCAATTTCTATAACACAAGGGAGCCATAGGAGTAGTACCAAGATCTCAAAAGAGGGAAAGGATTTATTCCCGATTCTTCCTTATCACCAAAAGGGAAGGGGGAATGGAAGCCCATTCTAGATCTGAGGGCTCTCAGCAGGTATCTAAAGAAACATTCTTTTCGTAGGCGAACGCATGTAGAGATCTTGCGATTATTTTCGCAAGGAGATTTCATGGAAACAATCGACCTCCAAGATGCATATTTACATATCTCCATACTACGACAACATCGGAAATTTCTTCGTTTTCGAGTGGGTCGAGATGTTTTTTCCAGTTCAAAGTTTACCATTCGGACTACGCTCGGCCTCACGAGTGTTTACAAGGGTGCTAGCCCCTGTGGTAGCGTCCTACGTTCCAGGGTGTTCAGATCTTTCCATTTCTGGACGACTATCTCCTAAAATCACAATCGAAAGTTCAACTTCTACAACACACACATCTTTGACAGGAGGTGTTTTCGCGCCTTAGGGCTCTCCATAAATACCACAAAGTCCCATCTACAGCCTTCTTATCGCACAGATTTTCTGGGAGCAACTTTAGACAGTGTCAGCAAGGGCACTTCTCTCCCAAGACCGTCTTAAAAAAAAAAAAAAAAAAAAAAAAATTCTCCGCCTGGTAACCCTTATCAGATCAAAAAGACCCGTTTCTGTAAGAATATTGAAGTCCTTTCTGAAAATGGCGTCATCATGCATTGCATTGATCCCTCTTTACAGATTACAGACACGCCCCATCCAAGGAGTACTGGAGGTCCAAGAACGCCAGGTTACAGGTTCTTTAAACGATGTTGTAAACGTCACAGATCGGATGTAGTTGGCGCAAAGGTGGTGGACGCAACCGTTAAATCTAACGGAAGGCATTTCTTTTCTGACAATGGTACCAGACATGACAATAACAGACGCCTCTCTGGAAGGATGGGGTGCTCATTTGGAGGATTTATCAATAAAGGGCAAATGGTCAATATGTCAAAAAAACCTGGCACTTCTACAGGTTGGATCTCATGGCTATATATTGCTGGCTCTCAAAGCTTTTCATCCTTTAATCCAAGGAGAATCAGTACTGATACAGACAGACTATACAACTTGCATGCACTATACAAACAAGCAGGGCAGGATTAAATCTCCGAAACTGTCTCGACTAGCTCAGTCGATTTGGGATTGGTCTGTCGACCATCGCGTCACGATATGCAGCAGTTAATCGACCGGGGGTATCCAATATCCTGGCGGATTCCGTGACCAGGTCCTCCTCATCGACCCACGAATGGGAGTTGCATCAACCAACTCTAGAGAGGATATTTCAACGATGGGGTCGCCCACAGCTGGATCTCTTTGCCACACTAGAGAACCGGAAAAGCGAGATTACGCAAGCTGGCATCCCCACAAAAGATCTCTGGGCAATGCCTTTTTGATGGACTGGTACGATCTGTTTGACTACGTTTTTTTCTTCCCCCAATCCCACTCGTACCTCGAGTTTCTGTGGAAGATGCGGAGGCAACCTTGCCATCTACTTCTATAGCCCCCCGTTGGCCTCGGCAGGCATGGTTCTCAGAACTACTCCTACTGTCTCAATGCGAACCAATCATTCTACATCCTCGTGCAGATCTTCTCACGATGGACAAGGGGAAAATTTGTCATCTGAATCCCTCCTCACTGAGCTTATCAGCTTGGAACCTGAGCACTGTGAATTTGCCCATTTGGATATTCCACAGGACTGTAGAGACATTTTAGCTCAGGCGAGGGCTCCTTCTACGGTGAAAACGTACAAATTAAAGTGGAAAAGGGTTCTCCACTGGTGTGCATCTAATGGGGTGCACCCGTTTTCACTCCACACCAGAACAATTGTTACCGTTCTTCTTGCATTTAGCTAACTCCGGGTTCTCTCATGCAACCTTTAGGGGTTTTTTCTGGCGGCAATTTTCCGTTTCCGTCAGGATGGTTCAACTTCCCTTTGTTCTTCAAGGATTATCCATCAATTCGTCTAGGGGTTATTTTGCAAATTTCCTCCTGTTAGACGCCCTCCTCCATTGTGGCATCTGAACATCGTATTGGCTCAACTAATTAGACCACCGTACGAACCGATTCACAAGGTCGAGTTGTAGTATCTAACATGGAAGGTGGCTTTTCTTCGGGCGGTAACGTCTTCACGTCGCGTCCGTGACATGCATGCATTTACAATAAATCCACCTTTTTTCCTACAGTTTAAAACAGATTCTGTAGTATTCCGTACAAATCCAATTTTCTTGCTGAAGGTGCCTTCAGACTGTCATATTAACGAACCAGTGATTTTAAGAACTTTCTTTGCTATCCGCAAACTCCTGCGGAGCAGAGATTACATTCACTGGATGTGAAACGATGTTTAACATTCTACATCAGCAGAAGGGCTGCTTTACGAAGGACTGATCAACTATTCATAGCTTATGGACGCTTTCACAAGGGTCGTCCAGTGACGAAACCAACTATTGCACGTTAAGTTTTCAGCTGCCATCGTCTTCTGCCATCAAAAGGCAAACAAGCCATTGCAGTCACCAGTAAGGGCTCACTCCACCAGAGCAATGTCTTCCTCAACTGCTTTATTTGCTGGAGTGCCTTTGCATCAGAGCTGCAGAGCAGCTACGTGGTTGAGCAGACACACGTTTACAAGACACTATTGCTTGACAACTTTAAACGAGGAGGATGCTGCAGTTGGGCAGGCAGTGCTTCGCAATCTTTTTAAATAAGATGAGCCTCTTCCTTCCCTCCTCCATATTGTTTCCATTTATAATTGACATAATGATGCATTTATACTGTTACAGTTATTCAGTACTGTCATATGCATAAGAAGATTGATTGTCATTACAATTTCGAAGCTGTGTGATCATGGAAACAATGTTATTGTTACTGCTAGCTATTCTATATTCAAGCATGTGAATCTATGAAAGACACCCCAATACTGGAGAAGAACAATTGTTACTTACCTGTAAACAGGTGGTTCTCCAGTATTGGTGTCTTTCATAGATTCACATGCGACCCTCCCTCCTCCCTTCAGAGGCTCTCTTCTCCTCATACACTCTGAGTCACTATGGTGCTACGAAAATCTGAGGTGAGGAGCTCTGAGGAGAAGGTTCTAGAGAGGAGCTGGCGCCTGATTGGCCGGAGTTCGGACTAACATAATGACAGAGATAGACTGCGAATGTCTTTTTTCTCTTTCCATGTATCTCTATGGAAATCTCATATAGGGACATTCTTGAGGTTATTATATGCTTATATCTCTGTTTTTATATGATTACGTATGTATAGGTATATATATATATATATTATCACTGTATATATTGCTATATTATTTACCGTGGGACTCCCACTCCGACGACGGGGAATATTCAAGCATGTGAATCTATGAAAGACACCCCAATACTGGAGAACTACCTTTACAACGCATTCCATTACAACGCATACTACCTTTACAACGCATACCATTACAACGCATAATATTACACTACACTATCCAACACTTACCCTACTGTTGCACCCCCTGGAGTTAGAATAGTAATTTTTACCCCTATACTATCCAACACTTACCCTACTGTTGCACCCCCTGGAGTTAGAATAGTAATTTTTACCCCTATACTATCCAACACTTACCCTACTGTTGCACCCCCTGGAGTTAGAATAGTAATTTTTACCCCTATACTATCCAACACTTACCCTACTGTTGCACCCCCTGGAGTTAGAATAGTAATTTTTACCCCTATACTATCCAACACTTACCCTACTGTTGCACCCCCTGGAGTTAGAATAGTAATTTTTACCCCTATATTATCCAACACTTACCCTACTGTTGCACCCCCTGGAGTTAGAATAGTAATTTTTACCCCTATACTATCCAACACTTACCCTACTGTTGCACCCCCTGGAGTTAGAATGGTAATTTTTACCCCTATACTATCCAACACTTTCCCTACTGTTGCACCCCCTGGAGTTAGAATAGTAATTTTTACCCCTATACTATCCAACACTTACCCTACTGTTGCACCCCCTGGAGTTAGAATAGTAATTGTTACCCCTATACTATCCAACACTTACCCTACTGTTGCACCCCCTGGAGTTAGAATAGTAATTTTTACCCCTATACTATCCAACACTTTCCCTACTGTTGCACCCCCTGGAGTTAGAATAGTAATTTTTACCCCTATACTATCCAACACTTACCCTACTGTTGCACCCCCTGGAGTTAGAAAAGTAATTTTTACCCCTATACTATCTAATACTTACCTTAAATGCAATTTAATATTATGCGTTGTAATGGTATGCGTTGTAAAGGTAGTATGCGTTGTAATGGAATGCGTTGTAAAGGTAGTTTTTAAAAATGCGTTGTAGTGTCATGCGTTGTAATGGAATGCGTTGTAATGGATTTTGCGTTGTAAAAAATGCGTTGTAAGTGCATGCGTTGTAAAAGTGTGCGTTGTAACGACATACATCCTTCTTAAATGGCAAAGGACGTCGAGTGAAAACTCTAGATATAACATTTGGAAAGATTTCCAAAAGATTATTGCCAAAAAGGCAGAGCTGAGTGACCCAGGATCCTGGACCCAGGATCCTGGTTCCAGGAGCCAGAAGTATTGACTAACCTGTCACCTGTGAGACATAATGGGATATTGGGGCTACTATGAGGTTCTTAAAGGCAAAGTGCCAGTTTTCTATTATGTGCTTTTCATTTCAGCCAATTGGCTATCAATGTCTCATATTCCCCATTCTATATATATATATTATCACTGTATATATTGCTATATTATTTACCGTGGGACTCCCACTCCGACGACGGGGAATATTCAAGCATGTGAATCTATGAAAGACACCAATACTGGAGAACCACCTGTTTACAGGTAAGTAACAATTGTTCTTTTTAAAAATGCGTTGTAGTGTCATGTGTTGTAATGGAATGCGTTGTAATGGATTTTGCGTTGTAAAAAATGCGTTGTAAGTGTAGTGCGTTGTAAAAGTTGCGTTGTAAAGGTTGTTCCCCAGAAAATGTCTCATCTTTTATTCTAAAAATGCCTTTACTCTTTGTAAAGTGTCCTTCCTGTGGGAAAAAAAATGCACGATCAGACACCTCACAGGCTCTGTATCATGTGCCTTCCAGAAGATCACATCCCTGATACCAGTAGTCATTGTCAGTCCTTCTCCAGAAGAACTTTGAAGGACAGACAGAAAAACGGGTTACATGAGTGCAGCACAGGAATGAAGAACATGCTGCCACTCTTCTTGAAGCCATGGAGAAGGTCAGTCTTCCACTAGAGCTTCATCTTCCCTCTCCGAGGACTCCCCTACAGGCAGATCCAAAGAGATAATACACTAAGGAAGAGACATTGCTCCTGTTCAGTACCGAGACGCATGACGTTGAGGAGCATAGCGTCAAAGACCAGTCATATACCTTCTTGCTCGCAATAGAGAAACTCAGCGGCAAAAGAACCCCAAAAGTTGCCATCGAGAACACCTCCATCGATGGTAATACCACCTCTGTTGATGACTAGTCTTCCCCTGTCGATATTGAGACTGGCTGAGTTGACACCAAAACCAACTCAGTCAATGATGAGGCCACCTCCTTCTAAGTTGAAGTCACTTCAGTCGACGTCAAGGGCATCTCAATCGACTCTGAAACCACTTTCATCAAGGTCAGAACCTCCAACTTTGACATCAAAGCCATCTCAGCCTTCAAAAGTGACATCTAGAGCAAAATGTTTGTCACCATCTATACATTTATCTTCTAGATGGTCACAGGAGTCTCAAACAGAGAGACCTGCCACTCCAGGTTCCAAATACTCCCAAACATATTCCCCATCATGTCACTCAGAAAATATTTTGCTTTCTGATACAGCTTCACCACAGGGAGCCACATCACCCAATTTTTCTCCAGGTTCAGAAACATCACCAGACTATCACCTGGAATACCTCCCACCTCTCCTTCTGTCCTCACAAGACCACCCACTTTTGACTCAAGGTCATCACTCTAGGTCTAGATCTAGACATAAATCTCCAAGAAGATCCAGAGAAAGATGACAGTCAGCCCACTCTAGATCAAAAAGATCTAATACAAGCTTTCACAGAAGATCATGCTCAGAACATCGAACTGTAGGAAAGTGCCCCTTTTTGCATGGTAACCCCCCACTTTTTGCCTGACATTTGATGCACTTTAACTTGCTCTGCCTTGGGTCCCTGTCAATCAGGTTCCCAGGGCCTGTGTTCTTTCCCAAAACTGTATATTTGTACCCACAATTGGCACATCTCTGGCCACAGGTAAACCCCTTGTAAAAGGTACTATGGGTACAAGGGACACTGTTATCAGGGAAGGCCTCTAAGGGCTGCAGCACCTATTGTGCCACCCTTAGAGACCCTGCACCTTGCTCCAGTATTGGGAGTTTAATAAATTCACATGATTGAATCATTCCCTTCGTCGAGATGGGAGTCCCTGGTACATCAAAATAACAATGCAAAGCTAATACAAACCAGAAACTAGGCCTAGGCCCATTTCAGTTTTGTTACATTATTTCGATTGTTTTTAAAAAAGAGACCAAAGCTTAATTCTGAACCAATCAGGACCTCTCACCCTTTAGAACACTCCTGAGAGAACCTTAGACCCTCAGATTTTCTACCACACGTTGTATTAGGGAGTCTCCTCTGAGCTCTGCTCAGCTTCTTCTGCTACTTTAAAAAAAAAAATTATTTGTAAATTTTGTCCAGTACAAACAACAAAATTTTGCCTCAGACGAAAGCGAGGGCATAAATACAGTAAGGGACTTACGTTTGCATGCCTGAATTCACAGAGACAACAACCATATCAAGGAAAACAAGAGTTCAGCTGGTCATGCAATGTCCTCGGATCCGAATATATAAAAGCCAGATCTTGCATCCGCCCGAGGGGCAGCAGTCGCCTGCCAACACTGAGGGAACAACTGGGAATGGAGGCGGAAGGGAAGATAAGGGGGGGAAGGGAGAAGGGGGAGTATACCTCTCTGGTCGAGCTTAAAAGGGTGGTGCGCAAGTGCATGGGGCTGCCTCCCTGTGCCGTTGACTTCTCCGTTCTCAACTACCCATCTGCTGCAGGGGCCTGCGCTTGGTCAACTTGGTGTGTGCGTAAAAAGCTTTGCAATGGTTCCCATATGTTCTGAGGGTGCGCTTGTACCGGCTTTAGTTCCCAGAACTCGTGGGTATGGCAGAATGCTGCATCTCTGAGCAATTCATCCATACGCTGCTTGCGCCTGCCACCCCAACAGATCGTCTCTTCGCCAGTAACAGCATCATGGCCACAAGTCTCCTATTGTCTTTATGGAGGTTTTTGACATATCCTAGTGGAGCTGTTAACGGGGTGAACACTATCCTACATTCCAGTATTTCATCCAATGCATCAAACAGACATACCTAGTATCTCGCCACCTCCCAGCATTCCCAGGCCAGGTGCATGAAGGAGGCCTCAGGCATTCCACAACGGGCACAGTGCACATCCACACTCAGTCCTGCCCTGCCCTGCACAGCCACACAGAAGTTCTGGATAGTCTATGAAGGAATTTAAAATTAATAAGCCTTAGGCCAATAGTTGGGTGACAAATCTCTAGATTGCGTGCAACAATAG
Organism: Triturus cristatus; assembly: GCF_964204655.1. Taxonomy (NCBI): domain Eukaryota; kingdom Metazoa; phylum Chordata; class Amphibia; order Caudata; family Salamandridae; genus Triturus; species Triturus cristatus. Next base: position 63,599,605 of record NC_140593.1, on the reverse strand, counting down.
GCCCACACACACACCCTCTTTGAAAGGGGCTCCCAGGGTTCCTCCCACTCACGCTGGGCAGAGGGTGCATTTATTGGGGAGTCGCGCTGCATGCCAGAGTAAAGACCGGTTATAAGTTTGAGGGGTGAAGGATTGGATAAAAATGCTTCCAGGACATGGAACGTTGGAAGTGCTACCGTAAACAAAGCACAGTGCGCCCTTATGGCTGCCCGCAGCTGATAATATGTCATCCTATCCAGGAGGCCCGTGTGTTCGTCCCCCAATATGGCATCCAGCTCTATTAAGACACCGTCTGGTAAAGCATGTGCCAGCCTGTGTAGCTTAAGCTTACGCAGTCGCTGACAGACCCCCCGCCTCAGCAGTGAAGGGCAGCGCCGGGTGTCCGGTGAGCGGCACCGAGGGCGCAAATAAAGTGTTGAGGCGCGCCCTGCAACAGAGCATCTACCATGCCCAAACTGTGCAGCCAACAAGGAGAGCAGAGCAACAAGAAAAGGATTCCTCACGTTGCCAGGGATGAGTTCCAGGCTCTGGCCATCTCTATCCTGAATCATCCACAGATTTCCTTGGGAGGGCAAATTTCTACACATCTTCATCAATGGCAAAAAATAACAATGGACCAATTCGACCATACCCTGGAGTTCCTTCATAGTCCACCTTGTACTCCACCAGGTCGGCAAGAAGTAAAACACCAACATCTCTTGTGTTTGGATATTCTTGCAATGCTCCGAAAAGGAGCAATAGAACCTGTTCCAAAGTACAGACGGGGAAAAGGGTTCTAATCCCGTCACTTTTTGGTACGGAAGAATTTCAGGCGATGTGTCCGATCCTGGATTTGAGGTCACCACACACCTTCCTCAAAAAACAGTCCTTTCGCATTGTCATGTTACAGGACATTTTGTTACTTCTAAATCCCTCCCACAGACAGTACCTTCAATTTGCCATGGCCGGAAGCCATTATCAATTCAAGGTGCTGCCTTTTGGCCTGAAATTGGCTCCAAGAATATTCAGCAAGTGCCTGGCTCCAGTGGCAGCCTTCCTAAGTGTGAGAGGTTGGCCTGGTATAGGATGTCCACAAATGTAAGTGGGCACCATGCAGCAGTCCAGACACACCTCATGGTGATGTAAGAGGTCTAAGACAGCCGTAGACAGCTCTCTAATTGGTAGCTGTGGAGGGCAGCTTTCATGGTTTGATGAGGATTCCCCTGAAAGAGAACTAGGATCACAGGTGAGTACCATTTCCTTCCTCTCTAGATCACCCTGTAAATCCTTTGCCTTGTTAGCCACTTATTAAAAATTCAGCTTTAAAACACAGCTTTTGGTGTCATTTCTTCAACATTTTCTTTGCGCGGAAACTCTCCCAAATCCCTCTGAAGAAGATCATGTTTGCATACCACACTCATTAACCGGGAGCAGTGTGGGTTAGTTTGAGCATTTTTGCCAGGGCTGATTTTGGGTCTCCGTTTGGCATTGATTTGAAGTCTTTTCAGCCCTGAGGATGGGTTGATGTGTGCCACTGAATTCTTTTGTGAGAGAAAGATAGACTAAAAAAATGATGTTGGGGCGTTAGTGTGGCTGACCAGAGTGGTGTGGAGGGACCCTCTTTGACAAAGTCATTGATCCTAGCTGCATCAGCCTCCGAGAGTTCCCTGCAGCTCCTGTGAACTGCTGAGTATGGGCTTCACACCACCACGCAGACTGCATTTAAGGTCCAGTTCCAGGAAAGGCTGGCTATCCTTGCTGGGCAGAGTGCAGGGTTGGGTTACATCGAGGGACCTAAAAACGCAAGCTTCCTGATGAGAAATGAGGTGAGAAGGGAAGACATGATCAGCCACAGATGCGGGGAAGATGTAGTTTTTGAATTTCTTTAAAGCATCAACCAGTTGCATTAGACTTCTCTGCTGGTCTTCGATTTTTCCTGATGGGTGATTGGGGCCAGACTGGGTTCTCTTGATTACTGCTGTGCATTAATTCATATTTCTGTTTCTTTCATTAAGATGGACGGTTTGGACCCTAACCATCTATCTCAAGAGCTCCAGACAACAGTACCAGTGTGTGTCCCTGGACCCCCGGGTCCCGAAGGCCCCCCTGGTGCCCAGGTTTGTTGTCTTTTCATAAACTTTAAACCACTCCACATCCTAGCCTGGGTCTTAGTTATGATTGACCACATTATCAAAGCCTTAGTAGAGGCTTCTCCTATGAGTAGCTCATGAGCTACTGGTAGCTCTCCAGTTACCTGTGAGTATCTCTCCTGTGTGCAGCCCAGTTTTGAAGCTTTTGCTTGGCTGAATTCATATATTTATGCCAAAATTGAAACGCCTATATTCAAAAGGAAAGTGTGTATATTTCAGAAGTTGTAAGGTAATGCTTGGAGGAAATGGGTGAATTTGCAATATATTTTTCAGCTGATATTTGAGTGATAAATATAACGGCGTTGGGAAAACTTGTTACGAATATAATTATTTTTGTGCCATAAGCATTCCAGGTATGTATTACCCATGTAAAGGCATTCCAAACTGGCACCACCTTTTTTACATTACTGCTGGCAATGCTGGCTGGTGCTCTGAGGTGATCAAGTTGGTAATCTTGCATATTGTGGCCACTAATGTAATCTTGTCTGTTGTGGTCACTATTCTAACACTGATAATATTAGTAGCTCGGGATCATTTTCAATGAACATAAGTAGCTCTTGTTACAGGAAAGCTTGGAGACCCCTGCCTTAGTGGCTCAAATTAAAGTAACTTTTATTTTCCACTAAGCAGAAAAAAACAACTGGTTGGGCACATGCTGGACAGCATTAACAGATCCTATGTAGGCAGAACCTGGCACACACCGACCTACGGTGGAGAATTGTAGAAACATTATTAAAGTATGCTCAATGCCAGGCCCCTAGATAAGGGGTGGGATAGAGAAGGTGTAGTGGTCGATCAGTGCATTCTCTTTAACAGCACCCCATCAAAGTCCCATTTCCCCAAGTAGTGTATAAGAACGTTAAATATTGGAATTAATGTACAGTCTGAATATTTAAACATATTCCTCCGAAGACATTTTGCTAAGTCTGCAGTTTTAGAAATGATAAGCATACTTTATAAAAACAATAAATGATCATACATGTTGCATTCATTGTTTTCTTCTCATTTTGATTGTGCTAAAGTGTGTAGTTAAGCATTGAGTTTTGTAAATAGCACATTAGCGATAGTTTATTTGTAAAATGCTGATATCTTTGCTAAAGTGTTTTTTTCTGTTATCTGAATCATCATGTCTCAAATAGTACCTTTATTTGCTTGAGTTAGCTCAGAGTAGAACTGGCGTTGGGATCTGGTCTCTAGCTAAACTTGAGGGAGAAGTAACGTCCAAGCTGTGAGCGACAGCCTGCACTGCTGTAGAAGACTTAGAAGGATTCACCCTCCAGTACATTCAGCCCAGCACATCCAAACTGCAGCCCTGTCAGTTTATGCTGCTTATGGACCAAGGCAGTATGTGCCTCTGACAATTACTGGATCTCTTCCCCCCTTTGTCTGGATCTCCTTTATCTCCATCACTTAGCCTTTTATACCCCAGATTTTTCCATATTTTACAAAAGCTGAAACATAAACTTATGTATTTTTCACGCTCATGCTATAATCACAAGACATTGAATTTGAAAAACACAAATACATCCACCCCAGTTCCAGCCAACCTGATAGAGACTCTTAGCTGCAGATTCTTTACCTTAGGATAATCCCTAGGGTCAGACTGCACCCGTAATTTTTTCTGTGGGCAGTTCTCCTGCATGCCGGTAGCTGGCGTCGTTCAACTCTGTGTGGCGTTGGTGGCGTCATTCTCGCCGGAAAGGACGTATGCTGTGCCTATACAGGTGCCACCCCAGCGCACTGATGCCAATTCTTTGCAGTCAGCGCAGATCCTGGGAAAAGCTACAACCAGTCTTTTTTTAACAGACCTCTTTAAAAAAACTTTTTGTCAAGAGTTTGTTTGAGACTTTGCTTCCTGGTGAGTCAATTATGTCAACTAGGAATGCTGGTTTCAAGCCTCGCGTGCCTACCACCAACAGATGTCAGTGTGGACCCTCATTTGATGTATCTCCGGTGTTGGAGTGCAACCACGATGCCAAGACCTGCATTGATTGCCCCACCATGCTCCCCAAGGTATTGATGGAGCGGTCCCTCAAGCTCCACGCCGCTCGCCTTGTGACGCTCACCATCTTGGTCAAAAGGAAGGTCCCGAAATCAGTCAGAGCCACTCCAAGTTCTCGTAGTCGCAGTCAAGGTCATTGGAAAAATCAGATAAGTCCCACAGCACAAGAAGAGCAAGACGTCAAAGAGATCTTTGTCTTCACCACGTCCGTCAAAGTCATCTGATGAGTTGGTGGAGTCTGTGCCTGGGCCGTCTCCACGCCTCCCAGAGTTTCCAGGAGCAGGAGCAGCCCCTGCCCATTTACGCACATTTTATGATCCGTTACACCTCATATTTAGGTGGCCTGTCCCCGCTGGAGCACCTTTGAGCCCCGTGGGCTTGAGAGGGGCTCCTTCTGGTCTCCCGCCGGCGGCTTTGTCCCAGGCATGATGGATTCAGAGTAGCAGTAGTTGAGCCACCTTGACCTTCCCTAGCACCTTCTTAAGTGTCGACACCAACACCTTTCGGTGGCGCCATGCCCATTGTCATCCCCAACTCTGACACAGAGCAGAACAGGGGCAGACTTTACGTGCCCCATGATGGAGCCAGTGCCTCATTTATATGATAGCCGTTGGTTGGGGGATGAATGGGAGGGATCTGCAGACCCTTATTGATACCTGTTGGAAGAGACAGAGGACAGCTGGTTTGAGGATCAGGTGGATGCAAGTGGACTGGACACCTCTGCAGACACTGGCCTGGTCTATCCCCTACCGTGGCTACAGAGAAGGATGCCTCTTTCGCAGTGGTGGTGCAGAGGGAGGCTATGGTACTTGACCTTATGCTGCCCTCAGTGGCAGTCAAAACAAACACCTTGACAAAGGTGCTTCAACAGGGACTTTCACCCACAGAACAATTACTCACATTTAATGAAGCCCTTACCGATGTCCCATTCAAGGCCTGACGCAAGCCCTGCACAGGGGCTCCTGTGCATAGGACAATTGCCTGCCGCCATCGCCCCACTCCATGGGAACCTGGTTTTCTCACCCAGCACCCTACCCCAGAGAGGTCCAGGACTCCAACTCCAAGATTAACCCCGACACATTCCTTGCTAGTCTATCGGACTGGGAATCCAAAATGCTGAATACCTTCAGGAAGAGGATGTTCTCTTCTGCCAGCCTGGTATTGTGGTCGGTGAGCACTGTGTGCCTCTTTGGCTGATTTTCCCATACTATCTGGGACTTGGTTGCATAAGTACTGCCAGTGGTCTTGGAGAAGGCATGAGCCATATTATCTTAAGCAATTGCTTATGGTAGGGACGCACCCAAGTTTACCATCAGATGTGGATTGGATACGACTGACTCACTGGGCAAAGGGATGAATCGTCAGTGGCCGTTTGGTGCCAATACTGGCTGAGAACCCCAGGCTTTTTGGGGGGTGTCAAGGCCTTGCTCATGGAATGCCCCTTGATGGCTATCGGTTGTTTGGAGAGAAAGTGGACGTGCACTCTAATGCTTTAAGAATAGCAGAGCTACAGTCAGGTCCTTGGGTATTTTCATGGATTCCCGTCAATCCCAGTCCACCTTCTGCCTTTTCATGGCAACGAAAGCTGTTTCCAACTGCATCGGTACACGCCCAGCCACCCTATCCAGCAAACGGCACAATCATTTTGTAGCCCAAGGACGTGTTTCCCACAGACCACATGGGACAGGCAGCAGAGGTTGAGTCAGTTCACCCCTCCCTGCCCCAGGCAGACACAATCTCTAAACCCCATTAGAATGCCCTCCGACCATCATGGTCATCTAGTGTACGGCAGGATACGCAATTACCTGCACGACTGAAGTTCAATAACATTCGACAATTGGGTTTTGAAGCTTGTCCAAAGGGACTACTTCCTCCTTTTTGCGACCACTCATGCCACCTACTGCGACAGGATGACAGAGGACCACCTCTGCTTGCTTTGCCAGAACTTGTTGTCCATGGGGGCTATAGAAAAGATGCCGGAATCAGTAATAGGTTTGGATTGCTATTTCCGCTCCTTTCTGGTGCCCAAGAGGGACGGAGGCCTACGTCCTATCACAGACCTACGCCTTCTCAATCTTTTGCTGAAAAGGAAAAATTCAGAATGCTTATGCTTGCACAAGTCCTGTCTGCCCTGCATCTAAGAGATTGGATGGTATCGCTGGATTTACAGGATGCTTGTTTTCACATCCCTATCCTACCAGCCCACAGGCGTTACCTGCGGTTCACTGTCAGCCAAGAGCACTTTCAGTTTTCCGTGCTCCCCTTTGGCCTTACCAGTGCCCCTTGGGTGTTCACAAAAATGATGGCAGTGGTGGCAGCTCATTTCTGAAGGTCAGAGATTCCAGTCTTTATGCACCGCGACAATTGGCTGTTGTTTCCAAACTTCAGACTACAGCAAACCTCCTGCTCTCTCTGGGGTTCACTATCATCGTGCCGGTGTCACACCTAACTCCTTCTCAGATGCTCCCTTTCATCAGAGCTGTTCTGGCCTCAGTGCTGTTTCGAGCCTCTGCTCCCTAGCGGCATGTTCAGGATATTCAGGCTATGATACCAATGTTTCAGCCTCTATCTTGGATGTCGATGATTCTGACTCTGAGGCTGTTGGGCCTCATCGCCTCCTCCATCCTTCTCGTGATACGTGCTCTCTGGCATATGAGGGCTCTGAAGTGGGACCTAAGGTTCCAATGGGCACACATCGGGGTAATCTCTCCAACATGGTGTAGATGTCGGAGGGAACTGGAAATGATCTGCAGTGGCAAACACCTCTCCCTTCCACAACTAGAGCGGACTGTAATGACATATGTGTCCCTTCTGGGATGAGGCGGCCTTCTGGGAGAGGTGAAGATCAGAGGACTCTTATATCCAGTGAAATTTGGACTCCACATCAACCTGTTGAAGCTCCGAGCGATCTGTCTGGCAATGAAGGGCTTCCTTCCATCAGTCAGAGAAAGGCTGGTACAGTTGTTCACGGACAACACCACCGGCATGTGCTTTTGCAACAGGATGGAGTGGAGTTGTGGACCCTTTATAAAGAGGCTATGCACCTTTAGATAGGGCTGGAACGTCAGGGCATTTCCCTGGTAGGCTCTTTGAACGCCAGGTCAATACGTCTCTTCCAAGAATGGGGAGAGCCTTAGTGAGATCTGATTGCCTGCGATGAGAATGCACAATGTCAGCAGTTTTGCATGCTGGTGTTTCCAAGTTGGCTCTCGCTCAAAAATGTATTTTGTCTTCAGTGGGCCTTAAGGTTCTTGTACACCTTTCCGCCAATACCATTCCTGTCCAGAGAGCTCAACAAGATCAAGAACGACCGGGCCCATGTAATCCTCTTGGCTTCAGATTGGGCATAGAGAGTCTGGTATCCCGAGTTGTTATGCATGAGCATGGGTACTTCGATCAAGCTACCTCTTCCTGAGGATCTTCTGTAACAGCAACACGGCAGGGTCAGGACCTGGGCCTGAAAACACTTCGATTTCACGCATGGAGATTGAGCTCCAATAGTTGACAGCGGTTGACCTTCCGCCTGAAGTTTGCAATGTTATCTTGGCAGCCAGGCGCCCCTCCACCAAAATGACATACACCTGCCATTGGATCAAGATTGTGGCATGGTGTACAGAAAGACAAAATAATCTTTCTGCACCTCTTTCTCAGGTCCTTTGGTTTATTCTTTCCTTAGCCCATGTGGGCTCAGCTTTGGGCACTTTCTGCCATCTCTGCATTTGTGCATTTGCCAGATCAAAAATCCCTCTCCAAATCCCCTATTGTACATAGGTTTTTGAAAGTTCTCCAACACATGTCCCCACCTGCACCCTTCATTATGCCACAGTGGAAACTTAATTTAGTCCCTACATTCCTGGCGTGTGCTCCTTTCGACCCATTGCACAGCTGTCCTAATAGGCTCCTTACCTTCAAAACGGCCTTCATAGTTGCAATAACATCTGGCTAGAGGGTCAGTGAGCTGCAGGCCTTGTCATCTCAGCCACCAAACCTCACAATTTATTTAAATAAACCTTTCACTCGGACTAGAGCATCCTTCCTCCCGAAACTGCACAAAAGAATTTCAAGTGGGTGATCAACTCTCTGTGGAGTACATTAGAGCCAAAAAAGGGAAGGCAGTGCAGAAGCAGACCATCTCATGATGGATAGTGTTCTGCATCATAATCTGTCACGCATTGGCCAAAAAGCAACCTCTTGAAGGATTGCTGCTCACTCCAACCGAGCTAAGGTTGCAACCACTGCGTTAGCTCGTGGAGTGCCTGTCCTGGATATTTGTCAGGCTGCAATGTGGGCCACCCTACACACGTTTACAAAGCACCACTGCCTGGACAGTAAGGTCCAGTGAGACGAGCATTATGCCTGTTCGGTCCTACAAGATTTTCTAGTATAAATCCATGTTGCTATCCCACCTCCGGGGATGTATTGTTTTGTATCTATTCTAGGGTAAGGAATCTCGACCAGAAGTCTCTATCAGATGAGCAATTTACTTACCTTTGGTAACAGCTTATCTGGTAGAGACTATATGTAGCCGCAGATTTGTTAATGTCCCACCCATCCTCCCCGCTCTGCAAACGGATTTCAGAGTAAGGGACTGTCCCTCTTTTAAGGACCCTAGTTTCATGCACCAGTGGTCACTGTTCTTCGTGGCTTCCCACTTCTTATGTGGAGAGTCACGAAATAAAACTGACATCAGCACGCTGGGGTGGCGCCTATATTGGCACCACACACATCACTTCCAGCATGGACGATGCCATACAGAGCCGAACAACGCTACCTACCGGTGCACAGGGATATTGCTCACAAAAACATTTCCAGATTCAGTCTGGACGACTGGGGATTATTCTAAGGTAAGGAATCTGCAGCTAGATAGAGTCTCTACCAGATAAGACATTCCTGAAGGTAAGTTACTTGTTCTTGACAAATATGCTTTGCAAAATAATTTTTTCTATTTTTTTATTTTCCTCGTGCAGGGTCCACAGGGATTTCCAGGTGTGATGGGACCAAAGGGAGAGAAGGTAATTCTGGCTTATTCGTATACCACTGGACAGCTGATGTTTCGATTCCTCATTGCAAGGATTTCTGCTCAGAGACTTGTTTAAGTTATTGATATTTTCTCCTCTGGTGTGTTTGAAATAAAGTGAGTTGCAGGCACCCCCTCTGCTATAGTCGCGTTTTGGGGAATATGACTGCAGATTTCTAGTGGGTGATTATGTTGGTACCTGAGTCTTGCTTCTTCTCCAGACATCCAGTTTAACATGTTGTCAGGAGCAGAGCAGCACTTGAGTCCAGAGTAGAAAGCACTATATAAGTAATACCTACATAGTAACTACTTTGTTTACAACATAGAAAGCGCTCTATTCCTTTCAAGGGGTGTGGAAAGTGCTACATAAATATCAATGACATGAAAGTGCTGTATATTGGTGGAGGTGATGTTGGACTATGTTCTATCCTGTGCTTCCATGGTGAAGCTAGACCGTAACGCTAGCCTATGGCTGACGCTCTACCCAATGCGTCTGGTATTACTTGTATTAAGAGTAGCAACACTAGGCCACAGTCTGCCCTTTATGAGTGACATCACATCCTGGCAGTCATGTGTTGTATGTCAGGCTGTGTTGTGTCCAGCAGTGAGGCATTTGAAAGAAGGTACTGGCACACTAATAAATACACAGGTACATAGTGCACACCTATCACTCACTTGGCCGCTGTGCTATGACTGGAGCTTCTTTGAGCCTCACGACCATTACCCATGGGTACAGGTATCTCACTCAATATCACTTGTTATGTTATGTTAGGCTATGTTACGCTACATTACGCTATGCTGTGCTATGCTATGTTATGTGTATTTGTAGAGTGCACAACTCGCCCTGGAGCGTATCCTTCCACCATCAGCAGGACATCCTTCTGCACAGATGTGCAGAGACCATGATACGAACCCTGACAGCCACTGCATACTCCCTCCATCCCACACACCCTGTCACCCTTCCGAAACCTGTCACACTCTGAAGTATGTGTATCCATCCACTAAGAAGACCACCAAAGCTGTTCTCCTGAGCGTTTGGACACCATCACCTTACATGCAGTGGTGCCGCACTCTGTTATCCACGCCTACTCGCCCCAGCTATTTCCCCAGGGCATAGTAGCAATGCTCCATGGCCACCCTTTCTGCAGTGACAGTGGTATTCCCTCTAGTGATGGGCCGGTGAGTGGTGATGTTTGTTCATGGCGAACCTTTTAATGATGTTAGGTCACGTTCTGCTCACCTGAGTAGTTGTAGGGTTTTGGTATGGTTTGTGGCCTCTGTGCTTCAGTGAAGACTGTTCACTGTCTATCCTTTTGTGGTCAAGCGATAGCCATCCTACTGGACTATTCAGATTAAAGGACACTGAACTCTGACCCACCCTGTGTTATTGAACATTGTCAATTTGTGACCAGAATAAACTCATTGTGTTAGCGAGGAGGCATTTATTTGATTCACTACCTTTTGCTCCTCATCTTTTTCATATGACATCGGCATCTTGAGGTAGTGTGGCCACAACACCTTATATACAAACCTGAGGAGTAAGAGCATTCTGTTAAGTAGACGAGCCTGTTAGGATCAGCAGGACATTCTATGGTTACAGAAACTACTCCAAACCGGGGCAGTAGGGATCCCAAGTTGTTTCTCCTCTAGAGTACTTTTGGTTTGCTTCATATCCTGCTCTGAACAGTGCTCATAGTTTATTGTTTATCCTCTGGTGGTGGTATTGATCATAGTCCACAGTCCGCCCTCTAGTGGTGGTGGTGTAAGCTAACGCCCTGCGCCATACTCTAGTATTGGTGTTTGTTCATTGCCTGCCTCAGGTGATGCCAGTTGTGGTACCTCATGGTCTTCTCCTGAGTGATGGTGATGGGTCACAACCTCTTTTTTATTAGTAGTAAGTCGTAGTGTGCCCTTATTGGTAGGTGTTGTGTTTCTCTGCTGATTGGTAGAGATGCTGGTCTCATATCACACCATGCTTTGGAGAACTTTGTGGGTTTTTTAGGTTGGTGCTAACGTATCAGCTTTTAACTATGGGTGATGTTAGGTTACGTTCTATATTGTAGTGGTATAATGTATTAGAATTGGCTCTCTGTGTTATTTGTTGTTTGTCCTCCTGTTGTGTGGTGTTGTCATTTGATTATAGTCTCTTTATTATTAGGTCCTCGTAGGTGTCCATTATCTCTTGAGCTCCAATGTGCTATAGCAGTAAAGTTGTTGCCTCCATACTCTTCCACTGCATGCCAGTCTTTGGTCTTCATGTGTGCAGTCGCAGTGGACTTTATAATAGTCAGAATCTTAAGTAAGGGTATATTCTCTAGTATGGAATCTTATAGTGATTCACACTTGAATCATCCCTGTCGCCAAGCTGGGAGTCCCATGGTAAACATAGTGAGCAGTGCCATGTTAAACATACACAGAATAGCTTTAACAGTCACTGCAGCAGCCCATTCTTATCAATATAAAATATCCAAAGCTCAGCCAATCAGACCAAAGCACAGCATTCACCTTTCCTCACACAGGCCACCATAAACCAGATTTCTACTGCACAGGCTGTGTGAAGTGAGTCCCCTCGAGCTCTGCGCAACTTGCCAGAAAAGTGACTATTTATTAAGCTTAACATCAGACCATGATTGAAGCTTCCAAGGAAGGTCTTTGGAGCCCTTGTGTATCCTGTGGGAAAAAGAGGCTCACCTCTAAGGACCCACAGAAAGAATGCGTTTATGGCATAGAACTCATATGGCACAAGACCGTACAATTTGTAGAACATTATCAACAAAAACTCTCAAGGACTGAGAGGCAAATTGTGGCCGCAGAAGTCGAAAGCTGAGGATGTCCGATTTCTGGGTAGGAATGGGAAAGCTCTTCTAAACGTCTTGCAAAATCTCTTAAAGAAGCACATTCACACTCTGCCCTTCAAAGGCAAAGTCTGAAGAACCACCTCAAGAAGAGAGACCCCTCCTCAGATTTGATTGTTTTCACTGGAAAATACTGTCAGAAAACGTCAGAAAACCTCTTCTGCACCATCAAACCCCAGACACAAAGCTGAAGTTGAACTCATCAAAATACTCCTCTTCTTTACCGGAGATGACAATTATCATCACGCCAGTGTTTACAACAGTATCATCAATGAAGAAACAACCATCAACGTTGATGGCAATCATTTTCCTGTGATTACAAATTTAGGGAATTCGCGTCAGACCTCACGGCCAGGTGATTTACTGTAGGGTGTCCGCACATGTAGGGACATCGGCTCCCCTCACAATTACACATAAATACAGACTGAAAAGGTGGGTGGGTACCCCCGGGTATGATTTAAAGTTCTGAGGCCCTAGGATCCCGGGTCCTGGAGAGTATTGCTCAATTTAATTAGAATGACTTCTCGAGGGAATAGACTCAAGGCACTGGACCTCTATGGCCTTAAAAGTTCATAAGTCTTTGTGGTAATGAGTCAAATACCCTCTCTCTTGTAATAAACCATATTCAGGCTTTTGGTAGAAACAAAGAGTTCTTTTTATTCGTGATTTGAATGAGCAAAAAAATCAAATGAACATGGACAGCCAACACGTGTTTCGCCCCCTAGGCTCAGTTGAGGCCGGGGCTTTCTCAAGGCTGTACGAGGACAAGGGAAGAAAGTACAAAAAGGAATTAATTCTAGGAGAAGTCATTAAGTGAGCTAAGAGGAGTTAGTGTGACCACTCCCTGTGAATAGAAGTTGTATTTAGAGAAGAAGAGAATAAAGGCGTGATGTTGAGCAAAACCCGTGTCTATAAATAGGTCTGAGTATGACTAATCGCTTCAAAAATATAGTGAGCAGGTTAGTTTTATTAACTATTATTCATCGATTTAGTCAGTATTAGGACTTGATAGTGCTTAACCTGTGTCAAAATTAGTTCAGTTCTTATTGAAGGTCACGTATGAAGTGACTGAGCAACCTATGTATGGAGAGAAGTGCTGCGCTAGAAAGAGTTAGTTAGAATTGGTGAGGTATAAAGTCCAATACCCAAGAACTGTGGTTAGAGCAAAAAGGTGCGAGCATGTTATTACCTGGGGATGTGCTTTCAAATTGCTTTCGATATATAACATCTCAAAACAGGTCATGATATCTTCATAAACTTTTCACAGGTTACTTGTAAAATACAGGTATACCAGCCTCTGCATGAAACAATATATATGTATACAATAACGAAAATTGCAACAGGCTAATCATATTGAGAGGGGAACAGAACAAGCAGTTGTTTGTACAGTATACATTAATTTATACAGAGGACCATCCGGTAATGCGGATTCTAGTTTATAGCTATGCATTATCATTATTACAATCATTGTAGTCTTATTCTCCTAGTTTATCTCCTCTATTCTATTTCCTATGGTAATGAGAAGGTTCTGGGGGCCCAATGGTTGGTATTATGAGGGAAAGGGTTAACGGGTTGGTTATAACGGTAAAAAGGAGTAAAAGGAGTAAAATAACCCGTTTCGAAACCAGTGTAATGGACCATGATGGGGGAAAAAGATTGATATTATTTATAGACTCAAAGCGCCAGCCGAGTTCTGTTAGCAAAGCTTTGCCTACAAGAAGTCTACTTACTTTCAGGCATGAGAACAGGATCACGGCGCGAATGCCGTCTCTGGTGTTCTTCCGCGCGGTGTGTTAGCGTTCTGGGCCGCGGCCATTTTAAAGAGGGGTAGTGCGACATGTCGCGTGTTATTCACGTCAGAAAAGTGTCGTTTTGTTGCGCCATCTTAGAGTGTTGTTATGTTGCTTTAGCGAGACAGTAAATGTCTCAGATCTAGTTGTTTATTGTCTATTATATGCAAGAGTCGATTTTCATCCTTGTTATTTGTATTTTGATTCGCTCTATTCCATACTTGATATATTTTGGAAGAATATTTAATTTTATTTGTTATTGTTTTACGCGACCAGGCTATACGAAGTTATTTAATTGGTCCGCGCCACCTTGTGTTATAATCATAGAGACTACATGATCTCCAATCAATTCGATTGAAATTATCACTGAGCGCTAGTGATTTAATAAGACCACCGACGCCATCTTTGAGTGGCCTGGGGGCAATGTATAGTTTAAGTTAGTTCACTGCTTTGGTCTATATTTATTGTAAGCAGTGATCACGGGTGCGTAGGGTTTAATTTACTCCTTTAATTTTGTTTTGCGTGTCTTTCCTTTGAATTTTAATTTATTTTGTATATTAATTACCGCGATGTTTAAGTGAGAAGGGAAACTCAAGAAGAGAATTATTTTGTTATTGTATTTTCCATTTGTGGCGCTGAATGCCCTTTTTATTCAATGGATTGTAATAGGGCCAGTAGGGGAAAACGCGAAAAAACGGTTATGACTTGCAAATCGGGGAACAGTTTGGTACAAAGAAAACAGGAAAACAGCAGTGCATTGTAAAAATCGAATATACATATATACACATGAGTATCCTCATTAATGTGTCTGAGAATATTTCGACATCCATTTCAGTTTTTTCGTTGGCTATTTGATGTGGCCAGTGTGTTTTTACAGCCAATGATGCCACTCATGATCTTTATTGAGACCAAATTCTACAGTTCCACAACGGATTATGTAGGAGCTTTCCTTCTGTCTCAGGCGTTGTTCCAAATTTCCTCCTCATGCCTGCTGCGGGCCCTGCTTCCCCAAGGGTTGAGGTCCTAAACCAATACAGTGCACACCGCTCTATACAGGGGTGGCCTTTGTCATCACACTCTGGTTCATTCTATGTAATGTAAATAGGTACTTAAAGAGCACGCGGCTACTCCACAGAGTGTCCCGGAGCTAAAAGACTAAGGGTTTAAGGTGACTCCACTGTGTTTTTTTCTTCAGGCTGTTCACTACCATGGGTTTCTTTCACAATGTCATGTAGATGTTGGAATTTCTCCAGTATTGAATCTTTCATAGATTCACATGCTTCTATCTTCCCCGTCGTCATGGTGGGAGTCTCATGGTATGATAAATAGATAGCAGTACAAAGAAAAAACTGCACCGGTAACATAGAGATATCTTATATTATGCACTCCAGTACCATCATTATGTGGTCCAAATACCGACCAATGAGAAGCCAGACCTGAGATCACACTCCCCAACAGAGCCACCATACCTCAGATTTCCAACCGCCGTCACGTGGGAAGGAGTCTCCCTGAGCTCTGCTCAGTTTTGTTCCTTGGTGAACTTTTGATCTGTTACTTCATAGCAAGTTTATTCTGGAAATAAGGTATTGCCTTTTATCTTCAGGTTAAAATGTCTAACAGCTCTAAAAAGAGGCTGTTCAGGCCTTGTAGATCCTGTGGGAAGGCCAGACTGTTTTCAGAGGACCCTCATAAGGATTGCCTATACTGCCTTCATCCTAAGCAGGTCCCTAAGGAGTGCAAGCATTGTAGGACTTTTCCTGCAAAAACTCTGAGAGACAGAGAGGCACGTTTGCTTTCATAGCTTCAAAAGAAGAAGGTTCGGAGGAGGAAAAGGCTCATTCCTCTCAAAAAAGGAATGTGGAGCCTTCTGAGTCAAAGTCTGATTCTAAAAAAACCCAAATTACCAAATCTAAGGAAAAGGAGTCTGCATCCTTTTCAGTGCCTCATACTCCTTTCAAGAAATCTAAGGAGATGAAGGCTCCGTCGTCAGACCCGTCGACGAAAGGTAAAGTGTCCGTGGTGCTGACGCCGCTGAAGACGTCGACGACGACAGCATCGCCGACGGTAACGCTGTCAATGACGACAGCTTCGTCGACGACAATTACAACGACGACACCATCGACCACGGTTCTGACAATGACCTCGTCGATGACGACCTCGTCGACGACCGCTCCGTCAACGACCGCTCCGTAGACGACGATTTTAAGTCTCCAATCTCTCCAATAGCGGTGGCGTCTATATCTGTTTAAAGGTATCCTCCGTCGATGGGCTCGTTGATGGAAAGAAAATCAGGAAAGCCTTCAGCAGAGGTTTTGTCTTGGACGAGAATTTCGCCGCTTACTCCATCCAATTTGCTGGAGATACAGGAGTCTGACGAAGATGATGCTTATGGGGTTGCCTACAGCCCATCTCAACTTAAAATAAAAAGCCAAGATACAGATGAGGAGGAGTACCAGGAACAACCTGAAGTGGTACAAGAAGAATTTTCTTTCAAAGATTGCCGTCTGTCAAGCACGAAAAGATATGAATCTTTTCAGGATGCTTACGAATATGAGGAGGATGAAGATCCACCACAAGAAAAGAGGCTATTTCCATGCCAATATCTTTGGTAACGCATTTGCGGCATATGATTTCAGATTACTATCGCCGATTTCCGGAAGTCAATGCTCCCGTGTCTGATACTACAATTAAATCGCAGGGCGCTTCTCAGGCTGTGAAAGCGCAGACACCTCAAACCTCGCAAAAGAGACCACCTCCGAAAGTCATAACCATCAGTGACAACTATGTAGAAAGCGAGGTAGAAGATCAACCAGAGGAAGGGGAATTAACGCAGGACAAGCCTGTGGGAGATGAGTGGGACCATTATATTGCTACATCATCTCCTTCCCCATCGCCTTCTCCAGCAAACTCCCCGCCGGAGGATATCGGACTCATGGAAAGAGCCTCAAAATGTTTTGAACTCCCTCTTCCAGTAAAAGAAACAGAATATTTCTTATATGACTTCAAAGATTCTGCCAAGAAATCATTCAGAACTATCCCTGTCGTCAATTATATTTGGGAAAAAGGCTTAGAAATCATGAGGAATACAGCCTCCATTTCAGCCTCGATTCCGAGAATTGGAAAGAAATATAAAGCCCTGAATCGTCCCCAGCTTGCCTGATAGGTCATCCCAGACTGGATTCTGTTGTGATGCAGGCAGCTCAAAGAGGTTCAAGAAACCTGGATGCGGCCTGCTCAGCACCCCCAGACAAAGAAGGAAAAAAACTGGATGGCTCAGGAAAACGTTTTGCGGTCATGGCGGCCACGTCTATCAAGGCCTCTAATGCCCTGGCTATAGTCAGTCGATATGATAGACAAATGTGGTAAGATCTGGCACCCTTATTATCTTATCTTCCAGAGGACAAGAAAGAAGAGGCCGTACAGATCCTTCAAGATGGGGCCCGAGCGGCCTCGGAAATGATTGGCATATCCTTAGATATATCTGCAGTGGCTTTTCGACAAATGGCAGGAGCTGTGGCACTCCGCAGGCAGGGCTGGCTTAGGGCCACCTAATTCAGACCAGAGGTGCAAGCAATATGCCCTTTGATGTGGAGAACCTTTTTGGGAAACATGTGGACGATGCCCTGCAAGGCATTAAAAAGGATACGGATACAGCTCGATCCTTAGGGTCTCTGCAGCAGAACAGATTCTAGTCCTTTTGTGGCAGAGGAACACTAGGTCATTATCAGCAAAGACCATCCTTTCAATCATATCGGTACCAGCCTTACCAACAGCAGGGGTATCGTCAGTTTTCTAATACGCAGCAATTTTGATCATCCGGTCCCTCGTATCAACAGACGAACAGAAGAAAGACCTCGGCAAGAGGAAAACCTCAGGAGTCTAACAGGAGACAGTGACAATCGCAAGGCGCCAACCACCTCGATATCAATCACTCCTCACCGGACCCATTACCTCTCTCATTTTTACCACCAATGGTTGTCAATAACATCAGACAGATGGGTGTTGGACATTATTCATCATGGTCACACCCTAGACTTCGTCCAAAGGCCACTGGACCGACCTTCGGTTCCCAGAAAACAGCAGCACCTGTCGCCCCTAAAGGCAGAAATTCTTTCTCTTCTCATATTAGGGGCAATAGAAGAGGTTCCTTGTCTACAACAAGGGAAAGGATCCTACTCGCATTTTTTTCCTGATACAGAAAAAACAGACTACCAAGTGGAGACAGGTGATGGATCTGCGAGGTCTAAAAAAATGTATCAGGAAACAGTCTTTCCGAATGTTATCCCTGCAAGATATTCTGCTGATGCTGACTAGAGGAGAGTATATGACAACTTTAGATCTATTAGATGCATACTTCCATATTCCAATATACGTCAAACACAGACGGTATCTCAGGTTCGAGGTGGCAGGGCGCCACTACCAGTTCAGAGTGTTGCCCCTTGGACTCCGCTCTGCGCCAAGAGTATTCACAAAGTGCATGGCTCCAGTGGCAGCACATTTACGTCAGCCAGGTCACCAGTATATCCATATCTGGATGATTGGCTGATCAAAGGCCCATCGTATCAGGACACTCAAGACTCATTGGACAGCTGCATGAACCTCTTTGTATCTCTGGGTCTGAAGGTAAATCTAGAAAAATCCTCTTTAGTCCCATCCCGGACTCTTCAGTTTCTGGGGGCTGTGTTGAAAACAAAGGAAGCAAAGGCGTATCCGTCGGAGGAGCGTATTCAGAAAATCTTGAAGCTAAGTTCTCAGTTGAGAAATAGAAAGTTTGCTTCAGTGAGGATATTCAAGTCCATGCTGGGGATGCTTTCATCCTGCATCCCTTTAGCCCTGAATTGCCGTCTCCACATGAGGCCTCTTCAAGAGCTTCTCGACTTACAATGGGTACAACATATAGGATCGTTAGAAGATCTAATAGTCATCAATCCTCTGATAAAGAAAGCTCTGTCATGGTGGGGGATCAGAATTTTTTTCAGAAGGGCTACTCTTCGAACCATAGTCTCCAAGTTATGTGATGACGACGGACTCCTCCCTTCAGGGATGGGGGCACAACTACAGGACCTAGAAATTCAAGGCCATTGGAGCAAACAGGAAGCAAAGCTGCACATCAGTTTGATAGAACTCAAAGCAGTGTTTTTAGGCCTTCAAGCATTTCTGCCAAGAATTCAGGACTCCCCGGTAATAGTCACAACGGACAGTACAACGACTATGTTTTATCTGCTGAAACAAGTAGGGACAAGATCGAAACCCTTGTCTGCACAAGCACAAGAAATCTGGCAGTGGCTTCTAAGACACAATATCACTCCACAAGTTCAACATGTCCCAGGGATTCGCAATACGCAAGCAGATTTGCTCAGCAGATCGACGTCCCTATGCCACGAATGGGAACTGAATTAAAGTAAGCTATTGCAGATATTCCAACTTTGGGGCACCCCAGGATTAGACCTGTTTGCCACTCAAACCAACAAAAAATGCATACAGTTTGCCAGCAGATTCCCTCAACAAGGCTCATGGGGGAATGCTCTTCACCTCCGCTGGACAGGGATGTTTGCGTATGCATCCCCCCTTTTCCTTTGATCCCACAGCTTCTCAGGAAAATGAGATTAGAACCATGTCACTTGATCCTCATAGCCCCGGCTTGGCCGAAACAGTTCTGGTTCTCGGAGCTCCTACAGATGTTGGTGGCTCCCCGGGTGCAATTTCCCTTAATGCACGATCTGATTTCAATGAACAAAGGTCAGGTGCTTCATCCTCAATTGTACTCACTGAATTTATCAGCCTGGAACCTCATGTGTACGAATTTAGATCTCTAAATATCTCTCAGGAATGCCGCGATAATCACTCTCACTCTCGCGCAGTGTCTACCCACAAAAAAAGCATGTGCGGCAAAGTGGAGAAGGTTTTGCCAATGGTGCATGGATCAAGCGGTACATCCCTTGCTATCATCTCCAGATCAAATCCTTCCATATATCTTGGCTTTAGCCAAAGCAGGGCATCTGTGAAGGTGCATCTTGCGGCAATTTCAAGATATCGCAGAAGGCCATCTCAGAAGTCGCTTTGGTCGCAGAGAGTGATTAAAGAATTCATGAAAGGTCTTTTTAGAAAATTCTCTCCAATTAAACGACCATCAGTGCCATGATAGCTTAACACAGTCTTAACACAGCTGATGAAGCCATCTTTCAAACCAATTCACAAAAGCTGCCATCAAATTCGTTTCCTGGAAAGTGGCTGTACTCTTGGCTCTGACGTCAGCCAGAAGGGTCAGTGAGATTCAGGCTTTTTCTACAGCAGAACCCTTTTTACTTTTCAAATCAGACAGAGTAATACTCAGAACGAATCCAAAATTCTTTCCCAAAGTTCCAATGTCCTTTCATCTCAATGAACCTATTTTACCTACATATTTTAAAGATCCATCTTCTGCAGCAGAATGATCTCTTCACACTTGGGATATGAAAAGATGTCTAAAATTCTATATAGACAGGACGAAATCCTTTAGAAAAACAAATCAACTATTAATTGCATATGCTGCTCTCAGGAAAGGTTCGCCTCTCTCAAGATCTAGTATTTCAAGATGGATAGCCTTGGCTATTACTTTCTGTCACAAAAAGGCTGGAAGGCCTTTATCCTCTGCAGTCCGAGCTCACTCAACAAGGAAGATGGCGTCTTCTGCTGCATTGTTCGCGGGAGTATCACCCCCGGTCATTTGCAGAGCGGCAACATTGTCAAATGTTCATACATTTGCTAAACACTACTGTCTCGACACAGCGTGGAAGACAGATTCAGCAGTGGGACAGGCGGTGCTCCACCGACTGTTTCTTTAAGGTATTGTGTCATTTATGTTTTTAAATTGTACGATTCACTGTTGTGCATGCTGAGACACACAATCCAATATATTATCTGTGAGTTCTGGTATTCTTGTAAAAAGACAATATTTAATGTTGTGGAAATAGAGTTTCCACCTGAGAAACACCTTCTTGGAGGAAATACTGCTTTCTATTCTGATACAAGCATGTGAATCTATGAAAGATTTAATACTGCAGAAAAAACAAGTTACTTACCTGTACACTGTGGTTCTCCAGTATTGATATCTTTCATAGATTTACATGCGACCCGCCCGCCTCCCCGTTTCTAAGGTAGAACACTTTTACCTCTCAATACGCTCTTGGCTCACACTTGGGCTGGAAATCTGAGGTATGGTGGCTCTGCTGGGGATTTTGATCTCAAGGCTGGCTTCTGATTGGTCGATATTTGGGCCACATAATGATGGTACTGGAGTACTAAGTATAAGATATCTCTATGTTACTGGTGCAGTTTTTTCTTTGTACTGCTATCTATTTGTTATACCGTGAGACTCCCACCATGACGACTGGGAAGATACAAGCATGTGAATCTATGAAAGATATCAATACTGGAGAACCACAGTGTACAGGTAAGTAACTTGTTTTTTAGATGCTCTTTGTCCTTCACTCCTTTTTTGGCTTTTTGCTTACTTTCCGTTCGTCTATGATAAAATCAATAAAGAAATTTTAGGCAAAGTTGATGACAATAACATCTCCATCAACTACATCACCGTCGACTAGAGCACCGTTGAAGGATATATCGTTGACAACACTGCTGAACATACCCTCAACTACATCACTGTTGATTAAATCAGCTACACCATCAACAAAGACAGCATTGAAAACAACAGCATCAACGATGAAGATCACCATCAATGATAGTTTCAGACACCATACTCTCAACTACATTTTCAAAGGCTGTGACAACCACAGAACTGAAAATGACTACACTGTTGATGAGGGAAGAACACAAAAATATCCCCGATTACTGTCACTGGTTTCCCAATGACTTTAATGCCTGAACATACTTCCCCAAGCAAAGTGTCCACTTCAGGGTCTTTTTGGTACAAGACTGAGACAATGAAGGACCCTTCAGTCCTACTCAGCTGAAGGTGAAATACATGGACCCAGTAGAAGAATAATATTATGGAGAACCCGAAATCCATCTGATCAGTCACATGGCCACTCTGGGCACTGAGCACCCTTATCAGTCCTTTGTCCAACACCAGAATTATGATGAAGATGAATGGCAGTATGGCTTAGACACCTCTGAACACGCAATGAGGAAATGATGCAGGTGCCTTTGGCTGTGCTCAATGATCTGTGTCTCATGGTGTCCTACTACTATAGATTCCTTCCTCCGCTACATTCTTCTCATCCCAAAACATAACCTTTGAAACCTACAGCAATAGCAGGTTCCAGACCACAAACAAGACCAACCACGCCATGCACGCCTATGCATGTTCCACTTACAAGCAGTCCTCGCACCATTCACCTTTGGCACCACATTCTGTTGTGCCACCAGGTCCAGATATAGATGTCTACCAGGAAGGAGGACAGCTGATGGATACTCCTCGGTCTTCAGGCCCAGATCAGATAACCATGTAGCTCCTACACCTGGAGATGTCACTCCCGCAGTAGTGGAATCTCCACCAGATTATATTAGTGGAGTTCAGAACTTAATAGGGAGAGTGACAAACAGATTTGAGTTGCCAGCAAAATAAATGTATTGTTTTCTTTTTTTTGCAGAGTTTTATATAGCGGAATCTTGACCCAAATCCAATCAAGTATCAGAGCACTTTACATAGCACCAGTTACGTTACATGAGGACACACATTCATTTTTTGTTAGGCACGGGGAGATTAAGTGATTTGCCCAGAATCACAGGATGTTTAGCGTCATTGCCGAGAATCGAACCCAGTGCCCCCAGGTCCGAGGTCGAGCGCCCTAACCGTTAGGCCAACTCCTCTCCCCAAATCTTTCTAATTTTAAAGAACCGGACGGAACAAATATCAAGTTGATTCCTATAATTGACCACATTTGGAAGGGGATTAAAAATTATGACAACCCCAGCCAAAGTTCACAGTAGTAATTCCACATCTAGATAAGAAATACCAAGCACCAGAAAACACTTCTGTGTGTCTAATTGGCCATCCCCGGGCAGACACAGTTGCCACAGAGGCTGCTCAAAGGCGTTCCTTAAATCCCACTCTTCCCGCTGAGGTGATGTTAGGTCCTAGCCTTTCCTTTGGTGGTTGTAATGGTGTTTGCCATTGTCTGCCTCTTTTTAAGTTTATATGAGGCTATGCACCGCCCCTAGTTCTGAGCAATAATTAGATCTTGGTCTGCCTCTGATACTTGCTGTAGTAAGCAAATGGTCTATCTTATAGGGGTATGTTAAGTCCTGGGATACCTTTAATTGTGTTCTTTGGTTATGGTCTGTCCTATAGTGGTGTTAGTGTATTTCCATGCTTTACCTTCTACTTGGCTGTGTGGTAGGTCACGGTTTGGCCTCAAGTGATGTTAGGCCATGGACTGCCCTATACTGGTGGTGTGTGTATATATATATATATATATATATATATATATATTCACACAGAGGCTCCACTTTACCGGGGGCCCCCGACCCTGCAGGGCGGGCTCAGTGGACAGGAATGGAGAATCCTGCTGGTGTAGGGACGCTACGAAGAACAAGTAGAGCCCAACTCCGACTGAAATTCAGCTGACTTTATTTCGTCAATGCGTGGCAGACAGGGAAAACACTCATTTCTCCTTACGCGTTTCAGCAGCATATTGCCTTGGTCACAGGTGAGTGTCCTTTATATTCCAAGTGGTCACATGGCCCATATTATTCGACTACAGGCCCCAGGATGCACTACAATAAGTTTTACAGCAAGTGGCATGGCGCAATGTTTCATCTTGCTTCAATAGCATAATTTAAACACCAAATGTCACGAAAAGTAAATGCCATATTTCAAAAGTGCAAACTGTGAAAAATAAAATTTGCAAGTGCAGATAGTTCTGTTACCACGCTCTTGTAATTGCTGGAATGCAGAGTTGCCAGAAAGAGAATTAACTCTCTCATCTCCCTTTCTCACTGACGTTCTATTCCCCAAATTGCCTCGGAAATCCAGTGGCTGGTTCGTCAGAAGAGCGGGTCATGCCCCCTCGATTCAATATTCACACAGAGGCTCCACTTTACCGGGGGCCCCCGACCCTGCAGGGCGGGCTCAGTGGACAGGAATGGAGAATCCTGCTGGTGTAGGGACGCTACGAAGAACAAGTAGAGCCCAACTCCGACTGAAATTCAGCTGACTTTATTTCGTCAATGCGTGGCAGACAGGGAAAACACTCATTTCTCCTTACGCGTTTCAGCAGCATATTGCCTTGGTCACAGGTGAGTGTCCTTTATATTCCAAGTGGTCACATGGCCCATATTATTCGACTACAGGCCCCAGGATGCACTACAATAAGTTTTACAGCAAGTGGCATGGCGCAATGTTTCATCTTGCTTCAATAGCATAATTTAAACACCAAATGTCACGAAAAGTAAATGCCATATTTCAAAAGTGCAAACTGTGAAAAATAAAATTTTATATATATATAAATATTGTGTTATACTGTCAAAATCTATTCTTGCACGATGAAATGGGATTTGTTACAATAAATGCACTAAACACATAAACATGAGAGTTTTTTTTCTTTATAATACTATTGCCTTGGAAGTCAAGGGCTACACTTCCCTCTTAGGGACCACTTTGTTGATAGTAACTGTCCAGCCTGGGTTACTGGGTTTGCCTCTTTTTTTCCTAGAAAGCTCCTCTCTTCACTGCTGATTCACTTACCTTTCGGTGTTCCCCTGAGATTTTATTCTTGGCCCTCTTTCCTCTCATCTTCACTTCTCTGTGCAACATTATTTCTGCCTTTGGATGTTTATACTATTTTATGATGATGACGACACTAAGATCTTTTTCCAGATTCCCAACTTTATCTGCCTTCTTCTGTCGAAACTCTCTGACCTGTTCAAGGTAGTTGTTAGACTTGGCATCTTTTGGAGTGTTTCCCCTGAGTTTTTGCTTTCTGACCTCCCGGTTTTGACTGTTTTTGCTGGTGTAATGAATCTGCGCACTATCCTCACTGCTGTCAGGTGGTAAAGTGCAAGTGCTCCTGTTATGAAATGTGTGATGGATTGGTGTTTCCTTGATTGGCCTATTTGATTTATGTGTCAGTCCCTAGTAAAGTGCACTGTGAGTGCCTGGGCCTATAAATCAAATGCTGTTGGTGGGCTGCAGCACTGGATTGTGCCACCCACGCAAACAGCCCGTAAAGTGTAACTCTGGCCTGCCATTGCAGAGCCTGTGTGCAGCCTGGGGCTGCCATGTCCACTTGGCAAGTGCACACACTTTCAACTCCCTGAACCTTCTCTTTTCTACATGTTAGTCACCCCTAAGGTAGGCCCAAGGTACCCCTGTGGGCAGGGTGAATTTTATGTGTAAGGTAGGACATGCCCTGGTGTGTGTGGCATGTACTGATAGTGAATTACAGCCTACTTCGTTTTTCATTATTGCAAGGCTACCTGTTCACCATAGGCCAGAATGGACAGTTTGATTATAACATCCTATAATCCTAACTGACCCAGGGAACATAGTAGAAATTCGAGTTTAGTATGCCTGAACTCAGAATGATAAAATACATCTTTTAGTGAAGTTAGTTTTAACATTCTGTGTTTGAAAATACCACTTTTAGAAAGTAGGTATTTTCTGACCTGACCTGACCTGTCCATCCAGCCTGCCTCTGCTAGCTTGTGTATTGCCTGTCTGGTTTGTGAGTGACAGGGGCTGGGGGAGACTCCAGGAGACAGGGTGAGTCAGCACAGGGCTGAATAGACCTATCTGCACATAGATGGGTGGGAGGAGTAGCACCTGGGTTGGAATAGGGCTCTGCCTGCCTTCCACAATGCTGGCTCCACCTCCTGCGGTGCGTCTGATGACCCTGGCCCAGTCTCACAAAGAAAGAAGGTGCACACTGGCAGAATGCACCCAGAACTGGTTTGAACTAGGTGCAGGCCCCTCTGCCTTCAGAGGACAAAGGATTTGCTGGTATAAATATTGGGACCCAAACCCCAAGACTTTAGAACTCGCTGGAGGAGCAGGAAGAGCTGCCAGGAGGCGTACTGCCCCTTTACTGTGTTGTTGCTTTGTTGGGTTGGCCTGCAGCTGCTGCTTCTGCCTTGGGCAGTGAAAGGACTGGACTAAACTTTCTCTACTTGTGCTGAGTATCTCCAAGGGCCTGAAATCGAGCTGGCCTCCTGTTCAGCAGTCTCAGGGACTGCAAAGACTTCACCAACTTCCTGGTACCGCTCCTGGAACCGTTGTTTCAGTTGCCTCAGAGAAGAGGGTACCGCGACCGACTCTGTCACCGACTCCGTCGCTGGCCTTGTGTCCTGAAGGCACTGCAGGCCGCACCGTCCGCATCTTGCACCGCAACCCTGGTCTTACCGACAACGACGACTGACGCCACCACCACCGAGCCGCTGCTTGCACCCTAACCTGTAGACACTGCAGCCCGCACTGCCTCGCTTCACTTCGCTGGCCTGGTCTAACCAACACGGTCACCTCTGGCACAACACAGCCGTCCGGGTCGACCAACGCCAATACCCGCCAACCGGCTCTGTCGCCTGCATCGCAACCTGCCAGCACCACATCGAGCATCGTCTCACCCTGTACCGCACGCCTTGATCTCACCGACGCTGTCTGGACGATCGTCACCGAGCCGCTGCCTGCACCGCATCAAGAGGACACCGCACCCTGCAACGCTTCCACTTTGCAGCGCAACCGCGACGGACGCCATGACTGGCTCGCACCTCCATGTGAGCCGCAATAAGAAAGGTACTGTTACTGAGTCTGTTCACGCTGTTGCTGGCCCGTACCGACGCGGTCAGCTGGAACTGCGAGACTCTGTTATTTTCAGCATCCCGGTAGGCTCGGACCGAGTTACCGACTCGTACAAACTGTTTTCTACGTATTTTCGCAATTTAAAGACATATTGCGAACTATCTATTTTTAAAGTACTGTATTGTGGATTTTTACTCGTATTTGGTCTTGTTTTAAGTATATAAAAATATTGGATATTTTTGTAAACTGATGTGGTGTCCTTTTGTCAAGCAACCAAGGGGGTGAGCAGGGGTTATTTTAGGAGTGTAACCCCCTTATCCTGACTAGGAAGAAGGGTCCCTATTTGGATAAAGGTGCAAGCCCTTGCCAACTAGAGACCCCCATTTCTAACATTGGTTGTCAGCGATGAGGATAGGACTTGTGTTTGCACTTGACTTACAGTGATTGGTGTGCACTGCTACCATATCGCAGACCATTACGTACCCCACATACTTTGAAACTTGCCACTTCATCATGCCTGAATCAAAAGCCTCATCTATAGCATCCATGGAAATTGCCTTTGAGGAGGATAAGTTGGAATCCTACAATGTCAAGGAAGGAGAAGCTTCAAAAGGCGCTGAGGGCCTGGGTAGCACCCAGACGTGCCAGTGGGCAATCTGGTGATCTCATTGGAGAGGCAGAGGATCCTACTTCGAGGGTGGATGTGGTTTTTGGAGGGGGGAACCCACCAGGCCAGGCAGCAGCAGCTTGTCCCCAGAGGAGCTGTAGGATAGACGGGATGCAAGGAAGGTAGCAACTGAATTGGAGAAGCTCAAGCTAGCCATGGAGGAGAAAAGAATGTTGCTAGATTATGATATCAGAATGAAGGAGCTGGATCAAAGGAGTAGACCCAGCTCAGATGGTGGCAGCAATCCATCAGGACAGGCAGACAGAATCATACACATCCCTTAGAATGTTGGCAGAGAGTTAAAAAAGGGAGATGACATACAGAGGTGGTTTCAGGGTTACGAGGCAGCGATACACATGAATGGGGTCCCTGAGAAGAATTGGGGAGCAGGATTGTGGCCTTTGTTTCCAGTGGAGGCCAGGAATACTTTGACAGCTTTGGGTAAGCGGCCTAACCTCACCTATGCTGATATGAAGGAAACCCTTCTCACTAGGTATGGTCTTACTCCTGAGAAGTACAGGGATCAGTTTAGGTCCAGTAAAAAGTCTGAAGCCAACACTTGGTTTGAATGTGTTTTGCAGGTCGCTGGATGGCAGGGTGAAGGGCAGTAAAGTGACAGATTTTCAGGGGTTCTACAATTTGATTGCGTGGGAGGAATTGTCTAGTCTATATTTTGCAGATCTGCGCCAGCACTTAGTTGATAGTAAGCTGACTTACCCCAGGAAGCTTGCTATGGAGGTGGACCGCTGGGTGAGTACCAGGGTCCACAAGAAAGCGTTTGGGGGAGCACAAGGTGGGCAGGGTCCCCAGCAGAAACGTGGGGGGGACAAGGGTAAAGACCAGGAGTTCTCTAAAGGGTCCCAAACTAGTACCCAGGGTAAAGGTTTCCATCCCCCAGGAGATAAGAAGAAAGGGGTCTCTACAGGAAAGCCTATTGAGACGGGCCCGCAAGTGTTTTTCATGTGACCAGGTGGGTCACTTGAAGGGGGAACCCAGGTGCCCAAAGGGGACACAGCCACCCACCGGTGAACAGTCCAAGGTGTTGGCTAGTGTAGTGCTTGGGGAGGAGGGGTGTCCACAGGAGGGTGGGGATCCCGCAGAAATAACCCTCGTCTCACTGGGGAGAGTGAGATGGTCCCAGGAAACCAGGTGCCCCCTAACACAAAGAAATATAGCACCTGGGTGACCATCAATGGGAAAAGGGTAGAGGCTCTCAGAGATACTGGAGCCAGTGTGACCTCAGTCCGGTGTCACCTGGTCTCTGAGAAGCATGTAGTCCCAGGGGCATTCCACCAAGTAGTTGCTGTAGACAACTCTGAGCGCCAATGTATGGTGGCGCAGGTTCCATTTGAGTGGGGGGGATCTCAGGTCCCTGGAGGTTGGTTATGAGCCCTACCATGCCTGTAGATTGTCTGCTAGGTAACGACTTGGAGCAGTCCTTATGGAAGGATGTTGAGCTCAGGTCTCACTTGGAGATGCTTGGGTTGCCAGAGTGGACATGCGTGTCTACTCGGTCAATGGCAGCCATAAAGGGTGATCAAGAGGACTTGGAGCCTGAAACAGTGGCCCAAGTCCCTGCCAAGAGAAAGGGCAGGGGGCGCGGGAAACCAGCCCCTGAAGTTCCCATGGACCGGGGGGAGGCAGACCTTGAGGGGGACGCCCCAGTGCCTACAGGGGAGCAGGTAGCCGAACTGGGGGACATCTCTAAGCTGACCCATTGGCAGCAAGAAGGGGGTCCCACCAGGGAGGAATTCTGCAAGGAGTAGAAAGAGTGCCCTACTCTGGAGGGTCTGCGGCGGCAGGCTGCAGGCTAGGCAGCTGGTTATCAGTCCGGGTCACATCTGATCTACTGGGGGAATGGTCTCCTATACAGTGAGCCTAAGGTTGCTGAGCCTGGGTCAGCCCATGTGCTGGTGGTACCCCAGCGCTTTAGGACCTTCCTACTGGGTCTGGCTCATGACGTGCCTTTGGCAGGACATTTGGGGCAGGACAAGACCTTTGACAGGCTTGTCACCCACTTCTTTTGGCCCCAAATGCGAAGGCAGTCAGATGGACACTGCGGGTCTTGCCAAACTCACCAGGCAAGTGGCAAGAGTGGGAGGAAGGTCAAAGCTCCTCTCCAACCTTTTCCTGTTGTTGGAACACCCTTTGAAAGGGTAGGGATGGATATTGTGGGGTCACTGGATCCCAAGACAGCCATGGGCAACAGGTACATCCTGGTCTTGGTTGACAATTTCATATCCAAGTATATGACATCCCTGTGGAAGTGTGGTGTAACCTACAAGTTCACCACTCCTTACCACCCACAAGGAAACGGTCTGGTGGAGAGATTCAACCAGACCTTGAAAGGCATGATCAAGTGTCTAACAGAACCCATGAGGCATAAGTGGGATGTCCTCTTGCCATGCCTTCTCTTTGCATACAGGTAGATGCCTCAGAAGTCTCTTGAGTACAGCCCCTTTGAGCTCCTGTATGGCCGCCCTGTCAGAGGACCACTGAGTTTGGTAAAAGAAGGCTGGGAGGCAGCTCCCAGGAAAACTCCCCAGGATGTGTTTAGTTGCATGCTGGCCTTCAGAAACCAAACTGCCCACTTCAGGAAACTCGCCCAGGCGAACCTAGAAGCAAGCCAGGAAGAAATGAAGAGGTGGTATGACCAGAATGCCACTCTGGTCGAATTTCAACCTTGGCAAAAAGTGTGGGTCATGGCCCCAGTGGAACCTTGTGCCTTGCAGGACAAGTGGACTGGACCATTGAGGTGGTGGAGCGCAAAAGTAACATCACCTATCTGGTGGACTTGCGGACTCCAAGGCACCCTTTGAGGGTCCTCCACGTGAACCACCTCAAGCCCCACTTAAAGAGGTCTGAAGTGAGTATGCTCTTGGTGACAGATGATGGGGTGGAGCAGGAGAGTGAGCCTCTCCCTGACCTCCTGTCTACCAAGGAGCATGATGGGTCAGTGGAAGGAGTGATCCTCTCCCTTACACTGACTCCAGAGCAGCAGGGGGACTATCGTCAGTTGTTGGGACAGTTCGTCCCACTGTTCTCTCTGACCCCAGGTGTTACTCACTGGTGTACCCATGACGACATTGGTGACAGCCCTCCTGTAAAGCACAAAATTTACAGGTTGACTGACCGGGTCAGGGCCAGCATCAAGGAGGAGGTCTCTAAGATGTCGGCATTAGGGGTGATTGAGCCCTCCAACAGTCCTTGGGCCAGCCCAGTGGTCTTGGTCCCAAAGGCTGCTGCACCCGGTGCCACTCCAGAACTACGGTTTTGTGTGGACTACCGTGGGCTCAATGCCATCACCAGGACTGACGCACACCCCATCCCCAGAGCTGATGAGCTCATTGATCGGTTGGGAGCTGCCCAGTTCCTAGGCACGTTTGATTTAATGTCTGGGTACTGGCAGATTGCCTTAACTGATGGGGCCAAGGAGAGTTCAGCATTCTCGACCCCAGAAGGTCATTACCAGTTCCGGATGATGCCCTTTGGGTTGAAGAATGCCCCTGCCACCTTTCAGAGGTTGGTCAACCAGGTGTTGGCTGGACTGGAGGTTTTCAGTGCCGCCTACCTGGATGACATTGCTGTATTCAGTTCTGGCTGGGAAGAACATTTACAGCACCTCGTTAAAGTGTTGAGGGCTCTGCAAGGGGCAAGCCTCACAATCAAGGTCAGTAAGTGCCAGATCGGGCACGGCTCTGTGGTGTGCTTGGGACACCAGGTAGGAAGCGGCCATGAGGAAAGATAGAGGGTTGTGCCCTCTTAATTGATCAACGTTGGTAAACAATAAACATCAAAGCATTTTTTTGATATTTATCACGTGCTTGGTTTTGTTTATGTATCCATAAATGGAGTGTAGATAGAGATCGTCTCTGCGGTCCCAGGTTGTTCTGGGACTGCAGAGACGAATGAATTGAATGTCCAAGGAATATATTGACGATAACAAAGCTCTGCCTTGAAAAAGCCCACGGCCAATGGGCCACTAGGGCGAAACAAGTGTCAGCTTTTCTCTTCACAATCTCTATCTACACTCCATTTATGGATACATAAATAAAACCAAGCACGTGATAAATATCAAAAAAATGCTTTGATGTTTATTGTTTACCAACGTTGATCAATTAAGAGGGCACAACCCTCTATCTTTCCTCATACTCAATTCTACAATGGCTCTTGGGTGCAGCCATTTACGAGGAATGTGCCACAACTAAATTGGGCCCTGACAATTGTAGCACCAAAAGTCCAGAACTTTCCATCCAAACAGCAAACTATATCCAAGATTGATACCATTCTGGCTTGGGAGCCCCCCCAAGACCCAGACAGAGGTGAGAGCCTTCTTAGGTCTCACTGGCTACTATAGGAGATTTGTTAAGGGCTACGGCACCATCGTTGCCCCCTTAACAGAGCTGACTTCCAGGAAGCAACCCAGGAAGGTGATCTGGACTGAGTCCTGCCAGAAAGCTTTTGATACCCTGAAGGCAGCCATGTGCACGGCGCCCGTGCTCAAGGCACCCGACTTCTCCAAGGAATTTGTCGTGCAGACTGACGCTTCAGAGCATAATGTGGGAGCAGTGCTCTCACAACTGAAACAAAGAGGGCCTAGACCAGCCTGTAGTCTTCCTTAGCAGGAGACTACTCCCCAGGTAACAGAGGTGAAGTGCCATAGAAAGGGAAGCTTTTGCTGTGGTCTAGACGCTGAAGAAGCTGAGACCATACCTGTTTGAGACTTACTTCCGGGTTCAGACAGACCACAGGCCCCTCAGATGGTTGATGCAAATGAGGGGTGAGAATCCAAAACTGCTGAGGTGGTCCAACTCCCTACAGGGAATGGACTTTACGGTGGAACACCGCCCTTGCACAGAACACGCCAACGCAGATGGTCTGTCCTGGTTCTTCCGCCTTATTGAAGAGAACTCCCATGAGGTTGGGTAGTTCTCCCTACTTTCAGCTGGAGTGGACATGAGTTAGACTTGGCATCTTTTGGCGTGTTTCCCCTGAGTTTTTGCTTTCTGACCTCCTGGTTTTGACTCTGTTTTTGCTGGTGTAATGATTCTGCGCACTTTCCTCACTGCTGTCCAGTGGTAAAGTGCAAGTGCTCATGTTATAAAATGTGTGATGGATTGGCGTTTCCATGATTGGCCTATTTGATTTATGTGTCAGTCCCTGGTAAAGTGCACTGCGAGTGCCAGGACCTATAAATCAAATGCTGTTAGTGGGCTGCAGTTCTGGATTGTGCCACCCACGCAAACAGCCCGTAAAGTGTAACTCTGGCCTGCCATTGCAGAGCCTGTGTGTAGCCTGGGGCTGCCATGTCCACTTGGCAAGTGCACACACTTCCAAGTCCCTAAACCTTCCCTTTTCTACATGTTAGTCACCCCTAAGGTAGGCCCAAGGTACCCCTGTGGGCAGGGTGCATTGTATGTGAAAGGTAGGGCATGCCCTGGTGTGTGTGGCATGTCCTGATAGTTAATTAGAGCCTACTTAGTTTTTCACTTTTGCAAGGCCATCTGTTCCCCATAGGCCAGAATGGGCAGTTTGATTATAACATCCTATAATCCTAACTGACCCAGGGAACATGGTAGTAATTCGAGTTTAGTATGCCTGAACTCAGAATGATAAAATACCTCTTTTAGTAAAGTTGGTTTTAACATTCTGTGTTTGAAAATGCCACTTTTAGAAAATAGGTATTTTCTGACCTGACCATCCAGCCTGTCTCTGCTAGCTTGTGTATTGCCTGTCTGGTTTGTGAGTGCCAGGGACTGGGATTGGGGGAGACTCCAGGAGACCGGGTGAGTCAGCACAGAGCTGAATAGACCTATCTGCACATAGATGGGTGGGAGGAGTAGCACCTGGGTCTAAATAGGGCTGTGCCTGTCTTCCACAATGCTGGCTCCATCTCCTGTGGTGCGTCTGATGACCCTGGCCCACTCTCACAAAAGAAGAAGGTGCACACTGGCAGAATACACCCAGAACTGGTTTGAACTAGGTACAGACCCCTCTGCCTTCATAGGACAAAGGATTTGCTGGTATAAATATTGGGACCCAAACCCCAAGACTTTAGAACTCACTGGAATCAAGGAACCTGCCAAGACGAAGAGCTGGAAGAGCTGCCAGGAGGAGTACTGCCCCTTTGC
The DNA here is from genome assembly GCF_964204655.1 of Triturus cristatus. Classification (NCBI taxonomy): domain Eukaryota; kingdom Metazoa; phylum Chordata; class Amphibia; order Caudata; family Salamandridae; genus Triturus; species Triturus cristatus. The sequence goes on along the minus strand of NC_140593.1, from coordinate 63,566,278 downwards.
TGTTTTATTGCTTTGTTGGGTTGGCCTGCAGCTGCTGCTTCTGCTTCTGCCTTGGGCAGTGAAAGGACTGGACTGAACTTTCTCTACTTGTGCTGAGTATCTAAAAGGGCCTGAAATCGAGCGGGCCACCTGTTCAGAAGTCTCAGGGACTGCAAAGACTTCACCAACCTCTGGGTACCGCACCTGGAACCCTTGTTTCAGTTGCCACAGAGACGACCGACTCTGTCACCGACTCCGTCGCTGGCCTTGTGTCCTGAAGGCACTGCAGGCCGCACCGTCCGCATCTTGCACCGCAACCCTGGTCTCACCGACAACCGCCGCAGCCGCCACTGCCTCGCTTCACTTCGCTGGCCTGGTCTCACAGACACGGTCACCCCTGGCACAACACTCGTGACCGCCTCGTCCCGCACAGCCGTCCGGGCCGACCAACGCCAATTCCCGCCAACCGGCACTGTCGCCTGCATCGCAACCTGCCAGCACCGCATCGAGCATCGTCTCACCCTGCACCGCACGCCTTGGTCTCACCGACGCTGTCTGGACGATCGTCACCAAGCCGCTGCCTGCACCGCATCGAGAGGACACCACGCCCTGCACCGCTTCCACTTTGCACCGCGACGGACGCCACGACCGGCTCGCACCTCCGTGTGAGCCGCAATAAGAAAGGTACTGTTACTGAGTCTGTTCACGCTGTTGCTGGCCCGTACCGACGCGGTCAGCTGGAACTGCGAGACTCTGTTGTTTTCAGCATCGCAGTAGGCTCAGACCAAGTTACCGACTCGTACGAACTGTGTTTTCAGCGTATTTTTGCAATTTAAAGACATCTTGCGAACTATCTATTTTTAAAGTACTGCATTGTGGATTTTTACTCGTATTTGGTCTTGTCTTAGTATATAAAAATATTGGAAATTTTTATAAACTGGTGTGGTGTCCTTTTGTAGTGCTTACACTGTATTACTGTTGGTTATGTGCAAATGCTTTACACACTGCCTCTAAGATAAGCCTGACTGCTCGTGCCAAGCTACCAAGGGGGTGAGCAGGGGTTATTTTAGGAGTGTAACTCCCTTATCCTGACTAGGAAGAAGGAACCCTATTTGGACAAAGGTGCAAGCCCTTGCCAACTAGAGACCCTCATTTCTAACAGTAGTTCAGTAGTCAGTGGTGCTCATCTGCTGGTGCTTAACTCCTCAAAAATGCAATATTCTATTACCATGCACTAGGTCTTTCTAGTCTTACCCTGAGAATCAGAAGCCTTCGCCCTTTCCCCCTCTTTTCTGTGGTCCTTTTCAACTACAGCATGCAGTATCTGTACCACCACAGCAGAAGTCGCATTGCAGCTGCTCTTCATCAGGAAGAAATCAAAAATGTTCTCCCTCACTAGAACGTTGTGTATAGGCCTGGGTGGTAAATTTCATTCCACTCACAATGTAAAAACTGTCGCAATATGCCACGAAACGGAAGTATTTTTCTTGTTCGCGCTTTAAAAATGCGTTCTCGCGCGCGTGGTCGCGACTTACCGGGTCCCTGCGTTCGCCGACGAGTTTTCCTATCCGTTCGTGCGCGCCACAAGATGTTGGAATGTTGGTAGTCGGTCGCGCTATCCCGCGAGAGTTTGCGATCGCGAACACGTCATTGCGATCGCGAACAGGAAATAAGCATCGCGAGCAAGATGGCCGCACCCATTAGCGACCGCATGGGCAAGTTGGAGATATATTTCCCCGCGAGCACGCAATAACACATCGCGAACAGGCGGGAAAAGCAATCTCCGCATCTTCGTGAAAGTTCCGCATGCTCGTGGAGATTTTGCGCAATTTCGCGATAATTTGCGAAAGGCAATTTCACAAATTCTGTCCACCCTTAGTTGTGTACCGTATCAATTTGCCAGCCATGAGCACATCAGACTATTGTTACACCTGCTGGTAGGCCGTCCTCAGTATGCCTTTGCATCCCTCAATAAAAGTATCAGTTTCGCCACAAGCATACTACACAACCTCCCTTATCATTCACCTACCACTGCCCACTGACCTGTGACTAGTTAGCTCTTTGCCAAAAACAGAGCACAATACCAGCTCCTTATCATTGTCTCTAAAATCATCTATAGTGCAACCCCAGCCTATCTCACATCTTCTAACATGGCGTCCTCCGCTTCAATCCACACACAGCAAACCCCGGGCTCTCCAAGGTAATGAGGTCACTGTGAGCATCATCGAGGTTCAGGTTCCTTCTGCTGAGATGCCCACGCCATTGCATGCTCTCCCCAGCTCTCATCTGAGCTACTTGTGCGCTTGCAGAATCTTATAACGCTTATAAGGGTGCCTGCTAGAAGCGTAGACTTCCAGAGCATCATAGCCATCGAATAAACTGCCAACACCAAAAAGTATTAAAAATAAAAACAATACATTGTTCATCTTTAATGATGGGTGCATCTTTACTGGTGCACCGATCATCACGGTTTCATCTGCACTTAACTACCACCCGTATATACGATCTTTGATGAGAATCATTGAATAAATATTTCATGGTTTTTCTCTTCAATCCCGTCCTCTACGCTTTCTTGCTATTTTTTGACATTTATTTGAATAATAACATTAATTGCGTGGGGTGGCTTGTTGTGAGGCTTCTGCTCCTCAACAGAATGTCTACAATATAAACAAATCCTGGGGGAAGCTTGTTTTTGCATGTGTACCCTTACCTTGGGTAGCCCTACTTTTTCCCCATATTATCATGGACACCATTTTCCAGTCCTGGATTTCCATTTTAAACTTGTGGAATTCTTGGTGTTATAGTCCTGGTTCACCTCATTTTAGCCACTCGGACTGATGTTGTGTATTGCAAGCATTGTGGAAAACACTAGGCTGGAGCTTGGTGTGGAGGAGTATCCTTGATAGGTCATGGCCATTCTCAAGTTTGCCCTATAACACAGAGGCTTCCTGGTTGATTATCAGTAAAACAAAACCAGTGCTTATTGGCTGATCTCTAACTGAGAGGTTTTTGGGGCAGCCTGGGGTTTCAATATTGGGTCCAGTGAAGGGAATCAGGGATGAACTGAAGACTGTACCAGGCCTGCAATGTCTCCATCTCTGATCTTCATGTGTGTAGTGGTGTTCTTTTTAGTGCTTCCAGTAACTTCATCAGCTGTGCTAACTCCACAATGTTCTCTCTTTCACAGGGTGAGATTGGCAGGCCAGGCCGGAAGGTAAGACCCCACCTTCATTCATCCAAATGAAAAATAAAGCTGAACGCTAGCTGTGGTAACTCAACCAAAGTTATGCCTGACCAGAGCAGCAGTGGCAGAATGAAGGGTGTGTTTGAGGAGCTATTGACTACTGCATGCTCAGCCACCATGCCTGTGGCTTGTGTTGGGTGAAAGGAGTGAGTCTGACATTCCAGTTCCAAACACAATGTTCAACAGCTAGTCTTTCGTTGTCTGTGGGCTGGATATCTGGCATTCAGAACTATGTGGAGAGAATTGCTATGCAAAAAATGGAAGGGCGAATGAGACCAATAGCGGTAAGAAAAGAAGTATGGCCAATGAAAACATGGGGATGTGTTAAGTGTAAATACACGGAAAACAGAGCTCCTCGAGGATAACTAGAGTTGAATACAGGGAAAGTGTGGAGAATATCTAGAGAGGACATAAATAGGTCAATTCCATGAGGAGATGAGGAACAGAAACAAGCCCAGATGAACTGGTGGACATGCATTAGTACTCTAAGAATACAAGGGGCAAAGGAGGAGGTCCAAGGCAAACGTGGCATGGTGCAAACAAACCCAAGGAAAACATGGGACATAGAGTGCACCTGTAAGGGACCACATCTGAAGGGGAATTTACAAGATTACAGGAATAGGATGGAAAGTCAAGGAGATCATGGGAAGCAATGGAAAACCACAATAGATGAAGGAGACATGTAGGAAAGGGAGGAGTGCCAGAAAGATAACACTGGTAAGGTAAGAATACTGGCAGAACATGGGGCAAATAGTGGAAGCCGGGGAGAAAATGATGAAGTGAAAAGACCTCTGGCAGTAGACAACATTAGGACCTGGAGTCTAGGAATGTAAGAGAAGAAAGCAAATACTAACACAAAATGTGAGCATAGAGGTGAACTCTTGGGAAACGTAGTAGAGGCAGTCAAGGAGAACATAGGAATTGAGTAAAAACAATCCAAAGGAAAACATAGGAATTTCTAAGCTGTCACCTGGGAAAGGCGGAAAACCCTAAAGAGAACATTCCTTTACCATTGGAACATGGGCAAACATGAAGAAGAAGAAACACTGACTCAAAATAACACAGGGACATGAAGGTGAACTGCCGGAAAGGACAGAATAAAGGAAAACCCACACTGAGTACTTGAATTGACCAGGAATTTGAGATATAATGGGCGTGAAGATAAACATGAGGAAAGTATGGGATGTGGAGTAGGAAAATATGAATCTCATCCTTGGGGGATGGAGGCGAGAACTCCAAGTGAACATGAAGATAGGATGAGAATCTTAGAAGGGCTTGGAGAACAAGCCTAGAAAAACAAGGGGGGTATAGTGGGTAGTCATAAGAGAACATGAAGATCAAATACAAATTCTTTGGGGCATGGAAAATAATCATAAGAGAACATGAAGCTAGGATAAGACTCCAATAACACCAGGGGGCATGAAAAAGAATCTTAAGAGGCTATTAAGATAAGATAAGAATCCAAGGAGATCAAGGGGCATGGCAAAGAATTCCTAAAGAGCTAGAAGATAGGATAAGAACCATATAACTCCAAGGAGTATGGAAAGGAATTCCAAGAGAACAGGAAGATTGGATTAGAAACCTAGGAGAACATGGGGACATATAGACAGTTCCTAAGAGAACGTGAAGCTGGGATAAGAACCGAGCAGACCAAGGGAAATGTAAAAGAATCCTACGAGAATATGAAAATATGATTAGAACCCTAGCAGGTCAAAGGGCATGGAGAAGAATCCTAAGAGAATGTGACAGTAGGATAAGAGCCCTAGGAGGCCAGGGGAATGGAAAAGAATCCTAAGAGGGCATGAAGATAGGATACAAACCCTAGGGACTAGGGAACATGGAGGGAAAACCTACGAGAAAATGGCAATAAGGTAAGAAGTCTAGGAGACCAAGGCCTGTGGAGAGGAATCCTAATAGATTATGAGAATAGGATAAAAGACCAAAGGGCAGGGATAGGAATCATAAGAGAATATGACAATAGGATACGCACCCAGGAAGACAAGGAGATGTGGAAAAGAATCTTAAGAGGACATGAAGATAGATGAGAATCCTAGGAGACAGCGGTAGCTTTCAAGGAGAGGCCTTTGAGAACAACAGTACTGGATAAGAGCTCTAGGAAACAAAGGGATGTGGAAGAGAATTCTAGGAGAACAGGAAGGTAGGATCTTAAGAAAACATGAAGCTGGGATAAAAATCATAGGAAACAAAGGGCACAGAAGAAGACTGAGGGAACACGAAGGAAGGAAAAGAAGCAGCGGGTTCAACAGGATAATGGAGTAAAAGCGTAAGGGAACAAGCAGATAGGACAAGATTCTTAGGAGACCAAGGGCATAGAAAAAAACCTACGAGAACGCGGATAGTGGCTCAAGGAGATCAAAGTGAATGGAGAGCAAAACCTAGGAAAACAAAAGAATTGTAGGAGAGCATTAAGATAGGATAAGAACCACAAGACCTATAACAAGAACAAAGGAAGAGAATGTTGGGAGGAGGAGGGCTGAAAGACAAAATGAGAATTGTAAGATATAACTAGTCTTGGGAGAAGGATTCAAGGAGAACACAGAAAGTAGGTCCTTGATTGGGAGAACACTTGACGTAATAGCGGGGAACACCAGGAAAAGTTGACTAAAAACATAGAAGGAGTTGGAATGTGAGCATGAAGGTAGAAAGGAGGGTGTGAACTGCGAACATTTGCTGTAGTCACTGAAATGGATGAGTCTTGCTGTTTCATGTGAATATTTTGGCATTTTGTTGTCTCTCAAGGGCAGATCAGGTCCCCCAGGTGTGCCGGGAAATCCTGGACCAATCGGTTGGCCGGGACCAGAAGGACCTCAGGTAAAGATGCCCATATTTATCATTCTATTCATATTGACTGGGATAGGAGAGGGATGGGGAGCCTGCTTTGGGATGAACTACAGGAAGTGCTTCGAGGAAGCATGCATGCACTCCTGCATATGTACAATTGGGACCTCTGCTGGCGTATAATGTCTTTTTATTTTTATGCTTTGTACAGTATCATAAGCCTGGCCGTTATCTTCTTTATCATGCTTCTATAGTATCTTTTTAAATAGTTTTGTTTCTAAAATGTCTTTGAATGAATTTGAAAATGTGTTTAGAGGGTGTTGCATGTTATTTATTTACTTTGACAGGTTATTTTCATGGCAAAAAGCTATCATTGCATTGTACCAATACCAAATGGGATAGTAAGTTATGTTTGGGGTGAGGGTTGTTCCCATGTTGAGGGATATTTGAGTATTTAAATGGTTGGTGTCCACTTTTCAATGGCTGGTTCCATCCTTTCTTATGATGACAGCTCTCCTGGGATGTTGGTCATTCGTAGGTCGGGAAACATTGTTGACCCTTGACCCTGTTCCAGGCAGGTCGCTCTCCACGCCGCACAGCTCCACCTAACTGTTCCTGTTCTCCAGCCCTCGCTGCTGCCACGAGTTCGAGCCACCTGTGTTGCTTCTCCTTTTTCCTGGTTTTTTTCCCTTTTTATTTTGCCTTCTTTGCCTTGTATCTCTATTCTAGCCCGCCTATTTTTGCCATTTCTGCTCTCTTCTTTCCATAGCCTCTCTTTTACTATTGGTCTTCTGCCACCTCACTTTCGCGCTGCTGCGTCCCTGCCCCCCTCGCTCGCCCATTCGCTCCCGTACCTGCCTCCCAGCCTCTCCTTCCTCCCACCTCCCCTTCTTAATGGTGGCCGATGCGCGGCCGTGCGCAGTGGGACCGCCGCTGGCGCACCGAAGGCTCGCTGAAGGCAAGCCCGGCTGCACCTGTCCGCGCCTGTACCGTGCCCAACGCCAGACCTTCTGGCCCCCGCTAGCACCAAGACACCCGACACTGCTACGATGCTGACATCCTCCACAAACTCAACGCCGGCCGATCATCCACCTGCTTCCAGGCCCACCGAAGCACACCCACGGACCCTGCTCCTGCTGAAGCTGCAGCTTCACCAGCCACCGAACACCTGCACGCCCTGCCCCTCCCACCAGGGTAGGCTGCAACCATCTCAGATGCATACTACTCAACACCTGCTCCATCCACAAGCATGCCGTCGAACTCTGGGACCTACTCTACTCATCCTCCCCGGACGTCGCCTTCCTGACGGAGACCTGGATAAACCCCTCCTTGGCGCCCGACATTGCCATAGCCATCCCGGACGGCTACAAGATCACCAGCAGGGACCGCACCAACAAACCAGGAGGAGGAATCGCCATTGTCCACAGAAATACCCTCAAAATTTCGACCAGCACCGAAGACACCCTCAGCACTGCCGAACACCTGCACTTCCAGATTCACATCGATCCTAACACCATCCTCAGAGGAACCCTCGTCTACAGACCCCCCCGGACCCGGACCACAGTTCAGAGACTCCATCACCGACGTCGTCAGCCCGCACGACCTTGCTTCCACAGACTACATCCTCCTTGGAGACCTGAACGTCCACCTTGAGAATGCCAACGACAGCAACTCCACCACCCTGCTCGACAACCTCGTAAACCTCAGATTTAAACAACTCGTCACGACACCCACCCACTCCGTCGGACACAAGCTCGTCCCATCTTTTCCGCCAGCAACCACGTCACCTTCAGCCACACCACCGAACTCCACAGGACCGACCACCACTGCATCCACTTCTCTTTCAAAAAACACACCATGCACAACCACCCGCAGTGAATCCCCTACCGCAGCTGGAACAAGGTCACCGAAGACCAGCTAATCACCACCTTCGCCCGAGACCCACCAACCGACCCCACCGACACCGACACAGCTGCCCGCAACTTCAGGCAGTGGATCGACGACTGCGCCAACACTTTTGCCCCGTTCAAGAAACCCTCAAATAGACGCATCGACAGGAGGGCCATCTGGTTCACCACCGACCTCCAGGCATCCAAGCAGACTTGCCGAAGACTCGAGAAGAAGTGGCGCTACGAACAGACACCGGACAACCACGCAGCCCTCAAGAATGCCAGCCGCAAGTACCGCCAACTCATTTAATCCGCCAAAAGGACCTCCTTCAAAGAATGCATCAACAACAACGCGCACAACAGCAAAGAGCTCTTCAGCATCGTGAAAGAACTCGCCAACCCCAGCTCAAGCTCCAAAAACATCCCGCCGTTGCAAGACCTCTGCGACTCCCTAGCCACCTTCTTCCACCGCAAGATCACAGACATCCACGACAGCTTCAACACCCAGAACCCCCCAACAGCCACCGACACTTCAGACTCACCACCCCCCAACCACACCGGCCTCCTTCTCTCCTGGAACCATATCAACGACGACGACACCATCAAAATCATGAACACCATTCACTCCGGCTCACCATCCGACCCCTGCCCTCACCACATCTTCAACAAAGCGAGCTCCATCATCGCACCTGAACTCCGGAAGATCATCAACAGCTCCATCAAGACCGCCACCTTCCAGGAGAGTTGGAAGCATGCCGAGATCAACACCTTACTCAAGAAACCCAAGGCGGAGCCTAAGGACCTCAAGAACTTTTCGGCCCATCTCCCTGCTCCCGTTCCCGGCGAAAGTCATCAAGAAGACTGTCAACAGGCAACTGACCTGCTTCCTCGAGGAGAACAACATCCTGGACTTGTCCCAATCCGGATTCTGCAGCAACCACAGCACCGAAACCACCCTCATCGCCGCCACCGACGACATTAGGACCCTGCTGGACAGCGGCGAAACCATGGCCCTCATCCTCCTGGACCTCTCGGCCGCCTTCGACACCGTCTGCCACCACACCCTACGCACACACCTCCACGACGCAGGGATCCGCAACAAAACCCTGGACTGCATTACCTCTTTCCTCACAGCAGAACACAGAGAGTCCGCCTCCCCCCATTCCGATCAGAGGCCACCAAGTTCACCTGCGGCGTACCCCAAGGATCATCCCTCAGCCCAACCCTTTTCAACGTCTACATGGCACCACACGACTCATACGCTGACGACACCCTGCTGATCCTTTTCCTCACCAAGGACCCCGCCACCGCCAAAACCATCCTTCACGAAGGAATGAAGGCCATCGCAGAATGGATGAAGAACAGTCACCCGAAACTGAACTCTGACAAGACGGAGGTCCTCATCCTCAGCTCCACCCCCTCCGCCTGGGATGACTCCTGGTGGCCGGCCACGCTGGGAGCTGCGCTGACAACCACCAACCATACACGCAACCTGGGGTTCATCCTGGACTCAACACTATCAATGACCCAGCAAGTTAAAGCTGTCTCCTCCTCCGGCTTCAACACCCTCCGCATGCTTGGCAAGATCTTCAGATGGATCCCCACCGTAACTAGAAGGACGGTCACCCAAGCCCAGGTCAGCAGCAGGCTGGAATACGGCAACGCCCTCTACGTGGTAACCACGGCCAAACTCCAGAGAAAACTTCAACGCATACAGAACGCCTCTGCTCACCTCATTCTCGACATCCCCCGCCAATGCCACATCACTGCCAACCTGAGAGACCTGCACTGGCTCCCTGTCAACAAGAGAATCACCTTCAAGCTCCTCACCCATGCTCACAAAGCACCCCACAACACCGGACCAACATACCTCAACACACGACTCACCTTCTACACCCCGAACTGCCAGCTTCGCTCCGCTGACCTCGCCCTCGCCACTGTTCCACGCATCCACCGAACAACCACCGGCGGCAGATAATTCACCACCTCGCCTCCAAGGCATGGAATACCCTCCCCATCCCCCTGAGACAGACCCAGGACCTGCTGACCTTCAGGAAACTCCTCAAGACCTGGTTATTTGAGCAGTAGCAGCACCACCCCCTCCTCCCTCCCCCCTCAGCTCCTTGAGACCCTCACGGGTGAGTAGCGGGCTCTACAAATGTATGATTGATTGATTGACCTGGGTGATGGAGTCACACATGGGATGATGCCAGTTTTTTATCCATGGGTAAAAAGGCATTTCTAATGGGTGGCAGATTTTCCTAGGTTGGCTGCAGCGTTTTTGGGGAGTGGTGACGACGTTTTTTTTTATATGTTGCGGTCTCTCCTGCTTTGGTGGGAGCTATCACAGAGATGGAGAGATGATTGTTTTTCCAAGGATTGCAGAGTATTTTATGGGATGGTAGTAGATTTTCCAGGGTTGACTGGGTACTTTTTAGGTCACAGCCTACTACTGGTTTGCTGAAGAATTCTTGGGGGACATTCAGAAAGTTGTCCTAGGAATGCATTCCACTTGTTGCTTACCATTTTCTTTATGGTTTGTAACTTACATTTTTGGGCTTTCTGTTTGCTGGCTTTATTTCCTTTAGGCTGTCCAGCTCAAGCTCATACCTTCTGTTGCCCCACATCTTGTTTACTGTATTCTTCCACAAACTTGCTTTCTGTAAACAGGCCTTGAAATCCTGTTTTTATCTTGTCACAATTGCTGGGTGTCTAAAGATAGAGGTCAAATGTCAGGCTGTGCCATCCAGGGAGCTTGGTGTTTATTTTTCTTTCTCTGACTTCAAAGTGAGAGGACTTGTGTGACAATAATGCTGGCTAGTGGGGGGCTGCTCGAGGAAGGCTGTACAGATGTTATTTCTTTTCTAGCACACAACAAAATTTAAATGTCTGTAAATGAACTGTGGTGATGATCAAATCAATACATTGGGTGATGACATTCACAGACATTATTGTTTGTGCGCTGTATACTTTTATCAGTAAAACTATATGTGAGTGCAAATGTAATGGTCATTTCAATTGAAGGTTCATTCTTTAACCCCTTGAGTGCCCCGCCCTTTCCACGCCCTGTGCCGGGCGTTTCATTAGCGGGCGGGGCTCATGACGAGATAGTCTCGTCATGGGCACAGCGCAACCGCGGCCTATGACGAGACCATCTCGTCATGGGCACTCAAGGGGTTAATTGGGGTACAGGCATGTAATGGCAATACGCTACCATACCATGCATACTCTACTCTACCCTACTCCACTCTACTCTGCACCACTCCACTCTACTTTTCACAGCTCCACATTACACCACTCCACTCCACACTGCGTCACTGCACTCTGATCTGCACCCCTCCACTCCTCTCTACTGTGCAACACTCCATGTCTACTCTATGCCAATGCACTGTACACTCACACTACATTGCAATGCACCACTGCACTCTTCGCCACTGCACTCTACACAGCTCTGTGCCACTCCACTCTATGCCACCCTACTCTGCAACACTGTACTCTATGCCACTGCACTCTACGCCAATGTACTCTGCACCACTTTACTCAAAACCAATGCACTCTACGCCAATCTACTCTGCACTAAATCACTCTACACCACTGTATTCTATACCACTTACTCTATGCCATTCTAGTCTTCTCTGTGTCAATGCACTCTATGCCACTCTATTCTACTCTGCACCACAGTCCTCAACGCCACTGCTCTCTACGCCACTGTACTCTATGCCACTCTACTGTGCTCCACTGAACTCTATGCCAGTGTACTCCACACCAATCTCTTATATACCACTGCTCTCTTAGGGCCATATGTAGGAAGCCTAATACCGGTCGGTAACGGCCGATTTTCGGTAAATATACCGTTACCGACCGGTATTTAGGCTTTTGCTATGTAGGGGGATCATTTCAGGATTCGGTAATTTACCGATTCGGTAAAATTACCGAATCGGTAATTTTACCGATTCGGTAAATACCGAATCCTGAAATGAGATGTAGGGGGAGTGTGTGGGTGTAGTGTGGATTCGTTATTTACCACCAACTGAAAGATGGTGGTAAATGACGAATGTCTTAGTAAATGCATTATTTGGCCCTTAGAAGTGTGCAATGTGGCAGACGTACATGCCCTTAGGGCATGTATGTGTGCCACATGTGCACACATGCAGGAATCAGGGGTGCAACAGGGGGTCACTGTGACACCCTGCCACCCTTGATTGTGCTCCCCCCATTACCGATTCGGTATTTACCGATTCGGTAATGGTAACTGGCTTCCCATTGATTCCTATGGGCCTCCTGGCCCATAGGAATCAATGGGAAACAAGTTACCATTACCGAATCGGTAAATACCGATTCTAAAATACCGACACTTACCGAATCGGTATTTTTTTACCTACATTACATTTACCGATTCATAAATACCGAATCGGTAAAATTCGGTATTTAAGAATCGGTAAATGTAATTTACCTACATATGGCCCTTAGACAGTATACTGTGCAGCACTGCTCTCTACACATTGAACTCTACACCACTGAACTATATGCTACTGCACTCTAAGCCACTCTGCACCACTGCACTCTACAACTCTTTACTCGATACCACTGCACTCTAAGTCATTTCACTCTACTCTGAAACAACCTACTCTGCCATTGCAGTCTGCGTCACTCTATTGCACTCTGCACCACTCCACACCACTTCACTCCAAACCATGCCACTGCACTCTACACCAATGCACTCTACTCCACTTTACTCAAAACTAGTACAATCTATGCCATTGCACTCTATGCTTATCTACTGTGCACCACTGTACTGTACAACACTCTACCCTACACCACTGCACTCAATGACACTCTACTCTATACCATTGCATTCAACGTCATTTTACTCCGCACCACTGTATGTCACTACACTCTTCACCAATGTACTCTATGCCACTCTAGTCTACACTACTGCACTCTATGACACTCTGCTCTGCAGCACTACACTCTCTGCCACTGAACTCTGTGCCACCCTCCTCTGCGCCACTCTACTCTGCACCACTTTACTCTATGCCACTGCACTCTGTTCGGCACCACTCTACACCACTCTACACCAATGCACTCTACGCCCCTCATCTACTGTGTATCACTGCGCTCTGATACTGCACTCTACGCAACTTCACTTCATGCCTCTCTACTCTACTCTTCTCTATGCCAGTGCACGCTACCCCACTTTACTATGCACCACTGCACCCTTCACCACTACACTCTACACCATTCAACGCCACTCCACTCCACTGCACTCTATGCCACTACTCTATACCACTGCACTCTACCCTGCACCACTCCACTCCCCGCCATTTCACTCTTCTCTGAAACAATCTACTTTACACCACTACACTCTATGCCACTATGCTTTACGCCACTCTGCTCCACTCTGCGCCACTCCACTCTATGCCACTGTAATCAATAATACACCACTGTACTCAACGCCACACTACTCTAGGCAACTTGACTGTTCACCACTACACTCTAAGCCACTACTCTATGTCCCTGCACCCGTATCTACATCATTATACCCTTCACCACTCCACTACATGACACTCTACTCTGAAAGAAATTACTCTACGCAATTGCACAGTATGCCACTGTACTCTACACCACTCTGCACCACTCAATTCTATGCTGTGCCACTCTATGCCACTGCTCTCTATGCTATGCCACTGTACTCTAAACCACTCCACTCTACTCCAATGCACCTATGTTAACTACTTTGCACCACTGCACTTTACGCCACTATACTCTACAACATTCTACTCCAGTGGTTCCCAAACTTTTTACTCCTGAGGACCCCCATTGAGACACCACTGGAAGCCAGGGACCCCCAAGCAATTTGTAGGATTTAAATTTTAAACATTAAAACAGGAATTCAGAAAAAATAAACACACGTGTGCACACAAAACAAATACTCGAATTACTAAGGATTTTAGGGGCATATTTACAAGTCTTTATCGCCATGGGAACGTCACTTTTTGCGATGTTCCTGTGGCAATAGGGGCTTCGCCTTATTTACAAGGCAGCGATAAGCCACTTATTGTGGCTTAACGCTGCCTTGTAAATAAGGACCCCTTTCACGCAATGCTTCGCGTGAAAAAGGTGGGCAGTGGGATTTGCAGTAGGCGTTTCACTCCAACACCCATTGATTTTGACGCTGCCCTCTATTTACAAGGTCAGCTTAAAGAGGAGACAGCACCAAAATTAAGGCCATGAAAAACCTGGTCTTAACTTGGCAAAATGAGGAGAAATGCCTTATTTCTCCACGTTTTTGCTTTTTCCAACGGAAAAAACAAAACACCTTTGATTGTCTATGTTCAGGAAGGTGGCCCTTCCTGCACATAAACAATCTTCAATAAAAATGACGTTTTGTAACTTCCATATGGTGCTGCATTAGGCAGCACACATAGAAGTGACAAAACGGCATTACAAAATTGTTCATGTGCAGGAAGTGGGAACATAGCAACATCAGGATAATGATAGACTGCGAATAAACATATGTTGCTAACTTTTACCATGCAGTTTGCAAGCAGCTCTTTGATGACAGTTTACAGGACACTGCTAGATTACGATTGTCCCTTATGGATTGCAAAGTAACAAAAGAATCTCTGTGACAAAATCAGTAACCCACTGACCTATGCACATAAAATACTGTTTTTTAAAATGCATTGTACACGTTCTTTGCAGTAGGCATATTAACCCTCTGTTTCACATTAGATAAGTCAAAGCTGCCACTGGGCAAAACACTCATCTCTCTCCAGCAGGTACATTAATACCTGCCATTTTCTTGACACTTTTATAGTTGCTCAAAAACTGCTAATTTTACAAGGTACTTTGCAGTGCTTTTAAAACTGCTGCCTGCGGACCCCCTGGGAATGAGCCACGGACCCCTGGGGGTCCTCGGACCCCAGTTTGGGAAACACTGTTCTACTCTATGCTGCTGCACTCTACACCACTGCACACTACGCCACTATACACCCTTGCGTTCTGCACTCGACGTCACTCTATTCTACAGTGCATCACTGTACCCTACATCACTGCTCTCTGCACCACTCTACCACCCTGCACTCTGTACCACTCTACTCCACTCTGCATCATTGCACTCTGCCCCACTGCAATCTACTTTGCACCGCTCTACTGTATTCAACTGCTCTCTACTCTATGCTACTCTACGTCACTGCACTCTACACCAATTTACTAAAAACCAATGCACTCTACGCAACTGCACTCTATGCCAATCTATTCGGCACCACTGTATTTTACACCTCTTCACTCTAGGCCACTCTACTCCACTGCACTCCACTCTACGACTCTCCACTCTATGGTGCTCTACTCCAAAAACTCTGCTCCACTGACACGCTACTCCACTCTTAAGCCATGCATTCCACTCGATGCTATTCTACAACACTACTCCACTCTACGAAGCTCTACAATACTCCCTCTATGCCACTCCATTCCACTTTATTACACTCTATTCTATGACACACTACTCCACACCTCACCACTCTGCTCTATGACAGTCTACTCCACTGTATGCCACTCTACTCTACAACACTCTACGCAACACCCTCTATGCCACTCCACTCTGCTCTACACCACACCATGACACTCTATGCTATTCCACTCTACGGCACTACTCAACTCTGTGCTCCACGTAACACTACTCAACTCTACGCCCTTCCACTGTATGACACTCTACTCCCTCCATGACACTCCACTTCACTCCTCTCCACGCCACTCAAGTCTACTGTACGCCACTTCACGCCACTCTACGCCAATCCATAAAACTCCACTTTACGAAACTCCACTTCAGTCTCCTTTACCCTACTAACTTTTAGCCATGCTGAACAGCAGCCACTCTGTTGTACAACATTGCTAAAACATATTGGCAAAGCCAATTGCTCTTGCATAGGCGAGACCTGTTGGCTTTGCCAATGCTTTTTTAAGATGGTGGCAGTCTTTGCCAGGATTTATTGGCAGAACTGACCCATTCTTTGCCAGGATTTATTGGCAGAATTGACTCATACAATGGAAGACCCTTTTTAGGTCTCGCCTGAGACAGTGCATGCTGTGTCTTCGAGACATTTAGTAAGTGGCTTTTAAAAGTGCCACCAGAGGCTTTTGGTGGCCTAAAGCTTGAGAGCACGTGAGCGTGCACGCCCGCAGCCGCCATCTGCCTTTCTGTCATGGCTCATTAAGCCTCCTCCACCCCCTTGCTATCTGCTCTCACTACCCCCTCCCTTCTCCCCCCTCCTATCTCCCCCTCCATCCTCGTTAGCTTGTTATTCTTAACTTCGCAACCCTGCCGTCATAGCGCTTTTCCCATAACTTTTAGCTGTGTTGCATGGCTGAAAGTTATGAAGAAATAGCGCTGAGGTGCATTCGAGCGCTATGAAAAAAGCGCTATAACGTGTTAGTTGGAATGAATGGAGCCACAACAAACACATCTTTGGCTGCACCAGGCTGGGCCCGAGCACAGAGCTCATTAGTGCTATAAGGTATGTTTGCAGTGTGTCAAGCACAAGATACTCCAGATTGTAGCCCAGCTGAGGAGCCTTAGAAAACATGGCTTGTATTCAACGTATCAATAATAGTACACTATACTGCTAGGTGAAATGATCCGCATTCACGGGTGACTGTTTGTGGAGGGGGTTGGTCTGAAAGGGAATAGATGATGGTTTATGGATAGAGCTTAGAAAAGCAGAGCCCAGACGTCCATTAAATGAGGCCCGTGCTAATAATTCCAAACAGAAAGCAGAGGCCAGCACAGGGACTTTACCACTCATCAGGTTCTATGAGTAGCTCATATTGCAAAGCATGGCATATTCTTATATATACATTCTCTTCTGTCCTCTGAGTGCATGTGTAGAGATCGTGTGCACCAGCAGGCAAAGCAAGGCAGGCACATTTCACTGTCACGATATGAAAAACCAATATACATGTACACGTGTTTCAAACTTTTGCTCTAATAACATAATAAACTGTGCCCGCCGTCCTAGCACTTTTCCCATAACTATTAGTCATGTTGCATGGCTGAAAATTATTTTAAAAATAGCTCAGTGCTGCTTTGTAGTACTTTGACAAAAGTTATTACATAGCCAGCACTACCCGCATTATACCACTTTTGTTTTTTGTTTCAGTCATGCTACACGGCGGCCGTGCTGCTGTACAACATGGGTAAAAGACAATGACAAAGCCAATACCTTTTAATCAATCCACGACCTATTTATCCACTATTTCACCTTTCTATCCACCCACACATTTTTCTATCAATCACTTTCTCTTCTATTATCCTTTCACCTAATATCCATCTATTCACTCATTCATCCTTTCACCCTTCCCTCCGCCCTGTCCTCTATCGACCCTCCCAGTCATCCTTTCACTGTTCATCCACTCAACCATCCTTTCTTTCTTCCATTCTCTACTCATCAGCCACCCAACTCCCTTCCATGCACTCTTCCAACTTTCCACCCTTCCATTCATCCTTTTGTTCCAGCAGTTTTCCAGTCCTCTTTTCATTCATCCATCCTTTCACTCGTCCTTTCATCTTTCCAAACCTTCTTTCACCCTTCTTTGTTTTCCTCTTTTCCTCTTTTCCTCCAACCCCCTTTCCTTCTGTCCCTATTTTAATTCTTCCTTCCACACTTCCTTCTTTGCACCCTTCTTTTGTTTCACACTTCCTTCCACTCTTCCCTTCACATTTCTTTGTTTTATCCTTCCATTCCTACTTGTATCCTTCCTCGTTCCTTCCATTTTTCTCTTCCTCATTTCACCATTTATATTTAGCAATCTATTTCTTTTCTTCCCTCTTTGATTTTTTACTTTATTATCTTTCTATGTACCTCTATCGGTTTGATGCCTCTACTTTTCTGGTTTTCCACATTTTATTCATTCAATCCTCTGTCTCCTTCACGCACTTGGCTCAGTTTTCAGCCGTAGGCCTACACGCCTCAGCTTTTTCTGTTCTGCAAACCTGAAGACAGACGAAGCCCTCAAAAGAGTCAATATTTTAGTGCCTTATCAGCCAAGTGGCTCATGTCAACACCCACCACACCTCAAGATGCTTTAGTAGAGGGTTTAGGCATAGCCAATAGGTCACGCCTTTGGGACCTTAAGTGTTTAGTTATCCAGCACAATATCTTTGCTGCAACAACATCAACTGTTGCATGGCTAAACACTTATAAGGTTCCCAAAGGCGAGACCTATTGGCTATGCCAATGCTTGTTAGTCCTATGGCTCGCCCTGCCTGTGGTTTGTAAAGGGTCTTTCTGAGAGGAAGACTTTGGCTCACCCAACCCTTGGTTTTTAATGGGCATCTTCGAGCCGAAACTCGTCTGCACACCCAAATACTGTGTCTTCTCTTTTTATACCCTAGGGCGAGAAGGGGGACCCGGGCCTGCCAGGCCTGCCTGGCGCGCGAGGACCAATCGGCTTCAAGGTGAGTCGCCAGGGCGCGCGCCCGCTCGTGCACCGCCCCCTCAGGCCTCCTGACAGATGCTTCCTTTGGCCTCCACCCAAGCTGCTGTCGAGAAAAGGGCTCCGAATTTAGCAGCAGATGTTTCTATTCCTGCGCTCTTTCCATTGTTTACTAGAGCTAAAATTACACCCGGTTCTCGATGCCAAACTGCATTGCTAGAGGTGTTACAAGAGGACAGAAAACTGCTCGAGTGCAGGCTGAGGCGCAGCCGGGCTGGAGGGGTGGCATGGAAGGCCCACAGCCGAGGAGGTGTGACACACACAGCCTCTCAGGAAGGGCGGGATCCAGACTGGTTCAACTCCTGCAATGAATGAAAAATAACTAACAAAAATACAACTCCGTGTGCTATTTCATTCTGTAAAACAATGCCCACTCAGCCTGCCTTGTGATTCACTCTCTCATTCTACCAGACTTCCAGAGGCACCAGCCTGTAGTTTGGCCCTTGTCACCTCTGGCTCCTGATATGAAAACCTGTTACTACAGAACATCATGAGTGTGTCTGTCTGATGCTAGAGTGGGGCATACCAGGTGCAACCTAGCTGCAGCTAGGGGGCCGGGGACAGAGAGTGGGATATACCACCTAGAGGGTGTCGTATAGTTATAGCTCCCCAGAGGGCGTCATTGTACAATTGTAGCTCCTTTGAGGGCCTCATTATATAGATGTAGCTCCCTAGAGGGTGTCATTGTACAGGTGTAGCTCCCTGGAGGGTGTCATTGTACAGGTGTCACTCCCTTGAGGGCTTCATTATACAGATGTAGCTCCCTAGAGGGTGTAATTGTACAGTTGTATCACCCTAGAGGGTGTCATTGTACTGGTGTGACACCCCTGAGGGCGTCATTATACAGGTGTAGCTGCCTAGAGGGTGTCATTGTACAAGTGTAGCTCCCTAAGGTGTGTCCTTGTACTGGTGTAACACTCTTGAGGGCGTCATTGTACAAGTGTTGCTCCCTAGAGATTGTCATTGTACAAGTGTAGCTCCCTAGAGGATATCAGTGCACAAGCATAGCTCCCTAAAGGGAGTCATTGCACAAGTGTAACGCCCTAGAGGGTGTTATTGTATTGGTGTAGCACCCTTGAGAGCGTCATTGTACAAATGTAGTTCCCGAGAGAGTGTCAATATACAATTGCAGCTCCCTAGAGGGTATCAATGTACAATTGTTGCTCCTTTAAGGTTTTCATTGTTCCAGTGCAGCACCCTAGAGGGTGCCATTGTAGACGTGTAGCTCCCTAGAGGGTCTCGTATAATCATAGCTCCCTAGAGTATATCAATGTTCAAGTGCAGCTCCCTAGAGGGTGTCATTGTACAAGTGTAGCTCCCTAGGAAGTATCATTGTGCAAGTGTAGCCCCCTTGAAGGTCACATTGTACAATTGTAGTTCCCTAGAGAGTATCATTGTAGAGGTAGAGCTCCGTTGTGGATGTCATTGTACAGGTGTAGCTCCCTTGAGGGCTTTATTATACAGGGTCTAGCTCCCTAGAGGGTGTCATTGTACAATTGTAGCTCCCTGGAGGGTGTCATTGTACAGGTGTAACTCCCTTGAGGGCTTTATTATACAGATGTAGCTCCCTAGAGGGTGTCATTGTACAGTTGTAGCACCCTAGAGGGTGTAATTGTACAGTTGTAGCACCCTAGAATGTGTCATTGTACTGGTGTGACACCCTTGAGGGCGTCATTATACAGGTGTAGCTCCCTAGAGGGTGTCATTGTGCAATTATAGCACCCTTGAGGGCGTCATTGTACAAGTGTAGCTTCCTAGAGGGTGTCATTGAACAACTGTAGCTCCCTAGAGTGTGTCCTTGTACTGGTGTAACACTCTTGAGGGCGTCATTGTACAAGTGTTGCTCCTTAGAGAGTGTCATCGTACACGTGTAGCTCCCTAGAGGATATCAGTGCACAAGCATAGCTCCCTAAAGGAAGTCATTGCACAAGTGTAGCTCCCTAGAGTGTGTTATTGTATTGGTGTAGCACCCTTGAGAGCGTCATTGTACAAGTGTAGTTCCCTAGAGAGTGTCAGTATGCAAGTGCAGCTCCCTAGAGGGTATCAATGTACAAATGTTGCTCCTTTAAGGTTGTCATTGTACAAGTGCAGCTCCCTAGGGTGCCATTGTAGACGTGTAGCTCCCTAGAGGGTTTTGTATAATTATAGCTCCAAAGAGTATATCAATGTACAAATGTAGATCCCTTGAGGGTGTCATTGTACGAATGTAGCTGGCTAGAAAGCACCATTGTACAAGTGTCGCTCCCTAGAGGGTGTCATTGTACAAGTGTAGCTCCTTAGGGAGTATCATTGTGCAAGTGTATCCCCCTTGAAGGTCTCATTGTACAATTGAAGTTCCCTAGAGAGTATCATTGTAGAGGTAGAGCTCCCTTGTGGGTGTCATTGTGCAAGTGTAGCTCCCCTGAGGGCATCATTGCACAGGTGTAGCTCGTTAGAGGGTGTCATTGTACAGGTGTAGCTCCCCTGAGGGCGTCATTGTACAGGTCTAGCTTCCTAGAGTGTGTCTTTGTACAGGTGTAGCTCCCTTGAGGATGTCCTTGTCCAAGTATAGCACCCTTAAAGGTGTCATTGTAGTAGTGTAGCTTTCTAGAGGGTATTATTCTACAGTTGTAGACCCCCTGAGGGCATCAGTGTACTAGTGTAGTACCTTAGAAGGTGTTATACAGGTGTAGCTCCCTTGACGGCGTCATTGTACTAGTGTAGCACCCTAGTGGGTGTTATTTTACAGGTGTAGCACCCTTGAGGGCATCATTGTACTAGTGTAGCTCCCTAGAGGGTGTCATTATAGGTTTCTAGCTCCCTTGAGGGTGTCATTGTACAGGTGTAGCACCCTTGAGAGCATCATTGTACAAGTGTAACTCCCTAGAGGGTCTCATTGTACTAGTGTAGCTCTCTAGAGGGTGTCATTATAGGTTTGTAGCTCCCTTGAGGGTGTCATTGTACAGGTGTAGCACCCTTGAGAGCATCATTGTACAAGTGTAGCTCCCTAGAGGGTCTCATTGTACAGGTGTAGCTCCCTTAAGGGTGTCATTGTACAGGTGTAGCTCCCTAGAGGGTGTCATTATACAGGTGTAGCTCCCTTGAGAGTGTCATTGTACAGGTGTAATTGAATATAATGGGAAACCCAATCTACCCTTGAGGGCTTGGGCAAATCAAATGAACGGGTAAAAAGCGCCTTCAAGGGATTTATTTGGAAAACTCTGTTCTATTGCTTTTGATATATATTTTTAACTGCAAGAATTATTGATAATCTCGCCACAGAGATATTATGCAAATGTCTATTATCTAAGAAATATTTTCGTTCCTTGTGAGGACATAAGAACCAACGAACCAATCACAAAACAATAAATATTCTAAACACGGGTATATATAGAAAAAGGTTTTATCTTTTGACATTTATCAAGGGTACTACACAGTTATACAAACAATGTAACAAGAGGAAAAAAAATACAATTATATAATCCTTCAATGTCACTATTGTAAACACTTCTTCTCAGTGTACATTATTTTCCAGAAGAGAGTGTGAGTGTCGACGTTTCGGTCTCTATGCATTTGTCCTTGAGACCATCTTCAGGGCTATCATAAATTTAACACTTTAAAGGATTATATAATTGTATTTATTTTCCTCTTGTTACATTGTTTGTATAACTGTGTAGTACCCTTGATAAATTTCAAAAGATAAAACTTTTTTCTATATATACCCGTGTTTAGAATATTTATTGTTTTGTGATTGGTTCATTGGTTCTTATGTTCCCACAAGGAACAAAAATATTTCTTAGATAAAAGACATTTGCATAATATCTCTGTGGCGAGTTTATCAATAAATCTTGCAGTTAAAAATATATTGTACAGGTGTAGCACCCTTGAGGGCATCATTGTACTAATGTAGCTCCCTAGAGGGTCTCACTGTACAGGTGTATCTCCCTTCAGGGTGTCCTTGTCCAGGCGTAGCTCGAGGGTCTCATTGTACTGGTGTAGCTCCCTTGAGGGTGTCATTGTAAAGGTGTAGCTCCCTAGAGGGTGTCATTATGGGTGTGTAGCTCCCTTGAGGGTGTCATTGTACAGGTGTAACTCCCTAAGGGCATCATTGTACTAGTGTAGCTCCCTAGAGGGTGTCATTATAGGTGTGTAGCTCCCTTGAGGGTGTCATTGTACAGGTGTAGCTCCCTTGAGGATGTCATTTTACAGGTGTAGCACCCTTGAGGGCGTCATTGCTCTAGTGTTGCTCCCTTTGTGTCTCATTATACAGGTGTAGCTCCCTTGAGGGTGTCATTGTACAGGTGTAGCACGCTTGAGGTCATCATTGTACTATTGTAGCTCCCTAGAGGGGGTTATTATACAGGTGGAGCTCCTTTGAGGGCGTCATTTTACAATTGTAGCTTTCTAGAGGGTGTCATTACGCTGGTGTAGCTCCCTTTAGGTTGCCATTGTACAGGTGTAGCTCCCTAGAGGGTTTCATTGTACACATGTAGCTCCCTAAAGGGTGTCATTTTACAGGTTTAGGTCCCTTGGTCTTGGGGTAAAGGTGTCCTTTCAGGATGATCGCATAATACAGGTGTTCCCTTTCAGGAGGTCCCATGATAAAGGTGAGCCTCCCGGAAGGTGATACATGTGATCCTACTTGGAGAGTGCCACAGTAAAGGTATTCCTTCCTGAAGAGTCCCATGGTACAGGTGTTCCTCCCTGGGGATTCCCATCGTACAGGTGTTCCTTTAGGGATATCTATTGTACAAGAATGACCCACGGATTGGTGCCATTATCCATGTGAGTAGCTCATGGGAGGGTGCCATTAGTGGAGGGCTATCACCAAGGAGGGTGCCTTGGTGCAGGAGTAGCTCCTGGTAGGACGCCAATCATGGAGGGCTAGCACCTAGGAGGGTGCCTTTGTGCAGGAGTAGTTCCTGGGAGAGTGCCATTGGTGGAGGGCTAGCATAGGAGGGTGCCTTGGTGCAGGAGTAGCTTCTGGGAGGATGTCATTCATGGAGGGCTAGCACCTAGGAGGGTGCCTTGGTGCAGGAGTAGCTTCTGGGAGGATGTCATTCATGGAGGGCTAGCACCTAGGAGGGTGCCTTGGTGTAGGAGTAGCTTCTGGGAGGATGTCATTCATGGAGGGCTAGCACTTAGGAGGGTGCCTTGGTGCAGGAGTAGCTTCTGGGAGGATGTCATTCATGGAGGGCTAGCACCTAGGAGGGTGCCTTTGTGCAGGAGTAGCTCCGAGGAGAGTCCAGTGGTACTGGGCTCGGTCCCTGGAAGATGACTTTGTGCTTGGGTAGCTCTTGGGAGGATACCATTGGTGGAGGGCTAGCACCTAGGAGGGTGCCTTTGTGCAGGAGTAGCTCCTGGGAGAGTACAGGGCTCGGTCCCTGAAAGATGACTTTGTGCATGGGTAGCTCTTGGGAGGATGCCATTGATGGACGGCTAGCACCTAGGAGGATGGTGCTTTGTGCAGGAGTAGTTCCTGGGACAATACCATGGGTAAAGGGCTAGCTCCCAGGAGGGCGCCTTTGTGCCGGTGGAGGGCTAGCACCTTAGAGGGTGCATTTGTGCAGGAGTAGCTCCAGGGAGAGTCCAGTGGTACAGTGCTCGGTCCCTGGAAGATGAGTTTGTGCAGGAGTAGCTCCTGGGAGGACGCCATTGGTGGAGGGATACCACCTAGGAGGGTGCCTTTGTGCAGGAATAGCTCCTGGGAGGATGCCATTGGTGGAGGGATATCATCTAGGAGGGTGCCTTTAGGCAGGAGTAGCTCCTGGGACGACGCCAATGATGGAGGGCTAGCACCTTAGAGGGTGCATTTGTGCAGGAGTAGCTCCAGGGAGAGTCCAGTGGTACAGGGCTCGGTCCCTGGAAGATGAGTTTGTGCAGGAGTAGCTCCTGGGAGGACGCCATTGGTGGAGGGATACCACCTAGGAGGAGGGGGCCTTTGTGCAGGAATAGCTCCTGGGAGGATGATATTGATGGTGGGATAACACCTAGGAGGGTGCCTTTGTGCAGGAGCAGCTCCTAGGACGATACAATTGAAGGAGGGCTAGCGCCTAGGAGGGTGCCTTTGTGCAGGAGGAGCTCCCGGGAGAGTCCAGTGGTACAGGGCTCGGTCCCTGGTAGAAACTTTGCGCAGGGGTAGCTCCTGGGAGGATGCCATTGATGGAGGACTAGCACCTAGGAGGAGGGTGCTTTTGTGCAGAAGCAGCTCCTGGGACGATACCATTGGTAAAGGGCTAGCTCCTAGGGGAGAGTCTTTGTGCAGGAGTAGCTCCTATCAGAATGCCATTGTTGGAGGCCTAACTACTGTGAGGGTGTTGTGTGCAAGGGTAGCTCCTGGGAGGCTGCCATTGCCTAGGGATAGGTTCGGAGAGGGTGCCATTGGTGGAGGGCTAGCACCTAGGAGGGTGCCTTTGTGCAGGAGTAGCTCCCGGGAGAGTCCAGTGGTACAGGGCCCGGTCCCTGGAAGATGAGTTTGTGCAGGAGTAGCTCCTGGGAGGACGCCATTGGTGGAGGGATACCACCTAGGAGGGTGCCTTTGTGCAGGAGCAGCTCCTGGGAGGATGCCATTGGTTCAGGGATACCACCTAGGAGGGTGCCTTTGTGCAGGAGCAGCTCCTGGGAGGATGCCATTGGTGGAGGGATACCACCTAGGAGGGTGCCTTTGTGCAGGAATAGCTCCTGGGAGGATGCCATTGGTGGAGGGTTAACACCTAGGAGGGTGCCTTTGTGCAGGAGCAGCTCCTAGGATGATACAATTGAAGGAGGGTGCCTTTGTGCAGGAGTAGCTCCTGGGAGGTTGCCGTTGGTGGAGGGCTAGCACCTAGGAGGGTGCCTTTGTGCAGGAGCAGCTCCTAGGACGATACAATTGAAGGAGGGCTAGCACCTAGGAGGGTGCCTTTGTGCAGGAGTAGCTCCTGGGAGGTTGCCGTTGGTGGAGGGCTAGCACCTAGGAGGGTGCCTTTGTGCAGGAGCAGCTCCTAGGACGATACAATTGAAGGAGGGCTAGCACCTAGGAGGGTGCCTTTGTGCAGGAGTAGCTCCTGGGAGGTTGCCGTTGGTGGAGGGCTAGCATAGGAGGGTGCCTTGGTGCAGGAGTAGCTTCTGGGAGGATGATATTGATGGTGGGATAACACCTAGGAGGGTGCCTTTGTGCAGGAGCAGCTCCTAGGACGATACAATTGAAGGAGGGCTAGCGCCTAGGAGGGTGCCTTTGTGCAGGAGGAGCTCCCGGGAGAGTCCAGTGGTACAGGGCTCGGTCCCTGGTAGAAACTTTGCGCAGGGGTAGCTCCTGGGAGGATGCCATTGATGGAGGACTAGCACCTAGGAGGAGGGTGCTTTTGTGCAGAAGCAGCTCCTGGGACGATACCATTGGTAAAGGGCTAGCTCCTAGGGGAGAGTCTTTGTGCAGGAGTAGCTCCTATCAGAATGCCATTGTTGGAGGCCTAACTACTGTGAGGGTGTTGTGTGCAAGGGTAGCTCCTGGGAGGCTGCCATTGCCTAGGGATAGGTTCGGAGAGGGTGCCATTGGTGGAGGGCTAGCACCTAGGAGGGTGCCTTTGTGCAGGAGTAGCTCCCGGGAGAGTCCAGTGGTACAGGGCCCGGTCCCTGGAAGATGAGTTTGTGCAGGAGTAGCTCCTGGGAGGACGCCATTGGTGGAGGGATACCACCTAGGAGGGTGCCTTTGTGCAGGAGCAGCTCCTGGGAGGATGCCATTGGTTCAGGGATACCACCTAGGAGGGTGCCTTTGTGCAGGAGCAGCTCCTGGGAGGATGCCATTGGTGGAGGGATACCACCTAGGAGGGTGCCTTTGTGCAGGAATAGCTCCTGGGAGGATGCCATTGGTGGAGGGTTAACACCTAGGAGGGTGCCTTTGTGCAGGAGCAGCTCCTAGGATGATACAATTGAAGGAGGGTGCCTTTGTGCAGGAGTAGCTCCTGGGAGGTTGCCGTTGGTGGAGGGCTAGCACCTAGGAGGGTGCCTTTGTGCAGGAGCAGCTCCTAGGACGATACAATTGAAGGAGGGCTAGCACCTAGGAGGGTGCCTTTGTGCAGGAGTAGCTCCTGGGAGGTTGCCGTTGGTGGAGGGCTAGCACCTAGGAGGGTGCCTTTGTGCAGGAGCAGCTCCTAGGACGATACAATTGAAGGAGGGCTAGCACCTAGGAGGGTGCCTTTGTGCAGGAGTAGCTCCTGGGAGGTTGCCGTTGGTGGAGGGCTAGCAGGGTAGTTAGACACAGGTGTTCTGATGTTGATAGTGCAGCACTCTGAGTAGCTAGACACTGGTCTGGTGTTACTAGTGCAACATTCCGGGTAACTAGACACGGACATTCTGGTGTTAATAGTGCAGCACTCCGGGTCACTAGACACTGGCATTCTGGTGTTATAAGTGCAGCTCTCTGGGTAGCTAGACACTGGCGTTCTGGTGTTATTATTTCAGGTCTCTGGGTAACTAGACACAGGCGTTCTGGAGTTAATAGTGCACCTCTCCGGGTCACTAGACAGTGGCATTCTTGTGTTAATAGTGCAACTCTCCGGGTAGCTAGACACTGGCGTTCTGGTGTTAATCATGAAGCTCTCCGGTAGCTAGACACTGGCGTTCTGGTGTTAATCGTGAAGCTCTCCGGTAGCTAGACACTGGCGTTCTGGTGTTAATCGTGAAGCTCTCCGGTAACTAGACACTGGCATTCTGGTGTTGATAGTTCAGCACCCTGGGTAGCTAGACACTGGCGTTTTGGTGGTAATAGTACAGCACTCCGGGTAGCTAGATATTGGTGTTCTGGTGTTAATAGTGCAACTCTCTGGGTATCTACACACTGGCGTTCTGGTGTTAATAGTGCAGCTCCTTGAGCAGATAGACAAAGGCGTTCTGGAGTTAATAGTGCAGCTCTCCAGGTAACTAGACACTGGCGTTTCGATGTTAATAGTGCAGCTCCCGGGGTAGCTAGACACCAGCGTTCTGCTGTTAATAGTGCAGCTCTCTGGGTAGCTAGACACTGGCATTCTGGTGTTAATAGTGAAACTCCCCGGGTAACTAGACACTGGCGTTCTGGTGTTAATAGTGCAGCACTCCGGTAGCTAGACACTGGCGTTCTGGTGTTAATAGTGCAGCTCTCCAGGTAACTAGACACTGGCATTCTACTGTTATAAATGCGGCTCCCCAGGTAACTAGACACTGGCGTTTCGATGTTAATAGTGCAGCTCTCTGGGTAGCTAGACACCGGCGTTCTGCTGTTAATAGTGCAGCTCCCGGGGTAGCTAGACACTGGCGTTCTGGTGTTAAAAGTGAAACTCCCCGGGTAACTAGACACAGGCGTTCTGGTGTTAATAGTTCATCTCTCCGGTAGCTAGACACTGGCGTTCTGGTGTTAATAGTGCAGCTCTCCGGTAGCTAGACACTGGCGTTCTGGTGTTAATAGTGCAGCTCTCCGGGTAGCTAGACACTGGCGTTCTGGTGTTAATAGTGAAATTCCCCGGGTAACTAGACACAGGCGTTCTGGTGTTAATAGTGCATCTCTCCGGTAGCTAGACACTGGCGTTCTGGTGTTAATAGTGCATCTCTCCGGTAGCTAGAACACTGGCGTTCTGGTGTTAATAGTGCATCTCTCCCGTAGCTAGACAGTGGTGTTCTGGTGTTAATAGTGCAGCTCTCCGGTAGCTAGACACCGGCGTTCTGGTGTTAATAGTGCATCTCTCCCGTAGCTCGACACTGGCGTCCTGGTGTTAATAGTGCAGCTCTCCGGTAGCTAGACACCGGCATTCTGGTGTTAATAGTGCATCTCTCCGGTAGCTAGACACTGGCGTTCTGGTGTTAATAGTGCATCTCTCCGGTAGCTAGACACTGGCGTTCTGGTGTTAATAGTGCATCTCTCCTGTAGCTAGACACTGGCGTTCTGGTGTTGATAGTACATCTCTCCGGTAGCTAGACACTGGCGTTCTGGTGTTAATAGTGCAGCACTCCGGGTAACTAGACACTGGCGTTCTGCTGTTAATAGTGCAGCTCTCTGGGTAGCTAGACACTGGTGTTCTGGTGTTAATAGTGCAGCTCTCCGGTAGCTAGACACTGGCGTTCTGGTGTTAATAGTGCATCTCTCCGGTAGCTAGACACTGGTGTTCTGGTGTTAATAGTGCAGCTCTCTGGTAGCTAGACAATTGCGTTCTGGTGTTAATAGTGCATCTCGCCGGTAGCTAGACACTGGTGTTCTGGTGTTAATAGTGCAGCTCTCCGGTAGCTAGACACTGGTGTTCTGGTGTTAATAGTGCAGCTCTCTGGTAGCTAGACAATTGCGTTCTGGTGTTAATAGTGCAGCTCTCCGGTAGCTAGACACTGGTGTTCTGGTGTTAATAGTGCAGCTCTCTGGTAGCTAGACAATTGCGTTCTGGTGTTAATAGTGCAGCTCTCTGGGTAGCTAGACACTGGTGTTGATTGTTTTCGGTGCGGGGAATCCCTACATGTGAACACACTGAAATTTACCTCAACATCTAGCCCATGGATAGATGAATAGGAGACAATGTTAAACCACAATTTCATGAGGCATTGGGTCCCAATAGTAAGGCACCTTCCAAAACCTCAAAAATTAAGTTAATTGAGTAAGGGCCTACTCAATAATTGAGTTCTAGATGAGCTGAATAAATGCAAAGGATTTCTTCCAAAAATGTAAAAATGATATGGTGCAGTCATCATAAAATGTTTGCCATGAACACTCTCAGCAAATAGAGCGTCAAAGAGTATACACAATTATTCTAAGTCCCAAACGAGCAGCAAAATCAATAGAGAAATGGACATCATCCCTGGTAGCATTGGAACGTCTTCTGGCTCACCCCCAAAACCAGGGATTTATATAGCACGTCTCCTCATAGAACAGAATAGAAAGTGCAGATTCATCATGGTGTGAGCAAAGGAATCACGTAAATTGACAAATCCGTTTTACAGTTTTTTTAAACGTCATATTACCTTACCACTTAAGCACTATCCCACTACATGAATATTGATTCTGCCCACTCTGTGCTAATGTCAGACGGAAATGGCAGGACAAAGTATTATGAATGAACAGGGCACAGTCCACTAGCGGATGGTCCTTGGAAACATACAGTATTGTCATCATGCTGGAAAGTTTTTGCAGAAAATAATGAACAGTGAAATATGCAGGGAAAATATATCATTGGCTTCCATTTTGAAAAAGATGACAATCTGGCCTAAATTGATGCCTAGTTAGCAATAGCTAAGAAAACACCTTGTAAATGCCGCAGCATCATGTCACTGAATATGTGTATAATCGAGAGTAAATCTACATTCTAAACACTATTGCTAATGCACAAAAATATAAATGCACAAACACTCCAACGTTGTTCAGTGCTGTCTGGGTCTCAATGTGTTGATAGTACAGCACTCAATATGTGTCTAGACAGTGGTGTGGATATTAAAGCACTCTAGGTCTCCGAACAATAGTGGTCGTTGATAGTACATCCCTCTCTGCATGTCAAGGCACTGGTGCTTATAATGCAGCCCAATCTTGCTTTCAGGTATTGATAATACAGGACTCACTGGGTTCATGGACCCTAGTCTAAATTGCATAGCACTTTCTGGGTCTCTAGACACCACTGTCAACATTACACCTCTCTCTGTCTCTGTCTCTGGTGGATTTTGATAGTACCACACTCTCTGGGGTCTCAGGACAGTAACTTTGATGGCGCTTCACTTTGACAGTCTCAATAGGCTGGTGTAGATAATACTTCTCACTCTGACTTTCTGGTGTTGATAGTACAGCACTTGCTAGGTTTCTGGACACAAGTGTTGACCTCATAGCACTCTTTGGGTTTCTACAGAGTAGAATGGTGAGCTGAGGCCAGAGGTCGGTCCTTGTGCAGCACGCTGTGTGTCAACACAAGACCCAGGGTTGGATGCTTATTTGTCTCTTCAGAATCCACGAGGCAGAGGGCTCAATGCTGATTGTGTATTTTAGCAGACTATGCTTATGTCATATTGAGTTGGGTTTGTTTCTCTGTCTTCACTGGGAGGGCATGGTGCCATCAACAGTAAACTCACAGCACGTTTCTAACTCATTTTAGGGATTTCCTGGACCGAAGGCTGAAAAGGTGAGTGCTG
The DNA here is from genome assembly GCF_964204655.1 of Triturus cristatus. Lineage (NCBI taxonomy): Eukaryota > Metazoa > Chordata > Amphibia > Caudata > Salamandridae > Triturus > Triturus cristatus. The sequence goes on along the minus strand of NC_140593.1, from coordinate 63,535,792 downwards.
AGCTACTGTGCAGTTACCTGTGGTGAGTATGTTTGAGAAATGTTTATAGGAGATAACCAGATTTACATGTTACTATCTAGGGAAAGCCCAATGTCAGGACCCACCTATCACATTTTGAGGAAAGGTCAGTGCCAAGGCTGACCCATCACACTCTTCAGTTAGGTCAGTGCCAGGACTCACCCATCACACTCTTCAGTGAGGTCAGCATCTAGGCTTACCCATCATATTCTGCAGTGATGCTACCACATTCTGCAGTGTGATCACTGCCAGGGTCCGACCTTAACATTCTTCAGTGTGGTCAGCACCATAGTCCACCCCTGATATTCTGCTCAAGAACCCACCCATCACATTCTTCGGTGCGGTCAGCTGCCAGGTCCACACATCACCTTACACAGTGCATTTAGTGCTATTGCTAACTAACACATTTTTCACTCAGGTCAGCACTAGGACCCACCCATCACATTTCTTAGTGAGGTCAATGGGTGAGGCCCCACCCCTTGCATTCTGCAGTGAGGTCAACACCTGAGTGCACCCACCATTTTCTGCACCGTGATAACCTCTAGGGCCTCTATATCTCATCCTACAGTGATGTCAGTGCCAATGCCCACCATCACATTCTGCATTGAGGTCAGCAAAAGTTTCCACCCAGCACATGCTTCAGTGAATATATAAATATATATATATATATATATCCCTGTTGGCAACAAAGTCTCAGTAAATGGCTTGACCCTCATCAGAGTCCAGGTCTGACTACTCTCAGACCTACTCACCAACCAGGGTCTCTAAACATAAACCTCTGCCGAAATGTGCTCCTCCTTGTACATTTTCTCCTGAGACTCCATCCTCAATTACTCAGGTACAGACAATGTCTCCACAAAGATCTAAGAGCCCGCAGCGACAAAGATCCCCGTCCAGGACCCCACGGAGGCAGAGATCAAGGTCTAGAGCATCAAACACAAAAGTACACCGTCCAGATCTGGACGACCTCACTGATCTAGATCTTCCCCAGACAGGTACAGAACTCCTTCCTCATCCACCACCTCTCACTCATTGGTGAGAGATTACTCACCAACATTATCGGGATCACCCCAGGCGAGTTTCTCTGAGGGATGGTTGTTTTCATCACTTTCAATGATATACTCATCAAAGGGGCAGCGAAGCTGAATATTGACATTCTGGCACCTATCACTTCATCATCAGTCATATTCGAGACTCTCTATCACAGAGCGGCATCCACACCTCTGCAACCTCTGGTTCTAGGTCTATTGGAGACTGAGATGCTAACTTTTCAGACTCCAGCATCTCTAAGGGGTGAACCATCACGTATCCTTAAACAATACAAAGCTCCCAACCAAAACCCGCTTCTTCTGAGATCTGATCCCCCTCCAGATACTACTGCCGCAAGAAAAACGCATCCTATAGCATCATCGACAGTGCCCCCAGATAAGGACAGCAAACAAATAGGCTCTTTAGATAAAAAGATGTGCAGTATGTCTGCATCGATTATGAAGGTTGCCTGTGCCTCTGCATATTAGGGAGCTACGACAGATCACTCTAGGACTTGCCGTCCAGATTTACAGAAAAGTTGCCAAAAGGGAACAGGCAAGCTTTTCAGAAGTTTCTTCAAGAGGCGACCTGATTGCAAACCAGGTCATCAGTGCAGCTGCTGATGCTTCTGACTGCATCTCACAGATATTCCCATTGGATTTGTTAAAGACGCTCCTCCTGGCTTCGCCTTACAGGCCTGCAACCCGAGGCCCAACACAGAATACTAACGCTACCATTCACAGAAAAATTCTCTGCTCGGAGCACACGTGGATGATGAGATGGCAAAATGAAGTCAGAACTAGATACACTCAAGGCAGTGGGCCTCGAGAAGAGTAAAGAATTCCACTGCCGGTTCCGGCCCTATGATCAGCGATCTTACCAACAGAGGGTTCAAACCCCTCACTGGGTACTGCAACAACAACACCAAGGCTGGTCACACTACCGTACCCGCCAACCAGATCGAGGAAGAGGAGCTCCTCGTCCACCAGCCTCCTATTCCTAGACACAAGCAATGAGTGGTCGCTTCCCCCTTCTCTGTTCCCCGACCCGATCGGGGAAGTATTGTCAAACACCTGGATTAGCGCAAGATAACAAGTGAAAGTGGGTCTTGAATATTGTTCAAAATGGTTACTCACTTCAAGTCCGCTCCTGCTATCCCACTGAGGAAAACAATCTGTCATCGACAAGCCTCATTGTAAAATGAAGTTATCATGCTGCTCCAAATGGAAGCCATAAAGTTCCCATTCTTTCCAAAGGGACTGGGAATATCTCCCAGTTCTTCCTGGTCCAGAAAAGTGGCCCAATCAAAAGCACAGGCCCATTCTGGACCTAAGACTCTTGAACAAGTACATCTTCAAGGAGAAGTTCAGGAAGCTTGCCCATCCCTAGATCTACCCCCAACTTGATCAGGGGGAGTGGATGTGCGCCATTGATCTTCAGGATGCCAACTTTCACATTTCGATCGCCAGAAAACATTGGACCTTCCTGCACTTCAGAGTGGTATCCAAACACTATCAGTACAAGGTATTGACCTTCGGGCTCAAATCAGCACCTCGCATGTTCTCACAATGCATGGTAGTAGTCGCATCATACCTGCGGAGGAAGAAAATATTTGTCTACCCATACTTAGTGGACTGGCTGATCAAATGTTACTCCGCATCGCTAACGCAGGAACATTTTTAGATCTGCCTCGAAACCCTACAAGACCTGGGCTTAAAAGTCAACTTCAAAATGTCTATGAGTACTGACTCAAAAAATATACGACCTGGAAACGTCGCTAGATACAAAAGACGCAAGAGTGTATCCTTCGAAGGAGAGATTATCTTCAGTCAGTATGAAATGTTCCACTCTCCTCCACACTCCTCATCCATCGGGCAGACAAGTGGCGTCTGCATGGGTCAATGGCATCTTGCATCTTCATTTTCCCCAATGCTAGGTTAAACATGAGGCTTCTACAGCAAACTCTGGAAGCTCAGTAGTCTCCGTTTTCAGACCTCTGGGAGGACAAAGTGGCTCTCTCACAAGATGTTAGACAGTCGCTCACGTGGCGAATGCAGATTCGGCAGCTAATGGTAGGGGTTCCCTTTCACCAGGAACTTTCCTCACAGACTCTTACCACAAATGCTTCCCTCCAGGTTTGAGAGGTCACATGGGCTCTCTACAAACTCAAGGCCTTTGGTCGGACAATGAGTAGCTGTACCTCATTTACATGCTGGAGCTGAGGACAGTCCACCTCTCGCAAGTTTTTTTTATCCATCCATGAAGAGAAGCTTTCTTCTGATACAAACATACAACTTGACTACAATGCCTTAATTGAACAAACAAGGAGGACCTTGGTCCTGTCCTCTATCTCTCAAAGCACACTGCATCTGGACTTGACAATCCCTGCCATCCACCTGCCAGGAACACTAAACACCCAGGCAGACTTTATCGGTCGCAACTTCGCCGAAGCTCACAACTGGTTTCTAAACAAATTGTCGCACAAGACATCTTTCAGGAATGGGGGCAACCACAAATCAACTTGCTTGCAGATGAAAATAACAAAAAATGACAAGACTACACATCAAGGTTCTCCCAACAAGGATCGAAGGGGAATTCCCTTTTGATAAACTGGTCAAGGAGATTTCGCTACACATTTCCCCCAATTCCATTGATTCCTAAGGGGATCAACAAGCTCTACAGGTCCAAGACCAGAATAATTCTTATAGCACCAAAATGGCCTTGCCAGTGGTGCTTCCCAGACCTGCTACACTTATTGGAAAGACCACACAAGAGGTTGCCATAAAGACAGGATCTCCTTTGCAAGTTCTTAGGACAGATTTTCCAGCCCAACATTCCCTCGCTGAGCTTGACAGCATGACTCCTAAATTCCTCCAGTATGGCCACTTAGGTCTTTCACAGGACTGTATGGACATTGATAGAGTTCAAGAGGCCCTTGACCAGAAAGTCATATGCATTCAAGTGGAAAGGGTTCTATTTGTGGTGTGCCCAGAATGGTCATCATCCGATTTTGGGCCAAGAAAGTTTAATCTTACCTTATCATCTACATTTAGCGAGGTCTGGCCTCCAGTTTTCAGTTATAAATGTACACCTTGCAGCCATTACTGCCTACAGAAAGTCTCCCACGTAGGTTTCCTTCTTTCAAATGCCTGTGGTCAAAGATTTCTTGGAAAGCTTAAAGTAGGTATACCCTCCCTGCTAAGATCACCTCCCCCTCCGTGGGAACTCAATGTGGTGCTCTCAAAATTGATGAGCTCCCCCATGCGAACTGATACACACTGCTTCCTTACATCACCTTACTTGGAAACAGCTTTTCTGTTTGCTATTACTTCAGCAGATATAGTCAGTGAATTCCAGGCACTGTGCTAAAGAACCCTATGTGGTATTTCATTCAAACAAGGATGTTATGAGAACACATCCAAGTTTTCTTCCCAAGGTGATTTCTGACTTCAACATAAATCAGACCTCTCTCTTTCAACATTTTTCCCTAACCCTTCCACATCAGTGGCGAGGGCTTTGCACTCATTAGATCGTAAGCGAGTCCTTAAGTTCTATTTTGGACAAAACAAAAGATATCAGACAATTTGACCGTCTGTTTATCGACGATGGTCCAATGAGAACTGGTATAACTTCTTCCGAGCAAACCATCGCTAGGTGGATAGACTCTCGTATAGTGCTTTCCTACCAGTTAGCCAATAAGCGCCTAACTTCTAAACCCACAGCTCACTCTACAAGGGGTAAAAAATCTTGGAGTTCTCTTCGACACCAAACTGTCCTTTGAAACCCAGATTAATTATACCACGTCGGCTTGCTTTTTCATTCTTAAAATTCTGAAAAAGGTACTTCCATTCATCCCACTTGTGCTAAGAAAAACAGTAGTCACAGCTCTTATTGCCTCCAGGCTGGACTATTGCAACACCCTTCTTACTAGTGCAAGCAAGCGTAACATACATAATTTCCAGATGGCTCCGAATGCTGCAGCTAGAGTCCTGTTGGGCTCACCCGTTTTGACTCGTCCTCCAAGGCTCTCGCAGAGTTACACACGCTGCCCATCAGCAAACACATTCATTTCAAAGCATTGTGCATTGCGTTTAAGGCTACACATTGGCCTTGGTCCTTGGCAACTGTCGCAACTTTTCAATCCTTACATTCCGGTCAGATACCTTAGATCATCAGACAGCGACAACCTGATCATCTCCAAGGTACAGGAAGTTAAATGGGGAGGAAAAAGCTTTGCATGCACCACCACCAAACTTTGGAACTCCCTGCCTAGTTTTATCAAAAAAGAATCCAATTTGCTTAATTTCAGAAAGCACCTAAAAACCAGGCTCTGCTAACGTTTTCCATCTTCACCTTTGCTTGCCTACCCTTGTTAAGCGCCTAGACACCTCCAGGTACATGTAGCGCTATATAAATTCTTCATTTCATTTCATAAGGTGGCTACTGCTGCTCTGCTCAGAAATGCACCCATCATGGAAATTTACAAGGGGCAACATGGATATCGGTACTTACTTTTGCTAAACATTATTGTCTTGACTCAGACACGCAGTCAGATGCTCACGTAGGGCAGGCTTCTTTGAGAAAACTCTATGGATGATTCATTTTCAGCTGCTATTAAATGATTTTATTTGTCCGCTGGAGTGTGGAATGGGCTAGCTACTCTATTCAGTGCTTATGACTATGGAAAAGAAGGACAAATTGCTTAACTGTAATCCTAGTTCTCTTCCGGGGAATACTCATCAAACTCATAAGCAACCCTCCCTCCTCCTCGGACGAATACTTAAAGTAACAGCAGTTAATATTCTGAATGTTCATGTCACCGTGAATAAAGATCTGACCTAACTGTCACCTGTGGGGCATGATGGGATGCAGGTGGTCCTGTGAAGTTTTAAAGGCACGGTGCCAGTATTCTCTGTTATGTTTCCAATGCAGCCTATTGGTTAACAATGACTTCCATTCCATTGTTTGTTCCTTTCAATATAGGCTATGTTCTTACACTTTAAAGTCTTATTTTCTGTATTACAGAAATGTTGAGTGGTTGTGGGGCTTTTTAAATGAAAAACCCAATGTAATTTGGGCATTGTTTTGCCTTATCTGTCCTTATGACTTTGATGAGTATTCCCCTGGAAGAGAACTATGATTACAGGAAAGCAATTTATCCTTCTCCAACCTTGGATCTTTTATATATTCACATGCTTGAATCATTCCCCGTCATCAGGCTTGAAATCCCCGTCACATTAAAATTGCAGTATACAGTGTAAAATTACCATAGGCCTGAAATAACATTGTACATTTAGTAGCACATCCACCTCATTTAAAAGCACCCAAACTTTTGCCAATGAGGTGGAGGCTTAAGCACACCTATTTCTTCTAGAGCCTACTATAGCTCATATTTCTATCTCACGACCTGTGTGAGTGAGTCCCCTTTCAATGAACATAAGATCTGATAATTCTCTCTTTGGGAATATCCATGGATAATCATAAGTAATGAATAGTCCCACCCACGTGCGGGGATTCTGGAGCAGTTCTTTCAGAGTCACATTTTCTTTTCCTTACTTTGGAAAGGCCAGGAATTACATATGACACAAATGTAAAATGTTGCAGTCTTACAAACAGACTATATTGCCAATTATATTGGATTACTTTGAAATTTGGAAGAAAAAAGACATAACTCTTTCAAAGTCACTAGATATAATTGAAAAGTTACTTTAAAAAAAAAAAAAACTTCCTTCACAAACTCTTTTTATTTGTTTTTAAAGTGAGAAATCGAGAAATACCAAATAAATGGCAATGTAGCTGTATGGGCTGCAGCATTTAAAACAATAAGAGTAGGACGCTGTGTCATTAAGGGCCCCTTGACCTCCAGTGTCCCATCATGCCCTGCAGTTGGCAGTTTACTCAGCTCTTTTTTCTGGCTCCTGCTGACAGGATCCTAGAGTAGAGAGCAGCTTTTTTTAAGGTTTTTTCTTCAGAGAGTTCTCACTTTTCTCTCAAAATGATTTACACGACATCCTTTAGGGCATAAAGTATTTTCTGATAATTTCCTGACAGGAAATATATAAATCTTTTCGCAAAATGCCACCTCTTTTTGCGGAATGCCCAGAATGTAACAGGAAAATGACAAAAACAGAGCCACACAGGATTTGTATCTTCTGTTTGCCAGACTGTTATGATCCCAAGACGTGTCTGCACTTCAAGACCCTCCCCAGGGAGAGAGAGAAGATTTTCCTCCATGGCCCAGTACAGCACCTCAGAAGACAAGATTCCCTGGCTGAGGAGACTTCTGAAGAAGGAAGAGATGTTGTTTCCTTCACCTGTGCCCTAGGTCACGCTATGAGGACTCCCGCAGAGGGAGATCCAAAAGGAGAAGTACTGTTGAAAAACTATTCTCCTGTTCGACGTTGAGCACATCGACATTGAGAAGAGGTATAGTACCTACGTGCTCACTGCCAAGAGCTGGTTCGACGTTGATAAATTACACAACATCGAAGAGGAGAACACCATTGACGTCGAGAGGTCCCTCAATGGCAAAACACCATCCGACTTTGAGACACGGTTCAGTGTCGAGACATCATACAACTCCTGTGACCAAGACAGCGGAGTGGCTTTCTTCGATCAAAGTGCATAGACTTCCATCAGAGTCTGCCTCAGAATACTCACAAGCCTTTTCTCCATCCAGGCCGACTTCTCAATTCACCATTCCAGATTCACCAACACTTCTTCAGGCTCCTATGGAATCCACTCCTCCTCCACCTTCGTCTCCTTTGCCCTCTCCTTCTCCGCCTCCTCCTCCATACCCAGTGATTACATCTGTACTTCTGTTGCCAGATCCGCCAGACATTCCTTCTCTACCACCACAGTCCCATGTACCAGTGACACCTACACTAAAACACCCTGGATGTTGATCCTGTCACACCAAACCCCACAGCAATAGGTCTAGGTCAAAATAGAGATCCCACCACCATCGTCACTCAAGATCTCCCAGACCTTCACGCTCAAGGCAGAGAAGATAGTCTTCATTCAGTTCAAAACTCTCACTATCTCAAAATACCATTTCCTCTTCAGGGCCATACTCACCAACTTTAAGAGATTAACCTCCAGCGGAAATATCTCCTGTGGATGATCCAAACACCCTCCAGGAGGTTCTTATTAGAGTTGCTAAAAAAGTTAATATTGGCTTACCGACTCCCACAACATTCACGTTGTTAATTTTTTAAACACTCCATCAAACAAAGTAAAAAATCGGATTCTGTTGGCCGAAAAGCCTGCAGGACCTTTGCTGTTTCTGTGTAAGCTGCTAGCACAACTGCTCTCCTACGGTGTTATGATAGGACTTTATTGGGATTCTATTCAACTATTCCTGGAAGATCCAGAGATAAACATCAGGATTTCCAAGAAATTTTCAGTGAAGGCATGATGGTGTCGAATCAGGTCATCTGTTCAGGTCATCTGTTCTGCAACTGATTCCTCCACACTAGCATTGCAAGACTGCTATCATGGTCTAGCACTTCAACATTTTTCTTGGCTCGGACTGACAGGCTTGACCCTGGAGCCCAGCACCGAACTATGAACCTGCCACTTTCAAGAAACACCTTAATTTGTTCTTATGCTGACAATGAGATGTCTCGTATGAAATCAGTTTGACATTCTGAAAGTTGTTGGATTTGAGAAAAGGTGTGAATATAGGAGACATTACTACAAGTCCTATGACTGCCGATACTTCCACCAGAGGGTTCAGACCCCTCATTGACTTCAAGGGCAACAACACCAATCTTAACAGCCACAGAGACATCAGCAACAATGCCATCAGTCAAGGAGCAGTAAGCCACTAAACCAAGTGGTGGCAAACAATGAGACTTATCCTCCCCCTTCTATATTAGCAACTCTGGTAGGAGAAGCGTAACATCATATCTACAAGAGTGGCAAAAAATAACCAAGGACAAATGGGTTCTGAATATTGTAGAACAAGGGTACTGTCTCAGATTCAAGTGTCCTCCATCATCCATTCCACCGAAGAAACCCTCCCTCTTCCACCGGGAAAAACTGCAACAAGGAGCCTCCATCCTCTTGCTGAAATATGTGGTGGAAAAGGTCCTGTCTCACCTGAAAGAAATGGGAATTTATTCGCATTACTTTCTGGTGAACAAGAAAGGACTGAAAAACAAGTACAGGCCCATTTTAGTCCTCAAGAAGACGAACAAGTGGGTTTGTAAAGAAACATTCAGAATGTTGTGTCAGAAGTCGCGCTTCCTGTACCCTTTTTGTCTACAACTCCCAGTAAAACTGCAAATCCCATAATGCCTTGCTAGAGAGAGTGCATTGTATGCCTTCCCATGCTACATTGCGATAGGTCAGCTGACTGCCATCAGCATATAGGCTGCCTGTTCCCGTTCACAAGGGCTTGGCCTTGCTTCCTGCATGAGGACCACGCCCCCTTTTCCTGTTGGACCCTTCCCGTAATGGCTACACACCATTCTCCTATGTGACCTGATTTCAAGGAAACTTCCAAGTGAATTCGAAGACTACAACGTGTGTTTGAGCGCCTGGTGTAACCGGAGCTCCTCTGAACCTGTATCTGGCCTCACGCGCTGGAAACGCGATCCTACATTGTTTTTTGCCGTCAGCGCGAAGAAGCGCTTTTGAATCACGTCTTGTTACATTGTATCCTGCCTTGTTTCGTCGGCGCTGGAAATGAGCTCAGCGACCTGCCTCTGACTGCCGGACCCGGTAAGCGCTTTGGAAAACTTTATTGAACGCGAACTTTGTGAGGCGTTAATCCAGTTTAAAGTGACTCGTGCTGCTGCAAACAAGTTATTCATCAATTACTTTGCCCCTGTATCTTCACAGCGCATTTATCCCCGGAGTTGTGGACACGAAGCTCCGTCATGACAGATTTGTTTCTTTTTGTTTATTCAAACACTATCAGTGCACAGCATAGCATCGACCAGGAGAACTAAGTAAAGACTATATATTTTGTTGAGGAACATTGTTCTCAGCGTATTGTAGACGCTATACTGCTTCCTTCATTGAGTGGGAGAGATACTTCCATAGGAACTCATTTTGTTTTTTGCCTACCCTCCTCGCACTGGATTCAGAGAGGTGCAGATTCCTTACTTTTGATTTATCTCTCAGTTCTTTTCATTTGAAGAGGCCTTCAGTCTGCTGGCTACAAGTCTTGGTTGTGTAAGTATGAGAAGGCATAGAATGTAAGCACACAGTGGGGTTATTAACAAAGGGACAGGACTTCTGAATTCTTGTTTGTTTTCTGTCTCCCTGTAGGAACCCTGACGCCCTGTGCCTGACATCTGGGTAGAAGACCTGGTGGTCCTTTAAGGTCTCTTCGCTTTCTAAGGGGCTACGTCTTCCTGTAGTGTGTTATATACCTATAGAGGAGTGGACCCTGTGAGAGCGAAAAGATAATATCTTCGCTCCCGTGGATATTGCACTCTCTGTTGTTGGTACCAGGACCGGACATGTTGGCTCTTCATCCAATCTACCCTCAACTCCATTAGGGGGGATCTGCTATGTTCAATAGATCTACAAGATGCCTATTTTCACATCCGGAAAGCCAAGAAACTGAAAATTCCGAGGCCACTGTAAGAAGGGACCATTACCAATACAAGGTCCTTCCATTCAATCTCAAATCTGCACTACAGACTTTCTCCAAATGCATGGCTGGTATAGCAGCTCACCTCTGAAAAATGAAAATGTATGTCTATCAATACCTAAATGATTGGCTCATCAAGGCATCTTTGTATCAACAAACAAGTCAACATTATCATCTAGCTGTCATCACTCTCAATCATCTGGGTCTGCATGTGAATCACAACAAATCTATCTTGACCCCATTTCAATCCATACAGTACCTGGGTGGAGTCCTTGATACAGTACACACAAAGTGTTTCCTTCGGAGGAGAGACGGTCATGTATCCTTCAGAAAATTCACAGTCTGAAGATAATAGCCCATCCAACATCAAGACAAGACACCTCTCTCTCCGGGGATCAATGGCATCATGCATTTTTATGGTCCTGAATGCACATCTTTACATGTGGCCTCTAGCACAGTGCCCAGAAGATCAATGGGATCAGCTCTCAGGAAGATGGGAGGAGAGAGTAATCACTCAGCTGGTGGTGCCTATCAGAAAGTCTACTCAATGGAATGATCTCCCATCAAGACATCATGACCCAAACAATAGTGACTGATGCCTCGCTTACAGGTTGGGGTGCGCATATAGACCATCTACAAATTATAGGCATGTGATCTCAGATGGAACAGTCTTACCACATCAACTTTCTGGAGCTCAGGGCAGTACATCTAGCCCTGAAAGCTTTTCTCCCATCTTTTAGGGTGAATTGTCTCCTTGTTCAGATGGACAATACTTCAATACATTATCTGAACAAGCAGAGAGAAACAAGATCCACACCTCTGTCCCTGGAAGCACGAACAATCTGGAAATGACTAATATTCAGGAATCTCAGGATTATAGTGGTCCATCTACCAGGAGTCCAGAATGCTCCAGCAGAAACTCAGCAGAACCATTCAAGAAAATCACCAGTGGGTATGAAATGACTCTGTTCTTCATGACATCTTTTGCAACTGGGGTTTCCCTCAAATAGATCTTTTTGCAGACGGATAAAAAAGAAACGGCCAAGTTTCGCCTCGAGAATTTACGAACCAGGTACACTGAGGAATGACCTATGGAATGACTGGTCAAGCAAATTTCATTATGCCTTTCCTCCAATTCCCCTACTGGCAACAGTGATCATCAAGCTGTCGCACTTGAAAGCCAGAATGGATCTCCTTGCTCCGGAGTGGTGGGTCATGGATCTCCTACACCTCTTAGAGTGTCTACATAGGAGGCCGCTGTACTGACTGGACCTTCTTCAGAAGTATGGGGGCTAGATTCAACACCCACCTCAAGTCCCTAGATATTCTGTGGGAGAGAGATGTTCTTGTCAGTGTAGTGATCCAGATGTGGTTCAAGAGCCTGTGGCCTTTTTGGCTATGTCGCTGCAGATGATGGAGACTTTTAATTAGTTAGTATCACAAAAGCAGACTAATAATCCTCAAACAGGGTTATCGACTGCACCAATTGTACCACCACCTTCTCCTTTACTAGTTTCACCACCTAAGCAACCTTTGCCACCACTTCATCCTTCACCGCCAAAGGAACCTTCTTTTACACCTAAGAGTAGAGATGGGGATTCCATTAATTCAATGTATCCATATATGGATGAAGAGCAAAGTGAGCTTCCTCAGGACAATGTAGGACCAGATTATATTAGGTTGAACTTTGATCTCACAAGTGGGATGGATGAAAAGCTAAATACGCAAGATTCGTCAGATGATTTTTTAAAATTCCATTCTTGAGTGGAAAGAGCTGCCAAGATATTCAGTAGATCAAAACTGAAGTTTGTAGATCAAAACTGTTTTCTGTATGACTTGAAAGAGTAGCTAAGGAAATCTGTAAAATATATACCAATTAAAGATTGGTCAGATGGACTAAAATTAAGGAAGATATTGGCTACAGTTCCAGCTGTAATGCCTCATCTGGAGAAGAAATCTGGGTTTTCAAATTTAACTCCAGCTTGCCTCACTGGTCATACTAAAACAAGAGTCAGTTATTTTATCAGTGGCGCAAAGAACTAAGACCCCAATTACACCATCATCTGCTCCGTCAGACAAGGATAGCAGAAGAACTGATAATTTGGGTAGGAGAATCTCATCTATGGCAGCAACTTCAATTAAAATGCCCTGGCAATTTTAGGCCATTATGATCGCCAGATGTGGCAGGACATTGCTCTTTTATGAGAGCTTATACCTGAGGATAAGAAGAAAATTGTACGATTTATCCTTAAAGAAGGACAGTTAACTTCATCCTACATTATTGATGCAGCAATGGCCGTCTCAAACACAGGTTTCCGCCAACTTGCAGGAGGTACTGAACTAAGAAGGCAACGTTGGTTAAAATCCACAGCCTTTCATCCTGAGGTCCATCTAAGATTTTGGACATGCCCTTTTAGTAAGCATGTTGATGAGGCTGTACAAAGTCTTAAAACTGACAGTAACACTGCAAAAGCATTGGGAATTTTACAATACCCTAGATTTGGAACATCAATTTTTTGTGGCTCTTGAATATCTGAAAATTTTAGAGTTTTAACCAATATGAAGGGCAGGGACGCACATGCTACTCTAAAAGACAAATAACATGCGGTCAGGGATACTCCTACAATCAGAATCAAAGACGACCTTATGTAAGATCTGCTGGGAGAAAGATGCAGTCCTCACAAGTACGTAACAATGACAATCAGAAGAGAGCTTGGGTCTCCACCTTTGCCCCTCTTCCATCCAGCACTCAAAGGTTGGGAGGGGTAATTTTCCTTTGGTGTGGCAACAAATAACATAGGACAAGTGGATGAGATAAATTGTTCAAACAGGGCACACTTTGGAATGTCTTCAGAGACCCCCAGTATGCCCACCCAAGAAGTAACATCCTTTTCAGCTAAAGGAGTTTCAAGAGAAAATTCTCATGTTCTTCAGAAGGTAGCTAAAGAGATTGTCCCCAAATCAGAAAGATATCAAGGTTTTTATTCAAGATTTTTCGTAATCAGTCGAGTTCTGGATCTTAGACAACAACGCAAATTTCCGAAGAAACAATCATTCCGAAAGACTACTCTGCAACAAGTCCTCCTGAAGATGCAGGAAGGAGATTTTATGACCGCTGGTGATCTTTAGGATGTATATTTCCATATTTCAATTCACAGAAGACACAGAAAGTACCTTCTATTCTTGGTAGCAGGACAACATTATCAGTTCAAGGCATTACCTTTTGTCCTCAAATCAGAACCATGAATATTTACCAAATGGTTCGCTTCAGTAGCTGACTTTCTCAGGCGAAAAGGTCATCAGGAGTTCCCATACCTTAACGATTTCCTCGTTAAGGCACCATCAAAGGAAGAGGCAAAGAGTTCTACTGCATCAAAAATCATCATTAAAAACAGATATAAAAGACACTTTTTATTTTTAGTGCTTATATTAGCAAAACGGCACATAGCCAGACAATGGAAGGCAGAAACGCCACCCTGAGTATCGCTCTGGAAGACAGGCATGGATTTCATTATGGAATTGGAACTCCCTGTCTTTATCGCCCGAGGATGCCCACAGTAACACACCAAAATTTGGACAAGGTGGGCCAACTATAGAAACATCCCCTTGAAGACATACAATGCAGCAGATGGTCAGTTGGTTACAGAGGTGATAACAAGTGTAAGAACAGAGAGTTTACAGCTCTACTCATGGACATAATTAGTGATGTGCGAGACCAAGACTATAAGGTAAGATGGCACGGGGCATTGTTAGAGAGAGGTTAATATCAGAGTTATTGTAATAGGTTTTAGGTCAAGACTACACTTGGGGGGACGAGGACTAATGTTTGTATCGGATGTTTTCTACCAATGATGCGTTGCCTCATATTGCTCAAGCTCTCATGTACTGTAGATCCAAAAGTCAATAAAATGTGTTTACAACAAAAAAAAATCATCATTTAAACCCTAGACAAATGTCCAGTTTCAGGGTGCATTCCTTGATACGCTGTTGGGAAAGGCTTTCCAATAACAGTAAAGAACAAAAGAGTTGCAGATTGTGGCAAGAAATATTTCATCAAGACACTGAGGGCCTGATTTAGGTGTTGGCGGACGGGTTAGTCCATCACAACGGTGACGGATGTCCCATCAGCTAAAATATAAATCCCATATGATATAATGGGATTTATAGTTCATCGGACGGACTATCCATCACCGTTGTACCGGAGTAACCCATCCATCGAGGTCTAAATAAGGCCCTCAGTCACAGTGAGACAATACAAGTCCCTGTTGGGCCTAATAGCATCTTGTATTGGCCTCGTCCAATTTTGCAGACTTCACATGAGGCCTGTCCAAGAAGAGCTGGACTCATAATGGAAGCAGGTTGGAGGACTTTGGGAAGATATAGTCCAGATCACAAGGCGGCTCACGCAAGCATTGCTGTGGTGAATGCTTCCAGCAAATCTGAATGCAAGACTTTCTTTCCTACCTATATCAGACATGATGATCATTATGGCAGATGCATCCATGGATAGATGGTGAGCTCATCTGCAGGAACTCTCAACCAGAAACCTATGATCGACTTCGCAGAAGACACTACACTTCAATGTGCTGGACCTTCTGGCCATATGTCCAGGCCTACAAGCATTCCTTCCCAGACTAGTAGGTCAACCAGTCCTAAACAGAACAGGCAACACAACTTCTATGTTCTACATAGCCATCAAGGAGAAACATAGTCCTGATCCCTCCTAGAAGATGCTCAACTACTGTGGAATTGGGCCATTTCTCATTAAATCAACATACCCATGGAACATTTACCAGGCTGCAAGAACCAACAGATGGATGCACTCAGTCTGCAGTTTTAAGAGTGTCACGAATGGGAACTAGACCAGGACCAGGTGGATTGCATATTCAGTTAGTGGGGTCATGCCACAATCGATCTGGTCATCACTCCGATCAACAGCAAATACCTGTGATTTAGAAACAGATTTTGGCACCCAGGAACAGTGATCAATGCCCTTTCGATCAGTTGGTTCAAAATCTTTGCTTATGCTTTTCCTCTACTTTCCCTGATCACCAGGTTGTTGAAGAAGGCAAAGATAGATCATTGCACTCTGATCCTCATTGCTCTGACGTGGCCACATCAATCTTGGTCCAGCAAACTACTGTAGTTATTAACATGACCTGCCATTGTTCTGAAAGTGCATCCCAGGATTATTTCTAGACATCATGGAGAGATTTTTCTTCACAATCCCAAATTGTGGAACTTGACAGCATGATACCTGCCCACCTAGAGTTTGGTCATTTGGCTCCACTTCAAGTTTGTAGAAATATTTTGACACAGGCTCGAGCTCCAGCAACCACAAAGACCTACATCGCCAAGTGGAAGCGTTTCTGCACATGATGCAGGGGTAATGGTCATTATCCACGGAGAATAAAACCTCATCAAATCGTTCCATATTTGTTGAATCTAGCAAACGCTGAACTTAAAGACTCCTCAGTTAGGGTCCATTTGGCTGCAATTTTTAAATGTAGGAGAACTGAGTAGTTAGCATCTTCTCTATTCTCCCAAAGAGTCATAAAACAATTTATGAAAAGGTTCTTTAGAGCATTTCCACCGCTTCGTCATCCACCACTTCCGTGGGAATTTAATGTTGTCCTCAGTCAGTTGATGCTACCTCCTTTCGAACTAATACATAAGACACATTTGAAAATTGTCTCATGGAAGACAGTGCTTCTTCACTGTCAGGAGAGTGAGAGAGATTCGAGCATTCACCACCAAGGAAACTTTCCTTAGGTTCGCAAAGGACAATGTAATCTTGAGACCCAGCTCCAAAATGATACCCAAGGTTCCTACTGACGTTCATTTAAATGAACCTGTCACTCTTCAGTCTTTGTTCCCAAATCCATCTATGTCAGCAGAAGGATTGTTACATTCATAGGAGCGCCTTAGATGCCTCTGGTTCTATGTAGACAAAACAAAGGACATGCGTACTTCCGACTAGTCGTTTGTGTCTTTTGAACAGACCAGACCAAGTCATCCCCTGTCCAAATAGGGGCTAGCTTGTTGGCTCTCGGCATTTTCCTTCTGTCATCCCACTGCCAAGTCACCACTCCAGGGAAGAGTGAGGGTGCATTCCACCAGGAGCATGGCATGAACTGTGTCTCGCTATGCTGGGGTGCCCTTGAAATACGTATGCTGTGCAGCTACCTGGAAGAGCCGGCACACATTCACAAAGCACTACTGCCTAGACGTGGATGCAGAAGCTTGCGCAGCTGTGCGATAGGCAGTCCAGAAAAACCTGTTTTGGTAAAAGTGAGCCTGCTTCCTGCTTTTTTTATGTATTATAATGTATACTGCTTGCTATTCTAATTCAAGCATGTGAATATATAAAAGATCCGATGTTGGAGAAGGAATTAGTTACTTACTTGTAACTCCAGTTCTCCAACATTGATATCTTTTAGATATTTACATGCAACCCTCCCTGCTCCGCAGTCAGGTCACCCAATATTATTCACACTCTTGTGTTTTGAAATCTGTACTATTGTAGTCTCTAGGGGGAGTAGGAGAGCTTACGTTTCCACCTCATTGACTGAAGTTTGGGTGCTTTTAAATGAGGTGGATGTGCGTCGGGTAGAGGACGCGCTGGCTACAGGACGGGTTCCGGACACGGCTCCAATTTACTAGACGGGGAATACCGAAATACAGTACACCGCACTGCCTAAACACAAAGAATATTTCTCCACCACGAGATTTCATCACCACATCCTAGAACGGTTTTAATCTCCATTCTTGATCCAGCTACTGAGGATTTAGTGCATATCACAATTTTATTGCCCTGAAGAAGCCCACATTTGGGCGAAACGCGTTGGCAGTTCCATCAATCGCATGTCAAGCACATCTGGAAATAAAAGACCAGAAACGACTCTATGCTGACGTTTTTATTGATGTGCTTGTCTGTACCAACAGTTTGTGTTTATATATTGCCTCTCATCCAACCAGTTCATAAAAGCAACTTTTTGTGTTGTGAATTAACATTTTGTTTCTTTTGCTTTTCCTTAGGGAATCAAGGGAGAACGGGGTGACCCGGGCGCAAAAGGAGATCAGGTAACTTCTGAGAAGCTTTATCAATCAGGAAGTAGGAGGCCATGTTTAACTGTTTTTGATAAGAAGATATGTCAATTAATTTTATTCAGACTGTAAACAGTGCCATACATTTTCATCTGAGCCTGCAGTTGCAGTAATATTTTATTTTTACATTTGTGCATCAACAATGACCAAATGCAGTGCCATCTCTATATTTTTGTGTACATTTTTGTACTGTTACATCTTGCTGCTGTCAGTGTTACAAGTACCTGATTAATTATACCATGATGATGTCACAGTGAAATGTTTTTCCCTTCAATACAATTGCGATTCTCCTATTACCATGAGTAGAGAATCTGGATTTCATTAAAGACATCGAGGCTAACATTATGCATATCACTTTTAATGCAGTCCCAAGCAGTCGCATACATCATAAAGCAAAGGTTCCATGAAATAACGTTAACAATAAATAAAAGGCATGAGACCATAACATTCTGCCTCTTTTAAATGAGATGTTAAACAGGATAAAGTTCCTCAAAAACTCCAAACTTCTTCGATAAACCATCAGGCAACGCAGGAAACCAAGAACGATGAAGAATTGAAAGTCAGAATCCTGAAGTTAGGAGAGATTATCTGAAACAGATAGAAAGAAATACAAGCAATTCTGGTTTAAGAAAAGATAAAGTAGGAGAGCAAGCAAGTTGATTAAACAAAGCAAACAAAGGTATGATAAGAGACAAGCATTAATAAAATTCATTAAGGTATGATACATCAAAATTGACAGTTAGGTATGATTTCTTATACTGAAGTGTTAAGATTTCATGGGAAAAGTGGAGGGAGGGATAATGTTAGCCTCCGTGTCTTTAATGAAATCCAGATTCTCTAGTCATGGTAATAGGAGAATCGCAATTTCATAACAAGACCGGAGGCTACCATTATGCATGTTGGTAGCTTTGTAAGACTACATCAGACATATGAGCAATTTGTTTGCAATAATGTTGAGCAAAAGTTCTAGCATTAGACCAACCAGCAGCCTTAAGGATATCATCCAATTTACCTCCGGACCAGAATGACTTACTGGCCATGGCACCTCTGATTGAGTGAGCTTTGAACATATTTAGATCAATTCCTGCTAATTTCATAACAATTTTAACCCACCTAGAAATGGAAGTAGAGGTGATAGCTCTGTGAGGTTTGACAAAAGAAATAAGTAACTGATTCACACCTAAAGGACGAAGAGAATTCATTCTACAGTCGTACTCTTTCATACAATCAACAACACAAAGTTTTTTGCAAGAATCAAAACGAGGGTAAAAGATAGAATCGGACATAGTCTTTGTTCTTCTAAACAGATCAAAATTGACTCCAAACATGTTGTAGGATCTATTTGAGATTTCAAGAGCTTTAACGTCAGAAACCCTACGACAGAATATTAGGCAAAGTAAAGTAGAAGTTTGATGGATAGGTTTTTCCTATTCAGATGGGTATTTTCAGGCCAGTTGGAGAAAAGATCAAGAATCAACTTGTCATCCCAGAGAGATTGGTGTCTAGGTCTAGGAGGTCTCCTGAGTCTGATGCTTTTGAGAACTCTGCAAATAATGGCGTTTTTACCTACCGTCTTACCATTAGCAAGGGAATGACCAGCGGAAAAAGACGCTCTATAACAATTTATAGATCTATAACTAAGGCCCCTTTCGAATTGTTCTACAAGGAAATTAACTATGTCAACGATAGGTGCTTCCACGGAATCCAGATTCCTTTCCAAGCACCAACGAACCCATGATTTCCATATGATGTTATACCGGTAGTGTGTGCCAGGGGCCCAAGACTCTCCGAGGAGAGTTGAAGCTGTTGACGAAAATCCTGCGAGATCATTGGATCTCCTGACACTCTCCAGGCAAGAAGGTTAAGGTTCCCTGTTTGAACCAGGGGGTGATGACGTCCGTCTATGTCTGTAAGAAAATCCACTAGCGAAGGAATTAGGAAGGGGAGGTCGTAAGTCAATTCCAGAGTGGTGGGAAACCAAGCCTGAGAAGGTCAGAAGGGAGTGATCAGGACAATCGTGCAGCGTTGGGGTCTGACTTTCTGAAGGACTCTCTGGATCATTGCAAAATGAGGGAAAGCATGCCCGTTGGTCCCTTCCCAAGACTGGAGAAAGGCATTCACTGCCAGAGCACCCGGGTCTGGCATCCAGCTGTAGTATCTCTCAAGTTGGAATGTCAACCTGCTGGCAAAGAGATCTATTACCAGAGGGCCCCATGAATTGTTGAGAGAATTGAATACGGAGACGTTGTTTCCAGTCGCTGTGGTCTAAGAGGAACCTTGAGTTCCAATCCTCTGATACTTTTGTTTTTCCTGGGAGATATTCGGCTCTTAGAGAGATCTTGTGTTCCAGACAGAACATCCAAAGTTTCTTGGCTAGATTCGAGAGGTCTACAGATTTTGTTCCACCTAGGCGATTTATATATGCAACTGCGGACATGTTGTCCATCTTTAGAATGACAGATCTGCCCTGAAGGGACTGTTTGAAACTCATCAAGGCATAGAGGCCAGCTGTCAATTCCAAGAAGTTTATGTGGTGTGAAGATTCTTCTAGAGACAAAACTCCGTCAGTGTTCTGATCTAGGAAGCAGGCTCCCCAGCCATGAAGGCTCGCATCGTATTCTAATACAAATTCTGGTGCTGAACCAAAAATTGCTTTCCCGTTCCAGGCATCTAGGTTCTCTAACCACCAGTTCAGTTCTAGTCTTGCTTCCTGGTCTAGTGAGATGAGATCCCCGTACCATAGGCCCAATTGAAGGGTCCTCGCTTTTACTCTCTGAAGGGCACGGCAATTTAAGGGACCTGGAAAAATAGCTTGGATGGAAGATGAAAGGAGGCCTAGTAACCTGGCTAATTCCCTTAATGAAAACTCCTGTAGTTTTAGAATGTGTCTTATCTCTTTCTTGATTTTTGATATTTTCTTTGGAGGGAGTAGAAGAAGGCATTTCATGGGATCTACGGTAAATCCCAAGAATTCTACGCTTCTGGAGGGAGAGAGAATTGATTTTTCTCTGTTTATGATGAACCCCAGATTTTCTAATAGGTCCATAACAGTCTTCAGGTCTTTAATGATTTGAGAGTGGTCTTGGGATAGAAGAAGGATATCGTCCAAGTATAATATCATACGAATACCCTTTTCTCTTAAGAGGGAGGCGATTGATCTCATCACTTTGGTGAAACACCATGGAGCCGAGGAGAGACCGATAGGGGGGGCTTGGAATTGAAAGAGATTTTTTTCCACAAGAATTGAAGAAAGGGTTGATGATCTTTGGCCATAAGGATAGTAAAATAAGCGTCCTTCAGGTCTAGTTTGACAAGCTAGTCTTCCTCTAGGAGTAAGTCCCTGAGAAGGTGAATGCCCTCCATTTTGAAGTGCCTGTAAACAAGATATTTGTTGAGTTCCCTTAAATATATGACGGGTCTCCACCCTTTGTCTTTTTTCTTGACGAAGAAGAGAGTGCTTATAAATCTTAACATCTCCAGGGGAAATTCTATAATAGCGCCCTTCTGAAGCATAGAGGAGATCTCCTCCTCTATTATTTTCTCCTGATCTAAAGTGAGAGGAATGTCTCTGGGAAAAGAAGACTGGGAAGGGATTTCTGTAAAATCTATCATAAACCCTCTCACCTTATTCAGAACCCATGGGTCTTGCGTTATTAATTTCCAATTGTGAAAGAAGAGTTTGAGTCTGCCTCCCACTTTTGGGGAAAAAGGAGGGGAAGGAGGAGGGAAGGTAGGAGTTGGACTCACTTTGGGGGTTGTTGTCATTGGATGCTCCACGAGATCTGAAGGTTCTGGAGCGGAATCCTCTTCCTCTTTGTGGAAAGAATTGAGAAGTATTCGAGGGTTGGAATCCCCTTCCGCCATATCCTCTGGATCTAGGGTAGGGCCTGCGGTTGAAGCGGCTGGAAGACAGGCCCCGTCTACCGGCCCTGCCGAAAAGGTTATTAGTATTAAAAACCCTTTTCATGTTTTGATGGGCTTTATCCAAAGCCGTAAATGTAGATATGTATTTGCCTAGAGTTTTAATCAGGTCTTCACCAAAAAGCAAACCCTTAGGGTTGAGGGAGGGTTCCTTATCGGCTAGATTACTTAATTTTGGGTTAATTTTGGTGAGGACTACCCTTCTCCTCTCGGAGTTGAGGCTGGCGTTAGCATTGCCCAATAGCACTAGAGCCCTCTGGCTCAGACCTCTAATTACTTCGGTGTTTAGGGGGTGCCATTGATGTGGCTATCTTCAGTTATATCAATAATTCTGGCTAGAGGACCTAGGATATCGAGCACTCGATCTTGACAACCTTTAAGGGATCTCTCCAATCCCTTCCTGGGGTCTCTCCCGAGCTTAAAAAGATATTTGATGAGTTTGGGGTCAAGATTTGGGGTCTGGCAGGCTTTATCCCCAATGGAGGGTCTTGAGCATTCCGCTCTTAAGAGATTGCTAGCATCCCTCTCTAAGGGGTTCCTTAACCACTTATTAATACATTTGCTCACGTGATCCTGGGGAATCCATTCTGAACTCCTGGGGTGGTTAATATTAAGGGGAGAAAACATTTCTTGACCTATGGGATCTAGAATCTTATCTTTTGATGAGAAAGGGAGATCTTCCTCAAAGGGTTGTGAATTAAACTCCTGGTCGTCTTCATCCAGATCTAAAATATATTCATCAGCAGAATCAGAGGCATCATCATCTTGAAAATCATCATCTCTCTATCTTCGAGGTCATCATTTTGAGCACTTCGATATTTTGTGCCGCAGGTTGTGACGCTAGGAACACCCAATGTATTTGAGGTGCGGAGACCTCCCATGAAAGTAGAGGTACTAGGGCCTCCAATAGTGCTCTTGGGAATATAATCTGAATTCTTAATTTTTTTAAGTCTTTTTCCCCTTATTTGGATGAGATCATCATTAGGTAGGATATTTTGGTAGGATATTTTGTTCCTCAATAGTATCATCCTCCTCGCACTGGAAGGATATCTTTGATGTCATTACCTTAGATAGTGTTTCCAACATACAAGATCTAATTTCCTTGTGGATGATGTTTTTAAAAGCCTCATTATTTAGGTTAGGGGTGGGTATACTAGCCTCTGCCTCATCTGAGTCTAAATCTGACATAATATAGAAGGCTAACGGAAGGATATCAATTATTAAGTAAATCTTTTCCCCCTTTTTTTTATATTAACATTAATTAATGAGTAAATCTCCCCCTTTTTTCTCCCCCTTTTTTTATGTTAATATTAAGTTTCAGGCTAAGGACAAGTCTCCGATGAACTGCCAGCTGATCGTTGAATGGAGAGACGGTAAATGCGCTCGAACACGATTATCCAAAGTTGTTGTCTCGTTACCAGGAAACGAGCATTGCGTGGCCGGGAAGGTGTTTGGAGGCCTTGGTAACGCGTAATGTGTTATGAATTAGATGAGGAATAGCCCTTGGCAACGCAGCGATGTTAGGGGTGTGTTGCCAAGGTTCATTCCTCAAATGCTTTAGAAAGAGCACGGAAGCGTATTTTGGAAGGATTGCTACTGCAGTCGGACTCGCGGTAAGATTGGCCGCTACCGGAGGAGTCAGGGGTGGGATAAGTTCCGAGAGCTAATCTATTAATTAGCGCGTAGCGCTTTAGCTAAGATAAGAAAATAAACGGGGGAAAATCAAACAAAAGATGGGGTCATGGATTAAGATACATAAGAAATAAGGTCAGAGGTCAATCTCCGTAAATTGGAGATCGCAACGACTGGGGAAAACAGGACGGAAAAGGGGGGGTTAAGAGCCCAAAGAAAAAAAACTGAAGATACTTTAAAATGACAATATAAAGTAGAAAATCATCATTAAGAGATAAAAAGGCCATATAAAGACAAATAACATCATTAAGAAATAAATAAACAGTGTCATTTAAAAGATAGAGAAGTAATGTAAATGAACTTATCTGCTTGGAGCCGCATTTAAAAGTGGCAGAATGTTATGGCCTCATGCCTTTTATTTATTGTCAATGTTCTTTTATGGAACCTTTGCTTTATGATGTATGCGGCTGCTTGGGACTGCATTAAAAGTGATATGCATAATGGTATCCTCCGGTCTTGTAATGAAATCTTAATGTCAGGATCATAATAATCTTTTTAGTCCAATTTTGTTCATTGCGATATTCATATAGATGTTTTTCATTGGGATGGCTATCAAATGTTTGTCTACATTCCCCAGCACGTTAGTAACATCCAAACAAAGCTCCTATCTGTATTTCAGTCTATATATGTCACACTGGCACATTGCTCCTACTCCATGTTTGAAAATGACATAATTGGGTTCTACCCGGTGTTTCTTTGAGATTCTGCCTTGGTGCTATCACAGAGAGATGCTTGTTTGGGATTGTGCCTCTGGGTCATCAAAGACAGATGATTCTTTGGTATTCTGCCTCAGTGATAACGGAGGAAGAGACTTGTTTGGGATTCTGTCTCAGTGATATCACCGTGAGACAATTCTTTGGGATTCCGCCTTCTGATATCACCGTGAGATGCTTCTTTGGGATTCTGCCTCAGTGATATCACCGTGAGATGCCTCTTTGGGATTCTGTCTCAGTGATATCACCGTGAGATGCTTCTTTGGGATTCTGTCTCAGTGATATCACCGTGAGACACTTCTTTGGGATTCCGCCTTCTGATATCACCGTGAGATGCTTCTTTGGGATTCTGCCTCAGTGATATCACAGTGACCTGCCTCTTTGGAATTCTGTCTCAGTGATATCACCATGAGATGCTTCTTTGGAATTCTGCCTCAGTAATATCACCGTGAGATGCCTCTTTGGGATTCTGTCTCAGTGATATCACCGTGAGATGCTTCTTTGGGATTCTGCCTCAGCGATATCACCGTGAGATGCTTCTTTGGGATTCTGTCTCAGTGATATCACCGTGAGATGCTTCTTTGGGATTCTGCCTTCTGATATCACCGTGAGATGCTTCTTTGGGATTCTGCATCAGTGATATCACCGTGAGACGCTTCTTTGGGATTCTGCCTCATTGATATCACTGTGAGATGCTTCTTTGGGATTCTGCATCAGTGATATCACCGTGAGATGCTTCTTTGGGATTCTGCCTTCTGATATCACCGTGAGATGCTTCTTTCGGATTCTGCATCAGTGATATCACCGTGAGATGCTTCTTTGGGATTCTGTCTTCTGATATCACTGTGAGCTGCTTCTTTGGGATTCTGTCTTAGTGATATCACCGTGAGATTCTTCTTTGGGATTCTGTCTCAGTGATATCACAGTTGAGATGCCTATTTGGAATTCTGCCTTCTGACATCACCGTGAGATGCTTCTTTGGGATTCTGCCTTCTGACATCACCGTGAGGTGCTTCTTTGGGATTCTGTCTCAGTGATATGACCGTGAGATGCTTCTTTGGGATTCTGTCTCAGTGATATCACCGTGAGCTGCTTCTTAGGGATTCTGCCTTCTGACATCAACGTGAGATGCTTCATTAGATTCTGCCTCAGTGATATCACTGTGAGATGCTTCTTTGGGATTCTGCCTCAGTGATATCACCGTGAGATGCTTCTTCGGGATTCTGTCTCAGTGATATCACCGTGAGCTGCTTCTTTGGGATTCTGTCTACTGATATCACAATGAGATGCCTCTTTCGGATTCAGTCTCAGTGATATCACCGTGAGATGGTTCTTTGGGATTCTGTCTTAGTGATATTACCGTGAGATGCTTCTTTGGGATTCTGCCTCAGTGATATCACGGTAAGATGCTTCTTTGGAATTCTGCCTCAGTGATATCACCGTGAGATGCATCTTTCGGATTCTGTCTCAGTGATATTACCGTGAGATGCTTCTTAGGGATTCTGCCTCAGTGATATCACTATGAGATGCTTCGTTGAAATTCTGCCTCAGTGATATCACCGTGAGATGCTTCTTTGGAATTCTGCCTAAGTGATATCACCGTGAGATGCTTCTTTGGGATTCTGCCCCAGTGATAGCACTGTGAGATGCTTCTTTGGGATTCTGCCTCAGTGATATCACCGTGAGATGCTTCTATGGGATTCTGCCTTCGGATATCACAGTGAGATGCTTCTTTGGAATTCTGCCCAGTGATATCACCATGACATGCCTCTTTTGGATTCTGTCTCAGTGATATCACCGTGAGATGCTTCTTTGGGATTCTGTCTCAGTAATATCACCGTGAGAAGCTTCTTTGGGATTCTGTCTCAGTGATATCACCGTGAGATGCTTCTTTGGGATTCTGCCTTCTGATATTACCGTGGGATGCTTCTTTGGGATTCTGCCTCAGTGATATCACCGTGAGATGCTTCTTTGGGATTCTGCATTCTGATATCACCGTGGGATGCTTCTTTGGGATTCTGCCTCAGTGATATCACCGTGAGACGCTTCTTTGGGATTCTGTCTCAGTGATATCACCGTGAGATGCTTCTTTGGGATTATGACTTATGATATCACTGTAAGATGCGTCTTTGGGATTCTGCATCAGTGATATCACCGTGAGATGCTTCTTTGGGATTCTGCCTTCTGATATCACCGTGAGATGCTTCTTTCGGATTCTGCATCAGTGATATCACCGTGAGATGCTTCTTTGGGATTCTGTCTTCTGATATCACTGTGAGCTGCTTCTTTGGGATTCTGTCTCAGTGATATCACCGTGAGATTCTTCTTTGGGATTCTGTCTCAGTGATATCACAGTTGAGATGCCTCTTTGGAATTCTGCCTTCTGACATCACCGTGAGATGCTTCTTTGGGATTCTGCCTTCGAATATCACAGTGAGATGCTTCTTTGGGATTCTGTCTCAGTGATATGACCGTGAGATGCTTCTTTGGGATTCTGTCTCAGTGATATCACCGTGAGCTGCTTCTTAGGGATTCTGCCTTCTGACATCAACGTGAGATGCTTCATTAGATTCTGCCTCAGTGATATCACTGTGAGATGCTTCTTTGGAATTCTGTCTCAGTGATATCACCATGAGATGCTTCTTTGGAATTCTGCCTCAGTAATATCACCGTGAGATGCCTCTTTGGGATTCTGTCTCAGTGATATCACCGTGAGATGCTTCTTTGGGATTCTGCCTCAGCGATATCACCGTGAGATGCTTCTTTGGGATTCTGTCTCAGTGATATCACCGTGAGATGCTTCTTTGGGATTCTGCCTTCTGATATCACCGTGAGATGCTTCTTTGGGATTCTGCATCAGTGATATCACCGTGAGACGCTTCTTTGGGATTCTGCCTCATTGATATCACTGTGAGATGCTTCTTTGGGATTCTGCATCAGTGATATCACCGTGAGATGCTTCTTTGGGATTCTGCCTTCTGATATCACCGTGAGATGCTTCTTTCGGATTCTGCATCAGTGATATCACCGTGAGATGCTTCTTTGGGATTCTGTCTTCTGATATCACTGTGAGCTGCTTCTTTGGGATTCTGTCTTAGTGATATCACCGTGAGATTCTTCTTTGGGATTCTGTCTCAGTGATATCACAGTTGAGATGCCTCTTTGGAATTCTGCCTTCTGACATCACCGTGAGATGCTTCTTTGGGATTCTGCCTTCGAATATCACAGTGAGATGCTTCTTTGGGATTCTGTCTCAGTGATATGACCGTGAGATGCTTCTTTGGGATTCTGTCTCAGTGATATCACCGTGAGCTGCTTCTTAGGGATTCTGCCTTCTGACATCAACGTGAGATGCTTCATTAGATTCTGCCTCAGTGATATCACTGTGAGATGCTTCTTTGGGATTCTGCCTCAGTGATATCACCGTGAGATGCTTCTTCGGGATTCTGTCTCAGTGATATCACCGTGAGCTGCTTCTTTGGGATTCTGTCTACTGATATCACAATGAGATGCCTCTTTCGGATTCAGTCTCAGTGATATCACCGTGAGATGGTTCTTTGGGATTCTGTCTTAGTGATATTACCGTGAGATGCTTCTTTGGGATTCTGCCTCAGTGATATCACGGTAAGATGCTTCTTTGGAATTCTGCCTCAGTGATATCACCGTGAGATGCATCTTTCGGATTCTGTCTCAGTGATATTACCGTGAGATGCTTCTTAGGGATTCTGCCTCAGTGATATCACTATGAGATGCTTCGTTGAGATTCTGCCTCAGTGATATCACCGTGAGATGCTTCTTTGGAATTCTGCCTAAGTGATATCACCGTGAGATGCTTCTTTGGGATTCTGCCCCAGTGATAGCACTGTGAGATGCTTCTTTGGGATTCTGCCTCAGTGATATCACCGTGAGATGCTTCTATGGGATTCTGCCTTCGGATATCACAGTGAGATGCTTCTTTGGAATTCTGCCCAGTGATATCACCATGACATGCCTCTTTTGGATTCTGTCTCAGTGATATCACCGTGAGATGCTTCTTTGGGATTCTGTCTCAGTAATATCACCGTGAGAAGCTTCTTTGGGATTCTGTCTCAGTGATATCACCGTGAGATGCTTCTTTGGGATTCTGCCTTCTGATATTACCGTGGGATGCTTCTTTGGGATTCTGCCTCAGTGATATCACCGTGAGATGCTTCTTTGGGATTCTGCATTCTGATATCACCGTGGGATGCTTCTTTGGGATTCTGCCTCAGTGATATCACCGTGAGACGCTTCTTTGGGATTCTGTCTCAGTGATATCACCGTGAGATGCTTCTTTGGGATTATGACTTATGATATCACTGTAAGATGCGTCTTTGGGATTCTGCATCAGTGATATCACCGTGAGATGCTTCTTTGGGATTCTGCCTTCTGATATCACCGTGAGATGCTTCTTTCGGATTCTGCATCAGTGATATCACCGTGAGATGCTTCTTTGGGATTCTGTCTTCTGATATCACTGTGAGCTGCTTCTTTGGGATTCTGTCTCAGTGATATCACCGTGAGATTCTTCTTTGGGATTCTGTCTCAGTGATATCACAGTTGAGATGCCTCTTTGGAATTCTGCCTTATGACATCACCGTGAGATGCTTCTTTGGGATTCTGCCTTCGAATATCACAGTGAGATGCTTCTTTGGGATTCTGTCTCAGTGATATGACCGTGAGATGCTTCTTTGGGATTCTGTCTCAGTGATATCACCGTGAGCTGCTTCTTAGGGATTCTGCCTTCTGACATCAACGTGAGATGCTTCATTAGATTCTGCCTCAGTGATATCACTGTGAGATGCTTCTTTGGGATTCTGCCTCAGTGATATCACCGTGAGATGCTTCTTCGGGATTCTGTCTCAGTGATATCACCGTGAGCTGCTTCTTTGGGATTCTGTCTACTGATATCACAATGAGATGCCTCTTTCGGATTCAGTCTCAGTGATATCACCGTGAGATGGTTCTTTGGGATTCTGTCTTAGTGATATTACCGTGAGATGCTTCTTTGGGATTCTGCCTCAGTGATATCACTGTAAGATGCTTCTTTGGAATTCTGCCTCAGTGATATCACCGTGAGATGCATCTTTCGGATTCTGTCTCAGTGATATTACCGTGAGATGCTTCTTAGGGATTCTGCCTCAGTGATATCACTATGAGATGCTTCGTTGAGATTCTGCCTCAGTGATATCACCGTGATATGCTTCTTTGGAATTCTGCCTCAGTGATATCACCGTGAGATGCTTCTTTGGGATTCTGCCCCAGTGATAGCACTGTGAGATGCTTCTTTGGGATTCTGCCTCAGTGATATCACCGTGAGATGCTTCTTTGGGATTCTGCCTTCGGATATCACAGTGAGATGCTTCTTTGGAATTCTGCCCAGTGATTTCACCATGACATGCCTCTTTTGGATTCTGTCTCAGTGATATCACCGTGAGATGCTTCTTTGGGATTCTGTCTCAGTAATATCACCGTGAGAAGCTTCTTTGGGATTCTGTCTCAGTGATATCACCGTGAGATGCTTCTTTGGGATTCTGCCTTCTGATATTACCGTGGGATGCTTCTTTGGGATTCTGCCTCAGTGATATCACCGTGAGATGCTTCTTTGGGATTCTGCATTCTGATATCACCGTGGGATGCTTCTTTGGGATTCTGCCTCAGTGATATCACCGTGAGACGCTTCTTTGGGATTCTGTCTCAGTGATATCACCGTGAGATGCTTCTTTGGGATTCCTCATTCTGATATCACCGTGGGATGCTTCTTTGGGATTCTGCCTCAGTGATATCACCGTGAGACGCTTCTTTGGGATTCTGTCTCAGTGATATCACCATGAGATGCTTCTTTGGGAATATGCCTTATGATATCACTGTAAGATGCGTCTTTGGGATTCTGCATCAGTGATAGCACCGTGAGATGCTTCTTTGGGATTCTGCCTTCTGATATCACCGTGAGATGCTTCTTTCGGATTCTGCATCAGTGATATCCCCGTGAGATGCTTCTTTGGGATTCTGTCTTCTGATATCACTGTGAGCTGCTTCTTTGGGATTCTGTCTCAGTGATATCACCGTGAGATTCTTCTTTGGGATTCTGTCTCAGTGATATCACAGTTGAGATGCCTCTTTGGAATTCTGCCTTCTGACATCACCGTGAGATGCTTCTTTGGGATTCTGCCTTCGAATATCACAGTGAGATGCTTCTTTGGGATTCTGTCTCAGTGATATGACCGTGAGATGCTTCTTTGGGATTCTGTCTCAGTGATATCACCGTGAGCTGCTTCTTAGGGATTCTGCCTTCTGACATCAACGTGAGATGCTTCATTAGATTCTGCCTCAGTGATATCACTGTGAGATGCTTCTTTGGGATTCTGCCTCAGTGATATCACCGTGAGCTGCTTCTTTGGGATTCTGTCTACTGATATCACAATGAGATGCCTCTTTCGGATTCAGTCTCAGTGATATCACCGTGAGATGGTTCTTTGGGATTCTGTCTTAGTGATATTACCGTGAGATGCTTCTTTGGGATTCTGCCTCAGTGATATCACGGTAAGATGCTTCTTTGGAATTCTGCCTCAGTGATATCACCGTGAGATGCATCTTTCGGATTCTGTCTCAGTGATATTACCGTGAGATGCTTCTTGGGGATTCTGCCTCAGTGATATCACTATGAGATGCTTCTTTGAGATTCTGCCTCAGTGATATCACCGTGAGATGCTTCTTTGGAATTCTGCCTCAGTGATATCACTGTGAGATGCTTCTTTGGGATTCTGCCCCAGTGATAGCACTGTGAGATGCTTCTTTGGGATTCTGCCTCAGTGATATCACCGTGAGATGCTTCTTTGGGATTCTGCCTTCGGATATCACAGTGAGATGCTTCTTTGGAATTCTGCCCAGTGATATCACCATGACATGCCTCTTTTGGATTCTGTCTCAGTGATATCACCTTGAGATGCTTCTTTGGGATTCTGTCTCAGTAATATCACCGTGAGAAGCTTCTTTGGGATTCTGTCTCAGTGATATCACTGTGAGATGCTTCTTTGGGATTCTGCCTTCTGATATTACCATGGGATGCTTCTTTGGGATTCTGCCTCAGTGATATCACCGTGAGATGCTTCTTTGGGATTCTGCATTCTGATATCACCGTGGGATGCTTCTTTGGGATTCTGCCTCAGTGATATCACCGTGAGACGCTTCTTTGGGATTCTGTCTCAGTGATATCACCGTGAGATGCTTCTATGGGATTCTGCATTCTGATATCACCATGAGATGCTTCTTTGGGATTCTTTCTCAGTGATGTCACCGTGAGATGCTTCTTTGGAATTCTGCCTCAGTGATATCACCATGAGATGCTTCTTTGGGATTCTGCCTTCTGATATCACCGTGAGATGCTTCTTTGGGATTCTGCCTCAGCGATATGACCGTGAGATGCTTCTTTGGTATTCTGTCTCAGTGATATCACCGTGAAATGCTTCTTTGGGAATCAGCCCAGTGATATCACAGTGAGATGCTTCTTTAGGATTTTGTCTCAGTGATATCACAGTGAGATGCTTCTTTGGGATTCAGCCTTCTGATATCACAGTGACTTGCTTCTTTGGGATTCTGTCTCAGTGATATCACCGTGAGATGCTTCTTTGGAATTCTGTGTCAGTGATATCACCATGAGATACTTCTTTGGGATTCTGCCTCAGTGGTATCACTGTGAGGCGCTCCTTTGGGATTCTGTCTCAGTGATATCACTCTGAGATGCTTCTTGGGATTCTGTCTCA
This sequence comes from Triturus cristatus, assembly GCF_964204655.1. Lineage (NCBI taxonomy): Eukaryota > Metazoa > Chordata > Amphibia > Caudata > Salamandridae > Triturus > Triturus cristatus. The sequence continues at coordinate 63,503,924 of NC_140593.1, read as the reverse complement.
GTGATGTCACAGTGAGATGCCTCTTTCGGATTTTGTCTCAGTGATATCACCGTGAGATGCTTCTTTGGGATTTTGCCTCAGGGATATCACCGTGAGATGCCTCTTTGGGATTCTGCCTTCTTATTTCACCGTGAGATGCTTCTTTGGGATTCTGTCTCAGTGATATCACCGTGAGATGCTTCTTTGGGATTCTGCCTCAGTGATGTCACAGTGAGATGCTTCTTTGGGATTCTGGCAGTGATATCACAGTGAAATGCCTCTTTGGGATTCTGCCCAGTGATATCACAGTGAGATGCTTCTTTGGGATTCTGTCTCAGTGATATCACAGTGAGATGCTTCTTTGGGATTCTGCCTCAGTGATATCACCTTGAGATGCTTCTTTGGGATTCTGCCCAGTGATATCACAGTGAGATGCTTCTTTGGGATTCTGTCTCAGTGATATCACAGTGAGATGCTTCTTTGGGATTATGCCTCAGTGATATCACCGTGAGATGAATCAGAGATTGGTCGCACTCTGCTCGTCACACCAGGAAGTAGCCCCAAGGAACTGTGGTCAATGTAGTGGCGACGGCGAGTACGCCTATGCCACGGTGTAAGTAGAAAAGTATGTGTCGCATTAGCCATCCCTGGACACGTGTTTCGAGGTAGTTGCCTCTTGTCAGCAGGGAGCAGGTCAGTGTAAAGGGGTGCCGCGTGGACTGCCACAATGTAATTAAAACAGGTAAAGTACCTCTCATGGCGCGCAGGTGCAGGTCCAAGGCTCGTCAGCCCGTTGGCTCAAGGGAGCCGTAATAAATGAATCCGAGATTGGTCGCACTCTGCTCGTCACACCAGCAAGTAGGCCCAAGGAACTGTGGTCAATGTAGTGGCGACGGCGAGTACGCCTATGCCACGGTGTAAGTAGAAAAGTATGTGTCGCATTAGCCATCCCTGGACACGTGTTTCGAGGTAGTTCGCCACTACATCGACCAGAGTTCCTTGGGGCAACATGCTGGTGTGACGAGCAGTGTGCGGCCAACTGGATTTGTTATATAAAGGCTCCCTTGAGCCATTTGGGCTGACGAGCTCTGGACCAGCACCTGCGCGCCATGAGAGGTACTTTACCTGTTATTACGTTATTGGCAGTCCACGCGGCACCCCCTTACACTTACCTGCTCCCTGCTGACGAGAGGCAACTACCTCGAAACACGTGTCCAGGGATGGCTAATGCGACACATACTTTTTTCAACACTGTGGCATAGGCGTACTCGCCGTCGCCACTACATCGACCAGAGTTCCTTGGGGCAACATGCTGGTGTGACGAGCAGTGTGCGGCCAACTGGATTTGTTATATAAAGGCTCCCTTGAGCCATTTGGGCTGACGAGCTCTGGACCAGCACCTGCGCGCCATGAGAGGTACTTTACCTGTTATTACGTTATTGGCAGTCCACGCGGCACCCCATTACACTTACCTGCTCCCTGCTGACGAGAGGCAACTACCTCGAAACACGTGTCCAGGGATGGCTAATGCGACACATACTTTTTTCAACACTGTGGCATAGGCGTACTCGCCGTCGCCACTACATCGACCAAAGTTCCTTGGGGCAACATGCTGGTGTGACGAGCAGTGTGCGGCCAACTGGATTTATCACCGTGAGATGCTTCTTTGGGATTCTGCCTTCTGATATCACCGTGAGATGCTTCTTAGGAATTCTGCTTACTAATATCACAGTGAGATGCCTCTTTGGGATTCTCTCTGAGTAATATCACCGTCAGATGCCTCTTTGGGATTCTGTCTCAGTGATATCACCGTGAGATGCTTCTTTGGGATTCTGCCCAGTGATACCACAGTGAGATGCCTCTTTGGGATTCTGCCTCAGTGATATCACATTGAGATGCCTCTTTGGGATTCTGTCTCAGTGATATCACATTGAGATGCTACTTTGGGAGTCTGTCTCAGTGATATCACCGTGAGATGCTTCTTTGGGATTCAGCTTTCTGATATCACTGTGAGATGCCTCTTTGCTATTCTGTCTCAGTGATATCACAGTGAGCTGCCTCTTTGGAATTCCGCCTTCTGATATCACCGTGAGATGCTTCTTTGGGATTCTGCCTCAGTGATATCACAGTGAGCTGCCTCTTTGGAATTCTGTCTCAGTGATATCACCGTGAGATGCTTCTTTGGAATTCTGCCTCAGTAATATCACCGTGAGATGCCTCTTTGGGATTCTGTCTCAGTGATATCACCGTGAGATGCTTCTTTGGGATTCTGTCTCAGTGATATCACCGTGAGACACTTCTTTGGGATTCCGCCTTCTGATATCACCGTGAGATGCTTCTTTGGGATTCTGCCTCAGTGATATCACAGTGAGCTGCCTCTTTGGAATTCTGTCTCAGTGATATCACCGTGAGATGCTTCTTTGGGATTCTGCCTCAGCGATATCACCGTGAGATGCTTCTTTGGGATTCTGTCTCAGTGATATCACCGTGAGATGCTTCTTTGGGATTCTGCCTTCTGATATCACCGTTAGATGCTTCTTTGGGATTCTGCCTCATTGATATCACTGTGAGATGCTTCTTTGGGATTCTGCATCAGTGATATCACTGTGAGATGCTTCTTTGGGATTCTGCCTTCTGATATCACCGTGAGATGCTTCTTTCGGATTCTGCATCAGTGATATCACCGTGAGATGCTTCTTTGGGATTCTGTCTTCTGATATCACTGTGAGCTGCTTCTTTGGGATTCTGTCTCAGTGATATCACCGTGAGATTCTTCTTTGGGATTCTGTCTCAGTGATATCACAGTTGAGATGCCTCTTTGGAATTCTGCCTTCTGACATCACCGTGAGATGCTTCTTTGGGATTCTGCCTTCGAATATCACAGTGAGATGCTTCTTTTGGATTCTGTCTCAGTGATATCACCGTGAGCTGCTTCTTTGGGATTCTGCCTTCTGACATCAACGTGAGATGCTTCATTAGATTCTGCCTCAGTGATATCACTGTGAGATGCTTCTTTGGGATTCTGCCTCAGTGATATCACCGTGAGATGCTTCTTCGGGATTCTGTCTCAGTGATATCACCGTGAGCTGCTTCTTTGGGATTCTGTCTACTGATATCACAATGAGATGCCTCTTTCGGATTCAGTCTCAGTGATATCACCGTGAGATGGTTCTTTGGGATTCTGTCTTAGTGATATTACCGTGAGATGCTTCTTTGGGATTCTGCCTCAGTGATATCATGGTAAGATGCTTCTTTGGAATTCTGCCTCAGTGCTATCACCGTGAGATGCATCTTTCGGATTCTGTCTCAGTGATATTACCGTGAGATGCTTCTTAGGGATTCTGCCTCAGTGATATCACTATGAGATGCTTCTTTGGGATTCTGCCTCAGTGATATCACCGTGAGATGCTTCTTTGGAATTCTGCCTCAGTGATATCACCGTGAGATGCTTCTTTGGGATTCTGCCCCAGTGATAGCACTGTGAGATGCTTCTTTGGGATTCTGCCTCAGTGATATCACCGTGAGATGCTTCTTTGGGATTCTGCCTTCGGATATCACAGTGAGATGCTTCTTTGGAATTCTGCCCAGTGATATCACCATGACATGCCTCTTTTGGATTCTGTCTCAGTGATATCACCGTGAGATGCTTCTTTGGGATTCTGTCTCAGTAATATCACCGTGAGAAGCTTCTTTGGGATTCTGTCTCAGTGATATCACCGTGAGATGCTTCTTTGGGATTCTGCCTTCGGATATTACCGTGGGATGCTTCTTTGGGATTCTGGCTCAGTGATATCACCGTGAGATGCTTCTTTGGGATTCTGCATTCTGATATCACCGTGGGATGCTTCTTTGGGATTCTGCCTCAGTGATATCACCGTGAGGCGCTTCTTTGGGATTCTGTCTCAGTGATATCACCGTGAGATGCTTCTTTGGGATTCTGCATTCTGATATCACCGTAGGATGCTTCTTTGGGATTCTGCCTCAGTGATATCACCGTGAGACGCTTCTTTGGGATTCTGTCTCAGTGATATCACCGTGAGATGCTTCTTTGGGATTATGCCTTATGATATCACTGTAAGATGCTTCTTTGGGATTCTGCCTTCTAATATCACAGTGAGATGCTTCTTTGGGATTCAGTCTCAGTAATATCACCGTGAGATGCTTCTTTGGGATTCTGTTTCAGTGATATCACAGTGAGATGCCTCTTTGGGATTCTGTGTCAGTGATATCACTGAGAGATGCTTCTTTGGGATTCTGCCTCAGTGATATCACCGAGATCTGCTTCTTTGGGATTCTGTCTCAGTGATATCACAGTGAGATGCCTCTTTGGGATTCTGTCTCAGTGATATCACCGTGAGCTGCTTCTTTGGGATTCTGTCTACTGATATCACAGTGAGATGCCTCTTTCGGATTCTGTCTCAGTGATATTACTGTGAGATGCTTCTTTGGGATTCTACCTTAGTGATATCACCGTGAGATGCTTCTTTGGAATTCTGCCTCAGTGATATCACCTTTAGATGCTTCTTTGGGATTCTGCCTTCTGATATCACCATGAGATTCTTCTTTGGGATTCTGTCTCAGTGATTTTACAGTTGAGATGCCTCTTTGGAATTCTGCTTTCTGACATCACCGTGAGATGCTTCTTTGGGATTCTGCCTTCGAATATCACAGTGAGATGCTTCTTTGGGAATCTGTCTCAGTGATATGACCGTGAGATGCTTCTTTGGGATTCTGTCTCAGTGATATCACCGTGAGCTGCTTCTTTGGGATTCTGCCTTCTGACATCAACGTGAGATGCTTCATTAGATTCTGCCTCAGTGATATCACTGTGAGATGCTTCTTTGGGATTCTGCCTCAGTGATATCACCGTGAGATGCTTCTTCGGGATTCTGTCTCAGTGATATCACCGTGAGCTGCTTCTTTGGGATTCTGTCTACTGATATCACAATGAGATGCCTCTTTCGGATTCAGTCTCAGTGATATCACCGTGAGATGGTTCTTTGGGATTCTGTCTTAGTGATATTACCGTGAGATGCTTCTTTGGGATTCTGCCTCAGTGATATCACGGTAAGATGCTTCTTTGGAATTCTGCCTCACTGATATCACCGTGAGATGCATCTTTCGGATTCTGTCTCAGTGATATTACCGTGAGATGCTTCTTAGGGATTCTGCCTCAGTGATATCACTATGAGATGCTTCTTTGGGATTCTGCCTCAGTGATATCACCGTGAGATGCTTCTTTGGAATTCTGCCTCAGTGATATCACCGTGAGATGCTTCTTTGGGATTCTGCCCCAGTGATAGCACTGTGAAATGCTTCTTTGGGATTCTGCCTCAGTGATATCACAGTGAGATGCTTCTTTGGAATTCTGCCCAGTGATATCACCATGACATGCCTCTTTTGGATTCTGTCTCAGTGATATCAGCGTGAGATGCTTCTTTGGGATTCTGTCTCAGTAATATCACCGTGAGAAGCTTCTTTGGGATTCTGTCTCAGTGATATCACCGTGAGATGCTTCTTTGGGATTCTGCCTTCTGATATTACCGTGGGATGCTTCTTTGGGATTCTGCCTCAGTGATATCACCGTGAGATGCTTCTTTGGGATTCTGCATTCTGATATCACCGTGGGATGCTTCTTTGGGATTCTGCCTCAGTGATATCACCGTGAGACGCTTCTTTGGGATTCTGTCTCAGTGATATCACCGTGAGATGCTTCTTTGGGATTCTGCATTCTGATATCACCGTGGGATGCTTCTTTGGGATTCTGCCTCAGTGATATCACCGTGAGACGCTTCTTTGGGATTCTGTCTCAGTGATATCACCGTGAGATGCTTCTTTGGGATTATGCCTTATGATATCACTGTAAGATGCTTCTTTGGGATTCTGCCTTCTAATATCACAGTGAGATGCTTCTTTGGGATTCAGTCTCAGTAATATCACCGTGAGATGCTTCTTTGGGATTCTGTTTCAGTGATATCACAGTGAGATGCCTCTTTGGGATTCTGTGTCAGTGATATCACTGAGAGATGCTTCTTTGGGATTCTGCCTCAGTGATATCACCGAGATCTGCTTCTTTGGGATTCTGTCTCAGTGATATCACAGTGAGATGCCTCTTTGGGATTCTGTCTCAGTGATATCACCGTGAGCTGCTTCTTTTGGATTCTGTCTACTGATATCACAGTGAGATGCCTCTTTCGGATTCTGTCTCAGTGATATTACTGTGAGATGCTTCTTTGGGATTCTACCTCAGTGATATCACCGTGAGATGCTTCTTTGGAAATCTGCCTCAGTGATATCACAGTTAGATGCTTCTTTGGGATTCTGCCTTCTGATATCACCATGAGATGCTTCTTTGGGATTCTGCCTCAGTGATATCACTGTGAGATGCTTCTTTGGGATTCTGTCTCAGTGATATCACAGTGACATGCCTCTTTCAGATTGTGTCTCAGTGAAATCACCGCAAGATGGTTCTTTGGGATTCTGTCTCATTTGTTTCACCATGAGATGCTTTTTGGGGATTCTGCCTCAGTGATATCACCGTGAGATGCTTCTTTGGGATTCTGCCTCAGTGATATCACAGTGAGATACGTCTTTTGGATTCTGTCTCAGTTATATCACTGTGAGATGCGTCTTTGGGATTTTGTCTCAGTGATATCACCGTGAGATGCTTCTTTGGGATTCTGCCTCAGTCATATCACAGTGATATGCCTCTTTGGGATTCTGTCTCAGTGATATCACCATGATATGCTTCTTTGGGATTCTGCCTCAGTGATATCACCGTGAGATGCTTCTTTGGGATTCTGCCTCAGTGACATCACTGTGAGATGCCTCTTTGGGATTCTGCCTCAGTGATATCACTGTGAGGTGCTCCTTTGGTATTCTGTCTCAGTGATATCACTCTGAGATGCTTCTTGGGATTCTGTCTCAGTGATGTCAAAGTGAGATGCCTCTTTGGGATTCTGCCTCAGTGATATCACCGTGAGATGCTTCTTCGGGATTCTGTCTCAGTGATATCACCGTGAGATGCTTCTTTGGGATTCTGCCTTATGATATCACTGTGAGATGCTTCTTTGGGATTCTGCCTTCTAATATCACAGTGAGATGCTTCATTGGGATTCTGTCTCAGTAATATCACCGTGAGATGCTTCTTTGGGATTCTGTCTCAGTAATATCACAGTGAGATGCCTCTTTGGGATTCTGCATTCAGATATCACCGTGAGATGCCTCTTTCGGATTCTGTCTCAGTGATATTACTGTGAGATGCTTCTTTGGGATTCTGCCTTCTGATATCACCATGAGATGCTTCTTTGGGATTCTGTCTCAGTGATATCACCGTGAGATGCTTCTTTGGAATTCTGCCTCAGTGATATCACCGTGAGATGCTTCTTTGGAATTCTGCCTCAGTGATATCACCGTGAGATGTTTCTTTGGGATTCTGCCTTCTGATATCACCATGAGATGCTTCTTTGGGATTCTGTCTCAGTGATATCACCGTGAGATGCTTGTTTGGAATTCTGCCTCAGTGATATCACCATGAGATGCTTCTTTGGGATTCTGCCTTCTGATATCACCGTGAGATGCTTCTTTGGGATTCTGTCTCAGCGATATGACCGTGAGATGCTTCTTTGGTATTCTGTCTCAGTGATATCACCGTGAAATGCTTCTTTGGGAATCAGCCCAGTGATATCACAGTGAGATGCTTCTTTAGGATTTTGTCTCAGTGATATCACAGTGAGATGCTTCTTTGGGATTCAGCCTTCAGATATCACAGTGAGATGCTTCATTGGGATTCTGTCTCAGTAATATCACCGTGAGATGCTTCTTTGGGATTCTGTCTCAGTAATATCACAGTGAGATGCCTCTTTGGGATTCTGCATTCAGATATCACCGTGAGATGCCTCTTTCGGATTCTGTCTCAGTGATATTACTGTGAGATGCTTCTTTGGGATTCTGCCTTCTGATATCACCATGAGATGCTTCTTTGGGATTCTGTCTCAGTGATATCACCGTGAGATGCTTCTTTGGAATTCTGCCTCAGTGATATCACCGTGAGATGTTTCTTTGGGATTCTGCCTTCTGATATCACCATGAGATGCTTCTTTGGGATTCTGTCTCAGTGATATCACCGTGAGATGCTTGTTTGGAATTCTGCCTCAGTGATATCACCATGAGATGCTTCTTTGGGATTCTGCCTTCTGATATCACCGTGAGATGCTTCTTTGGGATTCTGTCTCAGCGATATGACCGTGAGATGCTTCTTTGGTATTCTGTCTCAGTGATATCACCGTGAAATGCTTCTTTGGGAATCAGCCCAGTGATATCACAGTGAGATGCTTCTTTAGGATTTTGTCTCAGTGATATCACAGTGAGATGCTTCTTTGGGATTCAGCCTTCTGATATCACAGTGACTTGCTTCTTTGGGATTCTGTCTCAGTGATATCACCGTGAGATGCTTCTTTGGAATTCTGTGTCAGTGATATCACCATGAGATACTTCTTTGGGATTCTGCCTCAGTGGTATCACTGTGAGGCGCTCCTTTGGGATTCTGTCTCAGTGATATCACTCTGAGATGCTTCTTGGGATTCTGTCTCAGTGATGTCACAGTGAGATGCCTCTTTCGGATTCTGTCTCAGTGATATCACCATGAGATGCTTCTTTGGGATTTTGCCTCAGGGATATCACCGTGAGATGCCTCTTTGGGATTCTGCCTTCTTATTTCACCATGAGATGCTTCTTTGGGATTCTGTTTCAGTGATATCACCGTGAGATGCTTCTTTGGGATTCTGCCGCAGTGATATCACAGTGAGATGCCTCTTTGGGATTCTGGCAGTGATTTCACAGTGAGATGCCTCTTTGGGATTCTGCCCAGTGATATCACAGTGACATGCTTCTTTGGGATTCTGTCTCAGTGATATCACAGTGAGATGCTTCTTTTGGATTCTGCCTCAGTGATATCACCTTGAGATGCTTCTTTGGGATTCTGCCCAGTGATATCACAGTGAGATGCTTCTTTGGGATTCTGTCTCAGTGATATCACAGTGAGATGCTTCTTTGGGATTCTGCCTCAGTGATATCACCGTGAGATGCTTCTTTGGGATTCTGCCTTCTGATATCACCGTGAGATGCTTCTTAGGAATTCTGCTTTCTAATATCACCGTCAGATGCCTCTTTGGGATTCTGTCTCAGTGATATCACCGTGAGATGCTTCTTTGGGATTCTGTCTCAGTGATATCACAGTGAGATGCCTCTTTGGGATTCTGCCTCAGTGATATCACATTGAGATGCCTCTTTGGGATTCTGTCTCAGTGATATCACATTGAGATGCTACTTTGGGATTCTGTCTCAGTGATATCACAGTGAGATGCTTCTTTGAGATTCAGCTTTCTGATATCACTGTGAGATGCCTCTTTGGTATTCTGTCTCAGTGATATCACCGTGAGATGCTTCTTGGGATCCTGTGTCAGTGATATCACAGTGAGATGCCTCTTTGGGATTCTGTCTCAGTGATATCATGATATCACCGTGAGATGCTTCTTTGGGATTCTGCATCAGCGATATCACCGTGAGATGCTTCTTTGGGATTCTGCCTCAGTGATATCAATCAATCAGTTAATTTGTAAAGCGCACTACTTACCCGCAAGGGTTTCAAGGCGCTGAGGGCGGGGGGGGGATGCTGCTGCTACTGGTCGAAAAGCCAGGTCTTGAGTCGTCTCCTGAAGGTCAGCAGGTCTTCGGTCTGTTGTAGGTTGAGGGGGAGGGTGTTCCAGGTCTTGGTGGTGCGGTGGGAGAAGGACCTACCTCCGGATGTGGCTCTACGGATGTGCGGGACCGTGGCCAGGGCGTGGTCGGCAGAGCGCAGTTTCCTGTTGGGTACGTAGAAGTGGAGACGACTGTTGAGATAGGCTGGGCCGGTTTTGTGGAGTGCCTTGTGTGTGTGGATCAGGAGCTTGAAGGAGATTCTTCTGTCGACGGGCGTTTCCGTAGTCGAGTCTGCTGCTGACTAGGGCCTGAGTGACTATTTTCCTCGTGTCTGTCTGGATCCATCTGTAGATCTTGCGGAGCATGCGGAGGGTGTTGAAGCAGGTAGAGGAGACTGAGTTGACTTGTTTGGTCATTTTGAGTTTCGAGTCGAGGATGACTCCCAGGTGGCGTGCGTGGTTGGTAGGAGCCGGGGGTGTCCCCAGTGATGCGGGCCACCAGGAGTCATCCCATGCTGAGGGGTTGGGCCCGAGGATGAGGATCTCCATCTTGTCTGTGTTCAGCAGTGAGATGCTTCTTTGGGATTCTGTCTCAGTTTTTTCACCATGAGATGCTTTTTGGGGATTCTGCCTCAGTGATATCACCGTGAGATGCTTCTTTGGGATTCTGCCTCAGCGATATCATCGTGAGATGCTTCTTTGGATTCTGCCTTCTGATATCACCGTGAGATGCTTCTTTGGAATTCTGCTTTCTAATATCACAGTGAGATGCCTCTTTGGGATTCTTACTCAGTGATATCACCGTGAGATGCCTCTTTGGGATTTTGTCTCAGTGATATCACCGTGAGATGCTTCTTTTTATTTTTTTTATTTGTTCTTGTATAGTGCATGTACACCGACAGGTCTCTTAGCGCTTTGGAAGAAGAAAAACACAGTCAAAGGCGGGATTGTCTCCAGGTACTGAAAGGTTTATAAGCTGTATCTAATGCTTCCCTAAAAAGGATAGTTTTTAGTTGTTTCCGAGAGGGAAGATGACTGTGTTCTTTACGGAGATTAACGGGGAGCTCATTCCAGAGTTGAGGCAGAAGGACAGAGATTGCTCGTCCCCCTTTGGATGTGGTGTTAAAACATGGGCAGATCAACCGGCCTGCTTCCGCTGAACGCAACGCACGCCCTGGCACATATTTGAGTAGTCGTTCTTTTATGTACCCTGGGGCGTGTCCGTGTAGAGCTTTGTGGGTAAAGCCCAACCCCTTGAACTTCGCTCTTTGCTTGATAGGCAGCCAGTGCAACTTGCACAGCAAGGAAGTGGCGGAGTTCTTCTGGGCAGCCTAAAGATTAGCCTGACTGCATCATTCAACACCAACTGCAGTTTATTAGTAAGTTTCTGGGGGAGCCCCACATAAAGCGCGTTGCCATAGTCAAGTCTCGAGACAATAGTTGCTGATACTGTCGTTTTCATTGACGAAACTGAGAGAAGAGGAACCAGTTTCCTCAGCTGTCTAAGAAGACCTATGCATGTTCCGACCTCCGAATTGACTTGGTTGGTCATAGAGAGCTCAGAGTCGATCTTAATGCCCAAGCTTTTCACAACGGGTGCTGGGTTAGGAGTGGACCCCAGCTCTTGGGGCCAGAACCGATCGCTCCAGGGGTTGTTTTTAGTTGAGCTGGCTAGAACTTCAGTTTTGTCTGGATTGCTTTTTAGGGAGTTAGCAGTCATCCAGTTTACTGTGAACCTGAGTATGCTCAGGGCTGACGCTTGTGCATGTGCCGAATTATCAATCCTCAGGATGAGTTGGGTATCATTCGTGTAATTAAATACTCGGCAGTCCATTTTCGCTAGCGCGGCCACCAGAGGCTGTAGGTATATATTAAAGAGGAGAGATGACAGTGCGGAGGCCTGAGGGACCCCGCAAGAGATGTTGCCCTTTTCCGATACCTGCTCACCCAGTTGGATCCTCTGTGATCGTACTGATAAGAAGGATTCTAACCATTTGTGGGCCTGCCCCCTAATGCCCAGGTCCGCCAACCGAGTCCGTAGTTTTGTGTGGCAGATCGTATCGAACGCCACTGAAAGATCTAGTAGGATCAGGGCGCATGATTCTTTGTTGTCGGCCTTAATCCTAAATTCATCCAGTACAGATAGCATAACCAGCTCCGTACTGTGGTGGGCTCTGAAACCTGCCTGGTGATATTGGAGTAGCTCGTGTTCCTCCAGGAATGCCGAGATAGTCTTCAAGACGTGTTGCTCCACAACCTTTGCCAGGAAAGGGAGCTGGGAGAAAGGCCTATAATTTTTTAGCTCAGTCCTGTCTGCCCCTGTTTTTTTTAGTAGAGGAGTAACTCTAGCCTCCTTCAGGTTTGAGGGGACCTGACTAGTCGCCAAGGAATTATTCAGGAGGGTGAGAATCTGACTTTCCAGGGCAGGGAGTGCCATCCTGAAGGTCCGTGGTGGGCAGGGGTCGGCAGGGGAGCCTGATTTAGTGTCGTTTGACAGGAGTATAAGAGACCTTGGGTCTAGTTGAGGGAAGCTAGTGAGTTGATGGCAGGGGAGGGGTAGGGGTGTAGACCGCTCCAGGGAGCTCATGGTGATGGGGGTGTTTTTAATCTCTAGGAGGATGTTCGTTACTTTCTGGAGAAAAAAGGATTGTAAAGCGTTACAGTCAGAGGGTGCTACTGCAGAGTTAGCATCTGACTTTTTGCTGAGTTCTTTTAGGATCTTAAAAGTCTCCTTTTATTTATTTGCCGTGTCAATGATTCGCGCTTCATAGTACTCAGCTTTCCTGGATATTATGGATTTTTATACAGTGTGAGTAGAGATTTATAGGTAATTAGCTCGGCGGGGTCGTAATCTTTCCGCCACCATCTCTCGGCTTGGCGGAGGCTTTGTTTCCTTTCCCTCAGTAGCTCATTAAACCAGGGGGCCCCCTTGCCTTTGTGTCTAATTCTTTCTCTACGTTCTGGTGCTACCTGATCAATAGCGGATTGTAGGGTGTTCCTGAGGGTTTCACTATCTGAGTCAATATTACCTTCCTCAAAATTGGTTGAGGGTAACCTCTGTAGTGTGTCCACTAGATTGTCTGCCTGAATTTTATTCCAGCTCTGCACTTTCCTCCACTCGAGGGGGGTTTGTGAAAGCGGGCTATCCATCAAATCCCAACACGAGATTAGTGAGTGGTCAGACCATGCACAGGGCCGAATATTCGTTAGCCTGTCCCGGGGGTTAGAGGACCAAACCAGGTCTAAGGTGTGTCCTTTGATGTGGGTTGGGCGATCCACCAGTTGACGGAGCCCCATGGGGACATTTCCATGTCTAGCTGCTTGGCATCGGCTCTCGTGGAGATTTTTCCCAAGTAGTTAAAATCTCCGACCACCACGAGTCTCTGGTACCGTGTACTGAGGTCAGAAACGGTCTCTGCGAAATAATTGATGAACCCAGGGGTTGCCTCCGTGGGGCGGTAGACTACCAGGAGAAGGAGACAGGAAGATTTAAAGGAGATTTTAACTCCTAGCATATCTGTATTAGCTATGCTCTCTGCTATTATCTTGGTGGCCATGATCCTGATGTTGAAGAGGATCGCCACTCCCCCTCCTCTCCTGTTATCTTGCCTGTTGTGCCAGAGGGCATCAAAGTCCCCTGGGAGGGCGGCGATGATATCAGGGACAGATGCATCACCTAACCAGGTTTCCGTAAGTGCCAGTATGTCAATATCCCCCTCCTAGAGAAGCGAAAAGATCTCCAGATGGTGTCTCTGTAGATATCTTGTGTTCAAGACTGCTACTTTTATACCAAGAGGGTTTCCTTGCCTGATGCTAATGTGAGGTGCTGACCTAGGGCTTTTAGGGCTATCTGCCCCGTTGTGTCTCAAGATGTTTTCGGTTCTCAGTTTGGCTATGACATTGTTGTTAAGCGCATAGTTGCCTGTGGCTAGGGATTGCAGTTCTAATGCGGAATATATCATTACTGGACCAGGGGTTCTGGCCCCTGGATCCGTCCGGACGCGGACGGGCGCAGACGGGCTTGCCTTAGGCGCGCTAGTGGCCACCAAAGTGCAATCAGTGTTTCAAACGACTGTATTTCACGTAAAAGCAGTTGTCATGCTTTAAAAGAATTATAAATATTCGATGCAAGCACATTTTTTAGCAGCAGGGTAGGCTAACAGAAATAGATCTGCTCAGACCAAATTAAGGCGGCTAAATGCAAACCATGAGGACCACCCGTGCTCCTTGGTGTGTCTTTCCTACTGTCCCTTTGGGATTCTGTCTCGGTGATATTACCGTGAGATGGTTCTTTGGGATTCTCTCTCAGTTTTTTCACCATGAGATGCTTTTTGGGTATTCTGCCTCAGTGATATCACCGTGAGATGCTTCTTTGGGATTCTGCCTCAGTGATATCACCGTGAGATGCTTCTTTGGGATTCTGCCTCAGTGACATCACTGTGAGATGCCTCTTTGGGATTCTGCCTCAGTGATATCACTGTGAGGTGCTCCTTTGGGATTCTGCCTCAGTGATATCACCGTGAGATGCTCCTTTGGGATTCTGTCTCAGTGATATCACCGTGAGATGCTTCTTTGGTAATCTGCCTCAGTGATATCACCGTGAGATGCTTCTTTGGAATTCTGCCTTCTGATATCACTGTGAGATGCTTCTTTGGGATTCAGCCTTCTGATATCACAGTGAGATGCTTCTTTGTGATTCTGCCTCAGTGATATCACCGTGAGATGCTTCTTTGGAATTCTGCCTCAGTGATATCACTGTGAGAAGCTTCTTTGGAATTATGCCTTCTGATATCACAATCAGATGCTTCTTTGGGATTCTGCCTCGGAGATATCACAGTGATATGCTTCTTTGTGATTCTGCCTCAATGATATCACCGTGAGATGCCTCTTTGGGATTCTGCCCAGTGATATCACAGTGAGATGCCTCTTTGGCATTCTGCCTCAGTGATATCACAGTGAGATGCTTCTTTGTGATTCTGCCTCAGTGATATCACAGTGAGATGCTTCTTTGTGATTCTGCCTCAGTGATATCACCGTTAGATGTGTCTTTGGGATTCTGTCTCAGTGATATCACAGTGAGCTGCCTCTTTGGGATTCTGTCTCAGTTATTTTACCGTGAGATGCTTCTTTGGGATTCTGCCTCAGTGATATCACAGTGAGATGCTTCTTTGGGATTCTGCCTCAGTGATATCACCGTGAGATGCTTCTTTGGGATTCTGCCTCAGTGACATCACTGTGAGATGCCTCTTTGGGATTCTGCCTCAGTGATATCACTGTGAGGTGCTCCTTTGGTATTCTGTCTCAGTGATATCACTCTGAGATGCTTCTTGGGATTCTGTCTCAGTGATATCAAAGTGAGATGCCTCTTTGGGATTCTGCCTCAGTGATATCACCGTGAGATGCTTCTTTGGGGTTCTGCCTCAGTGATATCACCGTGAGATGCTTCTTTGGTAATCTGCCTCAGTGATATCACTGTGAGATGCTTCTTTGGGATTCAGCCTTCTGATATCACAGTGAGATGCTTCTTTGTGATTCTGCCTCAGTGAAATCACCGTGAGATGCTTCTTTGGAATTCTGCCTCAGTGATATCACAGTGAGATGCCTCTTTTGGATTCTGCCTCAGTGATATCACTGTGAGAAGCTTCTTTGGAATTCTGCCTTCTGATATCACAATCAGATGCTTCTTTGGGATTCTGCCTCGGTGATATCACCGTGAGATGCTTCTTTGGAATTCTGCCTCGGTGATATCACTGTGAGATGCCTCTTTGGGATTCTATCTCAGTGATATTACCTTGAGATGCCTCTTTGGGATTCTGTCTCAGTGATCTCACCATGAGATACCTCTTTGGGTTTCTGCCTCAGTGATATCACCATGAGATGCGTCTTTGGGATTCTGCCTTCTGATATCACTGTGAGGTGCTCCTTTGAGATTCTGTCTCAGTGATATCACTCTGAGATGCTTCTTGGGGTTCTGTCTCAGTGATATCACAGTGAGATGCCTCTTTCGGATTATGTCTCAGTGATATCACCGTGAGATGCTTCTTTGGGATTTTGCCTCAGTGATATCACCATGAGATGCCTCTTTGGGACTCTCTCTGAGTGATATCACCGTGAGATGCCTCTGTGGGATTCTGCCTTCTTATATCACCATGAGATGCTTCTTTGGGATTCTGTCTCAGTGATATCACAGTGAGATGCTTCTTTGGGATTCTGTCTCAGTGATATCACAGTGAGACGCTTCTTTGGGATTCTGCCTCAGTGATATCAGCGTGAGATGCTTCTTTGGGATTCTGCCTTCTGATATCACCGTGAGATGCTTCTTTGGGATTCTGTCTCAGTGATATCACAGTGAGATGCCTCTTTTGGATTCTGTCTCAGTGATATCACTGTGAGATGCTTCTTTGGGATTTTGTCTCAGTGATATCACAGAGAGATGCCTCTTTTGGATTCTGCCTCAGTGATATCACTGTGAGAAGCTTCTTTGGAATTCTGCCTTCTGATATCACAATCAGATGCTTCTTTGGGATTCTGCCTCGGTGATATCACTGTGAGATGCTTCTTTGGAATTCTGCCTCAGTGATATCACTGTGAGATGCCTCTTTGGGATTCTGTCTCAGTGATATTACCTTGAGATGCCTCTTTGGGATTCTGTCTCAGTGATCTCATCATGAGATAACTCTTTGGGTTTCTGCCTTAGTGATATCTCTGTGAGGTGCCTCTTTGGGATTCTGTCTCAGTGACTTCACCATGAGATGCTTCTTTGTGATTCTGTCTCATGGATATCACAGTGAGATGCTTCTTTGGTATTCTATCTCAGTGATATCACCATGAGATGCTTCTATGGGATTCTGTCTCAGCGATATCACTGTGAGATGCTTCTTTGGTATTCTATCTCAGTGATATCACCATGAGATGCTTCTTTGGGAATCAGCCCAGTGATATCACAGTGAGATGCTTCTTTGGAATTTTGTCTCAGTGATCTCACAGTGAGATGCCTCTTTCGGATTCTGTCTCAGTGATATCACCGTGAGATGCTTCTTTGGGATTTTGCCTCAGTGATATCACCGTGAGATGCCTCTTTGGGACTCTCTCTGAGTGATATTACCGTGAGATGCCTCTGTGGGATTCTGCCTTCTTATATCACCATGAGATGCTTCTTTGGGATTCTGTCTCAGTGATATCACCGTGAGATGCTTCTTTGGGATTCTGTCTCAGTGATATCACAGTGAGATGCCTCTTTTGGATTCTGTCTCAGTGATATCACTGTGAGATGCTTCTTTGGGATTTTGTCTCAGTGATATCACAGTGAGATGCCTCTTTTGGATTCTGTCTCAGTGATATCACAGTGAGATGCCGCTTTGGGATTCTGCCTTTTTATATCACCATGAGATGCCTCTTTTGGATTCTGTCTCAGTGATATCAAAGTGAAATGCCTCTTTGGGATTCTGCCCAGTGATATCACAGTGAGATGCTTCTTTGGGATTCTGTCTCAGTGATATCACAGTGAGATGCTTCTTTTGGATTCTGCCTCAGTGATTTCACCGTGAGATGCTTCTTTGGAATTCTGCCTTCTGATATCACCGTGAGATGCTTCTTTGGAATTCTGCTTTCTAATATCACAGTGAGATGCCTCTTTGGGGTTCTCTCTGAGTGATATCACCGTGAGATGCCTCTTTGGGATTCTGTCTCAGTGATATCACCGTGAGATGCTTCTTTGGGATTCTGCCCAGTGATATCACCGTGAGATGCTTCTTTGGCATTCTGCCTCAGTGACATCACTGTGAGATGCCTTTTTGGAATTCTGCCTCAGTGATATCACTGTGACATGCTTCTTTGGGATTCTGTCTCAGTGATATCACCATGAGATACTTCTTTGGGATTCTGTCCAGTGATATCACTGTGAGATGCTTCTTTGGGATTCTGCCTCAGTGATATCACAGTGAGATGCTTCTTTGGGATTCTGCCTCAGTGACATCACAGTGAGATGCTTCTTTGGGATTCTGCCTCAGTGACATCACTGTGAGATGCTTCTTTGGGATTCTGCCTCAGTGATATCACCGTGAGATGCTTCTTTGGGATTCTGTCTCAGTGATATCACAGTGAGGTGCTTCTTTGGGATTCTGTCTCAGTGATATCACCATGAGATTCTTCTTTGGGATTCAGCCCAGTGATATCACTGTGAGATGCTTCTTTGGGATTCTGCCTCAGTGATATCACAGTGAGATGCTTCTTTGGGATTCTGCCTCAGTGACATCACAGTGAGATGCTTCTTTGGGATTCTGCCTCAGTGACATCACTGTGAGATGCTTCTTTGGGATTCTGCCTCAGTGATATCACCGTGAGATGCTTCTTTGGGATTCTGTCTCAGTGATATCACAGTGAGGTGCTTCTTTGGGATTCTGCCTCAGTGATATCACCGTGAGATGCTTCTTTGGGATTCTGCCTCAGTGACATCACTGTGAGATGCCTCTTTGGGATTCTGCCTCAGTGATATCACTGTGAGGTGCTCCTTTGGTATTCTGTCTCAGTGATATCACTCTGAGATGCTTCTTTGGGATTCTGCCTCAGTGATATCCGTGAGATGCCTCTTTGGGATTCTGTCTCCGTGATATCAGTGTGAGATGCTTCTTTGGGATTTTGTCTCAGTGATATCACAGTGAGATGCTTCTTTGGGATTTTGTCTCAGTGATATCACAGTGAGATGCTTCTTTGGGATTCTGTCTCGGTGATATCACTGTGAGATGCTTCTTTGGGATTTTGTCTCAGTGATATCACAGTGAGATGCTTCTTTGGGATTCTGCCCAGTGATATCACAGTGAGATGCCTCTTTTGGATTCTGTCTCAGTGATATCACAGTGAGATGCCTCTTTCGGATTCTGCCTTCTTATATCACCGTGAGATGCTTCTTTGGGATTCTGTCTCAGTGATATCAAAGTGAAATGCCTCTTTGGGATTCTGCCTCAGTGATATCACAGTGAGATGCTTCTTTGGTATTCTGTCTCAGTGATATCACCGTGAGATGCTTCTTTGGGATTCTGCCTCAGTGATATCAGCGTGAGATGCTTCTTTGGCATTCTGCCTCAGTGATATCACCGTGAGATGCTTCTTTGGAATTCTGCCCTGGTGATATCACAGGAAGAGGCTTCCTTTGGATTCTACCTTGGTGATATTACAATGAGGTGTTTAGTTGTCCTTTAATGTTTTAGCGCTCTGTTTTTCTGTGCTTTTACCTTGGTGATGTAAAATTCTGCTTTGTCTCTTTTGTTTAATTGCACCTTTGTGATATACCAGTTAGATGTGTTTTCCACTTTAGTGCAGATGCTTTAAAGGTGCGGTGTGTGGTAACTGGATAAGCCATATTTAGGCCCTTCTCAGCCTTAAGTCTCCAAGGGTTTGAGGTCAGGTTCTGGTGGCGGGTGATGCCATTCATATCTATGGGACACCTTTGCAGGATCAACTTGGTTGCAAAGTAGGTGACGTCCTCCAGCTGAGGGTGAGAGGTACCTATATGACGAAAAGCTGGAGAACGTAATTAACACATGTCTGTTTACGAAATGTAACAGCATAGTCGAGGTGAAGCGACTTGGGGTAGTGGGAAATTTTCTGGATGCAGCGTTTGGCAAGGCTGAGTAACCATGCCTAAACAGTTTCTTTCCATCTATAAGTTACTGGGTAGAGATGTCCAATTCTGCACCTCCTTGACAAGGGGTGCAGTCACTGTTAAATTATTTCAGAGGTATACAAAATGGGCAGCCTGGGATGTCCAGTTTGGCTCCTGTGTGTCTTCTGCAGTTAGGAAGATCAGGAGTCAAAGGCGTGTTTAGGAAGTGTAGTCTTTGTAAAGAAATACAAAGGTCCACAAGGAGAAGTAGAAAGTTTGCCTGCAGCAACTATACACTAGAAATGAGATAATGGAATCAGCAAAGTCCAAAACACACATGAAGCATGCAAACCATTCCACATTCTGACCATGACAAGACAAACAATAAAAAGCCTTGGCAAAGGCATATAACAAAAGAGGGTAATAAAGTAGGTCACAAAGGGTTACTACGCTAGTACAATATGAAGTAGGGAGATGAGGAACAAAAGCTACAGGAAACAAAGCTAATAGAAAACATGATCAAAATAATAATCCGGTAGCGTAATAATTACAAACATAAGTAACATTATAATTACAATCATAAATTATTGCAGAATCTAATCACTTAACTGTGAGGTAGTTTGACAACTCTTTTACCACATTGCCATTTAACAATGCCACTTTCATCCACTTCTTACGGGGTACGAGAAGCACTTGAATTGGTCTTAACATCATTACTAGGAGTGGTAATAAAAGTATCGCAATGGACGTGGCTGTCAGTGGAAGTATCATCTGTGATGCAGGACTCACACTCAACGTCACTGTTTACAATCTGGCCACGTGTACCAGAAACAACCTCTACTTCTGAATTATTCTTGTTTCTAGTAGAGTGGACCATATCTAGAACCATGACTCCTCGTCTACACCTTTACCTTCTTTCAAAATAATATCTTTCTGATTGGGTTCCAGTTTTACAGTAGAGCCTTTCTCCAGCAACCACGCTCCTTCAATACCATTGAACATTTACTCACATGTAAGTCGTCAGCTGGTTCAGCGAACAAATAATTTCAGTTAGTCACTCTAAAAGGTTTCCTTGTGAGAACCCAATCACCCACCTTTAAGTTCTTGTTATTGCCTTTCTTATTGAGATCAAAATATAGTTTTGAGTGTTTTTGTACCTTGCTGACTCGTTTATGCATGCGTTCACCAGAGATAGAATCATCACATTTGTTTCCAGACCATCTAGGCATTATCTTGGTGTTTGGTTCCTGACCTTTTAATAGGAAAAATGGTGAGACACCAGTCAGGGCATGTGGCCGATTTAAATAACTCCAAACAATTTCTCTCAAGTAATTTTTCACTAACCCATTAGCAAAAGGAAAGTATGAAGGTGTCTTTTCTTATATGTATGCATTTTATCTGACACAAACTGTCTGCCATTGTCATAAACAAGAATATCAGGCCCGCCTTCCTTGGCAAAAATATCCTTTAAAAATTCTATAACTTTCCCAGTTGTGGGACAATTCACGAATAAGAAAGTAGCCCACTTCGAGTAGTAATCGGTAAGAAGACTAAGTTGTCTTAAATCGGATGGTAATGGATTATTGCGCCTTTCAAAGTCAATGTCTAATTTCTGCAATGCCTTAAGAGGTAATGGGATAGGCTTTCTTTGGAAACCTTCCAGTGTTTATTAGTCAATAAACATAGTGGGAATTTATCTTCAAAATTACCCACTTTTCCATCAATGGCAGGCCATCAGTAACACATTTTTAACATGTTCACTATGCACATTCTGATGAATTTCTCTCTCAAATTAACAGGGATAAAAAAAATTTCAACAGTTTATCCAGATACCTGTTGATAAGGTACAATAGCTTTATCCAAAACTTTTAATACAAGGCCAACCATCAACAAGATGGTTTTTTCCTTCCTCCAATAGTACATCTTTCCCATATTCCTGGAACCATTCTTTTCCAGTTATAACTCCCATACACGCCTGAATAGCACCCACGACTGACACAACATACTCATAGGGCCCGATTCACAGAACTAATTTAAGACAAAATCCTAAACTTACTACCATTTTGGTATTCACAGAAGGCACTTACTCATTTCGGTATTCACAGAAGGCACTTACTCATTTCAGTATTCACAGAAGTTAGGAGTCCTAACTTTAGGACTCCTAAATGCCTTCTGTGAATACCGAAAGTCTTAAAATTAGGATTTTTCTCAATTTAGTAGTAGTAAAGTTAGGAGTCCTAACTTTAGGACTCCTAAATGCCTTCTGTGAATACCGAAAGCCTTAAAATTAGGATTTTTCTAAGTTTAGTAGTAGTAAAGTTAGGAGTCCT
Source organism: Triturus cristatus (assembly GCF_964204655.1). Taxonomy (NCBI): domain Eukaryota; kingdom Metazoa; phylum Chordata; class Amphibia; order Caudata; family Salamandridae; genus Triturus; species Triturus cristatus. The sequence goes on along the minus strand of NC_140593.1, from coordinate 63,482,316 downwards.
AACTTTCGGACTCCTAAACTGAGAAAAATCCTACTTTTAAGACTTTCGGTATTCACAGAATGCATTTAGGAGTCCTAAAGTTAGGACTCCTAACTTCTGTGAATACCGAAGTGAGTAAGTGTCTTCTGTGAATACCAAAATGAGAAAGTGCCTTCTGTGAATACGAAAATGGTAGTAAGTTTAGGATTTTGTCTTAAGGTAGTTCTTTGAATCGGGCCCATTGTCTTTAGTTTCATAATCTTCCTTACTGTGAGTGAAAGGTCTATGTGATCAGGAGTCCACATACATGTTCTTTACCAAGGAGTACACTGTATGTCAAAGATACTCCTGGAGCTTGAAATGAATCACACTACTCTAGTGGAAGCTTTACTTATACATTACCATTCATAAAAAAGACAAGTGGTACGTGGAGAATAAGACCAAATTTGTTTCCCTGTAAGTAAGAGTGAAGTCTCTCAACTGCCCAAACGCAGGCTAAAGCCTCACATTCATGTGATTCTGCTTCTATTAATGTATGTGAAATGTTGCCCTGCCTTGGTGTTGGACAGCCCCCAATGCAGATGAGCTAGCATCCACAGTATCAGACCATTTGGCATTAGAAAGGTTTAACCCCTTCGGTGCTCATGACGGAATGGTTCCGTCATGACCCACGGTTGAGCTGTGCTCATGACGGAACCATTCCGTCATGACCACGCCCGCGCAAGATTCCGTCAGCACAGCGGCGGAATCTGCGCAGCATCGAAGGGGTTAAAAGATGGTGCAGATACAATCAATTTACGCACAGGGGCAAATGCCTCATCCTGTTCAGCCCCCACACAAATATTTCCTTCTTCCTAAGTGATTTTCTCAAAGGTTCAACTACCACAGCATACTTTTGTACAAAGTGTGAATAATATTCACTTAAACCTAAAAATGATCTAAGTGAATGTGTGGGTGCAGTCCTAATCACTTCAGTTAAATCACATTTGGGTTTGATACCATCAGTAAATAATGTATGCCCTAAACAGTCAACCTCAGCTTGTAAAAATGTGCATTTTCTGATGAATACTTCTACCTGCAGATTCCTCATCTGCAGACAAACCCCAGACGCCAGGGTAGATCTGGAAAACTTTAAAGTAACAAGGTCGCCAGTGAAGGGTGCTGGAGTCAGTTGACACCAGAAGGTGGTGCCACTGAGCCCATAATGCGCCTCTCCTGGTGCATTAACGTCAGTTCCTTTTTTTATGAGCCTTCGACGCAGATCCGTAGCTTTACTCTCTGAGGAATTTCAAATAACAGAAGCAGTACCCCTCCTAAAAAGTCTTGGTTTAAACCTTGGAGGGACTGTGAGGAGCAGATGTCCTTTATGGACACCCATGAGGTCTGTCTGCGGTGCTTGGGGTCTGACCACAACTCATAGTCCTGCCCCTCGTGCATCAGTAAGTCATTAAGGAGCGGGAGGCCAAGCTCTTAATGACCCAAGCGAAAAACGAACACCAACGCTGGAAATGTTCGCAGCATCGTTCCCGGCACTTTCTTTGTCTTCGACCAAGAAGAAGAGGGATCATAGGTGGAAGGAGAAAACAGTGTTCCAAAGGTAAGTTGTCTCATCGCTCTCCATCTCCTACAGGACCTTCATCCTCGGAAGCAGAGCGTGTCAACTTGAGACATTTGGATCCTCCGTGCAGTCCTTCTCCTCCTATGGGCCCAGCTACAGACAGACCTCCAGCCCCAGAGCTTTTGATGATGTTGAAAAACATTCCTTTCTGGATACCACTCAGTTTGAGTGGCATTGATTTCAGCGTCCGAGTTGATCGGGCAGACAGTTGATGCGGGAGGTAGTGCAGCACTTGTGCTGGTTGACCTCTCAGCCGCTTCTGATACTGTGAATCATCAAAAGTTACTGGAAGTTTTAGACAGGATTGGCATTAAGGGGAAAGCTTTTGCCTTGCTCAGGTCTTTCCTGTCAGATCGGGAACAGTTTGTGACTCTGTCAGATTTTAAGTCACCTAATTTCACATTGCCCTGTGGAGTACCCCAGGGATCTTCGCTGAGCCCCACTCTTTTTAATATTTATGTTGCTCCATTGGCAAGGTTGATCCGATCTCTGGGTTTCTTGGCTATCTCTTATGCTGGTGACACTCAGATTGTGGTTTCAGTGACAGGCTCACCATCAGACACGGCAGCACAGTTCCACACCTGTCTTCGTCAAGTCGGGGACTGGATGGCAGCGAACTGTCTGAAATTAAACTCCGGTAAGACCGAAGTTCTTCTTTTTGGCAGCCACATGAATTTCTGGTCTCCTGCATTGTGGCCTTTGGAGCTGGGCTCTTTACCAAATCCAGTAAATAAAGTAAAGAACTTAGGTGTCACGTTTGATTCTGTGCTTTCTTTCGAGGGTCATGTGAACCAGGATACCTCGACATCCTTCTACAATTTAAAATTACTTAGAAGGATTCTTCCTTTTATCCCGGCTAACCTGCGGAAATTAGTGGTATCGGCTCTTGTTTTATCCAAGGCCGACTATTGTAATGGCCTTTTTATCAACCTTCGGAAGAAATGTTTGACTAATTTGCAGATTGTGCAAAACGCAGCTTCACGTTTACTGTTGAATATCCCAAAACATAAATCTGTCTCTATGACACTTAAAGAGCTACACTGGTTGCTGGTGAAGAGACAGATCGAATTTAAGGTCCTCTGCATAGCTTTTAAAGCTGTTCACGATATAGAACCTGCCTTTTTTAAACAGAATCTGCAGCCTTATATTCTGACCCGCCATCTCCGCTCAGCCTATGCTCATAACCTGGTAGTTCTCAGGTTTAAAAAGTGTTCCTGGGGTGGAAGAAGCTTCCTGGTCGGTACGACCCGACTCTGGAACTCGCTTCCACTAAGGCTAAAAGAAGAAACTCATCTGTTGGCCTTCAGAAAGGCATTAAAAAGTTGGCTTTTTAATCTCTGAAGTGGTAAAATCTGTTTGTTATCTTTCGTCTGATTAGCTAGTGCCTTGACACCCTTGGGTGAATGTTTTTACGCTTTATAAATGTCCTTTTCATTTCATCTACTGGGAGTCTGATGCTGACTACGACCTTCCCCTAGTTCCTGACTTCAAGAGCTGTCTGGCAGTATTTCTGAATGCTATGTATGCTATCTTCGCCAAGGTCTCAACGCTGTCTCGTGCACCTTCGGGCAGGTGACCCCCCAGAATCAGCCACTTTTCACGCCCTGTCAGCAGGCACCCCTCGGCGTCGCATCATCAGAATTGGAGCCTGCACCACATTGCTTTGACCTGGCTCTCTGCTGCTTGATGCCATTGACGGCGCCACCCCCACTTCCACTGCCACCTCCTCCAGCTCCAGACAGGAGGCCTCCTGTGCTACAGCCTGACGTAGAGCCTCAGTTTCACTTTTGTATGGAGGACCAGATGTTGCTTGAAGTGGAGGCTTTTAGAGCATGCCTCTGCAAAAGTTCTGGTACAGATTCTGCCCATGTTCCAGATCAGGAACCCCTTGTCTTTCAAGGCCCGTCTTTGGGCAGTAGTTTGGACACCTCACCAGAACTAGCTATGGACGTCCCCACTCAATCACCAATACCACAGGTGTCTTTACACACAGTCATGTTGAAGGCAGCAGAGGTGGTTGACTTATAGTTGCCTACAACGGAGATGAATACCAACGTTCCCACTAAGGTTCTCCTGCCCTCATCAACCTCTTCAAAACCCCTTCTCCCCTTCATTGAGGCTTTGTTGGAACCTGTCATGGCGGCATGGGAGAAGCCTTCCTATGCGCCGGCGGTCAATCTGCTTGTGGCCTGGCATTATCCCTCCACTCCTAGTGATCCAGCATTTCTATCCACGCATCCTTCACTAGAGCGCTTGGTCAGCCACGCATCCTGTTCAGGCTTTCTGTTCGATGATCCAGTTGGGCAAGCCTTGCCTACAGCCCCTATCAACAGGGAGTCAACATTTTTGGAGGCCTGGGGCAAGAAAGCCATTTCTCTGGGGAGTATGGGCTTGAAGTCCCTGAATGCTAACTGACTTCTTGCCTGCTATACCAAGCCTTGTGGGACAGGTCCCAAATGATTCTTCCACATGTTCCCGCTGATATGAAGGAACCCTATCAAGAGCTCGTTGTGGGTGGGATAATGCCTTACTATAGGTTCTTAAGTCTAGATTGGACACAGAGGCTCCATCGCCAGAGCTGCGGCTACCTCTGTGATGGTACAACACCATGCTTGGGTCAGTATGAGCAATTTCTTATTGGATGTCCAGGATAACCTGATGTCGGTGTGCACTTCTTTGGAAATAAGTCAATACTGGATCGGTTTCCGGCATCTAAAGCCACGGCCCTGTCATTGGGCCTTTACCTTCTGCCTCTGACATAGGACTTCCGGTCTTTTCACAGCTTTCGCAGTTTCAGACGCAAATCCTCCTTTTGCTTCCGGCAGTACACACCAGTGCTCCAACAGTAGCAGAACCACATGTCTGACATTACAGAGGACGTGGTAGAGGTAAAGGTCATGGATCCATTTTGTAACCCTCCTCCTGTTCTTCTCTTTCCTCACCCACACCACAAGGAAAGCAGACCATGTTTGCTTCCCCAAGCCCACACGGAGCCTCTGTGAGGGCAGGTGTCTTGTTTTCTTCCTGCCTGGAAGGGCCTTACTTCAGACCAGTGGGTCCTTCAAAAAGTGGAACAGGGCTACACCCTTCCCTTCCTTCAGGTTACACATTCCATCCCTCCCCCTACTTCCTGGTCATTCTATAGATGGAGGTGGCAGCTCTCCTCCTCAGAGGAGCGGTGGAGTTAGTGCCAGAGATGGAAAAGGGCCACAGTTGTTACACACGTTATTTCCTGGTGCTCAGATAGTGGTCTATGTCTGATCCTGGATCTTGGGAGCCTGAACTTCTTCCTCAAAAAGGAAATGTTCAAGATGCTGACCCTAGCTCAAGTTCTACTGGCATTGGAGCTTGGAGACTGGATGGTGTCCCTGTATCTGCAGGATGCATACTTCCACATCTCTCTCCTGCGATCTCATTGGAAACGCTTGCAGTTTGTAGTAGGTTTTACACACTACCAATTTGCAGAACTACCTTTTGGCTTGACATCAGCACTTCGAGACTTCACAAAGGTGATGGCAGTGATCAGGCCTGTTTCAGACGGTCAGGTGTCCCCACCTTCTTGTACTTGGACGACTGATTCCTCAAAGCCAGTTCGCTGGACATTCAGCTGCGTCATCAGCAATCAAAGCCATCTCTGCTGTTCAACATCGGCTTTTTGATTATTGAGCCCAAATCTCCCATGTAGCCCTCCCAACAGCTCCAATTCATAGGGTCTATAGTGGACACCATCCTTCCCCCACTTTTCCTCTGTGACTGAGAATCAGAGACACCCAGGAAATGCTTCTTTTTTAACAACAAGGTCTGTGTCAGGACTCATGGGAGATTTCCTCCTTCTAATTCAACGCTGGCTACCATTTTCCCTCTAAAAACTTATCAAAAGGCAGTTAATCCCTTTAGTTGGAGTGCTAGTTGGCACCGATGGATCTCCAAGATGGCCGCCAACATTCTGACACTGTAACAGTACTCTGCTGTTAGCAGTATAGTCTTTTAGGCTTCTTGATATCGGATGAAGTGCACTTCAACATTCCACTGCGCACTTCACTGAAAAGACTGACAGCAGAGCATCTGTTATCCCAGCAACGTGGCAGTTAGTTAGGGTAGTTTGTGGAAATACCGGCGCTAGCTTCGTCGGGACGCTATAATTCCCCTTCAGATTCAGGTTAGTGTTAATACGAAGTTAAATGTAAAATAAACCTGTGTGAACGTTAATTTGAATTAACTAAAAGTTCCATGGCTAAAGACTTTAACAGACAATGTAATTAGAGCTGCCAGCAGACCCAATTCCAGGCATAATACTTCCTTCCTCAAAGCGAGTGTTAACACGAAAACTTTCTGTTCAGCTGTTATCGTCAGCGGTGTCCGATTCAGTCAGACGCGGGCGCGTCAGTTCAAAGTGCCGCGTCAGTCTAAAAGAATCTCAACTTCCTGCAAGCTATCACGAGCAGAGAAAAAGAGCTAACGCGGGCATTATTCTCCACATGCCACGTAGTTAAAGAAAGCATAATAATCATCGCCCAAAGCTTCAAACTCGTTTAGGCGCGTGCGTGATCTTTCTTCATGCCGTGTCTTCTAAAAGCATTCTTGCCCGAAGCTTCGAATTCAATTAGACGCGGGCGTGACCTTTCTACATGCCGTGTCTTCTAAAGGCATTCTAAATCCTTTTAGCGTTAACTAAGCCTAAGTTTTATCGCGGTCATAGTATTTTCTGGCCATAAATCGTGAGGTTTCCTGGCATATAGGTGAGAAGAATCCAACGGACATTACTAGGAAACTACACATAAAATGCCAGAGAAGTCGTAATTAATTTTAAAAGGACAAAGGCTCTTCTCAAGGAAGAAACAGAACCCCCAAATCAGACTTCACTTCATCTATTCACTGTGAGTTTACTAGAGAGAAAGAGAAACCAGACAACACCTTATCAAAAGGAATAAAAGATGAACACACACTTACCTTATTTTTTCTTGCGTAAGGGCAGAGCAGAATCCAGTGCGGATCGTTCCTAAGAGTAAAAGAAGAGAATAGAGTGAAGACTTCTCGTACCTACATAGCAGATTAAATATGAGAAGTAAGAAGAGAAGTAGGCTTCAAAAGACATTCTGGTAAGATGAGTAATCTATATTCAAATTGAAGAAACAGTAAATTTACGTTTACAGTTAATTAAAGTGACAATGTTATTGTTGACAGTCCTGTAAGAAGTGAGTAGAAGAAGAAGAAAACGAAGCAGAACAGGCAGAATTTGGAGCAGTCTATTCTCTGTCCCAAACCCCTTTCCCCCCTTAGAACTTACCTGTAATGGAACACTGAGACCTAGCAGGAAAGGTTCTGAGAAGGGCACTGGGACTTAGCGTCATTCTGCTCCTGTGTTGTTCAGAAAATCGCAAGCATATATCCCTGACAGTCTGATTGTCTTGCGATTCCTAAGTCTGCTAGCTTCTTGCATTCTCCTAATCACACAGGCATATTGACACACAAGGTGCCTGCAGTGGTGCCTCCACAGGCAGTGGAAGCATTGAGACTGTGGTCTGGCTCGCTGCCAGTCACCTAGCAGGGTCTCTGAATGTCAGAGCCGAAAGCCTGAGCTGGCGTTATCTTGCAGGTCACGAGTTATGTCTCCTGCAGGAGGTAGTCCAGGAGATCTTTGCCCAGTGGGGCACTCATCAAGTGGACTTTTGTGCCTCATCCAACAATGCTCAGTGCCAGCAGTTCTGCACCCTCCCGTTTCTGCTGAGGAGAGCCTTGGGGGACATGTTTTAGTTGAGGTGAAACTTTCAGCTGCATTATGACTTTCCCCCATACCCTTGACTCCTCGAGTTCTCAGGAATATGTGCTAAGACCAGGCCCAAGTCATTCTCATTTCCCCTGATTGGCCGAGAAGTGTGTGGTATGCGGACCTTCTGCGTTTCTCAAAATGTCCTCTGCTTTGCCTTCCACACAATCGGGACCTTCTCTCCCAGTTTTGGATAATGGTTTTGCACCCCAATCTCTGAGACCTCCACCTACATGCTTGGAGATTGAGCGGGGACAATTTAGCTTCTTTCAGCTGCCACTGGAAATTGTAGATGTCATCTTCTCTGCAAGTCACCCCTCTACTAAGTATGCCTATTCTGGCAGGTGTGGCAAGCTACCTCAAGTGCTGCAATTTTCACTTTCCCATGCTCAAAGGAGATGTGCCATTGACATTGTGAAGGGTTATTTAGCTGCCTTGTCTGCCCGATCACCCATTCCTGTTTAAGTCCCCTGTTGTCATGTGTTTTCTTAAGGGTCTGCCCAACCTCCAACTCCCTTTGTGGTTCCTCAGCGGTACATGAATCTGACTCACTTTTTCAATGGGAGCTCCGTTTGAACCCCTTCACGTTGTACTCTTCATATGTGGATCTTCAAAACTGTGTTTTTGGTTACAGTCACTTCTGCTAGAAGTGTTAGTGAGTCAGCTTTCCTTCTCAAGGTGGTCATTCATTTCCATAAAGTCCAATCCAATCCATCACTCTTCCAACCTTCTACCCTCCTCAGTCCACAAAAGAAGAAGAACAGTTGCACAGGTTGGATACTAGTTAGGTAGATACCAAATACTTAGACCGCACCAAGGAGTGTCAGTTGGACGACCAGCTGTTTGTCGGTTACAGTGGTGCCAAAGTACCAAAAACACTAAGGTGGCATAGAAGAGAACTCTGTATTGGTTGATCATCCTCTGCATCAAGACCTGCTATGCCTTAGCCACGATGGAGCCTCTTGAGATGATCCAAACCGATTCTACCAGGACTGAGTCAGCAAATTTTGCACTTGCTCGAGGTGGCCCGATTGCATAAATCTGTAGTGTGGTGATGTGGGCCTTCTATACACCTTTGCAAAGTCTTACTGCCTTGATACTAAGGTGCGCAGGGATGAACACTTTGCCAGGTCTGTTTTGCAGGATTTCTTTTGGCAAATACCCATCCACCTTCCTCCTGGGCAGGGTATTGATGTGAAATCAGTTCTATGAGGTTAGGAATCTGCAGGTAGAAGTATCCATCGGAATAAAAGGTTAATCATCAGCGGTAATGACCTTTCTTGTTGTTACTTTGTCTACCTACAGATTCTTCTGCGATCCTGCCGGCTACCCGTTTGATGGACGAGTTATAGGGAAAATTAATAGGATCCCATTGTGCATTATTTTGTTACTACAATTCTTCATTGATGTCAGTCTGCCCTCTCGCCTCGAAGGCTTGGAAAAAACAGAGGGAAACTGATGTTGATACTCCAGGTAGGGCTCTTCATGACCTCAGTGGCACTGCCTTATGTCGCTCCTGGCGACGACAAAGCCCAGCACCCTCTACCGGTGACTTTGTTGCTTTGACGTTACCCGGATCCAGTTGTGCGCCTGGGGTTGCTCTACAGGTGAGGAATCTGGAAGTAGATAGACTGTCCACCAGAAAGACTGTTACCGCAGGTAAGCAACTTTTCCTTTTTGTTATGAACCATCATGCCTCTTTGAGAGTGTTGTTATGTTCTTGGGCTGTTTTTGCAGAAATCAAGACATCATCTCGGAATGCCTAGACTCATTGATGCCTTTAAAAGGTACATCCATGAATTCTTTTTAGAATGGTAGGAGCAGATGCTAGTCTAAAAGCAAATCTAAGATACCTGAAAGTGCCAAAAGAAGTCACAAAATTAGCGGGTTCTTTAGAAGAATCAGAGAGCCACCTGATGATATACTGATTTTATGGCGGAAAAATGCTTAGATCCACTCACAGCAGCATCCTGAATACCTTGTAATGAGTGGCAGTCCAACCCAATATTGTTTTTTCTACACTTATCACTGCCAAAACCTATCTAGATGAATCAGTAGGGCCTATAAAGCCCTAATCACACAATTCATCTCATAATGTTGTAGATCATTTTTGATCCTGAGAGGTTATGACTTTATGTTTTACAGGAATGGTATTCATTTTTAGTTTGTTGCCATGTTCAAAACCCTTAACAAAACCAACTTTAGTAGTTGATCGAATCAGAAGTTTTATTTAGCACTGGTGAGATGGGCATTCCATCAAGAAAAACAGGATTTTCTGTACCAGGTTTTATAATTATCACTAGTCTGTCAAGATCACGCATTCCCATGATATTTCGCCCTTTGACAGCAACATACATGTTTGTGATAATGGCACATCCCATAAATTCCAATGGATCTTCAAAATGACCCAGTATGGAAAGATCCTGCTTGCAAAAAGCTTTAAGGTTGGCATCAGACTTACACAAGAGCTTGTCTTTCCTATTGTGATTAAAGAAAGTGTCTGACAGAATTGTAATTAGTGATCCTGAATGGGCTATAATATTCAGACATTCAGACAGGCTTTAAAGAACATTCAGGTATAGTATATACCTGAATGTTCTTTAAAGCCTGTAACTAAATGTGTTTCTTCTTCCTCAACTAAAGTAAGAAATAATTAACTAAATACTTCTTGTTCTAACCCTTATATGTAATTCACATTGGTGTTATTGAAGTTCTTAGAACTTCTGCAAAAAATGTTGTAGATGTTTTATTTTTTTATTTTTTACATTTATTGAAATATTTGCCCATAGCTGGGCACATAGGCGAATTACTCAAATGTACTCTCAACCCTCACAGATGTTTTCTTTGTTTATGATGACATAAATTCTACTCGAAATAGAGTAATCATCAGAAGCTAACATTTATTTGACAAAGTAGAACTTTCGATGCATTTGGTGCTGTCAAGGACCTAATCCAAATTACTAAACACCTCCTCCAAATTAGCATTTATATATGTTAGCATCCTCTCTTGAATTTTCTTGGACACACAGTTAAAAACAAATTAATCTCTTCAGTAAGTATCATGGCTTTCACCAGATTCCCACTTAGAGGCCAAAACTCTTATACATATCCTTCAACGGATTTATGAACCAACTGTTTCCTTTCGATGAATCCATGTCTTTCTAGCATGGCACTGGGTTCCTCCGTGAAATGTTTTTCTAAACATGCGACAGTCTCAGTGTACTCGTCCCATCATACACGTTACCCAAAAGATGGTAATATTTCAAGAGAGTTGCCAACGCTTTGTTGACCAGTATTCCCAAGAAGATTAAACAATTATGCCTTTTTCCTTTCGCTGAGCTGAAAACTTTCATATCACTTCAAAAAACGTCTAGGAAGGCACTAAAATGGTGCCCAGATGTGTGTCCTGTGCTCTCCATGCCACTGGAGTCAAGCTATCCTGGCTGATGAGGGATGCTTGTTTCCAGTCCAGGGGGACCTGGCCTGGCAGTTCCAGTTGGACTGTTCCCATTGGGCACAGGGTTAAGACTGATTTACATGTGGCTGGGTTCAAACTGGAATGGCATGGTGAGCAAAAAAAGTATGGATTTAGGGCCAGATCTCTGTACTGGGGTGAATGCATGACATTCTTCTGCATTCTGTCCATCAATTGTTCTTTTTGCATTTGTCACCCCGAGTGGGACGGGTATGCCCAGACGTGGGTCCCGTGCTCTCCATGCCACTGGAGTCAAGCTATCCTGGCAGATGAGGGGTGAAACCCCAAAACCGGTCCTAGGATGCTTGTTTCTAGTCCAGGGAGAACCTGGCCTAGCAGTCCGGGCTGGACTGTTCTCATTGGACACAGGGTCAAGACTGATTTGCATATGGCTGGTTTCAAACTGGAATGGCATGGTGAGCAAAATACAGATGGATTTAGGCCCAGATCTCTGTACTGGGGTGAGACATTGTTCTGCATTCTGTCCATCAATTGTTCTTTTTGCATTTGTTACCCCGAGTGGGACGGGTATCCCCAGATGTGGGTCCCGTGCTCTCCATGCTACTGGAGTCAAGTTTATCCTGGCCGATGAGGGGTGAAACCCCGAAACCGGTCCTAGGATGCTTGTTTCCAGTCCAGGGAGAACCTGACCTGGCAGTTCGGGCTGGACTGTTCCCATTGGGAACAGGGTTAAGACTGATTTGCATTTGGCTTTGTTCAAACTGGAATGGCATGGTGAGAAGCAAAAAATTATGGATTTAGGCCCAGATCTCTGTACTGTGGTGAATGTATGACATTGTTCCGCATTCTGTCCATCAATTGTTCTTTTTGCATTTGTCACCCCGAGTGGGACGGGTATGCCCAGATGGGGGTCCGGTGTTCTCCATGCCACTGGAGTCAAGCTATCCTGGCTGATGAGGGGTGAAACCCCGAAACCGGTCCTAGGATGCTTGTTTCCAGTCCAGGGAGGACCTGGCCTGGCAGTTGGGGCTGGACTGTTACCATTGGGCACAGGGTTAAGACTGATTTGCATATGGCTGGGTTCAAACTGGAATGGTATGGTGAGCAAAAAAACGATGGATTTAGGCCCAGATCTCTGTACTGGGGTGAATGTATGACATTGTTCTGCATTCTGTCCATCAATTGTTCTTTTTGCATTTGTCACCCCGAGTGGGACGGGTATGCCCAGATGCGGGTACCGTGCTCTCTATGCCACTGGAGTCAAGTTTATCCTGGACGATGAGGGGTGAAACCCCAAAACCGGTCCTAGGATGCTTGTTTACAGTCCAGGGTGGACCCCGGGCTGGCAGTTCGGGCTGGACTGTTGCCATTGGGCACAGGGTTAAGACTGATTTGCATATGGCTGTGTTTGAACTGGAATGGCATGGTGAGCAAAAAACTATGGATTTAGACCCAGATCTCTGTACTGGGGTGAATGTACGACTTTGTTCCACATTCTGTCCGTCATATGTTCTTTTTGCATTTGTCTTCCCGAGTGGGATGGGTATGCCCAGATGTAGGTCCCATGCTCTCCATGCCACTGGAGTCAAGCTATCCTGGCTGATGAGGGGTGATACCCCGAAACTGGTCCTAGGATGGTTGTTTCCAGTCTAGTGAGAACCTGGCCTGGCAGTTTGGGTTGAACTGTTACCATTGGACACAGGGTTAAGACTGATTTGCATATGGCTGGGTTAAAACTAGAATGGCATGGTGAGCAAAAAAACGATGGATTTAGGCCCAGATCTCTGTACTGGGGTGAATGTATGACATTATCCTGCATTCTGTCCATCAATTGTTCTTTTTGCATTTGGCACCCCGAGTGGGAGGGGTATGCCCAGATGTGGGTCCCGTGCTCTCCATGCCACTGGAGTCAAGCCATCCTGGCTGATAAGGGGTGAAACCCCGAAACCGGTCCTAGGATGCTTGTTTCCGGTCCAGGGAGGACCTGGCCTGGCAGTTCGGGATGTACTGCTCACATGGGGCATAGGTTTAAGACTGATATGCATATAGCTGGGTTCAAACTGGAAGGGCATGGTGAGCAAAAAACCAATGGATTTAGGTTCAGATCTCTGTACTGGGGTGAATGTATGACATGCTGCATTCTGTCCATCAAGTGTTCTTTTTGCATTTGTCACCCTGAGTGGGATGGGTATGCCCAGGCGTGGGTCCCGTGCTCTCCATGCCACTGGAGTCAAGCTATCCTGGCTGATGAGGGGTGAAACCACGAAACCGGTCCTAGGATGCTTGTTTCTAGTCCAGGGAGGACCTGGCCTAGCAGTCCGGGCTGGACAGTTCCCATTGGGCACAGGGTCAAGCCTGATTTGCATATGGCTGGGTTCAAACTGGAATGGCATGGTGAGCAAAAAAACTATGGATTTAGGCCCAGATCTCTGTACTGGGGTAAATGTATGACATTGTGCTGCATTCTGTCCATCCATTGTTCTTTTTGCATTTGTCACCCCGATTGGGACGGGTATGCCCAGATTTGGGTCCCGTGCTCTCCATGCCGCTGGAGCCAGGTTTATTCCGGCAGATGAGGGGTGAAACCCCAAAACCGGTCCTAGGATGCTTGTTTCCAGTCTAGGGAGGACCAGGCCTGGCACTTCGGGATGGACTGTTACCATTGGGCACAGGGTTAAGACTGATTTGCATATAGCTGGGTTAAAACTGGAATGGCATGGTGAGCAAAAAAACGATGGATTTAGGCCCAGATCTTTATACTGGGGTGAATGTATGACATTATCCTGCATTCTGTCCATCAATTGTCCTTTTTGCATTTGGCACCCCGAGTGGGAGGGGTATGCCCAGATGTGGGTCCCGTGTTTTCCATGCCACTGGAGTCAAGCCATCCTGGCTGATAAGGGGTGAAACCCCGAAACCGGTCCTAGGATGCTTGTTTCCAGTCCAGGGAGGAACTGGCCTGGCAGTTCTGGATGGACTGTTCACATGAGGCATAGGGTTAAGACTGATATGCATATAGCTGGGTTCAAACTGGAAGGGCATGGTGAGCAAAAAACCGATGGATTTAGGTTCAGATCTCTGTACTGGGGTGAATGTATGACATTGTGCTGCATTCTGTCCATCCATTGTTCTTTTTGCATTTGTCACCCCGATTGGGACGGGTATGCCCAGATTTGGGTCCCGTGCTCTCCATGCCACTGGAGTCAGGTTTATTCTGGCCGATGAGGGGTGAAACCCCGAAACTGGTCCTAGGATGCTTGTTTCCAGTCCAGGGAGAACCTGACCTGGCAGTTCGGGCTGGACTGTTTCCATTGGGCACAGGGTTAAGACTGATTTGCATATGGCTAGGTTCGAACTGGAATGGCATGGTGAGGAGCAAAAAAATGATGGATTTAGGCCCAGATCTCAGTACTAGGGTTAATGTATGAAATTGTTCTGCATTCTGTACATCAATTGTTCTTTTTGCATTTGTCTCTCCGAGTGGAACGGGTATGCCCAGATGTGGGTCCCGTGCTCTCAGAGCCACTGGAGTCAAGCTATCCTGGCTAATGAGGGATGAATCCACCAACCCGGTCCTAGGATGCTTGTTTCTAGTCCAGGGAGGACCTGGCCTGGCAGTTCGGGCTGGACTGTTCCCATTGGGCACAGGGTCAAGACTGATTTGCATATGGCTGGGTTCAAACTGGAATGGCATGGTGAGCAAAAGAATGATGGATTTAGGCACAGATTTCTGTACTGGGGTGAATGTACGACTTTGTTCTGCATTCTGTCTATCAATTGTTCTTTTTGCATGTTTCTCAGCCGCAGCATTTAATTAAACCAATTGTTCTTGTTTTACCAAACACCTCTTGTTTTTTATTTTTCTGGGTACATTCACATTCCAGCAACACGCCAAAGCATTGTTTAGCTGCCTCAAGCTGTGTCGTGTGCTGCGTCCTGGAAAAAATCCACTTATTTCCGTATATGACCAGAGACTTGATCACCCCAACTAGTTGGTTTGCTAGAGCCTTTACCAGGATCTTGGTCTCCATATTAAGTGGAGAAATAGACCTGTACTATTCGCAGTGGCCGAGGGGCATGTGTGGTTTGAAAATGACAGAATTCATGGCACCTTGTAAATCGTGGGGCAGGTATCCCTGTTCTAGGGCTTGCTTGTACATTTCTAGCAATGGCGTAGTGAGGCGCACCTCTTGAAGAATTTCAAAGGGTAGCCATTGCGGCTGGATGTTGTCCCTGTAGAGAGTGATTGAATGGCTGCCTGTATGTCTGTTGCTGTCAGAGGCTCCTCAAGACTCAGACTATCCTTTTCCCTGAGATGTGGTATGATCAGGTCTTCTATGATCAGGCGAGTTCATTCCTGGGTGCATGTGTGTTGCTCTGCAAAGCATAATAGGATGCAAATTCTTTGGCAATTGGCTTGTGGTCTGTGAATGTGTGGTGTGTGCATATTGTGATACTGGGGACCAGCCGTAAGTCTTGTTCCCTGTTTGCCAACCAGTGCAGTAATTTCCCTGCCTTGTTTCCAACTTCATATATTTTGTAGTGAGTCACCGCTTGTGCCCTTGTGGCCATGTCTAGCAGCTTATGCTAGAGCATACGTCTCATCATCTCTGGTTTGTGCCTATTCTGTTCGTCTGGTGGTCCGGTCAGTTCCTCTTTGGCCACTTTTATGTCTTTTTCTAGCGTAACTATGTCTCTGTGTTGTTTGTGCTTGGCTGCTATCTGATAAGATATAAGCTGTCCTCTCAGGGCTGTCTGTAGTGCCTCCCAAAGGGGAGTTGGGCTCCTGACTGGGCTTTGTCGATGACTAGGTTGTCCTCTATGGGCTGTCTGAGAAAGAAGGCAAAGAGAGCATCCTGCAGCCACCAGGCACTTAGACTCCAGTATCCGAATTGCTCTTGGTTAGGTTACTTGAGTGTTATCATTATTAGAGCATGGTTGGATAGGGCCCGGGGAAGTAGATGTGTGGTAGCCAGTGTATGGATGTCAGCGGAGGGTGTAAGTAAGTAGTCAGTCCCGGAGGAGGTCCTGTGGGGGTAGGAATAGAACAAATTCCACGGCATGGGGATGTAGCAGGTGGCAAGTGTTGTCTATCACCATTGAGTTGGCCCATGTGTGCAGTATTGTGGATTTACGCGTGAAGATGGAATAAGTGTCCGCCTCCTGGATCATAACTGAGTTGAAGTCTTCTTCAACAAGCATGTGTCTGGATGTAGAATATGTGGGACTGCATGGAGGGTAACTTCTATTAGTGTGGGGGCATATATTAAGGCAATGATCCAATGTGTCTCTCCCATTTATCCTTTAATCACAGTGAACCTGCCAAGATTATCGTGGTGCATATTTGGGACATGTAGCAGGAAGTATTTGTAAAGTAGGAAAGCGGTCCGTCTGGATTGGTTCGTATGTCCGGTATGATATTTTCGAGTGTATCTGCCTCAGAAGAGGACGGGGCATTTATTCCCTATTAAGTGTGTTTCTTGTAGTAGTGCCACTGGTGGCTGGTACCTCTTGAGGTTTTGGAATACTGCACCGCTTTTTTTCTTGTTATTTAGTCTGTTAACATTCCATGAGAGAACTTGTACTGTTGTCATGTCAGGTCTGTGGTATGGTGCAGTGTGTAGAAGATTTTTGCCTGTGTGCTTGTTGTTAATCTGAACATGAAAGAAGTTACCAAAGCAAATGAAAGACGACCCAACTTCCTTCCTCCCAATACTTGTCAATGTGAAGTATCCGTCACCCCTTCCTGGCCATAGGAACATTTGTTGTGGGGTTTGTGGCTCAGGCCGCATGCCAGATGAAAAACCATGTGAACATGTATCTATGCAGCTGACCCATCCTATTTATCTGATATGTGCCATGGTGATCCTGTGTGGCCCATTCATCCCCCCTCCCCCAGGCACCGCATGCCCCCAAACTAGAAATATAAGGCAATCATGATAAAGGATATATATAGAGTTCAGTCGGATGCGACTTACATGGAAGTCCCAGGGAGGGTCTCTCCCAGACCCTCGGTCTTTGTTGGATGTTCACCGGTGTTGCTGTCTTTTCATCTGTGTCAAGGGGTCAGTCATGTTGGGCAGAGACATCCCTCCTTCGGGATCGCTGTTGCTGGCCCTCTGCTATGCCCTGTCTCTCTGTACGCAGAGAAACGTGCTGGAGATGGTGCTCCCGAACAGTGGGTCCCTGAGTTGGGCTCCTCCGCCCCGGCATCCATATGTCTAGCCAGTCCCACACAGCCTGTAGCGATTTAAAGTGAGTCTTTCTCAAATGTATAACTTTCAGTTTAGCTGAGAACATCAGCATATAAGTCAGTTGCATTGGCTTTTGTTTCACATCAGTGAGAGACTTATGCTGCTTTTGTACCTGTAGTTTATAGTCTGGATAATCTGATTTCGCTGAGTTGAGTAGCATGGTAGCCTGGAGTCTGGCCTGCCTCAGGATTTTGTCTCGGTCAGCATAGTTCAGGAGTTTATCAATCATCAGCCTGTAGGGTGCCTCCTGCTGTGGCCGTGCCACAACAGTAATAAAGCATGGTCAGAATGCATCAGAGGGCATCCATGTCTTTAGCCAAGCAGTAAGGAATGCCTCTGTGGGGTCCTTCTGCATCCTCCGGTATTCCAATGAGGTGCAGGTTGCTCGACCATAAGCCTCCCTTCGCATCCTCTACCCAGCGCTCCAAGTAACTTAGTTTTTCTTTCAGGCAGTGGACGTCCATGGTCAGTGTTTGGACCATATCTTCTACTGTAGTGATTTGCTGTTTGGCTTCTGTAACTCTATCCGCGACTTTGCATAGGTCTTGGCGTAGCAGTCCCAGTTCCAGTCCGAATCACCCATCTGTGCTTCATTGGTGGTGTGCATCTAACAAACAGGTTGAAGGATTTGCTTTGCGGGGTCCACACAGATGCAGCTTCGGGGAGCAGGGGTGGTTAATTTCCTCTGATGGCTTCGATGTGGCGTGGTGTATTCGTCCATCTTGGTTTGTGGTTTCGCCATCTCCATGTGGCGTGTGGGGGAGGGCACCACCCCTCCTGTTGAGCTCCATTAAGTATGCTATGGCTGGTTTCGACTGCCCTACTGTCTTCAGTCATGTTTCTGTTGTGTGTTCACTCCCAATGGGCAGCAGGCCAACATCAGGCAGTGGGGGGGGGGGCTTAGTCTTCTCCTTTGGGCAGCTGTACCTCCTTTCTAGGGTATTGATGTAGCAGTGCCCTGCTACCTCAGGTCCTGGGCCAGCCTTCTCCTGACAGCTGAATAGGTTTGCTTCCTATTATGGAAGCAGTCTACTGCAGCTAGGCAGCAGTCGCTATGAGGCAAGGCCAGTTCCAGGACCCCCTTGTTCTCTGTGCCCCGAGGTGGGTGGAAAAGACTCCGGCAGCTCCCGGGGAAGCAAGGGGCCTCCCTGTCTTTGTATCCACCCTGCTGCAGTCCTCAGCCCCCATGCTCTTTGTGGCTGATTTTTATTCATGGCAATATCCGTGACTCTGTTGCCTGTTGTAAGTCAGGGTGAAGGGAAAGCCCCCAACGATCCACCCCATGTCGGGGGTCCCGCAATTTCTGTTGCATGCACTGTGTTTGTGGCTGCTAAGTTGGTGGGAGGAAAAAGCTGTCTCCACTCCGCACCACATTCAGGCACATACTTCAGCCTCAGCTCTTCTCACAGACCTTCACAGTTGTCACCGGCTGTCCGATGTCGCCTGCCAAGTGCCAGGAGGAGGTGAAACCCCGGCACCCCCCACCTCAGGGAAGCCTGTGTTTCTCCCTCCTGATGTGGCATTAGTGGCTGCTGGGTAGGTAGCTCATAGCAGACCCTGCCCTATGCCGCTCTTAGGCCACGATCGCTGGACCCTACTCCATCCATGGGACCCATAAAGCAGCTCTGGAGGGGCCCCAGAGAGCCGTTGTTCCGGTGCTTCTTCTTCTCCATTGGGCGGCTTTGACTGGGTTGGCCACACCGTTTGGATATTTGTTCACCCAGGGGAGCAAGTCTAAGCAGCGGCCACCATTTATTTATTTATTTATTTATTTATTTATGGCATTTATAAAGCGCTCTGTAACCCTACGGGCATCCTGGCGCTGTGTACAATAGCTAAAAACTTTGTGCAACAGGGAGAGCAAGGAAGGGAGTCTTATGAGTCTGAACAGTTAGGTTCTGGGAAAGAGCCAGGTTTTCACTTTTTTTCGGAAGGCCATCAGTTCATCTGTTTTCCTGATGTCGATAGGTAAGCTGTTCCACAGATGTGCTGCCGCTATGCTGAAGGCTCTCCCACCACAGGTGACTTTCCTGAACCTAGGGGTGTCAATAAGTCTGGAAGAGGATGATCGAAGAGACCGAGTGGGTTCATACCACTTAAATTTGTGTTGAAGTGGACGAGGGCCCATCCCGTGTACTGCTTTAAAAACAGTGATAGGGATTTAAACAGAATTCTCTGGCGTATAGGAAGCCAGTGGAGGTCCGCCAAGGCAATGGTAGTGGAGGCTCTTCGCCCTCGAGAGAGAGTCAGTTTGGCCGCGGCTGCCTGAATAGTCTGAAGTCTAGAGATCAAGTAAGCAGGAGACTCCAATAATAGGGAGTTGCAATAATCTAGGCGGCTGAGAATAGTGCTTCTTACTACAGTGGCTCTGACCTGTGTTGGTAGGAGAGGCAACAGTTTACGCAGCCCTCTTAGTAGAGCGAAGCAGCTGCCTACCTGCTTGTTAACATTGGTCTCGAGACTCAGATTCTCGTTGAAGCTCACTCCAAGGTTCCTTACTGCCTTTACCGGGGGCAATGACTTCCTGGGCTCCAGAGGCCAGAAGTCTGAGGGAAGACTTCTGGTGACTCTGCCAACTTTGCAATGCATTATTTCGGTTTTTTCACTGTTGAATTGCAAAGAGTTCTGTTTGAGCCATGATGTCATTTCCCGCAGACAGGAGTGGAAAGTTTCGAGTGAGTCTGCCTGAGTACCATCAAGGGAAATCATCAACTGCGTGTCATCCGCATAGTTGATCACGCTGATACCATAAGTCTTGATGATGCCCAGCAGAGGTTGCATATAAATATTGAAGAGTATTGGGCTTATTGCGGACCCTTGTGGGACCCCGAAAGGTACCGGAGCAAATTCCGACTGGTACGGAGGAATTGCTACTGCCTGCTGTCTGTTTGACAGATAGGAGTGGAACCAGCCAAGCGCAGCTCCCCCGACTCCGATGTTTTGCAGTCTGGTCAGTAGGATGTCATGATTTACCGTATCGAAAGCGGCGGACAGGTCGAGCAGAATAAGAGTTGCTGATTCTCCCCTGTCCGCCCTCATTCTTAGATCGTCCAGCACCGTCAGCAGAGCTGACTCAGTCCCGTGTGCTGGTCTAAAGCCGAATTGCTCTTCCTCCAAGATGTTATTGGTTTCCAGGAACAGGGCCAGACCTCTGCTGACCAGCCGTTCCATGATCTTGATTGGATAAGGCAAGAGTGATATGGGTCGGTAATTTTTATGGCAGCTTGGGTCAAGGTTAGATTTTTTCAGCAGGGGAGTGACGACTGCTAATTTCCAGTCCCCTGGTACAGTACCTGTATCAAGGGACTGTATACACAACCGTCGAAGTACTGGAAAGAACTCGTTCCCAAATTCCTTTAGTATTTTGTGCGGGAGGGGGTCCAGCGGAGATCCCGAAGTAGTGCTGAGGGCTGTCTTCACAAATTCTAATTCCGTCGGGGTATCGAAATTCTCCAGGGTTATCCTTGGAGTGAAGGGTCTTATATTTCCTACCTTTTTCTCGCTGCAGCCCTGCACTAGGGGGGAGGAGGTGTCCTTCATGTTCTCGATTATCTTTGCGACTTTTTCCTGGAAGAAGGAAGCTAGACCATCGCATAGCTCTTGTGATGGTCTAATTTGACTGTTGGCACACTCAGGGTGAGACAGCTCTTTAACTAATCTAAAGGTGTCGCGGGATTTGTTGGAGCTGTTAAGAATTAAGTCTGCGAAATAGTTAGCTTTGGCGATATTAATTTCCTTCTTGTAGTGCCCAATTGTCTGCCTCCAGGCCAGCTTCTCCTGTTCTGAATAGTTCATTCTCCAGCGCCTCTCTGCCTTTTTGCAGATAGTTTTCAGTTCTCTCAGGTTATCGGTGTACCAGGGCGCAGAGGGTTTCCCTCTTTTTCTGATGACTTTCAGTGGAGCAATAACATTAAGTTGCCTAGTTATCTCCTGGCATAGTGAGTGGTAATTGGTGGTGATATCATTCTCAGGAACAATCGAAGTATCAACTAGACTGAAAACAGACTTCCCTTCCTCTTTCCTTTTTAGCAGACCCTTCCAGTCGCGGCTAGTAAAGGTCCTGGTCTGTGAGTTTGTTGATTCTGTGTTAAACACCGTGTGGATGTTAAAGTTTATAAGGTGGTGGTCAGACCAGTCTACTGGTGAGATTATTCCCACGGTGACGAGATCCTCATCAGCGAATATTAGGTCCAGTATGTTCCCATGCCTATGTGTGGGGGTGGTTATCCATTGTTTCAGGCCCAAGTTGTTGCAGGATTGTGTAATACTATGTAAGGCTGGGTGCGATTGGTCATTGTCCCCTAAATTAAAATCTCCCAATATCAATAACCTGCTGTGTGATAATGCCATGTTATCGAGCACAGTAATCAGTTCCTGTTGTTGTATTGCGCTAAAATGGCCCGGCGGTCTATAGCAGATTAGGCCAGTAATGCAATGTTCCGAGTCATTTCTGATCGATATCCCGAGGATTTCAACACCTGAGACATCATCAATACATAAGGTAACAATATTTAGATCTTCCCTAAAAATAACTCCTAATCCTCCCCCTCGTCCCGAGGTCCTGGGTTTGTGTACGATCTTGTATCCTCCTGGACATGCCGGCCCTAATTTGCGCTGCAAGTCATGCCCTCCGCAGTTTTTCTCTATTTAACGTACACTTTTCTATTGAAAACGTTTGCGCATATACGAATGTATTTGCATGTATGTATATATATATTTATATATATATATATATATTCACTGAAAAAAAAAACAGGGACGTTATAATTAGGCTGACATTTCACTAGTACAAAACCAGAGAAATTCAGCAGTTATAGTTACCTGAGCTAACTATAACTCACGCCCCGCAATGCACTGCTTATGATCTCACATATTACGTCACTCATAAAACGGTCAGTGACATAACAAATGATATTACTGATGACATCACTGATGACATCTGAAATTACATCACTGATGACATCATCTAGAGAAACACTGACACACCCACCTAAACCCCATAAAACATGCTGTACACCCACTCCCACACAATCACTAACAAACTCATTCACAGAACCAATACAAACACACACATCTCGTCACTTATCCATACAGGCAGTACACATCAACTCACCCACTAACTCACCTATACAGCCACTCATGCACCTATTCACTTAACCAATACAGTCAGTTACAGATTCAGTTATAGAGACATAGATACACTTATGCACCCCCTCATACACCCATACAGCTACAGACACAGCAAATCAGTTAACCATACACCTACTCACACACCTACACAGTCACTCACACAGCCACTAACTCACCCATACAAATACTCACACACCCATTAAGTTACTTATACACATGCTAATACATATACTCATTCACCTATACAATGCGCAAGACCTCTGACCTCCTGGTCAGAGTAACTGCTCTCCCCTCGCGCAGCTCTGCCGCTAAGGAACAGCCCACAGCGCTTTCTGATGTCCCAGATAGATGTTCGAGGCCCTCCTCCACCCGCAGGCTCCTGGCTGCGCCTCATCCCTGGTGGTCTGGTGGAAGAGCCTGCTCTTCCGTTAGTCCGCTCTGTGTGTGTCTGCCTCTTTCTGTCTTTGCCTGTTTTGCATGTTGCCTGTTTCTCATTGTTTTTCCTGCTGTCTTTTCCCTGCCACCCTGCTCCCACGGCCCCTCCCCCCTCTAGCGCGTTCTCTCTCCCCCCTCCCAGCTGCTCACCCTCCCCTACTTATTGGCGGCCGGTGCATGGCTGTCCCGCTGGCGCACCAAAGACAAGCCTGTCTGCGCCCGTCCGCAAGCTGACCGTGACCATCATCAGGGACCCTGTCACTCCGACCCCCTGCCACTACGACCCTAGCACTCTCCACGCACTCAACTCTGGACGCGACAACAACTGCCAACTCTTGTTGCCAAGCAACTCTCAAGGCCCGTTCGCCGCCGCACCTTCACCCCCCTCCAGACCCAGACAGCCACCCCTACCCGTGGATGCCACCTTCCACAAGCCCCTGACCTGCATCCTCCTCAACGTGCGCTCCCTGCACAGACACGCCGTAGAACTCTGGGACCTTCTCAATACTCACTCACCCGATGTCACCTTCCTCACAGAGACCTGTACCAACGCCAGCTCTGCACCTGACATCATAACTGCCATCCCCCCACGGATACAATATCCTGAGGAAAGACTGCCCCAACCGCCGCAGAGGAGGCCTCGGCACTGTCCACAAAAGCTCCCTCCGACTAACAACCACAAACTCGGACAACGCCTCGCCCCTCATGGAACACATCCACTTCCAGATCCAGCCCAACCCAGAACAACGCTCCACGGAACACTCACCTTCAGAACCCCATACCCCCGCTGCCTTTCACCAACGCCATAGCAGACAACATCGCTTCCCACGCCCTCGCATCCACGGACTACATACTGCTCGGAGACCTGAACTTCCACCTACAAAGCCCCAGCGATCCCAACACCACCACTCTCCTAGAGAACCTCACCAACATTGGACTGAAGCAACTTGTCTCCACCCCCACTCACACGGCAGGACACACTCTCGACAACATTCGCTTCACTCACACCACAGAACCTCTCTGGACGGACCACCACTGCATCCATTTCTCTTTCTCGAAACCCACCACACATAAGCGCATGCCTCGCCTCCCCAGCAAGAAACTGGAACAAAATCACTGAAGAATACCTCACCACCGCCCTCGGCTGCACTCCTCCCCCTAACACGACAGATGCCAAAACAGCAGCAAATAACCTCCACCAATGGATCTTCAACTGCGCCAACACTCTCACCCCCTCAAGAACTCTGCCAGACGACACAACACGAAAGCCGACTGGTTAACCACAGACCTCCTAGAATCCAGGCACTGTTGCCGATGATTGAAGCAAACATAGAGAAACAGCAAAACCCCATAAGCATGCTCCGCCTACAACTCATCAAATCAACTAAGAGAAACTTCATCCAAGACAGAATCCTCGCCAACTCTCACAACTCCAAGGAACTCTTCGCCATCATACACAAATTCACCAGATCCAACAGCGAAACTACCGACGTCCCTCCCTCTCAAGACCTCTGCAACAAACTCAGCTCCCTCTTCCACCACAGGATCAAGACACTCTACAACTACTTTAACGACTAAGACCACAGCACCGACCCAACACCCCACACCAGCGACGCCATCCAGCCGACCATCCTCACCAGGACCCCTCTCACCACAGAAGACACTGGAAAGACGATGAAAAGCATCTACTCTGGAACACCCACTGACCCCTGCCCGCCACACATCTTCCACAGGGCTGCCATCGCAGCCAAACTATGACGACCAATCAACTGCTCCCTCAAGACCGCCACATTCCCCAATGACTGGAAACGTGCCGAAGTCAAACCCTCCTCAAGAAGCCCTCCGCAGACCCAAGAGACCTCAAGAACTTCAGGCCCATCTCTCTTCTCCCCTTCGTCGCCAGAGTCATCGAGAAAGTCATCAACACCCAGCTAGCGCACTTCATAAAGACCAACAACATCCTCAACACCTATCAATCCAGGTTCTGCAGCAACCACAGCACCGAGACCACCCTCATAGCCGCCACTGACGACATCCACTCCCGTCTTGACCAAGGTCACATAGCATCCCTCATCCTCCTAGATCTCTCAGCAGCCTTCAACACTGTCTCCCACTACACGCTTGCTGCTAAACTCCCAGAGGCTGGCATCCAGGGAACTGCCTTAGACTGGATTCGATCTTTCCTCTCAGGCAGAACACAAAGAATAAGACTCTCGCCCTTCCTCTCCGAACCTACAGACATCAGATGCAGAGTACCCCAAGGATCCTCCCTCAGCCCCATGCTCGTCAAGGTCTACATGGCTCCCCTAGCAACCATCGTCAGATAACATGGACTCAACATAGTCTCATACATCGACGACACCCAGCTCATCATCTCCCTCACCAAGGAACCCGACATCACCAGGCACAGTTTCCAAGAAGGGATAAAGAACTTCACAACCTGGATGAGCAGCATCTGCCTGAAGCTCATCCTCTGCTCTAGCCCCTGCGTATGGGACAACACCTGTTGTCCCCGTCCTCGGAAACTCACCCACCCCCACGGACCACGCTCGCAACCTAGGCATCATTCACAACTCTTAACTCACCATGAACCTCTAGATCAATGCTGTGCCCTCCACATGCTTCAACACCCTCTGCTTACTTCGCAAGACCTTAAAATGGATCCCCCCCGACTCCAGGATGACCATCACCCACGCACTCATCACCAGCAGACTGGCCTATGGAAATGTGATCCACGCCGGAATCAACAAAACATTCCTACACAAACTCCAGACCGTCCAGAATGCCGCAGCCAGAGTCGTCCTCGAGATCCCACGACATGACCACATCACCCAACACTTCCGTGACCTCCACTGACTCCCCATCAAAAAAAGAATAACCTTCAATCTGCTCACACACACCTAAAAAGCCCTCCACAACACCGGACCCCAATACCTCAACAAATTAATCTCCTTCCACGCCCCCAAGAGAAACCTCTGCTCTGCCGACCCAGCCCTAGCCTGTTCCTGGCATCCACAGGGCCAGAGCGGGTGGCAGATCCTTCTAGATTGCGGCGAAGACCTGGAACGAACTCCTCCTCCCCATCAGACGAAACCCGACACTTCACCCATTCAGAGGTGATCTCAAGACCTGGCTCTTTGGATGACCAGGGAGCTGCTCGAACCCCCCCACCCAGCACCTTGAGGCCCTCACGGGTTAGTAGCACGCTTCAAAAACCCTGATTGATTGATTGACTGAGACAACCACATACTTTCTCATACAACCTCTCTCACACTCACTTACTCACCCATACAACCACTCAAACACCCATTCGTTCACATATACAGCCACTCATATACCCACTTACTCACCCATACACCCACCTACACATCCATTGATGCCCTGAGACAGCACTAATGTACCCTGTCACTCATCTACACAGACACTAATGGATCTGCTCAAACTCCCATTCAGCCACTCAGGCACCCTCGGATTCACCATTTACAACCAGTGATACACCAACTCAGTCAACTATACAGATACTCACACAGCTACTCAAGTCAAGTCAAATTACCTTTATTCAGCACACAGCCACAAAAGTTTCGCCAATCAAGCAATACTAATTTAAAATTCACATTTTTTCTTTATAAAAAAATAGTAATAAGATAAAAGTTCCTTTATAAGCTAAAATCATACTTATGCATAGATGTAATAATAGCCGTAAAATTTGAACCAATTTGAGATAAAAACAAGGAATACAGATCATTTCAACTCCCCACCCATTCATTGCACTTAATATAGTTTCCTGATGCCCATTGCTGTTCTAATAAAATGTAAAACAGCAGTGCAAATAACAGGATTGGTAAGTGATTGCAGATATCTGTACCCTTCAATATGTGTTCATGGGCGAATACTCAATAGTAGGGGTAACAAAAATCTACTCCGTGGCTCTTTATAAAGTGCACAAAAAAGCGTAAAGTGCAAGGTGCTCTGAGAAGTTCTATTGTCACATGGGCAGGCAATAAGGTTGACCGTCCACCCAGATTGTTTGGGGAATGCTGCCAAGAAGTACAGAGTGGTAAGGCGAAATCTTGTTAAAAGAAAACGCATCTGGCTATTCGTTGTAAAGGATAGGTAATATTGCTGTTTGAGCATGAAAGGGCAACTAGGGCCGGGTGCCTCCAATTGTAAATTACG
Organism: Triturus cristatus; assembly: GCF_964204655.1. Classification (NCBI taxonomy): domain Eukaryota; kingdom Metazoa; phylum Chordata; class Amphibia; order Caudata; family Salamandridae; genus Triturus; species Triturus cristatus. The sequence goes on along the minus strand of NC_140593.1, from coordinate 63,455,521 downwards.
TGAATTTGCCCAGACCCTATACTCCTCTTTAATTATACCCTTTGCGCTGTACTCACCCAACCCAATCTCGGATAACCTATCTCTCAAAAACCGAAGCCAGGGGATCTTCACAGACTTATCCAAATTAATACAGTCTTTGATGATCTCCCTGGAAAACTGTAACTCTTCTGAGACCCAGATTTTGGCCCACAAGAGCAAAGGGGCAGCAGCAATACGATCTTCTATGTATTCCATCCCCACTTCTCGATGAGAAAATGAGGTGGCAAAGCTGCTTGGAATCATCAACAAGCGTTTTATAAACTTATTTTCCACTACTTGTAGCGGGCGACTTCTTTGATAGCCCCATACGCCCGCCCCATATGATGCCACTGACGAGCATTTTTTGCATGGAATAGGGTAACCAGCTCGGGCACTGGCTTGTGGCCTAGCTTACAGGCGAACCTAAAGAGCCCCTCAACTACTCTACTTGTCTGCTGTGCCCTAGCCATAATCAGGGAATCCCATTTCAAATCCTTGCTAAACATGTTCCCAAGCATGCAAACTGATCTACCCTTTCAATGGACTTACCCCTGACATTAAAACAGCTACTCACACGCTTACCTATACAAAAACTGACACACCCACTATCTCATGTATACAGTCTCTTATATACCCAATCACTCTTCTATACACAACTTACATATCCTCTCACTTACCCATACAAGCACTTCCACAGCGAGTTACCTTACTATATATGTTTAACACTCAGTAACTTATAGAAAACACTCACAATCTCAGGATGATGTAATCAGTGATGTGAATTGAGATTTCATCAATTATGTCACTAACTATGTCATGAGGGATGTAATATGTGAGGTCATAAGCAGTGCATTGTGGGGGGGGGGGGGTGAGTTATAGTTAGAGGAGGTAACCAGAACTGCTGAATTTCTCTGGTTTTGTACAAGTGAAATGTCAGGCTAACTATAACGTCTCTGTAACCTTTGTTTTTTTCAGTGAATTTCTAAGGTTTTTTTAATTCTATTTTCTAACTACAAAGTCCCTGTAACCTTTGTTTTGTTCATTAAATTTCTAAGGTTTTTCAAATGCTTATTCCTAACATCCCTGTAACCTTTGTTTTTTTAAGTGACTTTCAGCCACCACCACATTCAAAACTTATAACTGCAAAATGAATTATAACAAACACACCGAACACATGACTATCTAAATGACTTGATAATAGCATGTATAACTCCCTTAATACCTCTATAACACAGTGTATAACTCTTTCAGTAGAATCTGTGACTTCATGCATCACTGTATCAGTAAGTCTCTCATTCACTGTATTAGTATTTGAGTGGATCGGTGAGACTGTGCATCACTGTATCAATGGTTCTGTAACAAACTGCGTGACTGTCGTGCATCTATGAGTGGGTGCATCAGTGTCTCAATGGGTCTGTGATTGGTCACATGAGTCTCTGAGTCAATCTGTGAGTAGGTGCATGAGTGCCTTTGTGAATTTGTAAGTAAGTATACAACTGTTTGACTGGATCTGTGAGTGGATACATAAGTGTCTTAGTGGGTGTCTAAGTGGGTGAGTTAGTGGGTGCATGAGTGTCTGAGTGGGTCTGTGAGTGAGTACATGATTCTCTCAGTGGGCCTATGACTGGGAGCATGAGTGTCTGAGTGGTTCTATGAGTGGGTGCGTGGGTCTCTGAGTGAGACTGTGAGTGGGTGCATGAGTCTCTGAGTGTATGAGTGACTGGATGCCTAGGTCTCTGAGTGGGTCTGTGAGTGGGTACATGAGTCTCTGAGTGTATGAGTGACTGGGTGCCTTAGTCTCTGAGTGGGTCTGTGAGTGGGTGTATGAGTGTGTGAGTAGATCTGTGAGTGGGTGTATGAGTGTCTAAATGGGTCTATGAAAGAGAGCATACGTTTGAATCATTGAGTAAATGGGCACATGCATGATTGAGTGGGTCTGTGACGGTGAGTGTCTGGGTGGGTCTGTGAATGTATGCGTGAGTCTTTGAGTGGGTGCGTGTATATCTGAGTGATTCTGTGAGTGGGTGTGTGGGTCTCTAAGTATATGAGTGAGTGACTAAGTGCATACGTCTCTGAGAGGGTCTGTGACTGAGTGACTGTATGGATGTATGAGTGGGTGTATGAGTATCTGAGCGAATCTGTGAGTGGATGCATGAATGTCTCAGTGGGTCTGTCAGTGGGTGTTTGAGTGTCTCAGTGGGTCTGTGAGTATATACATGAGTATGTGAGTAGTAAGTGAGTGCCTGCGTCTCTGAATGGGTCTGTACATGGGTGCGTGACCCTCTGAGTGAGTCTGTAAGTGGGTGCATGAGTATCTGAGTAGGTGCATGAGTGCCCAGGTGGGTCTGTGAGTAAGTGTAAGCGTCTCTAAGTAGGTATCAGACTGTACTGATTACTCTATGAGTGGGTTTCTAAGTAGGTGTGCAAGTCTCTGAGTGGGTCTGTACATTGGTGCGTCACTCTCCGAGTGAGTCTGTAAATGGGTGCATGAGTACCTGAACGGGTACATGTGTCGGAGCATGAGTTCATGAGTGGGTATGTGACTGGATGTATAAGTGTCTGAGTGAGTATGTGAATGGGTGTTTAAGTGTCTGAGTGAGTTTGTGAGTGCATACATGAGTTTGTGACAGTGACCGGCAAGTATTTACAAATATATATATATTTTTTAAACTTTTCACCAATATTCGTGGTGTCGCCACAAAATTTGCGATGTCCTCGCAATGGTATGCAGGGGGCACGCTGGCAATCATGGCATTGTTGGAATTATATCACGCACAATTAAAAAAAAAAAATTTTGGGCACATAACTTGTGTCACTAACACCCCCATTTCTCATACTTAGGGTCAGAGTACCTCCACCCTGACCCTTTATGCTAGCTTACACAGAAATGTTCAGCCCCCTTAACCATTTCCGATCGATAAAATGGCAGCCCCAACTTTCTGTTCAGGTTGCCTCAATCCAATCAAAGCATTACAGCTGGCACGCGCATTCGCAATTTACCGGAAAATCATCGCAAAATATCTGCGACCATCGGGAAACCGCCACGAAATATCCACAGCCAAAGATATCACTATCTTGTTCAGCTTTAATTTACCAAAAACTACTAAACGGATTTGCAAAAGCACAATCTGCCTAAGAACATCTACCTTTCTGCCAAATTTGGTGTAATTCCGTTCAGATGTTCGGGCTGTAGGTTCAACAGCGCGTTCCTATGGGAATTAACATTACAAAGTCACCCTTATTTTCCGCCACTATTTCTCTGTCCCCACTGCACATATCACCCCAAACTTTCCATGACACACAGAACATACTTTGACACTTTAAAAAAAAAAAATCATGAAGATTGGTCAAAGTAGCCAAAGTTATAGGCAAGTCAAAAAATGCTTTTCCTATGGAAACTAGGTCCTAACTATAACTACCTACTGGCAACCGCCAGTAGATTATATATATATAATATGTATATATATATATCTCCTTTTGGCTATGTTTAACATTATACTGCTCATTACACTGCTGGGGTAATATTAGCATGGGACTCCCAGCCTGTTAATCTGTGAAAGATACCAAAGCTGGACTTCTGTTGTTGCAAGTAAGTTACTCGTTTCATACACCTTCAAAGCCAGGCAATGAAAACTGCAAAATTTCACTAGGATGGGAATAATACCTTATCTAGTCCTAGGCACAAGTGATCAGGAGTAGAAAGTGAGAGAGATTTAGTATGTGGGTTATGTAGTGGGAGAAGGTAATGGCTGTAGAGCCGTAGAATCACACCATTCCAGTGTGCTATTATCAGAGGAAAAAGTGTACTTCACTGACCATTTAGATCATGGTACTCGTAAATATTTTTCTTCAGGCTACAAAGTATTTTCTCTGGTGTGTCCCAGGGCTGCATTGATGCCAGCATGGTTGGAATGGGGCTTTGCTGGAGGGGACATGGGGGGAAGGCAAGGTTGGTGTTGGGTAAATGAAGCATGTACATGGTGTAGTCAATGATTCAATTAGTTATTCTGAGGTTTCCATTCGATACTACCCTCTAAATCAAGCCCTTAGTCTTTAGAAGAGTCATAGATTTGACAATACTTTGTTATGCTATATCTGAATCGCTATCGCTCTACCACACCTTAGGGTAAGCCTTTTCTGGTGGCTAGTAATACCTTGGGAGAGTCAAGTGTAACTTCATTATTGATTGGAATGAAACTGAATTGCACAATGTGAAACCAGAATTCCTAGAATCAATCCCGGCTTCCCCACCTGGCCAAATTGAGTGATCCTTGGCAATTGTTTTATTTCACTTTGCCTCCTTTTTCCTCATCATCACATGTAAGAGCACTATCAAATACATGTGGTCAGGATATGCACTGTACAAAAGCTTCTCTTGTGTTTGATTTAAGAAACTATAACGCTGTCCATGTATAACAACAACCCAGGCCACCCAGAGAGATCGACATGACAACTGACTAGCCTCTAAGTTCACTATTGGCATTGTTGTAGGGTGGGAGTGGACATTTATGTTTCTTTGTTCATTTTTGAAAAGTATCACTTTTAAATAATTACTTCTGAATGCACTGCTACAATCTGATGTACTAAGATGAAACACTTCTGCATGCTAATGAGATACACTTTTTTGCATTTCGAAGAGAATTAGTCCAATGTTTAAACGTTTGCTGCAAGATTTCTTAAATAATTAATGTGTTTTTTAAAGTTATGTGCTGCAGCATACATTATTTGCTTCTTTTCTTTTACTTCAGTTAGCTTGTAAATCAACGCTTCCCCATTTATTTAATATATAGCTGAATGTTAGTTCGCTCTCAAGTAAAATGCTGCCCAGTGCGGTCATTGAGCAGGGGACCGCATGTGAATGTCAGCAGGGACGCATGCGGCCCCTGAGCCGTACTTTAAGTATCACTGATTTAGAGCATGATTCTGCCCCTGAGGGTAGCGTTGCACCCAAGATGTGTTGAGAGTAATATTACAAGCTCTTCCTCAGTGTGCTTCAAACCTTGGGTTGGTAGTGAGCCCTAATAGCTGAGTGTTTTGTTTTGGAAACAAGACAACTGGGTTACTTTTACAGTGTAATCACCTGACGCGTTGTAAATGTAAAATAAAAGCAAAGTTAGTTAGGAATATATTTTCATGGTAATGATATATGTCCAATGCTTTCTGTTGCTGTGTCTGGGAATCACTAATTTGAAGAATGAGGGACCATTCGAAGCTTCAGACTTACTGTGGATAAATACTACTGTGCACTAACTTGCATGGAACTTATCAGACATTCAGTGAAACACATTGTCAACTGCTGTAATGCATGTCTACTCTGTGTAACCTCCTCTTCTTCTTTGCAGGGAAGTATGGGCCTTCCTGGGATGCTAGGACAGAAGGTAGGTGAACAAGAATCAGTGTGAACGGTCACCAAGGAAACTGAACCAAACTAAACTCTAACAGAGAACTCCTCAATAATTCCATTTGATGAATAGCAATACCAAGCTGATCAGTCAACATAATCAGTGACAGCAGAAGAACAACCAGACTAATAACACCACACAACGAAATAAAACCACCTCCAAAAAGATCATTAACTATACACAACTGATCACAGAGACCACACCGAGCATTAACAGCACCAAACTGACTAGGAGCCAAGCCGGTCACTTTCACCAAATTGATCACTAACACCCCAAGCCATTCTACCATCAAATTGATCCTTAAGAAACTTCTCAGTAATACAAAACTGAATAATAACAATGCCAACTTAACGATCAAAATAACCAACACTGCACTTGAAACTGATTATTGCGAGGAAACTTAAACCAATGGCTCTTGGTAGCCCCACCTGGTACAAATGCTGCGAGATAGACTACTGGGTTTTGATGAATGTAGGAACAGCCCAGCCTGATCCATGGATTGAATGTATGGAGTGTGCATGCATTGATAATGTTTGAAGGCAATCTCTGCTCCCTCATAAACACAGATGTGGTCTGTGCCTCTCAGATAGCTGCTTGATTTCACCAGTGTAACCTTGTGTGGAAAAGAGGTATATTATATGTTGTGGTTGTATGACCTCTCTGTGTAATACACTTATGAATCCCTTTAGAACACTTAGGTTTCAGTTGTCAAGCTTTCAGCTCAACCCTGGGTAGCTGTGGCTGTGAGCAGTAACGCTTACACAAAGATCAGGTGTAAAGCATTTAAACAGCACCAAAACAATTGAAGAAGAAATCAACTCAAAGCCAAAGAAATCTGTCACAAATTTAGACCGCGTTTGTATGTATTTTTAGACACATGAATGAAAAAGATCCTCCAGAGGGTTCCAGAGATATAGAATTTACAAGGTATAGTAAATCAAAGCATTTCACTCAACCACAAAAACACATTGGGAAATTCAACAAATTTGACACTTGAAACTTTTTCACTAAAACGTTTAGGCTAGACATAAGACCTTCAGGAACAGATACTTCAGCAGGTGAAGCAGTCTTTAGTCAGCTCCAGGCACTTTTTTCCACTACAGTGCTATCCTATGGAAGTGGTCCTGCTGCAAGGGATGAAGGATGCCGAAGATGCTCGAAGATGCTGTGGATGCGATGCAGTCAACAGGGGTCTTGCTGTGACTACTCCTTAGTTCACGAAGGGGGTGACATGGTACTGGTCAAGGGTAGATGGTCCTGGTCACAGTGTAAACATCCCTCGAAGTCCTCTCACTGCTGGCAGAAGTCCAGTCACCCGGACACTAGTCACAGGCCTATCCTTCCTGGGTCCATTACTTGTTCTCAGGAGGTCCCAGCTACACTCTGACAACATTACCGGGTTCAGCAAACTCTGGGGCCACTTTGTGTGTCGGTTCCTGGTCCCTGGTGCTGCACAGTGGCTGTTGGCAGTAGGTTGAAGACTTTGGGCTACCAATTTGCCTCTGCAGGCTTCTTCAGATGTTGTGTCCCTGTGCTGCAAACAGATGGCCAGTTAGCTGGCCCTTGGAATCTCTTGGCTTTGGCTGGGCTCCTGTGATGACTTGAGCAGGTCACAGCAGGCACAGTCTTTCGCCCCTAGCTAGCCAGCAGGTGCAGCAGGTGCAGTCCACGGTGGGGCAACCTCTCTTTACAGGTTCCGCTGTGCAGCAGGGCAGTCCTTCCTCTGTCCTTCTTCTAGTCCAGTCGAGATTTGAGTTCGGGATGCAAGGGGTGCCCTACTTATACTCGGAACATTCAGACAGGGCAGGATTCCATCCCACCTGATGACCACTTCCTGACAAGTGTGGCATCTGGGCATCCCAGGATGCACCATTCTGTGCACTTCCAATATGGCAGGACCCCTGTCCAACCGTTTGCAGCTCTCTAGCCCAACCCAAGGTGTGGCTACCAAGGGGACTACACGCCCCTGGAAAACTAGTTTGGCAACTGTTTTCCCCTCTCCTGTGCCCAGTCCCAGCCTGTCTTCCTGAACATGAGAGTAGCTCCTCTCCCAAGTGTTACCCATTTGCCCCTTCAAAGGGGGCTTCTCTTTTGAAGCTCGCCTTTTGAGACAACAATCGTGTGGTTTCCTGTAGGAGGGAGATGGCACCTTCTTCAAGAGCAGACCTCTATTGTATTATTTTACTGGAGTCATTAGCACGTTTCCCTAGGAGGGCAGAAAGCTGTCTCGCAGGACCGCGTTGGCAGCTGGTAAGGACATAGGGGAATAAAGGAAACTAAGTGGCAACTTTGCTAAAGTTGCAGACTGCAACATATTACATTAATTTCAGTATGAGTATCAAGTTGGGCGTAATGTAAAGAGTTTTTTGATACCTTGGATGTCCCACTTTGGTTGCACCATTCCAGAGTTAGCTCAGCTGAGGGGTCAGCATGTAACTCTGTACTCGCCAATTGGGCCAACGAGCCATTCTACAGTAAAAACAACAGGTTTGCCTTTTTACTATCAGAATAGGTAACATACATGTTCTGCTGGTGATATATGTTGCACCCTGCTTAAGTAGTCATTAGGCGTGCCACCTGGCTGACTTATACATAACCAGGGGGAAATCTGGCTTTGCCATTACTTTAATTGGCAAAGTTGGGCTAGCAGTTTAAACTGCTCTTCCAGCCTGCAGATGTTGGGCTGGGAGTCTTATTTCACTTGTGTCACACGTAGAGTGGCACAATGAGCGCATCAATCCCTGGGTGGACCCTCTGACTTACATGCCCTGGGTACCATTTACTAGAGATGTACAGGTAAGTTAGCTTAGCCAATTGGGTATGAGCCTATCTGACATACCTGTTTAAGTGCAAGGGCACTGACAGTGAAGTCTGGTTAGCATTCCTCAGTGCACGCTCAGAGTTGAAAAACCAGCAGCACGAGTCCCAAAGAATGAGGGGTGATAATACAAAAAGAGACATTTATTTACATGGCCCCCCTTGTCCTGGTGATTCTCATAATCTATTCAAAAGAACCTGGAATTGCCATCTGCATTGGTATTGTAGGTCCCATGTCTGTGTTCCACTATGAAGTCCATACCCTGTAGGGAAATGGACCACCTCAACAACTTAGGGTTCTATTCTCTCATCTAAATCAGCCATCTAAGAAGTCCGTGGTCGGTTTGAACTCTGAAGTGAGTCCCAAACAGGTAGGGTCTCAGCTTCCTCAGGGGCCAAACCACAGCAAAGACTTCCCTTCCAATGGCACTCCAATGATGCTCCCTGGGAGGAGTCGCCTACTAATGAAGGCAACTGGCTGATCCTGGCCGAAATCATTCACTTGTGAGAACACTGCTCCAATCCCAGGTTCAGAGGCATCTGTCTGAACAAAGAACTCCCTACTGAATTAAGGTGCTTTCAGGATAAGTGCTGAGCACAGAGCTTCCTTCAGTGTGTCAAAAGTCTTCTGACACTGCTCAGTCCAGATAACATTTCTGGGCTGTTTCTTAGAGGTCAGTTCAGTGAGTGGTGCCACTATGGTGCCATAACCCTTTACAGATCTCCTGTAGTATACAGTAAGGCCAAGAAAAGGCTCTGACTTGGGTCTGGGTCTAAAGCCCTTCCGAAACCAGAATTGTACAGGTCGTGCGCTGAAGCACTTCCTTGAGGTGGACCAGGTGATCCTCCCAGGTGAAGCTAAATACAAGTATGTGATCATCGTAAGCTGCACAGAAACTCTCCAGAGCTGGAAGTTCTCTATTCTCTAACCTGTAGAAGTTGGAAGGTGTATTTCCAACCCATTGGGCATCACTTTGAATTGAAAGTGACCTTCAGGTATAGAAAAAGCAGACCTCTCCCTGGCTCCTGAGGTGAGGGCTATCTGCCAGTAACCTAAAGGCTGGTCAAAAGTACTCAGGTATTTGGCTGTCCCCAACCTATCTATGAGCTCATCAGCTCTTGGTATGGGGTGGACATCAGTCTTAGTCACTGCATTGAGGCCCCTACAGTCCACACAGAATGGCTTGGGTTCCAGTACCATAGGGCTGGCCCATGGACTACTGGAGGGTTCAATCACCCCCAGCTCCTGGAACTTAACAATCTCAGCTTTGATGCTGGATATGACTTGGTCAGACAGCCTGTATATTTTGCTCTTGACAGGTAAGCTGTCACTGGTGTCAACATCATGGGTACACCATATTGTCAGACCTGCAGTCAAAGAGAACACTCCAGTACACTGCCTCAGTAACTGATGGCAGCCTCTTTGTTGCTGTTTCATCAAGGTGGAGGAGAGCACCACTCCTTCCACATTTCCATCCTTGGCATTAGAGGATAAGAGGTCAGGGAGTGGCTCACTCTCTTCTTTCTCTCTCCATCTATAACCATCAACATAGTTTGGTCTGTCCTATCATGGTGCAACTTGAGCCTGTTCACATGGATGATCCTGTAAGGGCTCCTGGCAGTACCCATGTCCACCAAGTAGGTAACTTCCTCCATTTTCCCTATGTTGGGGTATGGCTGAGCCCACTTGTCCTGCAGTGCGAGGCTCCAAAGCCCACACTAACTGTCCTGGCTGATACTCAGCCATAGAGGAGTTCTGGTCATACCAGTGCTTCACAACCTCCTGGCTTGCCCCCAAGTTCTTATTGGCCTTCTTTATGTACTCAGCCATCCTGGAGCAAAAGCCAAGCACATAGTCCGAGATGTCCTGTTTTGGTTCTTTGAGGGGTCTCCTAACAATCTATAGCCCAGCTTAATGGACCCTTTTACAGGGTGTCAAACGAGTAGCTCAAAGGACTAAAGCCAACTCATTTTTAGTGGACTTCCCTGTATGTGGGCATGGGAGACAGACATCCCATCTCCTCCTAAATTTCTCAGGCAACCCCAGAAACATGCCTTTCATGGTCCTATTGAACCTCTCAACTAGACCATTTCCTTGAGGATGGTAGGGGGTGGTGAACTCGAAAGTCACACAACACTAATCCCACATGGCTTTCAGATAGCAGACAAATGCATGCCTCCATCTGAGATTACCTCCTTAGGGAACCCAACCCTGGTGAAGATTTGAAGGAAGGCTCCAGCCACTGCAGGGGCAGTGACTGTCCTTGGGGGAATAGCTTCAGGGTATCTGGTGGTATGGCCCACCACCACCAAGATGAATCTATTCCCTGAGGCTGTTGAGGGGTCTAGGGGACCAAAAATGTCAATACCCACCCTTTCACAGTGACTTCCCACCACAGGTAGTGGTATTGGGGGGCCTTTGGTTTCCCCCCCCCCCACCTTGCCACTGGCTTGACAGGTGGGGCAAGAGTGGCAGACCTTCTTGATCTTCTCAGACATCTGGAGCCAGTAGACGTGGTTGACCAGCCTCAACCAGGTCCTGGTCTGCCCCAGGTGTCCAGTCAAGGGGATATCATGGGCCAGGTTATGGAGGAACTCTCTGTACTACTGAGTAACCAGTTTATCCCTATCAACTACTGGCACTAACTCCCAGAATAGTGTGCCCAGTGTTGGGTACCCACCTACCTCATCTTGAGAGAGATCTTTCTCAACTGAGGCCAGCAACTTGTCTATGTCATCCCCCTGGACATTACTAGGAACAATGCCTTTGGGCAATCTTACATTGGGGCACCCCTGTCAGCACCTCCAGTTACCACTCTTTTGCCACCATCTTCTTTGGGATCTAATTCCAGTCTGGCCCTTATTTCTTTTAGGGCCAGTCTTCTCTCAGCCAGGACTATAACTCTCTCCTCCGGGTCCAGGACTGCTACGCTATCTTGCAGGGATCTCTGGCTGGTGATTGAGCCTGCTTGGCTGTTGGCTCTAGAGAACCATCCTTAGTCTGGAAAATAGGGTTAGGTCTTAACGTGCCCTGCTTGCTCCACTCACGATACTGTGGTTGCCCTCCACATTATCTTCTTACCCACTACCTTGGGTCAGTTTCTTCTCCAGTTTTGGAGTTACCCTGTGGGCTTCCTCCCAAGCTCTTGGGCCTTGCCCAGCTAATTTTGCCTGCCCCCCATGGTGATTTCCCTGTCTCTGCAAAATGGCCTCAACTCATCTCCATTGAAGGAGGACAGATTTAACATGTCGAGCTCCATATTCCCTTGCTGAAAAAGTGGCTGCTGTAACTTTTTCGAAACTATTGGAAAACTTTCTCAAACGTTTGAATTTGCAGGAAACTTTGCCACAACTTTCTCCAACTTTTCCCAGCTGTTTGAAAAAGTGTTTGCCATTCTTGGAAACAGTCCTCTTGGAGTTCAACACACTTGGCAATTACTTAGGCGGTTTGAGACTTTTTTTCTTGGTGTCTATGTCGGCCAGTGATCTTCAAACTATGTTATGCATAGCCCCCCAATACTTTCCAACGGGGTAGATGAAGCCAATGGTTATTATTATTATTAATTAATATATTTATAAAGCGTGACAGCTACTTCCAACGGAAGCGTCCCGGCGCTAACGTCCTACAGGCACAAGAGATACGGCGGAGAGAGGATTGCGGCAGTCTCTAGGGTAGCCTGAATAACCAGGTCTTCAGGGCCCTTCTAAACGGGAGTTCTGTATCAATCTGTCTGAGAGCATTGGGTAGAGTGTTCCATAGCATTGCCGTTTTCACAGAGAACGCACGTCCACCTGTCCTAGCCTTTCTAAACCGTGGAGTAATCAGAAGATTTTGATTGTAGGATCTAAGAGTTCTTGGCGGAAGATATTTCTGCAGTCTCTGTTTCAGATAGCGAGGGCCTACCCCTCTAGTTGCTTTATGAGCCAACACGAGAGCTTTAAACTGAACTCTTTTCCTTACAGGCAGCCAGTGTAGGCTTTGTAGATGGGGCGAAATGTGATATCGTAAAGGCACATTCCTCAATAGCCTGGCTGCAGAGTTTTGGATACGCTGCAGTCTTCTCATCAAGTAATCCGGGAGGCCAATATACAGGCTGTTAGCGTAGTCAAGTTGGGATGTGATAAGGGCGTACACCACTACCTTCCTACAGTTCATTGGAAGGAAATGTAAAAATCTTCATAATGTCTTCAGTCTCCAGAAACATTGGGAGGAGATATGCATGATTTGAGCCTTGCCAGACAGTTGCGAGTCAAACCTTATACCTAGGTTCCTTGCCACCGTTACCGGTATCGGAGGTGGATTCAACTCTACTGGCCACCACAGCTCCGTCCGTGGAGGAGTAGGTTGATTAAAGAATAGGACCTCAGTCTTATCAGTATTTAATTTTAGGCAATTCACAGTCATCCAGGAGGAGATATTTAATAGGCATTGCTTAAAATTGATAAAAGCTGTGTCACAATGTTCCTTAAAAGAAAAGATCAGTTGCGTTTCGTCTGCATAGGAGACAACTCGCACACCCCATTTCTCAATGATTGCAGCGAGGGGCGCAAGATAGACATTGAAAAGTGTCGGACTCAGTGCCGAACCCTGTGGCACCCCCTGTGCCAAAGATCTAGAGCTAGAAACATGGGGGTGTAGAATGACCTGTTGTGACCTGCCTTCCAAGAATGACTGAAACCAATTCAACACGGTCCCCGTTAGGAGGCTTACTAAATCATCAACATTGTGAAACGCACTGTGGAACAAGCCCCATCCAGGACCCTCATCAAAAAGGCATCAATAATTCCTCTGCTAAGTGGTATCATGGCCCTTCTGTACAGAGTCCTGTACTTAAAGTGTAAATTTCCACCCAAATTCAAACTGTAAAGTTGTCACCTAGAAACCTCTATAAAGCCCCATCTTAGTCTCCGCAATCCACCTCACTTCCACCCAGACACCAAATGCTAAGAATTAGCCAGATCCACTTATACAAAGCACCATTCTGTCATAGTTTACAAAGTCCATCTAAGTACCTCTCTACAACACACCCTTTAATACCTCATCCAGAACCCTTTTTCAAAATCTCATCCAAATATCTTGTTAACAGCCCTGTATAAAAGGCCATCTGATGCTGGTGAATAAAACAAGGCAGCAGGGAACTCCTATTGTGTTCACGTTTAGTCCCATGCTGATTACTTCACACTAGTGACTGGCCTCTAAACACAAACAAATTTCAGCTCAATCATATTGGAGCATGAAGGCAGAGGCTGAGAGGGAGCTGGGAGGGGAAACCATGGGGGTTAAACAAATGATTAAAGGTAGTTTAAGCAGGAGTGAAATGAGAGGGGTGCTACTGTTTGCAGGTCGTACCACACACTGCTTCTTGTGCCCTTGTGAAGATTGACAGCCTGGTTGTGGGCCCAGCTTGGCCATGTCACAGGCGGGCCCTGCTAGTCAGTCTCTTCCTTAAAAACTCTTCCTTAAAAGTCCTTACTGAAATCTCCATCCACTGTCGCATCAGGACATCCCCATTCACTCAGTTTGGAAACACCTATGCATCTCCTATTGTAGAAAGATACGTTCAGTTCCACTCTTTACATGCGTGTACCCCTTTAAAACTACCCACCCAGTCCTGAAAGAGTAACCTATATGCCCTCTTGAAATTTCCACCCACCTCCCTCTAAAAAGTCTTATCCAGTCCTCTCCTTGAAAGCCATAGCAAGCTTCCTTTTTTCAAGGCATAGAGGCTAAGTTTCCCAGGTCCATGCAAAACTAGCTGGCTCCTATCCAGGTTTTTCATTTGCATTCTCAGACTTGTAGTCGTGGTTTTATAGGGAGCCATACATGACTGCAATCCAAGAATCCAAAGAAAAAACTTTGAAACAGTTACAGGGGCCCAATAAACTCAGATTATTTCTGTTTTATTTACAAGCTCAGCAGTTGGTGGTTAAGGGATTATTCTCCTTGTTTGCTTAAGGGCCCCTTGCACCCTTAATATGCAACTGCCCTCTTATCATGCATAGATTTAGCAAACTTCACAGGGCTGCAATGCACCCTCCAGATCACCCAGTAAAAAGTTACATGCACTCCACTTCAAAGAATAATTCCCTTCAAGCACCTTCCATAGCTTCCACCCTCCCTCTCAATCCATGCAGACTGCAGCTATCAGTACATTAACAGTGACAAAGTCCCAAAAATTCCACAATGTATGTTTTAGTACTGAAAATCAGACTGAATATTCTGCAGACAGCTAGAAAAGTATTGGAAAGTGATTTTGAAGCACAATGCTTCAGTATCAACTCCCACCTTCCTTTCCTTGCTGAGTTTCCATGAGTTGTTTTGCAAAAAGCCTTAGCGAGCGAGCCAAATGCAGAACAAGCCCCACTCCTTTTTAAAATTAATTAAAAAAACCCACAATGACAAGAACTGGATAAAGAAATTCATCTGTTAAACGTGCTCGTACATTTCAGTGTTGGGGTACTCAAATTTCGTTGGGGCACGGTCTCTTGCCCCACTTCAAATGACTCCACACCCTCCTAGGGGGGCAGCCCCCACAGTTTGAAGACCACTGACATAGGTGGATTCTCAGTGTCTAAACTTCAACAACTTTATGGTACTGCTAAACACAAGTTGTGGATCCCAGTGCTAGGCACCAAGCTGAGGAAAAGGGGTGTATTATATGTTATGGTTGTGTGACCTCACCGTGTAATGCACTTAGCAACTCCTATAGCCCCTTAGGTTTTGTTTGTCAAAGCTTCAGCTCAACTCTTGGTAGCTCTGGCTCTGAGCAACAAGGCTTACACAAAGGAACAAGTGTAAAGTATTTACACAGCAACAAAACAATTGAAAAAGGAATCAAAAAGATGACAAAGAAATCCGACACCAATTTATAAAAACAAACTGTATGATTATGTATTTTAAGACACCACAACGAAAACGATCCACCAGATGTTCCGGAGGTATGAAATTTACAAGGTATTTTAAATCAAAGCATTTCACTTAACCTCAAACAAGCATTGAAAAATTCAAGGAATTTGACACTTAGAACCTTGTTCACTAAAAGGTTTAGGTTAGATATGGAGCGGTGTGGTGCAGCGGCCAGGGCAGCTGACTTCGGAGCACAGGGATCGCTGTTCGATCCCTGGCTCCGGCGGCAGGTCAGCTCAGCACCATGTGACTCTGGGCAATAGCTCACTTAATTTCCACGACGCCCCCCAGCGCCTTGAGACCCGTAGGGGTGAGTAGTTCGCTCTTTACAAATACCGGATTTATGATTTTATTTAGATGTAGTGCGGTCACTTAGAGTCACCTTAAGGAACCAGCTCCAGTGGGGATCCAGTCAGGGGACCAGCAAGGTCTTCAGGAACAGTTTCTTCAGCAGGTGAAGCAGTATTTAGTCAGTTCCAGGGACTTCTATCCGTTGCAGGGCTATCCTATGGAAGTGGTCCTGATGCAAGGGATTAAGGATGCTAAAGATGCTCAGTGATGCTGTGGATGTGATGGAGTCGATGGGGGTCTTGCTGCGATTCCTCTATGGTCCGTAAAGAGGGTCATATAGTCCTGGTCACTGCAACGTCCCTCAAAGTCCTCTTGGTGCTGGCAGAAGTCCAGTCACCACTGGACCACTAATCACTCAGTATCACAGCCACAGGCCAATCTTTCCTGTGTTTATATTTTGTCCACTGGAGGTCCGAGCTGAGCTCCAACAACACGCCTGGATTCAGCGAACTCGGGTGCACCTTTGTGCATCAGGTCCTGGTCGCTTATGCTGCAGAGTGGCGGTTGGCGACGGGTTAAAGACTTTGGGCAACCAGCTAGCCCCAGCAAGCTTCTTCACCTGATGTGTCCCTGTGCTGCGAACAGGAGGCCAGTCAGCTGGTCCTTAGAGTTTCTTGGCTTTTATTCAGCTCTGGCGACAGCTTCTCCTTGAGCAGGACACGGCAGGCACAGTCTATATATTTTGCTAGCCACCAGGTGGGGCAGTTGAGGTCCATGACGATTGACGATGCAGCTACTCTTCGCTGTTTCTACGGTGTAGCAGGGCAGGCCTTCCTCGGTCCTTCTTCCAGTCAAGATCCTAGTTCGGGGTGCCAGTGGCGCCCTACTTATGCTCATAAAATGCCCTCAGGTAGGATGCAGATGGTAGCCAATGGGCTACCAGGTTTCATCTCACCTAATGACCAGTTCCTACGAAGTATGGTATCCGGACATCCCAGGATGCACCATTCTGCCCACCTCCAATATGGCAGAACTCCTCTCCTGGCGTGTGCCGCTCCCTAGCCCAACTGAGAGGTGTGGATACTAAGCGGGCTACATTTCCCTGCAAAACAAGTTGGTCTACTGGTGTCCTCTCTCCTGTCCCTAGTGCCAGCCTGTCTGCCTGAACAAGGGAGCAGCCCCTCTCCTAAGTGTTACCCATATGACCTTCGGGCAGCTTATCCTTTGAAGCTCACCTGTGTTGGTTCCTGCAGGAGGGAGGTGACACCACCTTCCAGAGCAGGACCCTGTTGTATCCATCCCTTGGAATCTTTAGCATGTCTCTCCAGGAGGTCAGAAAGCTATTTCAGTGACAGTACTGCATGTGCAACCGATATGGGGACAAGGGACTAAAGGCAAGAAAGGGGTACCTTTGCTGAAGTTGCACACTGCAACTTGTTACATTAATTTAGGCTTGAGAATCAAGTCGGGCTTAATGACACAAGTTGTTTGACACCTTGGATTACCACATTTGGTTGCACAGTTCCAGAGTTAGCACAGCTGAGGGGTCAGCGTGGAACTCTGTACTCACCAATTGGACGACTAAGCTTTTCCACAGTAAAAGCTACAGTTTTGCTTTTTTTTTACTATCAGAGCATGTAAAATACCTATTCTGCCCATGAAATATGTTGCACACTGCTTTGGGACTCGATAGGTCTGGCATAGGGGTGATTTACACATATATCAGGGGAATGTCTGGCTTTGCCATTACTTTAAATGGCAACGTTGGCATAGCAGTTTAACTTCTATTCCAACCTTTAAATGGTGAGCTGGGAGTCTCCTTTTACCAGTATCACACCCAGTGTGGCACAACCAGTGCTGCAATCCCTGGGGGGGACCCTCTAATTTTCCTTCCCTGGGTATCCTGGGTACTAATCACTAGGGACTTACAGGTAAGTTAGCTAAGCCAAATGGGCATGAGCCATATCTAGTTGAAGAGTGAGGGCAAAGGGACTGAGGTCTGTTTTGCAGGCCTCAGTGCACTCTTAGAGACAAAAAGCCAGTAGCATGAGTTAGAAAACTTAGGGTGACCATACAAAAAGAGGCATTTCCTTACAAACATCATTGAAACAAACACCAGGGAATTTACTCCATGAATTGCAGTATGCTCTTTTTTCCAACATAAACTGAATTAAGAAGATTCCGACTTTCACTATGGAAACAATTTTCAAAAATCTAAAGATTTTTTTATGTTGTTTCCCTTGAGTAAATAAATAGAAAAGACAGTTTTAATTGGATAATAATGCTTGTCAGTTGGAATGTGTGATTTTTTTTTTATTTGTATACAGTGGGCTTGTGACAAGAAGCCACACTGCACCAATGGAAATAAAGAGGTTACTTTTCAGGACTTCAAATTCGAGGTCAAAACAGAGAAGGGATACTAACATCTGGAAATCTGAAACCAAGCAATTCATTAAGCAACATCTATATAGTGAAATGTTCTGTAATTGAACATGTGGCTTGAGGCCACTGATACAGCGGTTCTAAATCAGAGGATCTTCATGGATAGTTATGTACATAGAATTATTCCTGCCTGCATGCAGAGATATTGGAACACTTCAGATCCATGCAAAGTATGTCCTACTAATAGAGATGCTATCTGGCTTTATTTTGAAATTGTGGTAACAACCTATAAGAAACCTTTGTAGACTAATGTATCCCATAGTCTGCCTTGTATCACCTTTTCCTAAACCCTTATACAGAGAGGCCCTAGGTCTTAGTAGTAAAGTTGAAACAAACCTGAAAGATAGCCTGATAAACAGAACGAAAGAAGCTGGCAAGAATCTTCACTGCCCCTTTAAGGTGCCAGCAGCCTCCAACTCCCAGCATGCCTTGTAAAGGCAGTTGTTTTGGAGCCTCAGTTCTTTTTTGTGGCTCATGCTCAGAGGATCTTGGAACACTTCATGTTTTTTTCAACCTGTTGTGAAAGGATCTTTCTTCAAAATCTGAAAATCATTGCTTCATTCAGTCTTTTAAGCATCTGAATACTTGTTTCCTTCTTTTAACACTTTTTGAATGGGGTTTGTTCTCAATACCATAGATTTTTGAGAAGTGCCCCTCCTGTGGGAGGAAGAAGGCTGCTTCTGACCCACATACAATGTGTGTTGTGTGTCAACCTGCCTCACTTTCAGTTAAAATATGAGAATTTTGTCAGAAAATGACAAAGCAAAGACAAAAGTAATTCACTTTATAGGCACGCTAGAAAACCTCAGTGCTGAAGAGGAATCAAAACGTTGTTGCTGGTAGGCTCCGTTTCCCTGCGACCAGGCCCTCGTCTCAAAAAGACTTACAAACAGGATGATCTAGGGAGAAAAACAGAGGCACCGGCATCATTCGCATCATTACTTCCATTCCAGGGACCCGAGAGTGAAATTGAAGCATGATTCAGTCCTGACGTGTTTGCCATCGAAAACAGCCTGCAGCATAGTATTAGCAGACTTGTTAGAAGAAACAATTTGGCTTGCTATCAAGATGTTCAATGATGAAATATCACTTGCCATCAAATAATGCACTTGAGGAAGAGGTGTGGCGCCGCGGCCAGGGCGACTGACTCCGGAATCTGGGGATCACGGTTCGATCGCCGGCGGCAGATTAGCCAAGCACCATGTGACTCTGGGCAATAGCTTGCTTAATCTTCCCGACGGCCCCCAGCGCCTAGAGATTGTTCATGCTTTACAAATGTGGAAATTATATTTTTATTCTGTTCAAGCACAAACTATCAAAGCATACGCAGTCAGACCTACCTCTCACTATTCGACATTACATCACTCAAGGTTGATATGTTTGATGTTGACAGTGGCCTCTCCATTGCTATCTGGACATCTGCCTTTGTCTCCTTTGCTAGTGGCTGATCCACGATTATTCAAATGACAGCTAATAGATATACCAATTGAAGACCCTCTTCATTAACCCTTTAAGTCTTTGAATCTTCCTCCAGTTCCTGCCAGGATTCCTAGGGTTACTTCTGTGACTCCAGTCAGGAAGGCTCTTGTTTCAGAACAACTATATTGTCCACAGAATCTCCCATCTTGACCCATTCTGGAGCATTATCTTCCAGCAGAGCATCCTGAAGAAGTAATTCCACTGAGACATAAGAAAAAAAAGTTGCTCTTACCAATTTCAGGAAATACGTCATGGTCAGATACAAGTACCTTCACCCTGTACACACAGACGTCACCAACCTACTCCTGGTCGACGTTATCACAAATAGACGACATAACTGTAAGAAGTTGGCCTGGTATATGCTGTCCACTAGTTAAAGTGGGCACCCTGTACCAGTCCAAACAACCCCTTATTGATGATAGGTTATAGACAACTTTATTGAATGCTATCCTAGTGGTAGCTATGGAGAGCAGCCTTCAGGCTAAGTCTTGAAGGAATGTAAAGCAGCTTGTTTTACCAGTCTATATTCTCTTGAATGGCTAAATGAAAGACAACCATACCAGGTATATATATATAAATATATGTATTTATTCCTAAACACACCCTCCTAGTCTCTTTATGAGACTAGAGGTGAAAACACATAAGTTACACTTCAAATAGGACAGTAAAATAGCACAAATACACTTCAGGCCCTTGGGGCGAGCCAAACTATATATTAAATAGTGGTATAAGAACCACAACTTAACTAGACACAAGTCCTGGAGCCTGTAGAATCGCCGGTACCCCAAAGAACCACACAGGGGACCCACGGGGGCCGTGTGCAGTGTGAGAACACAGCCGCCTGCTCCCGTTAGCTTCTATGGGGAAAGTCGCGGTTAGATTTTTAAAGATTAGGGACACTTAGAAATGAGTCAGGACCAAACCCTTTGGGTCTTAGGAAGTTCTTCCCTTTCAAATTCTATCCCTGCCTGATATCGCGACCACCGAATATCTGGTGATTCGCACCACTTTCACCTCTCCCCCTCTGACCTGTTTTCTCACTTACCGTCCTCCTCAAACCCCTCTACAGTTTCTCCCTGACTTCTTGGATGTTTTGGCCACTATTACAGTCAACAATTCCTCCATTCTGCTTCTTGGCGACTTCAATTTCTGGCCCTCTGACCCTGCTGAATGTCCGTCCTCTAAGGAATTTTCCGATACCCTCCAATCCCTCAACTTCACATCCTATGTTCACTCCCCCACCCACATCAAAGGTCATACGCTTGACCAGATCTGGTCCCTGAACTGCCCTGTGGAATCTCTCTCCATCTCGCCCTGCTCCTGGTCTGACCACCACCTGATTTCATTCTCCCTTCCTATTCACCCCCCAGCTAAGCCCCCCCCCGCCCTAAAAACACCTGGGTCCGATCATGGGGCCGAGTCAATCCGGAAAATCTCTCCTCCCTTCTTACCTCCTCCCTCCCTTCCCTGCAGAGCCTTTCTACTCTCTCCCAGGTTAAGGCCATAGACCAGTGGCTCTCCTTTGGCCGCGATTCCGTCGCCCCGCTCAAGCGCATCTCCTCCAAGCGTGAGAAGGATGCCAATCGGTGGTTTAATGAAGAGCTTAAGGCCACCAAACTAAAAGTACGCCGCGCGGAGCGGGCATGGAGGAGAAACTATTGCCCCGCTCTAAAACTGGAGTATACCACCATCCTTACCCAGTATAAAAAAGACATCCTGGAGGCCAAAACATCATATTTTTCCTCCAAAATCCTAGCCGCGGAAAACCAGGCTAAGGAGATATTCACGATCGTCCACAACCTGGCGTTCTCGGACAGAACCACTCTTAAGCCTGCCCCGTCCGAAGAACTCTGCCACTCCCTCAATAACTACTTTATTCATAAAATCGCTACCATTAAGGCCAACATCCCTCCCCCTTCTCCCTCCTTTGTTGACCCCCAATGTCCCCCTCCCAAGGGTGAACTCACCACCCTTCCCCCCATCACTAGGGAATCTCTGACCTCCCTAGTTCCCCTGGTCAAATCTGGTTCTCCGCTTGACCCCTGTCCTGCCCACATTCTCCGCCATATCTTTGTTACCTGCCCAGACCCCCCCTTTCATCTCCTCAACAGCTCTCTTGCTCAAGGTGTAGTTCCAAACCCCTTGAAGTCCGCGGTTATTGTGCCTATTCTGAAAAAACCTGGGGCAGACCCTTCTGTCCCTGCCAATTTCCGCCCCATCTCCCTCTTGCCATTTTTGGCTAAGGTGCTCGAGCGCCATGTCACCTGCGCTCTGAGCTCCTTTGTGGAGATGCATGGAGCTCTTGCCCCTCGCCAGGCTGGCTTCCGCCCCGCACACTCCACGGAGTCCGTTGTCATCTCGGTCCTGGACAACCTCAGGGAGGGTATGGATACCAATCAGCGCCAGGCCCTAGTGCTCCTCGATCTCTCAGCCGCCTTTGATACGGTGGATCACACCATCTTGCTATCCCGTGTCAAGGCGGCGGGGATCGGGGGGACCGCTCTGGTCTGGCTCTCCTCCTTCCTGAGGGACCGCACCCAGGCTGTCCGCCTGGGTGACTTCACAGCGGACGCCCGGAAAGTTCAGTGCGGGGTTCCCCAAGGCTCTTCCCTTTCCCCCCTTTTGTTCAATCTGTATGTCGCCCCTCTTATCTTTTCCCTCCAACAGATGGAGGTCGCCGTATTCAATTATGCGGATGACCTCCAGCTTGTTTTCAACCTATCCTCCTCCCCCTCTTCTGTTCTAAACTTTCAATCTGTCATGCTCCATATCAGGGACTGGATGAACCACAATCACCTCAAACTCAATCCCGACAAGACCGAGCTGGTATTGACGGGTGGTTCATCCAGCCCCTGGTCTCCTCTTTTCTGGCCTCCCTCCCTTGGCCCCTCTCCTGTACCCTCTTCCTCTGTCAAAACACTAGGCATAAAAATCAATTCTCAACTCACCCTTCACTCCCAGGTTAGCTCTGTGGTATCTTCTTCTTTCCTTTCACTCCGCACTATACGCAGGGTGTCCCGTTTCTTCACTTTCCCCGCCCTTAAGCTCATCATCCTGGCCCTGGTGGTGTCCCGCCTGGATTACGGCAACGCCCTATATGCCGGCATCCCCGCATATAGCCTGCGACGCCTACAGCAGATACAAAACCAGGCGGCCCGCCTGGCCTTCAAACTCCCTAAATTTCACCACTCTACCCCTCTTCTGAAATCTTTACATTGGCTCCCGGTGCGAGCTAGGGTCCAATTCAAGCTCGCTTCCATCACCTTCTTGGCCCGACTTGGCCTGACAACGGCGTTCATCTCTTCCGAGATCATTCCATACGTTCCCACTAGGGAACTACGCTCGTCCTCCCAGTCCCTCCTCTCCATCCCACGCTACCGGAGAAAGAAGTGGGGAGGTTCAAAATTTGCCACCCTTGCCCCGACCCTCTGGAACTCCTTTCCCCTTGAACTTTGCTCTATCACCCTGTACCCGCAATTCCGTAAACACCTCAAGACCTTCCTGTTCATGAAGTCCTTTGAATAACACGCCAGCAGCTTCCCTAGCCTTCTAGCCCAGGACCTTGTTAACTATAGCGCCAAGAAACCGCTGGTAGACGTGCGCTCTACAAGTAATTTTAAACTCAAACTCAAACTCATTCTAGGGCCAACACCCACGGGAGCACCAGAGTACTCGTGTTATTTCACCTAGGGAAGCGGGGTGCATAGGTGTCAAATGGTGTCGGGTCACGTCGTCGATTTCAATGGGAGCTGGAAAAGAAGTGCCGCTGCCGGGAAGATGAGAAGTATCCAAAGAGATCCAAGCCGGGATCGAAGTCAAGAAGAACCTGAAAGAAGAGGGGACAGAGTCTGGGTCACTTGCCAGTGACCAGGAGGATGATAGGCGAATGCCCACCGAAGTCGGGTGATTTCAGGTGAAGAAGGTGAAGCTTGACTCTTCAGCCACGAGGACCAGGAGGCGTCGAGGACAACCAGTAGCTGCATTCGAGCTGTCCCACCAAGGATGTTGAGTGCTGCAGCGTCGGTGCCCGGATTGGACACAACATGCCTTGGCAACAGCAACCCACGTAGAAAGTAGAAAGATGCTTTGGTGCAGACCAGCAAGGTCTGAGGGACTCACCACTTGGTAGGGAGCCAGGGCACGTCTGGAGCAACCAGGGAAGCCCAAGGAAAATCAAAGTTAACTTCAAAGGAACCCACCAGTCGACAGACCAGGGATCATGAAGGGACCTCGAGAGGAAACACAAAATGGCAGCCCACGGGTCACTTGGGGTGACTAGACTGACAATCTTCGGTGGATTCTCTGCTCGAGGTGGGGGCTACAAGTAACCCCAAGCACGACTTCAAGAGACGTCGAGAAGTCAATGCACTTGCAAAAGTGCACGGTGACCAGGAGTTCAGGTTCCACGCTACACACGGGGGCTGAGGGTCTCAGCTTTGCTGGGGACTTGGGTCGGCCTCTGGGTTGTCTGGAAATCCTCTTCCTGGGCTGCAAATATTTTGGAGTCCGACGGGAGCTTTGGAAATGCAGACCGGCAAAATGCTTCGTTCGTGCCTGCCAAGCAGGGGAGTCACTCCTTGACCCCAAGGGAGATTTCTTCAGTCCTCTAGTCTTTAGTAGAGAGTCGAAGTTCCAGGATTCAGCTTCAGAGTTTCTTCCAGGGATATCTAAAGTTCTGGTTACAGAGGTTCCTTACTTATACCTAAGGAAGGGGTTGGACTAGCTCTGGGGACCCATATATGGGAGGGTTTGGAAAGAGGGGTGGCTACACTCATTTCCTGAGTCCAGTTCCACACCAGAGCAGGGGCTGGAAGCCCCTGAACCGGTTTGAGATGGACTATGCACAGGGACACCAAATGTGCCCCCAGTGCAGGACTTCAAAGCACTCTGAGAGTGCTCCCACCCAGCCCCAATACACATCATCCTGTCTGGAAGGTGGTTACACCTCCCTGTGACAGGAAACCTATTGTCCAGGCCTCCCCTGCAGGAGTTTCGGTCAGCAGCAGGAGGCCAGACCCGTGTCTGTGGTTGCAGCATCCATTTTGTGATGCCAGGGCTCTGTTAAGTTTCTACCGGGTATACCAGTACTGCCATGTCTCTCCCTCTAGAAGGGTAGGATCATATCCTCACATCAAGAACTGATGTGGGGGTATGATTCCAAGGTGTTTGACACCAAACACAACATGTTTCCGTGCTGCCAGTCCAAAGTTAGCATTAACCGTTTTAGATATAATGCACTTAAGAGTATATGGTCAGGCTGCACCACTGACAACCCCGGAGAAGAGACTCCGAAGGCTGGAGAGGGGCTCAGCTCATGCCTGGGCACCCTCTCACATTTAACCAAGCACCCTGCCTTCAGGATTGATAAGGCCTGCCATTGGGGTAACTGATAGGTTTCTATGTGCAGTGATAGGTGAGGTATAGTGAACCTATACCTCAGTAAGAGGTGCATGCACCACCTTACCCAGGCTGCAGTACCAGACCTGTGGTGTCATTTTGGAGGGCTTTCCAGGGGTGGCACAATACATGCTTCAGCCCCTGGTAGGCCTCTGGGGTACCTATGCCCTGGGTACATAGTATACCATATACTAGACACTCACAAGGGTACCCCAGTATCCAATCTGGAGTGTACCTAAAGTACATGCAATCAATTTAGAGAGGAAGCAGCTAGACTGGGGCCCTGAATAGCAGGGTCCCAGCCAGACTAAAGTCGAAAAACAGTGAAACACCAGCAAAAAGTGGGGGTGACCATGTGAAGCTGATCCTACTCTCCTACAATAACCCCTTTTTAGGATGTTCTAGTTATGGAGATCAGAAGAACATCTAATTCTCTTCCAGGGGATCCTCATCAATAGTCATAAGCACTGAATATTCCCGCCCATGTGCGGGGACCCCGGAAATAATAAAATTATATATGTAAAAACATACATATATACAGCTCTGTATATGTATAAACATATATCATTTTTTCCAAGCAAATGCAGCTCCCATAAAAGGCTAGGCAATGTAAATATACACATCCAATAACACACATATATATATATATATATATATATAAAGGTATAACAATACACCTAAATCTCTTTTTTTTTTTTTTTTTTTTAATGAGGTAAACACTCATGAGAAAGCAAAAAATAAAGAGAACAACCTGTGGAAAAACACAGATGTACAACACATTGCCAGCCTGCAGGCTGCATTGCAATATAATACCATAGAGACTAAAAAGCCCTGTACAGGTAAAAACTGGCACCGTGCCTTTAAGGCAGCCCTGACTTCCATATCCCATCATGCCTCAGGGGTGACAGTTAGGTCAGTTGTTCTTTCCGGCTCCTTCAGTCAGGACCCTGGAATTCAGCTCTCTTCTTTTTTGACTCTTTAGTCAAGAATTATTACAACTTTAAGATTTTTTGGACTTCTTCTTATAACATCTGTGAGGAAGTTAGTATCCTGTGTTTTTCTGACTGATTTTTTGCCGTTTTGTCAGAAAAATGCCTTCTTTATTTGTTCCATGTCCATCTTGTGGAAAAAAGAAGGCTGCTTCAGACACACATGAGGTGTGTATTATCTGTCTGCCGGACTCTCACTCTCCAGCAACATGCCATCATTGTGAAGACCTTTCCAAAAGGACTTTAAAGGAGAGGGAGAGGATTAGGCTGTATGGCCTAGCAGAACGGTCGACGTCGAAGCAGTTGGTCCCTGTTTGCTCCCCATCGACGTCGGGCTCGGCGTCGAAGACTCCAGCGGCGGGATCGTCGCGGAGAGGTGAGGAGTCAAGGGGAAGTCATGCTGCAAAGAGAAAATCGTCGTCGACTTTAGATTCAGCGTCGAAGCGGATGCGTTCGACGTCGACGGCGTCTAAAAGCTCGGCGTCGAGGACTCGGCGCCACAGTTCAACGTCGAAAAAGCATCTGTCGACGTCAAGAGAAGATCGATCGATGTCTGCACAGAGATATCGTTCGTCGTCGAAAGAAAGACATCGTTCGACGTCGAGGTCGGCGAGACATCATTCGACGTCGCGAGAAGTACGTAGGCGATCTCCACCACAGTCGACGTCGAGACCAAGATCGCCGTCAAGATCAAGATCGCCGTCGAGGAAACATCGTTCGACGGCGAAGAGGCTTTCGACGTCGTCGGAGCATTCGACGTCGAGACAGAAGTCTCCGTCAGGAGTGACGTCGAGGCAGACGCCTCCGTCAGGGCCGACGTCGAGGCAGGAGCCTCCGTCGGAGTCGACGTCGAGGCAGAGGCCTCCGTCGGAGTCGACGTCGAGGCAGAGACCTCCGTCGGAGTCGACGTCGAGGCAGGTGCCTCCGTCGGAGTCGACGTCGAGGCAGGTGCCTCCGTCCTCACAGGTCTCCAAAGCTTTGGTGAGGTACATGAAGCCTCCATCGAAGATAATCTCGACGTCGAGACAAGAAGCTCGGAGCCTCGAAGATTCGAGTCAAAGATCTCCGGTGATAGGCCTATCACCGTCGAGGCAGCCCTCTGTTGAGGGTACGCAGGAGGTGTCACATGTTCGCCTCACGATTCGACCAGTCTCAAGGCGAAAATCTCCTCATAGACTGATATATACAACTCCTGAGTCACCGCGTCTCATATCGATCTCGCCTTCAGGATCAGAGGGCTCAGGTTCAAGATCCGAATCACCAGAGCTTGTGCATCAATCTCCAATACCTGCAAGAGAAAGTTCGCAGCAGGAAGACAATGCGGTACCTCAAAGTCCCGTAAGGGAGATGCCTCAGGACCCTGCTATGCCAGACGCAATAAAGGCATCGCTAACAAGAATAAGGGGCGTGGTATTCCCAGCGACACCGATCAGACCAAGATCTCGAGAAAGAGAATCCCGAAGTCACTCTCGAGCACCAAGAAGGCGATCTAGGTCTCCCTCCCGCAGAAGAGAGTCGACCAGATCAGAGAAAAGGCGCCGTAGAACCCCTTCTACCTCCCCTTCTTCCAGATCATCCAAAAGGGATTATTCACCAACACTCTCGGAGACGCCACCCTCTCGGGTATCTCCGGTAGATGATATTTCTACGTTTCAGGAAGTGTTGTGTAGAGGAGCTACAAAATTAAATATCCCTATGCCGGTTAGGAGACCACTTCATCCATAATCTTTGAAACTCTTCATGAACGCACAGTGTCACGCCCGTTATTGCCATTAGTCCCCAGTTTGTTACAACCGGTAATGGATATCTTTCTCACACCAGCAACCACCAAAACGGCGCCGGCGAGAATTCTAAAAAAGTACCGTCCAGCTCCGGAGGATCCTTTATTCCTTAAATCAGATCCTCCACCGGACTCTGTCATCACCGCCGCTGCCAGGAAGACACATGCAGTAGCTGGGTCTTCAACGGTACCACCAGATAAGGACAGTAAGACACAAGACTCCTGGGGGAGGAAAGTTTGCGGCTCAGCATCCTCAAGCTTAAAGGTGGCGAGTGCCTCGGCGCTTCTGGGGCGCTATGATAGGTCATTATGGGACTCTCTGCAGAGGTTCATTGACAAAGTTCCATCAGAGGACAGACGGGACTTTGAAGAGATTTTGCATGAGGGGAGTCTGGTTTCTAACCAGATCATAAGTGCAGCGGCGGACGGGGCAACACTGGCAGCGCATGAATATGCACATGGAGTCACAGCCAGAAGATCATCCTGGCTTAGATTGACGGCCCTGAAACCGGAAGCGCAGGCAAGAATTTTGAATCTGCCTTTCTCCGGTAGTTCTCTTTTTGGGTCCCATGCAGACGAAGAAATGGCCCGTATGAAGGCAGAGCTGGAGACCATGAAAGCTGTCGGGCTTGAAAAGAGAAAAGAGTTTCGACGCCGCAAGGGAAATGACAGGCGCAGTTACCAACAGAGGGTTCAAACCCCTCATTGGCAAAAGAACCAGGACCAGCAAGGTCAAAAGAAACAGCAATACCAGTCCCGCAAGCCATCCAGGGGACGGGGTAACAACAGGCAGTCTAATGCTGGAAACAAAGCTCCGGGGAAGCAATGAGAAGCCGCTTCCTCCGATGCTGTCCACCGCTCCGGTGGGAGGAAGTGTTGCACATCATCTTCCAGAGTGGCAGTCCATCACAAAGGACAAGTGGGTACTGAATATACTGCGTCATGGGTACTCGCTTCGTTTCAGAAGTCACCCCCCATCGATTCCTCCTGTCAATTCATCCCAGCATCTAAAGCAGCTCAGAGAAGAGGTAGCGACGCTTCTACTCAAATCTGCAATAGAGAAAGTGCCCTTAAACCAAAGAGGAAAGGGAGTTTACTCCAGATACTTTCTCATCCAAAAGAGGAGTGTGAAGGTAGAGTTCAGACCCATTTTAGCCAGGCTTTCCTCACTTAAACTCCCTCAAAAATTCCCTTCACCTCTCCCTGGTCTTTCCCCCTCAGTTGCCAATCCCCCCAGCGCCAAGAAACCGCAAGGTGTACGCTGCGCTCTAGAAGTATTTTTTAAATTAAATTAAATTAAATTAAATTAAATTAAATTAAATTAAATTTAGACCTACGGATACTGAACAAACACATAAGAAAGGAAAAATTTCGCATGCTGGCGCTCCACCAAATATATCCTCTTCTCCGGATGGGCGATTGGATGTGTTCATTGGACCTTCAGGATGCATATTTCCATATTCCCATCCTAAGGAATCATCGAAAATTTCTCAGGTTTGTGGTAGGCAACTCTCACTATCAGTTCAAAGTCCTCCCATTTGGCCTGAAGTCAGCTCCTCGAGTATTCACAAAATG
This sequence comes from Triturus cristatus, assembly GCF_964204655.1. NCBI lineage: Eukaryota > Metazoa > Chordata > Amphibia > Caudata > Salamandridae > Triturus > Triturus cristatus. Next base: position 63,426,424 of record NC_140593.1, on the reverse strand, counting down.
CGTGGCAGTAGTAGCGGCTGCTCTGAGGCGCGCAGGAGTCTTCGTCTATCCCTACCTAGACGACTGGCTAATAAAGGGCTCATCACCACAGAATGTGCGGTCACAGCTGTCGCTATGCCTGAACTTATGTTGCAAGTTAGGTCTCAGAGTGAATGCCAAAAAGTCCAATTTTACACCAACGCAGAGGATCCACTACCTGGGCGCAACTATAGACTCCGTAGTAGGAAAAGTGTTTCCTTCGGAGGAAGGACAGTCATCCATTATGCTAAAAGGCAGGCAGATTATAACCAACAATCTGTCGTCGGCAAGGCAAATCTCTTCTCTGCTAGGGGCCATGGCATCCTGCATCTTCCTAGTGCCCAATGCCAGGCTAAGGATGCGTCCTCTTCAGCAAGATCTCGAGGACAAATGGGATCAAAGGAACTCCCTGTGGGAAGAAAAGGTTTGCCTCTCCTCTGCAGCCAAACAGTCAGTCAAGTGGTGGCTGAAGCCAAGGAATCTGCAAGTGGGGATCCCCTTCCATCAAGAGCCCCCAACTCAGACCTTAATCACCGACGCTTCCCTTCAGGGATGGGGTGCGCATTTTGGGACTCTGCAAACTCAGGGACAGTGGTCCAGCAGCGAGCAGTTGTACCACATCAACATGCTGGAGCTCAGGGCAGTCCACCTAGCCCTCAAAGCGTTCCTGCCTGCGATCACGACGAGTACCATTCTAGTGCAGACGGACAATACCACCACAATGTACTACCTGAACAAGCAGGGGGGTACTCGATCCAGAACGCTCTCGCTGGAAGCTCAGTCCCTGTGGCACTGGATCCTAGCAAGGAACATCTCATTGAAAGCGGTGCACCTACCAGGAGAACTCAACGTGCAAGCAGACTTACTCAGTCGGCATTTTCAAGAGCCAGAGGACTGGGTAATCAACGACGAAGTGTTAGAAGACATCTTCGGGGAATGGGGGCGTCCGCAAGTGGACCTCTTCGCGGACGAGCAAAACACAAAATGCCGAGGCTTCGCCTCAAGATACCATCGACCAGGATCCCTAGGGAATGCCCTTTTGATCAATTGGTCAATGACATTTGTGTACGCTTTTCCACCTCTCCCACTAATCCCCAAGGTGGTGACCAAGTTGCAGAATTCATCTGCCAAGATGATCCTCATAGCACCGGACTGGCCGAGGCAGTGGTGGTACACGGATCTCCTACACATGTCGATCCGACCCCACAAGCGGCTGCCGTGCAGGCCGGACTTGTTATCCAAGATGCAGGGGAAGATTTACCATCCCAGCCTTCCCTCGCTGAGCTTCACAGCATGGCTCCTGAAGTCCTCCAGTATGGCCATCTGAACCTCCCTCAAGAGTGTATGTCCATACTGAAGGAAGCCAGGAGGCCTTCGACAAGACACTCCTACTTCTGTAAGTGGAAAAGATTTTATATATGGTGTGCTCAGCATCATTATGATCCCACTAAATGCCAGGAGGATGTAATTTTGCCCTATCTTCTACATTTAGCGAGGGCAGGGTTGAAATTTTCATCCATAAAGGTTCACCTAGCAGCCATAACAGCATACAGGCGTTCGCCTTCACAGCAGTCATTTTTTAAAGTGCAGGTAGTGAAGGATTTCTTGCAAGGGCTCAAGAAAGTCTATCCCCCTGTTAGACCTCCCTCTCCTTCCTGGGAGCTAAACTTGGTTCTGTCGAAGCTCATGGGTTCTCCTTTTGAGCCTATTCATAAGGCTACCCTACAGCACCTCACATGGAAGACAGCATTTTTAATAGCCATCACTTCAGCACGGAGGGTCAGTGAGATACAGGCCCTCTGTTCTAAAGAGCCCTACACTATTTTTCATCTAAATAGGGTGGTGATGAGAACTCATCCTTCGTTCCTACCCAAGGTGGTATCGGAGTTTCATGTGAACCAAGCCATCTCCTTACCAACCTTTTTTCCCAACCCCTCCTCTCCGGCAGAGAGGGCGTTGCATTCTCTAGATGTCAAAAGGGTCCTAAAATTCTACCTAGATAGGACTAAGAATGTCAGGAAATCTGATCAATTGTTTGTGAACTATGGGGTTGTCCGTATGGGCTTTGCTGCATCCAAACGTTCCATTGCTAGGTGGATTGTTTCAAGTATTACATTGGCCTACCAACTGGCTCAGAAACCATTGGGGGCGCGCCCTAAAGCGCATTCGACAAGAGGAAAAGCGGCTACCGCGGCTTTTCTCAATAATGTCCCACTCTCCGAGATCTGCAAGGCAGCCACTTGGAGATCTGGCCACACTTTTACCAGGCATTATTGTCTGGATTCGGACACCAGAGCAGACACTCAAGTAGGACAAGCCTCCTTGAGGAATCTGTTCCATGCATAATCATTTTCATGATTCTCTTTCTCCATGGGTGATACAACCTTAGTTTCATTTGCCTGCAGGTGGAAGGGGAGCTTGCTACTCTATTCAGTGCTTATGACTATTGATGAGGATCCCCTGGAAGAGAAGGGTAAGTTACTTACCTGTAATCCTAGTTCTCTTCCAGGGGTATCCTCATCAAAGTCATAAGCAACCCACCCACCTCCCCAGGCAAATGAGAAGAAGTGTATGATTCATTATGGAAAGGATATATCTTTGTGTTTAGGACTACGGTCCCGCAAAGAACAACTGACCTAACTGTCACCCCTGAGGCATGATGGGATATGGAAGTCAGGGCTGCCTTAAAGGCACGGTGCCAGTTTTTACCTGTACAGGGCTTTTTAGTCTCTATGGTATTATATTGCAATGCAGCCTGCAGGCTGGCAATGTGTTGTACATCTGTGTTTTTCCACAGTGTGTTCTCTTTATTTTTTGCTTTCTCATGAGTGTTTACCTCATTAAAAAAAAAAAAAAAAAAAAAAAGAGATTTAGGTGTATTGTTATACCTTTATATATATATATATGTGTGTTATTGGATGTGTATATTTACATTGCCTAGCCTTTTATGGGAGCTGCATTTGCTTGGAAAAAATGATATATGTTTATACATATACAGAGCTGTATATATGTATGTTTTTACATATATAATTTTATTATTTCCGGGGTCCCCGCACATGGGCGGGAATATTCAGTGCTTATGACTTTGATGAGGATACCCCTGGAAGAGAACTAGGATTACAGGTAAGTAACTTACCCTTATGGAGACGCGCCAATCACACGCCTTACCAGGCCTTTACTTCTTTTGGTCCTAGGTTTGCAGAGCTTGCAGTGGAAACATTTCTGACCCCAGCAACTACAAAGGCTGCTACTGTGAGACACTTTAGAAAATATAAGTTTCCTGTCAAGATCCTGTCTACCTTCACCAGGAGCCGAAACCAGATGCTGTGATTTTTTTGTCAGTCAACGAAAGACATGCATCCACTCCTGAAACATCTCTTCCTTCTGACAGCGACAATTGAAAGACAGATAGGAATGCTAGTAAGGTTTGTAACTCGATAGATATGAATGGTAGGAAGGCTTGGAGCTGTAAGATTACAGCCTTTAAAGTAGCTAGCACAAATGCACTGCTGTGAAGATATAACAGAGCGATGTGGAAATCCTTGATCAATATTACATATCACCTTCCCATAGAAAGAAAACCAGACTTTCTGGAAATGGTCTAGGAAAGGATGCCAACATCTCTAAAGCTAAAGGACATGCTTAAAATTAAGAACATTTCACTGGTTTTCAATCTTCAAAAATCTACACCAACACCTACTTAAATCCTGTCACATTCAGAGTCAGGCTAAGACACATGCTGAGAAGTGTCTCTTTCATAGAACAGCTTGTCTTTGATCTTGGAAATGTTGTCAAATTCAGACAGCCACATCAGCAACAGCCCACCAGATAGCCTCCCTTTTATCGATGTCTTCCTGCATTTACATTGTACATTGTACCAAAATGCAAGACTCCAAATGAGACTTTTGAAGGAATGTCTGGAAGTACAGTGGTCTCAATGAAACAAGCTCACCTTATCCCTACCAGCAATTCAATCCCTTTTTCTTTTGTGGTGCAAGAGGTGCAGAAAAAAACCATTTCTCTTCCAGGGGATCCTCATCAATAGTCATAAGCACTGAATATTCCCTCCCATGTGTGGGGACCCCGGAAATAATAAAAAATATATATGAAAAACATATATATACAGCTATATACACATATATTATTTTTTCTCATACCAATGCAGCCCCCATCTAGGAGGCTAAACAATGCAATAATAAATAACTGCTTTTGCAAACACATAATGCATGTATAAACCACAGGAGGGCAAGTACCACAGTGAAAAACTGCAAAAGAGCAGACATTGTTAGCCTACAGGCTGCATTGTATACCAATAGCATAGAAAATGAAAGCATTTGCACACAAAAACTGGCACCGTGCCTTTAAGACAACCATGACCCCCAGTGTCCCATCATGCCTCAGGGGTGACAGTTAGGTCAGTTGTTCTTTTCGGCTCCTTCAGTCAGGACCCTTGATTCAAAGCTCTTTCTTTTTTACTTTTCTGTCAAAAAATGTCTACTATTTTGTGTTTTCTTCTGTCAGAAATGCCTTCCTTATTTTACCCTTGCCCTGCCTGTGGCAAAAAAAAGGCTAGATCAGATATACACTCTGTGTGTATACTTTGCCTCCCTGATTCTTACTCTTCTGCCACCTGTCATCACTGCAAGAAGTTGTCGAGAAGAACCATCAAGGACAGGGAGAGAATTTGTCTGTATGGCCTCTCTGGAAGAGGTAGGTCTCCAGTGAGACAAAAGAGAAAGAGAACACGGTTGACGTCTTAGAAGCAAGGTCCCGATCTGTTCTCCTTCGGCGTCAGGGTCGGCGTCGAAGTTACCGGCGGCAAAGAAGCAATTGTCGTCGAAGACTGCGGTGGTGCAAGTGCTATCAACGTCGAGCAAGGTAAAAGGCCCCTTGTCGTCAACCAGGCGCCGCTCAACGTTGAGGTGCAAATCTCCATCAACTTTGGCTAGATGTTCGACGTCAAAGCAGATCACTCTGTCGTCGCCATCTAGACGGTGATCGACGTCGAGGCACAAGTCTCCGTCAAGATCGGTGCAGAGACCTTCGACCTCGAGACACAAGACACCGTCACCGACTTCAAAGCAGAAGTCTCCGTCGACATCGGCACACCGGAGGTCGACGTCGAGACACAGGTCGTCGGAGCAGAGGCAACTGACGTCAAGGCAAGGACCTCAATCGGCGTTGGTCAGACGTTTGATGTCGAGGCACAGGTCTCTATGAGGTACAGCACGATCGACGTCGATGCAGAGTCCATTGCAGTGTAGACGGTCGACATCGAAGCAAGCACCAACGTCCCCGGGTCGAGGCTCGATGTCGAGGAGACGGTCTATCCCGAGGGAATGTTCGAGATCGATGTCGAGACTGCAGTCTCGAGGGGATTCACGCCCAGTAAACCTTTCTCCGTCGCCATCACCGGCGTCGAGAACAGGTTTTCGCTGCTCTCCTTCCAGATTATCATCTTCTAGATCACTGAAAGTGGTGATCTCTACGTCGAGCAGTCTAGCATCCACTGTGCACCCTGATTCAGCAGACAGGCCTGCACAAACAGAGGGAAGAAAATCTCCTCCTGCATGCTCTCCTTAGAGACGAGAGAGACAAAGGTCACCTTCTATCCATCTTTCACCTAAATGGAACCTGCCTCTGCATCACTGGGCTCCTGCTCAAGTTCCAGGGGCTTAATGGCTACTCAAACCCCCTGCACAGGTCTCCATTGGCTCGACTGGTGCAAGCTGTGGACAGGACTCAAACTCCATCGAGAGGCAGAGTTTGCAGTCGCACTCCTGCACCCTCTTCTAGGAGGAGGTCCAGATCCAGAAGCGAGAGGAGAAGGCACAGATCTCCAACGCCTTCTTCCTCTCCCACACATCGATAAAAAGAGGCTACTCACCAACTCTTACCGACAGCCCACCGTCGAGGGTCTCTCCGGTGGATGATGTTGGCACTTTCCAGGATGTGCTTTCCAGAAGGGCAAGTAAGCTGAACATCCCTATGCCCACTCAGCAGAGCTCGTCATCAGTAATCTTCGAGACTTTGCAACAGAGAGCTGCATCTAGACCGCTGTTACCATTGGTGCCGGGACTACTCCAGCCGGTTATGGACATTTTCCTCACGCCGGTGACCCTTATGACCGCGCCGGCGAGGAGTCTAACGAAATACTGTCCTCCGGAGGAAGACCCGTTGTTTCTCAGGTCTGACCCCCCTCCAGATTCTGTTATAATCGCTGCGACTAAAAAGACACATTCAGTAGCCTCCTCTTCTACTGTTCCACCAGATAAGGAGAGCAAAGCACAAGATTCGTGGGGAGGAAGGTCTGCGGCACATCAGCCTCCATGCTCAAGGTCTCAAGTGCGTCGGCCCTTTTGGGGTGCTACTGCCCAAGGAAGATCACAAGGACTTTGAAGAAATCTTGCAGGAAGGCAGCCTGGTGGTGAACCAGGTGATCAGTGCCGCTGCTGATGGAGCGATTCTTTCAGCTCACGCCTATGCCCATGGGTTATGCGCTAGGAGATCTTCTTGGCTTCGCCTCACGGTGCTTAAACCAGAAGCGCAGTCTCGGATCCTCAATCTCCCCTTCTCCGGCTCATCTTTATTCTGCTCTCACACAGATGAGGAGATGTCCCGGATGAAGACGGAGCTAGACACACTAAAGGCGGTGGGTCTAGAAAGGAAAAAAGAGTTCCGACGATGTTCCAAGGCGTACGATCGATGACCCTTCCAACAGAGTGTTGAAACCCCTCATTGGCAGAGGCATCAAAATCAACAAGGTCAGCAAAAGTCTCAGTACCAAAGCCGTCGCTCCTCCAGAGGTAGAGGAAACCAGCATCAGACCACTACCTCCACGAAGACTTCAACCAAACAATGAGTTCCCGCTTCCCCCATCGCTGTTTACCGCTCCAGTGGGGGGAAGTATTGCAAATCATCTGAAAGAGTGGCGAGCTATCACGAAGGACCAATGGGTGTTAGCTATGCTGCAGAATGGTTACTTTTGACGTTTTCAACGCCATCCTCCCTCAATCTCTCCAATTCCATCATCGTGCCAACAGATGACAGTACTGCGGAATGAAGTGGCTATCCTTCTGTGAAAGTCAGCCATCGAGTAGGTGCCCAAATCACAACGAGGTCAAGGAGTCTACTCAAGATACTTCTTAGTGAAGAAGAAAGGTCGAAAATCAGAATACAGACCCATTCTGGACCTGCGAACACTCAACAAGTCCATCAAAAGGGAGAAGTTTCGCATGTTGGCTGTCCATCAAATATATCCACATCTTCAACAGGGAGATTGGATGTGTTCGCTAGATCTGCAAGATGCCTACTTTCATGTTCCTGTCAGTCAGCATCACAGGCAATATCTGAGATTTCTGGTTGGATCGTCCCACTACCAATTCAAAGTGCCTCCCTTCGGGTTGAAGTCAGCTCCCCGTGTGTTCTCGAAGTGCATGGCAGTAGTGGCAGCCGCACTACGTCGCAGAGGCATTTTTGTGTACCCTTACTTGGACTACTGGCTGTTGAAGGGTCCCTCTCCCCAGAGCGTGAGGAATCATTTCCAGCAATGCCTAGATCTTTGTAACCGGATGGGACTTCACGTGAATTTTGAAAAGGTAACTCAGCAACCCACACAGAGAATTCATTATCTGGGTGCGGTGGTAGACTCCGAGGTAGGAAAAGTGTTTCCTTCGGATGAGAGACAATTATCCATCACACAGAAAGGCAGACACATTTCGGACAGAAAAACGTTGTCAGTTCATCAGATTGCCTCCCTGCTAGGGTCGATGGCATCCTGCATTTTCCTAGTCCCCAATGCCAGGCTGAGAATGCGTCCTTTGCAGCAGGATCTGGAGGACAAATGGGATCAGCAAACAGCTTGTTGGGACGACAAGATAAATCTCTCCAACGCAGTCAGAGCATCCATCCCATGGTGGATGAAGAAGGAGAATCTGCAAGCAGGGATTCCATTACATCTGGCATCTCCCTCTCAGAACGCTGATCACGGACGCCTCCCTCCAAGGATGGGGAGCTACCATGGGGCCTCTCCAGACGCAAGGTTGATGGTCATCAAAAGAGCGGTCGTATTGCATAAACATGTTGGAACTGAGAGCCGTTCATCTACACTCAGGGCTTTCCTCCCTTCGATTCAGGCAAAATCCATTCTAGTACAGACGGACAATGCCACCACCATGTACTACCTGAACAAACAGGGAGGAACTCACTCACGGACCTTTTTGCTGGAAGCTCAAGCTCTCTGGCATTGGTTCCTAGCAAGGAACCTATCGATCACAGCGGGGGGAGCAGAACTCACAAGCGGATGCTCTCAATTGACACTTCGAGGACCGGCAAGACTGGGTACTTAGCGACGAGGTCGTCGAAGACATTTTCCAGGCGTGGAGTCGTTCCAGTATCAATCTCTTTGCGGACGACCAAAACACAAAATTCCGAGACTTTATCTCAAGGTTCTACAGGCCAGGGTCGGAGGGGAATGCCCTTTTGATAGACTGGTCAGGGGCATTTGTGTACACCTTTCCACCCCTTCCACTCATCCCGAAGGTGGTGACCAAACTCTCACACGCGAGGATTATCCTGATTGCTCCGGAATGGCCGAGGCAATTGTGGTACCTGGACCTTCTGCACCTGTCAAAATGCCCACACAGGAGACTGTAGTGTAGACCGGACCTGCTGTCCAAGATGAACGGGAGGATTCATCACCCCAACCTTCCATCACTAAACTTGGCAGCATAGCTCCTGAGGTCCTCCAGAAAGGTCATTTCAGACTGCCACAAGACTGCATGACCATCTTTAAAGAAGCTAGGAGACCGTCCACTGGACACTCATATGCTTGTAAGTGGAAGCGTTTTTATTTGTGGTGCGTGCAAAACAATTGTAGCCCCACCAAAGGGCTGGAGAAAGTCATTTTACCATACCTGCTTCACCTAGCTAGGGCAGGCTTAAAGTTTCCTTGCATTAAGGTGCACCTAGCGGCCATTACTGCATGTAGGTGTTCGCCTTCTCAGCCTTCCTTCTTTCAGTTGCAGGTTGTGAAGGACTTCTTACAAGGTCTAAAAAAGGGCTACCCTCCTGTCCGGCCTCCTTCACCGCCCTGGGAGCTGAACTTGGTGCTATCAAAGTTGATGGGTCCACCTTTCGAACCTATCCAAAAAGCAACCTTGCAACACCTTACGTGGAAGGTAGTTTTCCTGGTAGCGATCCCCTCAGCTCGCAGAGTGAGCGAAATACAAGTGCTCTGTTCAAAGGAATCGTACACTGTTTTCCATCTCAATAGGGTGGTTTTGAGGGCTCATCCCTCCTTCCTTCCGAAGGTGGTGTCAGATTTCCATGTGAATCAGTTCATTTCACTTCCGACCTTTTTCCCCAATCCCTCCACTCCAGCAGAGAGGGCTTTGCATTCACTTAACTAAAAAGAGTTTTAAAATTCTATCTGGATAGGTCCAAGTCGATTAGAAAGTCTGATCAACTATTTGTTAACTATGGGTCGATCAGAGCAGGTTTTACAGCCTCAAAAAGATCCATCTCCAGGTGGATAGTTTCATGCATCACGTTAGCTTATCAATTAGCATAAAAAACCCTTGGGCCTACTTCCAAGGCGCATTCCACGAGGGGGAAGGCAGCTACGACTGCTTTTCTTAATAACATGCCGATTTCTGAGCTCTGTAAGGCGGCAACTTGGAGGTCCGTCCATACATTTACAAGGCACTATTGTCTGGATTCAGACACCAGAGCAGACACCCAAGTAGGCCAGGCCTCCTTGAGGAATCTGTTCAACAGCTGATTACTGCAGTTGTTGTAAGTTGGGTTGTACACTCTCGTTTGCCCGCAGGCGGAAGATGAGCTTGCTATTCTATTCAGTGCTTATGACTATTGATGAGGATCCCCTGGAAGAGAAGGATAAATTACTTACCTGTCATCCTAGTTCTCCTCCAGGGGTATCCTCATCAAAGTCATAAGCAACCCACCCGCCTCCCCAGGCAAATAAGAAGGTTGTATTGTTGAACTATATCTTTGTGCCCTGACCTTCGGGTCTCCGCAAAGAACAACTCACCTAACTGTCACCCCTGAGGCATGATGGGAAGCTAGGGGTCATGGCTGCCTTAAAGGCACGGTGCCAGTTTTTGTAAGGAAATGCTTTCATTTTCTATGCTATTGGTATACAATGCAGCCTGTAGGCGAACAATGTCTGCTCTTTTGCAGTTTTTCATGAGTTTTACTCATTAAAAAGAGTTCAGGTGGTACTTGCCCTCCTGTGGTTTATATATGCATTATGTGTTTTCAAAAATATTCAGTGCTTATGACTTTGATGAGTATACCCCTGGAAGAGAACTAGGATTACAGGTAAGTAACTTATCTTTCTTCCGGCTCAGATAATTGTGATGGATGCTCATTTATGGGATGAGAGACTCATCTACAGAATTTAATGATCTCAGACATGTGATCTAACAAGTAATGCACGTACCATATGACTATCTTAGCAATGAGAGCAGTCCATCTAGATCTCAAGGTTTTCCCGCTATCTCTGACGACAGACAAGAGCATGACCACAAAGCACTACCTCAGTAAACACGTAGATATCAGGTCTCGAGCTCTCTACCTAGAAGTCCAAGTAATTTGGGAGTGAATTCTATCAAGCAATCTGCCAATTCAGGCATTACCACTGCCAGGCCTGTAAATGTCCAAATCAGACGACAACAACATGCGATTTTACATTTTTAAAGACTAGGCGTTCCTGCAAATAGATCTCTTTGCAACACCTTAAAATGTGAAATGCCCAGGATCTGCCTCCGGACTATGAGCACTGGGATGTCTGGGCAATGCCCTTTTGCTTGACTGGTTGGGAAAATTCCTTTATGCGTTTTTCTAAATTGGCCAGATTCAAATAGTTCCAATAAAGTTGAAATATCTCAGGGCCAAGAGAGCTCTAAAATGGCCAAGACAGGGTAGTTTCAGATCCTCATTTCTCAGTATTTCCACACAGGAGGCTTAAATGCCAACTGAACCAGGATTCATGGCCAATTATACCTTCTGAAACTGACGTCCTTTAATTTGCAAGCAAGGCTCCTGAGGTCTTACAATATGGACACATGAATCTACCTCAAACCTCAAGGGACATTTTAAAGGAATCCAAAGAACCATCCACAAACATTCCATGCACTTTTAAATTGAAAGGTGTGTTCTGTGGTGCCAACAGAGTGACCATGAACCATTCTGCTGCCAAGATGTGATTATTCCTTATCTCGTTCACCTTGCCCAGTCAAAACTGTAATACTCTAATGTTAAAATGCATTTGGCAGTGGCTGTATGACAGAACCTCGCATGCATTTACCCTGCATGCCATTACAATGCAGTCCATACCCCAACTGCGACGTTACAACACGTTACTTTACCCCACCAGTCATTACAACTACTTGCCTTAGGGGGGCGCTTGACTTTAGAAGAGTATAAATTACTATTCCAGTCTACTCAGCAGTAGTGAAGGTGTTGGACCTAAAAGCCAACACCAGTCTAATAATGCGCTCTCTTAAGCAAGCCGTTGTACTGAATTGTGGGTTAAAGGGATGCATTGTAACGTAGAAGCCGGGGTAGTGACTGTGTTGTAAAAGCAGGTCATTGTTCTGACTGCGAGGTAAAGGTTGTTTCCCTTTGGCAGTCTTTACAGCTTATGGGGAAGGTCTATCAGAAAGATCCTTCTTCATTATCCCTGTTATCAAGGACTCCTCTTTGGGAGCTAAATGTGATATTGTCCAGACTCTGATAGAGACCATGCACAAGGCTTCATTGCATTATCTTTCATGGAAGACAGCTTTGTTAGTGGCCATAATCTCTGTCCTTAGTGTAAGAGACCTTCAAGCCCTATCAGGGTTGACCATGTACTGTGTTCCATTCCTATTACGTAGTAATGAGAACAAATCTTTCTTTCTTGCCAAAGGTAGTCTCAGACTTTCACTTGAATCAATCCATATCCTTGCTGTTTTTATTTAGTAATCCTTCCACTCTGAAAGAGAGATTGATCCACCCTACAGAGTAAAGCAAGTTTTAAAATATTATCTATATCACACTAAAGACTTAAGAAAGAAGTTCGTAAACTGTGGTCCTCTTCAAACAGTCCTTTCTATATCTAAGCAATTCAGGTCAAATTGGATAGTCTGATAGTCTCTTGTACCTCCGTCTTCTATTAATTAGCCTTTAGTGCTTACTCTGCCCCCTGACCACCAATCTTTGTGGGCGAGGCAGAGCTGGGAAGGAGACAATGTCCAGTTTCCAGCGCTGTCATCCCTAGTGGATCCCTGCTTATGAATCACCCTCAGAGGGGAGTCAACAAGCAGGGATCTGCCCCACTAGAAACCAATGAGTTATTTTCTTGCGAGTGGAACAGCCCCTTGGGCGAGGGCCAGTGCTCCGCACAACCATGAGCATTATAGTCTTTCTATCCCCCCCATCTCAGGGCAGAGTCAGATTGGAGCTCCCGGTTGGAGGGGTTGGAAAGCACACTAGACACCAGGGATTTAGTGATGGAATGGGTGTGTTTGGCCAACACCCCAAAAAGGGGCATACAGTATTTCTGCCTCCCCCAGGGGAGCAGAAATGTGAGTTTGCCCTAATTTGCCCTCTTGGAGTTAGGGGGTAGAAATCCCACTAGATACCAGGGAGTTCTTTCAAGGGAGAACAGTGGCCCCTAGCCCAGGGCTAGTGCTCTTGCCTTTTCTGGCCATTAGAGCTTTTCTGTGCCCCTTTGTCGGGCTGATTGGATGTTTTCCCTTAATCTGCCTTCTTGTGTGGGCGAATCACCCACTAGATACCAGGGATTTAATAATGAAAGGAGTGCAGGCCTTGAAAACTCCTAAAAATGTTACTAGACATGCAGGTCTAGTGACTTGAATAATCCACTCAACCTCATCATAATGCTCTAGACCAATAAACAGGTTTCAAATTATGTGATCCTGGGCAAGTATTTTAATTCACTGAAACGCCATTTTCTCCTTCATCACATATGAGAGCACCTTCAAATATGCGAGTTCAGCATATCTGCTGTACAGAAAACTTGTTTGTTTGATTTAATAGAATAAACATTAGCTCCATTTATAATACATATCTAGCTACATATAGGATACACAGGACCGCCGACTTGCCTCTTAGTTCATTAACCAGGTTGTCATCAGGGCGGGGGCAGGAATGTTTCTCAAATCATGTTTAAAAACTATCACTTTTAATAAATACATAACTAAAGCATAAAGTAGCAGCACACTGTCATTTGCAGTCAGCAGAATTTACATTGAAATTTCCACAGAATTTGTCACTGACGTGGTTTTAAAAGTATATAGTTTACAATGTTTGGAAATAAAGTTTCTGAAAATATTTATCATTTGCACATCACCATGTAAAGTGCTCTAAATGTTTTTGTTCCTATTTAAATCTTTGTTTGCATCACACTTCTACATGTACAAAACAAATGCTCTTACATAATTCCTGATATATTTTGAAATACTTGTACTATTCCTTTAAAAGCTGTTTAAATGTTGTGTTAGAGAAAAAAACAGACATTTTACAGCTTTTTGTTTCACAATTATTATAAGATAGCTCACATGACAAAAAGCGTTACCTGCAATAAGAGAAAGAAAAGTAAACATCATTTTGCAGGAACAGATAAGGAACAATCAGTAAAAAGACAAACTGACATTTGACCTCTGTCCTTGAACAGAAGGCAAATGTGTGAAAACACAAAGATTTAAAGGTGCCTTAATTGCTCATTCACTTTCTGAATGAACAAAACCCCAGGGACGAGCAAGAGCTAAAAAAACTCGACCTGTAAAAATGACATTGCGAGTGGATTTTTCGAGGCCTGGGGTGGAGTGGCCACTATGGCATCAGGCTCTGTCCATACCTCAAAAGAGGTGTATAGCCATTTATTTATTTATTTATTTATTTATTTATTTATTAAACTTGTAACGCGCAACAGCTACCCACAGTGGGTTTCCCGGCGCAAAGGGATAGACTAAAGAAGAAAAAACGGACCAATGTAAGCATCACCCTGAGACAATTGGATCCACATGCGAATCATCAGAATAGAAATGTTTTAAGTCGTTTCCTGAAGGCGAGAAAATTAGTCTCAGTTTTTAAGGAGGAAGGTAGCGCATTCCAGTATTTAGGGGCACGGTGGGTGAAGGCCCGCCCACCCATTTTAACAAGTTTAAATCGAGGAATGACAAAGTCACAATTAGCAGACGATCTGAGTGTTCGATTAGGCTTATAAGGTTGAACGAGGTTACGCAGATACATTGGGGCCGAGCCCTGCTTGATTTTAAAAAGATAGCATAAGGCTTTGAAGTTAATGCGGCTAGGAATCCTAAGCCAATGTAAATCGCGTAGAGCCTGCATAGCTGATTGTCTTCTCGGGATGTTCACCTGGGGGCAGAAAGGGCAGTCTGCCCCAATCCCTCCCCCTCCAACCCCTAGAGGGGTAGAAAGCCCACTGGGCACCAATGACCTTAACACCAAATGTTTTGAAAGAGGTGGTGCACCCTGTCATAGAGTCAAGCCGCCACCCCAGAAGGGGCAACACAGTCTTTCTGCACCCCAGGGAAGTTTACATTGTGGTGCACAATTGGGAGAGGGCTTCTCACCCTGGCTTTTGGACATGCCCTCACCACAAAAGGAGCAACACAGCCTTTCTGCACCCCAGGGCACAACTAGTGGGTTTGCCTAAATTGCCCCTACCCCCCACCCCAGGTAGCAGAAATCTTACTAGATATCAGGCAATTCCAAAATGGCGCAAAAAAAGAAAAGATGGGCATGGCCACCTCTGCATACCCTCACCCCTAAATGAGCATTAGAATACTCCCTTCAGCCCAATAATCTGCCTTACAGTGGGTAGAAAGCCCACCGTGGGGCACATACCAGGAAAAAAGGTCCAAAGAAAATAACGGGGTGGAGGTTTCACCTACCCAGGCATCAGGCTGTGCCCCTACTCCAAAATGAGCCCAACATTCTTTCTGTCCCTCGGGGGTCGATTGGGGGTTTACCACAATTCTGGTTGGTTGGGGTAAAAGGCCTACTAGTCACCAAGGATATATATTTTTTTGTTTTAGCTTTTTAGTAAAAACTAAATATTGGAAGTGGGCGGGCAGCACTGACCTTAGCCCTTCACTCTGCCCCTAAAGCCCCAGTGGTCTTTCTACCCACGTGCGGTGCACAGCATCCCCATCACCATGGCAAGCAAAAGGAAATTTGGATTCTTTTGTGCGTAGTTTTGACATATGGACCGGCAGTGTGAGATGCATCCAAATTTCCTCTTACTTGCCATTGTGTTTGGCTCCATTATTTGGACTTTTGCTTGGCTGCTGCTCAGGGAAACCTACTGAATCCAGAAATGTTTGAAAACAGACACCCAGAGTAGTCTAGGGTGGTGGGCCTCCCACAGTGATTTCTTACTAACAGTGTCCTTCAAACCTTTAACGCTGGTAAAAAACGTGCATTTTCCTTACATCTCCATGAGAGAAAGTTCTGTAATCCCCTATGATCCACAACTTTCTTACCATTCAACGTTCCCATACTTTTCCCAACAAAACTGCTGCCCTACAGCACAAAAGGCTTCAAAATGCAAAATGGAGATATTGGCAATAGGGTTCACTGACGCATTTAGGCCTGGGCTCAGCCACTACCCAGGAAAACCTCCCTAACACTGATATTTTTGAAAAAAAGACACCCAAGGGAACGCCGTGTATGGTGTATCTTGCTTAGATCTTATAACACCTGGCAAACCTCAGGCTTTGCCCAAAAATCCCACATTTTCCTTTTAATTATGTGACAGAAATGAATGAACTTGCAGGGATCGCCAACATTCCTACCACCCAGCATTCCCACACCTGTCCCGTTCAAAAGGCTACCCCACTAGTGAATTTGGGCCTAGTGCCTGTGACAGTGGGATTGCTCGCGTAGGACTCACATTGTTCACGGTCTGGTCATTTCCCATTGCGGGACCTAGGCCCAGCCAGACAAGAGACAAGGGATCTAACGGTCCTTAGGCACACCCACACAAGTGGGGTACAGTTTTTATCAGTACAAATATGTGAAGGCTAGATGGTAGGAAATTTGAGGATCCTTGAAAATTCAGGTACTTTCTGTCACAGAAATGTGAGGAAAATGCATAATTGAGATTTGCAATGCCTTATGGGCAAGAAAACCGCCTGGATTCCAGACAAGTCCTACAATGCTGGGCTCTCCTGGGTTTCTAGTTTTCAGAAATGTTTGAGTTTGGAAGAATTCCTGTGGTGACAGCAGAGCCTGTGCCCAAAATCAACAGCTACCCACTTTGCAAAAAAAGGGTCGGTTTTGAGTGGAAACGTTTGATCTGTCCATGTTGGGGTTTGGGGCTTTTCCTGTCTCTGGCACAGGGCCCACCTACAAAAGTGGTGTACTGTTTTTATTAATACAAGACAGTGTGAGAATGCTGAGTGCTATGAAGTTTGTGAATCCCCATATATTTTGGAACTTTCTCACACAGAAATGTGAGGAGAATGCATGACTTTCGCCAACGCGTGTCGTTTGCAAGGCTTTATGGGTAAGAAAACCATGCACACCTCATGAGTCGCACCACCCAAGACTCTTCTGTGTTTCTAGTTTTTACACATATCTAAATTAAGTAGGTTTCTGTAGGTGGCGGTGTAACGTGGGCTCACATTACGCAGCTACACACATCGCTAAACCTGGTCAATGTACTCTTAATTTTTTTATGTTGTCTGCATGTCTTGTTTTGGGGTGACCTGTCTCACAGGTCCATGCACAGCTACACAAGTGGGGTACCGTTTTTATCGGGAGACGTGTGGAAATGCTGGGTGGCATGAATTTTGTGAATCCCTTCACCCTCTGGAACTTTCTCTCACAGAAATGTGAGGAAAATGCATTTTTTAGCCAAAGTTTAAGGTTTGAAATGTCTTATGGGTAGGAAAACGTCATGGGAACTACATAAGTCATACCACCCTTAACTCACCTTGGTATCTAGTTTTGAGAAATGTCTGGGCTTGGCAGGCTTCCTTGGGTGGAATGTGAGCTGGGACCCAAATTCCTTAGCTACCTACATTGTAAAAAATAAAAGTGTTTATTTTGCTGGTGGAATGTGATGCCTCCAAGTCACAATCTTTGGGGTGTTTTGTGTGTAGAGCGCAACTTTGATGTGGATACCTTATGCGGAAATAAAAGAAATGAACGCTTATGCGCAAAGTTCCCCAAATATCAAAAAAGGGGCTCAGCACTGAGGGTGGCCTCAGCAGCTAAGGGTAGAGCAAGAGGCAACAGGAAGAGGCAAGAGGAAACGCATCGTCTGCTGCTTGACTTAGAAATGTCTCCATCATGTGTAAAGTGTCAACTTGGAAATCTAGCCACACTTTCACCAAACACTTATGAGTATCACTCCATTCGAAGGCCAAGCAGACTTTGTACCGTTTTCACTTATCGCCAATAACAAATAGAAAACAAATTAAATGTTTTTGTGCATTAAAAAGCGGCTAGACCAAAGGCATCCCCATCGACCTGGTTAAACGAGATATCCCGCTTCGGAGTTCATTACTACACCAGCTCTCTTTAGAAGTAATTAAGACCGGCATGGTCCTACAACATGGAAAGGCGCAATTGCCCATCCAAGATAGAAAGGAGGCCTCAAACAAGATCCATCGAGTTATCGCTTAATAGTCCTTTTGGACTCTGAAGGGAAACTGTTTGCAAAATATTTACTAAACATCCTGGCAGATTGGGCTGCAAAACTTGGCTTATTACTACCCAAGCTGGGAGAGGAAGGGTTAGCTCATTTAGCCTAGGCTGACGACTTGGTAATAATGTCACAAACTCCCAAAGGGCTTCAATATCTTTTAAACCGGTTAAAGGATTTTAACTCAGAGACTGGTTTAATCGCTAACCTATCAAAGACCAAGATCGCGATATTTGAGAAGAAAATAAAGGCTACATCTTGGGTTGTAGGTCCTTCCCCAATTTAAACTGTCATCACCTGTTTTAACTAGTACGGCTATATCTATCTTGGACAAAATCTGCAGACCGCGTGGACGAAATCTTTGCATCTTCGCACCGACACCCCTCACTGTGCCATCAGGCTAGAGTTGAACCTAAAATTTATAATATCACTTCACTAAGGGGCCATTTTGAACTCTCTTAGCAACTGTCCGGGGCGGAAACCTCCACCTTAAATTCCTTAATTAACTTGGAACTGAGAAGAACTTTGTTCAAAAGGCATGGATCTGAATGTTACATCATTAAACAAGGTCCTAGAAATCGTCAATTTGCCTGATTTGAAGTCATTAGCAAAGTTGAGTGTCTCGTAAATGCACCTTAAAAAGGGCTGTACTCAACAGGCAGAGGGAGAATGACCTGGCAACGTGAAAGAAATATAAACATGTGGATTTAGTTATAGAAACTTTTGTTTTTTAAGGTCGAAATTACAAGTCCACACTGCTGGTTCATCTGAAACTTAAATATTTAGGATTCAAGGTGTTTTATGTTCCGATTTTGAATTTGAGGGAACTTGAAATCATGCCGACTTTGCGGGTATAAAACAGAAACCCTCATGCATATACTGTGTACTTGTCCAACACTTATGTATTTAAGGAAAGTATATTTACGTCTGAATTTTTAAGGATGCAAAAATAAGATGCACCCCTGCGGTTTACAAGTACTGTTTTGTACTTCAAGATTATATCTATTATGAAATTACTGAAATGTGTAGGCCATGCCTATAAAATGTTAGGGTCTTGTGTTTGCTAATTGTAACCATAGTTCTTGTCTTATATCTGTGACATATATTGCAAATTTGTATCTATTTCCCTAACCTATATTTATGTTGATAGTAAATATATCCTCTCTTTTGTTTCATTATTATTGTAATCCCTGTGAATAATACAATAAAAATGGATTCATACTAATGTTAAGATTCAGATTGTAGAATGGACAGGATAGTTGGGAAAGCTTCCCTTAAAACCTCTTAGGTTGAATAACTTACTCTGGTATTGAAACATAGAGACTGCCTGTTTTGTCTTAGTATGTACCTGCTACTCCGTTCTACCTTCTTGACTCTCAGTCAAGATCCTATGATGCAGAAGAGAAAGTTACTTACTGGTAATCCTAGTTCTGCATCTTATGTGTCTTTATTGAAGTCAGGAACAAGCCTCCCTCCTCCTCGGTATCTAATCTTCAGGGATGGGAAATTATCTATATACAGTAGCGGCCACCGGTATTGCGAAGTGGTGGGGTGGGGGAGAGGTAAAAAGATATAATTATTTATATATAAAACCACACTTTCCTGCTCCGACGACCGCCGCCTTGCTCACGATCCTCACCTCCCGTCCAGGAACTGCTGCATACTGTGCAGGCTCCCAGCTGCCAGTCCCAGCGCTGCTCTCATGCTAGAAATACTATTCCTAGCATGAGAGCAGCGTTGGGATTGGTTTGAACGCCGTGGTTTGGCGCTCAGACATTGACTGGGATCCTGTGTTGGTTCTCCACCCGGCTTGGGTTGGAGAATGAATGAATGAATCAATCAATCAGGGGTTTGTAAGCGCACTACTCACCCGTGAGGGTCTCGGGTGGGGGGGGTAGATCCGCAGATCTGCTTAGCCGAAGAGCCAGGTCTTGAGGGTCTTTCTGAAGGTGCTCAGTGAGGGGGCTTGTCTGATGTCCGCCGGGAGCTCGTTCCAGGTCTTGGCCGCAATGTGAGAGAAGGATCTTCCGCCTGCCCTGGCTCTGTGGATGCGCAGGGTTCGGCTAGTGCGTGGTTGGAGGATCGGAGGTTTATTTTGGGTACGTGGAAGTTGATTCTGTTGTTGAGATATTTGGGTCCGATGTTGTGTAGGCATTTGTAGGCATGGATGTGGATTTTGCAGGTGACTCTTTTCTCCATGGGGAGCCAGTGGAGCCTTCGTAGGTGTTTGCTGATGTGTTCGTACCGGGGGATGCCAAGGACGAGTCTGGCAGCGGTGTTCTGTATGGTCTGGAATTTGCGGAGTAGGGATTTGCTTATGCCGGCATAGAGTGCGTTTCCATAGTCCAGTCTGCTGGTGATGAGTGCGTGGGTAACCGTCTTTCTTGACTCGGGGAGATACATTTGAAGGTCTTACGGAGGATGCGGAGGGTGTTGAAGCAGCTGGAGGTGACAGCATTGACCTGTCGGTTCATGGTGAGGGATGAGTCGAGTGCGATGCAGAGGTTTCTGGCGTGGTCCGAGGGGGTAGGTGGGGTTCTGATGGCGTTCAGTCACCAAGTGTTGTCCCATGCAGAAGGGTTGTTTCCGAGCACGAGGACTTCTGTCTTCTTGCCGTTGAGCGTTAGGCAGCTATTAGTCATCCAGGCTGTGACCTCCTGCATTCCTTTCTGGAAGTTGAGTTTGGTAGTGGTGGGGTCTTTGGTGAGGGAGAGGATGAGCTAGGTGCCGTCAACGTAGGATAAGATATTAAGGCCGTGTTGTCGGACGATGGTGGCAAGGGGGGCCATGTAGATGTTGAGGAGGGTTGGGCTTAGTGATGACCTCTGTGGGACTCCGTAGGTGATTTCCGTGGGCTCCTAGATGAAGGGTGGTAGTCTGATTCTTTGGCTTCTTCTGGTGAGGAATGATCAGCTCCAGTCTAGTGCTGTTCCTTGTATGCCGGCGTTGTGTAGCCTGGCGACGAGTGTGCTGTGGGATATGATGTCGAAGGCTGCTGATAGGTCGAGTAGGATGAGGGCTGCCGAGTGGCCTTGGTCCAGAAGGGTGCAGATGTTGTCTGTGGCAGCAAGCAGGGCGGTCTTGTTGCTGTGGTTGCTTCGGAATCTGGACTAGGACGGGTCGAGGATGGTGTTTTCTTTGATTAAACGTGTCAGTTCCCTGTTGACTGTTTTCTCAGTGACTTTGGCTGCAAAGGGGAGGAGCAAGATGGGCTGGTAGTTCTTGAGGTCAGTAGGGTCAGCTGGGGGTTTCTTGAGCAGGGGCCTGACTTCTGCACATTTCCAGTCGGCTGGGAAGGTGCCTGTTTTGTAGGTGGTGTTGATGATGTGATGTAGTTTGGGTGCGATGGTGGTGGCAACTCTGTGATAGATGTGGGGAGGGCAGGGGTCGGTGGGGGCCCCTGAGTGGATGCCTTTCATGGTTGAGGCGGTGTCTTCGTTTGTGTTAGGCATCCAGGAGGAGATGGTGGGTTGGCTGGTGCGTCTGGGGGCTGGGCGTCCGGTGCATGGTCGATGAAGTTGTCGTAGAGGTTTTTGATCTTGAGGTGGAAGTAGATTCCGAGCTTATCGCAGAGATCTTGGGATGGGATGATGTCTGTGGCTTGGCTGTGGGGGTTGTTGAAGTCCTGGATGATGCTGAAGAGTTCCCTGGAGTTGGTGGCGCTGGCGAAGATTATGTTGTGGATGAAAGTCCTCTTTGTGGTTCTGATTCGGTTATGGTATTCTGTCATGGCATCCTTGTAGGTGGCGCAGTTTTCGGGTGTTTCTTCAGTTCTTTTCCAGGTGTCTGCAGGTGCGTCTGGCTTCTTGGAGATCGGTGGTGAACCAGGTGGCTTTCTTGGTGCGCTGTTTGTCTGGGTTGTGAAGCGGGGCGAGCTCGTCTGCGCAGTTGGAGATCCAGGTGTGGAGTTCCTTGGCAGCGACGTTGGCATCGGATGCCCATGTGCCCAGGTTGTCTCGGGTGAGGGCGGAGTTCAGTTGCTCATCGGTGATCTTGCTCCAGTTCCTTCGTGGTGGGCGTGGGGCTGGTTGGGGTGCCTTGGGTTTGTCGATGGTGAAATGTACGCAGTGGTGGTCGGTCCACGGGGCTTGCGTTGTGTGGCTGAAGTGCACGCTGTTAACTGCTGCGAAGACGGGGTCCAGGGTGTATCCTGCTCTGTGGGTCGGTGG
This sequence comes from Triturus cristatus, assembly GCF_964204655.1. Lineage (NCBI taxonomy): Eukaryota > Metazoa > Chordata > Amphibia > Caudata > Salamandridae > Triturus > Triturus cristatus. The sequence continues at coordinate 63,404,533 of NC_140593.1, read as the reverse complement.
GCTGACGAGTTGTTTGAGTCCGATGTTGGCGATATTGTCGCGAAGGGTTGTGGAGTTGGGGTCGTTGTGGTTGTTGAAGTGGAAGTTCAGGTCTCCGATGAGAATGTAGTTCACTGAGGCGATGGCGGGGGGATCGATGAGGTCGGTGATGGTGGCGGCGAAAGGGGCCTGGGGGCCGGGGGGGTCTGTAGATGAGGGTTCCGCGAAGTGTGGAGTTGGGGCTGGTCTGTATCTGGAAGTGCAGGTGTTTGGCGGAGGGGAAGGTTTCGCTGGAGGTGGTGAGGTGGAGGGTGTTTTTTTGGGCGATGGTAAGGCCCCCTCCCGGGTGTTTGGGGCAGGCCTTCCTCTGCATATTGTATCCGTCTAGGATGGCGGTGTTGATGTCGGGGGTGGAAGAGGCGTTGGTCCAGGTCTCCGTGAAGAAGGCGGTGTTGGGCGAGAGAGAGTCGAGTAGGTTCCACATCTCTCTGGCGTGTTTGTGTACTGAGCGCACGTTGAGGAGGATGCATCTTAGTGTGTCGCCGGTGTTTGCTTCTGTGGTGCTGTGGACTGGGGTGGTGGTGAAGGTGAAAGTCTGTTGGCAGTGAAGGCAGGAGAACTGTCCGTGGGTTGTGTTCAGTGTGGCCTGTTGGCAGTCTCTGAGTCTTCCGGGGTTGAGTGCGTGGAGGACGGCTGTGCTGTAGCAGTGGGTGGGGCGAGATGCAGGGTCTCTGGCGCTGGTCGCGGTCGGGTCGCGGAAGGGTCCAGATGGCCTGGCCTTAGGTGCTCCTTTGCGCGCGGCCGCCATAAATAAGGAAGGGGAGAGGGACTTGCAGCTGGGAGGGGGAGCGGGAACCAGCAGTGGGGAGGGGCCGCAAGGGACTCCGCGGCAGAGACAAAAAGTACAGAACAAGGGGAAAAACGCTACCATGCAAACAAATTAACAGTGGCAAAGAGCCAAAGAAAAACACAACAATATACCAATTACAATAAGAAAAAATGCACCAGTAGCAGGGAGAAACGGGCACACCAGATACACCAGGAGCAGGGTGCACGGGCGAAGTGGGCGACCACGAGGCGGACCTGGGCAGCCTTGAACACCTACCAGGGAAGATGGAAGAGATGCGCTCAGACAGCAGAGCTGCTGGGGAGAGTGAAGTTCTGAGACCGAGGTTGGAGGACTAGAAATGGCTAAGTGCTAATGATGGTGTGGCCGGCCCCAGACAGCCAGTCAAGCCATCATGCACACTTAGTAGTGCCGACCACTCACCCCCCCCCACCCTGGTCCTGCTGCATCGCTATGGATGGCTGCACCATTCCCTCGGATCGGCTAGCAGCCTGAAGGACGAAAAATAAAATGAAAATAAAATTGTTTTATTACCATTTTATTTTTGTCCTTGGCCTCTGCTGGCTTTCAGCGGGGGCGGGTGGGGGGGAATACTTCTCTGCTATAATGGAGGAGCCACCCCTGTCTATATATCTACATTCAACTCTCTGGCATAAGCGTATCAAAAATAATTGAGGCTCTCAAGCAACTGGCAGTACAAGGCATGCCGGGAGATGGAAGCTGCTGTCTCCTTAAAGGAACAGAGCACAATCTTTCCAGCGTCTTCCATTCTGCTTATCAGGCTATTTTCTCCCACTTGTAAGGGCTTCAGGAAATGGAGCTGAAATGTAGTCTCAACTTCCAAAAGTAGACTATGAAGGAAATTGCCTGCATTGTTTTCCCAAGCTTGTTACTGCGTTTGGCAATGATCACAGATCTCAAGTCTAAGTAGATCCTTTGTATGGATTTGACCCTTTCCGGGATCCCGACAAGAAAACTGAAATATTCTGCATTTGCAACCTAAAATGAAGATTACTATCATTTAGCCATTGGATATCAAGTAAGTAATGTTCCCATACTGCTGACTCTTGAGGCCTGCGGTTATCATGAGCGGGGCGTCACAGTGAGGGAAGCAAGAACCCAGCAGGCTCAATGGGATAGTGTTCATTTATGATCGGTGCGGGTTATGTGTGTAACTGATGCTGAAGAGTGGTCTAGGCCTTGTGGTCTGACTCAAGGCAGAATGCCTCTCTGAACAGGGTTGTTTTCATTGATCTCTTGAAGACTGGGAGGCGGGAAAGCCTACTTAAGGGAGGCTCCAACTTCTTCTCGAGTTGTGCCCCCTGCACTCAGACAGTTTGTGGCTGCTGTGTTGCATGTGCTGCATGGAGAAACCATGGTTAACCATAGTTGTCCAATTACATAAAGGAGAGGCAGCGGCTGGTGAAATGTGGTCTGATGCCCTTGGGGACAGGCAGGCTTTCCCCCAGATCTTGGGCCCACTGGTGTTTTGCCAGTCCTTACTCTACTGCAATGTAGACCAGTGGTTCTTAACCTGTGGTTCGGGGAACCCTTGGGGGGTCCGCAAAGCCTAATGAGGGGGTCCACGACTTAGGAAATGAAATAATTTTAGCCCAGAGTCCCGGACACATGTGTGTGGCCAGGGTTGCAGAGGAGGCAGCCTTCCACCCATGCTTTCTTGCATGATGTCGTCCCAGAGACCGAAAAACATCTGTGCTTGCCTACCCGAACCAGTATGAGATGGTCGACCATTAATGATGCCTCCCTGGACTGGAGCCTGGATTCCCAGATAAAGGTGCATTTGGGCAGGATTCATGCAGTACAAGTTAGCTACCCATGAGTATCATTGCACTTGACTCTGTCCTAAGTTCCAAGATTACGGTGTGATTGGATAGCACGCGCGCAATGTGATACGACAGTCTACCATGGGCACAACCTGGTCACTGATTTCAGGAAAAAAGTGTGATTGGTCAGGTGAGCTGCAAGATGAAATGATGGCCTGTAAGTTGTAATAGTCATGGGTCTTCTACTTCCTTTTCAGGGTGAGATGGGTCCAAAGGGCGAAGAGGGAGTTCCAGGCCACAGGGGACCAACTGGACGTCCAGGGAAGCGAGGCAAGCAGGTAAGGAGATGGGAGCTGCGCTTCTGTTGCTCCCCAGCATTGGATCAAGAGTCTTTCTACATGATGTCACCATCAGTTGCTACGGTCACTACCTTTAAGCAAAAGCTGATTTTCAAACTAGGCAATAATTTGTGCAGCAAACTTAAAATTTCCACAAGACAGAGGCCAAGTTGGGAGATTTCCCCAAATGGTTTTCTCCTCTTTGTGAATGAAGAACCTGCGGCAAAGCTAGGCTCATGCAGTGTCTGTGTTCAATTTGTTACTGAATTTTATATTGTAGGATCTTAAATGATAGTCATGGAAGGTGAATATTCGTGTATTCTTTCCTGTGTGCGGGGACCCTGGAACACTTCTGTATAAAGTAAAAGTCACCCTCTATATCTTGCATTAAAGATGAAAAGCTGTCATTTTACAGACGCAGGTGCAGCCTCAATAAAAGAAACTGGAGTCTTTCTTCCTACATTTTCTCTCTGATAATAATCACATTTAAACAATACAAGCGGCAACATTTCACCATCTAGCAAAAAAACTGCTAAAGTGTGTAGATTTGACCTTGTAAACCTCTACATGACAAAGGCAGCCATGATGGAAAAGGAACTGTGTGAAGAGCAAAAAAACTGCTAAAGTGTGTAGATTTGACCTTGTAAACCTCTACATGACAAAGGCAGCCATGAAGGAAAAGGGACTGTGTGAAGAGCAAAAAAACTGCTAAAATGTGTAGATTTGTCCTTGTAAACCTCTACATGACAAAGGCAGCAATGAAGGAAAAGGGAGTGTGTGAAGAGCCTACAATACTCAAAGAAATGTTACTTATATTCCTAGTTTTACAATCTAGGTATCTCCACTGACGCCATGAACAACCCTCTCTCCTCTACGGTTGTCAATTATCACAACATCAAATTACATTTATATTAATTTAAACTTGTGTGTATTTTCTTCATAAAGGACTGAGACTGTGAGCTAAACTGCCAGCACAGAGCATACTGGGAGATGGAAACTGCTGGCTCCTTAAAGGATCAGTGCTTGTTTTTTTTTAACTCTGTGCACTTTTATCCTGACAGGCCCCTTTTCTTTCTCCTTTCTGTTTGTCATGAAGAGTTTGCAAGGTCAGATAAACACCGCAGTGCAGTCTTTTGCTAGACGCTAGAATGTTGCATTTTGTATTGTTTAAATGTGAGAGAAAAAAGTGCAAAATGCTCTACTGTTTCTTCTATGGAGGCTGGACCTGCTGTTTGGACAATGACAGCTTTTTACCTCCATTTCAAGATATGGATGAAGATTTTCACTTAATAATAAAAGAAGCGTTCTGGGGTTTCTTTCCGCAGGTGGGAATATTCGACATTTATCACATCAGTCCAAGCACCTGCAATGCAAAACCTGCATTCAATCCTGCAAGAGCAGGGGCCGGTTGTGGTTGGTTTTCTCCAAGCCCTGCTCTCCTGTTAGGCGCACTGGCCTGTTTACGAAATGCACAGTTGAGGCTGGGAATGAATAATGTACACAGCTGCAGGAGTTTTGAATGGTGGGAGGCTGATGACACATTGGGTTTGACGCAGAACCATTGAGTTTGAGGAAGCTCATGACCACCTGTGTTTGATGGCGGACAGGGAGGCTCTACGGTAAGATTTTGCTTTTACTTGTTGGTGATCTGCAGCTTTGGATTTTGAATTTGCTAACATTGGAGTGGAAGAAGAGGTTGTCATCATTGGCAGGTTCCCAGAGGTGGTGGAAAAGGACACTGTACATATACGAAGCTCAAATATTGAAAAACGCTAAACAGTAGTAACAGTGCCGCCCTGGATCATCTAGGAGTCATCTCGGGATAGGATATAGTAACACAGCCCTGCCTGTACCCATGAAAGTAGTGAGTCATACAGAATGGCTGCTACACATGATGTGGCATCCACCAGTAACTATAGATCAATATGAGTCGTACCCTCGCCATGCTATCATGCATCTTGATCTCAGCTGTCATCTTTGGTCACCAGGAAAGGGCCAGAGACGTAATACAAGATATATACTAGACATTTATCACAGTGCATAGTCCGGTGGCGTGCAGTACACCACCCGTCGTGGGCATGGAGCTTTTGGGGCTCAATTTGCAAAGCTTGGCTGCCGCATGGGACTTAACAAGCAATATTATTTAGAATGGTTTAACTGCGCAGAACAGGTACAATAATTAATAGGTAGATACATTTCTATTAGTCAACACTGCCCTCAATATGGCTGCAAGCTGGACTGTCCTGCAGGATTTCATCAAAGGTGTGTCTCCGGAACTTAGAATGATCCAAAAGGCCATCCCTGACTATTTCATGGTCCCTTAGTAAGGATGTCTAATCATCTTCGGTCCCATCGTAACGATCTTCCAGCGGAGTCTGAATGCCCTTTGGCTAGTCAATCAGAAAAGATCAGTAATAGGTAACACGGTCCTGAGAACACTCCCTGGTAGAGACCATGTCTTGAGACACTGCAGAATGGGGGAGTCAGTGCTCCTAGATGACCGTGTAAGCAATGCATTATCTGACAACATTTCCAGTGATCCGAATCATTGAGGTTATGTTCACTGAAGACATCTGGGAGACCCGTCAAGGAGTAGCTGGTACAGGTACCGCACTCCACCCTCATACCATGTTATAGCGCCTTGACACCCTCGGGTATTAGTGCGCTTTACCAGTGTTATCCTATCCTATGTATTCCAGTGAATCGTCTGGGGTGCCTTTTCATGAAAGAAGTGGTGAACTTTAAGCTCTTTATGAGCATATTTCCAGTCAACCAGATAATCGGATTCTGTTCAGAAGGTGGTATTGTGTCAAGTGCACATTCTCAGAACACAGAAGTAGTTTTTTGTTTAAACCCACACAGGTATGTCTTGCATACTCGGAGAGAAGCACACCCGTTGGGATAAGTGTAAAGGGTACTAATACAACAGAATATGATGATATATGAGGCAGACAGAGCCCCCAGAGTTAGCTTCATAGATATGACTTAATGTCAGAGTCAGTCTGAGTCATCAACTTTTTAGGGATCAATATTGGCAGCATAATGAACATATAATTGAACCCAAGCACAACTGTCCTTATGACTATTTGTGCTATTCCACAAAGGGACAAGTGGAGATGTGACCTAACGAAGATTTAGTCTTGGTCATCGGGGAGAAGCAGGTTGCATCCACCAGTTTCTCCAAGCCCCTGTTGAAGCAGTCATCGAAGATGTTGAGTCAGCTATGGATCCATCACAAGTTGAATCCACAAAGGCTATCCTTGGAAGTTATTTTTCCAATTAATCTTATGTTCAGAAAACTGCAGAAAGTGTAGATAAGTGGCATTGCCGCAGGTACAGATTAGCCAGGGTCGGACAGTTTAAGGGGAATAACATCAGTGTTGAGAAACGCTTTGATCTGTCCTGCCTATGTATTTATCCCATGTGTATCAACAGAACGACGGATGACAGCTGACTGCAGCTCCAGTATCAAAGGGAACAGGAGTGGGGATAAAGGGTAGCCCTAATGTGTTCCCCACCTTCACTCTGCTAGTCCCTAAAGCAAACTTCCACAGTTTATGTCAGCCGAGGAGAAGTCATATAACCAATGGACTTCAGCAATGAAATTCTGTCCAAGCCCTGTACTTTCCAGGCTTAAAAAATGATTGCCCTTTCGACTCAGTCAAATGCCTTCTCAGTATCCATTGCAGGATATCGGGCAGTTCTAAGGGGTCTTTTCTCTCTTTAGGCATTAGTGCGATGGTAGCTGTATTGGAAAGTGAGCCCACCGTCTCTGTCTCAATAAAAGCACAGTGTTGTGAAAAGGTTATGCGCGATTTGCCTGTCATGTAAAATCCTGCCTGGAAAGCCATCCTCATCAGAGGATTTGCAGGTGGCCTAATCAGAAATAGGATCAGCTATCTCTTCAATTTGATTTTACCTTCCAGTAGGGCCCTACCGTCCAGTAGGGCCCTACCGTCATGGGAAAAAGTGGGTAAGAACTGTACAAAATCCTCTTCTTGCATTAGTACTTCCTCCCAAACAGAGCTGCAGAGCTCCATATCCTAGGAAGGTATGTCAAAGGAGTGTATGGTCAACAGCAATAGACATCAGTAATATACTCTGGTTTACTTTTGCAACCAAAAGTCTGCCAGCCTATTCTACATATTATTACTACTGTTGCTTTAATTTGACGAGCACACTTTTTGCCGAAGAGCTGAGGTAACACTTGCTATCTCCCACAACAGCTGGGAGCCAGGAAAGGGATGTCAGTGTATTGTGTGATTCCGCTTTGACAGATCTCACTAGTTCCATCTGTTCTTTTTTGGATTGCTGCCTGGCAGTTGCAGAGTCTTACATTAGAAGACCCTCCCTGTGGCTTTAGCAACTGCTCTCAGAGTTTGTGCAGAGTGGTTCGCCCCTTCATTCTTCTGTGTATACGTTTGGATATGGGATCTAAGGTAAACAGCGTTTACCCCGAAACTTTTTCAACAAAGGGAATCACAACGCGGTTGTTACAACGACCGCGTTGTGATTCCGCATACCATTACTCCGCAAGTCGAAAGAACGACTTGCGGAGGGGGGGGAAGGTGTTGGATTTAAAATTCAACACCATCCGTGGTGTCCGCACAGACTGGAGTTGGAATAGTAAATTATACTATTCCAACATCCAGCGCCCCCCCTCCGCAAGTCGTTGTTCCGACTTGCGGAGTAATGGTATGCGGAATCACAAAGCGGTCGTTGTAACGACCGCGTTGTGATTTCTTGCGGGGAAAATGGCTGCGGAATAACGTCGTAGATTCGGGATCTAATGTATGCCTTCTCTTGACGTTCATTTGCCACTGTGGGTGTTTGGGGTGCTGTATAACCCAGGTCCAAACTTTATTGGTGTATAATCAATACCACCACCCTCCAAAATATCACGGGGTGTCTTGCATAATCTGTTCCTACATCAAGCAATAGTTGATACGTGGTCGTATGATGGGGGGGCAGAAAATAAAGTATATTCATTGTCAGTTGAGTGGAGTAGGCTTCATTTATCGGATAATGATCATCTTGCAAGACACAAATCAGAGCTTTGTCGTTGTTGTGCATGTCAGCATGCCCTAATTTATCGCGGACCGGGTCTGGTGCTGGGTTCATGTCTCCCCAGTAATCAAGGATACTTGGCCAAATCAATAAGGAGTCTAGAGATACCAGAGAAAAAGTGTAGTTTGTGTGTCTTTGGAGCATATTGTGCACACACAATCTGTTTCCTATCCAGAAATCTCAACTTTCAAAAACTGGGTTTCTCGTTGGTCTATTTCTGAAGGATTTTGTGAGGATAAGTATGGCAATGTCATAATCAAAAGTGGTTAATTAGTGGGATTGCACGCGGATTGATAGCGTCATTTTGGACGGTGGTGTAAAACTTCAAGGAGGGTGCCTGTCCAGTGTACGTCATTGAGAAGACGTGGAATTAGGTCCATCATGTCCTACTTTTCTTCCTCTTCCAGGATGCCATAAATAAGAATGTTATACCTTCTTTTTTAAATTCTTTTTATTAAGCAAAGGCTTTGATTTCCACACATCACAGAATATACCAGTGAACATTTTCGATATACCCACCATGGGTTTGATACATTGCAGGATGAGCATTTCCATTGAATCAAAAAGTGGTGCTTTTACTGCCCACATAAATGCCAGAGGCACCCCAGTCCCTGCTCCCCCCAAACAATCTACCAGCTCTTGATCAGTCTTAACTCCTGTTGCCTCACCAAGCCACACTTTTTCGCCACTTTTTGGGACAACCTTCGGCCTTGTATATCTCTTGTTCTGGCATCCAACACCAGTCCAAGTCTGCCTCCCAGTCCGCAACTTCTGGGGGAATCCTGCACCCCAAGCGCTCGCTAAATTCCTCTTGGCTACCACTTCTGCCAATCGCAACCAGATTTCGTGTACCTGGGCTATTTGATCATCCCAGTGATTCCCAGGATCAGCAATTTTGAATCCAAAGGCACCTCTACCCGCATGGCTCGAGACATTATCCCAAGTGTTTTAGCCCAGTACGTCTGTGGGCATTCCCAAAGAATATGGAAGAAAATGCCCTCCTCTTGACAACCTCTTCTACATTTCGGGGTTGCAACCCTGCAATTTTATGTAGCAATGTCTGTGAGTAGTAGGTCTGATGTAGTATTTTTAGTTGGATCAGTTTGAAACAGGTGCATATGACTGTCTTCCATGGGCTTTGGATAGCTTCCACCCAGTCCTCTTCTTCCAAGTCACCCATGTCTTCCTCCCATGCCCTCCTCAGAGATGCAAGTGGGGCTGGAGCATTATTGATTAGTTTGCGATAGATCATTGACACAGCTTTATCTGGCAGTGCCTCTGTAAGCACTCGGTCTTCAAGGGGGGAGGACTCCGGGACTGTTCGACCTCCCATTTGTGGCATTGAAGTGCATGTCCGAACCGCAAGTTGCGAAATCGCTCGGATTCTGCCAAACCATATTCTCGGCTCAGGTCTTCAAATTTGACTATAGCCTGGCCACTCCATAAGTCGCCCAAGTGCTCAGTGCCCAGCAACTCCTTGGCCCTAAATCCTCAGAGTCCACCCACAACAGACAACAAATGGCTGTGCCACAATGAGGTCATACCAGTGAGTCTTGATGTCCAACCTAGATATTTTTGGGCTTCTCTCCAGACCCTAACTACCGTCATGGTATGTTGTGGAATGCCTCTGTCTCTTTTAAACCCGTAGGGGAGATCTTCGTAGCTCCCCCTTCCCATCGCCATTCTGTCAACTCTATACGCTGCGTTCTGCTGGTCTAAGAAAACCCAGTCATTTATCACCTGCAGCTGTGAGGCCCAGTAGTATCTTAAAATGTCTGGGAGTGCTAGCCCCCGATCATAGACCCCTCTGCAGTTTGGCCAGTGATATTCTAGGGACCCCCCCCCCCGCCACAGTAACCGCTGAATTTCATGGTCTATTTTCTGGAACACCTCTGGTGGGATTCTGCAAGCCGTATTTTGCATTGCGTACAACAACAGTGGAAGACCCATCATTTTGAAGAGGGCTGACCTTCCCATGAGCGTTAGTGGCAAGCTGCTCCAGTGCGTCACATCTCCTTTGAGCCTGTCTAGTTTGGTGAGAATGTTCTTTTTGAGGAACTCCTTGGGGTCTCTTGTTATGTTCATCCCCAGATACTGGAACCCCATTGTGTGCCAGGCGGAGCCTGGTTCCCAAGAGCGGGTAGATTACTGACTTGGACCAGTTAATTCTATAGCCCGAATGGTCCCCAAAAATATGAAACGCCTGCATGATTCGATCTATGGAGAAGCGAGGCTGGGTAACATAGAGAAGAATGTGGCCGGCATAGAGAGAGACTCGCTCTTCCCAAGCACCTGATGCCAAAATTCCCCATATCAACAGATCCTGGCGGATCCATGTTGCTAGTGGCTCTAATGCTCGGGCAAACAACATGGGGGAAAGAGGGCATCCCTGATGAATGCCCCTCTGCAACGCGAAGCCACGGGACACTGTCCTGTTCACTTTCTCTCTAGCCACAGGGGAACAAAGTATTTTGACCCAAGCACAGAATCACTGTCCACAACCCAACCGTTCTAACACTGCAAATGGGTAAGACCACTCAACTAAATCAAAAGCCATTTTGGCATCAAGGGCCATAAGGACCGCTTGGTCCTCTGTCCAGGACTCAGTCAAGTGGACCACCCCATAGAGGCATCAAAGGTGGAGCCTAGTGCATCTGTTGGATGGAATGTCATACCTTCTTGAACAGTCTCCCAAATCTATCACCTTGCTCCAGAGGAACTTGATGTCCTGACCCCAGGCGGGAATTTGATCTTGTCTTGTCTTGTCTGGACTCCAGATCCACTAACCTCTAGGGAGTGAGCCAACGTCATTGTGGGAGGGAAGCCTATGAGAAGCACCAATAGAACGTGAGCAGAGTAACGCAGTGCAGCACCAGCCAAAGGATTTCTGCAGTCTGGAGTCATTGGAAGTCCTGATCTTAGTATCACGTTTCTTGTGACATCCGGAAATGTTGGCTTTTCCAGGGAGAAAAGCAGAGCTGCTGAGGTAGGTATCCAAATGTATAATTAAGATAGTAGAATAAGAGCAATAAAGGTCTCATCAGCAGTGATACAGCCACAGTGTCTGTCGCATAGAGCAAAGTCTCACTAAGTGGTATAACTCTCTGTGTAATGGGCAGGTAGCTAGAGGCATGGCGTATGCTGTCAGCCTTATTGCAACACATGTTTCTGTGCATTAAAGGCAACATCCCTGGCGCTTGGTGGGTCATAACCACCAGTTGCCCAATGAGAGCCCCCTCAACAGGGTATAAGAGCAGTGAGACGGGCAGTGGATTCCTGGCAAACCTCTAGGAGCACCAGATTCCCAAGGCATTATGGGCTCAACTCCAACACTACCACAGAGCAGCTGAAGTTTGCGCGCCAGTAAATGTGCAACCAGCATGACATTGTTGATTGTTAAAGGTCCCTGGTCTCTTTCCCTGCTGATGCTTATCTGAGTGGACATCTGCACCTCCAGCTCACTGAGCGCAGGCCTCAGGGATCACTGAATTCAGCACAACTCGCCATCTGACCTTGGTATGCAGTATGGGATGCAAGGTCTTCACCCCAGCATACACCAGCCACAGCTTATCTCCAGTGCAGAGGTACCAGGCCGAAACCAGCATTGTCTTGCAGAACTGTAACAGGGAGTCGCCATTTTGGATGCATCCCAGTTCCACCTCTTGTTTTAGTTTTCGAGTTTGTTTCCGCCAGACGTTCCTCTTCGTAGAATTTCCAATAGCCGCCAGTGTGCCTCATCAGTCCTAGGCTACATCTGGAAAAACAGTACCAAATGTATGACTTTTGTGGCAATATTTTGTGTGTGTATGGTACTGCCTTTTTTTTTACTGTGACTCAGTAGCTAGTCGACTGACTGCTGCAAAATCCATGCAGTAGGTATAAAATCCAGGTGTGTGATGTAGAATGTGTGCCAGTAATAGGATAATGTACCCTGTGTACAACCAGTGCAGTGAATGTAACACCATCCAGCCCTGTCTTTTCTTCTTGCCTGTTGTGTTGTTTGAGGAAATATGTATAACTGCCACAGACTTCTAGCCCCAGATTTCTTACAATATTCCCCAAGTGTCCGACTGAATCTAGGAAATTGAGCAGTACATCTAAACTGGTAGGTGGTGTGGATCGGCGCCTGTGCCGGATTTGACGTGTGCAGTGGCCATATGGGCGCCACCCCAGCGCGCTGACATCAGTGCTTTTCTTTACGCGCCATCAGCAAAGAGCCAGAAGAGTTACTCAGTCAAATTCTGACTTCCTTTTTTTCAACTTTTTGTTGAACGTTTTTTGAGCAGTCCCTCCCAGTGTGTCTTAGGGACGTCCCCTAGGAAACCTGTGGGTTTCAAACCCTTTGGGGTCTGCCACAGGCAAATGTCTGTGACAGAGCCCCTCCTGGTTTGCTTGTGGTGCCTGGAGCTGGACCATGACCCCATCGCTTGTCCTGACCACCGTGCTATTAACCTCACAGTGGTTCAGGAGAGGGCATCGACATTCCTGGTCACCCGACACCGAAGGACTCCGCTCTACGTCCTGGTCGCATAGAAGGTCCCGGCCAACTCTCGAAGTCATTCCTGTCAGTCATCGTCAAAGTAAAAATCTTTGTCGGAGAGGTCCCACAAAATAAAGAAGACAATGAAGTCAAAGCATCACAGGTCTAGGCCCTGTACCTTCACTTCCCCCGTTCTACGCAGCTACGCAGCTATGCACCTCCTCTTAGACTTCCCTACGCCTCTGTACACTGGACAGCTGCAGAGCCTTGTCTGCAGGAGAGATGCCTCTTCTACTGTACACTGACAGCTGCAGAGCCTTGTCTGCAGGAGAGATGCCTCTTCTACTGTACACTGACAGCTGGAGAGATTCGTCTGCAGGAGAGATGCCTCTTCTACTGTACACTGACAGCTGCAGAGCCTTGTCTGCAGGAGAGATGCCTCTTCTACTGTACACTGACAGCTGCAGAGCCTTGTCTGCAGGAGAGATGCCTCTTCTACTGTACACTGACAGCTGGAGAGATTCGTCTGCAGGAGAGATGCCTCTTCTACTGTACACTGGACAGCTGCAGAGCCTTGTCTGCAGGAGAGATGCCTCTTCTACTGTACACTGACAGCTGGAGAGATTCGTCTGCAGGAGAGATGCCTCTTCTACTGTACACTGACAGCTGCAGAGCCTTGTCTGCAGGAGAGATGCCTCTTCTACTGTACACTGACAGCTGGAGAGATTCGTCTGCAGGAGAGATGCCTCTTCTACTGTACACTGACAGCTGCAGAGCCTTGTCTGCAGGAGAGATGCCTCTTCTACTGTACACTGACAGCTGGAGAGATTCGTCTGCAGGAGAGATGCCTCTTCTACTGTACACTGACAGCTGCAGAGCCTTGTCTGCAGGAGAGATGCCTCTTCTACTGTACACTGACAGCTGGAGAGATTCGTCTGCAGGAGAGATGCCTCTTCTACTGTACACTGACAGCTGCAGAGCCTTGTCTGCAGGAGAGATGCCTCTTCTACTGTACACTGACAGCTGGAGAGATTCGTCTGCAGGAGAGATGCCTCTTCTACTGTACACTGACAGCTGCAGAGCCTTGTCTGCAGGAGAGATGCCTCTTCTACTGTACACTGACAGCTGCAGAGCCTTGTCTGCAGGAGAGATGCCTCTTCTACTGTACACTGACAGCTGCAGAGCCTTGTCTGCAGGAGAGATGCCTCTTCTACTGTACACTGGACAGCTGGAGAGATTCGTCTGCAGGAGAGATGCCTCTTCTACTGTACACTGACAGCTGGAGAGATTCGTCTCTGGGAGAGATGCCTCTTCTACTGTACACTGACAGCTGGAGAGCCTTGTCTGCAGGAGAGATGCCTTTTGTACCGTACACTGACAGCTGGAGAGTCTTGTCTGCAGGAGAGATGCCTTTTATACCGTACACTGAGAGCTGGAGAGTCATGTCTCTAGGAGAGATGCCTTTTGTACCGTACACTGACAGCTGGAGAGCCTTGTCTGCAGGAGAGATGCCTTTTGTACCGTACACTGACAGCTGGAGAGTCTTGTCTCTAGGAGAGATGCCTCGTGTACCGTACACTGAGAGCTGGAGAGTCATGTCTCTAGGAGAGATGCCTTTTGTACCGTACACTGACAGCTGGAAGAGCCTTGTCTGCAGGAGAGATGCCTTTTGTACCGTACACTGACAGCTGGAGAGCCTTGTCTGCAGGAGAGATGTATCTTGTACTGCAGAGCTGGAGAGCCTTGTCTGCAGGAGAGATGTATCTTGTACTGCACAGCTGGAGAGCCTTGTCTGCGGGAGAGATGTATCTTGTACTGCACAGCTGGAGAGCCTTGTCTGCAGGAGAGATGCCTTTTGTACCGTACACTGACAGCTGGAGAGTCTTGTCTCTAGGAGGGATGCCTCTTGTACTGTGCACTGGACAGCTGGAGTGCCTTCTCTATAGGAGAGATGTCTCTTGTACTGTACACTGGACAGCTGGAGTGCCTTCTCTATAGGAGAGATGTCTCTTGTACTGTACACTGGACAGCTGGAGTGCCTTCTCTATAGGAGAGATGTCTCTTGTACTGTACACTAGACAGCTGGAGTGCCTTTTCTATAGGAGAGATGTCTCTTGTACTGTACAATGAAAGCTGGAGAGCTTACTCTGCAAGAGAAATGCCTCCGGTACTTTACACTGGACAGCTGGAGAGCCTTGTCTGCAGGAGAGATGTCTCTTGTACTGTACACTGGACAGCTGGAGAGCCTTGTCTGCAGGAGAGATGCCTCCTGTACTGCACACTGGACAGCTGGAGAGCTTTGTCTGCAGGAGAGATGCCTCCTGTACTGCACACTGGACAGCTGGAGAGCCTTGTCTGCAGGAGAGATGTCTCTTGTACTATGCACTGGACAGCTGGAGTGCCTTCTCTATAGGAGCGATGTCTCTTGTACTGCACACTGGGCAGCTGGAGAGCTTTGTCTGCAGGAGAGATGCCTCCTGTACTGCACACTGGACAACTGGAGAGCCTTGTCTGCAGGAGAGATGCCTCTTGTACTGCACACTGAACAGCTGGAGAGCCTTGTCTGCAGGAGAGATGTCTCTTGTACTGCACACTGGACAGCTGGAGAGCCTTGTCTGCAGGAGAGATGCCTCCTGTACTGCACACTGGACAGCTGGAGAGCCTTGTCTGCAGGAGAGATGCCTCCTGTACTGCACACTGAACAGCTGGAGAGCCTTGTCTGCAGGAGAGATGCCTCCTGTACTGCACACTGGACAGCTGGAGAGCCTTGTCTGCAGGAGAGATGCCTCCTGTACTGCACACTGGACAGCTGGAGAGCCTTGTCTGCAGGAGAGATGCCTCCTGTACTGCACACTGGACAGCTGGAGAGCCTTGTCTGCAGGAGAGATGCCTCCTGTACTGCACACTGGACAGCTGGAGAGTCTTGTCTGCAGGAGAGATGCCTCCTGTACTGCACACTGAACAGCTGGAGAGCCTTGTCTGCAGGAGAGATGCCTCCTGTACTGCACACTGGACAGCTGGAGAGCTTTGTCTGCAGGAGAGATGCCTCCTGTACTGCACACTGAACAGCTGGAGAGCCTTGTCTGCAGGAGAGATGCCTCCTGTACTGCACACTGGACAGCTGGAGAGCTTTGTCTACAGGAGAGATGCCTCCTGTACTGCACACTGAACAGCTGGAGAGCCTTGTCTGCAGGAGAGATGCCTCCTGTACTGCACACTGGACAGCTGGAGAGCTTTGTCTGCAGGAGAGATGCCTCCTGTACTGCACACTGAACAGCTGGAGAGCCTTGTCTGCAGGAGAGATGCCTCCTGTACTGCACACTGGACAGCTGGAGAGCCTTGTCTGCAGGAGAGATGCCTCCTGTACTGCACACTGGACAGCTTGAGAGCTTTGTCTGCAGGAGAGATGCCTCCTGTACTGCATACTGGACAGCTGGAGAGCCTTGTCTGAAGGAGAGATGCCTCCTGTACTGCACACTGGACAGCTGGAGAGCTTTGTCTGCAGGAGAGATGCCTCCTGTACTGCACACTGAACAGCTGGAAAGCCTTGTCTGCAGGCGAGATGCCTCCTGTACTGCACACTGGACAGCTGGAGAGCCTTGTCTGCAGGAGAGATGCCTCCTGTACTGCACACTGGACAGCTGGAGAGCTTTGTCTGCAGGAGAGATGCCTCCTGTACTGCATACTGGACAGCTGGAGAGCCTTGTCTGCAGGAGAGATGCCTCCTGTACTGCACACTGGACAGATGGAGAGCTTTGTCTGCAGGAGAGATGCCTCCTGTACTGCACACTGAACAGCTGGAGAGCCTTGTCTGCAGGAGAGATGCCTCCTGTACTGCACACTGGACAGCTGGAGAGCCTTGTCTGCAGGAGAGATGCCTCCTGTACTGCACACTGGACAGCTGGAGAGCTTTGTCTGCAGAGAGATGTCTCCTGTACTGTACACTGGACAGCTGGAGAGCTTTGTCTACAGGAGAGATGCCTCCTGTACTGCACACTGAACAGCTGGAGAGCCTTGTCTGCAGGAGAGATGCCTCCTGTACTGCACACTGGACAGCTGGAGAGCCTTGTCTGCAGGAGAGATGCCTCCTGTACTGCACACTGGACAGCTGGAGAGCCTTGTCTGCAGGAGAGATGCCTCCTGTACTGCACACTGGACAGCTGGAGAGCCTTGTCTGCAGGAGAGATGCCTCCTGTACTGCACACTGGACAGCTGGAGAGCCTTGTCTGCAGGAGAGATGCCTCCTGTACTGCACACTGGACAGCTGGAGAGCCTTGTCTGCAGGAGAGATGCCTCCTGTACTGCACACTGGACAGCTGGAGAGCCTTGTCTGCAGGAGAGATGCCTCCTGTACTGCACACTGGACAGCTGGAGAGCCTTGTCTGCAGGAGAGATGCCTCCTGTACTGCACACTGAACAGCTGGAGAGCCTTGTCTGCAGGAGAGATGCCTCCTGTACTGCACACTGGACAGCTGGAGAGCCTTGTCTGCAGGAGAGATGCCTCCTGTACTGCACACTGGACAGCTGGAGAGCCTTGTCTGCAGGAGAGATGCCTCCTGTACTGCACACTGGACAGCTGGAGAGGCTTGTCTGCAGGAGAGATGCCTCCTGTACTGCACACTGGACAGCTGGAGAGCCTTGTCTGGAGGAGAGATGCCTCCTGTACTGCACACTGGACAGCTGGAGAGCTTTGTATGCAGGAGAGATGTCTCATGTACTGCACACTGGACAGCTGGAGAGCTTTGTATGCATATATTCTCGCTCATGACCCCCATGAGGCCTCCTGATCTCTTTTCCAATATCATCAGCTGAAGACAATCAATTACAGCATTTATAACTGACACTCTCTGGGGCCTGCAGTTCCAGAAATAGTAGCCCCTCGCTCCACGGGAGCCCAGCACCAGCCAAGCTGCAGACACCTTGTCTGGGTTCCAATGACATCTCCCAGCAGCTGGCGCATAGAATCCCCCCCCCCCCCCACCCCCCTCCTGTGGCTCTAGGGCTGATTTATTTTAATAACGCAGGCTAAACTAATCACTGCTAGCTAGAGGCCCAGGTCCAGTAATCACTACAGGGAGAGCACTCAACGAGATGAGAAGTGGGCTGGACCGAGGGCAGTGGAAAGAAATGCTGAAGACCTGGAGAAGGAGGTGAGCTTGCAGTGGAACAAGCTTCCTTCACATGCAGGTCAGGTGTAGAATTGGCAACACCAGAGAACCTTTCTCCTACACAAAACCGGAACTACGTGAGCAGCAGCAAAGCAAGCTTCCTTCTTACACAAAACATATACAATGCAGACAGCAACAGAGCAAGCTTTCCTCACACACAGAACAGTTCAGCATTGGCATCAGCAGAGCAGGGGTCCAGCATGCAGGGGCGGCTCCTTCATGTGGGCGGAGGAGTGGCGCCCCACCCACTGCTTCCTCCCGCAATGCAAGAAGCAGTAACATAAAATTGTATGAATACCATTTTATGTTACTGCTTCTCGCACTGCGGGAAAGCAGAAGGGTTTGGTTGGGGGTGGGCGGCCCTGCAACAGGTCAGGGGAGGAGTGGCGAGCCCAATGTTGCGGCCCTGACTGTTTGGACAGCCCTCTGGGGCCGGCCAAACCAGCCATGCGCACTCTGCCATTTTCTTCATGTAGGCTGCATGCAGCCTACATGGAGAAAATGGCCTCCCCATAGGCGCCTGGCTGGGCGCCTTCCCACCAATCACAACGCAAGCAATTGCAGCGTTGTGATTGGCTTAGGGGAGGGGAGGGAGGCTTGCTGCTTTCTGCGCGGAGCAGATAAGCAGAGACAACGTGGGTCCCGATCTGGCCAGTTAAGGTAAGCTTTTAAAAATAATTAAAATGAAACCTCCCCCCCTACTAACCCCTCCCCACGCAACCCCCTCTCCCACCTCCCACCTACGAGTCATGCCGCCGGGAACTGCCATCATGCACAGGGTGCGCACAGTGACAGTGCACAGCGACGGAGCACAGCAACAGAGCACAGAGACAGAGCAAGCTCCTCTCAAGTACCAAGCATCTACTGCAGGGGCAGCAGCAGAGCAAGTGACCCTCATGCACGGAATAGGTACTGCTTTTCATGCAGCAGAGCATGTTCATAATTTAATTTAGTTGGTTATATTTGCATTAATTAAAGATTTATTAGTTGATTGTGCTGTAGCATATTTTTTCTTTAGTTCTAAATGTAAAATAAATATATAATATTAAATTGCAATAATATTTTTCCTAAAATATTTAAATAGTTGTTTTGAGTTTAGTAAGCTTTTTTATTTTTCCATATCCTTTACCTTAGGGAGAATCTGTAGTGGGGCAGAGATCTCGTCATGGGAAAGCAGAGCAAACGTTTCCCTCTACTTCACCATACAGATATCTGTGGTCTCACCTTCTCTGCTCCGCATCACTGCTGGACTCAACGAAAGGCAGTGCTACTCTTGTTATTTCCTAGTGTCAAAAAAGTACTGGGGCCTCAGGCCTATTCTGACTTTCAACCCCTCAATGCCTTTTTACAAAAGAACACATTCAGAGTGCTCACATTGGCCTGGATCCTGTCTGCTCTGGACCTAGACGACTGGATGGTGTCCTTCGACTTGCAGGACCCGTATTTTCTTGTACCCGTCCTGCTGTCCGACATGCGCTACCTGTGGTTCAATGTGGGACAAGGGCATGAACAATTTGCTGTCTGTCCTTTAGACTCACCAGCACCACTTGGGTGTTCATGAAAGTGATGGTGGTCGTCGCTGCCCATGTTTGGAGGTCGGGAATCCCTGTACTTTTGTAACTTGATGACTGGCTGCTGAAGACATGCTCATGCAGTCAGTCATGGACCACCTCTGGATGACGCAGGAACTCTTGACATTGTTGGATTTACAATAAATGAGCCAAATCCCCACATGACTCCTCACAGAGGCTTCCATTCATTGAGACAGCAGAGTGCATTGCTTTTCCTCCTCAGCAGCGAGTACAGGCCATTCCAGCTGTGATGCTTCAATCTCAGTCATCATGCATCCCCTCATGCATGGCCTCATGCTTCCTCCTTGTAGATCATGCTAGGTGGTACATGCGTACTCTGCAGTGAAACGTGAAGTTCCACTGGGCCCAGGATCAATGCAAAACTATTCAGGTCTCGGAGGTGACAGCTTGAGATCTGCAATGGTGTGCAGTGATCTTCCCTGCCCAGTCCTGACGGTGGTGATGGATGCATTACTGCTGGTTTGGGGGTGGGGTCGTCACATGAGGTAGGTGGAGATCAAAAGAGCCTGGTCTCCAAAGGAGGGACAGCTCCATATCAAACTGCTGGAGCAGTGAACTATTTTTCTGGCCCTGAAGGTCTTCCTGTCATCTGTTAAGGGGAGGCTGGTACAGGTTTTTACTGACACCAGCGCTGCCATGTGATATAGCGACAAGCAGGACGTAGTGAGGTCCTGGGTCGTGTGTCAGTAGGCTTTGCAAGTAGTTGGAGAGTCCGAGTGTCTTCCTTGATGCCAATTACCAGGTGAGGTCTCTAAATGTCAGACCAGATGAACTGAGTAGACGTCACCTGGCAGATCATAGGTGGCATCTGCATCTTGAGGTGGCACAGGTTTTCTTCCACCAGTGGGGGTGTCTCTTGCTTGATGTTTTTGCAACTGTCAGGAAGATGCAATGTCAGCAATTCTGCATTCTGGAGTTTCTGCAACAGCACTCATTTGGCGACACTTTGCTGCTCGAATGGTACAAGGAACTCCTGTTCACCGTTCCTTCCACAGCCTGTCCTGCTCCACGTACAAGAACGATTGAGAACAGGTCATCCTAGTGGCTCTAGACTGGGCCAGTAGAGTGGTGTACCTGGAAATCCTGCCATGAGCATCTGTCCTACCACTTCACAAGGACCTCCTGTCTCAGAAACTTGGCAGGATCCTCTACTGTAATCCGTGGAGTCTACATCTTCTTGCATGGAGATTGAGCAATGGCAATAGACTGTGTTTGATTTGCCTTCTGAAGTGATGGATGTCATTCTCGCCGCTGGATGCCCCCGTCACAATCTATTTATGCTTGGCACTGGGGCAAATGTGTACCCTGGTGTGGTGCTCGAGACACTGAAAGTTTACAGGCAAAATTGTCCGACGTCCTTTTGTTTGTTTTGTCTTTAACCCAGCAAGGGCTTATAGTGAGCACTGTGAGAGGTTATTTGGTGGTTCTTTTGGCCTTTCTATGTTTGGAGGACCAACCCTCCTTGTACAAATCACGTACCGTGATGAGATTTAATATAGGTTTGACACACATGTTTCCCTTAAAGCTTTCTCAAGTGCATACCCTTTAAACCTGTGCATAGTTGCTTGCTGCGTCTTCTGAGTTTGAAGACTGTCTTTCTCATTGCTATCACCTCAGCTCATTATGCTATCGAACTACAGGCACTGTTGGCGCCATCATCCTACACTATCTTTTTTCTGGCCAAATTGGTGCTGAGGAGAGAGGTGGCCTTTCTATCAAGTCGTGCCTTCTTCCTCTTTGAGTAACCCATCACTCTGCCAGCCTTCTTTGCTCCCTGTAATGCCCCGAAAGAAAAGGAAAGGCTCCACAGTTTGGATCCCAAAGGGGCTTTAAGCTTTTACATAGATCATACCAATGATAATCAGTTTTTTATGGGGTTCTCTGAAGTGACAAATGGGATGGCTGTGCAGAAGAGTAAATGTTGAGGTGGAAAGTCCTCTTCATTAAGATCTGCTATGTACTGGGCAAGACACAGACCTTGGAAGGTCTGGGTGCCTATTCCACCAGGACCAAGGGCTACATCTGCGTTGGCGCAAATTGTACTTGTTCTGGACAACTGCCAAGCAGAGATGTTTGTGTCAAAGTACATATCCACAAAGCACCAATGCCTTCATAGCCAGGTCTGTCCAAAAGGATACTGCTCGCTCAGTTCTGCAATACTTTTGGTCTAAGTCCACTCCACATACCCTCCATCTTGGGGAAGTACTGCTTTGGTGTCTATTCTGAGGTGAGGAATCTGTGGTTAGAAGTATCTATCAAAAGGAAAAGTTACTTGCCTTCGGTAACACTGTTTCTGGTTGATACTTTATCTAACTTGAGATACCCCAGTTTTGGATCTTTCATAGAGTCACAAGCTTGAATCATCCCCATCAGTATTTGATATTTATTTGCATTGGGCTGTAAGCAGTGCCAAAGAGACCCTCATCATAAGAGAATTCTGAGCCTAGTGAATGTTTAGCTGAGAAAGGGATCACTTTACTTGGCAATGTGCCTAAAATGAAGATGATATTTGAAGGCCTCATTGCGAGTCCATTGTCGACAGTAGTTTGACTGTTGATGAAGACTTATGTGTGGGCGACTATCTCTCCACTGACAAGATCATCAACTGTCCCATCATCGACGCTATCATTGTTGACGTTGTTATTGTCATTTACGCGGTGGGTTCATACCTCGTTGCCATTTCCTTCGTTGTCGGGATCGCCGAAAATGTTGCTGTCGACGGTATCTTAGACATCAAAACAATGGAATAGTAGCTGTCATTGAGAAATCTCACACCCAAAACAATAAATGTGGGGTTTGAGTATTAGCCGGTAATCATTTGAAGTAACTTGGTGCTCACGTGGTATGTAAACCCAGCTACCATGGGGTGTATGAAGACCCAAGGGTAAGTGCTCTTAATCCTAAATTCAGTAATAATGCAGAAGCACACTCTCACATATAATCCAAAGTATAACAAGTTCACTTGATAGTAGAGTGCCAAAAAGTTCCAAGTGTCTTTTATTCCTTGACTGGATTCACTAATTTCCATAAAACTTGATTGAGAATTGATTTCAAATCATAGGCACCTGACACGTGTTTAATCAGACAATGACTTTTTTCAAGGCTCCAACCAGTACATAAAGGCAGGGTTACAAACCAAGTTATCTTTACAATGAAAACGGGACAAGTGCACGAAGTTGTGTGAATATTCAAGAAAAACAGAGTACCCCGAAACACCACTGTGCATACCATAAACACCAAAGTGTGTTTATACATGTCAAATGTTGAGAAACAATCTCATTCCTTTTTATTGAAATTGGTGAGCGCAATGACTGAATAAAAACATTTGGAACTTTTTGGCACTCTACGATCAATTAGACTTGTTATACTTTGGACTACATGCAAGAGTGTGCTTCTGTATTATTGAATTTTGGTATCTTAGACACCAGTTTCTCTTTTGACTTTATCTTTAGCGATGGAGTTAAAGGTTTTGATTCAGTTCTTTGGAGACTTCACTGTGTTGTCCTGTGGAATTCAAAGACTTCAGATGTAGAAGTTTGAAGTTTAGGAGGTGGCACCTCAGACCCAGAAAGTTTAGCCTAAGAGCAACGTTTAGTGAATATTCTTCTGAATTATGTTCTTTTTTAGACCTTTTATTAGTAATCCTGCTCTTGTTCTGAAGAGTGTATTTCCTTAGCTCTGTTTTTTTTTAAGCCATATCAGTTGTCAAGCGTTTCTGTCTTTAAGTGTCTTGGCTAAGTAAGTGTGACAATCCTTGCACTGCTGGGTTTGTTATGGGCATTTATAGCGTGCACAGCTACTCCGAGGAGTGTCCCGGTGCATGCCTAGGAGGTAGACTGACAGCATCAGACAAGCTTATCTGAAGAGGAATGTCTTCAGCTTCTTCCTAAAGATTCTCGGGGAACGGACCTCACGAAGCTCCACCGGAAGTTGGTTCCAGGCCAAAGCACCCAGATGGGAAAGGGAGCTATCACCGATGTAAACAATAAGTACACTCCTTGTGGGGATCTTTAGAAAATACTGTTAGCTTCCTACAGACTTCACAGGCCTGAAAAAAACTTTTTTAGAATTACCTGCCATGATTTCTGTCAGGAACGTTCAACCAGAGGTGAGGCAGCTTATCTTGTAGGCTGTATAAGGTCAAACATTAGTCAAAATGGTGAAAAAGGGGGTTTCCAAAGAAAAACTCTGAGCAGAGCATAGGGAAACACCCTTTACACAACGTGCCCTAAGAAATCTGAGGTATGGAGACCCATGAGGGGAGAGTAATTGCTCATAGTGTGCTTTGATTGGATGAAGTCTGCTTCTTTTCTAATGATGTGGATAGGCTAACTAAGTGGCCTTTCCAAGCTATTAAAGCTTAACCTAGCTTTTGTACTGTTTACTTATTATAATGCCGTGAGACTCCCACCTCAACAACAGGGATGGTTTTCAAGCATGTGAATCTATGAAAGATAGCAATACTGGAGAACCACAGTATACAGGTAAGTAACTTGTTTTTCCTTACTGCCCTCTCACTTCCCCTTTCTGTGGATTGGCCTCCTTTTAACATATAAAAAGGTACCATGTTAGTATTCAGCATACTTTTGCTTACTTCACCCCCTCTCTCATCTGTCTCTTTAAATATTCTCACCTGTTTTAACAAGCCTAACATTCTGCTGCTTGTCACCCCACTCATGACTTCCAGTCTACTCACCACACACGTTTTTAAACCATTTCCTACTTCAATGCTACACTTGATCTGTCATTACAAATCCACAGAACACATTTTCTGTGACTTCTCCCCACCTTCAGTCAGGCTTACCCTACTAGAATACCTGTCATAAGCCTCTGTATGATAGAGAACTTGTGGTTTAACAGCCAACTCTAGGCTAGACTTCTCCCTGCTCTCCAACATTGAAACACTTGCGTTCCACCAAAAGGTACTAGCCCCAAACTAAACCGTCAGGCCCTCAAACAACCATGTAATAGACCTTGGAAGAAATACAATTTAAATGCGTTCCAAGAATCCCTCTCTATCTTCCTACTTTCTGGCCCAGAAAGGCCTGTCCAAGACTTCAGACAATAGTTAAATGGGCCTATTACCTTGGTGCTCCCTTTGAAAACCATTTTCCTGAGATCCAACAGAAGGACAGGTGGTTGGTTCAGCTCAAATGTAAAACTTTGTAAAATTGAAATCAGATTCTTTGAAAGACTTTGGGAGAAAACATTCAACCTCAATGATAAAAACCAATTCCAAAGCCGGAATACAATGTACAGAACCTCCATCAAAAAGCAAGAGATCCTGCTATGCTCGTTGCATCTCAGAGGCTACATTGCCAACTAAATAACTTTTCAGAATTGTCAATGAACTCTGCAACTCAACCTGCGCCTTAACACATGCCACTCATTCTAAGGAACTCTGTGATGCATTAGCAATCAAATCCACCCAGAAATCGGTTAACCTCAAAGCCTACTTCTTTTCTAAACCAGAAAACATCTCCCTAACTTCCCCCATGAAAAGGGGGCTACCTCAGGTGCTCAACCCAACTGATGCTCTTTCAAACCTACTAACATAAAAGAAACCTCCACACTAATTAAAGCCTCAAATGTGTCTGGTTCCCAACTGGACCCCCGCCCCCTTCACACCCTCAAACATATTAGGCCCGATTCACAGAACTAACTTAAGACAAAATCCTAAACTTACTACCATTTTGGTATTCACAGAAGGCACTTACTCATTTTGGTATTCACAGAAGTCACTTACTTATTTCGGTATTCACAGAAGTTAGGAGTCCTAACTTTGGCAACCAAATCTCTTTACAGACAGGCCCTCAAAGAGTTTCATAAACTCAAACGTAATACCATGAGTCTATACTTTGCAGAAACTATAGTTAGCGCAAAAAACTCCACTAAGGCCCTCTTCAACATCGTTAAAGAGTTTACTAATCCTACTGCTCTGTCCGTTCCCGTTACCCCCAGCCAAGCACTTAGTGAAGGCCTATCTGATTTCTTTTCTGAAAAAATTGCCAATATCACGGCAACAATCCTTCAGAATCGCACAGAAGTAACCTCAGATCTTGACACCTCCTGTACCAAAGTATTTACTTCTTTTAAACCACCTACTAAAGAGTATGCCCTGACTCTATTTTTAAAATGTAAATCAGGCTCACCGCTTGATCCAGCCCCGGCACTGATCCTAAATGAGATTGCCCCGCTAGTAATTAACCCCCTGCTTGAAATCTGGAACTCCTCCCTTTATTCGGGTGTTGTCCCTTCTTTATGGAAACACGCGTTGCTTATCCCTATTAAAAAAAAAGCTGGTGTCGACCCAATGTGTCTGAGCAACTACCGACCGATTTCACTCCTACCCAAGCCAGCCAAAGTGCTCGAGAAGGCAGTACAAGAACAACTGTCCGACTATCTTGAATCAAACTTGCTGCTTCATGACTCTCAGTCAGGATTCAGGCCGGACTTCAGTACCGAATCAGCTCTACTAGAAGTGTCCGAGTCGATTCGTGAGTGCACGGATAGGGGAGAGGATGCCATGCTGGTCCTCCTCGACCTATCCGCAGCATTCAACACCATCTCCCATGAAACTCTAATAATACGCGTTCAGGAGGTGGGAGTTGGTGGGATCCCACTCGCCTGGGTCAAATCATTCCTTACGGATCGATTTCAACAAGTGATGCTGGGCTCTTTCTTTTCCACCAAGAAACCGTTGATATGGGGGGTTCCACAGGGATCTGCCCTCAGCCCGTTCCTGTTCAACGTATACCTGAAGCCTTTGGCAAAAGTGGTGGAATCATGGGGCGTCAGAGTGATCTTTTATGCTGACGATACTCAGCTGGTGTTTTCTTTCAAAGATCACTCTGAAAGCTCTTTGCTAAATTTTCGCCACTGCATGGTGAATATCGCCTCTTGGATGTCTTCAAATAATTTAAAACTGAATACAGATAAGACGGAAGTCTTATTTTTTAATCAGAAATCCCCCATCTTCACTAGCCTCTGGTGGCCGGCTGAATTAGATCCTCCCCCTGTACCTGTCCAAGCTGCCCGCAATCTGGGCTTCCAATTTGACACTGCCCTCTCCTGCAAAACCCAAATTAATAAAGTCGCAGCGTCCTGTTTTGGAAAGCTCCGTATGATCAAAAAAATCATCCCTTTCCTACCATTAGATTCACGCAAGACAGTAGTCCACGCCCTTATAACATCCCATTTGGACTACGCAAATAGTCTGTACGTTGGAGCCCCGGCGTACCTCATTAATCGATTGCAGACAGTACAGAATTCAGCGGCCAGGTTGATTTGCAATGTTCCCTACCGTCATTCCATTTCACCTCACCTGATCAAACTGCATTGGCTCCCAGTGAGACTACGTATTCAGTTCAAATCCCTGACCCTTGCCTTTAGAGCTCTTAATGGCCGAGGCCCCGCTTACCTGAGACACAGACTGAAGATCTCACAAGCATCTCGGAATCTCAGATCTAACCATCTTCGCCTAATGCTCTGCCCCCGTTTTCGTCTTGCGCGTACGGGAGGAAGGGCCTTTGCAGTAGCCACCTCCAGACTATGGAATTATCTGCCATTGGAACTGAGATTTCTGACTTCAGAGCCTATGTTTCGAAAGAAACTTAAGACCTGGCTCTTTTCCTTGATCTAGCCCATTCTTTTTCCCCCTGGACATCACTGAACCTCACTAGATGTTGTCTTCAACGCTGGGACACCCCCGCTGGGGGTAGCTGAGCGCTTAACAAACTTCTAAATAATAAATAATAAAAATAGGACTCCTAAATGCCTTCTGTGAATACCGAAAGTCTTAAAGTTAGGATTTTTCTCAGTTTAGGAGTCCTAAAGTTAGGAGTCATAACTTTACTACTTCTAAACTGAGAAAAATCCTAACTTTAAGACTTTCGGTTTTCACAGAAGGCATTTAGGGGTCCTAAAGTTAGGAGTCTTAACTTTACTACTCCTAAACTGAGAAAAATCCTAATTTTAAGTCTTTCAGTATTCACGGAAGGCATTTAGGAGTCCTAAAGTTAGGACTCCTAACTTCTGTGAATACCGAAATGAGTAAGTGCCTTCTGTGAATACCAAAATGAGTAAGTGCCTTCTGTGAATACCAAAATGGTAGTAAGTTTAGGATTTTGTCTTAAGTTAGTTCTGTGAATCGGGCCCTCTAAAATCCGATCTGTTGAGTCCTCTGTTGCCATATGCGCGAGAGAGATCAAAAACGTCTTCTGATCAACTGGCGAATTTTCAAGTAACTTGATAACATCATGTATTGAACCTTTTCTAAAGAAACAGGACTCAACCAGGATGATGCAGCTAATGGTTTCTTTTTCTTTAAACACATTGAAAAATTGTATTGACTCTGATATCAGCCTTCATCGAAAAAAACATCTGTCAGACAGAGAGTGAATTTAGTCCAGGAAGAAGTACAGATTCAGCTCCACATGGGGCCACCTTAAAAATGTTGGTGACAAAAGTGGGGTGATCTCTCTACTACTTCTTGACTTGTAAATGCTATATAATGCCTGTATTCGGGGTACAGTACTCAACTGGATAAATTCCTTGCTCAAAACAGGCTTCAAATTGTCTCACTACTACCATTCAATTCTGCATCATACAAGAGTTCAGTAGGTGTCCCTCAGGCCTCGACCAAGCACCTTTAATCTTCAACATCTTGTCTTGATCTTGTGAATTCTTTTAACCTCACCTGCTACACATTTGCTGATGACACTCAGATCATGCTAAAACTTGAACATCCTTCAGAATTCAAAAACCTCAAGTCTATGTGAATGTCTATTAGCTGTGAAATTGTGGATGCTCAAGAATCACCTCATACTCAGCTCCACAAATTTGAAATACTTGTTGTGGATTAGGGCAGAACTGGAGCCCCATATCCTCTTGGCCTCAGGAAATGGGATAACCACCTACCACTTTGGCCAAAGTGAAAAACCTTGGAGTTAACATGGACTTCATGCTCTCTTTTCAGTTCCAAATCAAGACAGTGACAAGAGATTCTTTCTACATAATGAGTAGCCTACAATGCATGTACCTGTATCAGCTCTCACTTAGGATACAGGTATCCCTTGTGTTTGTTATATCTGTACTGCATAATGCACCCTGCTCTGAAACCACTTCTCTTTTGCAATAAGGATATCCTGAAAAGCCATTTGCATTGCACATTGGACAATCAACAGGCTGAGAGCTAGCTTCTTACAATAGCAACTTAGACTATACAACCAAAGGAGATTCCTCAGAACAAGAATGGTCCTGATACTGAAAATCCCCACCTATCATAAAACTCAAACATGGAGGGAGCTCCTTCTCTTTATAAACTTGCAAACTATAACCAAACTGTCAACAAAATTAGATCAACAACCACTTTCATTTCACAAGGGCAATTACTTCCTGGCTTTTCCCATAATGTAGACTCAATTACCTGTAAAAATGCAATTGTGGCTGTTTTCTGTTGTATGCCTGTAAACTTATCACACTTCTGAGTTCACTGGCTCACACACCACTGCATCAAGCTTGGAGCACACTTTATGGTCCTCTCACACAAAACGTTTAGATAACTCCTCTACTAACGCTCTCCTCTCATCCATACACCTCAGAATCACAAGCATTGACTTTATCAGCAAAGCGCTTTAGGACCTTTGCAAGAGGTAGGAAAGCTCTATCGAAATACTACAATACAATACAGTGCAAAACCAAAACTATAAGCCAAAAGAAAGGAATGCCATTTGAATCACCACAGATACTTACCACACAGAGACTCTCTCTCTCATACTCTCTTTTTCTCCCTCTCTCTCTCCCTCTCTCTCTCCCTCTCTCTCTCTCTCTCTCTTTCTCTCTCCCTCACACACACACACACACACACACACACACACACACTGTGTAGATTGTTGTGCATGAGCCTGGCTTGGGGCTGCACTATTCAAAATGCCTAATCACCACAGATTCTGGTTGGACCAGGAGGACGAGGTCCACTGTGGTGTTTATTATAAAGTGGTAGAAAGAACTTAAAATGTTGATATGCAGAATGTCCTACTGAGAGGATGATGCAGTGTGGGTCCTGATGATGTAAAATTAGTAGTCAGCTATAAGAGGTGGATCGCTCATTCTCTATTCTTTATCATATTCCTCCTTCATTGAACAACTTAATAAACAGATTAAAAAAAAAAAAGGATGTGGGCAAAGCAAGGAAAAGTCCTGATCTTTTGATATAACTACAAAGGTGCAAACCATCACAGTGTTGGCTTTGCTTATGTGTTCATTTAATTTCAATATAAATGTCTTTTTTTTCTAGGGAGAAAAGGGTGACTCAGGAACATCAGGCATCATGGGCCCTCCTGGCCGCCCTGGACCTTCTGGCCCACCTGGTCCAGCAGTGCCAGGTAAGAACTCTTAACCAGAGTGGCAGCTTCAATGTCTGGGCCACTGTGCAGGTGGTATTCTCAGGTTATGAGGGCAGCAGTGCCTTTTACAGTTCACCAGATATGAGAGTTGTGATGAAATCCAAACTGCAGCAACGGGCTTCAAGAGAACCATTTCAGCGCACCAGGTAGTGACAACTGCTCGGTGGCCACATTGTCTAATGGTTGGGTGAAGCGTCCTGTAATCTATAACATCGGGGCAAATCCATTTGCCAACATTCTGAGAAAACAAATAGTACCTCTATTATCGCAACAATATCCTCTTTGTCGACTAACTTTGGACAAGCAGGTTTGTACTGTTTCCTTGAAGGCATTTAATCAACTACATCCTAGTGACCCTTGTCCTGATAAATGGCACTAAGCCTTTTAGTGAGGTTGAAACTGCGTTGACACTAATTCTGGCACATCTATGGATTTGTCACCTCAGAATTTACAGTATGCTATTGTTTAGTTGATACTTGTTAATTGATGAGCTATCCATGTTAAAAAAAACAACTAGTATTTGAAAAGCGCAAACTAATCACCCATAAGGGGCTCAAAGCGCTGGGGGCCGTTGGGGTGATTAAGCGACCTATTGCCCCGAGTCACATGATGCTGAGCTGATCTGCCTCTACTGCTGGAGATCAAACTGTGAGCCCTGCACTCCGGAGTCAGTCGCCCTCGCTGCTGCGCCACACCTCTCCCAAAAGTCATCTTCCCTAACTTGGAATCAAACGTAGGCCGCGGCGGTGAGAGCGCTGAATCCTAACCACTAGACCACCAGGGAGCCCATGTTGATTTGTGTTCCTGCTACTCCCGTCTGTTACACACTTGCTAATGTATATGATGATAAATATATCAAGAAAATTAATCTTGCAATAAACATTTTATTTTGGGGACCCAAGTGGTTTGTATTTGAAATTGTTGAAAGTAACCTATATATGCTATATCGAGTGGTAGTTTAATTAGGGAGTAAGAAGCTGTAGTAAGTTACAAGACCACATTAGCCTCCCAGGCCTATCTGGGGCATGTAGCATTATATATATACTTCATATAAGGCGTCTATTGCAGTGTTAGACTTATTTCAGTTGCATCAAATTGTGCTTCCTGTTGCTGTGTACAGTACTTTATACAGCGACTTTCATTTGGCAACTCCAGGGTATGGTATGATGAGAAAGCAGAGTGATCTTGGCTCCCCACTAGGAAAAGTCATCTTATACACTTTAGTTATCAGGGCTTGAAAAATCAATAAAAATTGCACTAGACCTGCAGGTCTAGTAACGTGAAACATCTACTCGACCTAACTGAAATGTACTTGACCTCTGACTCTGAAAGCTGAACACATGTGACAAGTTAACACGATTTAAAAGCATTTTTATTGCTCATTCACTTTGTGAGCAATAAAGATGCCTTTTAATCTTGATATCTTGTCACATTTGCTATGCTCTCAGAGGCAGAGGTCAAGTGTCAGTTCCTACTCACCAGAAAGGGCAAGTAAGACCTAAAAATAGCTCGTACTTATTGACAGGCGAGTGAATTTTTCGAGCCCTGGTTAAATCTGATAAGATTATCCAGCTAGAGGGGTTTATTCGTCTGTGCTAACATGAATACGATCAAAATGTGAACTTGTTACTTGAAGTTCCTTGATCATCTCATTAGCGCCTCACACGCACCATAAAAGCTCCACTGCCTTTCCTGTCCCCTCAGTCACTTTCCATATCCCCCTCCTCTTGCTCCCTGCAATACTCCAATCCCTTTTCATTCACCTTTCTCATATTCAGGTCCTATGTTAACGTGCCTGCAGACATGTTTGTGTTCTGAGAGATTTGTGCTTAGTGCTTGATTGAACCTAAGGAGTCCAGTTATTGCTTTTGCATCAGCCCATTTGTGCTCTGAGAATATTTTCTTAACTCAGCTCAATGCATACCATTCCTGCTCTCTAGTATTTGTGCCACCTCACTCCTCATCACTTGAACACCCCTACAAATTGTTTCTAAATTTACTCTGTAGTTCTCCATGTCCTTTATCTTACTTTTGATGTCCACTCTTTGCTGTGTGTTCCATTCTTAGATGTCATCCTTGCCCTCTGTATCTCCTCTCCTACTCTTCATGTCCCCTGTACTGCCTCCTAAACTTCTCCCTACTTCCCCGTTCCTCTGTCCTAGCAGTTGTCTGCTCTAAATGTCTGCTCTCCTCCTATCACACCCCCACCATACTTCTTATTCCCTTGATATGTTTTTTGGATTTCTTTCCAGAAACAGGCTGAAAATGGGTTTTCTATACCCTCAGCCACCATGGACTTTGTCAATGTGCCTACCAGAAACAGAAAATCTAATTTACTACAACCACCCTGCAAACCATTGAGCATTACTTAAGTTAGATATGTTTAAGGTAACGATCAATCCTGTGAAAACCCAAAC
The DNA here is from genome assembly GCF_964204655.1 of Triturus cristatus. Taxonomy (NCBI): domain Eukaryota; kingdom Metazoa; phylum Chordata; class Amphibia; order Caudata; family Salamandridae; genus Triturus; species Triturus cristatus. The sequence continues at coordinate 63,372,455 of NC_140593.1, read as the reverse complement.
CCTCTTCCATTATGGAAAGGCACACTCAAGAACTATAGGAATCCAGGAATATATTTTTAAGATTTAAAATAAAACCAGGGATATATTTTTAAGATTTAAAATGTACCTCCTATCCTAGTGCAATCAATAAGAATAGTAATTATTTTAAAATAAGCAAAACAGTAAGAATGATATTAATCAGAAGAATAAACAGTAAATATTATTGTAGCATTGTGATGAGTTCATAAATCCTCTTTATATCAATACCTCCAACCCCACATTCCTCTCAGCTATTTAAGCTAAACTTAACACTAAAAGTGGCCTGCTTCGAGTTATAAAGGTGGGTCACACTTGCATACCTCTTCTGAACAATAGAAGCAATGTCCAGCAAAGAATCTGCATCTGCTATTCTCATCTGCTTTTGCAGGCAGGCAGCTGAACCCATCGACTGAAGGTTGAATGTACCTTCCCCATAGCCTTCAGCAAAGAAAGGTGATTACCACTCTTATGACTCTCTAAGCCTCAAGTTTCTGGTACAAAGCTTATTTCTATCTCATTACACTCTGTTGTTAGTTTTTTTATTTATTATATCTGAACATTGTTGAACATTTTCAGAATAAACAATTAGTAGTAAAGCCCAGGCAGCCTTTTCACTTACTTCCATTCTGCAAAACCTTACCTATTGTTTAAGATCGGTAAATGAGAAGCAGCATATATAATTTGAAATGGAGGTACCTAGAAGAGAAAATATATGATGATTATACCACCCTTCCTTGCCATTTTTGTTGTCTTCCCACCCAACAAATCCCCTCCCTTGTTCTTCATACCCCCCACTTACTAAACACTATTCATGTACTGTTCATTGTTCTTTGTGTCCATTTCCTCACCTACAGGGCACACCCACCTTTCTAGCTCTTCACGTTCCCCTCCATGCCCTCGGTGTAATCTCCCTTTTCTCCCATGAGATCTCCATTGATAATCATAAGCAGTGAATAGTCCTGCCCACGTCCGTGTGTCCTGGAGCAGCTCTTTCAAAGTCATAGCTACTTCGCCTTGCTTCGAAAAGGCCTGGACACATATTTGAGAGACATGTTACATTTTTGCAGCCTTAACAAACAGGCTATATTTCCAGTCTTTATTGAATTATTTTAAAAATGTGAAGGAAAATAGGATCATATCCGTAAAAATCACTCAAGCAAAATGAAAAGGGATCTTTTGAAAACATCGTTCACGAGCACTTTTTACTTCTTTTTTTAAAATAAGATAAGGAGTAATACAACATTGAAACAATGTAATTGGACACTGCGCCTTTAAGGGCCTCTGACCTCCAGTGTCCTACCATGCCCTGTAGGTAACATATTATTCAGTTCTTTTTACGTTTCCCGCTAACAGGATCCTGGAACAGAGATCTGCCTTTTAAAGTTTTTTTCCTCACAAATTTAATCTAAAGTGTTTTTATTTAAAGCTGGTTCAAGACATCCTTTAGGGCGTAGAGTACTTTTAGATAATTTTCTGACAGAAAGATGATCAAATGTTTTGCAAAATGCGATCTCTTTTTGTGAACTTCCATGTACTGTCCATTGTTCTTTGTGTCCTTATCCTAACCTTCATGTAACTCCCGCCTTCTTGGTGCTTCCCTTTCCCTTCCATGTCCTCAGTGTAACCACCCATCCTCCATTGCCACTCCTCTGTCCTCCATGCCACTTCTTTTAACTACATACCCCTCTACCTTGCCCTGTCCACCTGAAGCCTTCTAAACACCCTACTGCCCGTCCTCACTTGACAGCAGTGTCCAGCTGTTTCCGCCTTTGACTCACATGCACATCGCAATAAGTAAGTAAATCTTTATTTGCAGATTAATAAAAATCTTTGCTATATTGGTCCAGTACAAAGTTAAAATTTGCTTGTAGCATGGCAGATAGAACATAGCTTTGAATAAAACACCATACCTTATGATTTGAAATGTAAGTACGTTTAAAACCGTTAATCCCCAAAAGACATAGGGTAGCAATAAATACAAAATGTAATACAAGTGTTTCTAAGCAGATTGTGAAATGACAGATACTTGAAGTAGCAAGCCTAGAGGTGATTTATGACTCATAAGTCCCCTACTGTTCTAATAGCAGTCTATTAACTTGTAGTAAAAACTTTTTTCCCTACAGGAGAACTGGATCGAATGGCTGTTCAATAATGTCATCACCACAGAATGGTAGGATCTTATCTGGAGGGACCGGAAGGCAGGGCATATTAATTTCCGTCTGAGAATATTGACGGTGGGGCAAATGCACCGAAAATGTAATATACTATCCGCAAAGCGACCGCATAATCGGCAATAGAAGTCGGGCCAGATTTGTTTCCAAACTGGGACCTGGTCTTTTGATGGGAAGGCTCCTATACGAATTAGAAAAAAGAAATGTTGGATGGCCAGAGAAATGTGGCTTGCTAGGTAGGGTTGTGGGCCCTAATTGGTGTAGGTTTGGAAAACAGTCCATCTGTGATTTTTATGAGCCATCGCTGCTTTGTCAAGCATTCAGGATTTTAATTTGCCTGCTTTGTTGGCAATTTTTTTGAATGCAGTGAAACTGAGGTTCAAGTATACAATTAAGAAAGCCCCTAAAAATATGGCCAAGTCCCTACCCATCCAGGCACGGCAGGCATTTCTAGCAATCAGATACTCAGTTGGAAGCGCCTCAGCGAAGTCAGGTCCCGAGTCTTCTCAATAACCTTATCCCCTCTTTCACCAATACAGGGGTCCTTCCAGAGCATGAGGACATGGATTCACCTTGCAACCGTCCTCCGCTTCCTCCCCTGCACCTGACGGAAAGCAGGCATAAGGCGCTCCAAACCCACAAGGGACCTGTGAGAGGGTGGGTCCCATTTTCTTCCAGTCTGGAAGGCCTTACATTGGACCAGTGGGACTTTCTGATCATAGAAAAAGGGTACACCCTTCTTCAGGTTCCGCCCTCTATCCAACCTCCTTCCACACCTACCGATGATTCGACATCCTACAGCAAGAAGTAGCAGATCTCCCTCTGAAAGGAGTGGTGAAGTTAGTCCCAGACAGTGAAATAGGCCAAGGTTGCTAAGCATGTTACTTCCTGGTGCCCAAGAAGCACGGCCTCCGCCCCATTCCAGATCTCAGGAGCCTGAATTTCTTCCTATAAAGGAGAAGTTCAACTTGCTGACCCTAGCTCAAGTTCTACTGTATTGGAGCTTGGAGATTAAATGCTGTGACGGGACCTGTAGGATGCATACTTCCACATCCCTATCCTGCGGCCCCATTGTACGTACTTGCGATTTGTGGTGGGTTCTATGCAATAGCAGTTTGCGGTACTACTCTCTGGATTGACATTAATACCTCCAGTCTTCAAGGTGATGGCAGTGGTTGCAACCCATCTCAGATGGTATTGTGTGCCAATCTTCCCGTACTTGCACACTCGCCCCTCAAAGACAGCTCTCCAGAGATGGTGTTGCACCACCTGTGGTTAATGACATCTCTGTTCGACCTGGGCTTTACGATCAAGGAGCCCAAATCTCACCTGAGGTTTTCCCAATGACTCAGTTCATAGGGTTGGTACTGGACACCACCCTTCTCCACGCCTCCCTCCTCTACAGATGATAACAGACATCAAGGAGATGATGCCATCTTTCCATTGTGGCACAAGAGTTTCAGTCCTGAGAGCGTTGCAATTCCTTGATCTGCTGGCTTCATGCATTCTCCTAGCCACCTAGTCATATTGGCACAGGAGGGCCCTGCAGTGGTGCCTCCAAGGGAAGAGACTACAGTACAGGGGAGACCTGTCGGATTCCATCGTTATCTCCACTAGTGCCATGGCATAAGTGGCTTGTTGGGGGAATGAGGCATACTTGACATATGGCATGGCCTTTACTCCATCTCTGGCCATGACTACGGTAGTGACGTATGCTTCCACCCTGTGGCGGGGCACTCATCTGCAAGATCTGTAGATCAGTCTCTGGAGTAGCAGGTTCTTCATGCGAACGATTTGGCTGGCACTCAATGCCTTACTCCACTCCCTCATAGGTTGTCCATCCTGATCTAGACAGACAACACAACTGTGATGTGGTATGTGACCAAGCAAGGGGAGTAGAGTTTCACCTCCTTTGCCTGGAGGCTCTGAGACAGTGGACTTGGACACACTTCCAAGGGATCTGACTTTTTGCCAATCACCTAGCAGGATCTCTGAACGCCAGTGCCAACTGCCTGAGCCGGTGTTATCTTGCCAATCATGAGTAACGTCTTCTACTGGAGGTAATCCAGAACATCTTTGCTCAACAAGGCACTCCTCAGGTGGACTTATTCGCCTCTTCAGAATATGCTCAGTGCCAGCAATTCTGTGCCCTCCAGGATCCTCTGAATTTCTTTGAATACTTTTTTTATTGATAAAATCACAATAATCAAAGCCAGTATTCCTACATGCCCCATTGCTGAGGCACCTCCATCAACGCCGTGAAATCCTTGCTCCCTCAAGCAATTCCCGGCAATAAGTAACCAAGTATTTCTGGACCTATTGAGGAAAGTAAAATATGGATCACCCAGGGACTGGTGTCCGTCCCATATTTTAATCCCTTCGCTGCTAGGCCTTTTCCCCCACTGTGCTAAGCCTTTTTTTGACTATTTGGGGTAGTGTGCGCTTAGGCCCCCGTAACGTTTTGACAACATAAGGTATCCTCGCCAAATATGCGTCCTTTTCTTCCAACATCATGGGGATTCTAAAGGTACCCAGTGTTTGTGGATTTCCCTGGAGGGGTCCCAGAAATTAGCCTAAATACAGCTAAATTTTGTTTTTTTGGGGAAAATGCGAAAAAAGTGCTGCAAATGAAAGCGTCTGGGCTTTTCCCTGCAAATGGTATCAAAAAAGGGTTTCTGGGGCTGAAATCACAATTTTCCCAGCTTTTAGGGAATTACAGACTTTTGTCAGACAACCTACAATTTGTACACAGTTTTGGCATTTTTCTGGGACATAGCCTATTTTTGCTATTTTTTGTGCTTTTAACCTCCTTCCAGTTAATGGTAGAAATGGGTATGAAAGCAATAATGGATCCTGGAAAGCTATACATTTTAGAAAAGTAGACAAAATTCTGAATTCAGCAAGGGGTCATTTGTGTAGATCCATCAAGGTTTATTTATTAAAACTAACAGTTAAATATAGGAAAAATGGAAAATTAGTTGAAAAAACCAGCCTTTTGTGCCAATGTTTTCACCTGTAACTTCTTCTAATTATGACATCTCTTTGAAAGCAATATACCGTTACATCCGCTGGACCTTACTGGTTGTGGGGATATATAGGACTTGTAGGTTCACCAAGAACCTGACGAACCCAGAGTCAAATACTGAGCAGGAATTTGCAATGACTTTTTATTATGTACCGGGTATACAGCAATTATTGTGGGAAAATTTATACATGAAGGAATCGGTATGAAAGACACCTATGTATTTCTGAAATGGAAACAAAATATAGAGTTTAGAAACAGTAGATATTTGCACATTTACGAAATGGGGAATTCTCATACTAGCATGAGAATTATCGGTCATTTTTCAAAATGAGTTCTTTTTTACATAATGTCTTTCATTTGGAAGGCAGAAATGCATCGAAAGTCAATAGGTAATAACAGTTGCCTTACAAATCTGAATTACCCTAAGTCTCCCGATAAAATGGTACCTCACTTGTGTGGGTCGGCCTAGTGCCCACGACAGGAAACGGCGCAACACACAACGTGGACACACCTCAATTTTCCAGTGAAGAATGACCCTTTTTTGGCAAAGTGCCTAGCTGTAGTTTTTTAACCCTAGCGTTGCCGGCACCTAGGGAAACCTAGCAAACCTATACATTTTTGAAAAGTAGACACCCAGGGGAATCCAGGATGGGGTGACTTGCTTGCCTCCCACCAGGTTCTGTTACCCCAAATCCCTTGCAAACCTAAAACATTGTCAAAAAACACACATTTTCCCCACATTTCTGTGGTGTAAAGTTCTGGAATCTGCGTGGACCCACAAATTTCTATCCACCCCGCGTTCCCCAATGTCTTCTGAGAAAAATGGTACCTCACTTGTGTATGTCGGCCTAGTGCCCGCGACAGGAAACGGCGTAAAACGCAGCGTGGACACACCTCAATTTCGCATTGAAAAATGACCCTTTTTTGGCAAAGTGCCTAGCTGTAGTTTTTGAACCATAACTCTGCCGGCACCTAGGGAAACATAGCAAACCTATACATTTTTTAAAACTAGGCTCCAAGGGGAATCCAGGATGGGGTGACTTGACAGCCTCGCTCCAGGTTCTGATACCCAGAATCCCTTGCAAACCTAAAAAAATGTCCAAAAAACCACATTTTCCCCACATTTCTGTGGTGGAAAGTTCTGGAATCTACGTGGATCCACAAATTTCCAACCAGCCCGCGTTCCCCAAAGTCTTCTGAGAAAAATGGTACCTCACTTGTGTGGGTCGGCCTAGTGTCCGCGACAGGAAATGGTATAAGTTTGCTGGGTTTCCCTAGGTGCCGGCAGAGCTATGGTTAAAAAACTACAGCAAGGCACTTTGCCAAAAAGGGTCATTTTTCACTGCGAAATTGATGTGTGCCGACCCACACAAGTGAGGTACAATTTTTCTCGGAAGACTTTGGGGAATGAGGGGTGGGTGGAAATTTGTGGATCCACACAGATTCCAGGACTTTCCACCACAAAAATGTGGGGAAAATGTGTTTTTTTGGACAATGTTTTGGGTTTGCAAGGGATTCTGGGTAACAGAACATGGTGGGATGCAGTCAAGTCACCCCATCCTGGATTCCCCTGGGTGTCTACTTTTCAAAAATGTATAGGTTTGCTAGACTTCCCTAGGTGCCGGCAGAGCTATGGTTCAAAAACTACAGTTAGGCACTTTGCCAAAAAAGGGTCATATTTCACTGCGAAATTGAGGTGCGTCCACATTGCGTTTTCCGACGTTTCCTGTTGCGGACACTAAGCCGACCCACACAAGTGAGGTACCATTTTTCTCAGACGACTTTGGGGGACGTGGAGTGGGGGGAAATTTCTGGATCCACGCAGATTCCAGAACTTTCCACCACAGAAATGTGGGGAAAATGTGTTTTTTTGGACGATTTTTTTGGTTTGCTAGAGATTCTGGGTAACAGAACCTGGTGGGAGGCAGTCAAGTCACCCAATCCTGGATTTCCCTGTGAGTCTAGTTTAAAAAAATGTATAGGTTTGCTGGTTTTCCCTAGGTGCCGGCAGAGCTATGGTTCAAAAACTACAGCTAGGCACTTTGCCAAAAAAGGGTCATTTTTCACTGCAAAATTGAGGTGCGTCCACATTGCGTTTTCCGCCGTTTCCTTTCGTCGGCACTAGGCCGACCTACACAAGTGAGGTACCATTTTTCTCGGAAGACTTTGGGAAACGCGGGGTGGGTAGAAATTTGTGGATCCACGCAGATTCCAGAACTTTCCACCACAGAAATGTGGGTAAAATGTGTTTTTTTTTTACAATGATTTAGGTTTGCAAGGGATTCTGGGTAACAGAACCTGGTGGGAGGCAGTCAAGTCACCCCATCCTGGATTCCCCTGGGAGTTTAGTTTCAAAAATGTATAGGTTTGCTAGGTTTCCCTAGGTGCCGGCAGAGCTATGGGTCAAAAATTACAGCTAGGCACTTTGCCAAAAAAGGCAGCGAAATTGAGGTGTGTCCACATTGCGTTTTGCGCCGTTTCCTGTCACGGGCACTAGGCCGACCCACACAAGTGAGGTACCATTTTTCTCAGAAGATTTTGTGGAACGCGGAGTGGGTGGAAATTTGTGGATGCACGTAGATTCCAGAACTTTCCACCACAGAAATTTGGGAAAATTTGGTTTTCTTGACAATTTTTTAGGTTTGTAAGGGATTCTGGGTAACAGAACCTGGTGGAAGGCAGTCAAGTCACGCCACCCTGGTTTCCCCTGTGTGTCTAGTTTTCAAAAATATATATGTTTGCTATGTTTCCCTAGGTGCCGGCAGAGCTATGGTTCAAGAACTACAGCTAGGCACCTTGGGAGTTCTGGAATCTGCGTGGATCCATAAATTTCCTCCCACCCAGCGTTCCCCCAGGTCTCCCGATGAAAATGGTACCTCACTTGCGTGGGTGGGTCAAGGACCCGTGACAGGCAAGGGCCTAAAACCTATTGAGGCGACATCAAAATTACCTATCACAAACCAACCTGGTTTTGCATGGGGGGTCCCATGAGTTTTTGGCCTGGGGCTCGGCAGTCATCTAGGGAAACCTACCTAACTCACACATTTCTGGAAACTAGACACCCGGGGGGGTCCAGCGAGGTATGGCTTGCATGGGTCCCCCATCATTCTCCTACCCGGAATCCCCTGCAAACCTCAAATTTCGGCGAAAGATTCATTTTTTCTCACATTTCTGTGGTGGAAAGTTCTGGAATCTGCGTGGATCCACACATTTCCTCCCACCCAGCGTTCCCCCAGGTCTCCCGATAAAAATGGTACCTCACTTGTGTGGGTAGGCATAGTGGCTGCAACAGGAAATGGCCCAAATCGTACTGTGGAGACTTCACAATAAAACCTGCTGATAAGGGGGGAGCGATAGTGATTTTGGATAAGAATGTGTATAATTCTGAATGTCTCCGTCTCTTGGGTGACAGAAGAAATTATGCAATTTTGCCGGATGATCCGACGGATGAACTACGAATTGTGATAAACACATATGTAGAAGAGGCTGTTGGAAACGACTGGATTAGCCAGAAAGAAGCGGCTTTCCTTTGTAACTTACATCCAACAGTGCCTTACTTCTACATTTTGCCTAAAGTGCATAAACCAACACGGCCTCCTCCGGGACGGCCGATAGTATCAGGCACTAACTCAATACTCGAACCTCTGTCCAAGTTTTGTGATTTTTTTTACGCCCTCTTGGACAAAAAATGCCAGCCTACCTGAAAGACACACGAGAGTGCTTTTGAATTTGATTAAAGACCTTGAATTCGACCCAGATAGAGACTTGATGATGGGACTCGATATTGAATCATTGTACACGAACATTCCTCAGCAAGAAACACTAAGGGTTATTGAGAACATACTCTTTGCTGAGGTATGGAATTACAACACACCTCGGGCATTCATCTTGAGTCTTTTGGAATTGGCCTTAACGAAGAACTTCTTTAAGTTTGAAGATTGTTTTTACCTACAGACCCATGGAACTTCCATGGGTAGTTCCTGTGCCCCCAGTCTGGCATGCCTTTATGTCTCTAATTTTGAAAACGAGACAGTGTTTACATCAGCCAACCCTTTTTTAGAACATATTAGGGTGTGGCGTAGGTACATCGATGATGTGCTTATCATTTGGAGAGGCAGTAGAGACTTGGCAGACTCCTTTATGGACTGGTTAAACCAGAGAAACCCATTTCTGTTTTTCACCAGCACACTGACCAATGAGGCACTACCTTTCCTGGACCTTTGGATAAGAGCAGAAAATGGAGGCCTAGTGAGTAGTGTTTTTCATAAACCGACGGACAGGAACAATCTGGAACTACAAAAAAGAGGCGAGTATCTTGAGTGAGAAATTGAAATCTAGAGACTACCCTGAGACTGTTATTTCCAAGGCACAGAAAAGAGCGAGAAACTGCAATAGGGAATCCCTCCTACAAACACAAAATAAGGAAAGGGTTGAGAGCAGTATTTGCGTTACAACATTTAGCACAGCATCCAATTGTGTAAAAACGATAGTACAAAAAAACTGGAGGATTCTGAACTCTAATGGGTTACAACAACCTCTCCCACTATTCTCTTTTAAGAAAAGTGCAAGCATAAAAGATACCATTGTAAATACGCGCCCGCGAACATCAAGGGCTGACGACAGGGGCTGCCATCAAGAAATTGTTTTGCCTCCTGTAATGGGACACTATGCTTGTGGCTCATGTAGGGCTTGCCCTTTGTCACTGAATGGGAAAAAGGTGGAGATCGGTACAGATCACCCCTGGGAGCAAAGAAAACATACTACATGCAACACTGAGAATGTGATTTACATGATCCGGTGTCCGTGCAACCTATTGTACGTTGGAATGACCACGCGCCGAGTAAAAACGCGCATTTTGGAGCATCTCAGTACAATACGTTGCGGTAAAACAAACACAAAATTGACAGCACATTTCCACCAAAATAAACATAATGAGCATGATTTAAGGTGGACTGTATTGGATAAACCTTTTATACCTCCCAATACAGTAGATATCGCCAGCTTTTTGTTTATCAGAGAACAACGGTGGGTTAACAGACTGAAAAGTAGTACTAGGGGTCTAAATGATTCCATCCCATGGTTCCATCTGTATGGGTTAGGTAGAAAATGATAAAATTGGATGAATATAGGATGCAAACTGAAAACACCTCTTGAAGTTTCTAGTATTAAGATCGTGTACAATACAAGCTGTTTGGTTTTGCATCACTAAGAAGTCATGGAAAATAAAATATAATGAGAGCTCTTTTGCTGGCAATATGAAGTTTTTGAACAGCAAAGCTGTTGGAATATGCATTTACATTATGCCCCTCCCTCTCTGGAGGCGCTATAGTGAAGAACGGGGATTTACTAATGTGCTGAGGGTTAGACTACTAATTGCATTGTTACCTCTAAAAGAATTGTGTTTTTTTCAAAAAACGGAAATAATGCGAATCCGCACTTTGGAACCAAGATTTTCGTGGCTAGTCCACGCAAATCGGGGGTGAGCTAGAACTGCTAAGATGGCCGCGGTTGATACTGCATACGAACAGATTCTCATTTGAGAGCAGTCCGTCTTTCATTTCGCATAGTACCTGATCGGAATGACGCGCGTTAGGAGAGCGTTTACCGGTCGAGGTTGTTAACATGCGGATATTTAAATGAGAGTTATCTGGCTTTGTCCCCATCGACGGAGGACCGAGGTGAGGGCGATCAGTCCCGTGGGTCCTTGGAGTAGTAAGTAATACGAGTAGATGGAAAGTGAGAGACTAGTGCTGGTGATGAATTACGAGAGAGTGGAAAGTTGAACTGATGGCGGTGTTTGTTCCTTCCATCTCGTTTTGTAAATAGAGTGTGACTACAGGACCACGGTCCCTCGCCGGTCCCGGGTTTGGAGACTTTCTAATAAACCCTTGTAAGTCCAGTTTTGCAATCTCGCTCATATTTCTTGGAAGTCGCACTTACTTTGGGGTGACAAGTGGGCAACAGCATGGCATTTTCAGCACCACAGAGTTGTGTTCGAACTTTAGGCTTGGCGATAAGATGTTTGTTTTCCTCGCATTAGGGGGAATAATGGATACCGTTTCATTACGCACTGTGTCAGTTGCACCTTAGCGGTGGAGTGTGGTCTTTGCTCATGGGAGACACGATACTCGGTGGCATTTTAATTTAGGAGAAAGCTGTTACTTTTATGAAAGGTATATGATAGAAGTAGAACGACAATAAATATGCTCTACTTTTTTTCAGAAATTGTTCACTCTTGGAAACTGTTCAGAGTACAGTACTAAAAACGACAAGCGGCTGCCTGTCGTCTGAAGGTAACGAATCCCCAAATAGGGGTTAGACTATAAACCTAAGGGACCAACACCCTGACGAATGCCAGTACGACTCTTGTGAGCGTTTAAGTTGGCAGAAACATGTTGGTACAAGCAGCTGGGATTTAGGGGTCTTTACCTCCCCTAAATAATCCCAACAGTTTACTTTTAAATTCTGCCAGGAGGTGACAGGAATAAAATTGTATACAGTCTCCCCCTAGGTAGTTTTAGTATATATGTCTGCACACCTTTGGTCCCTTCTTGAGGGAATATTTTTCCTTACTTTGTTTGTTGTCATTATTTGTATTTGTTATCACCTTTCATCTTTCTGTGACCTCACCACTACTTTCTTCATCTCTTAAAAAACATTGCGCTCCGCCCTCTGTGTTGGTCTGCACGGGGGCGTTTGACGCGGCCCAATGATGAAGCACGACACTGCAAAGTGTGTGAGGGCAGTATTATAAGAATAATGCTTTTTCCTTTTCACAAACACTCTAGGTTCTGATAGTAAGGGATAACAGTGTGTCTTTCCCACTATCATGGTTACCTGTTACAATAAAGTTTGGGTAGCTCTTCTCTGTATATGAGTTCTAAACGAGACTTCATAATTACCTAAAGCAAAACTACCTGGTTTTGGGGGGGTGGGCACCTGAGATTTTGGCCCTGGGCTCGGCGGCCATCTTGGGAAAGTACCAAACCCAAACATTTCTGAAAGGTAATCACCCCAGGGAGTCCAATGAAGTATGGCTTGCGTGGATCCCCCAACGTTTTCCTACCCAGAATGCCATGCAAACCTCAAATTTAGCTGAAAAAAAACAAATTTTCCACATATTTTTGCGTGGAATCACCGTTCCTGCACAAATGTCCGACCACCCAGCGTTCCCCTTGTTCTCCCGAGTAAAATGATATCTTACTTGTGTGGTTGGGCCAAAGGCCTGTGGCTAGGAAGAGCCCAAAACATAGGGATTTAGAGTATAGCACCGAGAATTCTAAGCGCTAAATTTTTTTTAAAATACGTTTTTAGTCAGTTCTGCTTTGGACACCCACACAAGTGAGGTATCATTTTACTCGGGAGAACAAGGGGAACGCTAGGTGGTAGGAAGTTTGTGCTGGCACGGTGATCCCACGCAAAAATGTATGGAAAAAGTGATTTTTTCAGCTAAATTGGAGGTTTGCAGGAGATTCTGGGTGGGAAAACGTTGGGGGACCCACGCAAGCCATACCTCGCTGGACTCACCCGGGTGTCTAGTTTTCAGAAATGTTTGGGTTTAGTAGTTTTCCAAGATGGCCGCCGAGCCCGGGGAGAAAAACCCAGGTGACCCCCCCTTGCAAAACCAGATTGTTTTGTGATAGGTCATTTTGATGTCGCCTCAATAGGATTTGGGCCCTTGCCTGTCACGGGTACTTGACCTATCCATGCGAGTGAGGTATCATTTTTATTGGGAGCTCTGGGGGAACGCTGGGTGGGAGGAAATTTGTGGATCCACGTAGATTCCAGAACTTTACCACACTAAAATTTGAGAAAAAAGTGATTTTTTCAGCTAAATTTGAGGTTTGCAGGGGATTCTGGGTGGGAAAACGTTGGGGGACCCACGCAAGCCATACCTCGCTGGACTCACCCGGGTGTCTAGTTTTCAGAAATGTTTGGGTTTAGTAGTTTTCCAAGATGGCCGCCGAGCCCGGGGAGAAAAACCCAGGTGACCCCCCCTTGCAAAACCAGATTGTTTTGTGATAGGTCATTTTGATGTCGCCTCAATAGGATTTGGGCCCTTGCCTGTCACGGGTACTTGACCTATCCATGCGAGTGAGGTATCATTTTTATTGGGAGCTCTGGGGGAACGCTGGGTGGGAGGAAATTTGTGGATCCACGTAGATTCCAGAACTTTACCACACTGAAATTTGAGAAAAAAGTGATTTTTTCAGCTAAATTTGAGGTTTGCAGGGGATTCTGGGTAGGAAAACGTTGGGTGACCCACGCAAGCCATACCTCGATGGACTCCCCCGGGTGTCTAGTTTTCAGAAATGTGTGTGTTTGGTAGGTTTTCCTAGATGGCCGGTAATCCCGGGCCAAAAACTCATGGGACCCCTCTTGGAAAACCAAGTAGTTTTGTGATAGGTAGTTTTGATGTCGCCTCAATAGGTTTTGGGCCTTTGCCTGTTGCAGGCACTAGGCCTACCCACACAAGTGAGGTACCATTTTTCTTTGAAGACTTCGGGGAACGCGGGGTGGGTGGAAATATGTGGATCCACGCAAATTCCAGAACTTTCCACCACAGAAATGTGAGGAAAATGTGTTTTTTTTGACAATTTTTTAGGTTTGCAAGAGATTGTGGGTAACAGAACCTGGTGAGAGCCAGTCAAGTCACCCCATCCTGGATTCCCCTGGGGGTTTAGTTTTAAAAAATGTACAGGTTTGTTAGGTTTCCCTATGTGCCGGCTGCGCTAGGGCCCAAAATCCACAGGTAGGCATGTTGCTAAAAACAACTCTGTGCCTAGTCGGCTTTTTGCCACCATGAGGGGGATATGGGGGGGGGGTTGCCCCGATATGCCCCCAATGGGGGCAGGAACACTGTGGCTATTTTGTTGGGGGGTGGGGGCATTGGTATGCCCATTCTGGCCAGCCCCTACCCCCACGCATAAAGAAAGCCACCGTAATCGTTGGCGTCTAGTGGGCGTTTTGCCCCCCCGGGGAGGCAGATTGGGGGCTACTGCCCCCATCATCCCCCCAGGAGGGGCAGAAAGGCTGTAATTGTTGCGGGTGGGGGGTAGGGGCAATGACATGCCTGTTTTGGGCAGCCCTCACCCTAAATTTGCCCAAAAAAATCCCTGGCGTCTAGTGGGCTTTTAGCCCTCCCCGAAGGGGGCAGATTGGGGGCTACTGCCCCATCTGCCCCCCAGGGGGGTAGGATGGCTGTTATGTTTGCGGGGAGGAGGTGGGGGCATGGGCATGCCCCTTTTGGGCAGCCCCCAACCTAATTCAAATTTGCCCCAAAAAAATCCCTGGCAAATAGTGGACTTTTTGCCCCCCCCCCCGGGGTGCAGAAAGCCTACTAGACACCAGGGATTTTTTTGGGCAAATTTTTATTTCGGTGCGGGCTGCCCAAAACCGGCATGCCAACGCCCCCACCCTAATTTAAATTTGCCCAAAACAATCCCTGGCGACTAGTGGGCCATTTCCCCTCCCCCCCCCGGGGGGCAGGAAGGCTGTAATTTTTGCGGGGGAGGGGGTGGGGGCATGAGTTTGCCCGTTTTGGGAGCCCCCACCCTAATTCAAATTTGCCCCCAAAAATCCCTGGCGTCTATTGGGCTTTTTGCCCCCCCCCGGCAGGGAAGATTTGGGGCTAATGCCCCCATCTGCCCCCCAGTGGGGGCAGAAAGTCCACTAGACGCCAGGGAGTTTTTTGGGCAAATTTTAATTAGGTTGGGGGCTGCCCAGAACAGGCATGCTAATGCCCGCACCCTAATTAAAATTTGCCCAAAAAATATTTCTGGCGTCTAGTGGGCTTTCTGCCCCTGTGGGGGGGGGGCAGATTGAGGGCTACTACCCCATCTTCCTCCCAGGGGGGGCAGGAAGGCTGTAAGTTTTTGCAGGGGAGGGGGTGGGGGCATGGGCATGCCCGTTTTGGGAGCCCCCACCCTGATTGAAATTGCCCCAAAAAAATCCCTGGGGTCTAGTGGGCTTTTTGCCCCCTCCGGCGGGGCAGATTGGTGGCTGATTCCCACATCTGCCCCCCAGGGGGGCAGAAAGTCCACTAGACGCCAGGGAGTTTTTTGGGCAAATTTTAATTAGGGTGGTGGTTCCCTAAAACGGGTATGCCAATGCCCCCACCCTAATTAAAATTTGCCCCAAAAAATCCCTGGCATCTAGTGGGCTTTTTGGCCCCCCCCCATGGGGGCAGGAAGGCTGTAATTTTTGCGGGGGTGGGGGCATCGGCATGTCCATTTTGGGAGCCCCCTCCCTAATTCAAATTTGCCCAAAAAACATCCCTGGCGTCTAATGGGCTTTTTGTCCCCCCCCCCGGCGGGGCAGATTGGGGGATAATGGCCCCATCTGCCCCCCAGGAGGGGCAGAAAGTCCACTAGATGCCAGGGAGTTTTGTGGGCAAATTTTTATTAGGATGGGGGCTGCCCAAAACAGGCATGCCAATGGCCGCACCCTAATTCAAATTTGCCCCAAAAAATCCCTGGCGTCTAGTGGGCTTCTGGCCTCCCGGGGGGGCAGATTGGGGGTTACTGCCTCATCTGCCCCCCAAGGGGGGCAGGAAGGCTGTAATTTTTGTGGGGGAGTGGGTGGCGGCATGGGCATGCCCGTTTTGGGAGCCCCCACCCTAATTCAAATTTACTGCCAAACAATCCCTGGCGTCTAGTGGACTTTTTGCCCCCCCGTGGGGCATAATGGGGGCTATTGCCCCCATCTGCCCCCTGGGGGGGGGAAAGTCCACTAGACACCAGGGTGTTTTTTGGGCAAATTTTAGTTAGGGTGGGGGCTGCCCAAAAAGACTAAATCTCTCCAAATATCTTTGTGGGGGGCAAAAGCCCTTGCCCAAGGGGCCGCTTCCCCCCTCCCTGGTGTCTAGTGGGTGGATCCCTGCTTGGGGATCGCCCTCCTGGGGCTATCCCCAAGCAGGGATCCACTGGGGAGGGGTACCATTGGAAAGGGGAGCTTCTCCCCTTTCCAATGATACCTCTCCCGTCTTTCTACATGCCGGGGGGCTGAGATAGCCCCCTGAGCACATAGAGAGTGAAACTGAAATGAGCCTAAAGGCTCATTTCAGTTTCGGTTTCTGTGCAATGACGACAGCGCGACGTGCGCACTAATCGTTATTGCACAGAAAGCAGGGAGGGGGCCTGGGGAGCTGGGGAAGCTCTTCCCCAGCTCCCGTGGCTTTGGGGGAGATAAGGAAATCCCTCTGCTTTCTGCCCTGGAATGGTTCCAGAGGGGGCACCGATGCTCATGACAGAACCATTCCGTCATGAGCATCAAAGGGGTTAAAAGAAGCTTTCACTGCACTCCCCGGGCCTTCCCTCTCCCTTTTGAATGAGTCATTATCTCAGGGCTGCGTCCCCAGAGCCTTTAAAGAAGCAATTATCGTCCCTCTAAAAAAAGATCCAGGGGCTGATCCCCAGGCTCTGACTAACTACCGTTCGATCTCTTTATTCCCTTACTTGACCAAGGTACCGTGGGCTCATGTGGCCAAATGCCTCTGTGCCTTTATCGAAAAATCTGAATATCTGGACCCTCACCAAGCAGGGTTTCACCCAGCCCACACAACAGAGGCAGTGATACTGACTGTGTTGGACAAACTTCCGCTGTAAAGTTCCCAAGTTTAACTGCCTGGGTCCGGTTGCTCAGGAATGACTTCACCCAACCGAGGGCCGATCCTCGCAGACCAGCTTGTTCGACACGGTGTAATAAGATGGTATGGTCCACCGTGTCGAACGCTGCCGACAGGTCCAGAAGCACCAAGGCCTGATGTATACCCCTGTCGGCGTTAGATCTCATTGTGTCCAGAACTGCGAGGATCACTGCTTCGGTTGAGTGCGCCTGGCGAAAGCCGGCTTGGTTAGGCTCCAGATACTCCGATGTTTCGATGAAATTGGAGATGCAGCTAGCCACGTGGGCTTCCAGGATCTTTGCTCCAAAAGGAAGGAGAGATATGGGCCGGTAGTTAGAGAGATTAGTCGGTTCGGCACCCGGTTTTTTAATTAGCGGGACCAGCGTTGCATTTTTAAACGAGATGGGGACTATTCCCTGAGCTAGGGACTCATTCAAGAGGGGGAGTATGCCTAGCGGGAGGGCTGAATAGACGTCCCTTAGGACGTACGGGGGGCAGCAATCATTAGGTGAGCCGGACTTCACACGATTCATCAGTTCCCCTAACCTAGATTGATCCATCGGGGGGAAAACCTCGAATTCAGATGGATTTCTGCAGATGTCCTCGGTGGCCACCATGCTAGGCCTTTCCGGGATGCTTTCTTTTATGGTGGCTATCTTATCCATGAAGAAATTATTGAGCTGATTGCAAAGCTCTTGCGTGGGGGCTTGGGGGGGGGGGGGGAGGTTCTTACATCATAGCAGAGATCGTTCACCACTCTGAAAATTTCTCTAGATTTATTGTGTGCATTCAAAATTTTGTCGGAGAAGAATGCTGCCTTGGTAGTTAGAATAGAGTTCTTATAATTCCTACGGGCAGTCGTATATGACACTCTGTCCTCATCTGAGTACCCATGTCTCCATTTCCTCTCAATTTGGCGCAATTCCAATTTTTTTTTTTTTTAAATCTGCCGTGAACCACCTATGGGCATCCATTCGACGAGCCAGAGAGAATTTGGAGAGCGGAACATGCTCATTGCAGGCTGCCAAGAGCCAATCAGTGAGATTTTTTTCCATAAGATTAATATCATTTGTGGGTGCTGGGATTGAGTTTGACAGGGAAGACAAAAAGTCGTCATTGTTTAGTGATCTCCATTTCCTTACTACCCCTCCGACAGGAATGGGGGCCTTCGAATGGCCGTGAAGAGTGCAGGAAAATTGGAGTAGATGGTGATCTGACCAAATGCAGGGGGTTGCCGTCGGGATAGACAGCGAGACATTATGAGACCAAATCTGGTCCAAAATGTGTCCTTTTTCGTGAGTAGGGGTCAGGACTGATTGAGAGAAATTCAGATGGAGAAGGAGCTCAGAGAGTTCAAAGGCCTGGGGCCCTGCCGCTGGGTCGTTAAACCAGTAGTTTAAATCGCCGATCAGCATTACCTTGTCGTAGTTGACAACTAAGCCAGCCAATTGCTCGCTCAGGGAGACCGGAAAGCTGGGCATGACCTTGGGGGGTCGATAGATCAATGCCAGTACCATGGTTCCCTTGTCTGTGTCAGATTTGATTAGAAGGTTTTCGGTGTCCGGTAGGTCCAGGGAAGGTAAAGTGGTGAACTTATGATCTTTGTGGATGATGGCAGCAACGCCACCCCCTTGCTTTCCTGATTCTCTATTCACTGACAGTATGTAATAATCTGCCGGGAGAGCTGCTAGGACATCCGGTAGAGAGTCTTGGGTAAGCCAGGTTTCAGTGAAGAGTAGCATATCCGGTCTATCTGAGTTAAGGAGTCGAAAAATATCCAATTGGTGTTTTACCATAGATCGTGTGTTCAAGTATAGGCAGCGGAGCGTGAGGTCATTAGATCTCAAAATTTTGCTCGTATAGTGAGAGCCCGGGTGAGTTTTGTCAGGGGAGGCCTGGCCTGGCTGGGGGCGGCAAATGTTATTGGCCATTAGGCAGGATCGTGTGGCGGGATCCAGGCTAGGGAGGCAAGAGTGTTGTAGGGAGCGGAGTTCCATGGGAGAATAACTGGAATTTCCGCCATTCTGCCTAGTCCCTAGGCCCGTCCTGGCGCGGACTGGCGCAGACGGGCTTGCCTTAGGCGCGCCTTCGGCGCGCCCGCTGCGCGTCCGAGGAATGCACATATTTATAAGAAACGGGAAGGGCGTGGCCCGACGGTAGTGGGCGTGGCCTGTGTGCTCTCGGGAAATGGCGGCAAGAAGAATTGTGACCCGCGGCAGCGGTACGATCCGCTGCACGGGGATGCCATTAACAATTAACTTTTACTTCCCCCTCTTCAGTTACCCACTCTTGTAGGGAGAAGTATCTCTCCTTTTCTGACAGAGTGGCAATTCATCACAAAAGACCCTGAGTTGTAAGTATAGTACAGAATGGGTATTGTTTCAGGTTTACCAATTCTTCACCAAATACCCCACCAAAACCATCCAGTCAACATCTGCAGATGTTGCACTCAGAAGTAAACATGCTTCTGCAGAAGCTGCCCAAACAACGAGGCACGGGGATTTGTTCCTGTTATTTTATGGTGAAAAAGAAAGGTCCCAGAAATGAATTTAGACCCATTCTCGATCTGAGACTAGCCAACAAATAGATTTGAATAGAGAAGTTGTGAATGCTTGCACTACATCAGATCTATGTCCCGATTCACCAGGGAGACTGGCTCTGTTCCATAGACCTCCAAGATGCATACTTTCATGTCCTCATAGCCAAGAAACACTGCAGGTTCTTGAGATTTGTCGTCAGTCACAATCGTACAGAGTGCTTCAGTTTGGCCTCAAATCAGCCCCCAGAATTTGCTCAAATAGTGCAGTAGTGGTAGCTGCACACCTCAGAAAGGTCTGAATTTTCATCTACCTGTATCCAGATGACTGGCTGATCAAGGCATCAACACCTCAAGAAGCCCAACTTCATTACTGGTGACAAGCAATCTTATTCGCTGACTAGTGTTGCATATCAATCACTGCAAGTCAACCTCTAGTCCAGTCCAAAAAATATATTATTTGAGTGCATCCTTCATCCCAAATCAAACAAGAGTGTATCCTTCAGAGGAGAGACTGTTCTTAATCTGTCTGAGGTGTCACTCTCATATTTTTTGTTTCAACCAATTTGTATTTATTTTTTAAAATCAGGTGTAAAACATACGCTGCCATCCTATCCTGACAGCAGTATCAGATGTATAATACAAAGCATGACATTCTCTGACAGGAGTGCGTTGTTTAATGCCATAAAACGTAATGTCAACACAAACCAAACATGATAGTAGATCACAGGTACATCATGGGCATTAATAAAGACAACATATTCTATACCGTGCAATCCAGTAATGATGGGGAAATCCTGTGGTGTCCTATGTGAGGGCCCTAAGAAACAATAAGAATACATTTATGAGTCATTCCGGAGCTCCCCCCTCCTCCCCTAGAGGTGTAATTCTCTCATTAAAGTCTCTCACCCCACAGTGAAAACAGTGTTGTCTTGTCTCGGCTTGATGGCTTTTTGCATTTTTCTGACTCCAAGTGCCCATCTCCACATGCACCTCTGCAGGAATGTCTGGAAGATCAGTGGTACTGATTTTTGGCCAATTGCAGTCTCTGAAATGGTGGTTCCCTCCAACACATCTGCTTTAAGGAATGCCATTTCATCAAGAAGTCCCTTCTCAGACAATAGTGACAGATGCCTCGCTGTTAGGATGGGGAGCGCATATGGATCACCTTCAGATCCAGGGTACATAGTTTCAGAGAGAGATGAAATGCAACATCAGTCTCCTTGAGCAAAGAGCAGTTCACCTATCGCTGAAGGCCTTTTCAATGTCCTGCAAGACAAAATCCCGTCTTATTCAGACAGACAACATGACGACCATGTACTACCTCAACAAGCAGGGGTAAAGAGGTCCAGACTTTTGTCTCACGAAGCCTAGACAATTTAGGATTGGCTGATAGCCAGAGATCTGTGAATCACTGCTACTCATCTCTCAGGTGTTGAAAATGTCGAGGCAGACTCCCTAAGCAGAGCCCTTCAAGAAAACTACAACTGGGTCCTTCACAACAATGTTGTGCAAAGAATTTTCAAAATGTAGGGCGCTCTTCTCATCAACTTATTCGCCACTGTAGAAAACCAAAAATGCCCTGGCTTCACCTCGAGATACTTCCAACCAGGGACACTGAGGAATTCCCTATGGATCAACTGGTCCGGCATATTGCTCTATGCCTTTCCTCTGATCCCCTTGATCCCACCAGTTCTAATCAAACTGTCTTACTCAAGGGCTAGAATGATCCTGATTGATCCGAATGATGCCCCTGTCAATGGTGGTTCCCAGACCTTCTCCACATGTCAGAGTGTCCACAACTGAAGCTGCCGTGCTGACTGGATTTTCTCATAAAATGCAGAGGCCATGTGGTTCACCCCAACCTCTCCTCTCTGAGTTTTGCAACATTGTTCCTGACCTAGTTCAGTATGGTCTCTTGAACCTTCCACAAGAATGTATAAACATTCTCAAACAGGCTAAAAAATCTTTGGCATGGTCAGTATATTCATTCAAATGGAAGAGATTTTGTATTTGGTATTCTGACAAGAATGAGAACCCAATAACCTGCCAAGAAGATACAATTCTTCCATACTTACTTCATGCGGCCAAATGTGGCCTACAGTTCTCTTCCATAAAAGTTAATTTGGCGGCAATTACTGCCTACAGGAAATGTCCTTCACAAACCTCTTTTTTTCAAAATTCCCTCCATCAAAGATTTTTTAGAGGGGTCGAAAAAGGTTTTTCCTAGGCCTGGCTGGAGCTCGAGGAGTTGCTGAAAAACTGCATGATTCCGTGGAGTTCGGTGAGCAGGCGAAGTATTGCTTGCACACCCCTAATGAAGTCCCCTTGGCTGCTGAGGGTTTTTGGGGGCCAAGAACCCCGATTGTTGACCCAAGTAAGTCCCTTTCAGCTGCATTGCTTAGACGACTCCCCCTTTCTCAACCACTCTGCAGAGGAGCCTCCAGTCACACTACTGGTTGGGGGATGAAGTCCCCTTGGCTGCTGAGGGTTGTTGGGAGCCAAGAACCCCTATTGTTCCAACAAGTAACTCCCCCACAGAAGGATTGCTGAGATGTCATCGGAGGCCCTGGTCCCTTTCTCAGCCACTCTACAAAGGGGCCTCCTGGCACACTTCTGGTTTGGGGGATGAAGTCCCCTTGCCTGCTGAAGGTTGTTGGGGGCCACACAGCGGGATTGCTGAGACTAGGGGTGTGCGCGCTGGTTAACTCCGCTCCGCCAGCAGGTTGGCAGAGTTTTTGACAAACTGCGCATTCCAAGCTGAGCGTGGAGTGGCAAAACTCTGCATTTCCGCACGCGGAGCAGAGTTTACCCCCACCCCTAGTTTTTCCTCCCATCAGGCATCATCCATCTCCTACCTGGGAGTTCAATATTGTTCTCTAACGCCTCATGCAGGCTCCTTTTGAGCCCATACACATATCGCCCTTGCAACTTCTCTCTTGGAAAACTGCCTTCCTCGTAGTGTTCACATCAGCATGTAGGGTTAGCGAAATCCAGGCCTTATGTACTTATGAACCATATGCCGTTTTTCATTCCAGTAAGGTGGTTATGAGGACTCATTAAAAATTCCTATCCAAAGTCATTTGCGAATTTCAAGTTAACCAAACCATTTCATTACCTACTTTGTTTCAGCACCCTTCCACCCTTGCTAAAAGGACTCTCCCTTCTCTAGCTGTAAGGCGGGTCTTAAAAGTTTTATCTGGACAAAGCCAAAAATATTCGTAAGTCGGACCAATTGTTTGTAAACTGTGGGCCAGTACGTACAGGTCTAGTGATTTCCAAAAAGTCTATATTGTATTGTATTGTATTGTATTGTATTGTAATTGCATGTATATAACGCTTACTACCCCTGATGAGGCGTTGAAGCGCATTTTCAGGAAGTAGCACGCTACTCAGGAACCCCTAAAGTATTCCAATGGATAGTATTTTGCATTCTATTAGAAATCAAATAAGGTTTGTCCAGTAGACCTAAAGCTCATTCTACTAGAGGCAAAGTGGCTACTTTATTGAGAAATATACCAATAGCTGAGATTTGTAAGGTGGCTACTTGGAGATCTGTTCACCGTTTTACCAAACATTGCTGTCTTAATTCAGATTGTAGAACAGATGCTCCAGTAGGACAGGCTTGCCTGAGAAATGTATTTGCTCAATTTGCTCGATTAGTCATTTCCTCTGTCTTTTCAACCGCCTTTGGGTGGGGATGGGCTTGCAACTCTCTTTAGTGTTTATGACTAACAATGGAGCTCTCCAAATATCAAAAGGAATGGGAAAATACAGTATCACACAAAGAGTCTCTCAGGAAAATGATTTTGGGATCCTCAACAGCTACTTTCAGTCAGTGGCATGCTATCCCCACTGGCGTACTAGTAACTGATAGCGTCATCATCGGGTCTACCCTCCACCAGGAGGGGATGTCTCAAGATGCAGAGATGGTGTGGGATCTGTGACAAAAAAACTATGATTTAAAATTACCTCCTGTCCCAAAAGAAGATAAATGTATTAAGATAGGGGCAAAGATGTGTTTAGGGAAGGGCTAGATATCTTTCACGTTTACATAAACATTTGGTGAACATGTTCCAGCCTACTTGCGCCCATACAGGTCGATTGCTTTTGTCAGGACCTTGAAATTGATTCAATCCGAGTTGTGAGCCAGTAGGGACAAAATCCTCTGGCTGGGAGTGTCACAAGTATATTTACTCTATGAAGGTTTAGGAGAATACACTGTCCTCCTCTGAAAACTATTTTTTTCTTACTAATTTTTCACCACTCTCTCCAGAGCAAGTCAACAAACTCTTAACCAGTGACACAATCAGGATCTCAGAATGAGCTTTGCCCCCCCTAAAATTCTTCATCTAGCCACGGATGTCAATGCTGCCCATTTTACACCTATCTTTAATGAAACCAGTCTTACAGGAATCTTTCACAAAGCTTGGAAAAGAGCTTTTATCCTAACCTTGACAAAGAAGACCATGTTCCCAGCTTCAGACCCCAGCAAGTATCGTCCCATATCCGGCTTACCTCATAGCTAAACCGTTAAATCAACAACTGTCTTCATTTATTAATGAGAACAGCCTGCTTGGTGCTTCTCATTTTGGCTTTCAGAGCCAGCATACCACAGAAACTGCTCTCATAGTTGCAGCTGAAAGCATAAGAACCCTCCTTGACAAGGGTGACAACGCCATCTTGATTCTTTTAGATCTCTCGGCGGCGTTTGAGTCAATCATCACATTTTATGTAGCCGCCTGCACAAGTTGGGCATTGGAGACACTGCCCTCTCTCTTCTAGCTGCCTTCCTCTCTGACAGGGATTTTTTTTTTTTTTATAAATCTTTTTATTATTCCAATATAAAAGTCATATACAGTATCAAGTTGACAGTTCAAGTGATTATACACTGCTGCTGCATCGTAAGCGGGTAGAAAACAGTTAAAAACATTATATCTCATCATCACATTCTTCCCTTCTTTGCATTTCTAGCTCCACTGTTGGGGATATACATAGGTTGCCCCAATAAGCATTCCATTTGCCCCATTTCCTATCCCACTTCTTCGGACACCCTCGCGATTTGAATACTTCTGTTTCAGCTATCATGCATTTATCTAGTTCTTTCACCCACAATCTAGAAGTAGGTGCAACCACCACCCCCCATCCCTTCGCAATCTCACGCTTAACAAGGGTGTAACCCAGTGTAGTTAGTTGTTGTTCCACTTCCGTGAGGTCAGTCAGCTCCCATATATTAAGAAGACCCAGGTGTGGTGTGAGGGTAACTTCCTTACCTAATGCGTTCTGAATATGGGTTGTGGCTCCCTCCCATAAGCTCTGCACCTCTGGGCATTCCCAGATTGTGTGGTAAAAGGTGGCCGTGTGCTTGCAGCCTCGAAGACACATCTCGTCTGATCTGGCGCCTATTTTAGCCAGAGTGACCCCGGTTAGATATGCCCTGTGTAATCTGACAGGGATTATTATGTTACTTTAGATAATTTTGTCTCCAAAGCTCTGAAACTTCCTTGTGACATAACTCAGGGGGCTTCACTAAGCCCCACTCTATTCAATTTGTATATTAGTCCCCTTAGCAGACTCATTAAATCTTTTGGATTTTCTGTAATATCTTATGCTGACGACACACAAATTATTGTGTCTGTAGCAGGCAATCCCGCCCAAACAGCCGCCCAATTTAGTAACTGTGTGAAGAATATCAGCTATTGAATGTACAAGAACTGCCTGAGACTGAACTCAGAAAAACAGAGATTTTACTTTTTGGCAATTAGACCATGTTCTGATCTCCAGATTGGTGGCCTCAAAACATGAACCCAATTCCTATTCCTGCAGAAAAGGCCAGAAACCTTGGTGTTGCCTTTGACAAAAGACTAACCTTTGAAAACCAGGTGAACCAAATGGCTTCATCTGTTTTTACCCTTTAAAGATTATCAGGAAAATTCTTCCCTACATCCCCATTAATCTTTAAAAATCTGTCATTTTGGCATTAATCCTGTCCAAACTTGATTATTGCAATGGACTATATATCAACATGCAGCAAAAACTGTCAGCCAAACTGCAAACACTAACATAATGCTGTGGCACGCCTTGTTTATGGTTTACCCAAATACCACTCAGCCTCCCTCACATTAATCCAATTCCATTGGCTACCCATAAAGGAAAGAATAGCCTTTAAGACCCTGTGCATGTACATTCCATCCAGACCTCTTCTCTCCTTGTCTTCAAAAAACATAGTTGTCCCCTAATTTAGGAAAGCGCACTGGGGCGATAAATGTTTTGTGATATGTACTGCAAAATTATGGAATTCTCTTCCCCCTGATCTTAAACATTCTCAAAATCTTCTACAATTCAGGAAAGCCTTGAAAACATGACTTTTTAATAAACAGAGGTCCTCAACTCTGCCTAGATACGTGTGCCCTTCCCAAAGTAGCGCCAAGACACCTTCGGATATTCATACCCGTATACAAAATCCAATAACATAACATAACAAAATAAAAAAAACGGTAAAACATACTTATATTCATTTATACTGTTCTTATTATCACTATTATACACATCTATATAACTCAGTATACCCGATTACTGAACAACTCATTCAAGATAAACATCACCATTTGTGACAAGAAGCAAGGCCAAAGAACAGAACCCTGGGACAAGCAACAACTTTCGTTGATACTCAACCTAGCAAAAGTACCCCTATCAGAAAAACAAATTTCTGTCTTGAACAAAGAACTGGGGTTCATTCCAACACCGACATTTGATACATTTTGTTTACATGGAAAATGGTTGAATTCTGCTGCAAATTGAAGTACAAAGCCTTCTTTAATGAAAAGAGAGTACTACTGAAGAGGGAGATACCAACCTATGGACTACGGCTTACTTTTGCCCTCCCAACACCATGTTCCCAGTGGAAATTCTAATCTTTGGGGAAGCCATTTTCAAACAAATTAAAACCATGGATGTTTCAGAACTGAATTGGGAAAAAGGGGGTGGTGATGGACAGAGTTTCTGAATGATGCAGAATACTCTTACCAAGTCAAGAGATCATGGTTTTAATCCATCACCGTTTTTTAGCTCACTGCACCATCCCAGCTCAGAACCTGGCTACATGCAAATTAGTCTGTACCTGTCCCAGTGCATGATGGGAACAGGGCAAACCAAACTACCAAGCCAATTCTTATACTGGGGAGGAAACAAGCTCCCGGGGACCGGTTTCTGGCATCACAGCCTTCGTCGGCCCGGCTTGCCTGAGTCCTGATGGTGCAATGAGCAAGGGACTCACGTCTGAGCATACCCTTCCACACTGAGTGTGGATAAAATCGATTTGGGAAAAAGGGGGTGGTGATGGACAGAGTTTCTGAATGATGCAGAGTACTCTTACCAAGTCAAGAGATCATGGTTTTAATCCATCACCGTTTTTTAGCTCACTGCACCATCCCAGCTCAGAACCTGGCTACATGCAAATTAGTCTGTACCTGTCCCAGTGCATGATGGGAACAGGGCAAACCAAACTACCAAGCCAATTCTTATACTGGGGAGGAAACAAGCTCCCGGGGACCGGTTTCTGGCATCACAGCCTTCGTCGGCCCGGCTTGCCTGAGTCCTGATGGTGCAATGAGCAAGGGACTCACGTCTGAGCATACCCTTCCACACTGAGTGTGGATAAAATCGATTTGGGAAAAAGGGGGTGGTGATGGACAGAGTTTCTGAATGATGCAGAATACTCTTACCAAGTCAAGAGATCATGGTTTTAATCCATCACCGTTTTTTAGCTCACTGCACCATCCCAGCTCAGAACCTGGCTACATGCAAATTAGTCTGTACCTGTCCCAGTGCATGATGGGAACAGGGCAAACCAAACTACCAAGCCAATTCTTATACTGGGGAGGAAACAAGCTCCCGGGGACCGGTTTCTGGCATCACAGCCTTCGTCGGCCCGGCTTGCCTGAGTCCTGATGGTGCAATGAGCAAGGGACTCACGTCTGAGCATACCCTTCCACACTGAGTGTGGATAAAATCGATTTGGGAAAAAGGGGGTGGTGATGGACAGAGTTTCTGAATGATGCAGAATACTCTTACCAAGTCAAGAGATCATGGTTTTAATCCATCACCGTTTTTTAGCTCACTGCACCATCCCAGCTCAGAACCTGGCTACATGCAAATTAGTCTGTACCTGTCCCAGTGCATGATGGGAACAGGGCAAACCAAACTACCAAGCCAATTCTTATACTGGGGAGGAAACAAGCTCCCGGGGACCGGTTTCTGGCATCACAGCCTTCATCGGCCCGGCTTGCCTGAGTCCTGATGGTGCAATGAGCAAGGGACTCACGTCTGAGCATACCCTTCCACACTGAGCGTGGATAAAATCGATTTGGGAAAAAGGGGGTGGTGATGGACAGAGTTTCTGAATGATGCAGAATACTCTTACCAAGTCAAGAGATCATGGTTTTAATCCATCACCGTTTTTTAGCTCACTGCACCATCCCAGCTCAGAACCTGGCTACATGCAAATTAGTCTGTACCTGTCCCAGTGCATGATGGGAACAGGGCAAACCAAACTACCAAGCCAATTCTTATACTGGGGAGGAAACAAGCTCCCGGGGACCGGTTTCTGGCATCACAGCCTTCGTCGGCCCGGCTTGCCTGAGTCCTGATGGTGCAATGAGCAAGGGACTCACGTCTGAGCATACCCTTCCACACTGATTCAAGCAAGCCTGGCTGAAGACGGCTGAAATGCCAGAAACTGGTCCTAGGAAGCTTGTTTCCGGTCCAGGGAAGGCATGGCTTGGCAGTTCGGGCTGGACTGTTCCCATGAGGCACAGGGTCAGACTGATTTGCATATGGCCATGTCTGAACTGGGGTGGCAGAGTGGGCTAAAGAACGGTGATGGATCAAACCCAGATCTGTTGACTGGGTGTGAGTGTTTGATTGGTTCTGATGCTCCGTCCATCACCACCCCCTTTTGTACCGCTTTGTTCGCCATAAGTTGGCAGGGTATGCTCAGACGTGAGTCCCTTGCTCACTTTGCCACTGGATTCAAGCAAGCCTGGCTGAAGACGGCTGAAATGCCAGAAACCGGTCCTAGGAAGCTTGTTTCCGGTCCAGGGAAGACATGGCTTGGCAGTTCGGGCTGGACTGGTCCCATGAGGCACAGGGTCAGACTGATTTGCATATGGCCATGTCTGAACTGGGGTGGCAGAGTGGGCTAAAGAACGGTGATGGATCAAACCCAGATCTGTTGACTGGGTGTGAGTGTTTGATTGGTTCTGATGCTCCGTCCATCACCACCCCCTTTTGTACCGCTTTGTTCGCCATAAGTTGGCAGGGTATGCTCAGACGTGAGTCCCTTGCTCACTTTGCCACTGGATTCAAGCAAGCCTGGCTGAAGACGGCTGAAATGCCAGAAACTGGTCCTAGGAAGCTTGTTTCCGGTCCAGGGAAGGCATGGCTTGGCAGTTCGGGCTGGACTGTTCCCATGAGGCACAGGGTCAGACTGATTTGCATATGGCCATGTCTGAACTGGGGTGGCAGAGTGGGCTAAAGAACGGTGATGGATCAAACCCAGATCTGTTGACTGGGTGTGAGTGTTTGATTGGTTCTGATGCTCCGTCCATCACCACCCCCTTTTGTACCGCTTTGTTCGCCATAAGTTGTCAGGGTATGCTCAGACGTGAGTCCCTTGCTCACTTTGCCACTGGATTCAAGCAAGCCTGGCTGAAGACGGCTGAAATGCCAGAAACTGGTCCTAGGAAGCTTGTTTCCGGTCCAGGGAAGGCATGGCTTGGCAGTTCGGGCTGGACTGTTCCCATGAGGCACAGGGTCAGACTGATTTGCATATGGCCATGTCTGAACTGGGGTGGCAGAGTGGGCTAAAGAACGGTGATGGATCAAACCCAGATCTGTTGACTGGGTGTGAGTGTTTGATTGGTTCTGATGCTCCGTCCATCACCACCCCCTTTTGTACCGCTTTGTTCGCCATAAGTTGGCAGGGTATGCTCAGACGTGAGTCCCTTGCTCACTTTGCCACTGGATTCAAGCAAGCCTGGCTGAAGTCGGCTGAAATGCCAGAAACTGGTCCTAGGAAGCTTGTTTCCGGTCCAGGGAAGGCATGGCTTGGCAGTTCGGGCTGGACTGTTCCCATGAGGCACAGGGTCAGACTGATTTGCATATGGCCATGTCTGAACTGGGGTGGCAGAGTGGGCTAAAGAACGGTGATGGATCAAACCCAGATCTGTTGACTGGGTGTGAGTGTTTGATTGGTTCTGATGCTCCGTCCATCACCACCCCCTTTTGTACCGCTTTGTTCGCCATAAGTTGGCAGGGTATGCTCAGACGTGAGTCCCTTGCTCACTTTGCCACTGGATTCAAGCAAGCCTGGCTGAAGACGGCTGAAATGCCAGAAACTGGTCCTAGGAAGCTTGTTTCCGGTCCAGGGAAGGCATGGCTTGGCAGTTCGGGCTGGACTGTTCCCATGAGGCACAGGGTCAGACTGATTTGCATATGGCCATGTCTGAACTGGGGTGGCAGAGTGGGCTAAAGAACGGTGATGGATCAAACCCAGATCTGTTGACTGGGTGTGAGTGTTTGATTGGTTCTGATGCTCCGTCCATCACCACCCCCTTTTGTACCGCTTTGTTCGCCATAAGTTGGCAGGGTATGCTCAGACGTGAGTCCCTTGCTCACTTTGCCACTGGATTCAAGCAAGCCTGGCTGAAGACGGCTGAAATGCCAGAAACTGGTCCTAGGAAGCTTGTTTCCGGTCCAGGGAAGGCATGGCTTGGCAGTTCGGGCTGGACTGTTCCCATGAGGCACAGGGTCAGACTGATTTGCATATGGCCATGTCTGAACTGGGGTGGCAGAGTGGGCTAAAGAACGGTGATGGATCAAACCCAGATCTGTTGACTGGGTGTGAGTGTTTGATTGGTTCTGATGCTCCGTCCATCACCACCCCCTTTTGTACCGCTTTGTTCGCCATAAGTTGGCAGGGTATGCTCAGACGTGAGTCCCTTGCTCACTTTGCCACTGGATTCAAGCAAGCCTGGCTGAAGACGGCTGAAATGCCAGAAACTTGTCCTAGGAAGCTTGTTTCCGGTCCAGGGAAGGCATGGCTTGGCAGTTCGGGCAGGACTGTTCCCATGAGGCACAGGGTCAGACTGATTTGCATATGGCCATGTCTGAACTGGGGTGGCAGAGTGGGCTAAAGAACGGTGATGGATCAAACCCAGATCTGTTGACTGGGTGTGAGTGTTTGATTGGTTCTGATGCTCCGTCCATCACCACCCCCTTTTGTACCGCTTTGTTCGCCATAAGTTGGCAGGGTATGCTCAGACGTGAGTCCCTTGCTCACTTTGCCACTGGATTCAAGCAAGCCTGGCTGAAGACGGCTGAAATGCCAGAAACTGGTCCTAGGAAGCTTGTTTCCGGTCCAGGGAAGGCATGGCTTGGCAGTTCGGGCTGGACTGTTCCCATGAGGCACAGGGTCAGACTGATTTGCATATGGCCATGTCTGAACTGGGGTGGCAGAGTGGGCTAAAGAACGGTGATGGATCAAACCCAGATCTGTTGACTGGGTGTGAGTGTTTGATTGGTTCTGATGCTCCGTCCATCACCACCCCCTTTTGTACCGCTTTGTTCGCCATAAGTTGGCAGGGTATGCTCAGACGTGAGTCCCTTGCTCACTTTGCCACTGGATTCAAGCAAGCCTGGCTGAAGACGGCTGAAATGCCAGAAACTGGTCCTAGGAAGCTTGTTTCCGGTCCAGGGAAGGCATGGCTTGGCAGTTCGGGCTGGACTGTTCCCATGAGGCACAGGGTCAGACTGATTTGCATATGGCCATGTCTGAACTGGGGTGGCAGAGTTGGCTAAAGAACGGTGATGGATCAAACCCAGATCTGTTGACTGGGTGTGAGTGTTTGATTGGTTCTGATGCTCCGTCCATCACCACCCCCTTTTGTACCGCTTTGTTCGCCATAAGTTGGCAGGGTATGCTCAGACGTGAGTCCCTTGCTCACTTTGCCACTGGATTCAAGCAAGCCTGGCTGAAGACGGCTGAAATGCCAGAAACTGGTCCTAGGAAGCTTGTTTCCGGTCCAGGGAAGGCATGGCTTGGCAGTTCGGGCTGGACTGTTCCCATGAGGCACAGGGTCAGACTGATTTGCATATGGCCATGTCTGAACTGGGGTGGCAGAGTGGGCTAAAGAACGGTGATGGATCAAACCCAGATCTGTTGACTGGGTGTGAGTGTTTGATTGGTTCTGATGCTCCGTCCATCACCACCCCCTTTTGTACTGCTTTGTTCGCCATAAGTTGTCAGGGTATGCTCAGACGTGAGTCCCTTGCTCACTTTGCCACTGGATTCAAGCAAGCCTGGCTGAAGACGGCTGAAATGCCAGAAACTGGTCCTAGGAAGCTTGTTTCCGGTCCAGGGAAGGCATGGCTTGGCAGTTCGGGCTGGACTGTTCCCATGAGGCACAGGGTCAGACTGATTTGCATATGGCCATGTCTGAACTGGGGTGGCAGAGTGGGCTAAAGAACGGTGATGGATCAAACCCAGATCTGTTGACTGGGTGTGAGTGTTTGATTGGTTCTGATGCTCCGTCCATCACCACCCCCTTTTGTACTGTTTCAGAACTGAAGACATTTAACAACATGACGACCAGGGAACCTTACGGGCACTAAAAGATGATCAAAAGCTGGTGGTGAAACCGGCAGACAAATGCAGTGATATTGTCTTACTCATAAATGGATTGCGAAAGGCAATGTACAGATCTACTATATGACGCCAGGTATTGTAAGATAATCACACAAGATCCCACTGAGAGACTAAAAAGAGTCATCATGAACATGATTGAGGAAGCAGAAACTAGAGGTTGGAATTTAAAAAAAGAGACAGACTTTCTATGCACGAAAGAACCAAGAGTGTCATATTTTTATTCGCTCCTGAAGATGCACAAAGACGGGAACCCCCCACTGAGCGGCCCTATTGTGTTCTGGATTGGCTCTATATGAGACCATTAGTACATCAGATTCCCACGTCTTTAAACGATGCAAGAGACGCTTTAGGGATGCTGGGAAGTCTTTCTTTCGATCTGGAAAATAACCTTCCCATTGGTCTTGATATCAAGAGCCTTTACACAAGCCTACCACGAGGTGCAACTCTGGATACAGTTGAACAGATCCTCTTTCAAACAAGTTGGCATTATGGGACCCAAGGCTTTTTTTTTTTCTTAGAATGCCGCAGGATAGCTTTGACAGAGAATTATTTCGAATACAATGACACAATGTATCTCGAAGTCCACAGGACATCAAAGGGCAGCACATTTGCTCCGAGCCTGGCCGGATTATATGTGAGCCAATTCGAAGAGAAAAATATCCTGACAGACAACAACCCATACCATCAAAGGATCTTGTAGTGAAAACAATATTATAGAAGACATCCTGATCATATAGAAAGACAAAGAGCAAACTGTACAACACTTTCTGACATGGTGGAAATCACAAGAATGCTACCGCAAATTCTCCTGCAATGTAAGTAAAACGGCATTGCTATTCCTTGGCATTATGATTTATGCTGATGGCTCTCAACTTGGCACTAAGACCTACTACACGCTGACAGAAAGAAATAATCTACTCATGTTTAATAGCTTTCACCTTCGCTCACTAAAAGAAAACTTACCATACAGCCAGTATTTACGCTTACAGCGAAACTGTAGCAACATCAGAGATTTCAAAATCCAAGCTGAAGCACTGACCAACAAACTGGAGTCTCATATTGTCAATAAATGTTATAAACAAGTCAGTCAAAAACCAGCATAGGGAAATTCTCTTACAAGAAAAGGCTAAACCCGCCTAACTAAGACTTGTTAACTTGTGTAACCACTTTGAGTGTAACCTCAAACCACCTTAAGAAGTTAGTACAGAAACACTGGAGAATAGTCAACTCAGAAGTATTCATTTGCCAACGCCTTGCTTTGCCCACAAGAGAGAAAGAAATCTGTGAGATCTTTTGATTCTGATGGATACATCTACCAGTGGATTCCTCACCTTGTGAATATCCCCTGCGCCAGCATTCCACAGAACTTTTTCCCCCATTTCTCTGCGCCGACGTGGACGTCATAATACCTCTGTTCAGCTCGCGACTCCATATGACGTCACCGGAGCCATAAGAGAGCCACGTCGGCGTGATGACGTCAGTTCCCTTTTTTCCACGCCGTCGACGCGTAACGGTTTTCCAGCACTCTCCTGCTACTTTGTAGTCTTGTAGTGGGTTACTGTTTGTGGATTCACCATGTCTTCGACGAGGAAGTCAGGTTTCAAACCTTGTAGGGAATGTGGGGGCCACATGTCATTGACTGACCCCCATGAGGATTGTTTGTGGTGCCATTCTTCAGACCACGACGTGGAGGACTGTTCCAGTTGCAGAAGAATGAACCCCAAGGCCTTGAAGGAGAGAGAGGCGAAACTCTTCATGGCCAAGGCGAAGAAGGAAAGGAGAGGTAGAAAGAAGGAGAAATTGAGGCCGGAGTCGTCGACTTCACACTCTTCGAAGTCGAAGAAGCATCACAAGAAAAGAAAGCATAGCTCTCGGCGCCGGTCTTCGAAAAGTAAGACTTCGAGATCGCCTTCGCCTCGACGTCGAAGTAAGGATGTTGTATCTCCTTCTCCATCTGCTAGGAAGTCTCCAGAGTGGTCGCCTTCGCCGAAGCGGACTCCGGCGGGGTCCCCGGCGTAGTCCCCGGCGCAGTCTCCAGCGCAGTCACCGGCGCAGTCTCCGGCGCCAGTGGAGTCTTTTGCTTCTGACGTCGAACAGGAACGAGAGAAAGAGCTTTCTCCAGAGCCGGCTGATCCTGCGGTGCCTGTTGAGGACACTTCGGCTCCGGTTCCAGGTACTCCTCGGCCGGATTCAGGATCAATCCCTTATCCGCAGTTCCCGACTCCGGGTGCGGATTCGACTCATTTCCTTAATGCGATGTATGGGATTTTTCAACGGGCTGCCTTCCCATCTGGCGCACCATCTGGTCCCGTGGGTCCTATGGCATACACCTTGGGAGTGCCGCAGCATTATGCTCAGGCCCCATTTATGCCCTTTTTGCCGATGACTCCTTCCTGGCAGTTTCCAGCGCCGTCTGGTGATCCATCTCGGCTTCGTTTGGATCGGCCTTCTTCGGAGCCCTCCTCGACGCCGATGCTGACTCCCTTGGCTCCACATCCGGCGCCGCCGACCCCGGCGCCGCCGACTCCACATTCGGTTCCACCGACTCCGCGTACGGCGCCGCCGACGCCGGTTCCTCGGATCCGTTCAAGGAGAGAGGCCCAGAGAGTCTTGAAAGAGGAGCGTTATAGGGAGGAAGTGGAAGAAGGTGAGGTGGATGCATCTTCTGACGACTTTGAAGGCATTCAAGATGCTAGTGGTCTTGATACTACTCCGGAGTGGGAGCATTCATCTACTAGATCTTCACCGCCACAAGAACTGGCCCCCTGTCATTTAGTTATTAAGAAGGCCGCAGAGTTGCTGGACTTGCAGTTACCCTCTGCTGAATATAAGCCAAACCTCCTTACTGAAGTCCTACATTCGCCAACTTCAAATGTTGAACCCTTGTTGCCTTTTAATGAGGCTATCTTGGAGCCTATGGACATTTGGCGTAAGCTACTCTCTTTGCCTGCAGTCTCCAGACAGGTGGCAAGGAGTTATAGGGTGGCTCCTGGGGATCTCAGTTTTCTTTCTTCCCATCCTTCTCCAGAAAGCCTTGTGGTGCAAGCTTCATGCTCGAAGCATTCTTCAGGCGCCTTCCCTCAGACTCCTGCGGATAGGGATTCTAAAAAGACTGATCAAGCAGCTAAAAACACCTGTTCTTCAGGAAGCATGGCGCTTAAATCGACCAATGCCACTTGTTTGCTGGGGCGCTACGTTCATGCCCTGATGGACTCTATGAAATTGTTAGCCCCTAAGCTGCCAAAAGGAGAGAAAGCTTCTTTTATAGTGGTTGTCACTGACACTCAGGCTGCTGCAAGGCAGGTAATTCAGTCAGGGCTTGACACGGCTGATTCTGTGGCAAGGATAATGGGATCTTCGATAGCCACTAGGAGGCAAGCGTGGCTTCGTTCTTCCGGCTTCTCTACTGATGTTCAAGCCACTTTGGTAGATTTGCCTCTTGACGGAGAAAGACTTTTTGGCGAGAAGGCTGATTCCGCCTTGCAAAGATTTAAAGATAGCAGGGTAACAGCGAAATCTTTAGGATTACAGACTCCTGCTAAGGGATTTGGTCTTAGGAAATTCAGAGGCTTTGAGAGATCCTTATTTCGTTCCTTCCCCCTCTATACGACCAATAGAGGGGATTCTGCTGCAGCAGCAGCAACAGCAGCAGCAGAATCCCCTCTATTGGTCGTATAGAGGAAGGCAAAGGGGACGGAGAGGTTCTGGCCGCAACCCATCTTCATCTTCTGCGTCTTCTGCTCCCAATGAAGCTTCAGGGAAGCAGCCCTAGATCCCCCATCCTAGATCATGTGAGACCTGTGGGGAGTCAGGTGTCCCACTTTCTGCGAGGTTGGAAATCTGTTACAACCGACATTTGGGTTTTAAACCTTGTGGCGAATGGGTACGCCCTTCCCTTTCGGGAGTTTCCTCCCCCTTACCCTCCTTGCCAGGGTTACTGCTCAGAAGACCATCTGCTTCTTCTGCAGAAGGAGGTTCTAGCTTTGCTTCAAAAAGGTGCGATAGAGGTGGTTCCGGAGCAGGAAAGCGGTCAGGGATGCTACTCCCGGTATTTCCTGATTCCCAAGAAGGACGGCAGATTGCGTCCGATCCTGGACCTCAGAGTCTTGAATTTTTACCTGAAACAGGAGAAATTCAAGATGCTGACCCTTGCACAGGTTCTTCAAGCGTTGCAGCAAGGAGACTGGATGGTGTTGATCGACTTGCAGGATGCGTACTTCCACGTCCCAATCCTGAAGTCGCACAGGAAGTATCTCCGTTTTACGGTTGGGTCGCAACACTACCAGTTTGCGGTCCTCCCGTTTGGTCTTACTACCGCACCTCGAGTCTTCACGAAGGTGATGGCAGTGGTGGATGCTCATCTCAGGAGGTCGGGGATTCCGGTTCTCCCCTACCTGGATGACTGGCTTCTGAAGTCAGAGTCCCCAGAGTTGGTGCAACATCATCTGCAGGTAACTTCTCAACTGTTATTCGACTTGAGTTTTTCGATCAATGTGCCCAAATCTCACCTGGTGGCCTCTCAACGCAACCTGTTCATAGGGGCGGTACTGGACGCTACTGTGTGTCGAGCATTTCCTCCTCCTCAAAGAATTCTCGACATTCAGGAGATGATCCCTTTATTCCACAATGGAGCGGTTGTTCCAGTTCTGAAGGTCCTTCGTCTGCTCGGTCTGTTCGCTTCCTGCATTCTGTTGGTCAACCATGCACGCTGGCACATGAGGGCGCTCCAGTGGTGTCTCCGCAGGCAGTGGTATCAGCACAACGGAGATCTCAGGGAGTCGATCAAGATCTCTAGAGAAGCTGCAGCGGATCTGTCTTGGTGGAGCGTGGGGGGCAATCTGTCTCAAGGAAAGCCCTTCCATCTGCCTCCATCGGTGGCCACAGTGATAACGGATGCCTGCACCCTAGGGTGGGGTGCTCATCTGGGAGATCTGGAGATCAAGGGTCTTTGGTCTCCAGAGGAAAGGTTGCTTCACATCAACCTTCTGGAATTGCAGGCGATTCGTTTGGTGCTTAAGGCCTTCCTCCCTTCCCTTCACGGTCAGTCGGTTCAAGTCCTGATGGACAACACTACCGCGATGTGGTATGTCAACAAGCAGGGAGCAGTAGGGTTGTACTGTCTATGCAGAGAAGCGTTGCGACTCTGGTCCTGGGCTCAGGATCATCAGATTTGCTTGATGGCAGATCATCTGGCCGGGGTGCTGAACGTACGTGCGGACAGTCTCAGTCGGCAATTCTCCGCCGACCACGAGTGGAGGCTTCATCCAGAGGTAGTTCGACATATCTTCCGGACGTGGGGGACTCCTCGGATGGACCTATTCGCCACACGAGAGAACGCGCATTGCCCGTCATTTTGCAGTCTCCAGTTTCCGATGCAGGGGGCGTTGGGGGACGCGTTTCCTCCCATACCTTTGATTCCTCGGGTTCTTCTGAGGAAGATTCGCCAAGACCGGGCCCAAGTTATTTTGGTCGCCCCGGATTGGCCAAGAAGATTGTGGTATACAGATCTTCTCCACCTCTCCTCGTGCCCTCCGCTCCGTCTCCCTCTGAGGGCAGACCTCCTCTCGCAGTGGGAGGGGCAGGTTCTACACCCCCACCTCCAGAGCTTACACCTTCATGCCTGGAGATTGAACGGGGCAACCTGAGTTCTTTCTCTCCCGCCTGATGTGGTGGATGTTATTTTATCGGCCAGGAGACACTCCACCAAGTCTATTTACTCATATAGGTGGTCTAAGTTTGATAAGTGGTGTGGAGAGAGATCCATTGACCCTTTAAAAGCCCATCTTTCTGATGTGCTTCAGTTTGCTCTTTCCTTGGCTCAGCAGTGCTGTGCTGTGGCCACGGTCAAGGGCTATCTATCGGCCTTATCGGCTTTTCTATGTCTTCCTGATCAACCGTCATTATTTAAATCTCCTATTGTACTAAGGTTTATCAAAGGCCTTACAAACAGGTTTCCACCTACTCCTTTTGTAATGCCACAGTGGGACCTTAATCTTGTCTTAACTTTTCTGATGGGGTCTCCGTTTGAGCCTCTTCATAGTTGTCCTTTGAGGCTGTTGTCCTTTAAGACGGTCTTTCTTGTAGCCATAACCTCGGCATGGAGGGTGAGTGAGCTTCAAGCTCTTAGTTCTAAACCCCCATTTTTAACATTACATGCTGAAAGGATGGCACTCAGGACCAGGGCTGCTTTCCTACCAAAAGTAGTTACTCCCTTTCATTTGGGGCAGTCTATTACTCTCCCTGTTTTTTATCCACCTCCTCATCCCTCCAAAGAGGAGGAAAGGCTTCATCGTCTGGACCCAAAAAGAGCTGTGAGCTTTTACTTGGACAGAACGAAAGACTTTCGTTTGGACGATCAGCTTTTCGTGGGATATGTTGGACATTCTAAAGGAAAAGCTGTGCACAAGCGCACTCTATCAAGATGGATCATCCTTGCCATCAAGATCTACTATGCCCTGGCTGGTAAGGGTCCTCCTGAGGGTATTAGAGCTCATTCAACTAGAGCTAAATCTTCTACTTCTGCTTTGGCCAGGGGTGTTCCTGTGGCAGACATTTGTAAAGCCGCGACTTGGGCCTCCCTCCATACTTTCGCAAAGCATTATTGCTTAGACTCTGAGATGAGGAGGGAGGGACACTTTGCGCGCTCTGTCTTGCAGGAATTTTTGGTATAGGAAGGTGGACACCCTCCTCCGGGAGTGGGACTGCTGTGGGAATCTATTCACAAGGTGAGGAATCCACTGGCAGATGTATCCATCAGAAGAACAAGTTACTTACCTTTGGTAACGCTTTTTCTGGTGGATACAGTATCTGCCTGTGGATTCCTCACTGGCCCACCCGCCTCCCCGTTGTCCACCTTTGTATACCTTAAAAGTTGTCTTGCTTGAGATGTTGTTATACTTTGTAGATTCTTTCTTTCTGGTACATTGGTAGGAAATGCTTATTTTCTTTAGCTTTCCTTTTGTAGATGTACTATATATATTTGATTGAATGTTGTATACTGTGTATACTTTGAATCTGTCGTTGGTCCACCTGTTCGCCTCGGAGGCACGGAAAAAATGGGTGGAACTGACGTCATCACGCCGACGCGGCTCTCTTATGGCTCCGGTGACGTCATACGGAGTCGCGAGCGGAGCCGAGGTATTATGACGTCCACGTCGGCGCAGAGAGCTGGGGATAAAAGTTCAGTGGAATGCTGGCGCAGGGGATATTCACAAGGTGAGGAATCCACAGGCAGATACTGTATCCACCAGAAAAAGCGTTACCGAAGGTAAGTAACTTGTTCTTCACACACTACCTAGGAAAACTGAAATAAGGAGTGAAACCATCACAACTGTGTGGGGTCTTTACCCAGTTGTGGTTCACTATCCCTGCGTGTCCAGCTCACTCTGTCATTTGACCACGGCTACTAAAACAATTGAATTGAAACCGGACCTCAAGTGGACCCTGAAAAACACACAAATTGCAAAAGCTCCTATGTCATACATATGATCACACACCCTACAAATTACATTACATTGGCATGACATGTAGAAAGGTGAAAACTCGCATCCGTGAGCATAGGAGCAATATCATGTGCAGGAAATTGACGACAAAGATGAGCAATCATTTTTTAACCGATGGACATTCTGATAATGACTTGAAATGGGTGGTACCTGAAACCCTGGACCATATTGACACAAATGCTGATAGAAAACTATTACAGAAGGAACAATGATGAATTTATCATTTGGGCACATTCCAGAATAGGCTCAATGATAACATTCCATGGGCACAGGTCAATCGATGGAGTCAAAATGAGACATACATTCTCTTAACAGTAGCCCAGCCCTGCCAATTCATGGAAGATAGAACTACGCCCTCGCTTCATCACGACAAAGAGACAAAGCCACATCCGTAGATTGAGGGGTATATTATATGCTCCTTCACATTTGGCTAGAGAATAGAAGCCTCATCATTTAGGCAGTCTGCACTGATCCACTCCTAACTCCTTGCAACATCTTGAAAAAAGGACAACACTATAGGTCCCCCTTTTTTGGTGACAGGATAAAAGCCTCCTAACTTAGGCACCTTGAATTTAGAACTAGAGCATGAGTGTAGTATTCTATATCTGCTCTCATTTACATTGAAACCACAATCACTGACATATGTTTTTATGTAGTATTTACTTTCACTGACTCCTACACGAGTTAACGAAAAACACCTTTTGATCATTCTTTCCCCGTATGGCAAGATAAAA
Source organism: Triturus cristatus (assembly GCF_964204655.1). Taxonomy (NCBI): domain Eukaryota; kingdom Metazoa; phylum Chordata; class Amphibia; order Caudata; family Salamandridae; genus Triturus; species Triturus cristatus. The sequence goes on along the minus strand of NC_140593.1, from coordinate 63,332,137 downwards.
AGAGCCACTGCTCCCCCACCCGTCGAGGGACTGAACACGCACAGAGAACCTGCACTAAAGTCTTGCAAATCACCGTTGTATTTAAATGCACGACGTGTTCTCGCCGTATGCGGGTACATAAGTGTCCTCACCGTTTAGCTCACGTTTGGCTAAATATTACTCTTGATCCCCTCTTTAAGGAGTGCAACCAGACCTCCTCCCCCCGCAACCTATGGGGTCCTGACACTGATTTAAAAAGGTACTTAACGACCAGTACTTTTACAAAAATGCCTGATAGACTTCTTGTTTACAATATGCAAATCACTGCTGCATTTAAATGCATTGCGTGTTCTCGGCGTTTGCTGTCACATGAGTGTCTTTACCATTTAGTTCACGTTTGGCTAAACTATTACTCTTGATCCCAAGCCTAGCATTGCAGCACACGCGCTGCTCGCTCTGCGAGGCATGCTGTAGTAGAATATGATGATGAAGTGGTGTGGAAGCCTCGCCCACTCTCCGCCCATGTTTTTCATTGGCTGGTGGCATTGTCTTTGGTAAATGCAGGCTTCCGATTCAATAAGAGGCATCTTAGTCCCGCCTTGTTACCGCCCTGTCTCCTTTTGTGACCGCCCATCAGGATTGGATCTCTTACTTTCGGGGTCACACGGTCTCCTTCATTAGTCGGTAAGCACTATGTTTTTCATTCGGCTTTGGCAATGGCAGCCGCAGTACAGGCAAGGGCAGACACAGCTCCGGGCACCTGGAGACGGTGTACCCACTAAAGAAAACTGCCTGATTAATGGCTGAGTGGCTGCGGGCGAGGGCAGGGCTACCCCCTCCACCCCTCCCCCAAGAGGTAGTCTCACATACATATACACAGGACTGCGTGGCAAGGGTGGAAGAAGAGGCAAAGTTGCTGGCAGGTGTGTACCGTGTGATACCATGATGCCAATCAGATGCCAGTGGGAGCAGTCCTGACACCCGGTGGACGAACGTCATCCAGGGTACACTCAAGGCTCATATGTAGGACTCTGAGGCTGGCCCTGGTATAGGAAGGGCTGCGTGCACAGCCCCAACCCCTCGTGGTCGGGTGTGCAGCAAATATGTTAATATTAATGCACACACATAAGCCTCTAGTGCCCAGCATGGGTGTGCATCAAGGTTTCTTATATTCACTGATCCATTTAATTTATTATTGATTTGGTGAAAGTGTGCAACATACGAAAGTTTGTATATTTACATGTACCTTTTTATCAAAATAAGACAGTGAGTATTAAATCATACGTTCATCACTTATACATCTCTCGGGGGTAAAGGTGGAGGTGGTCATCACTCGGTGTGGAGGTGTGAGTCACAGGGACACATATAGCACCATACATAACTCTGCCCCCCTGAAAGGTTTTGTGCTATACAAATGACCCATGCACGTTCGTACGTACACACATTGGGAGTGTGCTGCACGGGTGCTACAATACGTCCCTGTGCACTGATCTGGGTGCCGCTCACTTACATAGGATGTTACGCCCTCGTGTATAAAGCTTCGGGCACAGCTCACCTGCATAAGACGCTACACCCTGGTGTACAAAGCTCCGAGCACCCCTCACCTGCATGGGACATTACACCCTTGTGTACAGTGCTCTGGGAGACGCTTACTTACATGGGACGGTAAACCTTCGTGTACAGAGGTCTGAGCACCCCTCACCTGCATGGAACATGACAAACACCTGCACAGAGCGCCAAGCACCTCACACCTACATGAGAGGTTACATGCTCGTTACACCCCCATGTGCAGAGCTCCTTGCATAGCTCGCTTACACCATGGGACGTTACACCCCGGTGTGCAAAGCTCCGGGCACAGCTCGCTTGCACCACAGGATGTTACAACCGAAGTGTAGAGCTCCGGGCACAGCTCGCTGCCACTGCATGTTACACCCTTGTGTGCAGAGCTCCGGGCACAAGTTGCTTGCTCGGGCCGTTACACCCTCGTGTGCAGAGTTCCGAGCACAGCTCGCTTGCACGGTGTGTTACACCCCTGTGTGCAGAGCTCTGGGTACAGCTCGCTTGCACGGAACGTTACACCCCCGTGTGCAGAGCTGATAGTGGGGTACTGGGTATAGGCAACTAGGGTCACCTGGGATAGACAAGCAAAGGGTTTACACCCACCTGTACAGAGATCATGTCACTGCGCACAAGTACACATCTCTGATAGTGGGTTACTGGGTATAGTCACCTGGGATAGCCAAGCCGAGGGTTTACACCCACCTGTACAGAGATCACATCACCATGCACGAATACACGTCTCTCATAGTGGGGTACTGGGTATAGTCACCTGGGATAGCCAAGCCGAGGGTTTACACCCACCTGTACAGAGATCACGTCACCATGCACGAATACACGTCTCTGATAGTGGGGTACTGGGTATAGGCACCTGAGGATCACCTAGCATAGCCAGGATGAGGATTTATACCCACGTTTTGGACACGGCTCACGTGCTGGCGCATCGTGTACACCTGGGATAGTACATCGCTGCATGGTCGTCGGCTCATCGACATGTCAAAATCAAAGCGTTGGTTGTGTCATTTAACATGCAGACATACAATGAGCGTTTGTGTGCTTGTGAGAGAGAGCGTGCGTGTGTGTGTGTGCTTATGGATTACAAGGAGACTCCTTCCACACTTTTATCTGCAGACATAGCTAGCAGCTCTACATCAGTGATCTGTGAGTCAGCTAAATCTTTCTGCAGCTTCAAATGTTTCTTCGCCACCAAGAGGTCTAATACACCATCTTGTATATTAAGCTTTTCCTCTGCACACCATTCGGCTCAGTGAGTTCTTATATTTGAATGCTTTACACCCTTAGATTCAACATACTCATAGCATATTTGTTGCTAAAATAACATAAATACAAGAACCTTATATCATCCACTTCGCAATGGGATCACTGATTTATTAAAATTGATGCATAATCTTTAATGCTCCGGACAGTTAACACGTGTTTCCCTTCTTCTGACGTGCAGGCCTGAGACTTCTTCAAGGCTGTTGAATTAATGGATCAGGTAACTCATTGTGAGTTCTGTCAGTATGTGTATATCTCTAGGTCTCTTTGTTGTGAGGTCATGGTAACTCATCTGATATCCAAGAAGATTAAATAACAAGCATTTGCAATGCAATAGGTCTCGCATTTACGCAAGTTTAAGCTATTATCATTGTAAATGACGATGTGTTTTATTTATGTTTCAAAAACCAAAACATAAATAAAAGGCATTGTCATTTACAATGCCAATAGCTCAAACCTGCGTAAATGCGAGACCTGTTGCATTGCAAGTGTTTGTTAAGGAGTAAAACCAATCTGCCTCCACCCTCGCAACCTATGGGGTCCTGCTGCTAATTTAAAAAGCTACTTAATGCAAAGTACGTTTTCAAAAATGTCTGATAGACTTCTTGTTTACACTAAGTTGCTTTCCATGACATTTGCTTGCAAATCCAATAGGGAAGGCGATCAAATACTCATCTTCCTTTGGAAACTGTATAATGTTTCCCCTTTTCAAAATGAAATAAACCTAGAAACACAACATATATTGCTAACAGATATTTATGATAACAGCACGCCCTAGATAATACATCAAGTAAAAGGTGCACTTTGGAAACCGTAGGCACTTTCAACATGAATAACACATGCTTCTCTGACAATTTTTACTAAAGGTGAATCAATGTGAAAAATCTCCTTTATATCCTGCATCATAGAACAGCAGGAAGTGGTCAATTGATCACATATACACCTTTAAAATAAAAAATGCACGCAGTCTTTGTATTTTCAGTGTCCACAAATGAATTACATTTCTTTCTTTAGCGTTTTCGCTGCATATTGTGCCATGTACACACAAATGGTGATGTTTATCTTGAATGAGTTGTTCAGTGATCAGGTATACCGAGTCACATAGATGTATATAATGGTGACAATACGAACAGATTGAATGCATATAAGTATGTTTTACCGTTCTTTTCTATCTTTAGAGGAGGGCAGTGTATTCTCCTAAACTTTCACAGAGTAACTATACTTGTGACCTTTTCGGACAGAGGAAAGTGTCCCTATGGACTCAGAACAGGGATCCAATCAATTTCAAGGTCCTGACGAAAGCCATCGACCTGTATGGGCGCAAGTAGGCTGAAACGTGTTCACCAAATGTTCATGTACGTGTACTAGCTCTTCCCTAAACACATCTTTCCTTCTTTTAACCTTACCCCTGCCCCTATTTTAATAAATGTATGTTCTTTTGGGACAGGAGTTAATTTTAAAACACAGTTTTTTTTTGTCATGGATCTCACACAGTCTCTGCATCTCAAGACATCCCCTCCTGGTGCAGGGTAGACCCGATGACGAGGCTATCAATTACTAGTACGCCAGTGGGGATAGCATGCCACTGACCGAAAGTAGCTGTTCAGGATCCCAATTTTTTTTTTTTAATGGAGCCTCTTTTGTGTGATACTGTGTTTTCTCACTTCTTTTGATATTTGGTGATATTCCTTTGGGAAGCTGAGTGGGAGATCTTCATTCTCTGCTTCTCTCCCCCATTGATATTTCCAGGACAGTTAAGATGTGGTTTCGTACCTTCAATCCCAGTTCTCTCTTTGGAAAGTCTCCATTGAAGTCATAAGGAACCCTCCCGACTCCACGATGGAGATGAAAGAGACAATTATTGGACCTATATGGCAGTGCCACATCTCAGTAAAAAGAAACAAAGCAGCCATTTTCTGATATGCATCATGAGATACTGGTGGTCTCTGGCCCTGAAAGGCGCAGACACTGTTTTAAGATTTGCAAAAGGGCAGCCTATAGGGCCACACTGTCCTCTTTTCCTTCATCCTTCTCCTTTAAAAAAGGGTTTGTGAAAGAGATTTAAATAATCAAATAACTTTACGCCAATTTTCCGGCTTTAAATTTAAATGTATATATGTATTCATTACCCTTTTTTTAAATACAATCTGAAGGAATTGGCCATTATAGTTTTATTATAGGCTGCACTGTATACTTGTCCTAAATGTTTACACAGGCCTTCCTGAAGAAAGACGAACATCTACACTTAAGAAGACATATTATGAAAAGTCCTCCAGTATCCCCTCGTGTGGGCTGGACTATTCAGTGCTTATGACTTCAATGGAGATTCCCCTGAGAGAGAACAGGTATTACAGGTTAGAAACCATACCTTCTCTTGGTCCTGGATGGCCTGTGTTTGCTGGTAGACAAAGGGAATGCCACACACTGGTACTGCTGCACCTCTCCATGGTATTCAACACCATCGATCAATACATTCTGCTTATAAGACTCAGAAACATCAGCTGCAACCCCAGTTCTATCCGATGTTTTCACTCTTCCTTAACGGGACACACCCAGGTCACCTTTTTGTTACCATTTAATCTGATACCAGGACTACATTATGTAGCATCCAGCAAGGGCCTATTATAACACCCCCTCCTATTTAACATTTATATGTCACCCTTGGCACAGTTACTGGAGAAGTTGGGAGCCCCCTGCCTGGGAATTTACCTTGATTCAGAGTTATGTCTGGATCAGTTGATGGCCAGTGTGGTGAAAACCTGCTTCTGGCAACTTGAACCTAATCTACTAATTCTTCCTTTGAATGATTGCTTGTATCACATACCAATTGTGCAAGTGCTAATCCTTTCCCATCTGAGCTATGGTAAAGCCTGCTCCTTGGGAATCACTAACATACGGATGAATGCCTCAGCTGATCCATAACTCAGTAGCCTTTGTAGATTTCAAAACATATGAGCTGTTTTGAAGCAATTGCAATCAGAGGTCAGTTGGAAAAATGGACATTCTTCAAGGCCATGGTGATTATTCACCGCATTCTCCATGGCACTGCTCACAGGTTTCTTAGTACTAAATTCAAATTATGTGCCTCTTCTAAGCTCTTGAGATCCAGAGGCTTGTGGAATTTGCCTTTCTACAAGACCCAAACCAATATAATTGGGGAGAAAGAACTCTATATTTACTGCTAGAGCATGGAACAATGGGCCTGATGACATTTGGGAAATAGCCCAATTTCCCATCCTCCACCACTGTAAAATGTTAAAAATTAATCTATTCTAGCTCTCTTAACCACCTTTCCACCCTCTGCTTTGGCTTCTTCTGTTCTGTGTTCTTTGGCACTTATCTTATTGTCCTCATCTGATTCTTTACTTTTATCTATCTGGTGTCAGACTGGATCTGGGAATTTTTCAGGAGTAGTACCCCTGTGCGCCAGAATGTGGCATTGTGCAGCTCCATGTGGCATTGTCGTCCACAGTGGAAATTACATGCACAGTTCCTATATAGGTGCCACCCCAGCGCGCTGATGTCAGTTCTTTTCTTTCCGTGCCAGTCAGTGTAGATCTGGAGAGAGCTACCCCCAGTAATTTTTTGACTGACTCTTTTTCGAACTTTTGTCAAGGTTTTTTTTTAGATCTTTTTTCCTGGTCTGACCGGTATGTCAGCTAGGAAATCCGGCTTTAAGCCCTGCAGCACCTGTCACCAACCAATGTCAGATCTGCCTCTGGTGCCTCGAGCACAACCACGACGCGAAGACCTGTGAGACCTGTGCTGACTGCCACACCATCCACCCCAAAGCCTTGAGGAATGGTCCCGCAAGCTCAGTGCCACTCGACTTGCGGTGCCCCAACGGTCTCGATCCCAGTTGAGAGGTAGGAACTGGATCAGTTGTGGAGCCCTACATGCTCTTCGCACGTGAAGTCATCTTCCGGTAAGTCCCACAAAAAGAGGAGCAAAAAGTTGAAGAGGTCTTAGACTTCACCCCATCTGTTGAAGTCATCAGACGGAACAAGAGAGTGTCATCATTCAAGTTTCCGGGAGCGAACCCCGCCCAACTTTGTGAATTTTAGGAGGCCATGCACCTCATCTGTGAGCAGCCCGCCCCTGCTGGCGCACCTTTGGGCGCTGCGGAATCGAGAAGGGCCCCTACTGGTTCCTTGCTGGCTGTTCCAGCCCCGGTGCCAGTCAGGCCACTACGATCCACAGTTGGATCCGACAAGGGCTGGTCATGCCACCTCGACCCTACATTACACTTACAGGAGCAGAAGCAGACTGAAAAGGTCATGTCTCCTCTTACTGTAACGATCGCTCAAGGGTGGTGTTGTTAAATTACTTTTTATCTTGTCTCCAACCGGCTGGTGGAGTCCATCTGAGATAACATCAATCCTCCAGACCACAGCCTCCTAGCGCAGGTCTACCAACCCCTCTCAATTGGAATCAATCCAGATCCCCATCTGCTGACTCATTGGGATCCCGGGCATTTATTCCCTGCGGCTGTCAACATTTGCTTCTTGACCCCCAGTCCTGATGAAGACCCGCCTCTGACACATAATTAGCTGCGCTTCCACCCAGGGTCGAAACGTCGACGTTGCAGTCACACTAGTCCATGCAGCTTCTCTGACCCTATTATAGAGTCACATCTGGGTCCAGTATCCATGCTTGAAGGAATGGACAGTTCAACATAACTGTTATTTGTTTGTATATGTGTATAGCACTTTTTCACTTATCACCATAAGTCACTTTCCTGCACTTCATTCACGTTATCACCTTGTATTGTATTGCCTTATTGACAGCCATATGAATTGTCATGTAAATATAATATCCATACAATACAATCATCATTGTTTGACAAACAATCGTTCCTTTGTGGTGTGTTCCATTTATCCCAATTTGGTTATTGAAAAGTTAGGTGAACCATCTTCAATTTTTACATGAAGTTTGTAATATTTGCGATTAAAAAATTAAAAATCTATGGTGTATTAAAATACATTGAGCAAAGGAATTGTCACACTCCCGACAGAACCACTTCTTTATATATCATACATACCCAGGTTCGGAGGGACACAGGTTTCGGGTTCGGCGACGCGGGCAGGTTGAATAACCTCCAGGGGATATCTGTGTAGGAACGAATGTGTTTCTCCCCCTGTGGACGCGCCATGCACCTGATGAGGAGCTCTTTTTAACATAAATTGGTGACCCCCTCTTAAATCAATACATAAGGTAGGGGCGCCTATTAAGGGTTGACCAACACATTTGTTCTCACCCTTGTTTTTCTCACCACACTGTAGATAGTTTTTTCGAGCACACTTCACTTCATTATAGGTCCTGACGAAGCGCCACGAGATCCTCCTGACTCAATGCGCGCGAAACATGTTGACCATAAGAGTCGAGCGTAGCTAGCCACTCATCCGTTGTGAGCATATATAGCTTTTACGCCACTCACTCCCCTTTTTAAATAGGTGGTTGACTGAGCCAATAAACTTCAAATTCAGATTAACCAACCTTTTTAATCACTTACATCTACACTCCCGGGCCCTCACACGCATGCACCATACGGCAGGGAACAAAAGATCTCCGACAAAGAGCCCCTGTATGGGTGCCCGTCGGGTATTGCACCGCCGACCCGACGAGGAGCAGAACCCAGATGATGAAGCATGACACCTAGCTTGCTGGGTGTGTGAGGGTTTTAGTTCCACCCTGAAGGGATTCTCTTCCCTTGTGCACTTATTTTCACTAGGTTGAAGTCTGAATTGGAATATTTTATTCCCTGTCGACTTCCTGTCCTGTAGGAACTACACATCTCTTGTTGACACAGTTACTTAGGGCCTATGTGTAGGACCTCGTTAAAAATTGCCCACCTTTCACTCTCCTTCCTTTTGTTGAACGGACACAGGTTTTCCCCATTACTATTAATGGTAATGACCTCGACCCTACCTGGCACCAGTCCTGATGTCAACACTCCCGGCACCACCAGCACCGCTATCCCCATTCCATGCCACTATCTTCATTCTCGTCCCCAACATGGAGCCAGAGCTCCTCGGCCAACTTAGGCACCAGAGTCCTATTCCTATGGTGCTAGGACTTATGGAAGATTGAAAGGGGACGTTGGAACCTGAAGAAAACCAGCCCCTGGACCCTAACATGGACTTGGGTGAGGATTTTGCAGATGACAGTGGACTGAACACCTCCCCAGATACTGGCATGGTCTCTCCTCCTACTGTGGCAATAGAGGACGAAACGTCATTACTATGGTGATGAGAAGGGTGACCGAGGTCCTGGACCTTAGTCTGCCTTCAGTGGAAGTTAAGACTAAGGTCTTTACAGTGATGCGTCAGCCAGTAGTGACCCCCTCCGAACCGCTTCTCCCATTTAATGAAACCCTTACAGAAGTCCTGCTTGGGACCTGGTCCACATCCTGCACAGGGCCTCCTGTAAACAGGCCATTACCCGTCACCATCGTCCCACCCCATGGGACCCCAGTTTCTTCACAACACCCTACCCCAGGGAGCTGGCTTATTCCCTACCGCTCCAATGGATAGGGAATCCAAGACACCTTAGGCAAGAAAATGTTTTCTTCCACTAGCCCGATACTGCGGTCCATGCCTTCTGGATTCGGTTGTACAGGTGCTGTCCATGGTCCAACGGAGGCCTGGGCCATACTCTTCAAAGCTGTGGCAGACAGGAGGGATGCAACCAAGTTCGCGAGCCGATGTAGGCTGGACAGGACCAACTCACTGGGCAGAGTGCTTTCTTAATCAGTGGCCCTATAGCACCATGCCTAGATGAAGATGTCTAGCTTTTCAGGGGATGTCCAAGCTTCACTTACGAACGTGCCCTTTGATGGCTCTTGCCTCTTCAGAGACAAGGAGGGCTCAGCGCCAGAGCACTTCAAGGACAGCAGGGCTACAGCCAGGTCTTTGGGCTTTTCCATGGCCCCTCACACATAGCTGTCTGCCTTTCGCTCCTTTTGTGGCCATTGGAGGGGCTTCCAGCCACATTCTTAATGCCCAGCACCACAGTGTGCAAGCTTCCCAGCCTCTGCATGGCCAAAGACGCAGTACCCACAGACCCCATGGGTAAGGCAGCCATAGGTCAGGCCAGTTCCCCCCGGCCCCGTCCGCAGCCTCCAAACCTCTTTAGTTTGCCCTCCAACCATCATGGGCAACCTGTGGGAGGCATGATACACCATCACCTGCACAACTGGAGGTCAATATAATTAGACCACTGTGTTCTCTTGATTGTCTGATGTGACTACTCATCCACCCAGGCCACCCGCTTACCACAGGCTGAAGGAAGAATCTCTCTTCTTAGTTCACCAGGAAGTGTTGGATCTCTTGGCCAAAGGAGCCATAGAGAAGGTGCTGTTGCCAGAATTAGGTCGTGGTTGTTATTTTTGCTACTTTCTGGTGCCCAAAAAGGACAGAGGCCTTTGTTCTGTCCTTGATCTGCACCCTCTCAATATCTTCCCAAAGAAGGGCAAATTAAAAATGCTCCTGTTCGCTAAAGTCCTGTCTGCCCTGGACCCGGGAGACTGGATGGTAGCGTTGGACTTGCAGGACGCATATTTTCACATCCCCTTCCTGCCTGCTCACAGACGTTACCTGTGGTTCTTGGTAGGCCAGAAGCACTTTCATTTAACTGTACTCCCTTTTGGCCTTACCAGCACCCCTCGTGTATTCACCGAGGTGATGGCGGTAGTTGCAGATCATCTGCGATGATCAGAGGTACCAGTTTTCCCCTTTTTCGATGACTGACTGTTGAAGGCAGGCTAGCCCCAGGCAGTGGTCTCCCACCTCCAGACTCTGCAGACCTCCTGCACTTGCTGGAGTTCACTATCAACGTTGCGAAGTCATACCTGACTTCCTCTCAGATTCTATTTTTCATTGGGGCTGTTCTAGATAAAGTGCAGTTTCAGGCTTATTCTCCGAATGGCCAGTCCAGGATATTCAGGCTATGATACTGATGTTTCAGCCTCACCCTGGGTTTCAGTGAGACTCACTCTGAGGCTGCTGGGCCTAATGGCCACCTGCATCCTGCTTGTAACACATGCCCGCTGGCATATGAGGGCTCTGCAGTGGCACCTGAAGTTCCAGTGGGCGCAGCAACAGGGGAATCTCTCCAACATGGTGCAGATCTCGGAGGCTACCGAAAAAGATTTGCAGTTGTGGCTAACAAACCACGATTGGGTCAGCTGCAGACCCCTCTCGCTTCCCCCAACCAGATCTGACTGTAGTGACAGCTGTGTCACTCTTGGGATGAGGAAGCTATCGGGGGGATGTGGAGTTCAGAGGTCGGTGATCTCTACTGGAATCCGTACTCCACATCAACCTACTGGAGCTCCGTGTGATCTGGCTGGCATTGAAAGCCTTTCTACCCTCCATCAAAGGAATGTGGCATTGCAACAAACAGGGCGGGGTAGGGTCGTGGACCCTTTGTGAAAATGCCCTGTGTCTGTGAACTTGGCTGGAACATCAAGGCATATCCCTTGTGGTTCAACACCTGGTGGGCTCTCTGAACACCAGGGCAGCCAAACTCAGCCGAAGGTGCTTAGTGGATCACAAATAGAATCATGTGGTTTGGCAAGCTCTCTTTCAGCAGTGGGGAGAACCTTGGTTTGAACTGTTCGCCATAGCCGAGAAGGTGCAATGTAAGCTGTTTTTGCGCTGGAGTTTCCAAGGTGGCTCTCACTTGGAGCATTTTTCGTCTCGAGTGGAGCTCAGACCTCTTGTATGCCTTTCCGCTCATACCACTCCTGCCCAGAGTTCTCAAGAAGATCAGGAACGACCGGCCCCAAGTCCTCCTTGTGGCTCCGGACTCAGCCCTAGAGAGTCTGGTATCCTGAGCTGTTGAGTATGGGCATTAGTCCTCCGATCAGGCTTCCCCTTCGGAGGATCTTCTGTCGCAGCAGCAGGGGAGCGTTTGCCACCCAAAATTGTCAAAGCTGCACCTTCATACATGGATATTGAGCGGTGACAGTTGTCAGCTTTCGACCTTCTGCCTGAAGTCTGTATTGTTATCTTGGCAGCTAGGCGTTTCTCTACCAAAACAGTATACACCAGCCGTTGGGGCAAGTATGTGGCATGGTATGTAGAGAAACAGGTTGAACCTCATTCTGCTCCCCTTTCTCAGGTCCTTCTTTTTATTATTTCTCTTGTCCAGCAGGGCTCTACTCTGGGCACCATCAAGTGCTGTCTTTCTGCCATCTCAACCTTTCTGCGATTGCCAGATCAGCTATCCCTGTTCAAATCCCTTGTTGTAATAGATTTTTCAAAGGTATTGAACATATGTTTCCACCTTCGCCCTTTATCATGCATCAGTGGGACCTCAATCTAGTGCTCACATTTCTGATGAGCGCTCCCTTTGAGCCGCTGCAAAACTGTCCTCTCAGGCTCCTTACCATCAAGATGGGCTTCCTAGTGGCAATAACATCTGTCCGGAAGGTCAGTGAGCTTCAGGCTTTGTCATCCAAGCCCCGCTACCTGGATATCTACCCAGACAAGCTGGTTCTTCCCACTAGAGCTTCCTTCCTTCTGAAAGTTAGCACTCCCTTTCATGTAGACCAGTCCATTACCCTGCCTACCTTTTATGCTCTGCCACATCCCTCTAAGGAAGAGGAGCAACTTCACTGACTGGACCCAAAAAGAGCATTGTCGCTCTACCTTGACCGCATAAAGGAGAGTTCCAGGTGGACGACCACTTCTTCGTGGGGTATGCTGGAGCGAAGAAGTAGAAGGCCATACAGAAATTAACCATCTACCAATGGATCGTACTCTGCATTAAGATCTGGTACACATTGGCGAGGAAGCAACCCCCTGACGGCTTGTGTGCTCATTCCACCAGTGGCTGCGACCACTGCGTTAGCACTGAGTTACATTTTTTAATTCTGCCAGGAAGGAACGTGGGCCTCTCTGCACACGTTCACAAAACACTACTGCCTGGACTGTCAAGTCCATCAGGATAGGCACTTTGCCAGTTAAGTCCTGCAGGACTATTTGGTGTGAAGCTGTTTCGCAGACCCACCTCCAGGGAGGTGTTGCTTGAGCATCTATTCTAATGTAAGGAATCTGCGGTTAGAAGTCACTATCAGATGAGCACTTACCTTTGGTAACGTCTTACTGGTAGAGACTCTAGCCGCAGGTTCCTTATTGACCCACCCTTCCTCCCCGCTCTGTGACTGGATTTCTAGGACATGGCTGTTCTCCTTTCAGTACCCTAGTTTTCCATACAGTGGTCAGTGTTCTTCGTGGCTTTGCGCTCCTGGCATGGAAAGTCCCCAAAAGAACTGACCTCAGCGTGCTTGGGTGGTGCCTATCTAGGCACTTCACACTTCCCTTCCGGCACTGTTGACATCACGTGGAGCAGAATGATGCCACCTACTGGTGCGCAAGTGTACTGCTCACAAAACGTTTCCAAATCCAGTATGATACAAAGGGATCTGCAGCTAGATAAAGTCTCTGTTACCGAAGGTAAGTAGTATGTTCTTTTAGTGCCATGAATTTCTAATGAATATGTCTAATCGCAGATTCTGCACCTTAGAATATCCCCCATGCTGGATCTGGAATTTTTTTTTACAGCTATGCTCCCTTGGGCTGCACAGTGGCCTTATATAGCTGGAAGTGATGAAACAGAGCTTCATATAAGTGCCACCCCTGCGCGCTGTCAACAGTTTCTTGTCTTTAACCCCTTCAGTGCCCGCCCCTTTCCCCGCCCTGTGCCGGCCGTTGTATTAGCGGGCGGGGTCTATGACGAGCTGGACTCGTCATGGGCACAGCGCCACCGCGGCCCATGACGAGTCCAGCTCGTCATGGGCACTGAAGGGGTTAAACTTTCTGCACTTCCAGTCGTGGACATTGAACAATTCTTGGAGACAATGAGCTTGGTGCTAACTTTGAACCTTTTTTAGATGTTAAAAAGAGGCCCCTTTTCAGACCGGGGAGGTGGAAGGACAATGAGGAATCAGCAATTAGATAGGGAATCCACCAGAAAATGCCTTGCCAAAGGTAAATAACTTACTTCTATTTGCAGATTCCTTACCATTAAATGTTATGTAATGTAATGGTAATTAATTGTATAAGGCGCACCAGCTACCCCCAAGGGTTTCCCGGCACCAGCCTGAGAGGAATAGAGAGAGAGCAGAGAATTATTGACTGAACAGCCAGGTTTTCAGTCCTTTGCGAAAGTTCCCTTAGACAGTTTCATTACGAAGCGACATGGGAAGAGAATTTCACAGGGAGGTGCCCAAGTAAGCAAAGGAACGTCCGCCCATTAGAGACAGTCTGATTCTAGGGACCAAAAAGTTTGCCTGAGTAGAGGAACGAAGAAGGCATGAAGGTAAGTAAGGTTGAACTAAAGCTTGCAGGTATTGAGGGGCAGTGCCGAATTTGATCTTGAACATGTAGCTCAAGGCTTTGAATTTGATACTATTCTCTACCCTGAGCCAATGAAGATTGCGGAGAGAACCCGAGACAGAGGCAGCTCTGGGAACCGGGCAGGGCAGCCTAGCGGCTCCATTCTGCACCACCTGCAATTTGCGTGTCACTTCTTTATTTACCCTCAGATATAGAATGTTACCATAGTCCAGTCTAGAAGTAACAAGTGCCAGAACTACGGTTCTCTGGGTGGAACAGGGCAACATCCAGAGAATTTATTTTTGCCATTTGAGGATGGTAAAGCAAGTCGAGGCCACCTTTACAACTTGTTGTTTCATTGATAATTGATTATCAATGATGAAGCCAAGATTGCGGAGTTGGTGAGAGGGCTGGGGTAGAGCACCCATTTCAAAGGGCCAGTGTTGGGGACCCCAAAGATCTTTATTTTTCCCCAGAATCAAAACCTCATTTTTTTCTCAATTAAGTTTGAGTACATTTACTTGCATCCAAGGTGCAATTTTCCTCAATCCAGACTGGAGAGCAGATGACTTAGACACCCTCTCAGCCGAAAGAGAAAAGATTATCTCGGTGTCATCCGTGTAGGAGAATAGAGCCAACCCAGCCTCTTCGACAATCGTCGCCAGAGGTCTACATGAACATTGAACAGTAGAGGGCTACGGATCGAGCCCTGGGGCACCCCATAAGGAGATGAGTGAATTTTAGAGCTGGCTGTAGAGGAAAAAACCTGGAACGTTCCGTCCGCCAGGAAGGAGACGAGCCAGTTGAGTGCCATACCATCAATGCTCAGAGACTGCAAGGCTTTCAATAACATGGTGTGAGACACCGTGTCGAAAGCGGCACTCAAGTCAAGTAGTATGAGGGCCACTGTGTCCCCAGTATCCAGGCGGTGCCGCAGCATTTCAGTGACTCCGAGAAGAGTAGTTTCGGTAGAGAATTCTGCTCTGACACCAGATTGTGAGGTGTGCAGGAAGTTCTGAGTTTTAACAAAGTGGGACAGCTGTAAATTAATGTGTTTTCCCAAAATTTTGGAAAAGGCCGGAAGTAGCGAGATTGGCCCAAAGTCAGAAAGCTGGCCCGGGTCAGCATTAGTCTTCTTTAATAGTGGGAGAACCATAGCGTGTTTCCACTCAGGCGGGACTATAGCTTCCTGTAAGGAGGCATTCAAAAGCTCCATGATTAACGTGAGTGAGGGCAGTTTAAGTTGATGCTGCACAGAGATGGGGAGGAGATCACTGGGAGAACCAGATTTAAGACTGCCTAGGAGGTGCTTGAGGGAATTCATGTCTAAGAGAGACCATGTTTCCAATTTATTGGTAGATTCAATAATTTTGCAGTCCCCATATCCAAGGCTGTTGGCTTGCTGTATGGTGTTAACTGACTTATCACCATTCAGCGTAGAGTGTATTTTTTCAACTTTACTAAGAAAAAAATTGTCTAGGTCTTTGCACTGCGATTCATTGAGAATGGGGAGGGTGGGCTGACTTTCACAACCTGACAGTTGTTCGACCTCCTTGGACAAAGTCCTAGAGCAGTTCTGTGTATTGGCAATAGTAGAAGGAACAAATTCGGCACAAGCTGTTTTTCTTTTGGCCCTTTTATATGCGAGTTCGGTGTCTGACTCATAATTCTTCCTCCAACGTCTTTCTAAGACTTTACATTTAGATTTCTCAATTTTTAATCTCTCAGTAAACCAAGGGGCAGCGGGCGATGGTTGTTCACCCTCTTAGTTGAAGGCGGGAGACAGACGTCAATTGATTTTAAAACCCATTTTTAGATAGCACCCAAGTCATTGATAGTCATATGTTTGATGATAGGAGCATTATTAGATAGAAGTTTATTTAAACCTCCATCGTCCAGTTGAACGTTGAATAAACACCAAACCAATACATCACTAGGTGAAGGGTCTGTGGAGTGGGCTCAGACCGAGTGTTTTGAAATGTCCTTTCTCTCAATCATGGCTGTCAATGCAGTAGTGCTTTATGAACATATGCACTGATACTCACTTCGTAGCCTGGTAGATATCAAGGACAGGCACCATATGAGCCAAAAGTGGAGGCCATCCTAGAATGGTAAAACAGTCAAACCGGCCACCCGCTTCAATGCTTCTCTGTTCCGTAATTGTATTTGCAAATGTATGCCTACCACCTTTATTCAGGAGCATTTTTTTAATTTCTTTTTTTTTAAACTTTAAAATGTTTTGCGTATACTTGCAAAGAAAATAGAAAAGAAAAACCATTGCATGCTTGCCCATTCCAGGCGTGTTGGTTTCTTGCTTCCTCAAATGAAAGGACTGTTCTGGTTTCTAATTTGTATACAAATATTTTGATTTGTCACTATCAGTCAGCATTTTGTATAGAATGTTGTAATTTGTAGCTAAATTTCCGTTCTCCTGTACTAAACTTAAGTAGAACAATGAATAAACATGTAGAATGCGGCTATTAATCTCTCTTTATGAGTCAGGAGCAACATATTTTCTTTGGAAAGAAAAAATTGACACATTTGAAAAGGTTCTCTTTCTTTTCGTTCTTTAAGTGCGAGTTGTAGTTTGTGTTTTGATAAGTGAGCTATTTCATTCTTTTGGCAACAAGCACTGTGAAATGGCATTTCAAGTGTAAACAATTAGTAGTATGAAGTCTGTATTGTGGTAGGGTCATTTTCTTATACTAGGTGAGTAACAATTACAGACATTCTGTAAATAAAAATAGAGGTAAAAACATAGAGAGATAGGGACTGCAGTCTCCCATGGAGCACTTAGAGGATAGTTCAGGGGCAGCGGGTATGATAGGTCAGTGAGGTGAACACTTGCCTCTGTGATTTGCAGGTCATGAGTTTGAACCCCCACAAGGCAGACTCAGCCTTCCAAGGTTGGTAAACTGAGTTCCATCAATTAATACTAACACCAGATACGTAAAGTGCTTAAAATGTGTGCTGTTTAAATAGTGATAGTATGCATCTCCTGGTGAAGGCTGCGTTCTGCAGTAGCTTGGGACAGAGAAGAAGGGTTGGAGCAAGGGGGTGGGGGTACACCATCCATAAGGGGCAGGACTGTGGCCAGAAGAGGACAACATCATCACATAAAAGCGTGGGGGCCACAAAAACCTGTAATAGCCCTGTCACACAGGTTCCTTTTCTGTGTGTCCTTTTTGACACTCTGTGATCATCTTTTGTAGGGCAGCTAATTGTGGGACCAAAGGGAGAGCGAGGGATTCCAGGGCCTCCAGGAAGATGCTACTGCAAGCCACACCTAGGAGCTGGTGGCCCGATCTATGAGGACCCTCTGCTTGAACAAGGCTTTGTCAAGGCTCCGGCGGTAAGAACTTTTAATTTCTAAAGTATTGGATTGCATCTTGTCCAAGCCACATGATTAATGGCGTTGGATGATATGATACCCGAATATAAGCAATAGAAAGTACTGGCACATGCACTTTCTAAGTGTTCTAAACAGGCTTGTATCATGCTCTATGCAAGTAAGTGTCCAAAATCATCTAGTGTTGTGTACTTTCCAATTGTCACAGAGACGTGTCATCCCAGTATCCTCGATAGAAAGACCTATAACATACTATGCTTGTGCCATAAACATTCACATCACACCACACCTCAGGGAACTCCACCGGCTACCGATACACAGACTCACTAATTTCAAACTCCTCACATACACATTCTAGGCACTACAGATCTTAGGCCCCACTTACCTGTGCAGTCGCATGGCCTGTCCAAGTGTCAACTGGTAGTGTTCTATCCAAGTGTCAAAAACAGTCCTGTATCATACTGTGGGGAAGCCGATTCTGACTTATGAGATTCCACCATTTTTTTCTCCTTTTGGCCCTCTGTTTTTTGTCATCCCAACCTCTTTAGATAAGGTCAGCAGCTGTGTACAGGATTTTACATAGTGTGGGATACTGCTTTGAAATCGTGTGAGTTTAGGAAAGTGCCACTTTTTGACATGGTCATCGCCACTTTATGCCCTAGTACTGATGCTTTTTGACTGAAAGTGCACTGGGTCCCTGCTAACCAGGCCCCCAGTGCCAGTGCTCTTTCCCTTAAAACAGGTAAATGTCTAATTGTAACCCAATTGGCGTGAACGTTAACACGCCTGTAAGTACCTAGTAAAGGTACCTCTGGTATCCAGGGCATGGGCTCTAAGGAAAGTTCCTATGGGCTGCAGAATGTATTTTGCACTCAAAGGGACTCACACAAAAACTGCACACAGGCTGCCATTGCAGGATGCATGAAATGGTGCAAACCATTGTGAAAATACGATATGGCACGCTCCCTGTATCCCAAGCCCAGGCACACTGCATATACTATATGTAAGTCACCCCTACAGCAGGCATTAGATCCCTAAGGCAGAATGCATTTTATTATATGTGAGGACATATCTGCATGGGCACATATGGCCCCGTGATGTATAGTTCCATTGCCATGACATTGCAAGTGATCAGGAAGCCTTCTTAAGCATAATGTACTGGGCACTGGACATTATGAGTTACCCAGCTTCATAATGCCTTTACTGAAAATCCACACTGATACCAGTGTTGGGTTTATTATGGCATGCACCCAGAGGGCGCCTTAGAGGTACCCCCTGAAACCTATCAGCCATTTAGTGTGCTGACTGACTGGACTTTTCCAGCCTGCCACAACAGATGAGTTTCTGAACCTACCCGGAGAGCCCTCGCTCTCAGAGGTCAGAAACAAAACCTGTTCTGGCAGGAGGTTGTTACACCTTCTCCAGCAGGATGGCTAGTGATTTAGCATATCAAAGCCAGAGGCTTCAAAGCCTCTGCCACCTTTGATATACAAAACACACAAGATGATGAACGGAATGTTGCACATTGGCAAAACATTCACCCCCAGTCACAGATCTGGGTTTAATCCTTTGTTATTTTGCTCACCACGCATCCCCAGTTCAGACATGGCCATATGCAAATCAGTCTTGACCCTGTGCCTCATGGGAACAGTCCAGCCCGAACTGCCAAGCCATGTCTTCCCTGGACCGGAATCAAGCATCCTAGGACCGGTTTCAGGGTTTCACCCCTCTTCAGCCAGGATAGCTTGACTCCAGTGGCATAGTGAGCACAAGACCCACGTCTCGGCATACCCTTCCCACATAGGGCGAACAGCAAAACACACAAGATGATGAACGGAATGTTGCACATTGGCAAAACATTCACCACCAGTCACAGATCTGGGTTTAATACATCATTATTTTGCTCACCACGCCTCCCCAGTTCAGACATGGCCATATGCAAATCAGTCTTGACCCTGTGCCTCATGGGAACAGTCCAGCCCGAACTGCCAAGCCATGTCTTCGCTGGACCGGAATCAAGCATCCTAGGGCCGATTTCGGGGTTTCACCCCTCTTCAGCCATGATAGCTTGACTCCAGTGGCGTAGTGAGCACGGGACCCACGTCTGGGCATACCCTTCCCACATAGGGCGAACAGCAAAACACACAAGATGATGAACGGAATGTTGCACATTGGCAAAACATTCACCCCCAGTCACAGATCTGGGTTTAATCCATCGTTATTTTGCTCACCACGCTTCCCCAGTTCACACATGGCCATATGCAAATCAGTCTTGACCCTGTGCCTCATGGAAACAGTCCAGCCCGAACTGCCAAGCCATGTCTTCCCTGGACCGGAATCAAGCATCCTAGGACCGGTTTTGGGGTTTCACCAGTTACCCCTTGTCTACTAGATGTGACTCCCGAACAGGCCATCTGCACGGTCACTAGCAACCTTAACAGACAGCTAACCTCCACAATAGAAGGGTGATTAAAAACAACTTAGCGCCTGTACGCCTGTCCGCCCCGATTCCCATCACTCCTTCCAACCCCCCTCTCTCTGGTCTCTTAATCAACTGCCGATCAGCAGTTAAGCACGCCACCGATATTGCTGATCTCATCCTGAACAACAATTCTGACTTAGCTATACTAACAGAATCATGGCTCAATGAATGCTCATCTCCATGACTGGTTCTTTTAGTCCCTCCCAATTATAACTAGAGGTGGGTGGAATTTGCGAAAGCGACTTTCGCAAATTATCGCGAAAATGTTTAAAATCTCCGCAAACACGCGGAAATATCGCGAAGATGCGGACGGTTTTTTCCCACCCGTTCGCGGTATTTTCCGCGTGTTCGCGGCTCGCCAACTTACCCATGCGGTTGCTTGCGGGCGCGGCCATCTTGTTTTCACTCTTCTCGCGGTGCATGATCGCGAGAAGAAAGACGTGATCGCGCGACGCATGACGTTACTGCGGGCGCGAACTGTCGGGAGACAGCGCAAATGGCTACCAACAATCCAACATCTCGTGGAGAACGCGACCGGATCAGGAAAACTTGTCGGCGAACGCAGGGATTCAGGTAAGGCGTTCGCGCGCACGATAATGTATTATTTTACAGCGCGAGCAAGAACCAAATTATCGCTAAGCTGCGGAATGCGGAAATTTTGACATTTTCGCGCTCTCCACGGAACGCGAAAATGTCAAATTATCGCAATTTCCGCGAGCGGAACGGAAATTTAGCCCAGGCCTAATTATAACATCGCAAGGCTGGACATACAATCTAGCAAAAAAGGAGGAGGCATCGTCTGCATCTACTGCTCTAACCTCCTTGTCACCAAACTAATGTTGGATACTACCGACTACTGCGAATACCTCTCCCTCTCCTTTTGCAGCAACTCCACCCAACTGTGTAATCTGCACATCTTCTACCACCCCACAGGCAGGAACGACTCCTTCACCGACCATCTCATGGAAATCATCACTGCTAAGACTTCCCCCATCTCTGCAGATATTTTCCTAGGTGACTTCAATCTGCACTGGAACGACCCCAAGGACCCTCCTCATGTCAACGCCATTAAGGACCTCTTGGCCAATCAAGCCCTGACTCAAGCCTGCTTACTCGCAACTCATTGGAAAGGGGCCACCCTTGACTGGATCATCTCTAAGGAGTCAACAGTTAAACTTATTTCTAGTGACCCACGTGACTGGTCTGACCACCATGCCATTGCCTTCCTATTACCTGGCACCCACAAGACAAGAGCACCACAACCTGTGATTCCCAAACGCTGTCTCAGAGACACTAAGAACCTGGACCACAGGGAGCTAGAGGCTTGCTGCAAATCTGACCCCCCCCCCTCGCATATCACTACCGTCAATGACCTCAATGATCACCACTCTGCGACTAAATCAAACATTCTGGATGACATAGCCCCACTAAAACTAAAAAGAACCCAAATCAAAGACAGAAACCCCTGGTTCACAGGATCCCTCAACAATGAGAGGAGATCCCTCCGGCAATCTGAAAGACTTTGGAGACAGCACCCCTCTAAAACTTCTCCGCCAGGCCAGGAATGCCTACAACAAGAACAGCCTCAAGTCAAACAAAGAATTCTTCAGATTTGAACTGGCGAACGCCAAGAACAGACCCCGGAAGGTCTTCGAACTGGTCAAACACCAATCCAATAAACTGGCCAAAACTTCGAAAGAAAACCCCAAGTCTCTAATATCTTCCGAGGAATTCTCCTCTTTTTTCGCTGACAAAAGCACAGCCTTATGAAACGAACTCAGTTCCGCCATATACTCTCAACCCCTTCCTGACCTGCCTCCTCCTTCCACGCTGCCCCCACTGGCTTCTCCTAAAAATCAAGCACACTGGACCGACTTCAAACTCTATGATGAAGACTCTGTATCTAAAATCTTATCTGCGTTAAACCCTAATAACCATTTTAATGACCCACTCCCCTCCAACTTCCTAGCTACCGCTGCCCAATCCATCATTCCTAGTTGGACTGCAATAATTAACGCCTCTCTCCAACAGGGATCGATTCCAAATTCTCTGAAAGCCGGCCAAGTCCTCCCCATTTAGAAAAAGCCATCACTGGATCCTGCTTCCCCAGACAACTTCAGACCTATCTCCAACATCCCTCTCTTAGCTAAAGTGCTGGAGAAGTGTGTGCAACAGCAACTAAGCCATCACATCAATAACTCTCACCTACTCGATGACTTCCAATCCAGAGTCAGACCTGGGCACAGCACCGAAACCACCATGCTTCACATCGTGGATGATGCCCTCCAAGCCCTTGACCAAGGCAAATCCTATCTCCTTGTCCTCCTAGACTTATCCTCAGCCTTTGACACAGTCAACCATGAAAAACTACTCGAACGCCTCAAAATCAGGATGGGTTTGGATGGCTCTGTTCTTGAATGGTTCAGATCCTTCCTCCAAAACCGATCACAGAGATTCCAAATTAACGGCATCCTGTCTACTCCCTCCCCGGTCACGGTTGGAGTCCCTCAAGGATCAACCCTGTCCCCCACTCTCTTCAACCTCTACCTAGAACCGCTTACCGAAGTACTACGCACTGCTAATATTTCCTACCATATGTACGCTGACGACACTCAGATCTACATCAAAACCTCCTCTCTCGAGGAGATTCTCTCCCTGAATGAGGCCCTGAAATCGATTGTCCAATGGCTCTCCTCTAATCAACTAAAACTAAACGCAAAGAAAACAGAATTTCTACTTATTTCCCCCACAATAACCAATCTGAAATGCAGGCATGGATTAAGGCTATCACAGCCTTAAATTGCCCACCGACCATCGTTGACTCAGCCAAATCTCTGGGAATAACCCTTGATTCAAACCTGAACATGCGGGACCACATCAACTCGATGGCCAAATCAGCCAGATTCCACCTGAGTTACCTAAGGAAACTGAAACCCTTACTTGACGCTTCTGACCTAAAAATGGCAGTCCAAGCACTGGTCATCTCAAGATTGGAATATGGCTATTCTACTCTCTCGGGCCTACCCAAGATCTCCTTGGCACCTTTAAAAACCTGCCTCAACACGGCCGCCAGACTACTTACCGGCACTAGGAAATTCAACCACATTTCTCCACACCTAAAAGCACTGAACTGGCTTCCTCTTGAGGCCAGAATACAGCTTACACTGGTATGCATCACACACAAGGCCTTATACTCAAACTCCCCTGCATATCTTTCTCAGAAACTTTTGGTATCAGGAGGAATCAGAAACTCCAGGTCTTCCAGAGACCTCTTGCTCCAACCTGCACGTTTTCAGAAAGAAAAAAAAACTTACAATTGGGTTTCTCTGGGGCCGCACCAAGAATTTGGAACTCTCTCCCACCCGCTATCAGAAGAATCCCTTCTCTGGCACGCTTCAAAAAGGATGCCAAAACCTTCCTTATGGGTAAATTCCTCACTTAGAATTTGCCTCCAACCACGACGGTGACCCTGAACAACTCCAGACCATTGCCTCCCCCAGATTACCAGCATAACCAGCCAAGAAACCTGGGGCCTGCCTGGAGCTATTGTAAATGTAAACTGTACATACGTGTCCTTCTATCCCTTATGTACCCACCTCCCCCCCTCCTAATCGTTGTGTACTCTTTGATTCTAAACCTGTTGTACATTGTGATGTCTTCTGTAAAGCGCTCTGGTACCCTAACGGGTCACGTTCGCGCTGTATAAAACACAAAATAAATAAATAAACAAATAAATAAGTTGAGGGAGCCGTTGGTTCCAGCACTGGCGTGAAACTGGACAAAGGATATGGGAGTATCCTCCCCACTGTCCAGCCCCTCATCTGGGAGGGAGCCCTGAATTGTCCCAACCCTTCCTTAGGGTACTTAAGGGCTTACCTGTGGCTGGGTCCCTAGATTCATCATGGGCCAAGAATCATATCAAGACATCACTTCATCTTCAACCGTCTGGACATTTTTTCTGGGCAACGAGACTGCAACTGGGAAGACTCCTGCTGCTCCTGCAGGTCTGCTGCAACGTCTGTGTCTGTGCGCCATACAGGATCCTTTCAAGACCTGTGGGCATCCAAGACATCTAAAGGAATCTGCCTTGAAGTGATGGAGTCACTTCCCTCGATCTGCAGACACCGCAACCAAGCTGACCGATCTGCTGATACTGGGCTCACACGGACTCCAAAGGGCTCAGCAAGACAGGTGGTGGTTCTTCAACTCCCTCGAGGCCTGCACTGTCTTATCACTGAGTTTGAGGCCAGTATCCCTTGTTGGAACCACAGGGACCGAACCCCAGTGCACTGCATCGACTTGTTGTTGCAGAGGCTTGTTGGCTCTCTTCCTCAGAGATCTTCGGACTTCAAGTAGCCCCAACCTCAAGCATCTCCTGTGACCAACACTTCCTGAAGTCCTCCATTGAGTTTTGTGGTTTCCAACTCCACTTCACACCTATGCACCCAGCTTCCCGGGTGTAGGTATCCTGGTCCCTAGGGTATCCATGGGTGGGGTGGCTCTCCAACCTTCTGTGTTCCACAGGGTTTCGTCAGGTTCCACTGGGATGGTCTCTCTTCTTAAAATTGCAACCGCAACTTACCCATTGACTTGTATTGAGCACACAGTTGTGTTCCCACTCTGCACACGGCCTCCGTAGGGTTCCTGATTACTTACCTCAGATGGTTCCTTGGGTCCCCAGCACTTCTATGTCTTCTGGGTATAGACTTGAGTTCAGTCGTGGTTCACATCCCGCTATTTTAGTATATGGTTTGGTCTCCACCTGGCGACCACTGTGTATTCGTGCCACTTACCTGTTTTATTTACAAAGTATTGTGTGCATTGTGTATATCTCCAGGTACGTGTTAGTGTGGGTCTTATAATAAATGCATATTTTGTGTGGTTCTTTTTCACTTAAGCTATACAAATAAGATTATGTTCTGGCAAAACAAGTTGCTTTACACTCCTTCTGGACTAAGCCTGAAGGCTGCTCTCCACAGCTACCACTTGGAGAGCTTTCTAAGGTTGTCTAAGACAATTAAAATCACCATAAGGGTTGTCTGGGTTAGTGCAGGGTGCTACACTTACATAAGTGAGCACCATATACTAATCCAGCCTCCTATGCCTATGCAGTACATGTCTTTTGCTCCCATCGGATAACATTACGACGTTCGAGGCTCATGCCTCAAATCTGACATCTGTGATTTTGTACTGTTTCACCTGTAAAAATCTATACCATTTAAAGTACTTACCTGATTCCAAATATCTTTGTGTCTAAAATTATATAAAAATCTTTGTTAGTTTTCTAAATTGGTCTTGATTTCCTTCTTGAGTGTGTCTCATTTATTGACTCTGTGTGTACAACAAATGCTTAACACTACTCTTTGATAAGTATAAGCTGCTCAACCTCACTACCACAAATAGAGTATTTGAGATTATTAATTTAAACCCTGTAAACCAGTATTAGTCGTCTGTACTTTTTGCATGGTGTGCCATTACATTCACACTACAACATAAAAGGCCAGCTTCCTATATTGGTGGCAGCGGTGGGATAAAAGACTTTCCATTTGCTGATACCACTTGGTCAATAGGTGATTCCACGAAGAAACCCACAATTGATTTAGGCAAAAAAAATTGGCAACATTGGTGATTTTTCGATTTTCGAAAAAGTGCACTAGTCAACTTGGCCCTACACGTCTGTAGAGGAGATGAGGAGGTACCCCCTCACATCTACATTAAACTGTTCCTTGATTGCCTTCCCCTAATGGGGGTGGGTCAGGAAACTCAAGACTCAGAGAAGAGCTACATGATAAAGAAGCAATTCTTGAGACACTTGCCAGAAGAGTAGCCTTTGAAGCCAAAATCTTGGCTATGGAAAAAGAGAGGACTGAGATGGGTCAAGCACCCATTAATAGTGGCAGCAGCAAACAAAATAGGGATAGGAAGCCTTTGATCTTAAAATCCCTAAAGGGATTGTCCCCAAGCATGTTGAGAGTGATGACTTCAAAAAGTGGTTTACAGCCTTTGAGAAGGCTTGTAGAATGAAGAAGGTACACCATAGCCACTGGGGCTCTCCACTCCCAGGGGGAGACCAAACCAAACTAAAATAGTGGTATGCGAACCATAACTCGAGTAAAGACAATACTCAGAGGACTTAGAAGTGCCAGGGACTCATGGAGCCACCGAAGATGAGTATCTAGGAGCCCCACGGAGGTCGTGTGCAATGTATGAACACAAACATGTTCTCTGTACAAATCAATGTGTAAGTTGCAGTTGTAATTTTAAAGAACAAGGACCCTTTCCAGTGCACCCTGAAGAAACCCTGTGGAAGACAAGAGGTTGGAGAGCCACCCCACCCGTGGATACCTTAGAAACCAGGATACCTGCCCTAGGGAAGCTGGGTGCATAGGTGTGAAGTGGCGTCGGAAACCATTGTCGAACTCAATGGGAGACTTCAGTAAGATGCCGCTGCTGGAGAAGGTGAAAGTGTCCGATGGAACCCAAACGTGGATTCAGAATGTGAAGAACCTGCAAGCAGGGAGGACTGAGTCTATGCCACTCAGGAGTGACGGGAAGGCACGAAAGATGAGTGCCCACCGATGTTGGGTGTTGCAGGTGAGCTGATGGTGACCTTGGAACTGCAGCTGTGTGGACCAGGCGATGCTGTGGAAGACCAGGAGCTGTGCACGAGCTATCCCACATCGGATGTCGAGAGTTGAGGGGTCGGTGTCCGGCTGGAGCACCAACAAGCCTTGGCAAGTCAAACAACGTAGAAGTAGAAGAAGGTGCAATGTCAGGACCAGCAAGGGCCAGGAGACTCACCACAAGCAGGGGAGTCAGGGCAGGCCCCGAGTAATCAGAGGAGCCCAAAGAATTTGAAGGTGACCCTCTATAGGACCCACGGACCGGAGGCACTGGAGTCGCAAGAGGACCTTGAGCAGCTCGCCAAAGAAGCAGAAGAGATTTAAGGGTCCACATTGGGCCACGATCCCGGGGACACGGAGACTGTAAGGGTAGGTGCAGACACGCGGTCCGCACTCCTTAACTCCCAGCACGCTTGAGTGCGGCACCTCCCCACCACCCGATGTGCCCTTAAATCTCTTATACTTAGGTTGGACCTTAAACCGCGCACACAGTAGGTAGCACCTCGGGGCACCAACTTAGTGTGGGGTAGTTTTTTTCACCATACGTTTTTTGTCCTGACGAAGCACCACGGATCCTTATGACCAGACCAGGCGTGAAACATGTTGACACACTAACAAGAGAGGGACCTGACATAATTCCCTCTCCCACAACTATAGGATACTTCCCCTATCTAGTTGCGACACACTGACTACTAGGGTTCCTTTCAAACCCTCAAGGTAGCACTCACCTGTCACAGTTTTTTTTAAATCTCTGGAAGGGTGTTCCCCTCATTAAAGTATAGTGCAGGATCTCCCTTACAAGTTTTAACTTCCTATCACACATCACTGATCACCTCACTTATCCTATGGCAGCCTCGTAAAAGATCTCTGCCAAAGTGACCCTTCGGGGGACCCGTAGGGCATTGCTGCGCCGGCCCGACGAGGAGCACTGCCCTATTATGAAGCATGACGTCCTCTAGCAGATGTGTGAGGGCAACATGAGACAGTCTTGTTGACTGTCCCAATTATCCCGGTCCAGCATTCTCTACTAATTGAGAGAACCTGCCTTCTTTCCCTAGGAACATAAGCCCCTTTGTTGAATCTTTGATTAATAATAGGAGCTTGGGCATTGGACCTTCAAATCAAGTTCCCAGTCCCCCCTCTCCCCTCTTCCCTCTCTCTCTCAAGTGAGGGGTCTCTTTGAAACTAATGTTTAAGAGAAGCTTTACTGGAAAGTGTTATTCACAATGGTCTGAATAATGCTTTCTTCAAAAGTATTATTCACAATGTTTTTAAGTGATGTTTCATCTAAAGATAGTATTGGCTATGCTTTATTTAAGGGATTGTTATGCTGATAGTAATGCATATTCGTGAAAGGCTGTAGTGCTTTATTACTGATAATGTGAGCCCATGATTGCAGTGCCTGATTATTCATAATAAATGCAGAGGGATTATGGTCACTGAAGTTAGTGATGAAATGAAGTATTACCATGACATGTGTTTCTGGTCTTGAGGTGTGGTGACATTGACCTAACGTAAACTGTGGGCCATTTGTTCGATATTGAAAATTTTACTGCTATCCATAAAGGGGTGGCTGCTTCAGGTCCTCGCGGACAACACCACTGCCATGTGGTATTGTAACAAACCTGCGCCTCTGGAACTGCCTTAATGGCCAGGGCACCTCCCTGAAAGCATATATTCTGTCTGGATATTTAAACACGAGGACGGGCAAACTCAACCAGTGATGCTTAGCCGATCATGAATGACAGCTGCCCGCTGAGGTAGCGCAGGGTCTTCCAGCAATGGGGAGAACCTTGGCTCAATCTCTTTGCCACCACTGATAACGTGCAGTGTCAAAATTTTTACGCATTAAAGTCTCCAAGAAGGCTGTCGCTTGGAGATGCATCTCGCCTAGAGTGCAGCAGGGGCCTCTTGTGTGGCTTTCTCAAAGAAAACTCTTTGGCCTCAAGTGCCGAAGACCAAGGACGACCGAGTCCTAGTCATCCAACTGTCTCTAGATTTGGCCAGGAGAGTGTGGTACTGGAAAATTCTGGGCTTGAGCATCTGTCCTCCAATCAGGCTATTGCTTATGGGAGAATATTTTGTTGCAGCAGCAGGACTGGCTCTTGCAGCCAGGCCTGCGCAGTCTAAACCTACATGTGTGGAGATTGAGTGGTGGCCGTTGACCTCATTCAGTCTACTTCCCGAAGTAGTGGATGCCATCCTGGTGGCCAGCAGTTCTTATAGAAAATCTGTTTATCCCAGACGCTGGAACAAGTTTGTGTCACCTGTAACACGGACCCAGTGCAAGCGAAAGTCTCGGATGTGTTACTATTTATTCTGTCTTTGGCCTGGCAAGGACTTGTTTTTGACACTACTAAAGATTATTTGTCATCCCTTTTGGCCTTTTTGAATTAACTGGACCCACCATACTTATTCAAATCACCTATTCAGATGCGTTTTCACACGGGTTTAGTCCATATTTTTCCTCCTAAACCTTGTGTGATGCCACAGTGGGACCTTTATTTTGTTCTTACTTTCCTTGTGTGTACTCTTTTTGAGCCATTACATTGCTGTTCCCGATGTCTCTTGACCCTGACGATGGTCTTCTCATCATGCTAACCTGAGCTCATCGCTTTAGTTAGCCTCACACTCTGTCAGTCTCACCACCCTTCACCACATTCTTTCCAGACAAACTGGTCCTGAGGACTAGAGAGCCATTTTTCCTGAAAGTTGTGACCTCCTTTCACGTTGTGCAATCTCACTCTTTCGATATTATTTGCCTCACCTCATCCATCAAAAGAGGAATAGAGACTCCATTGTTTGGAGCTGAAAAGAGAGTTCAGTTTTTACATTGACCTTACCAGACACCATTGGGTGTATGCTGTTTGTGAAGTTCTCTTGGAGAAAGAAAGGCAAAGCAGTGCAGAAATGAAATTTGTGTGGATGGAAAGACTTCTGCATTAAGATTTGTTTTGCAATGGCCTTAAAGCAGCCCCCAGAAGAGTTGTGGCCCATTCCATCTAAGCCATTGCAGCTACCACTGTGTTGGCATAAGTTCCTGCCCTTGATATTTATCAGGCTACAACAAGTGCATCAGTGCACACAGTTACGAACCACTACTGGTTTGACAGCCATGTCGGACATGAAGGACATTTTGCGATTTGGTCCTGCAGGAATTTTTTTAATCAGAAGTAATTCTACAGACCTAGCACCACTTTGGCATTTATTCTAATGGTAAGAAATCTGCGGTTAGAAGTATCCATCAGAAGAACAAGTTACTTACCTTTGGTAACATACTTTCTCTCTCAGGGGATCTCCATTGATAGTCATAAGCATTGAATAGTCCCACCCACGTGTGGGGATCCCAAGCACTTTTCCATAGTATATCTTCTAAGTGTAGATGTTCGCCTTTCTTCATGAAGGCCTGTAGAAGCACTTAAGAAAACAACATTATGGATCCTATAAGAAAGGCTTCAATGGCCACATTCTTTAGATTGTACTTAAAAAAGGGTCAAGAAACCTATATATACATATATGTTAAAGGTAAATCTTTGTAAAAACAGCTTAAATTTCTTTCACAAACCTTTTTTTTTATAAAGTAAACAGATGAACAATAGCAGGAAGTTGTAGCCCCATAGGCTGCCATTCTGTGAGTGTAAAAACAGTGTCTGTCTCTTTAAGGACCCAGAGACCACAAGTATCCAATCGTGCTCAGCAGGTGGCAGTTGCCTCAGTTTGTTTTTTCTGGCTCCTTGTGACAGGATCTTGGAGTACTGAGCTCTGCCTTTTAGAAATTTCCTCTTCAAAAATCACCAGTGTGTTTTGGTGACAACTACTTCAATCAGCGGTTTTCAACTGTCCCTTTAATTCTCTGTCTTTTTCTGACAGAAAAGTGTGTTATTTTGTCATTTAAAATGCCATATTTATTTGACAAGTGTCTTGCCTGTGAAAGAAAGAAGGCCAAATCAGACCCTCACAACATCTGCATCATCTGCCTTCCACAAAGCTTTGATCCTGACATATGCCAGCACTGCAGGAACTTTTCAAGGTGCACCCTGAGGGAAAAGGGGAAGATTTGCCTCCATGAAGTAGTAGAGTGACGCAGGCAGCAGGGGCAGTCTTAAGGTGGGACATCTGAGTGAGTAGAGGGTCAGTCCTCTACCAGGGCTCTTACATCTGTTTCTGAGGACCGCAGGCTTGGAAGGTCCAAAAAGAGGAGTTCAGCCCAAACATGGCATCGTTCCCAGTCGATGTTGAGAGGATCGACATCAAGACAAGGTACAGCACCAACTTATTCTCCACTGAGGGCTGGGTTGACATCAAAGAGGAGCTTAACATCTACGCCAAGGTAGGTTAGGTAGAAGTCAAAGGCGACGTCTCTGTTAACATACAGAAGGAGTTGACGTCAAGGAGTCTGTCAATGTCAAGATGGAGAGAAAAGGCGATGTCAAGGAGTGTGTTGACGTTGAGATGGAGAGAAAAGTCGACCTTGAGGAGGGTGTCAACATCAAGAACTTCAAGATATGTGGAAAGAAGGAAATAGAGATGCATTTCATCATCTCCCAATTCTGAATATTCTAGAGTTTACAATCCTTCTTCACCAATAGTGTTACAAGACTCTCCTCCTCCTTCACAATCTCCTCCACCACCACCTCTGCTGCCTCCACCGCCCCTCCTTGGGCATCTCTCCCACCAGCGCCAATTTCTACTCTCTCACCTGTGGAGGCCCCTCCACCGAGGCCTAGAGTTTCTCCACGCAGGTCGCGTTTGAGATCTCACCATCATCGCAACAGGTCCAGGCGCTCTTCTTCTCCATCCTCTAGACGCTCTCACCATCATCGTGCCACTAGGTCTAGATCAAGATTATGCACATGGTCTAGACATCAATCCTACTACACCACCTCCTCTTCCAGTACAGGAAGATATTTTCCAATGCTGTCAGACTCTTCACCACCATGGGTTACTCCAGTGGATAATGTCTCTACTTTCCTGGAGATCCTGGTGAGAGGTGCTGGAAAGCTCAATATTCCAATGTCAGTTCCAACTCCTTCCACATCTATTATATTTGAGACGCTTCACCGTCGTTCAGCGTCAAGACCTCTCCTTCCTTTAGTTCCGGGTCTGTTGGAACCAGCGATGGAATTATTCTTGACCCCGCCTCAGTTAAATCAGCTCCATTGAGGCTACAGAAAAAACACACACCTTCAGAGCAGATCATCTCTTTCTCCGCTCCGACCCACCTCCAGACTCTGTAGTCATCTTAGCAGCTACTAAAAAACATCATGCCACTCGTCTACGGTACCAATGGATGAGGAGAGTAAGAAGCTTGATTCAGTGGGCTGCAAAGTATGCAGTATAGCTGCGCCCGCAATGAAGGCAGCGAGTGCATCGGTTCTTCTGTGCAGCTATATCAGGGCCTTTTGGGACTCTTTACAGATGTTTTTCGACGATCTCGCCTGAGAAAAAATGGAAGACTTTCTGGAGGTTGTCAGTGAGGCAATGATGGTCTCCAACCAGATTGTCAGTGCAGCAGTTGATTTCTCCTTGCTAGCCGCAGATGAGTACTGTCATGGGTGGTGTTATGATGGCATTCATGGCTGCGTCTCACAGCCCTCAACCATGAGTCACAACAAAGGATCCTTAATCTGCCATTCTCAGGATTCACACTCTTCGGCCGTCACACCGATATTCTTTTTTTTTTTTGTTAATCTATTTTATTGAGTTTTAAATTACCGTGCAGCATTAGGCATACAAGATCAAGCACTGTTGGGGAATACATTTACCATTTATCGTTCAGTGTATACATACATTAGAGTAACAGTCCATGTCCAGTGTAGCATGTGAAATAATCAAGGACAAGGTGTACAGGTGCTTTTGCGAGTTGCCAGTAGCATCCAGGTGCATGAAGGAAAAGTGGATAATGCAAGTGGGTAAGTACACACAATAATCGCATCTTTAGCCTGTACATTGAGAGTCCGCCGAAGCAGGAGTATTGGCGAATGTCTATTGCCACATGCCACTGCATGTAGTATCTCATAGATCCTGCAGGAATGCTGGTGTTCAGCCATAATTGAGTGCCAATCATAGATTTGCAATTAGATAACAGAAATTGAGAACTACGCACATAACAGGGAAGGGGAAACGGTAAAGTAAAGGGGAGGGAATGCGCAAGACATGTAACCAAACGTATAGCCCGTATCTCCCCTCTTTATTTCTTTGTGCAGAATTACCCATAGCTCGTGCAGCTAACAACGTCCGGCTACCATCTCATACCCAGGATGTGTTCCTACTGAGTGTCACAAGTAATCTAGTCCTATCTGCAAGAGAGTTTTGTGGCTCATACGCTACAGCTGCCCGCGAGGCTGCTCGCTGCCTGAGGCTTGTGTGTCAGGGGGGTCCGAGAGTGGTGTGTCTAGGCTGTGTTGCAGCACATTGTATATAGTGTCCCAATATGAAGCAATAGGGTTTTTTTTCGCAATCCCAGGGTCTCCTCGCGCATAATAGCTAAACTTTCCGCTTTGGCCCATGCAAGCATAGAGTGTTGCCAAGCTTGTATGCAGGCAGGCTTTCCATCTTTTACTGATCAGCCGCTTGGCCACTATCATTCCCAGATCCTTGAATCTGAATGTACCTTTCGTGTTAGGGGTTCTACGAAACGTATGCAGCAAATATGTGGGCCAAGTGAAAGGCAGTTCCCGGTCGGTGCATTCTTGTAGCAGGGCGGCCACCTCCCTCCAATATGTACCCACCCTAGGGCAAGCCCAGAACATGTGTAGTAAATCAGCCCCTGCCTCCTCACATCTCGGGCATGCGGCATCCTCTCAATCAAAGTATTTATTGATGTTTGCCAGCGTGAGGTATGGCCTATGGATGATGTAGGTCTGTATCTGCATAAAGCACATGTTCCTAGGGATGCGCGTGGGGCTCTCGAGTATCTGGGCCCATTCTTTGTCTGTGAGCTGGGCACCCAGATCTTGTTCCCACTTGTGACGAAGCGATGCGATGCTTACTGCTGCATGAGTGCGGAGTGAGGCCGCAAACCAACGCGTTAAGTGTCTGCCCCGTCCCATGACGTGCAAGTTCTGCATGGTAAGATGTGTCGGCAGTTGTACAGTAACATCCCCCCATTTAGCCGTGAGCGAGGCTACTAGTGCGCAGTGAGTAAGACACTGCCCAGCCGGCAGCCCCTCTTCGTCCACGAGTGTAGTATAGGGTGTGAGTGTCCCTTCATGGTACGGGTCTCCAAGGGTGTGGATAACTTTGTCATGCCAGTCCCTAAGCGTGAGATGAGTCAGTACCGATTGTCCGCTGGGAGTGCCCTCAAGGGGTATCGCTGGTGCATAAGGGAGTACGCTGCGCGTTACAAATAGACTTCTACGAAAGCAACGGTAGGCTACCGCAAGTAGCAGAGGTTCCGGCGGCCGTGTACGCGCCCAAGGGTGGAATAGTCGGATTATGCACTCCAAGGTGAAGGGTGGCTGTGTGGTGGCTGTGCCTGCACAGTGTCTACCCGATAGCCAACGTGCAATCCACTGCAGCTGAGAGGCCAGGTTATAATGCTCGAAACAGGGATCTGCCAATCCCCCCTGATCTGATGGTAGATACAACTTTTTCAATGTCATCTGGTGTCTAGCATTGCCCCAGATAAAATCCCTAATGTGTCTCTCAAGCTGGCACATACAAAGGCAAATTCGTGAAGTAGTATAGGAGTCGCGGGAGGAGTGCTATCCTACCTGTCACAGCCAGCGGCAGCGTACTCCAGAATCGCATCTGCGACCTGATGGAGGTCACCGCTCTGCCGAGATTCCCCTCGAAAAGGTAATGTGGGTGACGGTAAATCTGGATTCTTAGGTAGCAAAACGTAGCGGGCGCCCACTGCACCGGGGTGCCACTTATAGTGAAGCCCAAGTCACGAAGCCTATCTTTGAAAGGGTAGAGGCATGACTTAGCTACATTGACTTTCAATCCGGAAAGTGCGGCAAAGTCTCCAGTAACTGGGGTAGTTGGCCAGGAACATGATCGATATCTCTAATATAAATGAGGAGGTCATCTGCGTAAAGCGAGACTTGATTGGTTGCGTCTCCCAGAGGCACCCTATCCTCCAGTTGGGTGCGCAGCGCTTCCGCCAACGGTTGTATAGCGAGCATAAATAGAAGCGGGGACAGGGGACACCCCTGAAGAGTGCCTCTTTGCACAGGAATGGGGTCTGAAATGTAGGGGCCTACCCTGACTCTTAATGTGGGGCCAGTATAGAGAAGGCGTACTAGTAGAAAAACTCTGGGTCGAGGTTACATTTCTCAAGCACCGCAAACAGGTAGGGCCACTCCAGGGAGTCGAAGGCCTTCTCTAGGTCTAACACAAGGCAGCCTGCCCTGGGCCATTCCTCCGCCGCATAGGTGGCCACTCTGAAGAACAGATGTAAATTGAGCGAAGTACAGCGCGCAGGCACAAAGCCATTTTGATCCGTGTCGACCAGCCCCGGAATGGCTTGTGCCAGCCTGTCTGCCAGGATCTTCGCAAGTATCTTACAGTCAGTGTTGAGCAGAGCCAGGGGTAGGTAGGAGCCCATGTCCTCCGGATCTTTGCCCAGCTTCAACAATGACACCAGATGCGCTTCACGCATGGAGGGAGGAAGCTGTTGTGCATAGAGGGCCATTGCAAGCACTGTAGTGAGATGTTGCACCAGGGAGGCCCGGTATGCTTTGTAGTACTCTGACGGTAGCCCATCCGGTCCCGGGGCCTTCCCGGACGCCAGGGACTGAATAGCCATCCCAATCTCCTCCTGCGATACCTGCTCGCTGAGCATCACACTATGTTCTTCTGTTACCTCAGGCAGTTGTAGGCAGCCAAGGAACCTAGCCAAGTTGTGTTCATTACAGTTATACCCGGATTGGTAGAGGTGAGTATAGTTCTGTGTCAGGGCCGCGTGTATGTCACGCTGCGTGATTAATAACTGACCCGTGTGAGAACGGAGGTACCCTATGGGGGCATGAGCGTGTTCACCATGCTAGTACTCTGCCCGCTCTGTCTGCCGCGGTGTGAGTGCAGGCTGTGTGTTCAGTGTAGTTGTGGCATCGGAGTTGTTCCAGCAGCTCCGCATGTTCAGAGCGCAGTGTCTTCAGGTGTTGTGAGTCCCGGCGTACCCCCTCACCCTCTCACTCAAAGCGTAGCAATTGGATTCTGATCCGCATGAGGGAAGTAAGCGTATCACTGGCTGTGCCTTCATTCAGCTCGAAGTACATTAAAATCGCCATCCCCAGGGATGACCGAAATGCCGGCTCTTCCAGAGCCTGGGGTTGTAAACGCCACGTGGGGACCGGAGGACGGTGCGGTTCCCAACGCAGCTGCAATAATAAGGGATTGTGATCAGAATAAGTTCGCCCTAAGTACTCCGCCTCTTGGATCAATGATAGCAATGCCGGCGAAGCCACCAGACGGTCCAGGCGGACATGTAATCTGTGTACTGCTGAGTATTGAGAGTATATGCGGGCAGTGGAATTTAAGAGTCGCCATACATCATGTAGGGCGTCAGCCAACTAGCTAGAGCCTGTACGTTAGATGCCGAGAGGGTGCTGTTGAGGGATGGGAAAGATCTGTCTATATCTACATTCAATACCGAATTAAAATCTCCCCCTAGTAGCCAGGGTATCCCACTCCATCAGGCAGTTATTTCAGATAAACGGGCAAGATAGGAGGCCTGATCCATGTTGGGGGCGTAAAGGTAGCCTAAAAGGATTTCTTGGCCATTCAGGTGCCCTCTCACAAACGTGTACCGCCCATCTATGTCGTTTATGCTTTCCTCACTAACAAATGGGATTCCCGCCCTGACCCATATCAGTGTGCCCCGTGCATGTGCTGAATATGTGGTGCCAAATACCTGGCCTCTCCACCTCCTATGTAAGTGCTCCAGTTCAACCCTGGACATGTGTGTTTTTCGGCAGTCACACCGATGATGAGATGGCTCGGATTACATCTGAATCAGAGACCCTCAAGGCAGTTGGCATAGAAAAGCAAAATGAGCAAAGAAGGCTCTACAAGACCTACCAACTGCATTTTTCCCCTCACAGGGTTTAAACCTCTCACTGGTACCAAGCTTTGCAGCAATCCCAACAGCAGCGGCCTTACCAGCAGCAACAGCGGTGGCAGCCTAGAAGGAGAACCACCCATCTACCTGCTAGAGGGGAAAAAAGCCTACATCGGGCTCCAAGCCATGAATCTCTTCTTTTTTCTCTTCCCTTACCCACTCCAGTTGAGGGGAAGTATTATGTTTTTTTCTGGCAGTGGCAAACCATCCCAACATAACATAACGTTTGTTTGTAAAGCTCATGTTCACCCTAGGGTATCTTGGCAGTAAATAACAGAGGTCTATTGTTACAAAAGATGCCTGGGTATTAAATATTGTTTGGAATGCATACTGCCTCAGGTTCACAAGTCCTCCACCGACTATACCACCTAAATCATCCAATCACCATCTACAGATGGTGCGATCAGATGTCAACATCCTTCTGCAGAAGCATTCATTGGAGACCATTCCCTCCAAACAACGGGGAACTGGCATCTATTCCTGATACTTTCTGGTAAAAAGAAAGGCCCTAGAAACAAGTGCAAACCCATTCTCAACTTGAAACAGGCCAACAAATAAATTTGACGAGAAAAGTTTTGAATGATGACACTTCATGATATCTATCCCCAGTAACATCAGGGAGACTGGCTCTGGTCGATAGACCTCCAGAATACGTACTTCCATATACCAATAACCAAGAAGCATCGCAGATTCTTGATGTTTGTCGTGGGGCACGATCATTTTCTGTACAAGGTGCTTCCGTTTGGCCTCAAGTCAGCCGCAGAACTTTCTCAAAAGTGTATGGCAGAGGTAGCGGCCCACCTCAGGAAACATTGAGTCTTCATCTATCCCCACCTAGATGATTGGCTCATCAAGGCGTTGACACCTTAGGAAGCCAGTCTTCATTACCAATGGACAAGCGATCTCCTTCAAAGATTAGGGCTACATTCAACCACAGCAAGTCAACATCTACTCCTGTTTAAACACCGCATTATTTGGGGGCTTTCATCGACACCAGTCAAGCAAGAGAGTGTCCTGAATTATCACTCTCTCGTGAAAGTCTCTCACCCCACAGTGAGGACAGTGTCATCTCTCCTCTGCTCGATGGATTCATGTATCTTCCTAACTCCGAATGCCTGTCTTCACATGCGTCCTCTACAGGAATGTCTCGAGGATTAGTGGGACCAACTCACAGACAAGTGGGAGGACAGGATTACACTCTCCCCAAATGCAGCACAGTCTCTGAAATGGTGATGCTCTCCAACTAATCTGTTTCAAGGAATGCAGTTTCATCAGGGTGTTCTCTACCAGACAATGGTAACAGATGCCTCGTTACTAGGGTGGGGAACACACATGGATCATCTCCAAATCCAAGGAGTATGGTCTTCTAGAGAGATGACCTGTCACATCAATCTCCTCGAGCTCCACACAGTTCACCTGTTGCTGAAAGCTTTTCTCCCATCATTCAAGACCAAATCCTTGCTTGTTCAGACGGACAACATAACAGCCATGAACTACCTCAACAAGCAGGGGGGAACGAGGTGCAGACCTTAGTCCCACAATCTGGAAGTGGCTAATCGCCAGGGACCTGCGCATCATGACAACTCATCTCCCAGGTGTACAGAATATTCAGACAGACTCACTCAACGGAGTCCTGTAGGAAAACTATGAATGGGTCCTTCATGAGGACATTGTACAAAGCATATTCAGGCTGTGGGGCACGCCTCACATCGATTTGCTCTCCACCGCAGAAAACAAAAATGGCCAATCTTTGCCCTCAAGGTTCTTCCAGCCAGGGTCACTGGGGAATGCCCTACGGATCGACTGGTGCTGCTAAGTTCTCCATGTCTTTCCTCAAATCCCCACAATCCCGTCAGTCTTCATCAAGCTGTCCTACTCGAGAGCCAAAATGATCTTGATAGCTCCATAGTGACCATGCCAATGACGGTTCATGGACATTCTTCACCGGTCAGAGCGTCCACATCTCAAGCTGCCTTGAAGACCAGACCTTCTAATGAAATTCGGAGGACAGATGCTTCACCCCAAACTCTCCTCCTTTAATATTTATCAGCATGGCTCCTGAGCTAGTTCACTATGGACACTAGATCCTTCTGCAAGACTGCATGGACATTCTCAAGGAGGCGAAACACCATCAACTCATTCAGCCTATTCCTTCAAATGGAAGAGGTTGTGCATTTTGTGTTCTAACAAGAACGTGGACCCAACAACCTGCCAAGAAGGTGTCATTCTTCCTTGTTTACTTCATTTGGCAACATCTGGTTTGCAGTTCTCTTACATAAAGGTTTACTTGGCAGCTCTTACTGCTTACAGAAAATGTCCTTCTCAAAACTCTTTTTTCAAAATCCCCGTGATCAAGGATTGTTAGAAGGGTTGAAAAAGGTTTTCCCTCCCATAAGGCATCCTTCTCCTCCCTGGGAGCTAAAACATATTCCTCTCACGCCTCATGCAGGACCCCTTTGAACCCATTCACAAATCGTCCCTGCAACATCTCTCATGGAAAACTGCTAACATCAGCTCGGAGGGTTAGCGAAATCGAGGTGTTGTGTTCTCATGAACCTTACACCGTTTTCCACTCTAATAAGATAGTAATGAGGACTCACCCGAAATGCCTTCCAAAAGTCTTTTTTAGATGTTCACGTTAATCAAAATATCCTTACCAACTTTCTTTCAACACCCTTACACTTCAGCTGAAAGAACTCTCCATTCCCTAGACATTAGGCGAGTCTTAAAGTTTTATTCGGACAAAACACAAGACTTATGTACATTGGATCAATTGTTTGTAAATTACGGCCCGGTTCGTACAGATCTAGCCACTTCCAAACATCCCATCTCCTGTTGAATAGTGTCTTGCATCCTTTAATGCTAATAAAAGCCAATAAGACTTAAGCCAATAAGACTTTATCCACTAGACGAAAGGCTCATTCTACTAGGGGTAAAGCGGCTACTGCCGCTTTGATGAGAAATGTACCCATAGCTGAAATGTGCAAAGCAGCTACATGGAGATCAGTTCACACTTGTTTGGACTCAGATGCTAGAGCAGATGCTAAAGTAGGACAGGCCTCCCTGAGAAATGTATTTGCTTGATTGGTCGTTTAGTTGTTCCTCTGTCTTTTCCACCGCTTTGGTGAGAGTGGGCTTGCTTATAACTATCAATGGAGATCTCAGAGAAAGAAGAAATGGTTTTACAGGTAAGAAACCATTCCCTCTGGTGGATATTCTATCTTGCTGCAGATCCTTCACTGCCCTCCGCGCCTCCCCGTCCTGTGGAATGGACTTTTTTTCCATTTAAAAAGGCCCCAAATTAGAGATCTGTCTACTGGCAAACCACCAGTTTTTGGGCTCTGAGGGCCTGATCGATGTCCAGAAAGGAACTAACATCAGTGTGGCACCTATATGCGGCTCACTTCCGGGGCAGAACAGAGTAGATGCAGTGCCGCACAACGCCACCTGCTGTCGGACAGGGGCTATGTTGAAAAATCTCCCGGATCCAGTCTGGATCCTGGGGATACTCTCAAGGGGAGGAATCTGCAGTTAGGCAGAGTATTCACCAGGAGGAGTGTTACTGAAGGGAAGTAACTTCATGTGCTAAGCAATTGTAAAAACAGCTTAGCAACAGGTGCTGTCCAAATATCAGAGATAGACTTAACATAAGCACTATCCAACTGTCTTAAGCAGTCTGCCGTCATGCACTGAGTGTCACAGAGAGACCTGAGACATGCGCTATGGAAGCATTATAAACAGGCTGGTGTCATATGCTAGCCAGTGTCGGAATCAACCCAGCTTCATCAATCATTTAATTAATCAATCAAGGATTTATAAAGTGCGACAAATCCCCCGTGAGGGTCTCGAGGCACTGGAGCTGCTAGCTGCTTCGTGGTGATCTGTTCATTTGAGCAGCCAGTACTTTCCTACTTTCCTACTTACCTGGCGGCCAAGCTTTGGCCGCCAGGTGTGACAAGGAGCATCCTCCGTTGTTGCTTATTCGGATCCGGGGGATGCGTGTCTACGAGGGAGAGGGAGGCGGATCGTCGGTGTCGGCCTGGTGGATGGAAGATCATGCGTTTGCTGATGTATGCTGGTCCTTCGTCGTGGAGGGCTTTGTATGCGTGCACTATCCGCGTCTCATATTAGTGTCATATCAAATAAAGCAGTATCACGCATTGTTCAGATATCTAAGATAGACTGCCCGATCTAGCAAGGTATGAACAGTCTGCTGTAATGCACTTTCCAAGTGTCAGAGATAGACCTGTCGCGTGTGCTTTCAGGTGTCAAAACAGCTCAATGTCACGTGCTGTCCAGGGGTCACAAGCAGCCTCATACCACGCGCCGCGACTCGTTCTCATAGTCTGCTGTACCATGCACGTTAGATTCACACTTTTTACAGAATGTTTTATTCTTTAAAAAAAATAATTAAAATAAAGAAAATAAGCCTGTGCAAGGCAACACTTTCTATTTTGCGCATCCTAGAGCCAAATCAGTTATGATGTACTTTTGAAATAAAACACTTTCTCCATTAATGAAAAGGCTGCAAAAGCAGCTCAAAACGGACACCGGATCTTTGAGAATCCCTGGAGCTGCCAGTTTCCCATCATGCCCTGCGGGTTAGCGGTTTCTTTCTGAAGATAAAGTAGTGCAAATATGTTACATAACTAAATTTGCTTAACATACTTTTGGTAAGCAGGGGGCAGACAGAATGTTTTTGGCTAAGAGAGAAATACCCATGATGCATTGCACACCTAGAACGCCAGCTAAAGTGTTTCCTTTCTCCATCGCGAGGCTCTCTGTGCTATCCTTGAACAGTGGGATCAAGGAGCAAGCAGGAACGATCCCGCCCAGAGGAGGGATCCAGACAAGCTGATAGGGAGAAGGGACTACGTTATGCAGATGCACGAGGAAGGGCCGCTTGGCCCACCAGGGTGTCTGTTCAAGAATTTGGCACAGGTATGAAATGTCTTCTATATAGGCTTCTCTGCGCATGCCCAGTATAGCGGCAGCCTCATCAGGGCATCAGCAGCTGCTTTGCCTCGGGGAGAATGAGCCTTAGATTTGCCCAGCAAAGATCTGTTTGCTGTGCAGAGCCCATCATTGACTATCGGCTGATTTTTTTCAAATTGTTTGTCTTTTTATAAAGTGATACCTCAGTGCCCTCTTAACCATCTCATGTAGAAGCGAGTGCCTTCACTTATCATGAGAATGAGATCCAGAGTATTAGAAGGGTTTATCTTAAATAACACTGCTCATACATTTAGAGTCACCATTTTGTGGTGCCTTCCAGACATACCAGGGAGTCATCTGGCGCTTTATGATATGAAATTTGGCGATGTCACCTGCTGGCGAGTCCATGGGTGAAGGGGTAGCTGGCTCTGCCACCAGTAATGTATATCCATCTCACGCACTACCTTGAGGTCTAGCAGGTTCAGGAAGCTCCCCTTTCTCCAGATCATCGGAGAAATGACCGCTGTCATCCGATGCATTACGCTGAACTGGTCCTGGAGATGTGTGCTGGTAAGATTGGAGTATATGCACTTGGGGTAACCAGCTGGGTTTGTGGAACCTCAGGTGGTTACAGAGGTTCGGGTTGGGGTTCAGGCGGAGGCATGACTGGTGATGGACGCGGGGCATTGATGGTGGCTGATGTGAAAGATGAGTTGGAGGTGCAGCTGGAAATAAGATCCAACAGTCTGTCATCATATTGTGTAGGTTTGTTTGTGTGGTTCTGCTGGCACTGGTACAGGTGGCGGGTTCTGGTATTCCTTGCATCCCTTCTCATACGGGTCATAGTGGCGCTTGTAGTGGGCTATGTTTCTCCATCATTCCTCCCTTTCTCTTAAACAAGGATCATTAGGATAATCCTGCTGTGGATCTTGGTTATAGGAAAGGGAGTAACCATGCTCTTCCTTCATGTCTGGACATGTCGCTTGGAACTGTCCTAGTTGATGCTCTGCCTCGAATGGGTCATCTGGGTCAGTTCCTCTGGTTGAGTTTCCAGCAGTTTCGCAGTGGAGCTTTGCTCGGGCGCGTATGCTCTGGGAGTATTGCTGATCTTTTCCAAACTCTACTGTCTACCTTCGACAAGACAGGAATAGATGGTTGAGTCTTCAAGAGGTTGTCTGTCGACAGGATTGTCCTTGCTGTGCCTCCTGCCTGC
Source organism: Triturus cristatus (assembly GCF_964204655.1). Taxonomy (NCBI): domain Eukaryota; kingdom Metazoa; phylum Chordata; class Amphibia; order Caudata; family Salamandridae; genus Triturus; species Triturus cristatus. The sequence continues at coordinate 63,289,313 of NC_140593.1, read as the reverse complement.
TGCTTCATCTGTAGGACAGTTGTCAATGGAGTGGTCTTCGACATGGTGGTCATAGCAGGACTGGTCGTCCACGAGTATTTCTTCTTTGTTGAGGTGCTCATCAACTGAGTTGTCAGCGATTTTGACTTTTTAAGTTGAGGTGAGGTTGGTGGTGTCATTGAGGTGGCTGAAGGTCTTCTTTTCTTTATCTTATGTTCAGGTGAAAGAGACAGAGGGCTTCTTGTTTTTTGTGTGGGACTTTTATGTTTTTTCCTGAGGTTCATAAGATGACATAAGATAACCCTCCACAGAGGGGGATGCTTTTGATTTACCAGTGTTCAGATGGAGTTTGTCCTTTTTTCCTCTTCTCAATGAGGGGTACCTTGGACTCATTCATCCCTACGCGAGGGGGTATCTAGTGGCTTTGTTTCAGACTGCTGCTTCGTATTAAGAGAGTGAACAGCTCTGGGACTTCCTTTCCTCTTAGTATTTGGTAGAAATCTGAGGTGAGATGGACTCTATGAGGCTGGAGGGGCTGGACACTCTCTCCTCATTGGTTGGACTTTGAGACTTTAATATTGATGGTAACTGACTAATAATGTGACACTGCCTAATGGCCTTTCAGGCCTGTTGTGATCTCAGACTGCTTTCGGAAGGCTGCCATGGCACTTCTATCTCAACAACGGGGAATGATTCAAATATGTGAATCTATGAAAGATACCAACACTTGAGAACTAGTTACAGGTACCTTTTTTTCTATTCCTTAGATGCCTTTTACATGGAGCTCTAGGTCTCAACAAATGATGTACTGCTAGTCATGAATGATTGTTCTGCTTCAGTCAGTGGATGGGGCGAAGAGAACCGCGGTGTCCTGTTTTCAGCACCTCTCTCCCTCCAACTTCCACTGTTATATTGTCGTCCCTGTCCCCTCCCCCCCCCCCCCTTAGCTATTCCATCTTTCTTCACCCAACAAACTTCTTACCCACATATCCTTTTTGGAGCGTCTGGCCAGCGTTATGTGGCTGTTGGTAAAGAGTTCCATAAATTACAGGGACCCGTTTGGCAAAACGATACATCCCATGGCTTGCCCGAAGTTTTTGATGTTGCATAGTGGCATAACCTATGTAATTTTGTGTACATTTTGTTACATGAAATTACCAAAATCACGATAGTTATGTCACCATAATTAAAATTTTACACATGACTAGGCAATGAAGAAGCTTGGTATTATTCAATTTCATGAATATAAAATGCATAGCATTCTGCTGCCACCATGAGTTCACTGTTGATATTGCAAGCATGCCAGGCAGCTGCATTGGCATGTTAATTAGTGCTTGTTATGTGCTTGAAATTGAGTCCCAGATTGATCAAATGTTTGCATCACCCTTGCAAGGGAATATCGGGCATTTTTAACCAATAAGGTGCCATTCGAAGAATAGTGGAGAATACTGGCACTGTGCCTTTAAGAACCTCACAGTACCCCCTGTATCCCATCACATCTCACAGGTGACAGCTAGGCCAGTTCATTTTTCCGGCTCCTAAAGACAGAATCCTAGAGCACTGAGCTCTGTCTTTCTGGCAAAAAACCCTGGAAAATCTTTCCAAAATCATTTATTTTGAAAGTCATTTGACATTCTTCAGCACCTTGAGTGCAGATAGACATTTTTCTGACGGAAAATGGTTTATTTCCAGGTCAAGAATGCCTTCACTTTTTGTGAAGTGTCCTTCCTGCGGGAAGAAAAAGGCTCAGACAGAGCCTCATTCTGCCTATATTATTTGCCTTTCGTAGTCTCATCATCCTAAGATATGTGGTCACTGTCCGAAGTAGTCTAAGTGTACTTTAAATGACAAAGAAAAGATGAGACTATATGGTCTCCAATAAAGAAGGCAAGTTACTAAATTTGGTTCATCAAGAGGCCTTGGGGAAGGTCAGTCTTCTTCCAAAAAACCCTCCTCTTGTTCCAAGGACTCTTGCAAAGGGATCTCCGGAGAGAGACATCATTATCACCACAAGAAGAGATAGGTCTGACGTCGAGGATTGGACAACTACTGGCGACGGTCGCTGTCGACAGGTATGCCATCGAAAATGCTGTTGAAAATAGGGTCGAGCCACCATTCAACGTCAAAGCATCCATGGCATTCGCCATCGAACTGCACATTGGCATAAGTCACCATCGGTAGTCCACCACCCATCGACGCCAAAGCAGGTATTGGCGTTGAAACCATCGGCAAAGTCACTGACGACGTCAAGGGGAAAACATTCAACATTGAATAACACATCGCAGTCTTTGCTAACACCCACAACTGAATCTAGGCCTCGCGCTACATCTAGGACCAGATCCCAGTCAGCTTTAAATATCTCTCCACACTAGTTTCAAAGTCTACAGCATAGACTTGTGCCACATACTTTGGACTCTGAGTAGTGTTGTACTTATTCACCATCAAGGGTCACACCTGAAATCCACATTCTCAGTACACCATCTCTAGGGGTCTGCATCCTCCAATATTCTCCAGGCTCACCCTCTGTGCTCCCTATGACTCCAAATGGACCTATAAGTAGTCTACATATTACAACTTCACCTTCTTAGTCTCCACGAAGATCTAGGAGCCCACTGTGTCACTGCTCCAGATCTAAAGAAAATCCAGAACCCGATCTACATCCAGATCTGTAAGATCAAGCAGACGATCCAGATCTATCCACAGAAGAGGAAGATCTCCATCTTGGTCTACTGCTACTTTCTCATCAGTCAATGGTTACTCACCTACTCTGATGAATACACCTCCTTCTAGAGTGTCTCCTATAGATGACCTTTTTACTTTTCACGAGGTGTGTGAGACCGGCCTCGTGGCGTGGGCCCTCCCGACCAGCAAGTAACCCTACAACCACGCCGAACCTCGTGGACACGGCCTTCCGGCTTCCGTGGGCCAACATCCCGAGGGCCGACCAGATCACCAACACGCATGCCCGGCCAAGGGAGAACGAAACCCCCCCCCCAAACCAGACCGAGAGGCGCCGACCCTGTCACACCTCTGGTCTCTCCCCCGAGGGAGGTTTCGATCGACCACCAGGCCCCCGGTGAGCGGGCGCCTCGCCTGCTGGGTTTCTGGAGTCCCTCCCAGACCCACCTGAACAGATCAAAGGGCCGAGCGACAGGAAACCCCGACACACCGCCCCCCAGGCACCAGACCCCTCTCCGCGAGGACTCCGGACTTCAAAGAGGAGGGGGAGTATAACAAGGGGTGCGGAGAGGACGGGAGCAGAGAAGACCTGAACTGACGAGAGCCTGCTGACCTGGTCGCGGCCTGATCGCTCACCGAACAGAAGAACGCTACCTGAACTCTGAACCATCTGAGCCCTGCTGACGCTGTCGCGGCTCCCCGAACTCTGAACCATCTGAGCCCTGCTGACGCTGTCGCGGCTCCCCGAACTCTGAACCATCTGAGCCCTGCTGACGCTGTCGCGGCTCCCAGAATTCTGAACAATCTGAGCCCTGCTGACGCCGTCGCGGCTCCCTGAACTACAACCCTCCGGTGCCTGCTGAGTGACTCGCGGCCCGCTCCTCCAAGAGAATCGGCAGAGATCGCCGAGAGAAGCAACATCCCCTCAGCTCGAGGATTGAGAGCTGTGCGCCGGATACCTCGCAGAGACACTGATTCAAAGACTGTCCCGCTACCCTTTCCCTCCTCACGAGATCGCAGCCGCTTGTGGCATTAATTCTGCACCTGCCTGCCGGATCATAAAGATCCCTGACAACCACAGATAAAAGCATATTGTCTTACAACGAATTACTGTGTGGTGTCCCTCTATCCGAAGAGAGAGAGTAAGCGCAGCGTGTGCGATCCTAGGTACGAGACCCTTCCAGGAAGGGCCTCCCTGCTCTTGCTCGGCCTAACTCTGGGTAAGGTGGGCCTCCGGGTGGTCGGGAACGCATTCCGCAGCCTCCCCGGGGACCGCCTTCCAATATTTGGTGGCAGGCGACGGGATCCGAGCCAACACCTAGAGATCGTGCAGTAGACGGCTTACGCACTACCAAGAAGAAATGGAAGGAGAAACTTCCCTAGGTGCCGCAGGCACCAACCCGAGCACGGCATTCCAAAAGGACCAGTTAGAATCTTATACGCACCGAGAACTGAAACAATTTTGCAAAGACTTTGGAATCGCTACCACCGGACTAAGCACGAAAGAGGACTTCCAGGGGGCATTAAAAACCTGGGTCGAGGTGGGAACTCCCCGGACACAAACAGAAGGAGAGCCTCCCAACGAACCACGAAGCACCTCAGGGAGGGACGGCGCCCCCGAGGGGGGCCTATCCCCAGAGGAACTAGCGGACCGAGAAAGAGGTCGCAACCACGAACTAGAACTAGCAAAATTAAAAATCGAAGGAGAGCTAAAACTGGCTGAAAAAAAACTGGCGGTGGAACAGTTACGCCTACAAGGAGAACTAGAGGAAAAGAAACGACAGAGAGAACACGAAGAAAGAAAACTCCAACTAGAGCACGAACGTAGCCTAAAAGAAATCGAGCTCAAGGCTAAGAAGGCGGAGGCCCGACCCTCGGAAACCCAACCCATCTCCCCCACCGTGGAACCAAAGGTCCACATCCCCAAAGATGTGGTGAAAGAATACTATAAGAACGACGACATTCAGCAATGGTTCAAGGCCTACGAAGTCGCCATGACCTCCCACCGAGTCCCGCAGAAAGACTGGGGGGCTGGGCTGTAGGGCCGGTTCGTGAGCGAGGGGAGAGATACCCTGCTGGACCTGCCCTCCACGGTGATGAACTCCTACAGTCACATGAAAGAGGCCCTGGTAGCCAGATATGGGCTCACCCCTGAAATGTACCGGCAACGGTTTAGAGACTGCAAAAAGATACCCGGTACCACCTGGGTGGAGTACGTGAACTTTTACAGCCGGGCCTTGGATGGATGGATCAAGGGCAGCAAGGTCTCCACCTTTGAGGAGCTGTTCGACCTAATCGCATGGGAACACTTGGCCGCTAATTGCTTCGTAGAGCTGCGCCAGCACCTCCTGGACAGCAAACTCACAGACCCTCGAAAACTGGCCGTCTAGGCTGACCGGTGGGTGAACACCCGGGCCTCCCGGGGCCCAGTGGGAGACTACGGTCGCCACAGTCAGGGACCCCCCCGCCAGAGGGGCGGAGGGAATCAAGGCCGGCAAAGGGAGCACCCGGGGGGATCCCCGCTCAGCCCTCCCAAAGGACAATCTCCGCCCTTTCCAGCTCCACCTCCGGCCAGCACCGGGCCACCAGGGAGGCCGGGGCCCCGAGTGAGGATCAACTGTTTCCGCTGCCAACAGACCGGACACTATGCCAGCGACCCTCAATGTCCCCTGTACCAGCGGACCGCCACAACAACCCCGCCGGCTCGACAGATGGCCTCCGTAGCCCTGGGGGAAGAGATGGAAGACTCCGAAGAATGGGAACCAGCCGCCATGGCCCTGGTCTCCCTAGGGGACCGGGAGATGGTCCCCGGAACGTCCCTGCCCGCCAACACGAAGAAGTACCGACAGCAGGTAACGGTCAACGGTCACCGCATCGAGGGCCTCCGGGACACGGGGGCGAGTGTCACAGCGGTTCATTGTCACCTGATCTCCGAAGATCAGATCCTGCCTGGCGCCTTTTGCCCCGTCATATCATCAGACAATTCCGAGAGCCTCTGCCGGATGGCCCTAGTCCCCTTCGAATGGGGGGGAGTCACCGGCAAGTTAAAGGTGGCGGTCCGAACCTCCCAGCCCGTGGACTGCCTCCTGGGCAACGACCTTGAGAACGCCCCGTGGGGACAAGTGGAACGAAGAGCCCACCTCGAGATGATGGGCCTACCCGAGTGGGTATGCGCCACCACGCGCTCGATGACTCTCAGGGCGCCTTCCTCCGAGGGGGGAGAGGCCATGCCGCTAAGCACCGCCACCATCCCAGAGATCCAGAATACACCACCAGAGGCCAACGACCCCCTTCTGGACGACCCGACCGCTCCCGACGAAGGGTCAGTGTCATGCCACGCGATTCAGCCCCTACAGGTGGCATGTATATAAGGGGCAAAGAGCGTATACTCGCCGCTTCGCGTTCTTGCATCGAGCCCCATTTCCGTCACAAGTGCTGTTGCCTGACTTCCTGTATTGTTAGTTCCGGTTTCCTGTTTGGTGTCGGGGTCGTTCCTCGGCGCTGGTGGTTGTAGCGTGTGGATCCTGTTGTTTCTGACGGTGGAAGGTGTCCTCTCTCTTCAGGAGATTCACGAGGGTTGCTCCTGGTTGTGGTATCTTCACCCAAGTAAGGTCTGCTGGGTGGTTGGAGGTCCAGGGGTTTCCTTTCTCGCGTTTCTTCGTGTTGAGAGGTAGTCTGCCATTGACGGAGCGCGTTCTCCATTTCCAGCGCTGCCTAGCGTGGTGTTCTCTGTCTATCGCCTCGCTGATCCATGTGTTATACTTGAAGATCATTTAGTATTGTTTTGCCTGTTGTTAAGGTACTCCAAGTTTGGATTGCTGGAGTCTTTTCCTTTGTCCGGTTTTCACGCCCCCAATATCCTTTCCTCCCGTCACCTTTATATCCATCCCATTCATCCTCCTGAGCAGCTATCAGTAATCCGGTGGTGATATATTGCGAGGACCATTGAGCAGGGGGGTTAGGTTTCCCGCTCTTCTAACTATCCAGCCAGGTACTAGATCTACCCAGCCTTACTCAGGTATTAAAGGGATACTTTACTTTCCCAGGAGTATAATCTTGATATACTTATTCCCTGCAGCTGCACCCTAAGAAACTACTATTTAAATCACACCTGTTGGTTCATACAGACTTCTACTTAGCAGCAGACGATATACTGGTAGGTGTTGGGGACCTAAAGAAATAGGGACACAGGGAGGGCGTTACAGAGGTATACCACTAACTACCTTTATATTACAGCTGGGAGATCTACTTGTTTGCCTTGTGGAGATCTCTTACGCTCCTGTTGTTCCTCCTGACGACATTTGCCTTGTGGAGATCTCTTACGCTCCTGTTGTTCCTCCTGACGACATCACCTTTCCAGACCTACCGGATCCCCCCACCTTTCCTTGTTTTGTTTCCCTGTTTTCCCCAGTGGATTCCTCGCACTCTAGAGTTTGATAGAGTCGGGGAGACACGGGGGACGGCTGTGGACTCTTCTTCACGACTCCAGACGCTCCTGCAGAACATCCGCGATCCTTACAGAACGCGAAGCCCTTTTTTAGAATATTCTGCCCGAGCGCCATGGAGCTAGGTGTGGTTACGCTGGCAGACGTCGCCGGCATGCTCGGCAATCTGCAAGCGGAAACCCAGGCATTATCTGCCAGAATAGATACCCTCCAGCATCGACAGGAGATAGGGGCTGTGGGAGGGAGAGTTGATCCACCCGCCTCAGTAATACAGGTTACCACCCCTACCTCCATCCCGTTAGCCCCTCCAGAAAGGTTTTCCGGGGATTCTTCGCGGTGTGCCGCCTTTCTTAGCCACTGCCAGCTGCATTTTTCATGTAAGGCCACCTGCTTCCCTACAGATCAGGCCCGGGTTGCATTTATGGTTTCCTACCTTAGTGGGGCGGCCGCGGACTGGGCTATACCGCTAGTGGACCGGGATGACCCTTTATTATATGATTACACCGAGTTTAAGAGGGAATTCCGTAAGCTTTTTGATCGGCACACATATACCCACTCTGCAGATTCGGAACTATTGGCTCTGAGACAAGGCAATCAAGACCTGGTTGCCTACATCACTACATTTCAGAGACTGGTAGTTGAATCCAATTGGCCCGAAGAAAAGCGTGGCACACTGTTTTACAGGGGACTGCGTGACGATTTAAAAGACGCCCTTTCGCAGATAGTGGACCTTCCTGTAGCCTGTCCTGAGTTGATAGACCTGGTGGTGAAAATTGAACATCGCATTCAGGAAAGGAAGCAGGAAAAGGGGAAAGGAGATCAGCGATTTGTTCTCACCAAAGTAAAAGGAGTTGAGGCGGTCAAAGTTCCTGAGGATAGTGAACCTATGCAAATAGGAATAGTGAGAGGGCCCCTAACTCCTGAAGAACGACAGAGACGTCGCACCAACAGACTGTGTCTCTATTGCGGTAAGGCCGGTCATTTCCTACGGTCATGCCCCATAAAGCCCCTACCTCCAAAGAGTTCGGGAAACTAGAAAGCCTAGGAAACATGGAGACAGGACTCCTGGGCGTTTCTGACCTTACAGTCTCCTCCTCTAACCCTGACTCTAGATCAGTCACTCACCTCTATGTGTCAGCATACCTTTCAGTAGAACACCTAGGTTTGCATGTGGCCATCATGATAGATTCTGGGGCCTCTGGTAATTTTATGGACGAGAGGTGGGCAATTGACAACGTTATACCATGTGTCAAAAAGAAGGTGCCCAATGCGGTCATCACTATTGATGGCCGTTCTCTCGTTTCAGGCCCTGTCACGCACAAAACATGTACCCTCCATATGCATATAGACCCGAATCACCATGAGAATATTGAATTTGATTTGATTCGCTCACCTCAAATACCAGTACTTTTAGGAATCCCTTGGTTACAGACACACAACCCAGTCATTGACTGGAAGGCAGCCACACTTCAGTTTCGCCCTGTCAAACCTCGTGATACTGGGGTCCCAGTAGTTCTTGCAGCCTCTATGGGGGATCAGACTGACACCAGAATCGAGCTGCCAGAGTGTTACAACGATTTGAGCACTGTATTTGATCCTAAAGAGGCAGACGTCCTTCCCCCGCATAGGGTATACGACTGCCGCATTGATTTAGAGACTGGGGCTCGAATCCCTTGCAGCAGAGTGTATGCCCTAACCGAGAAGGAGAATACTTACCTCCGAGAATACTTGGACACCATGCTGGAGAAGGGGTTTATTAGGCCTTCCAGATCCCCTGCCTCCTCATCGCTGTTTTTCATTCCTAAGCGTGAGGGGGGTCTTCGATGTTGCATCGATTATCGGAGATTGAATGAGGTGACCATTAAAAACAGGTATCCCTTGCCCTTGATTTCCTCCCTGCTTGACAGAGTACGTAATGCCAACTATTTCACCAAATTGGATTTACGAGGCGCCTACCATCTAGTGCGTGTCAGGGAGGGAGATGAATGGAAAACTGCTTTCTGTACTAAATACGGATTGTTTGAGTATTTAGTAATGCCCTTTGGGCTGTGCAACGCTCCAGCGGCGTTTCAGTTTTTCATTAATGAGGTCCTGTGGGATATGCTGGATCTCCATGTCATCGCTTACATCGATGATTTACTGATCTTCTCTTCCTCCATGACTGAACATGTGGGTCACGTTCGACGAGTGTTGGAACGCCTACGTGATCATGACTTGTACTGCAAACTAGAAAAATGTTCTTTCCATTCTCAGGAGGTACCTTTTTTAGGCTTTATTGTTTCCCCACTCGGACTTCGTATGGATCCTGTTAAGGTCGAGGCGGTTCTCGCCTGGCCCTCGCCTACTTCTGTGAAAGACCTGCAGAAGTTTTTAGGGTTCGCCAATTTTTATCGGCGTTTCATTCACGGCTACTCGGAATTGGCACTCCCACTCACGCGTCTCTTGCGGAAGGGGGTCCCATACAGTTGGTCGACTGCGGCTGAAGCGTCTTTTCAGAGTTTGAAGGAGGCCTTTACGCGCGCCCCGGTGTTGAGCCATCCGGATCCAGCCTTGCCTTATGTGGTTGAGGTGGACGCTTCTCAAGTGGCAGTGGGAGGGGTTCTGAGTCAAGTCGATCCTGATACCGGGGTGTGCCATCCCATTGCGTATTTTTCTCACAAGTTCTCTCCCGCGGAATTCAACTATGCGGTGGGGGACAAGGAACTCCTGGCGATCAAGAAAGCCTTTGAGGAGTGGCGGCAATACCTCTTGGGTGCTCGTTTCCCTGTGGTGGTTTACACCGACCATCGCAACCTCCAGTACCTTAAATCCACCAAGGCGCTGTCCATGAGGCAACTTCGATGGACCCAGTTTTTCTGTGAATTTGACTTCACTATTAGGTTCCGCCCTGGGAGGAGGAATGGCAAGGCCGATGCCCTGTCCAGGTTGGGGTTTCACCTTCCCGATGTGCCTGAGGTCGCGCCCCTTGTCATCCCGGAGGAGCGCATTTTGGGGGGTGTGTTCGGGGAGGAAGACTTCAGGGCTCAAATTCGGCAGAGTCAACTTTCGATGGCCATGCCTGACTTTGTGGGGGCGGAGGAGTGGGTCAGCACAGATGGGTTGGTGTGTGTCCGAGGGGGAGTAGTGTTACCCACTCTTGCTTTACAAACACAGGTCCTGGACTAGTATCACTCGCACCCCTTGTCAGGTCACCCTGGTATTAAGAAAACTATCCAGATCATACGTGAGCGGTTCTGGTGGCCCACTATGTTGCAGGACGTAGAGCAGTACGTGCGGTCATGCCATGTCTGTGCACAAACCAAGAGTTCCCATCAGAACCCAGTGGGTCTTCTGCTCCCTCTTGCTATACCTCCCGGCCCATGGTACACAGTATCACTTGACTTCATAGTGGAACTACCTGCCACCAAGCGCTTGAATAACACCTTGCTGGTGGTGGTAGACCACTTCACGAAGACAGCACATTTCATTCCTTTAACGGGGTTACCTACAGCAGCTGCATTAGCTTCCATCTTTTTGCAACAGGTTGTACGGTTACATGGCCTTCCCTCGGTCCTGATTTCTGATAGGGGGGCCCAGTTTGTGTCCCGATTTTGGAAATGCCTCTGTGCCTTGCTGCAAATTGACGTTAGGCTCTCTTCCAGTCATCATCCCCAATCTGACGGGCAGACAGAGAGAGTCAACCAGTGCTTTGAACAATATATACGCAACCAAGCTCTGCACTCAGCCAAGGAGTGGGATGAGTGGGTGTGGATGGCAGAATTGTCGTATAACAACAGTCCACATTCTTCTACCCTCCATACCCCTTTCTTTTGTTCACACGGTTTTCACCCCAAGCTGTTGCCTCTAGGGATCCCTGTTAGCAGCCCGACCCCTGCAGCCAATGACCTAGTGCAGAGATTGCACGATGTCCATAAACAGACATTAGTTAACCTTGATCTGGCGAAGGTGCGATATAAAGAGGGGGCGGATTTACACAGGAGGTTGGAACCCATATACGCCCCTGGGGACAAGGTGTGGCTTTCCACTAAACACATCAGACTCAGTGGTCCTCGCAAGTTCATGCCCAAATACATTGGTCCCTATGCTGTGATGAAACTGATCAATCCAGTGGCTGTGAAGATCGACCTGCCTGCAGCTCTTAAGATTCATCCAGTATTCCATATTTCGTTACTTAAGCCTGTTGCACCTGGTACACGACTCCCTAAGAAACCCTCGCCAGTTACCATACAAGACACTGAAGAATACGAGGTGGAGACCATTGTAGACTCCCGCTTCATGGGTAAAACGCTTCAATATCTGCTACATTGGAAAGGATATGGGGTGGAGGAGCGTTCTTGGGTGTCTGCGAGAGACGTGCATGCTCCCCGGTTGGTGCGTGTGTTTCATCAGAGATACCCTCACAAACCTAAACCTGGGGGGGTGTTGTGAGGGGAGAGTACTGTCATGCCACGCGATTCAGCCCCTACAGGTGGCATGTATATAAGGGGCAAAGAGCGTATACTCGCCGCTTCGCGTTCTTGCATCGAGCCCCATTTCCGTCACAAGTGCTGTTGCCTGACTTCCTGTATTGTTAGTTCCGGTTTCCTGTTTGGTGTCGGGGTCGTTCCTCGGCGCTGGTGGTTGTAGCGTGTGGATCCTGTTGTTTCTGACGGTGGAAGGTGTCCTCTCTCTTCAGGAGATTCACGAGGGTTGCTCCTGGTTGTGGTATCTTCACCCAAGTAAGGTCTGCTGGGTGGTTGGAGGTCCAGGGGTTTCCTTTCTCGCGTTTCTTCGTGTTGAGAGGTAGTCTGCCATTGACGGAGCGCGTTCTCCATTTCCAGCGCTGCCTAGCGTGGTGTTCTCTGTCTATCGCCTCGCTGATCCATGTGTTATACTTGAAGATCATTTAGTATTGTTTTGCCTGTTGTTAAGGTACTCCAAGTTTGGATTGCTGGAGTCTTTTCCTTTGTCCGGTTTTCACGCCCCCAATATCCTTTCCTCCCGTCACCTTTATATCCATCCCATTCATCCTCCTGAGCAGCTATCAGTAATCCGGTGGTGATATATTGCGAGGACCATTGAGCAGGGGGGTTAGGTTTCCCGCTCTTCTAACTATCCAGCCAGGTACTAGATCTACCCAGCCTTACTCAGGTATTAAAGGGATACTTTACTTTCCCAGGAGTATAATCTTGATATACTTATTCCCTGCAGCTGCACCCTAAGAAACTACTATTTAAATCACACCTGTTGGTTCATACAGACTTCTACTTAGCAGCAGACGATATACTGGTAGGTGTTGGGGACCTAAAGAAATAGGGACACAGGGAGGGCGTTACAGAGGTATACCACTAACTACCTTTATATTACAGCTGGGAGATCTACTTGTTTGCCTTGTGGAGATCTCTTACGCTCCTGTTGTTCCTCCTGACGACATTTGCCTTGTGGAGATCTCTTACGCTCCTGTTGTTCCTCCTGACGACATCACCTTTCCAGACCTACCGGATCCCCCCACCTTTCCTTGTTTTGTTTCCCTGTTTTCCCCAGTGGATTCCTCGCACTCTAGAGTTTGATAGAGTCGGGGAGACACGGGGGACGGCTGTGGACTCTTCTTCACGACTCCAGACGCTCCTGCAGAACATCCGCGATCCTTACAGTCAGTGCCTTCCGACCCCGAAACCCTGACCAAACTCGGGGACTTGCCAGAACTGGCCCAGTGGCCCTGCGAAGGGGGCCCCTCCCGTGAAGTGTTCTGCCAAGAACAATCCACCTGCCCGTCCCTCATTGGACCCCGACAACAGGCCGAAGCCCAAGCAGCAGGCGACCGGACTGGCACCCACTGGGTATACTGGGAGAACGGCCTCCTGTACAGCGAACAGAAGTCGGCCGAGTTGGGATCGGCCCGAGTACTAGTGGTACCCCTACGCTTCCGAAGTCTCCTCCTGGGCCTGGCCCATGATGACCCCTGGCCGGACACTTAGGCCAAGATAAGACCTACCAACGACTCGTCACCCACTTCTATTGGCCCAAGATGCGAGCAAATGTGGAGGCCCACTGCAAGTCCTGCCCCACGTGCCAGGCCAGCGGAAAGAGTGGAGGCAAGCGCAAGGCTCCGCTACAACCCTTCCCTGTCGTCAGTACCCCTTTTGAGCGGGTAGGAATCGACATTGTGGGACCGCTGGACCCCAAGACTGCCCAGGGCCACCGGTTCATCCTCGTCCTAGTGGATCATGCCACCCGTTACCCCGAAGCCATCCCTCTCCGCACCGTGACGGCCCCTGTGGTAGGCCGGGCCTTGATGGGGATCTTCTCCCGCATGGGGTTCCCCCGCGAAGTCGTGAGTGACCGGGGTACGAACTTTATCTCCCGATATATGAAGTCCCTCTGGCAGCAGTGCGGAGTATCGTACAAATTCACCACCCCGTACCACCCCCAAGGAAACGGCCTAGTCGAGCGCTTTAACAAAACACTGAAAGGAATGATCATGGGCCTCGAGGAACCCCTACGCCGGAGGTGGGACGTCCTCCTCCCATGCCTCCTGTTCGCCTACCGGGAGGTTCCCCAAAAATCCCTGGGATTCAGCCCATTCAAACTACTATATGGACACCCCGTCCGGGGACCCCTGAGCCTGGTCAAGGAGGGGTGGGAAACAACCCCCCGGGGGACCCCTCCGGATGTGTTCCGATACATCTTGGCGCTCCGCAACCAGACCCGGAAATTCAGAGAACTCGCAGAAGCGAACCTCGAGGCTAGTCAGGAAGAAATGAAGCGCTGGTATGCCCAGAATGCTACGCTGGTCGAGTTTCAGCCGGGCCAACAAGTCTGGGTCATGGCCCCGGTGAGACCCTGCGCCCTCCAAGATAAATGGACTGGACCCTTCAAGGTGGTCGAGCGGAAGAGCCAGGTCACCTATCTCGTCGATGTGCAGTCCCCGCGGAACCCCCTCCGGGTTCTCCACGTGAACCGCCTCAAACCTCACTTTGCACGGACTGAATTGAGTTTACTCTTGGCCACCGACGATGGGGCCGAAGAAGACACTGAGCCCCTTCCAGACCCCCTGGGGGCGAAAGAGACCGATGGGTCCGTGGAGGGAGTGAGACTGTCAACCGCCCTCACAGCCCAACAGTCCGACGACTGCCGCCAGCTACTAGGGCAGTTCGCGGACCTCTTCTCCCTGACCCCGGGGGTCACCAACTGGTGTGTCCACGACGTGAACACCGGCGACAGCCCGCCAGTGAGACATCGGGCCTACCGGGTCCCTGATCGGGTCCGAACCTGCATCCAGACCGAGGTGGCGAAGATGCTAGCCCTCGGGGTGATTGAACCCTCCGACAGCCCCTGGGCCAGCCCGGTAGTCCTGGTTCCGAAAGCGACTACCCCGGGTGTTGCCCCCGAGCTGAGGTTCTGCGTGGACTACCGAGGACTCAATGCGGTCACCCGAGTGGACGCTCACCCTATCCCCCGTGCCGACGAGCTCATTGACCGCCTTGGGGCCGCTCGCTACCTCAGCACCTTCGACCTGACTAGTGGGTACTGGCAGATTGCCCTCACCGAGGGAGCCAAGGAGCGCTCCGCCTTCTCCACCCCGGATGGGCACTACCGCTTTAGGGTGATGCCATTTGGAATGAAGAATGCCCCGGCCACCTTCCAGCGGCTGGTGAACAGGGTCCTGTCCGGACTAGAGGGGTTCAGCGCAGCATACCTCGACGACATAGCGGTCTTCAGCTCCCAATGGACCGAGCACCTCCAGCACCTCCGTCAAGTCCTGCTGGCTCTGCGCCGGGCCGGCCTCACCATCAAAGCCAGCAAATGTCAAATTGGGCACGGCTCCGTAACCTATCTGGGGCACCAGGTGGGAAGTGGGCAGGTCGCCCCCCTCCAGCCGAAGATCGACGCCATCTTGTCCTGGGAACCCCCCGCAACCCAAACGGAAGTCCGGGCCTTCCTGGGCCTCACCGGCTACTACCGAAGGTTTATTAAAAACTATGGCAGCATCGCAGGCCCCCTCACAGAACTAACCTCCAAAAAACACCCCAAGAAAGTACACTGGACTCCCGCCTGCCAGAAGGCGTTCGACACCCTCAAGGCCGCCATGTGCGCAGCTCCAGTGCTCAAAGCACCCGACTACGCCCAGGAGTGTGTGGTCCAGACGGACGCCTCGGAACACGGCATCGGGGCAGTCCTCTCCCAGTTCGACGACAAGGGCATAGATCGGCCCATAGCCTTCATCAGCCGAAGGTTGCTGCCCCGGGAACAGCGGTGGAGCACCATTGAGAGAGAGACCTTCGCAGTAGTCTTGGCCCTCAAAAAGCTACGACCCTACCTGTTTGGAACCCACTTCCGAGTACAAACGGATCACCGCCCCTTGCGGTGGCTGATGCAGATGCGAGGGGAAAACCCCAAGTTGCTACGCTGGTCCATCTCCCTCCAAGGGATGGATTTCACGTTGGAACATCGCCCCGGGACGGACCACGCCAACGCGGCCGGCCTGTCCCGATTCTTCCGCTTCAGCGAGGAGAACCCCCAAGTGGATGGGTAGTTCTCCCCGCCTTTCAGCTGGGGGGGGCACCTGTGAGACCGGCCTCGTGGCGTTGGCCCTCCCGACCAGCAAGTAACCCTACAACCACGCCGAACCTCGTGGACACCGCCTTCCGGCTTCCGTGGGCCAACATCCCGAGGGCCGACCAGATCACCAACACGCATGCCCGGCCGAGGGAGAACGAAACCCCCCCCCCAAACCAGACCGAGAGGCGCCGACCCTGTCACACCTCTGGTCTCTCCCCCGAGGGAGGTTTCGATCGACCACCAGGCCCCAGGTGAGCGGGCGCCTCGCCTGCTGGGTGTCTGGAGTCCCTCCCAGACCCACCTGAACAGATCAAAGGGCCGAGCAACAGGAAACCCCGACACACCGCCCCCCAGGCACCAGACCCCTCTCCGCGAGGACTCCGGACTTCAAAGAGGAGGGGGAGTATAACAAGGGGTGCGGAGAGGACGGGAGCAGAGAAGACCTGGACTGACGAGAGCCTGCTGACCTGGTCGCGGCTCGATCGCTCACCGAACAGAAGAACGCTACCCGAACTCTGAACCATCTTAGCCCTGCTGACGCTGTCGCGGCTCCCCGAACTCTGAACCATCTGAGCCCTGCTGACGCTGTCGCAGCTCCCCGAACTCTGAACCATCTGAGCCCTGCTGACGCTGTCGCGGCTCCCCGAACTCTGAACCATCTGAGCCCTGCTGACGCCATCGCGGCTCCCTGAACTACGACCCTCCGGTGCCTGCTGAGTTATTCGCGGCCCGCTCCTCCAAGAGAATCGGCAGAGACCGCCGAGAGAAGCAACATCCCCTCAGCTCGAGGATTGAGAGCTGTGCGCCGGATACCTCGCAGAGACACTGATTCAAAGACTGTCCCGCTACCCTTTCCCTCCTCACGAGATCGCAGCCGCTTGTGGCATTAATTCTGCACCTGCCTGCCGGATCATAAAGATCCCTGACAACCACCGATAAAAGCATATTGTCTTACAACGAATTACTGTGTGGTGTCCCTCTATCCGAAGAGAGAGAGTAAGCGCAGCGTGTGTGATCCTAGGTACGAGACCCTTCCAGGAAGGGCCTCCCTGCTCTTGCTCGGCCTAACTCTGTGTAAGGTGGGCCTCCGGGTGGTCGGGAACGCATTCCGCAGCCTCCCCGGGGACCGCCTTCCAACAAGGTGTAAATAAGAGCGGCAACAAAATTAATTATTGATCTCCCTACTGCTACTACATAGTCTTCTGTGATTTTTGAGACTTTACATCAGAGAACAGTTACACGACCATTACTTCCCCTGGTTCCTGGCCTGCTAGTACTGGCAATGCAAATATTCCTTACACCGTGTTAGACCTGTCAGCCCTTTGGGTGGTCCCTCCTCATCATTATTTATTTTGTCCCACTTTTGCCTCAAACCCTGTTAGTATTTTTCCTTTTTGGGAACCACCAGACTTTTTCGTATTGATGCAGATTCAGGGAGCCATTTTATCTACCCCTGGAACTTCTGTCTGAGGGCCTGGAGCACAAAATGGTGGCCACCTGTGACATCATCAGAACCCACTGGAACCTACTAGAACCGTCTGCAACATTCTGGAACCCTGTGACAGTTGGAGGCGGTTTGGAATGTTGGGAAGATAAGCCAGAGTTGACAGTTGGAGTGGGCAGTTGGCACCTGACTGGTGAAGAGAGAGCAGCAGAAACCTGAAGGAGGAAGGAGTGAGGCAGCAGGGGTGGAAACTTGTGCCTGGAGTGGGGTCCATAAACCCACCCTTGATACTAGTCTCTACTGACTGAGCCCAGCCTGGAGCCCTGTGTGGGAGAAAGCAAGAAAAACCATCTTAAGGACCTGGACAGCAGGAACAGGCCTTAAAAGCAAAGAACAGCAAGTTCCTGACCTGGTTACTGGAAACTTCCTGAAATCCGACGTCGAGAAGCCTGGAGACCTGGAGCCCGAGGTGGAGAAGCGGCGCTGACTGGAAAGCAGACGTCGTACCCGGAGCCGCCAGAGGTCGAGAGAGGGCGCCGACGGAGGTCGTGGAGAGTACCAGAGGTCGTGGAGGAAAACACCTGAGGTCGAGTGTGCGGCGTCGACGGGGGAGTGAAGTCCGCCCCCCGGAGTCGCCGGAGACCGAGGTGAAGCGTGCCGGAGGTCGGGAGTGGAGATCGCACTCCGGAGTCGCCGGAACCTGAAGAGAATCGTGCCGGAGGTCGGGAGTGGAGGTCGCACTCCGGAGACGCCGGAACCCGAGGAAAGGAGCACCGGAGGTCGGGAGTGGAGATCGCACTCCGGAGCCGACGGAAGTCGACATCGAGCCAAGACAGCCTGACGTCATCGAACCGGAGGTCGACATCGAACCGGAGCCGCCCGAAGTCGACATCGAGCCAAGACTGCCCGACGTCATTGAACCGGAGATCGACATCGAGCCGAGGCCGCCGACATCGAACCGGAACCGCCTCCCGGCGTCGTCAAGAACTGACATTGCGCCGAGGCCGCCGACATCGAACCGGAACCGCCTCACGGCGTCGACACGACTCCAGCGGCGTCCGAGCTTCATAAAAAGGGCAGTAAGTGGAATAGAGGGCGCCTAAGGCCCTGTGAAGCCCTAAGAGACTATCCTAGGGGCTAGAGAGGTGCTGGAACCAGCTTGATTGTGCCAGGGGTGAGCTGAGACTAATACAGAGGGGTTGTGTAGTGTGGGAGAGCCAGATCTCTAGATTCCCCCTTGATCTACCTCAGTTTAGGCCTCAGCCTTGTCCAAGCCAGGGAGTATACCCCTCAGGCCATCCAAATCTCTACAAGCTGGGATTGGGTCAAATCATCCCATAGTACCTCAGGAATGTGAACTGATTTACAAGTGACACTGTTGGCTTTTATTATTTATTGAGAGCACTGTATTTATTGTATTTATCCTATTTATTGCCCCACAGTATTTATTGTTTCACAATATTTATTGTCGTACAGTATTTATTGCCTCATAATATTTAATTGCCTGTAATGTAATGCACTTATATTTATGCCTTGATTATTTATGATCTACCTTATTTATTGAATCGTTAAGACAGTATTTATTTGACGTACCCTTCCACAGAAAAAGCATTGTGTACTGTGATTGTATTATTATTTATTTAATCAGCAACTAAGAGAAAAGAAGATAAAGAGATATATTTTCAGTATAATTTTTAAGGTGTAGTGTCGTTTTTGGAACGGATGCACGCATGGTTATTGTGTGGGTATGTCGTATGCTTAACACGGTGCCTTCCTTACCGCTCGAGCCAAGCTACCACAGTGTGTCTGGGAGAACGTCACCACCCTTCGGGTGTGGGAGTGGGTTTTTCCAACACACCTACATCAGTGAAGTCTGGTTCATCTTTACTTCTTAAAAAATATAAACCACCTGACCAGGACCCACTGTTTCTCAGATCAAACCCTCCTCCAGATTTGGTCATTGTAAAGGCAGCAAAAAAAAGTCTCACACTGTTGCTTCTTCTTCTTCCATGCCACCAGACAAAGAAAGCAAATAAATAGATTCTCTTGGCAAAAAGATGTGTGGAACATCATGATCTACAATGGAGGTTGCCAGTGCTTCTGCTTTGTTGGGAAGGTATGATAGGTCTCAACGGGATTCATTAAACAGTTTTCTGGAGAAACTCCGAAAAGAGGGCATGCAAGATTTCCAAGAGATCTTGAATGAAGGTGGGCTGGTGTCGAACCAGATAATAAGTGCGACAACTTTTACATTGGCTCTTGCTGCTCATGATATTGTCATGCATGTAAGAAATCTTGGCTCAGATTAACTGGACTTAAGCCAAAGGCATAACACTAAATTTTAAAATTGCTGTTTTCAGTAAACATGTTTTTTGGGTCTCATGCTGATTATGAGAAGTCAAGAATGAAAACAGAGATGGACACTGAAGGCTGTTGGTATAGAGAAGCATAGGAGGTACAGGCCCTATGATAAAAGATTATTTTCTCAGAGGGTTCAAACCCCTCACTGGTCTCCCCAACAGCACCACCAGCAACCAGGACAACACTATCACCGCTGAAAACAATCAGATGTAGAGGAACCCAGCAGCACACACGTAAACCTCTGGCTAAACAATGAACCATTACTTCCCCCGTCTCTGTTTCCCACTCCAGTGAGGGAAAGTATTACAGAGCATCTAGAAGAGTGACATTTAGTAATAATAGGCAAATGGGTCTTGAATATTGTTCAGAATGGAAATTCAATCAGTTTCTCAGAAAGACTTACTGCAAAAAGAAGTCAACACTATTTTGCAGAAGCATGATGCGGAGGAGGTTTCTCATCACCAGGGAGAATTGGGAATATATTCCTGTTATTTTTATGGGGCAAAAGAAAGTACCAGAAGAAGAATTCAGACCCATTCTAGGTCTTGGATTACTAAAAAGTACATAAAAAAAGAAAAATTCAGAATGTTGACCTTACACCAAATTTATCCACAACTACATTAAGAAGACTCCTACTTTCACATTCCAATATCAGCAAATCACCGAAAGCTTCTTCGATTCAAAGTAGAATCTTAACTATCAGTACAAGGTCCTACCTTCTGGACTAATATCAGCTCCACAAACTTTTGTAAAATGTATGGCTGTTGTTGCAGATCATCTAAGGAAACAAATATTGTGGTCTAGTCTTACCTGGATGACAGGTTAATATAGGGTATATCACCAGTGGAGACAAAGTGTCAGAGTCCCACAAGTCTTACCTTATACTTGTGAGTCGATCCTGCAGAGGCGACATGAACCACCACCACCGTCTCCCACCTTACCCTAGTAGATGCGTGGATACTGACCAGGATAGAGGGGGTGCCGGATGTAGAAGCCAGACAAGGAGAAGTAAAGGTCTTCTAGTAACCAATCTGAGGGTCTCACTACGTCTCTGGAGTCTTTCTTGACACTAGGTCTGTAATAGATAATAAGGGAACAACTGTTACTTCAATGCATCCCAAAACTCCCTACTGCTCTAAGGCCTCTCAAACCCTATTAACGATATGATTACCTCATACGTGAGACCCGTGAAGTCATCAGTGGCAAACAGCCAACCAGCACTCCTGCGCCAGTATCAGGAAACAATGCGTACTTCGGTGCACTTAATCTGCACGGGGAATTGCTCCTGCGTGTGAGAACCAAAATGAAAAACCAGCGCTCCTGCACAAATAATAAAGAAGATCTGCACAGTAGCCCACCTAACACACTCCTGTGCGTAAGTGGCAAGGGACAAAGGAACAAGGCTTCTACTGGGATGAACAGGCAAGTAGGACGCCTGCACGTAACAACAGTCTAGGACAGTCAGCGCTCCTGCACGTGAGAACCAAAATGAAAAACCAGTGCTCCTGCGCAAATAATAAAGAAGAAACAAAATGTACCTCGCCTAACACACTCCTGTGCGTAGGTGGCATGAAATAACAGAACAAGGCCAATTATGACAGACAGACAGGTAAAATGCCTGCACGTGAAGGCAGTCTCGTAAGCACAGCTTACATAGACAACCGCACTTGGCAGGCAGCTGATTTCACAGGAACAGCGCTCCAGCTAGGGCGTCAAAAACGGCACCAGAGAAAGGAACTGCTTCTCAAAGCACGATACCTGATGGAGGACAGTCTCGGACTCAGTGTGTCTTCAGTGGTGGCATCGGCGTTAATCCAAAGTGCCGATGCAGCTGGAATCCCCGTCTGTTAAGCGCGTCTGCCCAGAAGTGTTGAGGCATGGTGACGTCAGCTTCCGGTTCCAGGAGCATAGACCGCTAACCCGATTTCCCCTCGGGCAGCGGCAGTGACGCCATGCATGCGTGTGGAGGTCATGCTACCAGCTCGTAACCATGACACAAAGAAGCACTATCCGTTCTGTCGCAAGACGCTAACCAATCTGGGTCTGCAAGTAAACCTCAGATAATAACCTCAGGAGAGGTTATTATCAGCCAATTTGAAGTGTCACAATCTCTTACATACTCACCATCCAACATCAAGACAGATTGCATCCCCACTAGGTTTGATGGCATCGTTCTAGTTCCACATGCAAGACTTCACATGAGGCCCCTGCAGCAATGCATAGAAGACCAGTGGAATCAACTTTTGGACCACTGGGAAGAGAAACTCACCCTATCGCAAGATGCAATTCAGTCTCTCCCATGGTGGAATCATCCAAATAATCTCTTGGTCGCAGTACTATTCAATCAGGATCTGCCAAGTAAAACTCTGATCACAGATGCCTCTCTCCAGGGATGGGGAGCTCGAATGGGACACTTGCACATCCATGGGATTTGGTCCGTCAAAGAAAAGGCTTATCATATCAATCTGGAATTGCAAGCTGTTCATCTGGCCCTGAAATCTTTTTTTCCATAACCTTCTTGTTCAGACCAACAATACAACAGCAATATGTTACGTGAACAAGCAAGGAGGGACTCACTCTCGACCCCTATCTCTGAAATCTCAAACAATATGGAAATGGTTAATAGCCAGACACCTAACTATATTGGCTATTCATCTTCAAGGGATTCGGAATATACAGGCAGATTCACTCAGTTGGGTATAAAAGGAAAATCACGACTCGGTTCGAAATGACAAAGTCTTAAAAGAAAATATTCAAGACTGAACATATAAGCAAATACATTTGTTTGTGGATGTAAACAACAAAAAATGCCATGACTGCGCATCCAGTTTCTTCCAAGCAGGGTCGAAAGGTAAATTTATCTACGCATTTCACTCAATTCCTGTCGTACCAACAGTAATCCTCAAATTCTACAGGACCAAAACCAGAATGATAATGATAGCACCAGAATGGCCTCATCAGTGGTGGTTCACTGATCTTCTTCACTTGTTAGAACA
This sequence comes from Triturus cristatus, assembly GCF_964204655.1. NCBI lineage: Eukaryota > Metazoa > Chordata > Amphibia > Caudata > Salamandridae > Triturus > Triturus cristatus. The sequence goes on along the minus strand of NC_140593.1, from coordinate 63,266,868 downwards.
ACCACACAAGATTGCCATACAGACAGGACCTCCAGTACAAGTTCAGGGGACAGATACTGCACCCCAGCATTCCATCACTGAACTTGACAGGTTGGCTCCTGATTCCTCAAATATGTCATGTTCCTTCTTTATCAAGACTGCTCAGACATAAAAAGATCAGCTAAAAGTCCCTCCACGAAAAAATCGTATGGCTTTAAGTGGAAGAGATTTTACTAATGGGGCATTCAAAACAGACACAATCCAATCTTGTGTCAGAAAGAAGTGGTTATACCCTACCTTTCTATATTTAGCAAGATCTGGTTTACAGTATTCCTCTATTAAAGTGCATCTTGCAGCTATACCAGCCTATAGAAAATCTCCATCACAAACTTCTTTCTTTAAAATATCGGTGATTAAAGATTTCTTAGAAGGGCTTAAAAAAACATTCCCTCTGCTTAAGTCACCATTTCCTCCTTGGGAAATTAGCATTGCTGTCTCCAAATTAATGAGTCCCCCGTATGAACCCATTCATAAAGCCTTTTTACATGGAAAGTGGCTTTACTAGTCGCGATCACATCATCACGTAGAGTGAGTTTGATTCTAGGTGAGGAGGAAAGGTTGCTGCTTTCTCCCCGGGCTGGATTGCTGCTATGTGTGTTGCGTGATTTAGCCTTGGTCACTCGATCCTGCCTTGAATTCTGCGTAAGGCTAGCCCGTCTGTGCCCATCCGCGTCCCCGAAGTGGCCAGCGCCAGCCATGCTGCCCGTTTTTCTTCTGTTGTCCACTCTGCACGCAGGTCTTGGAGCAGGGAGAAATTGGGACTAATCAGTGAGTCTTTAAGTAGGTGCACTCACATTTGGAATGTGCTTGAAAATATAGAGAGTATCTGTCCGAGCTGTAATTTAAAATTTCTTCATCTGGGGGGGTCTAACCCCAACCGTATGTCCACCATCCCTTTGGTGGGGCAAAGCATTAAAGTTGCCCTTATTAATGCGCGATCAATGGCAAAACGTGTCGGATATTTTTGAGCTTCTGGTCGATAACCAGCTTGACCTTTTATTTATAACAGAGACCTGGCTGAATGATTGCTCTGCCCCGGTTATTGCCTTGGCCATTCCTACCGGTTTTAAAATTGCCAGGGTTGATCGTAAAATTGGGAGGGGGAGGGGTTGCTGTAGTTTTTAGGGAAAATTAGAATTTTACACAGGGGCTTTCCAATCACTTTATGGAGGGCGAAGCGATGGATTTCTCCCTTAATATTTCTTCTCATTTTCTACTGGGAGCCACACTTTAATATTGCCTCGCCGGACACCCTAACTCTTTCCTCAAAGCGTTGGAGGAAATTATTGTGCTGTGAGCCTTAGATTATACCAATTATTTACTGCTCGGTGATTTTAACATTCACTTTCATTGTAGGGAAATTTCTGACACACGTACCCTTAATGTGTCATTGGAGCTTGCCCAATTGACACAGTGGATCAACCTGCCCACCAAAAGGGAAGACCATACTATTGATGGAATCTGCTCTAATTTTCCACTAACTGTACTGGATCCCCTCCCAGTCACTTGTTCTGACCACTCTTTAATCCAATTTTCTTGGTTAATTAAACCTTCTGCCTCTTTTATGAATAAGACGGTGGCCAGACCCTGCCCTCACATTGAGCCGGTAGCTTTTGGTAGGGTCTTGGCTGATACACGTCCTGATATTGCAGGAAATTTATTGGAAGCAGTTGGTAATTTCAAGAATTGGTTGACCGGCGCGGGGGAGAGCTTTTCGGTCCCACCAGGCCACAAAACTGCACTAATATCCCCGTCCCAACCTTGGTTCTCTAAGGAGCTAAAGGAACAAAAATCATCATGTAAGAAGCTAGAGCGGCAATGGAGACAAGCCTATTGTCCTCTTGCCAAAATAGCTCTTAGGAAAGCTCAGAATATTTACTATTCCATGGTGAAGGTGGCCAAGGGCCATTTTTTCGCAGAGCGTATTGCCCTATCGAAAAATAATTTGAAAGAAATATTTTCCATTGTCCAAAGTTTCCTGGATCCCCATGCTGAACAGAGGACCTCGCCTGGCTCAAAGGTGTGGTGCGAACAGCTTTCAGACTTTTTCATTGATAAAATCAAAGACATTCAGCATAGCTTTGGGTCTACCAAGCAGCCTCAGGAGACTTACTTCCATCATATAGCCGGTGCACCGGTTTTAGTGCACCCCTCTTTGGCGACATTCATCTCCGCACCGCTGTCTGATACCCTGACTATTCTTAAATCGTTTAAAATCAGGCTCTCCTACTGACCCCTGCCGTGCAAGGCTATTGGCGGCAGTTGCGGATGTAGTCAACTTGGAAGTTAATAAAATTGTTAATATGTCCCTCTTGACTGCTATGATTCCACTGGAGTGGAAACAGGCTAAACTCCTTCTTTTGTTGAAAAAGCCCTCACTTAATCCGACCGCCTGACTAGCTACCGCCCAATCTCACTCCTCCCGGCTGTGGTGAAGGTGTGTGAGAAGGTTGCCTTTAAGCAGCTCTCGGAGTTTGTTGAGACATCTGGTGCCCTCCACCCCGCCCAGTTGGGTTTTAGGGCCTCCCACAGCACCGAGACGGCATTGGTTGAGATGGCGGAGGCTATCAGAGAGTGTCTGGATGCCGGCGGCAGAGCAGTGCTAGTGCTTTTAGATCTCTCTGCGTTTGACTCCGTGCCTTGTCAGCAACTTATGGCACGGTTGTCTCATATCTCATATCGGTATCTTGGGGCAGGTATGGAAGTGGATTGAATCCTTTTTAGCTAATAGATCCCAGCAAGTACGATTGCCTCCTTTCTCTTCTAGTTCCAGAAGTCTAAATACGGGAGTCCCTCAGGGCTCTACACTGAGCCCCCTTTTGTTTAATATTTATATGACACCCTTAGTCTACCTGGCAGAGGAGCTGGGTGCTAAAATCATAGCGTATGCTGATGATACCCAGCTCCTTTTTCACGTGGAACAAAACTGACTCCTCTCCGTCAACTGCTAAAAACTGATTTTAAGTGGCTAGCAAAGGCCCAATTGAAATGCAATGAGGAGAAGTCGGAGGTGCTCATTTATGGTTCCTTCCCCCCGCATTTCAGGGAGGAGATTTGGCCTGCAGGCTACCCTAAGCCCAGCTCCTCGGGGTGTCCGGCGAAAAATCTGGGGGTTTGGTTTGGTGAGGATCTGAAATTTCTCCCCCAGATTAACAAGTTGGCAGGTGTGTGCTTTGGCACACTTAAACGTTTAAAGAAGTTCTTGCCTCTTCTGCCTCAAATGGCCAAGGAGATGGTGACTCGTGCTCTCATTTTGTCAAGGCTAGATCTCGCCAATGCTTTGTATATTGGTCTCCCGGCGTATCAGCTAAAAAAGCTGCAGATTGTGCAGAACGCAATGGCGAGAGCTTTGTTGAGTTTGCCTGGCAGATCTAGTGCTAGTCAGAACCTTTGTGATCTACATTGGCTCCCAGTTGAGCAGCGGGTTCTGTTCAAGGCTCTCACACTTGTTCATGGTGCTCTCTATAAGACAGGGCCGCACTATCTTAGGAGATGTTTTACATTCTACGTTCCGCCTCGACAGCTGCGCTCTACAAGACAATGCCTTGCTGTCATTCCTAGGTACCGCCTGATTAGATTAGGCGACAGCTCCTTGTCGGTAAAAGCAGCCATGGCCTGGAATGCCTTGCCCTTCGGGCTTCGTAATATTGAGAGCCTTCGGCTTTTTCAAAAGCAGTTAAAAACTCTGCTTTTAAGTAATCATTCGTCAAGCCATCCTTTTTTTTTACCTTCCTTACCATTGGCATTCGCGCCGGGACACTTCCGAGTAGCTGTGCGCGTTATAAATAGAGGCTAACATAACATAACATAATATGTTCTGTAGAACTGTACACAGTATTTCATAGCAATAGCGTTGTGATGAGAACTCATCCCAGTTTTCTTCCCAAGGTGGTTTCAAAAT